>NC_142309.1:12172500-14572500 GCF_054855325.1 Carica papaya
TCTTGTTGGAATATATGTATTGGCTTTGATATAATGATAAATGCTTGTTTATATTAATGTTTCTTTAAGTTAGTGTTTAAGAATGAAATTGCAATGCAATAAAAAGGAGCTTAAAGCCTTCATGTGTGAAAAGAAAAAAAAGAAGAAAATGGTATATATGATAATCAAGTGGCTAAGTGGATGAGCTTCAAATAGAAAATTGAAGATATGAGTCTTTATATATTATCTCTTTTAATTTAAGTAGATAATTTTCATTATTGGCTCAAAGAAAATATTTTATCGTCTTTTAGAATTTTCAAAATGATATTTAGAAAGATTTTATGAAATGAAAGTTTTAAAAAATAGTATTGAATAAAATTAAAAACATAATTGAATGACACTTAAATTTAAAATGAATCACATTCGAGTCACATCATTCACAAATTTCATGGAAGTACAAATCTGCTAATGAGCTTAAACTTATACCAAAATTAACTTATTTATTCACTCTTGAGTACATATGGTTGCTTCTGAGCTATGTGTAAAACAAACATGGAAATGGTTGCTTGTGAGCCTTGTGTAAAATGAGCATGTAAATGGTAACTTGTGAGTCATGTGTTTTGCATAGGAACTACTTCGTTTGTGATCCGGGTGCAAAAAAAAGCTTGTAAATGGCTTGCTTGTGAACCTTGTATAAAACAAGGCTTTTTAACTAAGAAGATAATTAGTGAAACTCTCAAGTGGTGGCTTGAGGAGATATATATGTATAGGTTGGGGGGTCAGACCTCTATGAATTGTATGTGTAATTTTCTCTTCCTTTTACATTTATTTAAATGCTTGTGTGAATGGTTTATCCTTGTACATTTATCTACAGTTTCAACTTCTACCATCTTATTTAAATTACTTGATTTTTACTTACTCTTCAATGTGTCTATATATATATAAATATATGGATGTTGAGTTTAAGGGGAAGTAGCTTGACTAAATAAGGTTATATTTTGAGTAGTGATAATTCAACTAAAGTTGAATTCTTTATAATATTTGACAACTTGAGATTTATATTCTTGAATAAACTTTTATTGATGCAACTTAAAAGCAAACTTCAGTTTATAAGATTAATGACTTGAGTACATCAACCACTTGAGCTTTTGGTGTAGAGGAAAATAGAATAGTGTGAGTGTTTTCTTTGTTTCTATTATGAATGTTCTCCTGTGTGATATGATAGTGATAAAAACATGATGATTCTGATGCTATATAAACACAATCACTTGGGGCTTCACTAGCTGTAATATAGCAATGCAGGAAAAAGATAAAAAAGATTAATTATTTTGAAAACCCAAATTATCCCCCTCTTGGATTGCCTTACAGTTAGGGCCAACATTTATTTTGAACCATTGATATTCAAGTTGTAAACTAAAGCACGAGTACTAGTTGAATTAACTAGTATTTAATATTTTTAATTAATTTGAACTCCCAAATTTAGAAACTTGATGCAATTGAACCTAAACTTATTGATGTTGAACCTAGGATCAATAACGGAATCCAAAACTCCGCATATACATCAACAATCAGAAACTCAAAACCCTAAGTAAACCTTCTCTATTTAACCTGCACTCAACAGGAGAGTGAAAACTAGGGTAACTGAGAAAAAAATAATAAACTAGAATTGAAAAGATGCAACGAGACTTACATCGATAAGTGATCCCAATTCCTAGTACAACAAATCGGTCAAAAATCTACTCACTCACTCTTGCAAGCTTGGAAGCTTAAAACAAGAATATCTAAATTTTATTAATAACTTGAAAATTCTAAATTGAATGCCTATTTATAGTGTAGGCTATGCAAATAATAAGAAAAAAAATAATCTCCTAATTAATGGTAGAATTTACATAAGAAATTAAATATAGATTAGAGTAAAAAACTAGCAAAAATTAAAAAAATTACAACTAAAATAGGATATATATGATTTTCCTATGAGGAAAACTTTTTGAATATGGAATATCTTAACTAATTATGGCTAATTTAGGGGAAGAAATTATGCCAAGATATTTTCTTTTTTTTCAAGTATTTTTCTTTTCCACAAGATTTGATATTTAAGGAATTTTTCTCTTTCTCAAGATAGCTTGTAATTTAGGAGTAATTTCTCCTCTTGGCTAATCTTTAATGGTGAAGATTTCCCACATGATTAGAAACTAAAATCCCATGGAAAATTTTCTTTTACATGTCTTGCAGAATTTTTCCATTTTCTTGCTTGTTTCCCTCTTGTACTTGGGATGAACAATATATACTATTACACCCTTAGGTTAATGGCCTTGTTGTTTCCTTTTTTTGGGCTTCTTTAATGGGTTCAAATCGATTTTCTTTATTGATCCATGCTTGGATAAAAAGTTGGAAGACTTATTGTAATCTTTTAGCTCTCCCCCTTGTAATGGGCGCGTCTATTTAGTATTGAGATATCCTTTTTTCCAACTTGACCTATATTCATACTCACATCATCTCTAACCTCTTCAAAAAGATTCGTCTTCAAATCTAGACCTAAATCAAAAAAGAAAAGGTCAGAAACATTAAAGGTAGTAAACACACTGTACTCACCTAGGAGATTAATTTTGTAGGCATTGTCATTGATACACTCTAGAACTTGAAAAGGTCTGTCTTCTCGGGGGTCCAACTTAGATTTTCGTTGATTGAAAAATCTTTCCTTTCGCATATGAACCCATACTTAATCACTAGGTTGAAAAACTACTCGTTTCCTTCCTTTATTGGCGTGTCATGCATAGGTTTAATTTTTCTTCTGGATATGCTGTCTGGCTTTCTCATGCATGGCTTGAACAAGTTTTGCTCTCTGCTAACCATTGGTATCCTGAATTTCCTACAAAGGTAAATGTATGAGGTCCAACGAAGTTAAAAGATTAAAACCATAAACAATCTCAAAAAGCAAACACCTTATAGAGCTATGAATGCTCCTATTATATACAAATTCTACCATAGGCAAACAATCCTCCCATATTTTTAAATTTCGGTCAACTACAGCTCTCAACAAGGATCCTAAGGTCCTATTAACGAGTTTAGTCTGACCATCAGTCTGGGGGTGACATACAGTAGAGAATAACAACTTAGTTCTTAATATACCCCATAGAACTCTCCAAAAGTGATTAAGAAATTTCACATCCCTATCACTCACAATTGTCTTAGAAATGTCATGAAGTCTCACAACATCTATGAAAAATAGGTTTGTAATATTTGTCACATCATCAGCCTTACGGTACACAATGAAGGGTGTCATCTTACTAAATCTATCAACGACGATAAATATATTATCACTACCTCTCCTGCTCCGAGGCAATCCTAATACAAAATCCATAGATATATCTATCCAATATGTTGTAGGCACAAGTAAATATGTGTATAATCCATGAGGTAGAACTTCAGATTTGGTATGCTTACATGCAATGCACCTACTACAAATGCGCTCAACATCTTTCCTCATGTTAAGCCAATAAAAGTGCTCGTTCAATATATCTAAAGTTTTAGCTACCCCAAAGTGCCTTATCAATCCCCATTATGAGCCTCAGGCACTAGTAATTCCTTAACTGAATAGTTAGGCACACATAACTTAATATTCTTAACGAGAAAACCATAATGCTTATAAAATTTATAGAATGCAGAATGCTCACATGTATGATAAATAGTGAAAAAATTATTATCATTAGCATACATCTCTTTAATATGTTCAAATCCTAACAACTTCGAGCTAAGTGTATAAATCAAAGTATACCTGTGAGATAATGCATCAGCAACAATATCATCCTTACCTTGTTTATACTTGATTACATAGGAGCAAGATTTTATCAACTCGATGTACTTACTGTGACGACGGTTGAGTTTACCTTGATCCTTCAAATGTTTTAGAGATTTATGGTCTGTGTGGATCACAAACTCCTTTGACAATAAATATTGTTGTTATACCTTTAACGCTCTCACCAAGGCGTACAACTCTTTGTCATAGGTTGAGTAGTTCAACAGTGCACCATTAAGCTTTTCACTGAAATAAACCATGAGACACCCTTACTGCATTAGAACTACTCCTATACTAATACCTAAAGCATCACATTCTATCTCAAAAGTTTTGTTAAAGTCAGGTAAAACTAAAATAGGTGTTGAACATAACTTGTCTTTCAATAAAGTAAAAACATGCTCTTATTTTTCAGTCCATACAAATTTTACATTTTTCTTTACCAGTTCATTCAATGGTGCTGTTATGGAACTGACATCCCTAATAAACATGCAGTAAAAGCATGTCAAACCATAAAAACTCCTTACCTCGTTGGCTGATGTCGGAGTAAGTCATTCTCTGATTGCTTTCACCTTATCCTCATCCACCTCAATACCCTGGGCACTAACTACAAACCGTAAAAAAATTAATTTTCCACTGCAGAAGGTACACTTCTTGTCATTGACATATAACTATTCTTCCCTAAGGACCTTAAGGAAAAACCTGATATGTTAAGGTAATCCCCTAAAGACTTGTTGTAAATTAGGATATCATCAAAGTAAACTATCATAAATTTACCTAGAAAAGGACGTAAAACATGGTTCATAAGTCTCATGAAGGTGTTAGGGGCATTTGATAACCCAAAAGACATTATTAACCATTCATACAACTCATACTTGGTTTTAAAGGTAGTTTTCCACTCATCATTAGGTTTCATCATAATCTGGTAGTATCCACTCTTAAAATCTATCTTAATAAAAATAGTAGAGCCACTTAATTCATCCAACATATCATCTAACCTAGAAATAAGGTTTTTATACTTTACTATAGTTTTGTTGATGGTTTAGCAATCCACACACATCCTCTAGGAGTACTCATTTTTAGGCATAAGTAACATTCAAATATCACAAAGGCTCAAACTTTCTCTTATATGTCCCTTACCTAACAACTCCTTCGTTTAACGCTAAAGTTCATTGTCTCCTTATGATTACTTTGATAGGCTAGGCAGTTGGGAATTGAAGCTCCAGGGATAAAGTCAATTTGATGTTCGAACCCTCATAGTGGTGGTAGACCAACCTAAATCTCATCTAGGAACACATCTTCATATTCCTGCAAAAGAGAAAGAACAGAACTATGCAAAGAAGTGTTAAAGTAAGAAAATTTTAGATAGACTTACTTGTACTAAAGTACAAATAAGCTTTACTTCTCACAAATCGCTCTCCTCACTTCTCTCCCCCTCACATATAAACACTTTTTTTTCTCTCTCTCACTTTCTCTCATTGAGCCTCTTTTACACTCAATGGGCTTTCTTTATTTTTTTCAACCTCTTTTTCTTTAATGGGCCATTCTTTTTCTTTTTTTCCTCTTTTCTTTCTTTTTTTTTCTTTTTCTGAATATTCTTCAAAAGATTTCTTGATTTTAATTTTATTAGCATAGACCTCCTTTGGAGATAGAGGTGTCAAAATGTATTTTAGGTCATCTAGACATAAAGAGTATTGATTCTTGAACCCGTCGTGATGTACATGTCTATCATACTATCATGGTCGTCTAAGTAGGATATGACTGGCATGCATGGAAATGGCATCACATCATACCTCATCTTTGTATTTACTTATGAAGAATGGAATCTTGATATGCTTGTGTACCTTGACTTCTCCATACTCATTGAGCCAATGTAGTCTATAAGGGTTAGGGTGTTTAATATAAGATAACTCTAACTTGTCAACTAACAAAGCACATTGGCACAACTACCTTCGTCTATGATCAGTCTACATACATTCTCATTCATATGACATCTGGTGTGAAAGATATTCTCTCTTTGATCATTTTCTGTCTCTTTAGTTGTATATTTAAGGCTATTTGGATACCCAATATCTCACCCTGCACTGGAGCTATTAAATTGTCTTCATAATTATCTAATGATGTTCTACTATCATTATTACTATTATACTCACTGACAGTCTCTATCTTGATATTGTCTCGCATTAACATGATATTTTTGTTGGGGCATTGTGACATAATGTGTCCAACTCTAAGGTACCTAAAATACTTAATAGAACTTGGTCTTTGAGTAACAGTAGGTGGTTTAGGGTTATCTTTAGATTCAGTATAGTTTGGCTTGTCCCTCTTTTCTTCAAATCTCTTTCTTTCTTCCTTTTTAGGCCATCTAGAACTAAATTGAGGGGTAGACTGAGAATTACTTCTAGAGAAACCTCTATACTTTAAATATTTCTCAATCTTCATAGTCATGCTTACTATCTCATCCAGATCTATGTAGTGATGCAGTTCCACAGCATTGGCAATCTCCTTGTTCAGACTACTATGAAATCTGGCCATGGTGGCTTCTAGACTCGCATAAACTCTAACCATGATCATTGTTATCTCTATCTCCTTGTGGTAATCTTCCATCGAGAGGGATCCCTATGTCAATCTTTAGAGTTTCTGGTGTAATTCCTTGTCATAATAAGATGGGATAAACCTCTTTCTCATAATAAACTTCATCTCTCTCCAGGTGGATACAAGTTAGTCTCCATTTTTTCTCATAAGGACGGTCACTTGATCTCACCAAACAAGTGTATAATCTATGAACTCAACTACTGCTAGCTTTACTTTCTTGGCTTTACCATAGTTGTGGCAGTCAAAGATCAACTTTATCTTCTGTTCTCACTCGAGATAGGTCTCTGTATCATTTTTTTCTCTAAAAAGGGTATATGTATCTTGATGGATCTGATGTCATCATCTTCCTATGAATTTCTCTTCTACCGACTTCATTATTGTCACCATGTGACTCATCATTATCCTGGTAGTGTCGGCGTCAAGGATGACTACGATTCTTTCCCCCACCTCTCTCATCCATCCTTGTTGTTATAGCTTCAATGGCTAAGCTCAGTCTATTGTACATGTCATCCATCCTTGCTTTCTTGTGTTCTTCTAAGTTCATAGATCGGTTGGTTTCATTAAGCTGTGACATATCTGCAAAAATATTTTAATAAAAATAAATAAATCACTTCTTCACAATCTCTCATGTTTGCCTCTCATGTCTTCTTCCATCAAGTGGAGTGTTAGAATTGGATCTCTTGAATCAAGACAAGTAAGGTTCTCTTTTAAGACTCTGCAAAGAATCCTAAAATGGAATCTTATTCTTTAAAAGTTCAAAAGTAAGCACACAAAAGAAGAATATGTTATGCTCTTATGTTTATAGCTAAGTAGTTATGATATAATTAACCATTTAAATATATAATAGAACTAAACATTTAAAAAATAAAGAAATTAGGAGCAGAAAAAAAAAATTCTAGACTTAAAGCATCAAGGATCCGATTAATCCCTATGGATATAACTAGAATGTTATACCTAATTATTATACCCCAATGACAGTTGCACTCTATGACTCACTTGAATTTCTGTGATGCAGATGTTAATGTAGAATATTGAATGTAATGGTGTAAAAAGAAAACAAGGGAGTCACATACCTCTCTCTTTTTTTTTGCTCTCTGTCTTTTCTTCATAGATTCTACTTTTTTTTTCAGAATCTCTCTCTTTCTTTTTTTTAATTATAATAACAACATAAAAGAATTCTTCAAAACAAACTAAATGAATTAATATTATATGTAACGAGTGCTAATTTTATGTAAGAAAATAAATACAAATAGTAAATTAAAAAGATATTAGATTTATCGGAGCCTAAGCTCAATTTATACAGAACCTGGGATCAACAACAGAATCCAAAACTCTACATACATATCAGCAGTCAGAAACTCGAGACCCTAAGCAAATCTTTCTTACTTAACCCGCACTTGACAGGGAGTGAAAACTAAGGTAATTGAGAAAGAAATAAAGAACTAGAATTGAAAAGATATCACGAGACTTATCTCGATAAGTGATCCCAATTCTTAGCACAACAAGTCGGTCAAAGACCCACTCACTCACTCTTGCAAGCTTGGAAGCTTAAAACAAGAATACCTGAATTTTATTAATAAGCTAAAAATTCTAAATTGAATTACAACTTTAAATTGAATATTTATTTATAGTGTAGTCCATGCGAATAATTGAAAAAAAAATCTCTTAATCAATAGTAGAAATTGCATAAATTTAGACTAGAATGAAAAACTATAAAAAAATTAGGAAAATTACAACTAAAATAGGATAGATATTGAATATGAAATATCTTAATTAATTATGGTTGATTTAGGAGAAGAAATTCTGCTAAGATATTTTTCTCTTTCTCAAATATTTTTTTTTTCATGAGATTTGACATTTAAGAAGTTTTCCTCTTTCTCAAGATAGTTTGCAATTTATTAGCAATTTCTTCTCTTGGCTGATCTTTAATTATGAAGATTTTCCAAATGATTAGGAAATAAAATCCCATGGGAATTTTTCTATTTTCTTATTTATTTTCCTTTTGTACATGGGGTGAATAGTATATATTATTATATCTTTAGGTTAATGGCCTTGTTGTTTTCTTTTCTTGGGCTTCTTTAATGGATCCAAACCCATCTTCCTCATTGATCCATGCTTAGATAAAAAGTTGGAAGGCTTGTCGTAATCTTTTAGCTCTCCATTTTATAATGGGCCCACTTGGTATTGAGATATCCTTTCCACCAACTTGATCTATGTCCATGCTCACATCATTTATTATTAGATATATAGAGATTGAGTGAAGAAGGAAAGCTTGGACATTGTTAAACCTAAAGGATTGGGAATCAATACGGTTAAAAATCATTAAAATATGAAATTTGGAATCAATAATGAAAAGATGTCCAAGAATTGATTGCCTAAATGTCTTTTTGTAATCTTCTTTCATCTCCAAATATGATCCAAACTCTCCCTTCAATGCCTAAAAATAGAGCATGACCTCTCACTTGTTAGCACATTTGGTCATTTTGAGATTTCTCTCTCAAAAGCATTACAGAAAAAACTAAACAATTGGCGTTATAATGAAATAATTACATGTACAAAATTGAAGGGGGTTATTGTTCAATCAAAAGATTCAAGAGAAGCTAAAAAAAAGTCTTCTTAAATTGGTATTCTCATCCACAAGCTAGGAGGAAAAAAAGCCAAAAAAATGTTTATCTTCTCTGATGGCTTTTCTCTCATAGGTTTTGACAACTTGTTGGATATACCATACCATTATATATGCTATTATAAAAGTTAAATCTAATTAAAGTAATCAAATTAAGTTTAAGGCATAAACTTGATAACATTCATATAAAAAATGAAATTTAATTACGTATACATACCAAAAGTCTAACTTCTAATTTTATGATGGTTCTAAATTAGAAAGTAGATAACTTAATAAGTTAAAAATTGTTGTACGCTTCAAGTATAAATATGGATACTCTTGTCTAAAATCCTATCATTCGCAAGATAGAAAGAGAGAGTTGTAGAGAAAAGTTAAGAGAAATTCCTTTCTTATCCTCTATAGAAAATCCTCTACTTATCAACTTCGACAACCAAAAGCCACAAATCCAACGTACAACTATTCTTTATGGATTAAGATACGCTTCCATTCTCATATTTCTCTTAATGATTTGACATGAAAATTTCTTCTTTGATAATAGTTTTCATCCTTGAAGTTTAGTCTCCTAAAAGAATTCCTGCATAATCTTCTAAAAAATTCCTACAAGCCATCTCTTTTGAGTTAAAAGAGATGCAAAAAATTCCCTATAAATTGACAATTGGGAGTATAATGTATGCTCAAGTTTGTATATGTTATTGCTTACACTATAGGAATATTGGGAAAATATTTGAGTAATCCAATAATTGATCATTAGAAAGCAGCCAGATGGGTTATATGATATTTACAAAGAAAAAAGATCTACACACTCTTGTAACAACTGCCTTAATCTAATCAAAATATAGATAAAATAAAGAGATTAATAAAATCAAGAAAAAAATATAAAAATTAAATTAGAGGCAAAAAATTATAAATTAGGAGTTTATGGACCTAAATGATGAGAAATTAAAATTCTAGGGTCCTCCTACAATTAAAAAGAACAAAAATAAATTAAATATTTAAAAATGAGGCCCAAGTAAAATTTTAGGAAGTTGTGACACCTAACTAAATGAGGTGTCAAAATGAGCTAATAAGAGGAGGTCATTTAAGTCACATGGATCGCCTAGGCAGACGCATGGATAAACTGCCGAGATCTATCTAATCTAATAATTAGAAAAAGCAGAGAAATGAATGGTCAGGACCATACCGTGTATTTAGATGTCGATCAAACAGTCCAGATGAAGAGATACACTGAAGGTCCAGGTCCATTAAAAGGAGATCGGACACTGAGAATGTGGCTACCTTAAGGGCTTGCTTAGATGATGGTTCAGTGAAGATTGTATGATTTTTTCACGATTTTTTTTTGCTTGTTTGTATTTCTAAATACATAGTATGATTTTTTACTGGTTGAGTCATGATCATCAATACTATGATTTTTTTCTTTTTTTCAAACCACTGATTCGGTAGTTTTATAATGGTTTGATTATTTTTTCTCATTACACCCTTAAGATTTTTTCTTATTTACTAAATTACCCTTATTTCCACTCCAACCTACAACTTCCCAGTTTTTTATTTTTTATTTTTCTCTCACAGATTCCCTCTCTCTCTCTCTCTAGGCATTTTCCTGCATGTAAACATTTCCATGTATGTAATATTTTAATTATATATATGTATATAGTATATTTACTTGTATATATATCTTTAATTATATATATATATATATGTATACATTTAACTAAATATATTTATATATCTCTATATTTAACACTACATATTTTTTTTAATATTTTCTCTTTTTATTTATTATTTATTACTATATACAATAAAATATGGGCAAAATAAAAAATTTGTTCAAATATACAAGCATATCATACTGTCAATTCAAACAAAAATAGCTGTCACTACCAGACATTAATAGACAATCATTCAAACATGGTTAAATTTGAACATTAATGAATCTTGCACATTTCGAACCGTACCCAACATTAATGAACCAGTATACAAATCATCCAATCAGGCCAACATTAATGAACCAGTATACAAATCATCCAATCAGGCCATAAGTTTCCTTTAAGGTAAAGAAGAGAGGGTCCTCGAAAGGAGAGAGGGGAGAGAGAGAAAAGAGAGGGTCCTCGAAAGGAGAGAGGGGAGAGAGAGAAAGAGCGATGGTCGAGAACAGAAGGGCCTATGCAGGTTTTGCAACATGGAAAAGAGAGAAAAAAGAGAAGAAAAATGAGAAGAAAAAAAGCACAACATGACAATGGAAGGTCGAGATCCGTAGGGACTCTGGATTTGTGCAAAGTTGGAGTCTTTGTGCACAGTTTGAAGGAGATCGGCACACGGCTATGAAATCGACGCTTAGAGAAGGCAACTGTGAAGCCAACATGTGGCAAGCCAGATAGGGAGGTGTGCGATGAGGGTGGGCAAAACCGAAAGAAAGAGAAGAGAATGCAACATACACGATTAGGGAAGAAAATTCGCGCACATTAGAAAAAAGGAACCGGCACAGCGGTTTCACATGGAGAAACCAGAAGAAGCTGAGGCTGTCCGAAAAGAGGAGGAGGAGCACGTGTGGCAGTTCGGCGCATATTCACTCCAAATCTAAACTCACAATTCCTTACCATGAGTTCTAGTTATTCGCGACAGCATGTGACAATTCTAGTGATGGTGCATGCGGCGACACATGTTGATTCTGATGAACATGCATGCGGTGGCGCATGTGGTAACGCATGGTGACTCTAGCAACGGGGACCACGTGTCCAAGGTAAAATCAGTTTTCTTTCCGTGTTGTATCATTTTCAAAATTAGTCATCGTTTAATACTATCTAATACATGTGTTTCTTGTTTATGAATGAGAGAATTATTCGAACAGTAGTTGAATTTAGATAAGATTCTAGACTAAACCCACTGGGGATCCCAACACCTTTTCCGACTAAACTCTAAGTAAGATTGGGTTAATATTCTATACAAAGACATTATTATTTGTATAATTTATAAATGGTATGTGTAAATATATGTGTGTGTAAAGTACGTGTGCATGTGTTTTTGGTGTAAGAAAATGTTTAATGTTTATGTGTGTGTATAGTTTTTCATATTATGTATGTGCACATATATATACATATATATGTAAGCGTATATTATGGTTAACTAAATTTGTATATTGTGTGAAGTGATGAAAGTGTATTTTATATATATACATATGTAAATTGTTTGTAAGAATATATATGCATATAATTATAGATGAGCATGTGATTGCATGTGGAACATATATATATATATATGCATATATGTTATTAGATGGGTGAAAGCTTATACGTACGTGAGTGCTAGCATATATATGTGATGAGGTTTGTTGGTGTAATAATATATTTATACTGTGTGAATTTATGTATGCAAACTATAACTAAGTGTGTATATAAATATATAATCAATGTATAATATGTAGTGAGGGTATATTTATATAATGTTATGTATGTGTGTGTAGTATATATATGTACGTGATGAGGCATGTGTATGTATTCGTGTAAATTGTGTATGTATACGTATAAATAAGTAAATCTTATGTGTGTGTGTATATGTCTAGACATTGTTATGTGTGTGTGCGTGTATAAGTATAAGTATGGGTGAATATTGGTATAATTATGTTGTGTGTGAATGGTACTAATATAAACATGTGTAAAAATATATAGAGTAATATGCACATATATGTGTGAGTATAATTGTGACAATTTATGTATGTGTGGTATGGTACATGTGGAATCTGGATGCACTATATTTACTGTGACATAGTATAGATGTACAACGCACTGTACTTACTATATAATCTGGTACAATTGTCCAAGAGATCTGGATAACCCGTACTTGCTGTGTGATCTGGTACAAAATAGTTTTTGGAGAGAATTTTGAAAATATGGACTATTGATTGTGTGATGATAATATAGATTGCATGTATTTTATTTGTCGTTTCATGAGATTGCATATGTTTGTTTAAATAGTGTATGTATGTATGGATAGGAATTGGCTAATTAAAAAGACTTGGAAAGTAAACATAAAAAAAAAATTTAAAAGCATTAATCAGACACCTAATTCGTTTAGTCGTGAATCAAAGAGGGGAGAGTATATGTGGCTGAAATTGAACTGGATGTGTAGTGAACCTGTACATGGATAGAGATATGAAACTTAATCTAGACATGGATACATATATGTAAGTGTTGTGAGATATGCGTGTGTTATTTATGTGATAGAGGATCTTTTTTACCTTTTATCAGTAACGATATAAACAACATCGTATGATAGAAATCATAAATAAGCCTTAAAAGACTAAATATATGGAAATGTAAAGTCTAAGTGATATGAATTATGTGTGTATTAGAGATTGGAGTTGAATCCGAGTATAGAGATATATGTGTGTGTGTGTAAGAATTTGTTTTATGGTTGATGTGTTGTTGTGTATTTTCTTTAGAATGTTTTGTTTGGTATTTTCTTTAAATTATAAATTAGCACATGTTTTAGATACCTTTGCGTTAATGTATATATGTATATCTCTGTTATAAAATTCTCCTCCTTACTAGCTCGTGAAGTTCACCCCAATTCACATCCTTACTACAAATCAGGAGAGATAAAAAGTAAATTTTGAACTTGTAGAAGACATTGAAGAGAGCCTTTTAGCTATTCAATTTTAAATTTGTATGGCAATTAAGAAGTAATTTAAGATTAGCATTTTATAGTTAATCTTTGATGCCTCATGTATATCAGTATGTAATTATTATTCCATCATAGGGGACATGTAATAGTATGTAGTTTCATTGTATATAATTATATATTTATTGGTTACACTAGTTAAAAATGATGTGTAAGCGCTCGTACCTACTGACATTGAGGGTTGGGATGTTACATGCTCACATATAGGAGAATGGATTAGTCGGAGATCCATATCATGGCATGATACCTGTTAGGTAGAGAAACTATTTCATGAAAGAGTCTGAAACAAACACTCGGAGCTTCTTGCACTGTGTTAACAACTTATAACATGTAATAAGGCTCCAAAGATGGAATATGGTTGTGGATTTCTGTCCTGGGATTACACATTTCAGATGGAATTGAAAAACTACTAGAGTTATTTGTGACAATAATTCGACACTGTTATATTCCAATAATAAATCCAACAAGTTGAAACACATAGATATTACATTTCTTGTTATTAAAAAAAAAGTTCAGAATAATCATGAACATATTGGCACAAAACTCCATGGTTGCAAACCCATTTAGAAAAAGTTCATCGCCTAAGGTCTTTCATGAACACACTACTCGAATTGATGTTGTGTCTCTTAAAGATATGTCATTTTAGTGGGAGTTTGTATTTTGAATTATTTTTTATTATTATTTTATAGACAATTCGCAATTATTTACTATAATAATAAAGTCTATAGTTTATTTTTTTACTATAAATATGTTTTGTTTGATCTCACTAAAAAATAAGGTTAGACAAATTAAAAATAGTATATTAAAAATTATATTACATGCAATTTCCATGCAACGGATTCATATTTGATCCATATAATTTATTACACTAATATTGATGGATTTTGTTACATTACATAGTGCTTCGTCGATATTATGTTGATATAATTGATGGACTGAATTGATTAGAGATGTTTAGAATGATAAATAATTTTTAGGCCTATATAGTTATATTATGAAATATAATTATAAAGTGATATAATATAAAGATTAGATTCCTCAGGATGCATTTAGCTAAATAAAATGAAATAATATGCTTAAAATTTTATATCAACTAATAAACACACATTGTAATGATTGTAAATAGGGAAGATGTATTGTAGTTTTGTAAGCTGTATAATTAAAAATTTTACTATGGTTAAAATATTATAATTGTAATTATAAGTTAATATAGTTAACTATGTATAACACAGAGTCAAATCTAGTTAACATCTATTTTATGTTACTGGAACTCCTAATTTAAGTGATTAAAAATAAAAGGACTAATAATTATTTCTAATATTTGATATTCAATATAATAAAAATATGATATTATAATATTTTAACATCAATATTAAAAAAAAATGTGCAAAAATAAAAAATATTTTCCATTAATTCTATATTGTAAAGAAATTTGTAGAAATTTTAAATAGTGGAAACAAGGATACCCATTTGGCCAGTTTGTATATATATATATATATATATAAGAATGATTTTTATGGAAGTTAGATTTATATATATTTTTTAACAAAAATTTGTTTAATAAAGAAATAATTTTTTTATTTTGAATTAAACCAGTGGAGCGGATTAAAAAATTTCTAAATTAATAAAAAAATCTGATTAAGTGTATTTGGATTGGTTAAATTTCAAATTTCAAAATCTGCGGTCTAACGGTCAAATAATCTAAGGGTTTATTCATCGTCACCTATTATAAATTCAATTCTTCCCCCTCTTTCTCAGCCCTAAAACACATATCTTCACTTTCTGATGTACACTGCACTCTGTGATTTCCCCCTTTCTTCGTCTCAAGAGATGGATTTTCACAGCCTTTCAAGGAAAGAGCTCCAATCTCTCTGCAAGAGGAACAAGATTCCAGCCAACATGACCAATGTTGCCATGGCCGATGCTCTCGGTTCTCTTCAAACTGTAAGTTTTCCTTTTAATACTATGAAAAACTATGTTGATTTTCTGTGTATGCGTTTTGATATCTTGAATAACCTCCAGATCTCTTCATTTGCTCCATTTCCCTCAAACAATGCAAGAAACTTTTATTTCGATTTTTCTTCCTAATCAAACGGGAGTTTTCTGATCAGATTTCGAAATTTTTTTCTTGGTATCGATTTTTTGCGTTTTTCTCATTTCTACGATCCGATCCACGAAACTTTTTAATTTTATCAAATCAGACGGCACATCCTTTTCATACTTGGTGTTTGGTTCTCAAGAAACCACGAGAAAGAACGAAAGATAGAAAGAAAGAAAGAAAAAAAGAAAAGATGCCATGGATTTGTTTTTCTACCCTATTTTCATTTTCATAGTCTTCATTTAAGCGGTTCTTCGTGTTCAGGAATTTTTTTTTTTTTTTGCAATAAGTAACGATATAATCTTTCAAACGTTCAACTACATTCTCACTATCAGGTTGAGGGACTGGATGATTTGATGAATCAACGTCAATCCAGCCCTCCTCAATCTCCTGCAAAACGCACAACTGGGTCACCAGTTAAGTCTCGCACAGCAACCAGAACATCAACTCGAAGAAAGCCTCTCAAAGAGGAGCCGCAGAGCTTGCAGCCCACTACGCGGACCCGCCGTGTAACAAGACGAGCAATCGCGGAAGAAATGGATCAAGAAAATATGAATGTATTAGAGACACCGTCCACATGGACAAGCCGGAGAAAGGCACAGTCGGCCTTGGAGCAACAGCAATCAGGGACAAATGTCATTGAAGATGGAGAGAAGGATAAAATTGTTGGTCAAGGACAGAATAATTTGCTTCAAACTCCTGCTACTCATACCTCCAGGCGGAGAGCCGCAGCAGCTTCTTCAAGGAAGGGAGCTGACAGCCAGCAGCGTGTGTATAGCACGAGGAGGTCTGTAAGGTTGCTAGAGAAAACTATGGGCGAGTTAAGCTTAAAGGAGAAGGAAGAAATCAACATTGATGAAATAGACAAAGATATGATAAAGGAGGAGAGCTTGGACGTATCTGGTATATTTTTGTTCTGTTCTCTTTATCGATTTTGCCATTTCTTCTCAGTTGCTGTGAAAATGAAGGGACAGAGGGCAATTTTCAACCCACTTCTTTTCCTTTAATTCTGAAATTGAAGATGAAAGATTGTTTGTTACTGGCTATTATGTTGCTTTTATGTTAATGAATTTTGACGAAATTGGGAAAAATATTGCAGGACCTTTGGGGAATGTTGACGAAATTTTGAAGCACAAAGAGCAAACCAATGAATCTGAAGCTTCCTCGGGGAAAATTTTAACTGGACCTTTGGAGAATGAAACGGAATTAAATGATAACAGTAATGTTAATGGTATAAATGATTGCAAAGAGAAGAGCTCTAATGATCTAGATAATTATCCTGTCCTAGATACAAATGATGAAACCCGGAATGACAAGACGGGTAAACCTGATGCTCGTGCTCATGTAAATGAAGAAGAGAAGAGCTCTAATGATCTAGATGATTATCATCCTGTCCTAGATATAAATGATGAAACCCGGAATGACAAGACAGGTAAACCTGATGCTCGTGCTCATGTAAATGAAGACTTGGTAGACAAGGTAGCAGATTTTGATGGAGCACTAGCAGGTATTTGATGTGGATTTTCTTTACCATGTTTGAGTGTTTGATCTTGTATCTTCTTGTTTCGGATAATGTTACTAAATGCTAAATAATGGTTGCAGGATGTGATGATGCTCCCGTTACTGAATTTCCTTCTGAACTTAACAGTGTGTGTGATGCATCAATGAATAGGGAAGAATTAAATGCCACTAAAAATACAGTGCTGGGAGATATTGGTATGGAGGTTTCAGAGCATGTTGCTGATGCAGTTTCTCGGGAAGAATTAAATGACATTGGTGTAGAACTGCCTGCAGGACTTAATCCATCAACTCTGCCATTGTCTGGTGATAATCCATGAACTTTACCATTTTTTGATGTTTGATGTGTCTTATATCTTCCTGTCTCGGATAAGGTTCCTAAATGTTAAATGATCGCTGCAGGATGTGACGATGCTCCAGTCATTGAATTTTCATCTGAACAAAACAGTGTATCTGATGCATCAATTAGCGGGGAAGAATTAAATGCCACTGAAAATATAGCACTGGAAAATATTTGTATGGAGGTTTCAGGCCATGTTGCTGATGCAGTTTCTCAAGAAGAATCAAATGGCATTGGTGGAGGACTGCCTGCAGTACTAAACCCATCAACTGTTCCATTGACTGCCGATGAGGGTCTAGATGGGAGCCCTGACAGTAAATGTCAGCAGTTACAAATGGAAGAAATATCAACTGAAGATTTTCAGAGTGGTTTTGGTTCTGAGAAATCAATGGCTCATCAACTGGATCAGGTTGAACCTTCAGGGGAAGTCAACACTGTTGACAGCAGTCTCGCAGTGATGGATATGTGCAACACCGAACAGCATGACTTTCCATCCAAGATGGAGGGAAACCCATCAACTGTGTTATTGTCTGATAATGACCTAGATGAGAGCTCCGACAGGGAATATCAACAGTTGCAAAGGGAAGAAATGTCGAGTGAAGATATTCAGACTGCTTTGGATTCTGAGAAATTGATGGCTCATCAACTCGATGCAGTTGAATCTTCAGAGAAGATCAGCACTCTTGGAGTAATGGAGATGTCCAACACTGAGCAACACTGTGCACCCAAGACAGCGGGAAGTGCTCATGTCGAAACTTCTGTTGGAGGATGCGTAATGTCCTATGAAATCTCTCCCCTGCCAGATCCAACTGAGAAAAAAGTTTCAATCGGGTTTCCAGTCTCTCCATTTGCATCAGACTCAGTTTCAGGTCAGTTTCCAAGACCAACTCTGTCAACACCAGTGAAATCTTCAAGCAAAAAGCAGACAACAATGCAGAAGCTGACCCATGTGGCAGACGAAAACAACAAGGAGAACATTGGCAAGAGTGAGAGGGGAAATGATAAGGTGAAAAAAGTAAAGAACATCATTGATGCAGATAGCTTAAAAGACATCAGTCTCAGGCAGTTAACCAAGATGGTGAAAGAACTAGAGATTAGCAAAAATAGAAAGAAGTCTGAGGTGGGTCTTAAATTTTCTTGTGCTTTCTCAACTTATATATTGTTGTTGGTTCATATTTTCTTTTAGTAACATCTTTTACTGTTTAATGGAGAAGCAGGTAGAAGAGGGAAAGGGCAGGGTGGCATTGCAGAAACTGACAGAGAACAGCATGCATGTTGCTGAACTAGAGAAGAACTGAATCAAAAAAGTCAGGAGTTGAGTAAATCTTTTGCTCTTGTTTTTTTTTTCTTTGTAGCGGTTTATATGTCATATGATGGAGTAAAACATGAGGTTTGCTTCTGTCAGTCAGACAAATAAAGAAGAGAAACTTTTGAAGCAGGAATTCAAAAAACAGAAATGCTTTGCCTGTCCTTTGGGCTATTGTTAAAATTGTGAAGTTTATCTTTTTTACTTTCTTTAGGAAGTGACTCCAATTCTTGTCACCAATATTTATTGAAGAGCCTGAGTTCTTTTTACCAACTTAGTCTATGAATTTTGCTTGAAGCTTATTTAAATCATTATAATCTTTAAAATCTGAAGCCATACATGCTTGTAAAAAGAATTTTTGGAATCTTGTAAAAACCTGCTTCTTTATTTATATGTTAAAAGTAGATTTTATGTATAACTTCTGCAAAAATATTTCTATAAAAGCTTCATTTAAAACATGGTTTTAAATGTCGATTGGCAAACTTTTGCCAAAATCATTATTGTAATCTTTATTTTGTACATTTTAAATACTAACTTATGAAATCATATGTACCAACAATAGAATCTTTGAAGCAAAGGTCTTCTACTCAAACTCCTCATTAAAGAGCTACTAATCTCGTGTGATTAGGAAGTTCAAATCTCCCACATTTTAATGAACACTAAATTAACATACGTCGATTGGATGCACAACCTTACTAAGAGCTCGATAAGGCTAGAGCGAACGAGCCCTCTAGCCCTTGCCTTTATTTATATATTTTTGTGACACTAAAACTCGAGTTGATTTAATCTCTGCACCTCTAAGTGCTTATTTATCTGCCAAATAACATTTCATCGGTGTACCCAAAAGCAGCAATTAGATAATAAAAAAATATTGTAACATTTCATTTTATTTAAATTTATTTTTTTAAAAAAAAATTGTTCATTAATTATTTTTTAGTAGAAAAATTGTTAATTTTATTTAAATTTATATAAAAGAATATTAAAATAATAAAAACAATAAAAATTAAATTTTTGAAGTAATTTCCTTCATATTGAAATTTAAATTACTTAATTTAGATAATAATTTAACATGCTGCTATTATTATTATTATTATTATTATTTATTATTATTATTATTATTATAGGAAGTGCTCTATTTTGGTTCCAAACACGATCATCTAACACCACAAATCATAGAAGGATTTAACATTGTCATTCAGAGTACAACAAAATGGCCTCTTTCCAGTAAATTTGCTGGCCATACTCAATAATTATCAACATAAACTTATATATATATATATATATATTAACCTCGTAAACCGAAACAGGAAAATGGGCCAAGGTAAAGGATTTACAAGGAATGTATAAATATAAAGATGCCACCATTTTCTTTGTAACTCAATGAACTAAAATGTCAAAAGAAAGTTGTGGTTACAAAAGCATCACCTGGAAGGAAGATCAGAGGGTTGAGCGGTGAGAGAAGGATTTGATGAATTAGAAGGGAGGGGTCCATTGTCTTGAGAATGAGATGCTGTGTTGCCCCACTTCATCTCTACATCACATGGCTCCACCACGTGTACTGACCCGTCACTCATCCCGACTGCTATCTGGTTTGGCTCTGATGGATGACCAGCTATTACCAATGGATATGCCGTGTTGCTGCTGCAATGCATTTTGTCATCAGTGCCAAAATACTCTTCATATATCCAACTTATCAATGCCAAAACACATTTTGCTGTATGCAGTATGCCTACCTCACGCCCAATGAAGGTATGTATGCAGATGGTGCTATTCGACATCTAAGTCGTAAGTTGTCTGCATCAAAAACTCCAACAGCACCATCACAAAAACCAGTATAAACCAGCAAACCATCACATGAATAAATTGCACTTGAAATAGGAGCTGGAAGGGCGTCTTTCGGGGACCACTGCAAGATCATATATACCCACCATAGCTACAGATTAGATTCAATAAATGCAGAAATTAGAAACAGACTATGTGAGTAAAAGTCACAACTGCACAATATGCAGACTAACATATTATAAAAAAACCATAAGCTTTAGGCCTGCGGTTCTTAGCTCCTATGGAAGGTTAGATAACTTACATGTTCAAACCTTACCAACTAAAAAAGAAAAAAAAAAAAATATATATATATATATATATATATATTGCATTTCCCTTGTTGCATACAAAGCTCAAACTCAGTCTCACTGTCTGGATACTCCAAAGAAAGTGCATGTTCAAGCACTAAAAATAAACTAACTTAATTCTGACATTCAACATTAAATTAAAATCAAATCAACATGGAGCAATTTGAGAGTCATCAGTTTTTAAAACAAAAAGGCAGAGGGGAAAAAGGACAACCCACTTTCCCTTCAATTTTTTTCTGAAAAACAACTCAACTTGGAAGCCACATTAATCAATGATAAATTCCGCAAATTAATACTGCAATTGTAATTCCTTCCAAATAGTGTTAGTAACGAGCTATTACGTTATCAAACAGTAGAGTTCAGCCAAAGATCGGTTTTGAGCTCAGTGAAAATCGAGCTGCAGCTAACTCGAATTTGAAAATGCTTAAATCAAAACCTCGCGAAGTACATAATAAATATGCTATGACCAATAACAGGCAACACAACTATTTAAGAGTCTGATTTAGAAGAGAGGGACCAAATCAAGCAGCAGGCAGAAAGTCTAGGCAAACAGCAAAAGGATCTTTTCAGTTAGGGTTAGAATCTTTTGTTTTAGAACTTCATACTTTTCAGTCATTTAAATAAATAAAACTCCTTAAGAAAGCGCTAAATCATGACAATTATTCAAAGGTTTCAAAAGAAACTTAGCAATTCTTCCTCATTCATTTCAACAGAGCTCTTGGGTACCCAACTAGCCCATTGAAATATACATTATAATTAACATTTTAATTCTGACAGTTTCAAGGATGACTAGAGCATTTGGGTTCTCAAGAATTTTGGGATCTCTTCAAAGATTTTGTGATTCTGCTTCTGAATAACACCAATTAAACACCAATTAAACTATCACATACTTTTCTTAAGGAATATTTTACTATATTTTATAAGGATTGAAGGGATTCTTCGTTGAAGCTGAACCTGGCATCACATAACAGTCTCACTGGGCTTCAGATGATTTCTCATAGTTTTAATTCCTTTGCTTTTCCATTTTTGTGGTCTCTTTTTTCTATGGCCACAAGCAAAGCCTGTGTCCATAACCTAGGATTTGAACTCTCTTTCTGAGTAGAGAAGAGGACTAGACCACAGGATTTAGCCCAGCGTTAGGGTTTGTCTATTTTCAGGCTCGTGATCAAGCAGTAAGTTGGAGAATGAGAGCCACTTCCTAGCCATCATCAAGTTCATTGGGTATATAGAGTGGATTTTAAGTTTTATCTGTTATATATTTTAATCATACATGCTTTTTAAAGAAAAAAGAACTATATTAAATACGAAAAGAGGAGACAGAGGATAAGCTATCCTCCAAGAGGACAAAAAGAACCTACAAGGAAATAAAGAAAACCAAGGAAGCAGTAAAATATAGTAACAAATCCCTCTGAGCTTGATGAGCTTCAATTTGTTCTAAATCAATTGAGCTCTAACTTTTTAAGTCCTAGTACAGCTAAACCAAAGCCAAAAATTTAAATTTAATTCCAGCTTTGAGCCTCAAATCTGAGCCAAGCCTAAATGTTCCCTCGTTCGGCTCAGCTTGCTCTACTACAATTCCTACTTCTAAGAAAAAGCAATTCACAACGTGAGGCAACAAAGTTTTACACATTACAAAATTCTCAAAAATCTACTTGATAAAATCCATCAATCCCCTGAACCTACCACCAAGAAGTAGAATTTAACAATAGAAAATTATGCTGATCAAGGTGGAAGTTTTATAGTAAATTACTTGTGCCTAGGCTTTGAACCAGAAAAATTGTGATCCAGTTCCCCATTTATGTGCCAATTATTCAGGCATAGTAACGAGGTCTCATAACACAGCCAAATTCAACTTTTTATTAGACATGTTTATCATGAAGATCTAAACCACCCAACTTCCATATGATAATGAAGGATAATGGAAATGAAGAAACAAACAAAATAGTTCACCAACTCTGTGCTACAAAAGAAAGTCCATGTGTATAAGAAAAAATTTTTTGAAATAAGCATGTGCATAAGAAATTGAAAATATATTTGTATAAAAAATTGAAATGGAAAAAGGAAAGCTTAAATAGTTGCAGTATTTCTACGTTACGTGGTTATAGTAATGAGATTCGTGCATGTGTTTGTGTGTGTGGTAAGGATCCATGTTTTTCGCCCTATATTTGTCATGTCCAAGAAAATTATGCAAGTACCACAACATAATGAGAGGATGATTGAACTTACAGAACGAAGACATTCAAGCTTGCTGTCATAAACAGCTATTTGGCTTTCATGGACAACTAATAGATGTGTTTGATCATTATGAAACTGAACTTTGGTCTCTCCAACCAATGGAGATTGACGACCAGCTGGTACTTGTATGAACCTTGATTTCTTTTTCTCCCATCCATCAATGTTCCAGACACATAACTGCAAGTGAACTTACATAACAGTTAATAAAACACCATGCAATTACAAGTGCTAATGCAGAAATCAACAGTAGGTAGACCCCAATTTTAGTATCAAGGAATTCTCACAAGATGTCACGTTTCTTTTGTTCAGGCTCATAATTTTTCACATGAGAGCAATGATTTCATCACATGTTCAGATCTCCAAGTTATTGCATTCAATGATTTAATTACTGGCAAGGGCAAACAGATTGAAGACCACATCTGTTTGCAACTCTCCACTAATATAACCATTTCATAACCTGGCAGGGGTTAAATGCAACTGTTCGTGGCATATGTAATATCTAGTGAAAGAGAGACTTAAATCATCACTCGCAGCTCCCATCATATTAAAGAAAGAGATCTGAACAATTAAAGAAATTCACCACCAAGCACAAAAATTAAACAAAAGCTATCTGACACAAGCTTAAGAACATAACAAAAAAGTCAAAACAGATATTTCTATTAACTATCCCAAGGATCAGAAAAATAAACCAGTGTAGCTCCCACAATTAAAACTACAGATTTAAGCAGATGCTAACCTGTGCATCAGCCCCTGAGGATACCAAGACATTTAAAGTTTGAGAGAAGGCAAGCCCAGTTATTCGGTTCTGGTGGCCCTTGATCTTTGTTTTGACCTGCAATGGATAATCAAGATCAAGCATGCTCAAAAATCAGATACCCCATACAAAATTTCTGGATCATCAAAAAACGAATGTCCTCAAACATTCCTCAGAATCTTTCCTTAATAACCCAACAATATAATCAGGTGCATGTCCAAAAATTTTCTTGAAACTTGAAGTGCAAAGGAAAAAAAAGACACTGGACCTCATCGACTCTGACATTATATATTTGAATTGTAGAATCCTCCATGCCAATGGCTATTATATTATTATCTTGGGGATGAAAGGCCAAAAATGTGGCTGCAGGAGGTGGAGACATGAATGTTGTCATGACCTGCAATGCCCCTCACCAGTTTGATTAGTATCGAGAACAATGTAATTAAGTCATGAAAAAATAAATAAATATGAAGAGAATTGTGAACTACAAAAATAATGAACCACAGATGCCAACCTTGAATGTCATCATGTTGAAAAGAGATACCTTCCCACCGGATGCGGACATGACATAAGAATCATTTTTAGATAAAGCAATGCATGCTGCAGACTCTTCTGCAGGGTTACTTTCATTTATGTCATTAGTCATAGGAGTACCACTGGGAGGCTGCCACATTTGTGGCTGAAAATATGCAGTAGCCTGAAAGATTTAATGGGAAAGCTATAAGATGTGTTCCCCACAAAAGAAAACCAGGGAAGCATATATAAACAGAAATAAGACAAACCTTCCCCGAAGGGTTCCTTTCACTACGTTGCCACTTCCAAAGCTTGTGAACGGCATTTGAAGCAAGGGCTAATACAGCCAGGCCAGAATTTGTGTAGATCAGCCTCACAACCTGCAACCACAGTTGACATTCTCTCAACTCCGGCAACATAAAAATCCTATAAAATAAAAATCTCTTTGTGCATCCCAACAAGTAATGCAAATGCATAGGCAGTAAAAAAGAAATCTGCAAATTCCAATCATTTTCCTTGATTTTGGATAATTTCAGGAAAATTATCAAAGTGAATACATCCAATTGATGCATTTTTATTACAAAGATCATGAAATTGCATTATGAATATGAAAGTGTCTGCATGGGTTAAGAACAAATATCGATTTTGTTTGAGAAGAGCACTTAGCACGAGGTTGAATGATTCAACCTACATCCTAGAAAGATACCCATACTGTCAATATTAAAATTGAAACTTTAGGGGAAAAAAAGGCAAACATCCTATATAAAGGCGGTAGGTGATGCACATTCCAGTCCAAAGTTTGTATATAGTTCCCCTGTAATTCATTATAACAGATACTCCTGTGAGATTAGATATAAAGCATAAAGACTGCATGTAACTTCCACCATGTTTCAAGTATTACAAATCAACATGAGGTATTTCCCACATGAATCCAGACCTCAATCATATCCACACATCCGACTACAGCCATCAGTTCGTAAACATCAGATGATACTAAATCTCTTCTGGTTACATAATGTTTAAAAAGACCGAAAAAAATATAGCTGCTCTATCAAAAGCCAGTTTCCGACCATTAAGCTTCACCTCCTGACTAATATTTCCATCTAGTTCCCTTCCATTTAAAAGTCTAACAAACTAATGAGGTTGTTCGAAATAATTTAGTTACAAATTACCTCAATAACTTAAGCCAATGAAAAACGGCTCTACTTGTTATTTATATTGCACTGTAACAAGCCACAGGTGCAAGTAGGATTACATGAGGATAAAAACAGACAAGCCCAACTATGGACTACAGAAAACGGAAGATGGCCATAGGTAGCAGACAGGAAATAAGCTGGACAGTTGATCGGTAGGGCCCGAAGATATAAACCAAAGATTAAAGCTCCAAAAAAAAAGCTATAACACTATAATGAATATTGTTATTAACTTCTCCGATGTCCTAATATAAAAACTCCAAAGTTATTATTTATACTGCATTATCATATATAGAGATCTGCCAAATGTATAGCCTACTCTAACCAGTCCTGAAAAAGACAAGGCACCTTAAGTTTCCTTCAGAGAAATGCTGAACATAAATTGTTTCTTTAGAGATGGTTATCATTGGAGTCAAGCACCAAGAAGTAAACATCATGGATACTAATTAAGTCATTACAATTGAAACAAACAAGCAGTTCTCTTCTTCAATCAAGAAAAAAGTGAGCAATCATATTCTTACACTACTTACCTTGCCTGCTGTTACAGGATCAGGCAAACGCAGAGCTTTTAGGTGAGATGGGTCCACAATATCAGGAATTTTCCAGCTCTTAATCTTATCAATATCATCAGATATTCGTGGCTTAACATCAACAAGCCTACTGCTGTCCATTGGGCTCTGCAGAGACAGCTGATATAAATTTGACCAGGAAGTGCAAACAGATATGCCAATGAACTTGGAAAACAACCAAAAAAGAAAAAGCATACGAGGTTGCCAATTGATACAGCAGGGGGGATTCTATCTTGACGATCCAGAGTACTGGGAGCAATGGCAACAGGAGCTCCATGACCTAGAGCATTAACAATTAATGGCTGCAGGGGAAAAAAAAAGCTGCATATGAGATTCAGTACAAAAGACTGCAAGCAAATAAGAGTATTGATGAAAAAGTTTAGGAAAACCAGGACAAGGCATCACAAGTTATGAATAATAATAGTGAAACAAGTACATAATTAAACATTTTAAATATCAAACAGTCCAAGTAAAAAGGGGCAACAAAGAACCTCCAACACCAACTTTGGGTGAAAACTGTTTGTATGAAGTTGAAATAACTGGAAAATATTTACTTCAAAGGATTTCTCTCTCTCTCTCGCCAACTGTTTCCCTTCCTTCTTTCTCTGTTTCTCCAGATCAGAGCCATGGACAAGGCTTCTGATAAACAGCTGACAACTCAAGATTCCAACAAAAATCCCTGTCCAATCAATTCTAAGAGTGAACCAATTCAAATTTAGCTAGGTTGATCTTAAGACCTAATATAGCTTGAAGAAAAGAAGGGTACATCTAACATCAAGTCGGGCATTAAATCAAGCCTGCATAAATAAAAGAACACATCAGAAAAAAGTAAATGCATCACATCCACTACCTCCTTCATTCCTCCACAACCAGCCCCTGAATAAACCAATGATTGTTTTTTTTGAAATAAAAAGTATGAAGTATATATTAACACGGTACCAACAAGGGGGTACCACCCATGTACATAGACTTTATAATAGTGTTAGCATATCTATGACATTCTCAAATTCTCATCACTAATAATGTCATACCCTAACAAAATAGACTCAAAATAGTGAATCCATTTATCCCTTATATTGTACACACTACTCTCAACACCCTCAAAAGCTCTAGAATTTCTTTCTTTCCAAATAATTCTAAAAATAATCAATGGAACTAGATTAGCAATATTGTCCTTTACATATAACCATCCCAAGCCCAAATTTCCATATTAACCGACCCTGCCATCACCCACTCAATCCACATGAGATCATACACCATACACCAAAGATTGTAAACCATAGGACACCACAACAGTAAATGATTACACGTCTCCTCTGCCTGAAGACAACCGTAGCATCCATTTACCAAAAACTGTCCTCTAACTCTGAGTTTATCAATAGTTAAAATCTTCTCCAAACAGGTCCCCCAAGCGAAAAAAACAATGCAAGGAGGAGCTTTGGTTTTCCAAATTTGCATAGCCAGGAATTGGAGCTGTTGTTTCCATCCCAAGTGCCTATAATCTGTAATAAGAGGATACAGAAAATTCCCCTCTCTTTTCCCATCTCCAGACAGCTTGATCACTGCCCGATTTCAGCTGTTGTGCCTCAAGGATCTTCAATAACTCTTCTTATTCACTAATCTCCAAATCATTCAAATTTCTAGAAACCTCAACTGACCAAACTGTTTTCTCCTTGATGATACTGTAAGCTTCCTCAACAATCATACTCTTTCTTTGCGCAATAGTGTAAATCCTGGGGTATCACTCCATAAGATTCCCCTCACATACCAAACCATTGTTTTGTTATTCAATAAGTCATCAACAGGTTCATTGGCTGTCATGATAGTGTCCATAATTTGTCTCCCTCCAACAAAGGCATGTTGACATTCCCCAATAATATCACCCAGCATCTTAGATAACCTCCTAGCCAACACCTTGGCAATGAGTTTATACAAGCATCCAACCAAGCTAATAGGCCAAACATCTTTAAACTCTTTTGTATCCCTCTTCTTAGGAATAAGAGTGATAAAGGTAGAATTCAGGGATTTGACATATTTACCTGAAGAATGAAATTCTGAAAATAGATCCATAATATTCTCTTTCAATAAAGGCCAGAATTTCTGAAGAAATTTCATGTTAAACCCATCCGGACCCCGTGCTTTATATCCATTACATGATTTCAGGCACTCAAAACCTCTTCCTCACTGAATTCGGCTTCCAGCCTCTGTCCACTCTCACTGGATATTCTGCTGAAGTTCAGACCATCAAGAATAGGTCAGCATGCATGATTTTCGTCATACAACTATGAAAAGAAACCTTTGGCAGCCTCCCTAATATCACTGTTCCTGCGAATCTGTTTATTCTCAACCCAAATTTCATCAATGTAACTACATCTTCTTCTATGTGTTGTCATAACATGAAAATATTTAGTATTTCTGTCCCCTTTAGCCAATCACTTCTCCCTAGATTTCTGCCTCCAAGATATTTTTTCAGCCTTCAGATGGGCGGCCAGCTTGAGCAAAGAACCTTTCTTATCTCTTTCCTCTTCATTTAGACCATCCATGTCCTCTTTTTTATCCAGTGCTCCAATCTCACTCATAATGGACTCAAAAATACATTTTTCCTTCGAGACCTCTACTTTAGCCCATTCTTTTATACCTCTTTTCAATTCTTCTAATTTGTAAGCAAATCTATAACTGGCAAAGCCTTTGACCTTGCAGCCTTTCCATTTCTCTTCCACCATCAAACAGAATCTTTCCTCTCCCAGCCATCTATTCTAACAATCAACTTGTTTAGCACCTTCACTAAGATTTATAGAAAGGAGAGGAGAAAGAAAAACCCCTTGCCTTGGGCCCCTAGAGGCCTTTAAAAAATTAATAGCTCACTACTAAAAATAGCCACCAAAGAGGTAAAAGAAATACGAGGCCTCAACTATTTATCACCAAACCCATGTCTCTCTGCATATAAAACAATCAACATGTCCGCATAGTTGATTGTTTCCTATATAAAGTTTGCAAATTAGACTCTCCAAACCCTGTCCACATAGTCAACCACTTTAGTAACAATCAACATGTCGTCTAAAATTTGTCCCCCCTCTGTAAGAGGGTGCCAAAACTCACCCAATAGACTAGCCCTCCAAGTTTTCGGCTAAGACCTTAAAAATTAGCTTGTAGACACAATCCAACAAGCTAATGGGTCTAAACTCCTATTATTTCAAAGCATCTTCAACTTTACATATGACCAACAAGAAGGTTGAGATAATGTTAGACACAAAGATTATACTTCTATTTCAAAAAAAGGTTAGACACAAAGGATCCCCTCAAAGAAATCAAATAACATCATCACAAAGTCCACCTTCATGGTTTCGCAATTATTCTGAATGAAACCCATAGAGAAATCATCCAAATCCAAAGCTTTATCCCCCTAACAGCTCATGAGGACTTTATAAATCTCCTTCAAAAAAGAAATCATGAGCAAAAGTCTCATTCCCGTTCATCATGTGTTAAAAAACAAGTCATCCAAGGTTGCCCGCTAGCTAAAAGGTTCCAAGTAGAGGTTCCCAAAGAAGCCTTTGATTACTTCTCTAATGCCCTCATTGCTCCCATGAACCTAACCACTGACCTCATCTTCTCAATATGGTCACAATTTCTATTGTGTCTAGCCCAACTGTGGATCAACCTATGATCTTATCAACCTCCTTAATCCAAGGAGCCCTAGATCTCTCAGTCTCCCAGCAATTTCCTACCTAACACTCCTTCTAATCGAGAGACAAAGCTCTTAAGGTGTATTTAGTGTGGTTGTAGCTTCTAATTTAAGTTGTAAAAGTACTATTAAAATAATTTTACAGTAGAAACACTTTTAGTAAGAAGCTATTATGTGTTTGGTAAAAATAGTTATATTAAGTGTTGCCCGCTTAAAAAGCAGAAATTGGTGTATTTGGTGAAAATAATTGTCGATACTGAAATTACCAAAAAAGATATAAGAAGACAATAAGCCAAAGAAGAAGTTGTTGTGGTTGATTAAAATAATTGTGAATACTGAAATAACATAATATAAAAAATAAGAAATCTAATTTGAAGTATTATTTGTATAGTAATAGTAAGAGCAAAGGTGAAGTGAAGGATAGCATCAGGACGACAAAGAGACAAGCAGGGGCGAGACGACCACCAAATGAACAGAGGAGATGGACAACAAGCAAGCGCGAGACGCGGCAAGATCATGCGCGAGACGCGGCGAGATCATGCGTGAGACGAGCAAATGAAGTAAGAAAGGAGAAGGGAAGTAGACATCATTCTAATCTTGCGGCTGCAAGGGCCAGAGGCTTGTTGCTGGAGACAGTTCGGAAGAAAGGTGTTGCTAAGGCTTGAGCAAGTGAGAGAAAGGAGAGGACAAAAGATGTAAATTTTTTATTTAGTTAAAAATAAAGCCTGGTAGTCGCTGAAGCAACCATCCCATGCATGCTGAGCTGCACGAGCTGCAAGGTGGTCCTAAAAATGACAGTGGAGGTGTGTTTATCTAATATTAACATTGCCGAGAATAAGGATAAAAGAATTTGGAAGTTAGACAAAAAGAGGGGCTTTACTGTTAAATCATACCATGAATTCATAACCAAGAGTAAGAACAACTACACCCATTCTGCCCCTTTCATATGAATATGGAAATCTAAAGCACCACCCAGAATCGGATTTTGTGTTTGGGAAGCAGCTAAACAGAGGATTTTAACAATCGACATGCTTAGAAGAAGAGGAAATGTGCTGATTAATAGGTGCTGATTAGTAGGTGCTTCTTATGCAAAGCCGATGAGGAGACCTGTTACCACTTGTTATTGGGCTTTCCTGTCACTTACAGCATTTGGTTTTCTGTTCTGAGGCTTATTGGGGTGGATTGGGTTATGGTGGGTAGTGTAAGTAATGAACTTTGGGCTTGGGAGGGGTTGTGTAAAGAAAATGGGAGGCATTTATTTCTTATTTCACTTAATATTTTTTGGGTGATTTGGAAAAAAAAAATACTAGAGCTTTTCTGGGGCTAGAGACTAATTTTGATAACATTAGGGATAGATGGATACACACTTTTGGATCTATCTTGTTGGGTCATAATAATAAAGACATAGATGATATGGGTGTGGTCATCGACCAATTGATAGATTTGTAACTATTTTGTACATGAGTGGTATCCTCTTGGTACCTTATGCATAATAATACTTCACTTTTATTTCAAAAAAAAAATGAAAGTGGAGGTGACTGTTGCACATTATACTGTTGTGCTAAAGGAAGGATTAAGGGATGACAGCTAGACAAGAAAGAAACAATCCAACATTAAACTAGGTCGAGTTAAATTTAAAACCGAACAAACACAAAAAGCCTACATCATTTTGATGGCTCGAAAACCCTGAATGAGCTAAGGGCTAAAGAACCCAGTAGATGGAAACAAGCCAAAAGGGAAAAGGAAACCCATAAGCATCAGAATGTTGAGGCCGAGCATGAATGGAAAGCTTGTGACCTGTAAGCATCAGAGGCGGTTAACATTGAGAATTGGGGAAGAGAGGCACCGTGATGCCAGCCGTAATGAAGAGGAGGCCAATAAAGTGTTTGAAACGTCCTCTAATGACAGTGACTTTAATAGAAATCCAGGAGAATGTAGCCTTATGGGAGAAAAGCCAGTCAGTGAGGAGGAAACGGTGTTGGCAATTGAAATAAGTGAAAGTGTGCGGTCTGGAAGAGGCTAGAGAAGCTACCGTGTTGCAACTGGCAATCTTTTCGGCCGAGAGCGTCGAGGTGAGTTTTCAAAAGCTTGAAGAGCAAGCCATGACTTTGTTTAAGAAAAATGAGAAAAGGAGGAAAAAGTTGGAAAGAAGCTTATGTAAGTAGAAAGAAGGAAGGGGTCGATAAGCCTAAATAATTAAAATGGTGTATTCTACTATTAATCACGACAACAGAAGAAAGGAGGAGAAGAAGGGAGAGGAGGGAACTTAAATTTAGCTTTATGTTAGGACGTATTATCTCATGCACTGCTAGGAGTATAAATGATCACAAGAAGAGGCTTGTGATTAGGGGAGTGTGAACCAATGGAAATCTAAGGTGATTTGCTTTCAATAAACAAGAGTAAGCTCCATTTTAAGTAGTATGGCTCAAAGCATATGGAAGATCAAAGAGATTGGTTGACAAGAATTACCTACTTATGGCGCTGCTAGTAGGATTATAATCATATGGAATGATGGCATTCTAAATTGTGGTGAGTTGCTCCATCTCCGGCTTGTTTGAGGGTAGAACGAACAGGTAACAATAGGTGTTAAAAAGAATGGGAATGCAAAAAGAATGGGATTTCCCTTAGGTGGTCGAAGGTGATTTTAACATGGTTCTACACAAGCAAGAAAGATTTGCAGAACACTTCTCCAGAATTTGTGTTGATGAATTCTTGAACACATGGATGAAACTAGATTTATTGGATTTACCTCTTTGAGATAAATGGACTTGGTCGAATCAGCGGACGAATCCAACTTGTCCTACGATTGATAGATTTCTTGTATTGATATCATGTCAATTCCAAGCTCTAGGGATGTGTCGGAGACAACTACAACACACTATCTCCTGATCATTTCAATATTTTTCTTGACTCTAATGGATAAAATGGGGGCTTTGTCCCTTCAAATTTGTAACAAACGGTTAAAAGTCACGGGCTTTCAAGATAAAATTAAAGATTGGTGGAATGGTATGAGGGTGTAAGGGAATGCAAGTTATAGGGTGACTATGAGATTGTGGATGATAAAGACCCAAATCAAAAATTGGTCGAAAGAGGAGAACGGGGGAGAGTCTCTAGTCACTCATTCCTTATTCCAAGAGTTGGAGAGTCTTGACAAGAAGGAGAGGGAAGTGGGTCTATCTACTTGAATTGGCCAACAAGATCCAAATAGAAGAGATCTCTTGGAGGCAAAAGTCAAGAACTAGATGGATCAAGGAGAGAGACAGAAATACTAAGTTTTTCATTATATGACCGATCATTATAGGAGGGTCAACTGTGTGGAGGACTTGGAGATTAACGACTATGTGGTGAAGGGAAATGAGGATCTAAGGAATGGGGTAAAAACCTATTTCATTAAGCTATATCCAGAAGATTTTTAGTGGGGGGCCAAAATTGCACAATTTGACCTTTAAGTCACTTGACGACAGAAGTCGAGAGTCTCTTGAGCAGAGGTTTTCAAAGAAAGATTTTTAATGGTTTTATGCACTTTAGAAGGATAAAGATCCAGGGTCTAATGGCTTTAATCCAGGCTTTCTCAAGAAGTCTACTAAAGGATGACAATTGTCAGACTTTTCAATGAATTCCATGAACCGAGGTTTTCAAAGAAAGATTTTTAATGGTTTTATGCACTTTAGAAGGATAAAGGTCCACGGTCTAATGGCTTTAATCCAGGTTTTCTCAAGAAGTCTACTAAAGGATGACAATTGTCAGACTTTTCAATGAATTCCATTGACCGAGGTCCTTCTTCAAGAGCTTAAATTCCACTTTGATGGTTCTTATCCCCAAGGTTGAAGGGGCAACAAGATTCAAAGAATTCAGACATATCAGCCTCCTGGGATGTATGTATAAACTCATTACTAAAATATTAGCAAGGAAAATGGCAAAGTTTATGGAAAAAGTGGCGGGTGAGTATTAGCATGTTTTTATGGAGGGGCATGCAAATCCCTAATACAGCTCCAATTGCTAATCAGATTGTTCATGAGCTGAAACACAAGAATCGGAGGAGGGTTTATGCAAACTTGATGGGAAAAAGCTATGACCATGTGAGCTGACGCCATTGATTATATGCTAAAAAGGATGTTTTTGGGGATTAATGGTAAAAGTGGATCAAGAACTATATTTCTACAACCTCCTCTATTGTCATGGTTAATGGAGAACCATCTTTCTTCAAAGCTAACAAAGGACTCAGATAAGGTGATCCTTTGTCGTCCCTATTTTTCATTGTAGTTATAGAAGTTCTAAACAAAATGCTCTTGAGTGCTATAGATCATGAGTTGTTTGAGGGATTAAAGGCGGGGGAGGGGAGCGTGCAGAGAAGGTGACCCACCTTTTCTCTAATGACACGCTGCTTTCCTGTGAACCAAGTAAAAGGATTTTACTTCACATCCAATGTACTCTGTTAAGTTTCCAGGTAGTTTTGGGACTCAAAATCAATCTTACCAAGTCCGAGTTGGTACTAGGTATGGGATGGATGCTCCTAGTTTGCCTAGTATTCTTGATTGCAATTGTGTAGAATTGTTGATCAAGTACTCAGGATTACTACTGGGAGCTAAACATAAAGATTTCATTGACTTGGGATATGATGGTTGAATATTTTGAGCAGTGGTTGGCATGATGGAAGAGGAATCTCCTCTTGGATGAAGGAGACATACTCTCATTAAAAAGCACTACGACTAACATTCCTATTTATTACACATCTCCACTAACGATTTCTCATAATGTGGCCAACAAGTTGGAGTCCATCTAGTGCAAATTTTTATAAGATGACTCTGAAAAGAAGAGGAGATACCATCTTATGCATGGTATGAGGTTCAAAAGCCAATTCAACTCGGGGGACCGGGTCTGAGATTACTGGTGGAGGTTAATAGGGCCTTGCAAGGGAAATGGTTTTGGAGATTCATGAACGAATATGGCAACCTTCGGTGGAGGGTGATTGAGGCTACCTTTGGTACTGTGAACAAATGGTGGTTCATTAGGGAGGGGTCTAGACCCTGCAGTAACAAGAAGTGAAAGAAAATTTGCATGGACAAAAGTTCTAAGACTACATCAGATAGAGGATTGGAATTGACGATAGGGTCAATGTGTGAAATGATATATAGTTGAAGGGTGGTACTCCTGGAGACCAATTTCCTCATATTTACGTCATCCCTCGGTACAAGGATGCATTGATATAGGATTCCTATATTGACAGTAGGAAAATGTGGAGTGTTTTATGGAGATCATAAGAAATCTTAATGATTTAAAAATTAGGGAGTACGAAGCCTCGCTATTCACTCTTTCCAAGGCAAGAGTGAATGGGACAGAAGATCAACCCATTTGGAGCCTCAATACTTGTGGGATTTTCTCTTTTAGATCTTTTCACAATTACCCGACAATAAGGGAGATCACAACTAAAGATTTTCCTTCCAAACAAATCTAGAAGGTCAATGCTCGACCAAAATTGCCTTTTCTGCACAGGAGGCAGTTAGATGATGTATTATAACTTTGGATAATAAGTTTATCAAGAGGGGAAGGATTCTGGTGAATGGATCTCATTTGTGTAAAAAGGGATGCGAAGTCATGCAATCATATTCTTATGTGGTGTTCTTTTGCTTGAAGACTATGGACCCTTGCTTATAGCATTTTGGATATTAATTAGGTAACGGCCAGCTCAATGAGGGAGGATATTTGGCGTGGAAAGGTACCAGTGGGAGAAAATAGCATCTCAGCCTTGTCCCTCTTGCCATCTTTTGGGTGGTGAAAAAGGAAAGAATTGGGAGAGCTTTTTTTAAAACAATTAAAAAAAATAGGAGATTGTTGGTAGGGAAAGATTCTCCATATATAAGAAATAAGAGAGCTTTTGAGGGCAAGGAAGGGGGCTTTGATAGATTTAAAGATTGTTGGTTTCAGATCTTAGCTTTTTTGATTAAGGGTCATCCTCTTTACTCTTTTGAGAATTTCAAGAATCTTTTTCTCAAAAAAAAAAAAAAAGAATTTCAGAAATCTTATTGATGTTTTTATTGATATGTAAATATTTTTATATACGGGTTTGCACCTCCTTGATGTCTATTAATGAATGTATACTTTTTATTCCATAGCAAAGAACTCAAGAAAATCAACCTAAAAATCCGTTTGAATATACTACCTAAAAGACTAATTATAAAAATCCGTTTGAGCTGCACTCAAGCCACCACTAATTCAATCATGGTCCATGGATGTTAGAACTCAAGTATCTATTATTCTATCAATTACCTAGACTCCCATTTAAATGGGGATGTTCATACTTTAATACTTCTTGCTGCATTTTTATGAAAATTGATGCTTTTAAGAAATTAAATAAGCTGCTTCCTTCCAAGATATCATGGATTTAAGAAGCCAAACATCCAAAAGTAAGTACATCAGTACAACTTAAGCTCAGAATTACCTTAGAGTTGATGGGCTCAGATGGACCTCGATTTTTATCAATAGTTCTAGTCTCCAACATCCTAATCAAACGCAAACCTTCCCCATTAGCTAAAATTTTGATACCATTTTCACTTGTGACTGCCAATAGTGATCCTTCTTTATTGAATCTCAGTCTAGGACTAGCCTGCAAGTGGAAACATGCAACTAACAATAAACAATGGCAACTTATCCATATTTTTTTAAAAAAGAAACTTATCTGAAACTCATCTATATTGTATTGAAAAATAATAGTTAGAAGGAGATCTTTTCCCAAAAAGAAAATGCATCACTAACAGGCAACCCTCCATCTGCATCAACTGCTGCCAACATGTTGGTATTATCCATATCCCAAAACTTGATCTGGAATTCATCACCAGCAGCTAGGAATCGGTTCCTTGTTGTGTCGAACTGGACAACAGTCACAACACCTAAAGAACGCTTTCTGAAACCAGAATACGTTCTTTTAATGGCTCCTTCACTCTCATTCCACTCAACCAAATGAGATTCACCTTCCTTGCTCGTTCCGCATGAAAAAAGCCTGCATGGAAAAAATGCAACATTTTCTGTTTTATGTATATTGATATATATATATATATATGCATCTCCATGTGTGTATATGTGTACATATAAACACACACATACACACATATATATGTGCATGTTTAGTGCTGTAATCCTATAAAATGGCCTAGAAAGTGATGCAGCACAAGCTAACAAGAAGAGAAATACAGAAGGGCAGACATTTGGGAAGAAGAATAAAAATAAAAATAAAACGGAGAAAAAGCATGTGCCTTTGTGAAGGGTACCGAAATCGTAGACAGCTCTCTTACACTAATGAAGAGGCAGAGGATGTCTAAAATTTCAAAAGGTAAATGGCTGGTTTTTAAATTGAATTCTGAGAAGGCATGTGATAGGGCAAATCGGGAGTTTCCAGATAAACTCATGTTTAGGGAAGGTTTCAATGATAGGTGAGGGTGGATTAGAGGGTGTTTATCTTAGGTGTTCTTTGCAATTATCATTATGGTGAGGTCAAATCTTGTTTCCTTGGCAGAGAGATGTGAGGCAAGCGGTCACTCTTTCTCCATCCTTTATGTTACTGATGGATGTCCTTAGATGCATGCTGACTTGAGGGTCTACGAAGGATTGTTTAGAGGCTTGGTGAGGAGGAGAGATCTCCCATTTTAAATTTGTAGAATATATGATTCTTTGTCTTTGCCATAATGCTTGTATGGTTAATGTGCTTATTTTATGGCATGTGTAGGAGCATTTTAGGGTTAACATTAATCTTAGAGCATGTTTCCTTCAGTAAATAAAGGTGAAATGAAGTATGAACATAATAACCATTACATTACCAGTTCCAATTACTATGTTTGGTTCTGATTTAATGAGTAGCGTTGCTTGTAATTGTCATTCCCTTACAAACCTGTAATTTGGCTTCATAGGCGAGGGGGTATGACTCCCAGTTACGAGCTCACATAAATCAATTGGACAAATGTACCACGAGTCTGAAAACTAATTTACATATCTACCAAAGTTACATTCTAGATAAATTCCAACAAACAGTCATTTTAGATAGTTGGGTTCTCATTAGCACAATGTCAGCCAAAACCGACCATCAGGCATACTGTTGAGTTTTTAGTTGTTTGCCAAAGGCTGGTTGTCAGAAAATTTGGCCTCTTTTCTCCTTGACTAACTATGGCTTGATTTTACTACAGAGCATATTTCACAGGAAAAATCCAGCAGAAAATTGCCAAATCTTTCCTCCCCAAACACTTAACACTAAAGATAGAACAGAGAGAAAAAAGAGAGAGCAGTGAGGGGGAGAAGATAGATGCGATCATCTATGAAATCAACGAAGACATCAGAGAGATTAGAGCACAACATAGTGCAATTTTGTCTCTGCATGTTGCAAGGTCAAATGAAGCCATGGCAATTGGAAATGGACCCTTTACCCTTTTCTTTTTAGGTAAAGAACAAGCATCTCTGTTTTCCAGTAAGGAAAGTCAAGGATGGTTGAGACTAGCCTAAACCCTGGATCTTGTGGTTCATGGCGCTGAAGTGTTCAGAAAAGAAATAAAATTCTCCCATAACTTGAAGGAAGGAGAAAGCCAGCCACAGAAGCCTCAATGTTTCTTATTATCAAAGCCCAAAGAAGTGCTTCTCTTTGTTTACCTCTCTATTGACCAAGACAGGGTCAATTGGGAGAGCTTCCATTTGATGTTTGCAGATAAATTTGTACTCTTCATGAAATCAGGTAAAGAAGCATTAATGAACTTAAACGGGATCTTTCTATGGCTACAAGAAGTTTCCAATCTCAAAAGTTAACTAAGGAAACAAAAATACTCCCATGGGAATTGAGTACAAGACTGAAGAGTTTGCACAAATCCTTAAAGCAAAGTCACTTATCTTGACCTTTCTCTTGGTGCAAAGATTAAAGCAAAAAGAATTTCTGATCCCATTATTGAGCAGTAGACAAAATGTTCTAGCTAGAAGAATAGAGTAACAAAGGGGAATAGGCTGACCCTTATTAAATGTGTTCTCTCAAATCACTGCATTTATTTTGGTCTCCCACCGGATGACTGCTTCTCATTGAAGTACTTCTTTTACTTCTTTTTCTGGTTTTAGTGGAGGACATCTTATTCTCCATCTTTGTGTTCCTCTCTTTCTTTTTTTTTAATTAAAAAAAAGTATTATTGAGAAAGAACAGCAAACATTACAAGAGAAAAAAGCAATAGATAATATATCAGCTGAATGAAAAGTAAAAATATTCCTCTGTTTATTTTCTTAATAATACTTCTCTTTCTATCAAAACACAAATCTGCTACAAGTATAGTTCTAGGAGCCAGCATTATCACCTCAAAAAGAATAGAAAGTCAACTGTGTTCAAGTGAGATATTGGTATTTTGGCAAGGTCATGGACCTATGATGGATCGAGCCAACGAAGTTGGATGGTAAATTTGCATGAATAGTTATTTACAACTGCTCTGGAGGTCTTCTTTTAAAGCCATGTAAAAGGATTAATAATTTCCCTAACCAGTGTGGAAAAAGGGGGGATGTGCTTTAAGTTAAAAAGAAAAACATAATGTTTCTTCTACATAACAAATTCATTATCCAACTGTTTCTCCGCAATTATCTCACAAAACAGAATGCATTTTGATTGTGAACATCAACTGCTTTCCATCTCAAATTGTTCAAGGCACCATTCAGGTAAAGAGTGTTGGGAATTCTGCATGAATAAAGCTTGTGTTTAATTTTATATTTGATTTTAATTCCTCCATCTATGAATGAAATCTACTGAGTCTTGTTTTTTGAGTGGCTAACTCTGTATCATGTTGCAATAACATTATGATTTAGGTTGTTGTCATTTCCTATAGATCAACTTTTGTTTTCTGTTTTCTGTTGTTATAAAATTATACCCCACCATGCAACATCATGTTGGATCTACAATACGCAAGTTTCAAATGTTAAGCGGGCCTAGGGTAAATCAGTTGAGGTTGCAGTAAAAACATCACTTGATTGATGCTAAACTACTTTCTAATGCACCTAAAGCTATTAGGCATTTGGATGCAGACAAATCAGTCTTGGACATTGAAAAACAGGTATTAGGTGCTTCTAATGCAACAAGCATGCGAAGGGTGGAGAGGGGAGGGGGAAGCGGGAAAGGAAGATATTTACCTGGTTCCATCCGCACTATATGCCATTGTGGTGCACCAAAGCCCAGGAGCATCATAATCAACTCTAGAACCCAAGCAATCATATAACCAAGCTTTAATCTTCCCATCAAGAGCCGTAGAAAAAATGAACTGCACCTCAAGAAACAACACTTTGAGAAAATACAGGGATTGGAGAAAGTGGAAGCTATCTTCTCTTCCAAATAATTCACTATGCTGATATACTGTATTTTAATTATAAAAGAAGGCATAGCATGTAGTTAAGAGTTTCGAGCCAGAGACAGGTTTAGAAAGGGATTTACATGAATATTTTCTTTGTAATGAGGGCAAACGGAATATACAGGAGCTTCATGACCCTCAAATGTGTACTGTTTGCGTCCAGCTACAGCATCCCATACCTGTCAGAAAATGACATATAATAAGGCTAGCCAAAGCTTGCTTTATGCATAAAGCTAAACCATGATAAAATGTAAATACCTTAATCATCTTATCATCACCGCAAGTGACCACGCAGAGTTGCTTATTTGGATAAGCAAATGCAATATCATTAACACCACCAATATGGGCATCAATCTAAAAGAATAGATAACGAGTCAATAACTTATACATTTTTTTTTTCAAGATAAGTCAATAACCTATACATTATTAGTGAAGATTAACAAAATGGAGCACAAACCTCCAAATGCTGCCTCAGTTCTCCATTGGGATTGTAAGTATAAATCTGAACAATATGTTTTGAGAAAGCAATACCTTGACAAAGTAAAATATTGAAAAATAAATAGGTGGTGACATGAAATCAAATCAGTCATAAGCAATATATTGATCCAGGCATACCAAGCATTAACCCATCTGGTCCCCAGACACATCGATTTACAGATATCGTAGCATCATTCAAGAGTGCAGTCTGGCAACAGAAATAAGATGACAGAGAGTGTTAGAGAATGGGGATATTTCCTATATAGTCAGCTAGAGAAATAGTAACATATTTCTCATATAGCCTTTTCCTATATAGCTAATGATATAGGACAAATTAGGGCTGCTTTGCCTATTAAGAACTCAGGAAAAGAGTTAAATATCACATATAGGGTTCTTAGGCATCACATCTAAGTGTTGATTGAGTCATATAATCAGTTATGAGAAATTCTCAAAGATATTATTGAATACTTAATGAATAACAAATGATATTGCAAACTATTTATACTAATTTCTAACTAAAATTAAAGTGGGAAATAGCAAACTAATAGAATTAAGAACCTCAATCCTAATACAACTAGAAAATAATCCTAATAACAATAAACTCTAACTCTAAAAAAATAAAATATTAACTTTCTAAAATTATAATAATACTCCTAAATAATATAATAATAGACTACTAAATAGTTTAGTTGTTTTACATTTAATATATAACTACAATTTATAATTTAATTAGGAAATCTAGAACTAGCTCATTATGCATTACTCTCCTAGTTAGAGAAAACTCGTCCACAAGTTTTAAAGTCGCAAATGATGTAAAGTCTTGACCTTTGAACTTCCCCATGAAAACTTCTCAATCTTGATAGGATTAGAAATAGAAGGTTCCAACCCATGGACTTATTAATTACAGATCACTCTTGCATACTACAAAAGACTTTGAGAATCTTATACACATCCTGATTGAAGTGTAAATAATTTTACCCCCTTGGTGCTTGTAAATGATACATACTAAACTTTTAGTTCAAAAAATAAGAATTTAGTAATATGTCAATTTAGCAATGTTTCTTTATCTGTTTTAAGTAGGGAAACAGCCTGCTATTCTTTCTAGTTATTAGTTTGCCTCTCTCTATTTTTTCTCTTGCTTTTTGGAGGATACATGATCCTCCTTATTTGTATCTCTTTCTTCCTTTCTAATATATCTTCTTTTATATCACAACTAAAAAGATCCTATAGTTTACCTTTTCTTATCCCTTATTATCCCTATAGTTACATGCACTATTTCTTCAACAAAATAACAAGTAAAATATTTTAGTTTCTTCCCTTAGCAGAGAAAAATCAATCTCTAATCCAAAATCATAAAACATTGATTGATGAGCAAGGCTAATCGAAGAGATGCAATCATATATTGCATAAGATATCCCAAATTCATGAATTCCCATGTAACTCATAGTAAATTCAGATAAGTTAGATGAGAGGGGCTTATGGAAAAAGTCAACCTTGTGATATTCACATGAAATTAATTACATATAATAAACAATACCTGCAAAGGCATCGAAGAAGCTGAGATATCCCAAACCTTGAATGGTTTATGCGCCAACCTTTCTCGTGAGCCAACATCCCATATACTGATGTCACCAACATTTGTGCCAACTGCAAACAATAACTTAGCTCAAGTAAAATGCCCTAACACTTCCCTTTTAAGGTCAACAAAAATGAGGGATCAACCTAAAAGAATCGTTTGCTGTTGGGGATGAAAGTCCATGCTCGTGACAATGGAACCTTGATTAAGTGTCCGCACAACATTTTTTGGAAGGTCATCGAGTGAATAGACATTTGGAGCATGTGTTACACCAGAAAAGGACACCTAGAGACATTGTAAATGAATATTTTTAACTCCATACAAGAGAAACAGAGAGAGAGAGAGAGAGAGGGGTAAGGACAGCTCAAAAAATTACAACCACCTAATAAAAAGCAGCTGTAATTGTTACAGCTATTAAGTGTGTAAATTCAACAAGTACCAAGAAGCAATATAAAAAAATAGAATAAATAACTGCCTCGTTTATTAGCACCTCATCAGATTGGCCAGTGCGAATGCGCTTCATCAAGTGCTCTGAGTCAGCTGATTGATAATCCATCCCTGCCACACCAGAGGGAGTCCTTGGATGTTTCAAAAATGAAGCTGCATGCATCAGAAAAGACCAACAAAATTTTATCAGGTAGCCAGACCAACAGAGACACAAATGAATCAGAACTACATAGTTAGAATCATCCTAACCAGCACTAGAAGGCTGCACAAGACCAGGAGGCGCAGCCGCCACAGCAGGGTGCGGTAAGGAAGGATTATTGCCAGACATCCAACCAGCAATAGCACCAGGAGATGGGGAAACAACAGGCTGAAATGGCTGCAAATGCGGAATTATTGAAACTATTGTGTTAGAATGTTGCAAGTTTTTTATCCAGCCCCCAAGTCGTTGGAAATACTTACACCAGGGGCACCAACGGGAGGAAAAGCTCCAGCTTTAGGAATTGGTCCAACAAGAGGACTGTTTGTAGGAGGAGGAGGACGAGCTCCATTGGTTGGAGGAGTACAAGAATGATCAGTGAAGAGTGTTTTAATATCAGGGTTTGGACGAGGATTCTTGCAGAGTTGATGTTGCCAGTTTAGACTGAGAAGTTGACATACAGGAAAATGAGCACATAGGAAAATCAAACAAAATTAATATAAGATGCAAGGGTGTATAACAAAGACTACTTATATGCATCCAGTATAAGGCATACCACTCTAAGACTTAGAGCTTAGTATTTCGAAGGCATAACACCAAATTTTAGTTTTTATAACATCCAGCTTCACCAACAGTTGATAACCTTTTTCTATAGAAAAAGAAGAGATATTATTACGAGAGAACAGATAACAAAAGGAGGAAAAGATATCCTTTGTTCTTCTGAATGTAAATGCATAAAAAGGAAAGGAAAAGGAGAAAGACAAACTAATCTTTCGAAAAAAAAAAAAATAGCTACGCAAGCTCCATATAACATAGATTCCTAAAAGTGCAACAGTGCATTAGCCAAAGAAAACCCAAGAAAGATAACTTATTCCATAGATTCCAAAAAAGTGATAAATGATCGTTGAAAATTCTAGTATTCCTATCCAGCCATATCAGCCACAGCCCAGCCAAAAAAGGCTCTTGCTAAAGAGCAATAATCTCCTTCTTCATAACCATGCTCAGAAGAATAGATGAAAGAAACCATCAATTCTACTAGGAGAAACTCAAGAAACACCAAAAGTATCAAAACCCAAGAAACACCAAAATTATCAAAAATTTGGTGCCAAATTCTCCAAATCGCATCAAATGGCAAGACTAGATGATTATGAGTCTTCGTGGCTCTAAAACCCATCACATATACCCAGCAACAAAACATGATTCAATGTGCAAGCATGCTACCCTCTTCAAGAGTCATCCTCTTTCTTCTATAGAGGATTTAAAGGACCTCATTGATATTTTGACAGAATTATTTTTTGAGATACAGTATTCAGATTGTACCTAAACAGGAGTGGAAAGATATTCTTGGATGATTCTTATTAATAAGATCTGTGTGCTATTTATAGCTTACAAAAGATTAGGTTATAGAAACCTAATAATACAAAAGGACAAGAGCTGTAGTATATACAGACTGGACAGGAGCCAGAGCCCTCAATATGAAAGAGGACACTGTATCCTTGAAAGACCGGACAACAGATCTCTAATATGGAATCAAGTTTCTCCAAGCATAATATTTTATGTTTGAAACTCCAAAAGATGGGTAAGAGGAACGTGAAAATTGGAGGGAAGAACAAGAGGATGAATTGGCTATAACAGAGGAGGTAAGACTCATGATTCCAGTAGGAAAGAAAGAAAATATTCTAATCTCTTTTATGATTATCAACTCTGATACCATAAACTGGTATGTGAAAATATTATTGCATGATTCGTATTGATTAGAGCAGTATGCTATTTATAGCTCACAAAGTATTAGATTATAGGAACATAATGAAAGAAAAATACAATAGTAGTAGCAATCATGGACTACCTGAGAAAAAAAAGTTTTTTAAATAATGGACTACCTAAAAATTTAATAACAGTTAAGCCCTTTAGTACCTCCTTGGTTCCTTGCTAATAGATTCTTCTTTTTCTCTTAAAGGATAATAATAACCACGCCACCCCGCTTACTTTTCTTTGGACACAATCCTATTAGGGGGAAGTATGTCTTTTTTTATAGTAAGTATTAGGGGGAAGTATCTCTTACTGCAACCTACCTTATTAACCGATTATCATCAAGTGTTTTGGACTCTAAAAACCCTATGGAAGTTCTCTCGATATTCTACCAATAAATCAGTGTCATAAACCATCTGATCTCTATTATTGCGACAAGAAGTCAGCTATAAATATTACTCATAATCTGGTACAGTATGACCAAACAAAGCATATTAAAGTTGACAGGCATTTCATCAAGGAAAAAGTAGACTGAGGTTTGATTTGCACACCCTACATGCCTATCCGCTCACTACTTGCAGACGTGCTCATTAAAAGTCTACATAATCCAACTTCTTAGTCGATTATAACCTAACTGTGAATGAACAATGTCTATTCACCAGTTTGAGGAAGAGTATAAAAAGCAGTGTACATGGGTAATTTAATACATATAAAGGTATAATAGAAAAATACTTGTATATAACTAATATTAGGATTTCCTTTCTTGCACTAAGAATCATGCATATATAGGGACCTTTTCTCTCAATAATGTTTGTTCTATTCTTCCACAATTACCATAAAAGGATTTAGAATGGACAATTATCGAGAGTATTTCAATAAAATCAAATAAAATCCTAACCTTATTCTTTCAAAAAGAAGGTATCATCCATAAGTTCTCGTGTGTCTATACCCCACAACAAAATAGGATCCAGAAAGGAAAAATGGTCATCTTAAAACCACCTGAGCTTTTCTATTTTAGACAAATGTACCTAAATCGTATTGGAGGGAAGTCGTACCTGCAGCCCCACATCTCATCAACCAATTACCTTCTAGAGTTTTCGGATTCAAGAGCCTGTGGACTTTCTCTCCACATTACAACCTTGACCTACACACAACGAACCATCTTGTCCACAGGTTATTTGGGTGAGTTGCTTTTGTCCATGTTCACTGTCCTACTCATAAAAAATTATATCCTAGGACTTTGAAGATTTTTGTCAATGTACTCCTCAACTCAGAAAGGATATAAGTATCATCAACCTCCCTCAAAAAGATTTTACGTCATGATGGATGTCACATTCCATGAGCATGAATCCTACTTTCATCAACCTTATCTTTAGGAAGAGAGTTCAATAGAGGAAGATACTAGGGTCTTGTCTTTCAATTTCCAGTATATTAGTATATGTTTAATAAAAAGTCTTTACCTTATTCCTTTGAACTCAATTCAATGTCCTAAAATCCTCCTAAATCAACATCAGATATTGCCTGCATGAGCATAAGATTTCACAAAAGTAAGGTATCTCAAGGAAGAAAGTAACAACTCTACATAGGCAGTACCTCCATTTTGGTACCCTGTTAATATATACTCTACAATTTTTATTGCAAAAAAAAAGAAAGTAACAACTCTAAAATATGTGCAAGTACCTGAATCCAACCCAAATCCTAAGAATAAGGTAATAAATTATGATTCTTTATTACAAGATAACTGTAAATTTCATGTGAGCAAATCATAAACAGGATTTACCTACATCTATCAAGAAATTGAGCATAGAACGCATAAAAGAATCTTATATTTACTCTCAAATTTTGTTCCCTTTGAGAAGTTTTCACCATCCCATAAGGTCTTCCTTGTTAGCCTAAACACCATCATCCTTCTCACTACCCCAATCTGAGGCATTATCCAATAAGAAATGGGCGCAAGCAATGTTTTTTTTTTTTTTTTGAGATTAGAAATGGACACAAGCAATCACTGAATGTGGACATTAAAACATTGGAGAAGAATAAGACCCAGGAGGACCGGAAATAAAAAATTGTAGGCTATCAATGGTATATAGAATAACATAAAAAGCAAGTAGATCAATGGAAAGATAAAAGACAAGGTTGGTGGCAAAAGCGTACACTAAACATACGGAACTAAATGCCAGGAGATATTTGCTCAACTTGGAAAGATGAATATAGTAAGAATCCTATTATCATTAGCTGCTAACTTTAATTGGGAATTACAACAATTTGATGTCAAAAATGCATTTCTACATAGAGATTCGGAGGAAGCAATAAATATGGATAATCCTCCGAGTTACGAAGAGAACTTCACTAGCCGTACTGTGCGTAAACTTAAGAAAATCTTGTATAAACTAAAGCAATCACCACGAGCATGATTTTACATATTTGCTAGAGTTATAATAGTCACGGGATAAAAGCAGAGCAAAGGAGATCACGCATTGTTCATCAAGCAATCATCTTCAGAGAAAGTCACAACCCTTCTTGTCTATATGCACGACATAATATTGATAAGAGATGATGATGTAGAGAAAACAACTAAATCAGTACCTAACCAAAGAATTTGAGACCAAAAATACTGGGAAGGTTGAAATACTTTGTTGACATAGAGGTACTCACTCTAAATAGGCTATCTACGTCTCTCAACAATAGTATGTTATTAATCTACTTAAAAAGCAGGTAAGTCAGCATGCAGACCAGCAAATACCCCAATGGACCAAAACCTCAAGTTGAGAAAAGCAATAGAAGAGGTGAAGATAGACAAAGAAATGTATTACCATCTGGCAGGAAGACTTATTTATTTGTCTCACACATGATAAGATAAACCCTATGGAGTAAGTGTGGTCAGTTAGTTTATGTACAGTCCAAGAGAAGTACTTATAGGCAACTTACCGAGCATTGCAATACCTTAAAGGCACACCAGATAGCTGTATTTTATTCAAAAGAAATGGACATCTAATTATTGAAGCATACATAGATGTTGATTATGTTGAATCAAGACTTCGGTCTTCTTTCAAGAAGACAGACTTTTTTCTTAATTGACTTGTAAATCCTTTTGTACATAGGTTGCACCCCCATAGCGCCCTATTTCAATATATTACTACACTTTTATCTCAAAAAAACGTTGATTATGTTGAATCAATCATTAATAGGAGATCAACCTCTGGGTGATTATACCTTTCTTGGTAGTTATTTGGTAATTTGAAGTAAAAAGCAAAATATGGCAGAACCCGCAAGTGCATAAGCAAAATTTTGGACAATTAAATGGATGACCAATGAGACTCCATTGTGATAATAAGTATGCCATCAACACATCCCATAATCAGTACAATACGTATATTCAAGTCGACAGCCACTTCATGAAAAACTTGAGAGTTGACCAATTTATACACCATTTGTGTGCTTGCACGGTTAGTTGGCTGACGTGCTTACTAAAAGACTTAGTAGCCCACTATTTCAAATATTGTACCAAACTAGGCATGAAGATCACCTATTCACCAGCATGAAAGGAAATGTGGGAAAAGGGAAGTGTATATATTTTTCCCATTTTGTAATATACTGAAACAGGTCTATTTAAGTAGAACTCTATCACGGTGGAATATCCGATGAATTATGGGATTCTAAAACAATTAGGTTTCCGTTTAAGTAGATATACGATAACTCTATAAATAGATATATAATCACTAGTAATATTTAATAAGAAATACAAATTTCTCCACAGTTCCAATTCACAAGCCACCATTATGTTAGAAAGACAACACCTTTCCTACCTCACTAAACAATCTTCAACACTTCCTCTATCCCAAGCCATAGAAACTTCCTCATAATCCTCTCTAAATTCTCAATCATCCTAAAGAGATTCCAAACCAGGAAAGATAATAGAGAGGTATACTCGAGAAACAAGCCTGAGATAAAGTGACTCTACCACCTAAAGAGAACAAACCAACCTCCTAGCACTCAAGCCTTCTAAATCTCTACTAACAATCTCATTCCAAAACAAAAACGACCTAGGTTTGCCCCCAACAAACTAGCTAAGTAGGCAATCGTCCAGGATAATCTAGTACACTCAATAGCCTCTACAAAATCCCTAAAAATGTTATCCTAAACTCTTGTTTAGGTTTATGCTAAGCCCCCAAATACTCTCAAAATTCTAAACAAGGATGAGTGCATTCTTAACCAACCTCTCACTCTACAAAAGAAACAAAATATATCATCTACAAATTAGAGGTGAGAGACCTCCACTTATCCTTCCCTAAAATAAGACCTTTAACCAAACGTCACCCTATGCAACTAAACAAATCAACCACTAGCCACTACATATTTATTAATTTTAACCAAACAAAATAAGTACTTATGCTCAGAAGGGAAAAAAAGAAAAAAAAAAGCACTTTTATCCAAACATGTAATTACTTATTTTCTAGATAAGTACTTGAAGTTTCTTATAATCACTAGTACTTAAAGCATATCTTTTTCAGCAATTCCAAAAAACATCCACATAAAACAATGAATAACCTTTGGTTTATCAAAGTCCTTAGTCGAGAACTTTTAAAAGCTGGAAACATAAGCTTGTCACGGAATAGTGGATTTGCTTCAATCAGCTTTTTAAGTTCTACCAGCATGATATTTCGAGCCGATTTTGTGTCCCCATATTTGGAAAGCTGCTCATTTTGCCTGACAACATATTGCAGCAGAAAATTTATCCATCATAAAGAATTTAAGGGGATTAAACAATATATCTTAAAGAACACTAAACCAAAAATAATTATTCAGTAGAAACCTAAAGTTATCAAGAGTCAGCAGCTGAGTAATTTCTTTGAAAAGCTCCTCATTGAAGGATGCAAATACTTTTAGGTCCTTCACAAGAATCTCCACAGCCTTTGCTCGATCCTGCCTGATAGCATTCCACACAAGATCAGAAGATGCCACAAGTGCCCATAAAAACATAAGGAGATATCCAACGCTAACAAAAAAGAATGGTAACTCCCTATTTCAATAGATAAATATTGACAACTACTCCAAATTTCTAAAAACTACCTCCTATTACTGTTTTTTTAAATGTCCTCATCACATCAATTAATGTGGATGTTGCTTCTAACAGTCAGTAACAGGGTCTTTTGTATTCAGATACTAGAAATTTAAAAAACAACCAGATAGTAGTGTAATTGAAAATTCACCGATCTAGTGCTTCCAAATACTTCTGCTTCCGGATTTCAAAGAAAATCTTCATTGAATAACGATTATCATCAACTTTTGTGAATCCACACAAATACCGCTCCACTTCATCCCATTCACCAGCCTGTACTTGATCCTCAAAGTACTTCATGTTGAAGAAGAACCCAGACTCTTGCTCCAACCTGAATTTCCAGCAACCCACAAAACAAGGAGGTAAAAGCAGAGCATTAGGGGTCCCTACGAGTTAAGGTTCTTAAGCTCCATTACGTAGGTAAGGAAAGCAGGTAAATAGAGAGAAACTAAGCGCCATTTTCAGAAGCCAAGAAGTACTCCAAAAAAAAAGTGTAAACCAAACAATTGCCTACTTCCTTCAACTCCAGAAACATATACCTCAATTCAACTTAGCCAAATAGGCAGCAACCTCAGCATAGTGCATGTAGTCTTTTTCTTAATTTAACCATACGCCTAAACTTTTCTCGGCTACCAAACATAATGTTAACATGGAAGAAACATGTATTAGAAGAAATATAACTTACTTATGAACGGTTTCCTTGAATTTTTCCTCGTCTAAGAACTGTAATATCAAAAAAACTAATTCCCTACTCAACGAAGACATGGTCCCCGGCAGCCCTAATCGCTCCAGTGCAAAGATCTTTATCAAACCAAAGTACAAAATGTAGTGACCAACCCAAGTTTTCCACAAAACCCTTGTAAAATGCCAACACGTCAATAAAATCAGGATTGGAAAACACCCTCCAATTTTCACTTCTTCGGCTCCGTTGTGATATCAATAGTAGGCTTTCAAACAACTCAGCAAGCATCCATTTCAGGATACTGGTTTAAACGTAGAATCGTTGAAGCACTCAAGCCAGACCACTGCAGAAAAGTTTGTCCACCGAAACACGCACCGCCAAATTCAAAAACTAAAAAAGCTACGGTTTTGAAGCAAACCCACTTGGAAACTCCCGAATAAATCCCAATTTTCCGTTTCTTGCGCACAAAGATCAGGCAAATAAAGCTCAATGTACGCTGCAAAATGTGAGGCACCAAAGAAATAAAAGAGCTTTATTTCTCAATAAGTAATCAAATAGAAGGAAAGAGGGAAATAACTGTCTGCTCATTAACGCAACCAGATAGGAGATGAAGCAGCAGCAATATAATGAACTATCTGCTAGGGTTAGGGTTTTGTATCTGCTTTGGGTTTTTCCAGTTTAATCCTTTATTCTTCTCCCTTTCTTCGCAGCAAGTCTCTCTCTGGGCAACAGTAACAGCAAAAACAAGTCTCACTTTCTCTATCTCACTAGAAAAACAGAGAATAAAATATGGGTTTGGGCTGTGTTTCTCTCTCTTTCTATGTATCTTTTATACTTTTTCTCTCTAGAACTTGATGAACTAAGACTTTTCCCTTCTTTCTCTCACTGTCATCTACACATACCTTTCTCTCTCTTATCTGACACCGAGCTCGCCTTTCACTTTCTCTCTCTCGTGATTAAACTATATTATATTAATACATATATATATATATATGTAAATCACTATTCTTTATATAGCAATAATAGGTTCAGTAATACACTCGCTCTGGACCTGATTTTTCCTCATATCTCCATGCAAATAAATCCCTTTCAATTATATAAGTTTCTAATTACTGTCATTATTTTCAGTTTTTTGAATCTCCTTGTCAAAATTTGAATTTCCTGTTGTACCTTTTTATACCCTACGCTATCAATATTTTTTATTTCACCTAGGAAATTTTTTGAGTATCATATTATTATATGTTAATTATGATTTTTACATTCAATATATTTACTTAATTGTAACTAGAAGATTGAATTTGACATGTTGTTTATGTTAATCTAATAAATTTTTTTTTCTATATCTTGGGTTATTGTTGAGATTCTTTATCCAGTTAACCTTACAATAGCTAATTAATTAAATTTAATCATTATTTAAAAATGAATTATTTCAAAAATTTATCTTAATCATTTAATTTTAAAAAATTTATATTCTATTTTTTATATTTTGATGTATTATTTTTCTAATTTAAGACTTTATATTTTTATATTTAAGTTGAGTGCATTGATTTCACTTTCAACTATATTGTTTTAAAATTTTATTATAATGTTTCACCGGAGTGTTGAATCTACGTTCAAAATATATAATTTATGTAACTATAACAATATTTTTATTACTACTTATCATTAAAAAAAAATATTATTAAAATTATTAAATCACGAATATTTACATAATTTTACTTCATATCAAACAAGAATCCGAGTAATTATTGTTCTTTTATTTTAATTTTTTATGTTCCAATCATATTAAATAAATTATGTTTTAGTAGTAGTATGATTATGTTCCAAGATTTCAATCAAACTAACCATTGAATATGATTCAGATTCTAAAGAATTACACAATTTGAAATTAAAGGACTCATCATTTTCAACACAAGAAATATGGTATCATATGCTACATTGCGCATCATCCAAAAAACCCCATGACTATGTCGAAAAACAATTTCTCTAAATAAAATTGAACTAAATTCCCCAAAAGCATAGAGACTGATTAATATAACTTGACACTTCCAATTCCATGTAATCTACATAGTGTTACTACTTATTTATTCAGGTGAAAACATAGGGAAGAGGAGAAAGAAATCATGACCAAAGACAAATATAACTAGCATACACCTATGAATAGCTTCATCATATTTAGCATTTAAACTTGATAAACCCTAATACCCAAAATTTCCCCTTATAAACAGGGTGAAATAATGATAACAACATGATGCTCTAGACCCAAAAACTGCAGGCGAATTCCGCAGCTAAAGAATCAACTATCCATTTCTACCAATGGGTGAAGTCCAACAAGCTATAAAATGTGTAAGAAGCATTATCAAGGATTGCTGCTGTCTGCAGCCGCAAGTTTCCTTCTTTGTTGATGCTCTGCAACTTTATAATCTACTACTTCTCGGAAAAGACTTGGATCAAGCACACAATTCTCACTCCCATAAACAGCTGCCTGGACACTTGCCATCAATTTTGCTATTTCTCTACCAGAAAACCCCTCAGTTCTTGCTGAGGCCTCTCTTAAGATGTCATCAGTCATTCCTTTAATCTCAATCTTTTGCTGCTCTTTTTTGAGAAGATTTTTCAAACCAGTAGATTTTCCCGATCCAACCTGAGCTATATACTTCTCCATATAGAGCTTTAACAACTTGAAACGCTCCCCTTGCCCAGGCAAGGGGAACTCAAGAACTTCATCAATACGATCGGCCACAGCTGAATCAAGATCACCAGGACGGTTTGTTGCAAGAGCAAGGACTATATCCTTGGATTGGTCACCCGTACGAAAGAGTAGAGCATTGAGTGCGCTCCTCTGAGCTTCACTCATGTAGGTCTTGTTCCGCCTGTAAAGTTCAGTCAAGGGCTTCTCAGTATTCTTAGTTAACCAATAAAGACAGTGTAACTGTTTGATGAACCAATAGAAACAATAACGTTCTCACGTACGATCAATATCTTAATGTCAAGAAATCATAAAAAAAACCTATTTCAGCATCAGAATACTTACTACTAGCCATTATATTTACATATTGGTAGAAGATATTCCATATTATCTGAAGTTCATCATGAAAGTTAATTAATTGATTAATCTGAAGATCAATTATTCTAGTGGATTCAAAATACAAAATACAAACTAATGAACTTTGTACAAAAAGCTGAAGGAAATGGATGAATAAAAGGGGATGAGGTTCCAAATTTACGACTTTTACTCTGACAATATTTTAAATAATTTGGATAGCCAATCTAAATTGTTTAGATTGACTGAAACATAGCTCAACTTTATTATAGTCGTTTAACAGAACTGCAAAAAAAAAAAAACAAATTTAATACTACTCTCTCTAACATCAGATATATTTACAAATTAAATTAAACAATTGCCACCACTTACTCACACAAAAACGCATCAGCTTCATCAATGAACAGCAATAGACCCTTCTTAGACTTCTTAGCCCAATCAAACAGCTGATGTATCTTGGTAACAGCCTGAGATCCAAGAGGAGCAACATCACCACCTGTCATCAATGCATAGTCCAATCCCTGCATGAAAATAACAAATCAGGTAGAACAAAGAAAAGAAAGCAACGGGCAGCATACTTAATGGAAAATTTACCTCATAGAGCAACGTATCAAATATACCCTAATACACTACCAATTATATTAAAGTTAACTATAAATGTAATATTTTTTCTCTAAGCAATTATTTCATCCTGATAATCTACTTAAAGCAATCATTAGCACAAAAAGTAAATGATGATCCTCGAAATCTATTAAAATTTCCCACTATCTGAAGACATAAATGATTGTTTTTCCTTAAAATACATTGCAGCACCACATGATTGTTCTGATTATGTTAATTGGTAATTTGTTGATAATGCTGCAATCAGGATTGTTAAATATAGCAAAGCAAAGAGAACTTGCTAATTTCATCAAGAAATTACTAGGTTAAACTCTTATTAGCAGTAGATCATTAGAACGATCATGCTGCTTGGAATGGTCTGGATAACATTTCCTTGGTAGGTCTAGATAAACCAAATATCTTTGGCTCTTTTTACTTATGCTTAAATTCTGCTTTGCTTTCTCTATTTCACATCCTTACTTTCTTCTATCTTTTCTCTAGGTTAAAATGTCTAACAGATTTAATCTTGTAAAACTTTAGATGGAATAAAAGCACATACAGATCTACGAGCTAGCTCTCTAGCAACCATTGTTTTCCCAGTCCCAGGCGGTCCATAGAAGAGCATATTCCGGAAAGGTGCCTGATGAGATTTTGTATTGGCGGTTGCATCAGCTAGCTGTTGAATTCTTTTTTCAAGAGAAGGGTGTAAAACAACATCGCCAAGAACATTTCTGTTTTCTGAAGTTGACCCTTTACCAATGCCACGTGACAAGGAGGACATGGCACGGGAAAACAAACCAGACCAAGGGTATTTCCCTCTGGATGATTCTCTGATGAGAGATGGTTGTCCTAGTATTCTATCCACATAACTCCAAATCACCCTCGCACCCTCCCTGCATTAAAAAACCATTTTAAGTCCATGATACTAAACAAAAATGTGAAGTAAATGCACAATATAATGGTCCCTTTCTGCATTTAAAATACTACAACCACCAAGTCCATCATTAATGTACTTGGTTTTATCTTTCTTCCAAAAATGACAATATGTACACAAGATGAATGAAATACTATGACCGCCAAGTCCATAGTTCAGAAGTTTTGAAAAGGTGCCAGCATAGATACATCTCATGCCGGTAGTTAGTGACTCAGTCAGAAAATCATAGCAGAAAAGAAATTATTAGTTTCCTAAAGAAATCTCCAGCCCGCAAAGAAATAATATCTGCATACAACATAATTACATTATTATTAGTAATGATTTGGTTACTCCAGAAATCCTTAAAAACCGGAGATTACTGTCTTGGGAGAAAACTCTAGCAATTTCAGTATTCAGCATATTGGACCAGCTTCAACTATTAGAAACACTCATCAACCACTAACCAAATTCTCTGCGATTTTTTTTACTTCAGAGATCCTAAAAAATTGGAGATTAGTGTTTTGGGAGAAAACCCTAGCAATTTCAGTATTCAGCGAATTAGACCAGCTTGACTATTAGATACACTCATCAACCACTGCCCAAGTTCTCTACCAGTTTGGAGATAAACACCCCTAGGAAGACTTCAAACCCATCAAGACAATAGAATAATTGCAAATCTAAAAACTATTAAATCTAATGACTAAAAGTTTTTCATTGAAAAAGAAGATTGTAAGTTACCAAAAAGATTGAATGAACTGGTGGAAGCTGTGTTTGAAGGTTTCGAAGATAGGGTGATGGAGCTGTTCAGGGATATTGAAAGGAGTCGTCTCGAGAAAGAAATGGAGGAGAATGCTAAAAGAAAAGTAAAGGGGAAGCTTGGCAGTAAGGTGTCAAGGGAACTAAGGAGGCTGATATCAACGGTTAATTATGATGGTGCCAAAAAGGAGAAAGGGAGGGGTGTAGGAAAGTTGGATGAAGTTTAATATGTCGGAGAAAACAATTTCTTGGAATGTGAGGGGTTTGAACGACATCAGTAAGAGGCAGATCATCAAAGGTGGGCTGAGTAGGTGGAGACCGGAATTGGTGTGCCTACAGGAGACAAAAATGGAGGTCATTGATGAGAAAACAATAAGGAGTTTATGGTGCTGTAAAGAGGTGGACTGAGAGTTTTACCCTCCATTGGAGCTTCTGGGGGTATTGTCATCGTGCAGGATGATAAACTGATGAAATGTGTGGACTGCATAATAAGTATGTGTACTCTATCCTGCATTTTCAAAGATTGTAGGAAAGGGATACAATGGATGTTCAACGGAGTCTATAACAAGGGTGGTGCCAATGAGAGAGCACTCCTTTGGAAGGAGCTTGATGATTGTAAGGTGAAATGGCAAGGTCCTTGGCTAGTTGGTGGAGACTTCAACATGGTACTGCATAGACATGAGTGGTCTAGTGAGTCTGTACATAATAAGTGTGCTGATGAGTTCAGACACATCATTGATAGACTTGACCTTATTGACCTCCCGATGGTTGGTGGTAAATGGACGTGGTCAAACCGACGCTTAGTCCCTGCATGCTCCAGAATTGACAGGTTTTTAATTTCAATTGATATGCATTCTGTTTCAGTTGATCTATGTCAGAAAAGGCTTAGTAGGGTTACCTCTGACCACTTTCCAATCTGTCTGGAGGCGAATGGCATCAGCTGGGGCTATTGTCCTTTCCAGTTTGATGTCAAATGGCTTAGGGTGACTGAGTTTTGTGAGAATATCAAAGTTTGGTGGGGAAAAACTAATCCAAATGGTACGACTAGCTACAGACTTGTGCAGAAGCTCATTTCTTTGAAAAATGAAATCAAAATGTGGTGTAAGGTGGAAGGTTTAAAAAATGAATTTGAATGGAAGACTTTATTCGAGGATATTATTACTTTAGATATTAAGGAAGAGATGGGGTCAATTTCGGGGGAGGACTTAATAAAGAGGGAGGATTTAAAATCCAAAGTGGGCAAATTTATGCAAATGGAGGACACTAGCTGGAGACAAAAATCTAGAGCTAAATGGGTTGAAGAGGGTGATTGAAACACCAGATTTTTTCACTGCCTGGCAAGTCACCATAGAAGAAACAATTTTATTGGCTACCTACTGTTTGGGAATGAGAAAGTTGAGGGTAATCGGAGCTTGCGACAGCAGGCCAAGCTTCACTTCGACGATTTATACACAGAACAAATGAAGATGAGACCTCATCTGGATGGTTTATCCTTCAATTGTCTTGACAGGGATAGCGGCTTGGAATTGGAAAGGAATTTCATAGAAGATGAGGTTTTGGATGGTATGAAGGCGTGTAATAAAGAGAAAGCCCCTAGCTCTGATGGTTTTCCGATGGGTTTTCTGTTATTTTTCTGGTCTGTGTTAAAGGATGATGTGATGAAAAGTTTAACGAATTTCATTGGTTCGGTAAATTTGTAAAGGCTATCAATTCTACTTTCATCATATTGATTCCTAAAGTGAGTGGGGCCTCTTCAATTAAGGAGTTCAGACCCACTAGTTTGGCGGGCAGTTTGTACAAATTAATTGCAAAAGTTCTAGCCAGAAGATTAGCAAATGTCTTGGACAAACTAGTTGGTGGCTTACAACATGGCGTTGAGGGAGGCCGTCAGATCTTAGATGCTGCACTTATAGCAAATGAGATGGTTGGTGAAATGCTTAACAAGAAGATGAGAGGTATACTCTGTAAACTGGATATGGAAAAGGCATATGATAACGTGAATTGGGTTTTTGTTGATTACATGCTGAAAAGATTGGGTTTTGGTGATAGATGAAGAAAATGGATTAATACTTGTATTACCTCAATGTCTTATGCGGTAATCATAAATGGAGGACCTTCAGAATTTTTTAGGCCTTCAAAAGGTTTGAGACAAGGGGACCCACTATCACCACTTTTGTTTATTGCGGTAATGGAGACGTCGAACAAAATGCTTCAAAATGCTTCTAAAAGCTAGAGAACTGGAGTTTTTTTCGGGTCTACATGTTGGGGATGGAAGCTGTAAGAAGGAGATCACACATCTGTTTTGTACTGATGATGTCCTTCTTTTCTGTAAACCAGAGAGAACCACGGTGATGATGATTAGATGTATTTTAATGGGCTTTCAAGTGGTTTCCGGTTTGAAAATAAATTTGGCAAAATCTGAATTTATAGGGATTGGTGATATGGAGCATCATGTGAATTTGGCTGAGGTTATGGGCTGTAAATCATCAAATTTTCCTATTAAGTACCTTGGGTTACCTTTGGGTGCCAATTACAAAGATCAAAGGGTCTGGAAACCGGTAATCAGCCGTGTTGAGAGGAGACTTGCTGGCTGGAAACGGGGGTTGCTTTCTAAAGGAGACCATTTGACTTTAGTAAAAAGTACACCAAGTAACTTACCGGTTTATTACCTATCTTTGTTAACAATTCTAGCTAATGTTGCAAAAAAATTGGAAGCTATTCAATCAAAATTTCTTTTCTTTGGGGTGATGCTGTGAATGCTAGAAAGTTTCATTTAGTCGCTTGGAATGAATTGAAAAAACCTTTACGGAAGGGTGGATTTGGGATTCGATCTTTGATTGAGATGAATCAAGCTTTGCAGGGTAAATGGTTATGGAGATTCATGAATGAGGATATCGCTATGTGGAGGAGAGTGATTGCCTCGAAATATGGGCTGGATTCGTTCGGGTGGCTGACTCTTGGAAGGCAGAAGGCTGACAGTAAATGTTTATGGAAAAAAATTAAAATGGGAGAAGCAAGTTTTATGATCCAAATTCTTTGGAAGATTGGTAATGGGTTGCGGACCAGTTTCTAGAATGATCATTGGCTGGAAGGGGGTCCACTCAAAGATAGATTTCCCAATGTCTATGGTATCTTCACCCACAAGGCTGCCCATGTTTCGGATTGTTTTGAGAGAAATCATAATAGAAAAGGAGCTTGGGAGGTGGTGGTGAGTCGCAATATAAATGACTGGGAGTTAATGGTGTATGAAAATTTGATGATGATCTTAGCTGGTATCAATTTGGGCAACAATGCGGATAAGCCTTGGTGGAATATCACAAAAAAAGGGTGTTCCCGGTGCAATCCTGGTACAAAAAATTGATGCAGCATGATGAGCAAACACAATTGACTGATGGTGAGAGGAATATTTTCCCGTTCAAACAGATCTAGAAGGCAAAGGTGACTCCTCGGGTTTCCTTTTTCGCTTGGGAAGCAAGCAGGGAGTGTAAATTAACAATTGATAAATTCAAGAGAAGGGGTCTCACTTTGGTTAATGCTTGCTACCTATGCCAACAGGCTGAAGAGTCTTGCTGCCACCTTCTGCTTCACTGTCCTGCTACGTATCCACTGTGGTGTGGGGTGTACAGATGTTTAGGGATCAGCTGGGTCATATCAGGATCGGTAAGGGAGGAGATTGGAGCTTTGGAGAGTTTGAAAAGCTGCTGTGATTTTACAGACATTATTCCTCTCAGTATTTTGTGGCTTGTATGGAAAGCTAAAAATTCTAGAGCTTTTGAAGGAATTGAGGATACAAATGGTTTTGATGTACTGAAAAATAGATGGCTTAGGACCCTAGAATTTTTGCTTTCGGGTCATCCTCCGATTATGATCCAAATGTTTAGGAATACTTTCTGTTTGGAGGATTAAGCTGTAAATAATTGCACATAATCTGCACCAGTTGGTGCTTATTACAATACATTTAATAATTTTACTTTCAAAAAAAAAGTTACCAAAAAGATTATCAAATTGTACAATGCATTTCCACTTTAACTTTCAAAGGTAGCATTCTATGTACTTCAGGTAAAAAGGTTTCTTCAAATATTCATCTATGATTTACATTTACCTAGTTGTGTAAATCCCTGCTGCAAGAGCTGTAACTCCCCCAACAGCAACCACCAGCTTATTTTGATCTGTTAGAATAGCTCGTAAACCCCCTACAACAACGTACGACTGTTAAATAGTGCCCTTGATAAGCAATATCAAGCAAACAAATAGTAGGATATTAATGATGTAGCTTCAATGTAAATACAAAAACATAATTTGGTGAAGATGAGGGAAAAAGCTTTAATATAAAAGAACTGTTTTTCGGTCCTATGGTTAAAACTTGTCTTATAGCATGCAAGCAAGTTCCAAAGCATTTTACACAACGGTTGTGAAGGATATAGTATCTCAATACTAGTATTTGGTAATAATTTTTAGAAAAAAATTTTAAGAACAAACTATAATTAGTGCCACGCGAGTAACAATTAAAGTAACTTTCCCCAGAAATGATTTAAATATAAAAGAAATTTAGATGAAAAACAAAATAATATAGATAGACCAAAGGAAGAATCAAAGATGAAGAAATACGCGGCAATAAACTGAACAAGATAAATTAGACAAAATATCAACTAGAAAAACAAACACAAAAGGAAATAATAAAGAATAAAATCTTAATAAATAAATTCCTAATTGATAATCATCTATTCCCGTGGCTTGTAGCTAGTCGGCTATTCATAGATATTAGTTACAACTGATAAAAAAAAATTATAAAAGAGAAAAATATTTACTAAAGATTCTACTTCCGATACCATTTAAAATCCACCTAAAAGCAAAATAAAATATTATAATGCCTAGTGAAGCAGAAGGTTTCCACAAAATTACGTTTTATCAAGTTGATCTTGAATATCTTTCCTTTTCTCTCCCTCTCCCTCACTCCTTGAAGTAACCCTAACCGCATATCAATCGCCCTTTCTCCCCTATATCTTACCTTTGTTAAACAAACCAAGAGGCTTGAGAGCGAAAATCATCTCGGGTGGTCGGCCAGTCTGTTTCCATTTCAATGTCATTAGACCCAAACAGAAAAATTTTTCTTGTTGACAAGAAGTCTTTTTATGTGGTTAGGAACGGAAAACACCATGATGGATTACGTCTGTGTGAGAACGGCAGGGGGGTCAGGGTTACGATTACTTTGAACAAGTCAGAAGTAAGATGGCTCATCGATGCACTTAACGATTTCTACTGGCACAAAGGGGGCGTTACTTGGAGGAAATGGATTGTGGGGCATAACCGAACTATCTTCTTGGCCCTCTGTCAAAACTAGAATGGAAGAGTGCTGGGGTTATCAGAACAGAAGGATAAGGCCTACAAACGCATGTTTATCCCTGAAGGGTTCCAAGCGAGAGGATGGTGGAGGTTCATGAAATCTGTTTTCGAGCTTACTAAAACTCCCCTTGCTCACCTTGAAAAAAAAGGCTCTGCTTTCAAAGCCCCTTCCCCAATAGATAGGGAAAATACCCCGACTCGGTCAGTAACTCTCCGCTGCCCCAATGCAAGTTCGATTTTACCATCAAAATGAAGTCCGGCAAGAAGAAAACTTTTGCAGCAATGCTACTATCAGAGAGAAGCGAAGGCAAACGGGTGATGAAGACACAACCCGACCCGATTCTGATCCGAAATGCGAATTTTGAAATTCAAAATTCAAAAAGCTCTAATGACACTGTTGCGAGCCCACCTCAGGAAATAACTTTGAAGCCCAAATACACTAGAGAGGAGAAAGGAAAGTGGATTGATCCTGGGCCGAACAAACGATCAGAAAAAAGAGAAGCCCAAAAGCCAAACGAATTTGGAGGCCCAAGAAGAAAATTTCTCCAACGAAGATCAACAGAGTGGGTAATGTATTGGGTAGATTTTCGGGTTCGAGTCCCTCCACCCCTTATAAAGACAAAACAAATTGGAAAGAGGATGAAAAAATGGAAGTTGTTCTGGTCAAGGGCTCGGAAAGAGTTCAACGAAAAAAGAGATGATGCATCTGCCCAAACTAACTCTCCAGAATTCGCATCTTCCAATCAGAACGAGATCATCAAAGAAGGAGAAGATGGTCTTCCGCTTGCTATGGTGTTCACAAAAGAAACTCACTGTGAGAGGATGAAAGGTATGTATCCCTAACTCTATTCTGAAAATTATGATTGTTCCTGAAGCAAGTAATGAACACTCGATGGAAGAACTTGAGACAGCAAATTCTTCTCTGAAACAGTTTTATTCTTCTTGGGTGGTTCGGAACATCCAGCAGATAAGTGTTGAGTAAGGTATCTCACTGAAGGGACTGGAACAACATGCATTTTTTTTGTTTCCAGAGCTGGAGAAAAGAATGAATGAGAACATGAGTAAAGAAGCTTCAGCCAGTACTCCGAAAAAGAAGGAGGCAGGGATAAGGGAATTAAAGAGTTTTCACTCTTCTATAAATTACGATGGTAGACGCAAGAAGCTGGAGTTGGGGGATGGAATTTCTGAGTCAAATGATAAATAAAATCATTTCTTGGAATGTACAGGGGCTGAACGATAGAAAAAAGAGGAATGTCTTAAAGGGATGTCTTAGCCGCTGGAAGCCGGCTATTATCTGCCTCCAAGAAACTATGATGGAAGTGATTGATATCTGTTTCATCAAAACCTTCTTGAGCATCAACGATGTTGGCTAGCTGCATAGTCCGGCCAAGGGATCGACTGGGGGTATTCTGCTCTTGTGGAATGAGGATATAGTAATATGTAAAAGTTCTTCCATTGGTGATATCACCGTTTCTGCTTTGTTTGCTTCGGGTCATCACGGTTCAAAGTGGTACTTTTCTGGAGTCTACTGCAGGGGAAACAATGAAGAGAGAAACACCCTCTGGAAAGAACTATATGATTGTCAAATTCAGTGGGGCTCAGTGGGTGTTGTCGGATGTGATTTTAACATGATTCTTAACATACATGAACGGTCCGGGGATCATTATTGTGAGTCTACTGTTATGGAATTTAAAGATAACATTGAGGCTCTTAATCTTTTTGATATCCCCCTGACTGGTGGTTCCTGGACTTGAGGAGTAGCCACAGAACCTCCCCATGTTTCTCCAGAATCGCCAGATTTCTCGTTGATCCTTCTCTCCTTCTTAAGCCACTTGGGTTATGTCAGAAAATTCTTCCGCGCCTGATTTCTTATCACTGTCCAAATTCCTTATCTGACAATGTTATTCAATGGGGTCCAATACCTTTCAGAATAGAAAACAAATGGTTCAATCTGGATAGCTTCAAAGAATTGGTCGAGAAGGTTTGGAACAATTCTATTACTGAAGGTATTGTAAATTTTAAAATTGCTTTCAAATTCAAGAACTTGAAAAAGGAGATTAGAGGCTGGTCACAATGAGGAGCTTGAAATCAATGACATTTTGGATGAACTCAACAAAATCGATTGCAAAGAGGGGGATGTCGATCTCAACTCAAATGAGTCTTGCAGAAGGAACAAACTGAAAAATGAGGTGGCGGAAAAACTTAATAAGGAGGCAATTCTCTGGAAACAAAGATCTAGAGAAAAATAGTTAAAAGATGGTGACAGGAACACTAGATATTTTCAATCTTTGCGAATCATAGAAGGAGAAATAATTATATTGAAGAATTAAACTTTGAGGGGAAGATGATATCAGGTAATGTTGATCATAGAGAAGCTGCCAAAAACCATTACCAGCAGTTGTACGCTGAAGATTTTCCGATGCGGCCTAGGCTGGACAATCTTTAATTTGATACCCTTGACTGAGCCAACATAGAGTTATTACAAACTGAATTCTTTGAATCTGAAATTGATGCTGCCCTTAAGAGCTGTGATGGCGATAAGGCCCCTGGCTCTGATGGTTTCAACCTCAAATTTATGCAAACTTTCTGGTACCTCTTGAAGGAGGATATTCTTAATGTTTTCAAAGAGTTTCATCGAGATGGTGAGTTGTAAAATCTCTAAATTCCACTTTTATTGTTCTCATCTAAAAAAGAAGGGGCTAATTGCTTTAAAGATTTCCGGCCAATTAGCTTAATCAGCAGTCTTTATAAGCTTATTTCCAAAGTTTTATCTAGAAGACTATCTCAAGTACTTCATTTGATCATTGGGGAGAGTCAACATTCGTTTATAAAAGGTAAACAAATCTCTGATACTTTCATGATTGTAAATGAATTTGTTGATGAGCTGATTGTTAACAAAAAGAAAGGGGTCCTCGTTAAACTTGACATGGAAAAGGCTTTTGATCATCTCAACTGGGATTTCATCGATTACATGCTGTTCCGGTGCGGTTTTGGTACCAAATGGATAAAATGGATAAAAAGTTGCATTACCTCTACAAGTTTTGCGGTGATGGTTAATCGTCGGCCTTCCTCCTTTTTTCCAGCTTATAGAGGTTTACGCCAAGGTGACCCGCTTTCCCTTTTACTCTTTATTATTGTTATGGAGGCCTTTAGCAAGCTGTTACATAGGGCCACTGATTTGAACATGATTAAAGGGATCACCCTTGGAAAGGAGAACAGGTAAATCGAATTATCACATATCGTTTTTGTTGATGACTCTTTGATTTTCTGTGAGCCTAAAACTTAATATCTATTACACTTGAGATGCATTCTCCTTTGTTTCCAGGCTATTTCTGATTTAAAGATTAACATGAATAAAACAGAGTTGTTGGGCATAGGTCTGAATATGGATGAAGGCGATCAATTGGCCACTGTTTTGAGCTGCCGAGAAAAGAACCTCCCGATCAAATACCTTAGTTTTTCACTTAGCCTCAAATACAAAGATCACGAGGGTTGGAAACCAATTGTTGATTTTTTGACAAAAAACTTTCAACATGGAAAAGAGGTTTCCTCTTAAAATGTGGAAGATTAACTCTCATTAAAAGTACACTCTCTAATCTTCCTTTATATTATCTATCGGTTCTCAAGCTACTGAATCGAGTGGCTAAACAATTAGAGACCACTCAAAATAGGTTCCTTTGGGGTGATTCGGAAGATAAAAAAGCATATCATTTGCTCAAATAGGATGAAGTCAAGCTGCCAATGACCATGGGTGGCTTGGGTATAAGATTTATTACCAATACCAACAAGGCTTTTCATGGTAAATGGATCTGAAGATACTTCAATGATGTTAACAGTTTGTGGAGAAGAATTGTGCATCTCAAATGGATGAACTTTGACAAAAATGACAGTCTTATCTTCCCTAATAGATCTCATGCGACTAATGTTTGGAGAGAAATTTTATCTATATACACCAAGTTGATGTCTAACACTTACTAAAAAATTGGTAATGGGCGCAGGGTAAATTTCTGAAATGACCGTTGGTTCAGTGAGGACAAGCTTAATTCTACTTTTTCAGCTATTTATTCTATTGCACAACGCAAAAATTTAATGGTTTCTGATGCTTTTGACGTTGATGGACTGTATAACGTGTTGGTTATCCGAAACTTGAATGATTAAGAGTTAGATGAATATGGGAAACTCCTAAATCTGATGGCTGACATTAAAATTCTGGACAGACCTGACTGTTTGATCTGGAAGGGACAAAAAAATAGCAAATTCACTATCCAGTCCTTCTACAAATTGCTTTCCAATGCCAATATCCAGTGCAACATTGCAAATAATTCTCAATTTCCTTTCAAATCTATCTGGAAGACCAGTGTTCTTCCCAAAATTGCTTTTTTTGCTTGGGAAACCAGTAAAGAGAAGATTCTGACCTTAGACAACTTGATGAGAAGAGGAAAAATTATGGTTAACAGGTGTTTTCTATGAAAGTGTAACACTGAAAGCTGCAATCACATTCTTCTTTGGTGTCCCTTTGCTTCAAATCTTTGGTTCATGATCTTTAATTTGATTGGTATTACTTAGGTAATGGCTGGATCCATTCATGATGAACTCTTGGCTTGGGAAGGTTTAAACTCAAGCAATCATGTTAACCCCCCTTACTATTTTTTGGACTATTTGAAAAGAAAAAAACAATAGAGCTTTTGATAACTATGAAGATACTATTGTAAATGTTAAAGATAGATGGTTACATTGTTTTGGCTCCATGGGTTGCAACTTATTATTTTTCGATGACATTGGAGTTATTATCGATATTCTTTTAGATATGTAATACTTTTGTACATGGGCAGTACCCCCCTTGGTGCCCTTTTCTAACACATCTATTACTTTTATTTCAAAAATGTATATATAATGCCTAAATAAACATAAAGAACTAAATAACTTAATAATACAAATAATTACAATTATAAAAAATTTCTTCAAAATAAACTTTATTAAGATTTAATCCACTTAATGAAAACTTGGCTTCAAAGTTTGAAATGACATAACATCAAGATAGGAAATACTCAAATATGCTCTTCAAAATCTTCAAAAAGTTGAGGTTTCGATAATTTCCACTGAAAGATCAAAAGTAACCAAAACTATAGGTTTCTTGGTATCATAAAACCAATGAAATTAAATCATCCTAGGAAATATGTCTACTACAATCTTACGGACGGGAACCAGTTCAATAGTAACATGAGATGGAACAAAATTATTCAAAGGAATAAGTTGCTCAACATCATTGGCATAAAAGAAACAACTTCAACAAAAGCAAATATTTCTTGAGTTGCATCTAGCAATTTGAAAGAAACTTTATTTTTTTCATCTTCTAACACAGAATAAGTGTTAGTTCTACTCTTAAACTCAGAATTTCTAGCAGAACATCTCATGTTTTCCTAATTTTTGAGCATAAGTCTATTTTATACTTGATATTTGACTTACCATAGTTATTATGTATACAACGAATATCGAGAGAATTTTTAGCATAGACAACATTTTCAATATATTGATATTTGGTACGAAACTACTTGCGGATATATTTCAATACTCTCTATGCATCCATAAGGACAAAAAACTTGGTACATACATCATACTTATATGAATGCACATATGATCAAGGTAAACTCAGAAACGGTTAGAGAACACTGGAAAACCTAAGCAACCAGTCTGAATCAAAGAAAAACCGACATACACAGGAACCAAACTGGTCAAACAAAGGGCAAACCGCTCAAAATAGAGTAGCATAAGTCAAAGGCCACTTGTGGTAAGCAGCACCATAATCACCATGTGCTGGTCTCTGGTACCCATTTGGGATCAAGCTTCCAGCTATTCCTTTGTTTGCTCATGGGAATTCTAGATTGGTGGTCAATTATTCACAGCGGCTGGGTATATATAATGTAGCCCTGCAGGATGTTTGGGAGACTAATGGCAAGGTGGTTCTGTTCTCTAGTGCTTCAGGTATAGGTTGGTTGGTGCTGTCTGTGCATGGTGGTTGTGGTGGTGTCAATCACTGCTCAACAGACAGTGATAAATAGAAAGGTTGCATGACTCTTTGGTTGTCAACTTTTTTGTCAATCTTGTTTTTTCATTATCCTTTTCTAGGTTTTTTAATATGCACTGTAAGAGTGGCAGATGGTAGAGATATAAGCTAGCAGATAGAAGAGATATAAGCTGGACTTAGATACCTAGCAACTAATGAATGATGTCTAATACCAAATGATGCAAAATGACTAGCAGTTATCCTTTTCGCTTCTTGTGAAAGCGAAATCTGTTATTTTGAAAATACATCCAGACAGTTACTTTCCCAAAATAACGAATGTTTACTTTTCAGTTAAAATTGTTTGAAGCAAAAAATTAGTAAGGGTTTTGCCATATACTAATCCGTTAAGACCAAGGTTGAACTTTGAGAAAGAATAATTTCAAAAGCACAACCAAACATAACCCGAACATTTAGAGAGCATATGAACCACCATTGAGGAAATGCGATCAAATTTATACCTCCAATGTGCTCAAAAGTAGTATTTATTGCAGCAACCCATTTCTCTCGTTCTGCATTTGCACGATCGACAAGCATTCGCCTGTTAATATCTTCAGCTAGCTTAGCTTCATGGGCTCTCCCTTCAGCTTCAGCCATGGCTCGTACTCTGATTGTTTCACGTTCAATCTCAGCCTTTTCCCTCTCTGTTTGTCTCCGCTGTGCCTGAATTTGTTCCTCTGTTGCTCGGCGAGCTTGCTCCTGCCTTATTGATGATTCTTCTTGCAGTTTCACAAGCTCTTGATTCCTTGCTCTTTGGTATTCATTTTCTGCCTGCATCAATATATGCAATTTAGATTGTACGAGAAAAAAATTACTGAAGCATAAACCAAAAGATGCTAAGAATAAACATGCCTGCATCCTCTTCCTTGCCAATTCATCTTCATAACGAGCCATCTGAGATTTTGTTTGTGCTTGATGTTGAGCTAGTTTTTTCTGCTCATCATATATTACCCTTTGCCTCTCCTATGAAACAACAAAATCTTACTATCATGCCAAACAAGGAAGCAAATAGACAAAAGAATATCCTTCATGCAGAGAGCAAGCAAGATGGACCATGTTTAAGAGATTAAGAGCCTCTACATTACCTTCCTATTTGAATAAAGGAAACTCATAACTCCCAGAATATATTTAACAACACAAGTGCATGGTCTTCTGCAGGTATATAGTGAAGAAAGTCAAATATATTACATAGTCTTTGAGTCACAAGCAAAGGAAGAGCTAATGTACGGTGAAATTGATTGTCACTCATATGACCAAAAAGGACCTAGGATCCAAGCGCTGCTGGTATAGATGGAAAAAACTAGGTCAGAATCCCTAAATCAAGAGAGAAATACAGGGAAATTCCACTGCAATTCCAATGTCAAAAGGGCACATTCCAGGATATCCAAGTCATACCGATACCATGCAACAGCATCAACTTGCTAATAAATGTAGCCGAAAACTAGTTCCTAGTATATCTCAATTACCACTTCTACCTGAATAGGGGCAAAACAATTGTATTGCAACCAAAAGAAATCAGAATAAACATAAGAACAAGTATTGTGCAAGCATCAAGGATTCCATGGTCATTATGACAACAATAGGTTTGATTTTAATAGTGGAAGAACTAGAATGGTACAAGAGAAAGAGATGAAAGCACCCGAGCTTTTTTCTTTGACAGAAATTAAAGGTACTGAGGCTACAAAGAAAAAGGGCCAAGATTATCATGAATCTCATGACTGATAAATGAGTACATCCCAGCTCCTCACAAATTCAAAGTTGATTGTATCAAGTGAACAGTTCTTTCAAATGATATCAGTCAAGATTCTTACAAGAAAAAATAATAATGAAGTGTTCCCTTTGCTAAGTTTTTCATATCAATCTTTGGCTGACATCAAACAACAGGTCTAACGAGATATGTCTAAGCATATATTTTACCACCTCTTTTAGTGGTGTTCATGAAGGGAACTAGAACATGCTTATTATACTATGCCACCATTCATCAAAGAAAGCCAAACAATTAATAAAAAGATAACAGGCACGAAATGAACTCAGAGCAACTCTTAAGAATAAGTGAAAATAAAGAATTACTAATAAGGTCAAGTATGATAAGACACTTTCTAATCACTCAGCCACTATTTAATTGTATTCCCTGGCGATAATTGCGCCATGCAACGGATAAACCAGTTCTCACAATTTCCTATTTCCTGAAAAAAAGCAAGGTTACACAACTTTTTCAACTTCATTGATGTAGAATGGCCTAGCACTAGATTTCTTAAATAAATTAGAAATTGTAATTATATTAAATGTAATATCAATATACTATTTAGGAGTCCATTTTATATTATTTAGGAGTACTATTATAGTTTTATTACCTTATGATTTCTATTCTTATTAGTACTATCCTATTTCAATTAAGATTAGTATTTCTAATATCATTAATCGTAGCTTCTAATTCTTATTAGAACTAGTATTCCTAATTCTACTTTATTTTCTAAAAAAAAAAGTATTTCTAATTCTATTAGTTTACTATTTATTATTTTAATTTTATTCAAAATAAATTACTTAGAGATTATTATAAATAACTTGTAATTTCATTTATTGGAGCATTCAGTTGTTCAATAACATTTGAGAGTTTCTCAGTTTTCTGGTTGTATGATGCAAATAAATTCTTAAGTGTGATACTTAAGACTTTTTAAATATGATGTCTAAGAAACTCTAAATATAACGTCTAGGTTTTTTATCCATAGTCAACCCTATTTGTCCTATATCATGCATGCACCTGCTTCTTTCAAAATCTAAATTTAGATTAACAAACAAGAAGAAACTAACAAAAAAGAAGACAAACATATGGCCCTTAAAGCATGCATCAGTATCCTCCACTAGAGGATTCTAGAATTTGAACATAGAAGAGAAAAGCATGAAGATCAGCATATAAGTGCCCATAAAATATTTCAGCTTCACAGAGATATTATAATACTTTTGCCATGATGACACAAAAATTTTAAATTTCGGCTAAAATATATGACTTTAAGTCAAATTGAAAACCACTAAAGTCGGAATCACATCCCAACAGAAATTCAGATATCAAAATTGAAGGACAGAATAGAAGTGCCCATGTAGAGGAAGAAACCAATTACAGAAGCTAGCAAAATAACCACACAGTGCCAAACACTCCTTAGTTAATCTCACCAAAAGCTGAACACATGGACGAGGACTTTAGAAATAAAGTATTTTACCGTTTCTGCTTGGGCCTGCATTGCTTTAAACTCTTGTGCCTTCACACCTAACTCTGCTTGCCTTGTCTCTTCTTGTTTCTTCATAAGTTCAAAGGCCTACCAAGACCAGAAAACCAATATCAGTTCATAATGGCAAAACCTAACATATAACTAGAGAAATTGTAAAACCGGTCATATAAACCAAATGTGCTGCATAGTTTTGAGCTCTTTGTAAGAGGAAGAGAGAGGGAGTAATGAAATGGAACGGAACAAAATATAAAGCAATTTATCTTGTTTGGATAGGATAAAGTAGAGATGTTAGCAAACTTTGTCTGAATAGAAGTAGAAAGGTGATAAATAGAAAATAATAAACGTCTAAAAAACATTGATGCTCATAAGAATAAGAGTTCAAATTAATATATATATATATGATAATCTTAACCAATATTTCCTTTCCATCAGTTCTCCAAGATTAAGAGAAGTTTTCAGAACTTCAGTTTCTCTTCATTTCTACTAAACCTCTCAAACAAAAGGCTGAATTGCCAATTTCCATAATAGTTTATCCCATTTTTATCTCCTCCCCTTCTCCAATCATACCCTGTGGCCAAAAAAATTGCTTTTTTTTTCTTCAAAAGTCTGAACAGGGAACAATAGTGACTAAACACCTACTGAACTTCTCATGCAATTAATCCCATCCCCAGCCCAGAATTCATTTGATCAAGAAAAAAGTATAACGAGAGAAAACACCAGAAACCCCAACCCTTCAAAATAGAAGAAAACGAACCAGAAACAAAAAAAAAAGCAGAACAAACTCATTTAAAAAATCCAATTATAGAAATCCCACGAAGCACACCGATAAAGCGGAAACCAAGATAAAGAAAAAGCTGAACAAGACGAAACCTTTTTGGCTTGAGGAGATTTGTTTATCTCCCTCAACGCCTTAGCCCCCCTCTCCAGCGCCTCCGGATCGAACCCAGCGGATGTCGTCCTCGGGTTATCGTTCCTGACCTTGGTAGGAGCCGAAGAAGAGTCATTAACACCTGCGTCTGATAGCTGAGCGGAACTAGAAGAAGGAGAAGGAGAAGGAGAAGGAGAAGGAGAAGGAGAAGGAGAAGGAGAAGAAGAAGAAAAAGGAGGGAAACTGAAAGGGCCATCAGCGCGAACAGGCTTAGATTGGGAAATGGAAGCAGAGGCTGCTAAAGCCGAGATGAAACTTAATGCAGAGGTTTTAGCCATTTGAGTATCGGGATTCTGAGTTAGACACTTAGAACTGGAAAAGCGTTGGAAAGAAAAGATATGGAGGTTTTTCTCGAGAAAGTGTTGGAACCTGGGATTTGGCTTAGAGAGCAAGAAAAAGCTAACTATGGAGTCTCTGCTCCCCTACAGGAAAAGAGGCACGCAGAAGGCCAGAAATGTACTTCAGGGTTTTGGTAGGGTTTTGGGACCTCGGTCGCTGGCATGTTCTTTATTTTTTCTCTTTAAAAAATTATTTACTTTTAATTGAAACAATAATATTAACTAGTTAATAATTAAAATTAATATAACACTTAATAATAAAATTATAATATTCTTTTTAATAATTTATTTAAATTATAATTTACCTAATTTTAAATCTTTTAAACAACATGTATTAAAAGAAAATACAAGTGTTAGAGCTCATGACACCTCCTCCCTCTATCATTAGGCATAACCTCTTTCTTTTTATTTTCAGGCAACCTTATATTTTCTTTTCCATCACGAGAGGTTTCGTACATTAAGAGCATTATTGGATGAATTGTATAATAATTTATTAATATTGAGTATAGTTTTGTATGTACAAAATTTATTAATATTCAAATTTAACCATATTTATATGATGGTCTATTAATATTTAATAATGAAAGTTGTTTTATTTGGTTTGACTGTATGATATGGTTGTATATTTGAGTAAATTATTTATTTTGTCATTACTGTATTGTATATAGTAATAAATAAAAAATTAAAAAAATATATAGTGTTAAATATAAAGATATATAAATATATCTAGTTAAATATATACATATATAATATATATATAATTAAAATACTACATACATGTATATTTATAATTAAAATATTATAAATATATATTTATATGTAATTAAATATATAAACACATACATAAATATATAAATTTATGTATATATATAATAAAATATATAAATATTTATAGATACAATAAATTAGATATAATTAAATAAATCATATACATGCATATATAATTAAAAATATAAATATATATACTTAAATATATAAACACATATATACAATAAAATAAATAAATTGCATTGTTTGAAAATTAAAAAAAAAATGCATAGTCTCATAAATATAAGGGCTTCAAAAGCACAATACTAGTTCAACTACTCCAAATAAGAACATTTTATAGCATCATCATTCATTCCTAAATGCAAATTTGTAACGACCCCAAAAATTCAAAAAAAAATATATATAATAATCAGAGTGCGGAAGCGAAATAAAAGATTAAAATTAATATCTCTTACACAATAACTTAAAAGTATTAAACAATATCACGGAATAAGTTCTCTAAAATAAATACGAGAAATAAAAAAAATAAATGAAATTATAAATTATCTAGCATCTACTCCCCGTCTTCTTGTAGATCGGGGTCGGGAACCAGCTCCTCCTGATATGAAATTGTTAAATAAGGAATGAGTTATACTATCTCAGTAAGGACATCACACTAATCACCGTCACAGAAGTAAATCTTGGTAGAAAATTAAAACAACCAATGGAGCAGTAGATTTAAACAAATATATTTATTTAAAATAAAACCATTTATCATTTTTCTTACCATCGGATAATTCATGGAAACAAATTACAAAAGTAGTAATATCATACAGATTACAATTTCACGCATAATCAGTAATATAAAATATATCATAAATCCATATTCATTAACACAAACTGATTATCACAATTTCTTATTTTCACCAGCATACTAGTATCCATTGGGATCCATAGGGGTCCCTGCTACACGTGAATCATTCTCTTTAATAATCTTAATTCCAGAACCGTTCTCATACCCCGTCCGGTATGAGACAACGTTCACAGTAGGGTTCTCTATGAACCCGGTCCGTCTACTATCTTCCAGGATATCTAGTGATGTTGTCATCTTATCCATTTATCAAATTACATCTCATTCCTATTTGTTCTTAGTCTCCATTACCAACTCAAACATGAATACATAAATAAGTAACATGCATCTAACAAGCAAGCATATATTAGATTCCCAAAATCAAACAGTAGTAAAGTAAGCAGTGATTCATGCATTCAAAACTATAGAATAAATAAACCAGATACTATAATGCATTTAAACTGTAAAATAAATCAAACAGGAATTGACAGATAAATATGTCTGGTTCGGGCTCCATTAGCAACCGTAATTAATTATATGTATCTATTTAATTTGTACAAGATATAGTATTATCATTTATTCAAACTTCAATTCCACGATAGGAAATATGGTGAGGGGACCTTAGTTGATTTGACACCGAAAATTAGATTTTTATTGCGCCTACGGGCGGACCCTAGATTCCCTAAATTTTTTTTCGGGAACTAAAACGCACTTACAGCACCTACACATGTCCCAAAAAACCCAAAAATCAGACCCAGGGCTTACTCAGCCAATTTCAGAATTCCGGTACGATGGCTCCGCCGTGCTCCGACAAAGGCGATGCTGCCTGCGATGGCGAACTGTATTGGGTTGGCTGTTTTCGACCGTTTTCGACCGAATTCAGCCAAACTTGCATCGGTTCCTGTGAGAAAACACACTTAGTGCCCTCGGTGGACTGAAAAAATACGAAAAATTGAAACTTACCGGCGGAGGGCTCTCCGGTGCGGCGGCTCCTCCGGCTCACGTCGCGGTTGGGTGTTTTGCTCCGGTCAACCTGTAGAGGAGGAAACGGTGATCACAATGGTGAAAAAATCACATCGAATGGGAATCGGGAAGGGCCTCACCGGAGGCAAAAACCGAGACAACCCACGGCGGCACCGTTGAGCTTCAGCGGTGTTTTCCATGCAATTGGCCGGTGCTTTCGCTCCGATTTGGCCATAGGTGGGTTTAGAATCAAATTCTGAGCAAATGGTAGAATTTTTACCTCGTTTGGCGACCGAAAATTGCTCCAGTACAATGGCGGGTGGTGGTGGTCGGCTCCCCGGCAATTGGACTGTCTTCTCCGACGAGGGGCTCTAGCGGCTAGGGTTAGGGTTTGGGTACAGATGAGGTTATTTATACCTATCTGCTTTTGATCTGAGCCGTCCATCGCTTTTAATCTGGACCGTCCGATCGCGATTAAATAGAGAATGAATCTGGACCGTTCATCGTGATTCAATCTGAACCGTCCGTGCGCGATTCAATCTGAATTGTCCGTACGCGATGCAATCTGCACTGTCCATGTGCGTTTTTTATCTGGGCCGTCCGTGTGCGCGAGAACGGATCTCAGCCGTTCGATCTCGCGCACGCGGATCGCCTACGTGGCTCCCTCCCACGTGGCCTCCCGCGTCAGCATCTTTGCCACCTGACACGTCCTGGTTGGCCAGGGTTGCTGACCGGGCAGCTAACGTGGTACAATTTTTTTAAATTACATTTTGACCCCCATAATCCGATTTTTCTTTCAAAAAGACCATCAGAACCCAAATTTTTACTCATTTTCTCCAAAATTGTTTTCAATTAAATCCCTAAAAAAAATTTTACCCCTTTTTATTATTATTATTATTATTTCTTTTAAAATAAATTAAACTAAATTAAATTCAATATAAAATTACATAAATAATATTATTCATACAATAATAATTAATAAAAAGAAAAAAAAAGGGTTGGGTGTTAAAAAATTAGTCCAACATAAATTAAAATACAAATTAGTTCATCGTAATAAAGTAAATAAGTATAGGTGTTTATATAAATTTCGACCAACCATAAAAAGAAACATGATGCACGTGCAACATAAATTATGCTATGCTACATCTAAACTCGAGTCTTACACTTCAATAACAATATCTCCCATTTTTAAATACCTAGAAAAGTGAAGATTAATTAAAAAAAAAAACAAAGATTACAAAGTAACAAGTTTTTATAAATGAATTTGATATTTAATATATATCATTACCTAGTTTTTGAAGCAAATTTTTTAGGAGATTCTTGCGACCTTCAGGAGGATAACTCAAGAAACCAGATGCTATGTTTGATTATTTCAAAAGATAAATATAAGCTTGTGATTTTTTATCTTTAATGAGACTCAAACGGCCAATCTCTTCGTACAGCTAAATCGATGAAACATGCTTTGTTGATACCATATTATTGAGTGCATGAGAAATCATTATAATTTTCTCAAGAAGATAATCATTTTCTTGAATAGTACCCAAACGTCTTGATTCGGTCTTGAACAGCTTGGAGTTTCATCTTCAGGTTGTGAAGTAGGAGTTTTAGGCATGTGACGATCATAGAAAGATTCTTCACTATTGACGTTGATATTAACACTAACATTTTCGAGACCTATATTCATCACATCCTCAACTCCCGTTGTATTTGTATTAACATTCATATTCGTTTGTCTTCGAGTGGTACGTACTGTGTCGCTACCAACTCCGTTAGTTCTATCTCTTCCAAACATTTCCAACATTTTGTCGTAATTTCGAACCTGTTTATTCTTAAGTTCAGCTGGTTCTGGATTAGCCTATTGTAAAATATAATGTTAATATCTAAAGTATATAAAGTATTGCAAATAACATATGATTCACTTTTTGATTTACCACTATTAGTTGTTGTCAGACCTCCTCTTCAGCTTAAAATTTTTCAGTTAACGGATTCCATGCAAATCAACTCAACCCCTGTTTGAATACGTCATACCATTTTGATAACTGCCTTTTTAAATTTTTAATGCAATTGTGAACTCGCTCTTTTGCAATTGGCATGTTTGGGTAGACACACTTCAAGTTTGAAACGATACAATCAATAGTTTGTGTGGTGAATGTTCCACATGATCTGCGGCCTAAGCAATGTTGAGAGTAAAGTGCTTCTACTAATGCATCATCCAACGCATCAATCATGTGGATAATGTTACCTACTCAATCTGCAAAATTATTCCCACTATTCATTTTATACAACACTGCAATACTGAACTAAAAAATATAAAGTTACCATTAAGAACAAAGAACACATCAATCTAGTAGACAAAGTTATCATTGTCAATAAGCAAAACTTAATGTAAATATAAAGTGTGAACAATAGTAGAAAATCTAAAAAATAAAGTTACTATTAAAATGTTACGTAAAGTACAATAATTTCGTACAAAATACAATAGTTGCAAAGAATATAATTATTAAGCAATACAGGTACTATAATAAAACAATCAGCTATTATAAGCAAGCCACATATAAGCTGTTATCGTATCCTTAATAGCTTCTCCCCTTCTTGTTTCCTCATGGCTATCTCTAACACCAAATGGAATAGATTCCTCATGAGAAGCATTTCTAACTTTTTCATCAACCTCTCTTAGAAGTTCATCATTTGGATCATGTTTCCACAAAAAGTTGTGCAAAATACAACTTGCAAACATAATGTGATTGAGATTCTTTAGCCGATAGTGCAGTTCATTAGCATTTGAAATAATTATAAAGCATTTTTTTGAGAACTCCAATTGCACGTTCAATCGCATTATATAAAGAAAAATGACGAAGATTAAATAACTCACGGGTATTTAGTGGTGGCTTCCTGGAGTATTCACTCAAGTGGTACCGTTCTCCCCTATATGGAGTAATTAATCCACCTTGCAACATAAAGCCAGCATCTACTAGGTAGAACTTACCTGAAAACATTACATAAAGTTACAAATATTTTTTTTTGAAACCTATACACTATATTTTGAAATTTAAACTTTTTAATCACCTTCTGGAATAATTAGTGGATCATCAATTATCGTTAATACATGTTTCATTACTCTCAAATTTGATGCAATCCCCTCCCGCCCGGCAAAGACGTATATAAAAGTCAAGTTGAATGCACAAGCCACCAAAACATTTTGTGTGGGGAAATCTTTTCTCCCACATAATCTTGGAGCATCAATTTTGGACACTTTGACACGTACGTGCGTTCCATCAACCGCACAAACACAATTCTAAAATTAACTACTCATTAATTAAATAAAATTATACGCATTTACAAAAACTTAATCAATCAATTTTAACATATTTACCTTAAAAAGTGGAAAGAATTAGGATTTTAGCTATTTATGATGGCACTCGCGATCCATCAAGCTGATTAAGAAATCTATCAGCCAGTTCTATTATAAATCGTATGACATTATGAAAATGACGATTTATCGTCTCTCCTGATAGTCGAAAATGCCAAGACATGATTCGATTTCCTTGATTGTATTCTAATAAGTAAAGTGTCTTGAGTATTTGTTCATCTACAGTTACACAAATGGTAGGTTTAAGTCCACCTTCTGAACTAGCAGATGACATAACTTCGTAAATGATGGAGTTGTCATCCTAATAGTGTGCCAACAGAATTCACTTGATACCGAGTTTTCCATAGGCTTGGCTCGAACTTTCTCACCTTCAAGCCTTAATTCATGTACATGACTAAGTTTTCTCATTTTATGAATATAAATTCTCACAAGTATCACTAAAACTCCTGCTAATATTGCTATGCGTTTTGTATGATCCATATGAAAATGAGCATGAAATATCAAATGTGTATCTACTGACGAGGTAATTAACTATACGGTAGTGTTTTAACATACGAGGAAAGCATTCAAATTCAAATAGCCACTTGCATGAGAAATAAAGGAAAAAATAAAGACAAAGAAAAATGATTCTAACAACCATGAATCAAGAAATAATCGAGTTGAATTCTAATATAACATGAACCATAATTCTCACATACACAAGAGTTCCCTGAATATGATATGTGTTCTGTTAAAACAATTATTCCTTTTACAACAAAAAAATATATTAAAGAAAATATAAGGTAAAGCGAAAAGTTTTCCATCAAACACCCAATTAAAATCACAACTACTGAAATATCTGCTAGTTTTATTTATTATTTATTTTGTCCCTAAATTCTAATATTTTATATTCTAAGATAAAACTAAGGTTCTATTTACAATTATCCATTAGTTCTATTTTAAATTTATTCTCACGTTCTTTCTTTCAAATTGTAAAAACAAACTTCTAGGAAACTTGTTATTCTCCACAACCCTTTTCTTCAAGTTTCCTTTCCTTTTCTTTGTTTTTCTTAAGTTCTTAGTTGAAAATTCCTTTTTCCTTTCAATACACAAATATACCTAAAATCTTGGTTTCTATAATAAGCAACAGCCACTACACACAATTACAACATATCTCTGGCCTCCCTGCTCAGCTTCAGCTCAAACAACATTACACTGGGCTGGAATTGCTAATATTGATTAACAATAATTCTAAAATTCTAGAATGTATAACTAATATTGATTATCTATTCAAAATTATTGCTTATGCTCTTATCTTTTCACTAGGCTGGAATTGTTTTGAAGTTTATATGTTTTATCTTTAGTTTGTAGGACAAAAAAGATACACCCTCTGTATACAGCAATTTTGCATGTTTGGATGCAGAAACACATAATTGTTTTAGTAATTAATAAGAGATCTAAGTAAAGTTATGCATAGGTGTAAATGGATTCCACAAATGGATGCAATTTACTGACATTTTATGTTCTGCCATGCAACTATTTCTTTTACAGCCTCCAAAGGAGAAACGGTCATGTCTCTGGCCTCAAGAATTCCATACATATACCATGTCTCCTCCCATTTGGACCATCTATCATCCGGTCCTTTATGACAACTAACCATAAGGTCTGTTCAATTCATCATCTCGGCCAACACAGGCCACACACACACGATAACAGAGATGGCCACACACACACACATAGACTCACCTATTCAAGCTTCCCAAAATAGAATGACAACAACACCTAATAACAATCTCCACTCAATCGATCATGAAGGAACTAAAACCAATCAAATAAAGCAAAAAGGGACAAAAAAAATAAAAAAAATAGAGAACACATACCAGCAGAGATAATAAACTGGAAACAGAAAAAGAAAAGAGAAATGAAGAGAGGAATCAGAGGCTTTTACCTTTACCTGATCGAACAAGAGAAGCCGAAGATGAAGATGGTTTGTGGTGTGCAACTTTGTGTCAGGTTTAGAAGAAGAAGAAAGATAAACCTTAGATATGTTAAACAAGAAAAATGATAATATTTAGAGTAAATTAGTAAATACGAAAAAAACTTGAGGGTATAAAGAGAAAAAAATAATCGAACCATCATAAAACCACCGAATCAGTGGTTTTAAAAAATGGCGACAAACATAGTTTTGAAAACCATGATCCAACCACTAAAAAATTATACCATGTATTTGGAAATGCAAACAAACAGAACAAAACCATGAAAAACTCATACCATCATTATTGAATCATCATCCAAACAGACCCTAAGTTACCACATATATTTTAGGAGTTATTTAAGTTTCTTCCACAAGTTGACTCAATACCTCCTTAATCTTTTTATTAAACTCAAATAAGCTACTCACTCACTATAATCCTAATGTCATTACCAAAATTTTGGTGCATTCAATGGAAAATTTATGTTATTTTATATCATATTAGAAACATTCCTTGATAATATGTTATTCTACATAATATAGAATGCATTATCTACCAACATGACACCTATAACATGATATATCAAGAGTGTGTACATAGAAACATTTTAATTATTAAAAAAAGAAGAAAATAAAGGAAACATAATGGAAATATGTAAATAACTTAATAATAGTAAATAATAATAATAATAACAACAACAACAAGAACAATATATATAATGTGAGCATAATTTGCCTTGGACCACTTGGAAGCGATATCATAATGTCAAGTAAGCCCATAACAAGGAGACAGACCTAATGATTACAACAAATTCTCCAACTTTTCATCCAAACTTGGATTAATGAAAAAGATGGACTTAGATCTACTAAAGAAGCCCAAGAAAGAAACTACTCAACCAATTAACCCAATGACATAATGATATCATCAATTTGCTTTAAACACATGATGGAAATGGGTAAGAAAAAGAAGCAATTGGCTAAGACAAGAAAAAATAAGAAATTGTGGGTGGCTATCAAGGGAACCTTCATGGTCGACCCTAAATTACCATAAAACTTTTTTTTAAATAACTCATAATCTCTTTTAATAAAGGAAAAGATCATATCTATCGTAATTAATAATTTATATTTTAATTTTAATTAATTAATTTCCTATATAATTACACTTAACTAAGGACTTAGATTTTAATTTTAATTAATTTCTTCTGTAATTGCATCTGTTATATGACACGTTATAAAGTGTACTATTTTACTGAACTTGTCCACTATAACAAATATACTATTACTCCCTCGCTTAGTCCTTGGTAATCCTAACACAAAATCTATAAACACATTCGTCTATTGTAAGTGGGTGAAATTCATTGAAACTTTTCCTTACGTCATCAAGTACAAGAAAGGTAAGGACAATATTGTAGCGGATCCATTGTTACAGAAGTATATATTACTTACTACTCTTAATTTTAAATTACTAAGTTTTGAGTATATTAAAGAATTATATCCCAATGATAGTGATTTTACTAATGTTTATGCAACATGTGGAAAATTTTCCTTCTAGAAGCTTTATAGGCATGATGAGTTTCTATTTAAAGATGAAAAATTATGTGTACTTATATGTTCTTAGCAAAGACTGTTAGTACGTGAGTCACACTGTAGGGACTCATGGGACATTTTGGAATAATTAAGACTCTAAGTATAATACAGGAACACTTTTACTAGTTTAACATGTGCAAGGATGTGGAGTGAGTGTTTAAAAAATGTATTGCATGTAGGAATGTCAAGTTTAGGTCCTTACCACACGGACTGTACACTTTGTTACCCATCCGCCAGCACCATGGATAGTTGTGTTTATGAATTTTGTGTTGGATTACCAAGGGCTAAGAGATGGAATGATAGTATATTTATTGTAGTGGACAAGTTCAGTAAAATAACACACTTTATAACGTGTCATATAACAAATGATGCAACGAATATAACCAACATATTTTTTAGTAATATCGTACCACATGGGGTTCCCAAACCAATAGTTAGTGATAGGAATGTCAAGCTCTTAAGTAACTTTTATAAAGTTTTGTAGTACAAATTGGACACTAAACTATTATTTTTCACTATCTGTCATCCCTAGACAGATGGACAGACATAAGTAGTTAATAGGACTTTAGGAGCCTTAATAAGGCAGTAATTAGAAAAAAATTAAAAATATAGAAAAAGTGTTTACCTTTAGTGGAGTTTTCTTATAACAAGACTATTCAATTTTTTACCGATTTATCTCCTTTTAAGATTGTATATGAGTTTAATCTACTAACCCCACTTAATTTAACTCTTTTATCTTTGCAGGAACTTGATAATCTGAATGGATAATAAAGAATAGAGTTAGTTAAAACTATACACAAAAAGGTATGGGAACACTTAAAGAAAAAGAACGAATCATATACCTGCAAAGCCAAGAAAGGAGGAAAACGAGTCACATTTTAATATGGAGATTGGGTATGAATCTATATGAGGAAGGAAAGATTCTCTAAACAAATGAAGTCAAAATTGAACCCCAGGGGAGCTGACCCATTCCAAATTTTGAAGCGCATCAATGATAACGCCTTCAAGATAGATCTCCCAAATAAGTATAGCATTTCCACCACCTTTAATGTTGATAAACTTTTCTTTTTTGATGCAGGTTCAAATTCAATAACGAATTTTTTTTAAAGATAAGAGAGATAATGTGAGTATGGATTACTTTGAGCCACTTAGAAAAGACATCATCATGTTAAGTGGACCCATAATAAAGAGTCTAACCGAAGAATTACAACAAGCTCTCTAACTCTTCATCCAAACTTTGATTAATAAGGAATACAAGCTTAAATCTACTAAAGAAGTCCAAGGAAAGAAGTTATCCAACCAATTAACCCACAAGCATAATAGTATCATCAACTTGCTTCAAGTATATATGAAAATAACAAAGAAAAGAAGCAATCAGCCAATAAAGGAAAAAAGGAAATTATGGGTGGCTATCAAAGGAACCTTCATAGCCGGCCTGCCTTAAATCACCATAAAACTTCCTCATAAATCACTCATAATCTCTTCTGATAAAGGGAGAAGACCATATCTATCATAATTAGAAATTTAGACTTTAATTTTAACTAATTTCCTATGTAATTACACCTAGATAAGAATTTACACTTTAATTTTAATTAATTTCCTATATAATTGTACCTAATTAGGAATTTAAACTTTAGTTTTAATTATTTTTCCATATAATTATAATTTTAAATTAAGATATTTCCGTTACATTTTGTATTCACTTGGTCTACCCTATAAATAGACCATCAAGTCTTCATTATAAAGATTCAAGATTAAAATAAATAATATTGTGAGTCTTATTCAGTAGAGATATCTTCATCTTTTTTATTAAATAAGGAGTGAATCTATTTATCAAAATAATTCCTTATGACGTTCTTCCATTCTTCTTTTAATCATTATTTTTTCAATTATCTTATTTCCTATCATTCTTAATAGAGGGTTAAGTAAGGAGAGTTTTTATAGGATCAAATTCTTTTGGTGCCTTTAATAAAATTGTGTGAGTTCCTAATCACGTTGATTGATCTTGGGTTCCGCATTAATATACTTATTATTAACGGAAATGAAAGAAATAAGAATAAGACAAACATGTCTGATAATGGAATAAAAAATAAATGAGAGAAATAATGGGGGTTGAACTGCCTTGTCATCCTCTTAGGTGTAGTTAGAGCATTATAGTCAGCTTCCTAAATGTTCCACCAACTTTGTACCACCAAACTACTAACCAAAAACTTGAAGCGAGATTAATAGTATGTATAAGTTCATCTATCATCAAGTCGTGATTTATATGATAATTTAGGTGGGGGATTATTCTATGGTAGTGTGAAAACCCACGTAACCAATCTTTTACTTATTTCTTTTTTGGACCCACAATATGGATTAAAAAATGAGTAACTACCTTCTGACGTCGGTCTACCTTTACTGATGGTGATTGGAGTTATATGATTGACTTAGGAAACTTCTTATTGGTGTGCGCATTTCTTTATAAATTTTCAGCAATTAGCCTCTATAAGGCAGCTCTAGATGTATATAACAGTGATTATTGTGATTTATTACATAAGCCCATGGCTTTAGAGAGTTTGAAGAGACTTTGGATGAACTTAGAGAAATTATATTGAAGTTACAACCTAGTCCAACTAGAAAATGAGTATGAAATTTACTATAACCTTTGAAATTATGTTTGTAAATTAATCATACTTATTTTAATATAAGTCATTATTCAAATTAATAAGTTATATTAAGCACATAGAGAGTGGATCCAACTTCAATAACATATCAGTGGATCCTAAATGACAATAAAGTTCATCGAAAAAATAAATAACCTTCTTGTTAATAGTTGTTATATTAACATGTTCCTTCATCTATTTTATCTCATGATTGCCTAAGACATTAACACTGTCAAACATCAATAGTTAAACATATACTTATGTCATTTAGATCAATTTCATAAAAAAGTTATATTATAAATTTACGATAGTCATGGACCTTGAGATTATTTGCATAAAATATCTAATGATGTTATTTTCTTATACTAAGAATGATGGACTTGTAGTTACTTTTTACATTATTTTTTACAACCTGAAGAAAGTGTAGAGTAAACAAAGTTTGTTTTGCTTGCAAGAATGTACTCAGATTATATTACCACTGCATTTGACAAAAAACTAGTGAACATGCTCGTTTGAAATTTTTCTTAATCATAAAGATTTGGTGATGAACAATCTAAAAATCACATGAATGCCTAAAAATTCACAAACTACCAAAACTTGTGAAAAATGGCATAAATAATGAGTAGAAATTTTCTTTTTCACGTTTCCTAATTTTTCTCCTACTTGTATGAATCAAACCTTGAAATTATTTTATAATATATATTCTAAATAGTTTTAGATACTTGATGCAAGCAAATAAATAAAGATATATATATATATATATATATGTATGAGAATTTTAATTTTATCCTCCCATTAAAACTAATGTCTCAACCTTGGAGGAAAAATTCTTCATTAGTCATGATACTCTCACTCTTTAAGATAAATTTTATAAATAAATCTCAAGAAACACACTTTGATTTTGTCTAAATTTTTCGTTCAAAAAAGTAGCAAAAGAAAAATTATAATATAAAATTATAAGTGACCATGTATAGTACTTTGACACAACATTAAATTTTAAATTTTTACAATTAATTGCATAATAAAATATGTTCATACAAAACAAATTTATACTACGATACAATTATAAGTTTCTTTAGGAATCATACAATAAATATTTCAAAATTTTAATTACAATAAGTTAAAATAAAAGAAAGATTGTATAATGAATAAAATATAATATAAACATACATATAAACAATCAACTATCATATTGAGCCATTTAGAGCTCCATACATTGGATGAAGTTTACAAAGTTGCTCCAATGAATAAAAGATTGCCCCAATTTGCAATCTTTTATTTTAGTATAAGACAAGAACACATGTATATACTCTCCAAAATATTCAAAATAACATGATATTGCTTGAGTGAACAAGATGGAAAAAAAACCCATATGCTAGCTAGGATTTATCTTATTGATTTTCTTCTCTAGTTTGTTCTCTTATGTCACTATTTCTCTCTTATGTTTTATAGGGAAAGTGTGCACAAAATAAAAAAAGTCAAGCTTGAAGTTTGGCCTTAGTAGGAGAAAATTTGTGGCTTTTATATATAAATATAAGGATAACAAAATTTCTGAAATAGGAAAAGAAGACAAGGAAGAAGGACCATGTCATGAAACCTTACATTTTACCCTTAATGTGCTCACATGCGCTCCACCTCATGGATATGTGAGTAAGAGAATTCACAATAAGGAATTTATCTATTTTCTTTTCCTCCCATCTTATTATTAGTGATGTAATTATTGCCACAATTGTGATGCAGGATAAAAATATGAGAAAATAAGAATTCTCAACAAATTAAAAAAAGAAGCTCCATTAGATCATTTATGGTGGGATTAAATATGTAAATCACACACTGATTTAAAATATCAAATATGTAAATATAATAAACTAAGTATTCAAAATAAAAGCTAAACCAAAAGTAACACTAATTGAAAAGATTTTTTAATGATACATCATCTATCAAACATCACGTGATGAATATACTTTATTATTCACTTTTTAATCCTAAAGTCTTGTAACTATCATTTATGCTCATAAAACAAAACAAATACACACAAAAAGGGTATAATGGCCTCTCGCTTCTCTTGTTTCACGCGCAAACAACATGCATCACATTATTTTTTCTAATTTAAAACGTCAATAAAACAACCCTTACATCCATAAACTAAATAATAAGTGATAAATGAACATAAAACAATCATCTAGTTTCCTATTTCAATTATTTCTCAATAAGCAATTACTAATGTAAAAAAATCCTAAAGTTTGAAGATTAAACTGTAACTTTAAAAATGCAAAAAAGAACCGAAGATGTTAAATAAAATTTGACATCAACTAAAATTCAGGTTTATTATTTTATTGTATGATTGACTTAAATAAATTACAGTATGTATATATATATTCTCAATTTAAGTATGTTATATCATTAATATAAAAATTGATTATAATTGTTGCACATTTACTTAACAAATTAATAGATAAAAATTGTAATATAATTTTTATATTGGAAATGATTTCAATTTTAGTTTCAAATTAAAACTTTCCATTACAATATTAAAATTTTTATTTTTATTCTCTAAAAAAATGTTGTTCTATGATGTTATCAATAATTTTTACTTTTTTTCTTTTAAATTTTGAACATTAAATTTTAAACTCCAATCCTTTGAAACTTTAATAATCTAAGGTATTTTGGTAGACATGAAAAATCTTACGGAAAGCACACGTGGCAACTTTCTATTGGCGGCAATGACGTCCAGAGTTTTTCTCTTTCTTTTTCTTCTAAATTATCGTACCAATCTTTTCAAGAGGAAGCGAGCTGCGGAAGTTGGGAAGACATTGACGAGATTCGGGATTTGCTTGCTTGTCAGAAAGATAATTTCTCCTGGGTGGCATCTTTGAGGTACTCTTTGCTATTTCGAAATTCCATGGCCTTATTAAAAATCTGAAAGTTCTTTAGGGCTTCTCGTGTGAAACTGTTTTTGATTTGTCATTGATCTGGATTTTTCCTTGTTTCATCATTGTTTCTGTTATCGATTATCTTCTTGTTTGTCATTGTTTGTTTGATTCTATGTTAGCTTCTCTGTTATTTTCTTTTCTTCGTGTAATGATGTCGGTGTGGTGTGCGCAGGGAGGGGAACCGAAGGATGATGCGGTTGCGTACATATGCCAGTCTTAGTCTCTTTGCGACTATAGCGGTTGTTTATCATGCTTTTAACAGTAGAGGCCAATTTTACCCTGCAATGGTTTATTTATCGACGTCTAAGATCAGCTTGGTGCTTCTTCTCAACATGGGTTTGGTCATTATGTGCACTCTGTGGCAATTAACCAAAAGGGTCTTTCTGGGTTCCCTTCGAGAAGCGGAGGTGGAGAGGTTGAATGAGCAATCATGGAGGGAGGTCATGGAAATCCTCTTTGCAATAACTATTTTCAGACAGGACTTCTCAGTTACATTTCTTGCTATGGTCACAGCTCTATTGTTAATCAAGGCTTTGCATTGGTTGGCTCAGAAAAGAGTTGAATACATCGAAACAACCCCCTCTGTTCCCATATTGTCTCACGCTCGGATAGTTTCTTTTATGGCTTTCCTCCTCCTCCTAGATTCTCTGTTTTTATACAGTTCTGTCAAGTATTTGATTCAAACACGTCAGGCTTCAGTATCTCTCTTTTTCTCATTTGAGTAAGTTCGTCTCTTTCTAGTGGTTGTTTACACACACACACACTATCCCGTCAGCTGGGTCGACATTATGCTTCAGTTGCTCAAAAAAGAAAGAGCTGCTTGATTTTATCTCTTCATGATTGGTGAACCATCTTTTTATGGCTCACATATACCGCATGATGTTTATAGTGGAGAAATTTTGTTTCCGTATAAGACTAAAAAATTTGACAGTCGACATGACCAAGATGATTTCTGAGTTCTTTGATGTATTTTAAGTTGAAAACATGGCATCCAGGAAAAAAATAAAAAGAAAAGGTAGTGAATATTCAAATATTATTGTTACCTTGTGGACCCAAGGCAATTAAACATATAGTTATGCTACCCTTGGTATGTGGTAAGCTGGTAATGGTGAAATGTAATTATGAACCTGGAAAGATTAATGATGAAAATATCTACGATTTCAATGTTTAAAAATTATGTTTAGTTCTTTGTTAAAAAAAATTATTTCAACAAAATTATGTTTAGTTCTCAATATTTAAGATAGATGATTGTGACTGTTTGTAAGTTTTATTTTGTTTGTTCATTTATTTTTGGTTGGGGGCCTGGGGCAAGGATGGGTATGCTTGTTATTCTTAACTTATAGGTGTGTGAAAACCAAACAGAAGTTTGCATTCACCAGATTTTAGTTCTTTTCTATAGTGATCAGGGGTGTGCACTGGATGTACGTTTGGTAGTGTTTTTCATTGCAGTGATATCTAATGGCTTTCTATCTTAGGTACATGATACTAGCAACAACAACAGTGTCAATATTTATAAAATATGTTTTCTATGTGAGTGACATGCTCATGGAAGGACAATGGGAAACAAAGGCTGTGTACACCTTCTACTTGGAGCTTATTCGTGACTTGCTGCACTTGTCAATGTATCTATGCTTCTTTCTGGTGATCTTCATGTAAGTTAATTATTCAGCCTCAGTTCTTCTTTATTACAGTTTCATGAATTGCAGGTACATAATAAATGTGCATGAATTTATTTTAAAAAAAATGTGCACGAATCATATGGATCTTGAGACTTCTAAATAATCCTATTATATTGCTGTAGAAATTTACACCAGTAGACCTTCAAATTTTGTTATTTTTTTCTAGTTCTTCTAAGCCTGTTTTCTATGCACATAAGATCTTTGTACTTGCTGATGCATTTTTTATGTCAAACTGATAAATCTTATAGTTAGTCAGTAAATTGAATGGCGTGTCTACTTTTTCTTTTAGAATCATACTTCACTCTTAAAATAATGGAACTTTGGACTTGTTACAGTTGTATATTAAATTTAAGGATGATATTAGGCAGAAGGTGCTTTCATTATGTAGAGGCGCTTCATCATAGGTCTTGGAGATACTATCTCTTTAACAAATCCCTTTTTTTTTCTTTTTGTCTTCTCCTTTATATATTTATAAGCTTATTACGGAATATAAAAGCTTGGAAACATAAACTAGAAACAGAAGCTAAGATAAAATCAGGGAAAGAGCACATAAAATTCATGCTGTTGAATTTTGTATACTGGATGGCATCTCCTTGGTGTTGTTGTTAATAAAATTTTTGCTCTGTTTATTTTTTTAAAAATCCATGCTGCTGAAAGCCAAGAGGCTAAGAAGTTGAAGCTATGTATCTACCAGCTTTCTGGAGGCATCTATGCTGATTTGGTGGAAGGGTGAGGTGGGAACTGACTTGAACTGGTGGATAACCAGCCTGTGAGGGTCTCAGCTAGTTAGGGTGACCTTAAATGGTCTGACGAGCAAAATAAATTATTGCAGATTTTAGACAGAATCCCATTTGCATGTGCTGATGCTCGTGGTCCGTGTGTTAATCTCTAGTCACTGGATAAGTTTGATCTTTAGTGTCTAGTTTGTGATAAAGTAGTGGTTATAGTGAGATGAATCTACAAGCTTATTGCTAAAAATCTTGGCTAGAACGGATGATTCAGTTTTATGAAGTTGTGGGGAAATGCAACAAGATTTTGTGGGTCGAAGGTAAATCTTTAGTGCTTCTTTAATCTCCAACGGAAAGGTTGATGCAACTGTCTAGAAGGGAATCCCTGGATTGTTGTGCAAACTTAATACTGAAAGGCAAATGATCATGTCTCATGGCTGTTTCTTCACTATATCATGAGGAGGGGTCGGCCTTAGGGAGAAATTATGTTGGATGCATTTTCCCACTATATTTCAACAGCCTCCTTTCTTGTGGTGGACCATATGAATTTGCTAAAATCTTCCAAAGGCCCGAGACTAGGTGACTCCTTTTAACCTATTCTGTGTTTTCTGTTCGTCCGCTTTTAATCTTCTCATTCTCATAGCAAGATAGGTAGATCTTTTTGAGGGCTTGTGTACAGCTGAATGTGATTAGAGATGGAAATCTCCTACCTTATGTTCACATATGACACTCTCCTTTTTCTTGAAATTGGATGATCAACATTAGTTGTGAGGTTTTGTGCTTCCAAACTGTTTTTTTCTTTTTTCATGAAGCTTCTAAGCTGTTTTTGGGTTAAAAGTCGATTGGGGTAAATCTGAGTTGGTGCCTGTTGGTCTAGGGTTTAATTGTGATGAATATTGCTTAGATTTTGGGGTGCAAGATCAGCAGCTCTTGCCAAGTAGTTTAGTCTGTCTCTAGGTTTTGGTATTGGAGAGGCGTCCTTTTTGGATTTTATTGTGGCTAAGGAAGAAAGTGGTCGACTTGTTGGAAGAAGAGATATTTATCAAAAGGGCTAGACTTACTCTTTTTTTTTTTTTTTGAACTAAAAATGTATTAGTATAATAGCATGGTACCAAAAAAGGTGGTACTAGCCCATTTACAAAAGATTTACAGTGTAGTTAGCATATCAATGACAATCCCAAAATCCTCCTCACTCATTATATCATGTCCTAACAAGATTGTCCCAAAATAATTAAATAGCCTATCTCTTAATTTATACAACCCTACTTCTTTCCCTTCAAATGCTCTTGGGTTTACTTCTTTCCAAAGAACCCAAAAAAGGGTCAATGGGATCAAAGTAGAAACATTGCCATTGATTTTAAGCCCGTCCCTAGCCCAAATTTTATCCTAACATTCCCAGGCACAACCCAATTAATCCGCAGCAGTCCATAAATTATACACCACAAACTATAGGCTACGGTGTACCATAAAAGTAGGTGATTGCAAGTTTCTTCTGCACACATATAAAGGTAGCTTCTATTAACAATAACCTGCCCCTTCCTTTTTAATTTGTCAATAGTGAGAATGCTTTCCCTGCTTGCTTTTCAAGCAAAAAAGGCTACTTTAGAATTCTAAATTTGCTTAAAAGGGAACTCTCAATTGTCATTCCCATCCCCACCAAACAGCATTCTGTAGTATGACTGGACAGAAATTTTTTTCCTTTTTTCTAACTTCCAGGAGACCTGATCCGAGCCCTCTTTTACATTCTGCTTCTCCAAAATTGCCAAAAGCTCTTCAAACTCTTGAATTTCTCAGTCCTTTAAATGTCTGTTCACTCTAACAGACCATTCGACACAATCATTGTAAATCCAGTATGCATCAGCCACCAACATCAATTTCGAATGGGCAATCTCAAAATTTTTGGGAAACCTGTTCTGCAAGCTGTCTTCACCAACCCATTTGTCACACCAGAATCTGATTTTATTCCCCTTCCCCAGGTTCCATTTAATACAGCTATAGAATCTCGGTCATTGTTTCATTATATTCTTCCACAAGTCTCGTCCATGAGGCCTAGAGCTGGCCCCAGAACATATCGCATTCAGATCACCCCAGCGGACAGACACAATTTTTCTCCACAACTTGTAATCTTCATTCAAAGACTTCAATAACCATTTTCCTTGAAGTGCCAAATTCATGTTGACAAGAGATCTTATCCCTAAATCACCACTATGAATTGGTTTTTTAACCACCTCACAGTTAACCAAATGATACTTCCTTTTTCCATCTTCATCGCCCCATAGAAATCTTCATTGAATAGCTTACAATTTCCTTGCAATTTTTTTGGGGATTGTGAGTGTCAAAAGGTAGTAAATAGGGAGGTTGGACATAGTGCTTTTGATTAGAGTTAAGTGGCATCTCTTAGATAGGAAATTCCTTTTCCAACTCGCAAGTCTATTCAAACATTTCAATAACTGGTTCCCAGGTACACTTATCTTTAAATTTGGCCTCCAAAGGAACCCCTAAATATTTCGTAGGAAACACCACTGCCTTGCACCCAAAACCTTGGCATATTTGCTGCCATCCCCATTACTCCCTGTTCTAACAAGCCCTGATTTTAAGAGGTTTATTTTCAGCCCTGATACAGCCTGAAAACAATGAAGGATACAGTGAAGGCGTAACAGATTCTTATCAATCCATTTACTTCCTCTCTCTCTTTCCCACTCTTGGTAAAGTTGCCAACCATATTGAGGCTATCCAATGTTTTTTCTGTAGGGATGAGCACAAAAATATACCATCTCATGGCTTTTGGAATCATGTAAAGCCCTTTGAAGGAAGTGGGCCTAGTATAAGGTTCTTACAGAGTTTCAATCAAGCTACTCTACTCAAGTAGAGTAGAGGTGCTTATCTTTAAATTTGGCGTCCAAAGGAACCCCCAAATATTTCATAGGAAACACCACTGCCTTGCACCCCAAAACCTTGGCATATTCGCTGCCATCCCCATTACTCCCTGTTCTAGCAAGCTCTGATTTTAAGAGGTTTATTTTCAGCCCCGATACAGTCTGAAAACAATGAAGGATACAGCGAAGGCGTAACATATTCCTATCAATCCATTTACTTCCTCTCTCTCTTTCCCACTCTTGGTAAAGTTGCCAACCATATTGAAGCTATCCAATGTTTTCTCTGTAGGGATGAGCACAAAAATATACCATCTCATGACTTTTGGAATCATGTGAAGCCCTTTGAAGTAAGGGGGCCTAGGTATAAGGTTCTTACCGAGTTTTAATCAGGCTACTCTACTCAAGTAGAAAAGGAGGTTCTTGTGCATTGGTTCATGGAATTACATGAGGACTAAGTTTTTTGTTTGTTGGTAGATGGGTCGTGTTTGGGCCCGAGTAGAGGTGTTTTTGGCTAGCCTTTGGTGGTGGGTCGGCCAAATTCCAAGTATGCTCCTGTTTGGAAGCTGTCTAAGAATGGAAAGGATTCTGTCACATCCTACTACAATCTTTTGCTTGGTTCTGAGAAGATTTTGGATTGCTTTCTATAGAAACGAATATGGAAGACAGAAGTGCTTCATAATTCCCTTTTTTTTAAAACAAAAAGCATTGGGAGGCAGCTTGGAGAAGGATTTTAACTGTTGACAAGTTCATGAAGAGAGGCAGAGTTATGGTTAACATGTGCTTTTTAAACCACAAGTAGAGCGTATACCCTAGCTATTTTCTTCTCTGGTGTTCTGAAGCTAGAAGCGCTAAGGGATTTGTGTTCTCCACGTGTTGAACCTCAGCTGGGTTCTCAATGGCTCAAGTAAGGATGCATTATGAGCTCGGGATAGTGTTTATTGCTTTGTCTAGGCAGAAAATTTCTGCTTCATCCCCCATGCATCTTCTTGGTCATCTAGAAAAAGAGATAAGAGGGCTTTTGAAAATGTTTCCTCTTTTCCTAGTCTCTATGACCAATGGCTTAGAGTATTCCATATTTTTGTTCTCTGCTTGTTCGTTGTTTGATGGGAATGATCTTGTTACCTTTTTGAACTCTTCTCCTTGAGAGGGCTGTAAATATTTTGTACATGAGTGGCTCCTCCTTGGTGCTTTTTGATGTTATTATCTTTTTCTCCTTAAAAAATGAGAGTACGATAAATATTCGGTTGTCTGTAGTTGATGCTGCTGGGACTGTATGGATATAGGATAACAGTTGGAATTCTTGGATTTAGGAAGTGGGGTAGCATTTTCTGTAAAGAGTGACTGAAACTTGGTAGTTAGATTTGCTGGCGGCGTCTAAGATTGCCGGTGCCTGCAGTGTTTATCACCTCCTGATGGTAGCTGAATTGTTGGAGAAGCCAATGGGTCTGAGACTGGTTTTTGGGTTTTTTTTTTTTAATAATAATTATATACATTTGTTATGTAACTAGGAGTATGAGACCTATGGTTTTAAGGATTTCGTGTTTGGACTGTGGACCAAGGCATAATAAGCTTGCAAGAAGCCAACTTTTGACATCACCACAAAAAATAAAACCCTTTACTCAAGTCTTTAGACGGTGAAAGGTGAAGGTGGGCAGTATTTGTTTTGGATGATAGCTTTCTTACTATTTGCAGTGGTTATATAAATGGTAATCGCAAGAACTTGGCTAAAGCATAACTGTCTTGCAACAAGATAGTTGTTGACTAGCATAACTATATAGATTTTTATTGTAAAAAAAAGATAGTCTTTGACATTTCTATCAATGGTGTGGACCTTCTGTCAGGTTGCTGAACCCAGCAGTAACCAGCCACAATTAGTTTGATCAATGGTTGATTAGTTAATCCTAGATTAGTTACAATTGTGGTCCTAAGGTTTTACTGCCTCTGGCAGATTTTTCTTTTCTCTACTTCACTGCAGATTTTATAGTTTTTAGTTGTGTTTGTCTTGTATGAGTAAGGGATGGTAGAAAGGCAGGAAAACAAGAAACATTTTACCTAAATTTCAGATCAGAATCAACAACGATTCTCTACCCTAAACGTAAGCCGTAAATTTCTGTTTAATCAAATTCAGGGTCCAAAAATCCTAAAATCTTTTTCTACTAACACCTGCACAGCATTCATAGATACTGGAAGAGAGGGAAACAAATCATAAGAAATTTCTAAGAGGAGTAATGACAATCATGCATTTAGTCTGTTTGCTCATTGACAAATGCACATGTTTATCCCAATTTTTTTGTTGAATCTGGTGGTCTTTGTACTGATACCTAATTTTGAAAAATCTATGATAGCTCTTTTTTCTACATTCATCCCCCTTTTTGTTAAATTTGAATTGTTTTTTTGCAGGAATTATGGCGTTCCTTTGCACCTAATACGGGAGCTCTATGAAACATTTAGGAACTTCAAAATACGTGTTGCTGATTACGTTCGTTATCGGAAAATCACTTCAAATATGAATGATCGATTTCCAGATGCAACCCCTGAAGAGCTTAATGCGTTAGTCTTGAATTTTATTTACCACATGTGGTGTGAATACTCTGAAAGAATAGTTCTTATCCTTTTTTCTTACATTCCCGATTGATTCTGTTGGCTATGCAGAAGTGATGCAACCTGCATTATATGTCGTGAAGAGATGACAACAGCCAAGAAATTAATCTGTGGGCATCTTTTCCATGTGCATTGCCTACGGTCATGGTTAGAGCGACAGCACACATGTCCAACATGCAGAGCATTGGTTGTACCACCTGAAAATGGGACATCGGCTGGAGGACAAAATGTGGCACGGCAAGATGCTCATCAGCAGGGTAAATCTGTTTCTGCATCTGTATGTTTATGTATGTGTTTGTCAAAAATATTCTTCAGATGATGGACCTTTTCATTTATAATAAGACAACCAAACTTTGAGATATAAATTCTTGTATTAAGAATTAATTAAAAGAGTGTTTTTGCGTTTACCTATTTAGAGGCTTATAAATAGTTTAAACACTGTTTTCAAATTTACTTGGTTGGCAATGTAATAAGTGTTTGTTTGGCTGGATTTCTACTTCTGCTTTTATGTCCAAAAGAAGCAGAAGTCTAGGCAGATACTGAAAAATAAAAATGTTTTTAGGCAGAAGTAGAACTTGTTTTTTGATTTTTTTAAAGTTGAAATCAAAAGCGGGAGACATAAGCTATTGAGATATGTTTTTTTGTTGTGTGATATAAATAATATTTTAACAAGTGTACTTGTTAATTTTATATTTTATTGATTTATTAATTTAATATTTTTTAAAATAAAAAATAATACTATTATTATTAATAATTTTATATTTGTTATAAAGTATTCAAATAAGTTTTTATTCTTAAATTAAATAATAATGATTTAAAATTAATAATATACTGAATACGAAAAATAAAGTAATTAAATAAAATAAATGTTTTCAAATAATTTAAATTATTAAAGCAGAATTTAATGAAAAAGTTAATATTATTTAAATAATTCTATTAGTTTTTTTTACTGTTATGCAATTTTTTTAATCATTTCAACATTTATTTTATTTTTGTATCATAATTAATTAAATACTTCATAACATTTTATGTTTAAAATACTTTTTATAGCAAGTTTTACCTGACACAATATTGCTTTTACATGAAACTGCATTTACTAAGAACTATTTTCACAGCACTGTTAGTAGTTCACAGCACAGATAGGCCACTGGATCAAAGGGAACTTTAGTAGGATCATTTGCATGTGCCAATAAGCAGTTTTAAGTTTCCCTAACATTTTTGGTGTTGACTTAGAATGTTTATCTTTTAACATTTCATATCCTCATATATATATATATATATATATATATTGCAAAAAGGAAACTTACAATAAATGATTATTTTTACAATTAACATCTTTATCCAAATCCATAAATGCTTACTTTTGTAATAAATACGTAGGTGTTCTAAGTAACTTAAAACACTTACTGTTTTAAGCATATTTCTGTCATTAATTCAAAACACTCTAAATTCAAGTACATTCCAAATAATTTTTTGAAGATTTCTTGATAATCAATAAGAAAAGATTAGTAATTTAATAAATGGAAACAGGAATGAGCCCCCCAAATACAGATGCTCAGGGTTCTGCTGCTGGAGTTCTCAATGATAATTTGAGTGGTCATCAGGCCAGGCTTCAAGCTGCTGCTGCTGCTGCCTCTGTATATGAAAGATCCTATGCATATCCTTCTGCAAGCACGCTAATATGGTAGGTACCTTTGTATTTCAAATATCTCAAAGTCTAGCTATGGCTTGTGGTTTTTGTTTTCTCACAGAACTCTTTGATGGCCACTATTTCTAATCTGGAGACCTGGAAAGTTATCCTTGTTTATTTACATTTTTGGTTTAGCAGTAGAGAGATGTTGTATAATGTACTAAACTATTAATTTTCAAGCTGTGACTTGATTTTATTCATTTCTGGCTTAAACTGGGCTGGCTTCCATTTGTGTATTCCATTTAAATGTTTTAGGTTTAGTTCCTCATATTTCCAGCTCCCATTTTGATTCTGTGACCAGTTATCATTCTTGCTTTTTTATCTTTGCTATTTGGCCTTTGTGGCTGGGCACTAATTTGCTAGTCCAGCTGTAATTTACAGTTCAAATTAGATAAATATTTCAATCATTAACAGAAAAGAAACATTTTTTGTTTCATGCAAACATTTGAAAGAAATAGTTGTCTTCTATTCAGGTCTCCTGGTTATGCTTTATTTCTTCAGGCATCTAGACCTGAATCTGATATTGGGAGTAGCGTGGAACAAACTTCTGTTGGCTCTAGAGAATACGTAGTTCCTGGTGGATCTTCAAACTTATCCTTTCCACTATTTCCGCACTCTGTTTTTGTGCCTTTCCAGTTAGATGGTGCGAGTGTGAATTCTGGGAACAGATTGGGTGTTGATATAAATATTCCAGATTCTCAGTTGGAAATGCAGAGGAAGTTCCTCCAACATCAGATTGAGGTATCATTTACGATTTGCTTTTTGGTGTTATTACTATTCTTTTAATTTTATTACTGTTAAATTTGTTCTTATGCTTTTATATTCAATTCAGTCTCTCTTAACATCAGTTTCATGCCTAGGACTTTCCTTCTCTCTATATGCTGAAACCATTTTGGTTTCTTAGTTTATGCCTGTTCCTTTAAGAAATATCATTTTAGTGGCAAATTGTTATGTGATCATGATAAATATAAACAAATAATAGGATGACACTGTTTTTCTTTTCAAGCAGCAAACATAAGCTTTGTTTAGTAGTTCTGTGAGAAAAGGACTTTCTTTTAAAAAACTTGCTTATACTTGCTATGACTAAAAGCTTTCTGTACCAAAAGTAATTATAGTGGTTGTTAGATTATTTCTGACAAAATAGCATTCAGATGTTATACAAGATATTTGTCTTTGGTAACCAAACATGTAAAAAAATTATATAAATATATTATTGTTGTATTTAAGAATTTTTTTCTCCTAAGAAGTTGAAATATATTTATAAATTCCAATGAACTTTTTAGAAAGAGTATCTGTATATTTAGTAAGTAATTAAGAGTCATTAATTATTTTTATTTATTTTCCTCGGAAGCAAGTTTTATTGCTTTGAGAAAGCAACCGTGTGGTTGCTTTTCAGAGAAGCCAAATTTATTTTACCAATTGAGGAATTTTGGAAAGCATTTATGAAGTACGCTACCGAAAAAAATTGTTAAAAGCAAGATTGAGCTTTGAAAAAGCAATACAAAAGCTTTACCAAATGGCGCCATAAAATTTGTCAGTTGTCATCATGTGAATCTCACTGATCGAGTCTCTCTCTCTCTCTCTCTCTTGCTGTGTACATATAGGTGTCTATTTGCTTTTGGAAATTGTACTTTATACTTGATTGGTAGGTTTGCCTATCTGGTGTGGCAAAACCAAATAATAGTTTATTTGACATAAGACCCTTTTAGTCAACTGGTTCTCTATGCACATGATCATAAGCTAGGGATTTCTAATATGGTTTAAAATCGAGTATAAAGGAAAAAATATAAATTCAATAACTAAGAGGTTGTAAGAATATTTTATGTGAAGTCCTACTATTTTAACAAATTAAAATAATATGAAATAAAAATAAAAATACAGTATGCTTAATTTTATCAATTTAAAATAATTATGTGAAAATTTATCAATTTAGCATGTAATAATAAGACATTTAATTAACGTTTGTATGTAATATATATTTTCTTTAACAGATCAAATAAATAGAGCTATTATAGTCATTCACAACTTGTTTTTTTCCGGCCTTACTATCGAGCCAAATATTATAATAAGATTGTAAAGAGTTATTATTGATTGTAAACCAAATATTGTTATGTTACCATAATTCCATTACAGTATTTTACCATTCCTGGTAGCTAATCTTTACATTCTAGTTGTATTTCCTTAAGAGGACCAAACATGCTTTTAGAATAGAATTAGTGGAAATTTAATTGAGAAAGTAGGAAAGGGCAAAGGAGTAGGGATTAAGGTGATGAATTACAAGAAGAAATAAATAGAACAGTTTGCTTGAGAGAACAAGAAGCATAGGCAGAATACAAAGGAGATAAGGGGCGATTAAATTCCTGATCAGTAGTTCTCAATTCAATGTTCTCTACTATTGTTCTTGGTTATAGCCTTTTACTAGGCACTAATTAGAATCCTAATTATAACCAATACAGAAAATTTCAAAATAATAAAAATAGTCAAAACTTTCTAAATGCTAATCAAACTTGAGAATCCAGTAAAACTAGTTACGATTTCCCAAATAGCCTAACCAACTTAGTAGTAGAATGATATAGTAATTGCTGGCAGTGATTTTTTTTTTCCCCATAGACCCGTACATTTCTAGGTAGTTTAGAAAAAGGAATATGCTAGTGATTTAAAAATATGGGGAAAAAAGGTTTCAATAGAAAAAGAATGAAAAAGGAGTTTGTTACTGTCTAGATTGAAAAGTAGCTCTAAGGATAAGGCCTATTGGATTTTGGTGATGTCTTCTTAGATATGTGGAAGAAGCCAAAGCAAGATGAATATGGGAGAAACTGTAGAGCTGGTCCCTCTTGGTTTGATTGTGTTCTTTGGATCAGATCAGTTGCGCGTAAATCTTGTGTGACTTCTGGGTTTACCATGTAAGGTGTGTCCCGAGTGGCTCTGTTTTGACTTCTCCGCCAATTATTTTTCTAAAAGAATAAAACTAAAGCAGAACATTGAATGCAAATTGGTGTTCCTTTGTGCATAAAAGTAGTTTTTCCACTTCCTTTAAGAGGTTGTGTATCTTCTTATCAAGGTGAGATTGGGTGCATGAATTGAATGCGATTCCATGTCATTGGTTGATGTCTTGACTGGTTTTAGCATTACTTCTTCAAGCTTAATTAAAACTATTTCTTTAATGCATCTGAATATATGGATTAGCGATTCTCCTGTGTTGCTCTTGTTTTTCTCTTCTTATTAATAAATATCATCTCAATAGATGCTGCATCTGAATATATGGATTAGCTAATTGATTTTCCTGTGTTGCTCTTGTTTTTCTCTACTTTTTAATAAATATCATCTCAATAGATCCTTCAAGACCAGCTCCAACTCCTGCAGATGCCCAAAGCTGAGGAAAGCATGGCAACTGACCACCCAGTATCATCAGCTAGTGTAGGCAAGAGTGTTGGATCTTCATCTGCTTCTGTTTCTGACAGTGGTCGTCGTGAGGGGATTGAAGGAGGGTACTGACAGTGACATTAATTTTGCACAGATGTAGTTGGATTACAAAATAGGCTGAGAAAAGTGCTTGTGGTAAGGGAGGCAGATACAAAGATGAGAAAACTTTTAGCAACTGCTGCAAACTTAGAGCTGAATTATCATGAGGAAGCCAGCTTTAGCTTCCTAGTTTTATTGCTTTTCCTGACAATTCTCAGATTATATGAGTTGTGCAAGGTTGGCAAAATGTAAATTGTGCATGTGAAAGATTACTGCTATCTTACAAAATATTCCTTTACAAAAATAAAAAATAAAAAATTACTGCTTCAAAAGTAGAAGTTTTTGGCCTGAGTGGCATGAAAGAAGATGAGGGATCTCTCTCTGTCTCTACTCTTCTTTTTGTTTGTAAGAAAGAAGATAAATTCTTCTTAATTTTTATCACTTAAGGCATATGAGATTGAAGGTTTCTTGCATGGTTTTGAGCTATGGTTTAGTGTTGATTTTTGGAGAAAAAATATAATTTTATTTTTTTATCTTTTAGGCAGTTTGTTGTATTTAGAGTATTTATAGAAATTTTAATTTATTAATAATTTTTTTTTATTATATTAAAATTTTAATAATATAAAATTATAATTTTTATATAATTTTAATTATATAATATTAAATAATTAAATAATTAACTAATTAAATAAAAAAATAAAATGAAATATACTCGTTTAACGTTCTTCAAGTTGGTACATATATATGGCAAATTCTTAACTTTCAAAGTAAGTTCTAAAAGTCCTCATGCAACCTACCAAAGGTGTATGCACGTTCGACTTGCCTAGGTTCAAAACAGAGTGATCTGGCTCAAAACGGCTTGACTCGATTCGAAATGGCTCGAACTGAGCTCACTTTGAGCTCAGTTCGAGTTTGGCTCTAAAATAACTTGGGTTTAGCTCTAAAATGGCTCAGACTTAGCTGTAAATCGGATCAAAGTTGGCTTAACTCGTCTTCTTCGGACATATCTCCAAACTTGTGCAAAAAAACGGAATGAGCTTATTATTATCAAATAATTTTAATTAAATAATATTAAATAATTAATTAATTAAATAACAAAATAATAAAATAATAAAATATGGTCTCCAAATACTTACTTAGTCTAGATGGATGGAAGAGCATGAAAAGTGTGATGGACTCATAGCCACCACACGCTTGAGTTAGCTCTTTTCCCCTTTGTTTTTTCACAAGCATGAGCAGGACTTAGTTTTTAAGCGTCTAAGTTCGGATCAATTGCCAAGAAATTTTAAAGTTTTGGGCCTAATGATAAGTTTGGTCCACTTCCAATTTAATGAAATAGAAATACAAATAAAAGAAACTTGAATTAAAATAACAATATAATTTTATAACAATTTAAATTAAATGTTGATTCTTTATTTAACAAGTGAGGATAGAAAACGTGTGATTACAAAATGAAGATGGAAAAGAAGTTAATTCAATTATGCATCAAGTGTATATTATGTTTATTTTTTACATATCAAATAACTACTATATAAAAATCAAATGGAGAGAATTAATTTTGTAACACCAATATCCGATAGAACAAACATAAAAGATGAAATAAACATGGCAACAAAATTTTACATCCTAATATAAAATACAAAAGCTGTATATCGAGATATTAGAAAGAGATAACTTATACAAAAACTAACATATAATAATTTCAATTTTCTCTTTAATTTTTATTTTTTCTTAATTATGACCAAATTTTCATTTTAGACAAAAACATGAAGCACCCACCTCCAATTTTGTACTTTAACGAAACACAAAATTAAAAAAGAAAACGATAGAAACAAAGAGATTATGTTCGTAGTTTTTGCTTTAGAAAGATGATTTCAGATGGAGACAATTGATTGAAACATGTGGTCTTGCGGAAGCAGAAGAGAAATAGATCACGAAGTAAATATTATGATTTTAGATAGAGAAAATACTTTGAAGAAGAGAAGGGAAGATGATTTCAAATGGAGACGAGAAATAGAGAAGCAGATCGCGATCGTGGAGCTTGCAAAAGTGGTTGGTCGAGTTGCTACGTGAAGGGAGGAAAATTCGGAGAGAAATTAGTTTTTAAGGGTAAAATAAAAATTAATAAAATTTAATGAGGGTATAAATAGAACAAAAATATGAGACCATAAAAAACTATTAGTTTTAAAAATTAGCCCAAAATTTATTTTTCGGATATCATGAAACACTCTCAAATAACAATACCATTAGAAAACAAATAGGATTTCACCATCCCAACACCATACCCTACATTAATTAACTACTAAATACCACCATCCAAACATAGCATTAATTTCAATTTTCCATCTAGTTATTATTTTTTCTTAATTATGACCAAATTTTCGTTGCATAAACAATATGGAGCACCCACCTCCTTTTTTATACTTTAACAAAACACAAAATTAACAAAGAAAACGATAGAAATAGAGAGATTATGTTCACCTTTTTTCATCTTAGAAGATGATTTCAGATGAAGACAATTGATTGAAACGTGTGGTCTTGCGAAAGCAGAAGAGAAACAGATCGCGAAGTAAATATTATGATTTAAGATGATTTTAGATGGAGAAAATACTTTGAAGAAGAGAAAAGAAGATGATTTCAGATGGAGACGAGAAAAAAAAGAAGCAGATCGCAATCGTGGAGCTTGCGGAAGTGGCTGGTCGGGTTGCTATGTGAAGGAAGGAAAATTTGGAAAAAAATGAGGGTTTTTAAAGGTAAAACAAGTATTAACAAAATTTAATGAGGGTATGATTGGAACAAAAATATGAGCCCATCAAAAACCACCGAAAGTTTTAAAAATTCGTCCAAAATTTGTCTTTTTGATACCATGAAATACCATCAAGTAACCATACTATCAATAAACAAACAGGATTTCACCATACCAACAGAATACCTTACATTAATTAACCATTAAATACCACCATCCAAATATATTAATTTCAATTTTCCCTCTAATTATTATTTTTTCTTAATTATGACTAAATTTCCATTGCAAACAAAAACATGGAGCACCCATCTCCCATTTTGTACTTTAACGAAACACAAAATTAAAAAAGAAAATGATAGAAATAAAGAGATTGTGTTTACCTTTTTTTCTCTGGGAAGATGATTTTAGATGGAGACGATCAATTGAAATGTGTGGTGTTGCGGACGTGGAAGAGCAGATCGCGAAGGGAAGATGATGATTTTAGATGGAGACGATCGATTGAAACGTGTGGTCTTGCGGAAGTGGAAGAGAAGTAGATCATAAAAAGAAAATGATGATTTTAGATGGAGAAAATGCTTTAAAGAAGAGAGGGGAAGATGATTTTTTATGGAGACGAGAAGAAGAGAAGCAGATCATGATCGTGGAGCTTGCGGAAGCACCTAGTTGGGTTGCTGCATGAAAGAAGAAAAATTTGGAAAGAATTGAGGATTTTTTAAGAGTAAAACGGGAATTAACAAAATCTAATTAGGGTATAACCAGAATAAAAATATGAGCCCATAAAAAATCACCGAATTGGTGGTCTTAAAAATTTGCCCAAAATTTATTTTTCGAATACTATGAAACACACTCAAATGACCATACTATTAGGAAACAAATAGGATTTCACCATCCTAACACCATACCCTACATTAATTAATTACTAAATACCACAATCCAAATAAAGCATAAAGTGTTTAAACAAAATATACAAGCCTTTTCCCACAACTAATCCTCATGAAAGGAAGCTAAGCAGGGGTCCTCAACAACTCATAAGAATTTGCATATGTTGGAGGTGGATTTGAGTGAGTTCTAATACTCAGTAAGATAGGCAATATTAAAGTCATAGAAACATGCTTTGAAAATAGTTCCTTAATGTAGAGTTAAGCAAAACAATGATAAATTAATTAACAATAAACAATTATTTCCATGCCATTCAATTTGCACAATAACCATTCAATTCTCAGTGATGCTTAATACTATATTAAATGCATTTATATAACTCACACACATGCACCAAGGACTAGACACATCTTCTGACTCAGTTTTAATACTAAATTATTATCTTAATTTTAATTTCACTGTTTACAATCCTGCGCGCACAAACACTGACGTTATTTCCAAGGAGGACGAAGGTCACCAACTAGCTAAGGGTGGAAACAAAATTAATAAATAACAATAAAGATGCAAATGAATATATACAAATCAGTCAATACTATTCGAGTGCCATCCCACAATTCGATAGCCATCATTCATGTCTTTGACCTCTAGGATCATGAATAGCAATCAATTTAGAGTCTGTATACCATTGGACCTGGTTGCAAACTGGAACTCAATATCATACCCAAAGCCTAGTGGCTCCCCTATTAACCTCAATATCCCTCTATGAAAATTAATGAATTGGATTTAACTAGACACTGTGTTATTTGTATTTTAGACTCTTTAAATATTTCTTTTTTTATAATGTATAATTATGGTTTACTTGGATTTTTAATTTGTTTCACTTAAATTTAATTTTGATGTTTTAATTACCTTAGTTTTAATTTTATTCTTGTTTAATTAATTTGAATGTTTTGATTCATTTTATTCTTGTTTTGTTATCTTTGAATTTATTTTATATGCTTTAAATTTTATTTTCTTACCAATTATGCTATTACATTACTTTTACCCATATTCCTTTCAATTATACTTAACAATTTTAACATTACAATTCCTTTTCCAATTTAGCATCTTTTTTTCTTAATTCATTAAATTTTATTTCTTCTTTTCCAAATAGCCCCTTCTATCAAAAGTCCAGCCCAAGAGGAAAGTCCTCAAGCTGGGCCTGTGGCCTAGTGGGCTTTTGCGAAGTCCCCTCGACATGGCTTCATGCCTATGGGGCCAGCACGACCTGCTAGCCTACTGCATAGGCAACTGACCTAAGGGAAACAGACTGTGTGTAGTGGCACACTGTCAGCTTCCCATCTCTGTCATCCGCAGATGCCCGGATCATCTCTACACTCTCTAACTTGACATCCACATTTTTGCACCATCCGCAGTCTAGCATTGCAGAATAGTGCTGCGCATTCACAGGGCACTTTGGTGCCCGATATACTGAACAGAAGCATATGAGCTTTTATTTTCTCCATTCATTTCTAGTTTTTTGCTCACAACTAAATCACCATTTTTATCTGCATTAAATTAACATCATAATTCAAAGTTAAAACACATAAACCAGTAAACAAAACTCATCATAGTAATGCATATAAGACTCACTCACCTTGTCCATTTAAACACCACTAAATTTTTATATGTGAAAGAGTTTACCCAATGTAATTTAATCTAAAAGAGGCCACGATGCAGAGCCCAATATCAACCAAAGTGATAAAAAAATCACATAATTTCATTCAAGATATTAAAGAAATTTGATTATATGAAAACTTTCCCTATTTAACTCTCTATTAAGAAGATACAAAATAAGATCACTGGAAAATAGAAAATTAAAAGAATAATGAAAAAATGTCAAAATGAATTACCTTGATAAGTAGATCCACTTCTTACTCAACAAGAGAATAAAAACACATCTCTTGAATAAGACTCACAATATTAACTAAACAAAATAAGAAAGAAAAGAGATTTGGAAGCGAATAACAATCAAAAACTCGATTCTTAACTGCAACCATGACAACATATAGAACAACAATAATGGAGGGAAGTTGCTCTAAATTTTGGGTTCTAAAATTTGCAAGGAAGATGTATAAATGTTCTGGAATCCAAAAGGAACTAGCTCTAACAAAAGAAGGCTTACCTTACTCAGAGCAAAAGGAAATTCCCTCCACAAATGCCTTAGAATTTCCTATCAGCACCAACACACGCTCACACCCTGTTTTAAAGCATTTATTAATCTAAAGAAAAAATAACGAACATTAAGACATTTATTTATCTTGAAAAAAAATAACAAAAAATAATATTGTAATGGAAGGTATAAGACACCTATATGATGACATAAACTATTTAATTTAGGTTAGCAATTTTTCGTTTATTCTTTAACATAGTAAAACATGAGTAAAAAAGTAATTGAACTTTTATCAAAGTTAGCCAAAAACTAAACCTAGAGAAAGTTAGAAACATTTCATTTGGTTTAGTCAAATATATAACTTTTTCAATTATATTTAATTAAAGATTTTATGTTATCGTCTAGTGAAACTATAAGTTTATTTTTACCTAGTATACTATGTGAACACAAATAAATATATATTATGTCACATACAACCAGATGAACACAGGATCATAAAGCCAACTGGCATAGAGCTAGATGTAATTAAAAATAAAGAAAAGAAAAAAATTGACAAGATAAAGGTATCTCTATTTAATGCTCATTCGAATAGGGAAGAAGCGTCAAATACTGATAGTAGATGGCCCACTATTTCCACCCTTAGTGGATTATAGTAGAGTCCCACTTACTCCAAATAAACTGTGGCCTTCTTAATTCCTGAATTCTCTATAACAAGCTTAATGTTTTTTAAAATCTCAAGTTTATCATCTTTTAACATGTGAAAAATGTATAATTCTACTATTAAGCTCGGTTTTTATTTTTTGAAGAATATATCATATTTTCATAATTTGTAAGTATAAGTGTATTGTGTTGCATAAAATTAGAAATGACCACAACACCTGTTGTAAAAAGACACGATTCTTTGTAAGTTTACAAGGAAGAAATTCTTTGTAAAAAGACATAATTTTTGGTGAGGCTATAAAGGAAAAAAAACAAATTACTCTTGTTTAAACAAGGAAGAAGATGACACATAGAAAATAATACACTACCATTCTTTCTCACATATTAAATTAAATCATAAATAAACTTGATTTTTGTGGTGCGAAGATTACTTGAAATTCTAGTAGCATTTGAGGAAAACAACTGAGGGAGTCAAGAGATTCAATAATTAAGAATCGTTCTCCATAGGTAGAAAAACAAACATTTTGTCCAATTACTTTCGCGTTAAGGTCTGTAAGAGCCTCATGACTTACATCTGACTCGTATAAATTATACTTCAATTTTGATTAAAATCATTGATTTTTTTTTTTTAATGATGAATCCAGATAACATGTTTTTTTTTTTTTTTATATATGTACATATATATATATTTTCTAAAAGAGCTAATAACTCTGAATTTTTTTCTTCTGCGTGGAATACTAAAATGGTATAATTAGTGAAACCCAAAAACTCCAAATGCCTCAGGTAGATAGAGTCCGTTCGGTTGAAGTAACGCGTGATGATATGTGCAGCCTTCGTAGTTGCGCGTGCGTAGTCACGCAGAACTACTTCCTCCGACTTCGTCTGGACGAACTACATGTTGACGGTGGTTGTGATGGTCGACAATACGTTGTTTTTTCGGGAGTGGCAGAATGAAAAGAAGGGGGGAATGCTAAGAAGAGTAAAAAAAGAAATAGAGAGAGACTTTGCGCTGTGCGTGCATGAAAGAAGAAGAAGAAAAAAAGGAAAAAGCTGATGATGTATTGTGTGTGCATGAAAAAAAAAAAAGCATGCATTGTGTGTGCGTGAAAGAAAAAAAAAAAGAGAGAAAAGAAAAATGTTGAAGATATATATATATATATATATATATCTATACGCATATGCATACAAAGTCTTGGCCAATATTCTGTAAAGGAAAAAGGAAGTTTTTTTTATTTTATTTTATTATTTATTTTCTGTCTTATCATGATGATGATGATGATGATGATGATGATGTTGAGCTAATTTAGTGATTTATTTTTTTCTTTTTGTTGGCAATAAGGGTATTTTAATAATATTTCATATATGCATATTATTTTATTTATTTAGACAACATGTTAATATTTTGTTATACTATTTTATCATCATTCTACTAATGTATATTAATTAGTTTATGTACATTAATTAGTTACACATCATTTGTTAAGTAAAGTTAACAATATATATCTGTGTAATATTTGTTGTTTTCTGTGATAATTAGTTTGGTAAAAAAATTAAAAGGTTACATGGATATGTCCCATTTAATTTTTAGTTATGATAATTAAATTATAATATTTTTAATTTGTGTCATATGTGATGATTATGAATTTAGCGAAATTTTCGAACATATGATATAAATAATAAAAAATTAATAATTTAATTATGAAAACTCGTGTCTAATGTTTATTTTTTATATATACTTGTAGAAATAGTAACTAAAAATATGATTACTGATTTGTGCACCAACGAGAAGTTGAATATGACAAATTATAATATATGACACAAGAAGATTTAATATCTTCTTAATGAGCGTGAGGCATTAAAATTTTTGAGCACCACCGTATATGAGCATAAAGATACCGATGGTGACCGGTACAAAGAGGATCTAGCTGCATATGTTGTATTATATGCACAACGATCTCAATGGAGAGTTCAAGAGTTATTCTACGACTAAGAATATGTGGGACAAACTTAAGGTCACTTATGGCCAAACATCCGCTACAAACTCCATGTTTTGAATTTAAAGTGGATGAAGTATGAAATAGATTCGAAGGACAATATAGCTTAGCACTAATGTGTCATGAGTGTTATGGTTCATGACCTTTACAGCTGAAGGGCATGATATAGACTAAGAACAGGTTTTTAATGTGATTCGTTCACTTCCAGATGAACCTAAATGTTGAAAAAATTTTAAGCTCTTGATGGTTCATAGTGAACATATCAATATTTTCTCTGAAATTGCTATGCACATTAAGATAGACGTTGAGCGTAAAAAGATACTTAATCATTCCAATGTGGCATTTGTTGCCCATGTGGCCAAATCCGAGGGAAATAAACCTAATCGTGCTAAGTAATTAAAGAAAAGTCAGCTACCCTATCAAGCCAATAGACCTAAAGGTAGTGTGGTTAAATAGCATAAGACTAAAGGCCATAGAGAGAAGTGGTATGAAGTGCTATAATTATGGCAACAAGGGTCACCTCTCTTATGATTGTTCCAAGCCAAAGAAGATACCTTTATCTATTTTGCTTCTTGATTTATTTGTTTATTCCCATGCATTAGTTGCTAATTATTTTCCTAATTCGATTATAAACACGAGAGAAAGCAAACATGTAGTCAAGGTCAAACTGGATTCGTGGATTACCATCGTGTTCTAGTGGGTTCCTAAATTGTTGTATTGAGAAATGACAACGAAGAGGACATCTTTGGAATCAGAACACATCAGCTTAAGCTACATAGAGAAAATACCTTACTCCTTCATGATACTCTCTATGCACCCAAGGTGTGATGTTGTTTACTTTCAATTATTTTCTTGTTGATATTGAAATTTTCTTTTAACTTTAAGCCTAATACTTTAGACATCTTATATCATGGTAATGTATTTGCCCATGGGTTTTTAAGAAATAATTTCTTTATTCTTGACTTAGATGATAATATATATAATAATTCTATGTTTGCTTATGTTTATCACCTTGATTGTGATTATGAATTTATTAAGTGGCATGCTAGACTTGACCATATTAGCCAAGATCGAATGAGTAGACTGGTTAAAGAAGGTCTTTTGGACAGGTTTACTAAGATTAAGTTACCTAAATATGAATACGCTTAGTCGGTAAAACGAGTAAAAAGTCTTTTGGTAAGGTTTCAAGGGCGTTAAGTTCCTTAAAATTAATCCATTTTGATATTTGGGGGCCTTTAAATATAAAAACACGTCATGATACCATATGTTTTCTCATTTTTATAGACGATTATTCACGGTATGAGCATGTATGTTTAATATCTCACTGTTATGAAGAGTTAGATATGTTCAAATATTTTGTAGCGGAAGTGAAAAATCAAAAGGATCAAAGAGTAAAAACTATTTGAATTGATCGTGGTCATGAATATTATCTTGATATGTTCAAAGAATATTGTGAGAAAAAGAGTATACGTAGGCAACTAATAATTCTCCATACTCTGCAACAAAATGGTATTGCATAGCGAAGAAATCGTACATTACTAAATATGGTTAGATCGATGATGACACATACTAACCTCTCTAATAATTTTTGGGGAGATGCGTTGCTCATGACAACCTACATTCTTAACTTTGTACCATTAAAAGTGTACCCGTCACTTCATTTAAGTTATGAAATGGAAATAAACCCATTTTGGATCATTTACATCCTTGGGAGTTGACAAGCTATATATATAACTAAACCCACAAGCATAGAAAACTAGGTTTAAGAACAACTAAGATGATGCTCATGATACGAACCAGGGGTATATTAAACCCGAGGCCCAATATCTTTATGCTTAGAAGCAACCGCTTGGAAAGCTAAATCAGATTTATCAAGTTCTTGACCTAATTTAATTAGTGAAAAAGAACTTTGGAATAAGTTCGCAACCCAAATTCAACCCTTAAAGAGAACCTTGGAATAAACTACTCACAAAGTAATTAGCTGCTCGTAGAAGTCTTGATTCAAACAAAAATCAAAACAAGGGAAAAACCTCTCTTAAGAAACCTTGTATTAAGCAAATTCATATATCAACTTATGTGTTTTTACAAAAAAAAAAAATTACTTATTTATAGATGGAACAACCCTCTAAGATAAGTTTCATGACTTCTAAGAATCACAACTCTTCATATTATTAAGTAAATATTTCTATTTAATAAGAAAAAAACAAAAATCTAAATGCACTAAATAAAGACAATAAGATCAAATATATCTAAATCAGAATTCATTCTGAAAATTAAGAGCCAATTATCTATATGATAAAATCCGAATTTGGACTGGGTTTCTTCATCGAAGTTGTAGCCCCAAATGTGTAGATAAGCTTAGACTTTTGAATCACCTAATTTGGATATAAGAAACCTAAGATATGGACCATCCAAACAAAATGATTCAATTTCATTTTGGGCTGGTATAACTTCCACTTGAGTTAATGTGACCAAGTTTTGATTTATGTTATTCAGCCTAAGCTCGATACATACTTCCTTGTTGCATTCTTAAATTTTTTTAATGTCATTCCACAAGCCTTGAATCATCCCATTTAATGCGTCCTTGAATTTCTTCAACCTCACACTTGTAATCGGGCAATTACGTAGCTAAAACTGATCAATGTTCTTGTACCCTGCTTTATTTGCATCATTCCCTTCCTCTTCAAGATGATTTGTCCACAAATCTCCAACATCTACATCAAAAAGAGAAAGATCAGCCACATTAAAAGTAGTATTCACATTATACTCACTAGGAAGATCCAACTTGTAGGCATTGTCATTAATCTTCTCAAGAACTTGAAAGGATCCATCACCTCTAGGATACAATTTTGATTTTCGTTAAGTAGGAAACCTTTTCTTGCACATGTGTAACATACCCAATCACCAAGTTCGAATATTATTTGCCTCCTTCCTTTGTTTATTTGGCTTGTAATTTGTTGGTTCCTCTTTTCTATGTTCTTGCGCACATCTTCATGTAGTTTCTTAACCAAATCTATTTTTTTCTTTCCATTTAAACTAGTTCTTACATTACATGGTAAAAGAACTAAATCTAAAGGAGTTAAAGGATTAAAAACATAAAAAACTTCAAATGGTGAATAACTAGCAGTAGAATACACTAACTAGCAGTAGAATGCACAACTCTATAATATGCGAATTCAACAAATGGAATGCACTCTTCATCAACTTAAACACCTTGTTTACTCATAACAAAATCTAAAAATACAATTCAATCTAAACAAAAAGAGCACTTCTTAAAATTAGCATACAACCTCTCTTTTTTCAAGGTAACTAAAACACTCCTCAAATATTGTCATGTTCATTCAAATCTCTAGAATACATAAGGATATCATAAAAGTATACAACAATAAATTTTCTAATGAAGTCTTTCAAAACATGATTCATAAGTCTTATTAAAGTATTTGGTGCATTAATTAAACCGAAAGGCATAACCAACCTTTCATATAATCCATATTTTGTTTTAAAAGTAATTTTTCAATCATCACCCTTTTTCATTCAAATTTGATGATAACCACTTTTAAGATCAATTTTGTTAAAAACAGTAGGCCATATAATTCATCAAGCATATCATCTAACCTAGGAATAGGATGACGATACTTTACCATAATGTTGTTAATCGCACGATAATCAACACATGTGCGCCAAGAACCATATTTCTTAGGCACCAACAATACCAGAACAACACATAGACTCATACTTTCTTTAATAAATCCCTTACCCAACAACTCATCAACTTGCCTTTGAAGCTCATTTGTCTTCTCAGGATTGCTTTTATGGACTGGTTTGTTTGGAATTGAGGCACCGGGCATGAAATCAATTTGATGCTCAATACCTCTAATGGGTGGCAATCCATTTGGTATATCATCCAGAAAGACATCTTCATATTCCTGCAAAAGAGAAGCAAACACACTAGGCAAAGAAACATTAAGGTCGTTAATGTTTAGATAAAGTTCCTTATACATAAGCACAAACATATTTTTTCTTGAAAACCAAGCTTCCTTAATATCACTCCTTTTTGCATACAAGCTCATTTATTTCTTTTTACACTCATTTGAATTTTGCCCCCTTTTTGTCAAACCCACTTTTTTTTTCGCTTCATTATTTTTACCACTCTTGGATGTCTCACATTCGATCATTCTTTTTCCTTCACTCTTGTTTTCTCTCTCACTTTATATTCTTCTAAGCTCACTCTCATAAACTTCTTTTGGTAATAGTGGTACAAGAGTAATTTTCTTTCTTTCTTTCTCAAAAGTGTAGTGATTTGTGAAACCTTTATGCATCACTCTTTGATAAAATTGCCAAGGGCGTCCCAAAAAAAGATGACAGCATGCATAGACACTACATCGAATAACAATTCATCCTTATACTTGTTTATTTTGAATCCACAAGAACTTGCTTTGTCACCCTTATATATCCGCAATCATTGAGCCACTTCAATTTGTAAGGATGTTGATGTTTTGTAGTAGACAATCCTAACTTCTCTATAAGAGTAGTGCTAGCAACGTTTGTCATGCTGCCACCATCAATTATCACATTACATACACGATCCTTCACAAGACATCTAGTATGAACAAGTTCTCTCTTTGATCGTATTCATCTCATTGTACTTGTATATTTAAAGCTCTTCTTGCTACAAGAACTCTTCTATTTTTTGTGGTAGTAAATTCTTCATCTTCATCTTCTATTGCATCTTCATAGGATGGTATTTCTCCTTGATTCTCTTCTTTAGTAGCTGAATAATACTCTCCATCAAGCATAAACATAGTTCTTTGATTTGGATAGTCCCGTTTGGAATGACCTATACCATGATACTTGAAACATTTAATATTTCTTGCATTAGTAGTAGAGTCAATCTTACCCTTATCTTTACTAGAATTGGAAGCTTTAGGAACCTCTTTTCCTTGAATTTGATTTGAATGTTGAAGTGTTGGAAGAAAAATGACTTGGATTCCCTTTTCTCTTCAATAGCTTTTCAACCTTTAAAGCAAGGTGAAATAAATATTCTAGCTCCATATAAGGCTGTAATTCAACCACATTAGAAATCTCCTCATTCAAACCATTAAGAACTCTAGCCATTGCAGCCTCACTATCTTTCTCGACATTTGCTCTAATCATGGCCACTTCCATTTCTTTGTAGTACTCCTCACCACTCTTGGAACCTGCGTAAGATTTTGAAGTTGATTGCACAACTCTCTATAGTAATATCTTGATTCAAATCTTCTTCTCATGATGGACTTCAAATCTCTATAATCTTTAATAGGCCTCTCTATATTTCTTCTCCGCTTCTTCTTTATATCATCCCAACAAGTAATAGCATAATCTTCAAAAACAGCAACAACAAGTTGTAGTTTCTTGGATTAGTGTAGTTATTGCAATCAAATACTAGTTTAATCTTCTTTTCCCAATCAAAGTAAGCTTCAGGATCCATTCCTCCATGAAAGGATGAAATCTTTAATTTAACACCACCAAAGTGCCTTTATTGTTTTTTTTTGCTCTTAGTTACACCTCATCTTCTTTTTCATTATCACCACTTGATTTATCATCTTCAAATTTATTACCCTGTTGAACTCTATTTTGAAATCTCCTACCACGCATGGCTGGATTAGGAGCATTTAGAGGCTGCTCCCTTGTAACTGAAACTTCCAACTTTATTTAATCAATAATCTCATCATATCTTCTATCCATATCTTTCATCAGTTTTGATAAGGCTTGGAACCCATCTATCTCGTTTTGTGGATTATTTGCTTATCCACTCATCTTGTATTATGCTGCAAAACAAAGTTAGTAAAATAAAGGAATAGTTCCTCATTTCACTCCCTCACGTGTTTCACTCAAATAATGGTATCACTCAATTTCACTCGTGTCTAAATTTTAGCTTTTCTCTAGATGAACTACAACTCAGCCTTTTACCACTCCAATTCTCTTATTAAGATTCGTTATAGAGAATCAAAGCTTATACAGATGTACTGAATTACAATAAGAAATAGAATAAACCAAGTTAGAAGGAAATAAAAGATAATCTGAATGAAAGTCAACCAAGGTCGATGGAAATGAAAGATAAACCTGAATTCTTAAAAAAAAATACGACTTGAAATAAATTTCAAACTAGGAAAGCAAACTGAATTTTTGTTTTAAATCTCTTTCGAATCCTCTTTTTTTTTTCAATTTTTTTTTTCTTTTGCCGTTTGATCTTTCTTTTTTCTTTTTTTTCAAAAAAACTTTTCTTTTTTTTTAAAAAAACTTTTCTTTTCACTTTTTTTGATTTTTTTTTTACGTAACACAACAGAAATAAACTTTGGACGACAAATAGATCACAAGGAGATGGAGAACAACAAATGATGAAAAATAACAACATAAAACAAGTTTAAACGAATAGAAAACGAAAGGACTCTAAACTTATATGCTAGATGCTAAGCAATAACAAATGGATATAGAGGATAGAAATGGAAATAAAGACTTAAAATAATGAAACAGAAAAAAAGATGAAACACAAAGGATATAACCTGATTTAGAGCTTAAGGTCTGATACCAAAGTAATAGGAACCAGAGGTATATTAAACCCGAAACCCAATATCTTTATGCTTTGAAGCAACCCCTTGGAAAGTTAAATCAAATTTACCAAGTCTTTAACACAATTCAATTCGTGAAAGAGAACTTTGGAATAAGTCTGCAACCCAAATTCAACCATTGAAGAGAACCTTGAAATAAACTACTCATAAAGGAATTGGCTTTGCTCGTAGGAACCTTGATTCAAATAAGAATCAAAATAAGAGAAAAACCTTTATTAAGAAACCTTGTATTAATCAAATTCATATATCAACTTGTGTGTCTTTATAAAAGATAATACTACCTATTTATAGATAGAACAACCCTTCAAAATAAGTTTCAAGACTTCTAAGAGTCGCAACTCTTCATATTATTAAGTAAATATTTCTATTTAATAAGAAAAAATAAAAGTCTAGATACAATAAATAAAGACAGCAAGATCCAAAATATCTAAGTTAGAATTTGTTCTGAAAATTAAGAGTTAATTATCTATATGATATAATCTAAATTTGGACTGGGTTTCTTCATAAAAGTTGTAGGCCCAAATGTATAGATAAGCTTAGGCTTTTGAATCACCTAATTTCGATATCAAAAACCTAAGTTATGACCCATCTAAATAAACTGGTTTAATTTTATATCGGGCTGGTGTAACTTCCACTTGAGTTAATGTGATCAAACTTTGATTTATGTTATTTAGCTCAAGCCTCGACATGCTTCCTTGTTGCATTCTTGAATTTTGTTAATGTCATTTCACAAGCCTTGAATAATCCCGTTTAATGCATCCTTGAATTTCTTCAACTTCGCTTTTGTGATCAGACCATTATGTAGTTTAATTAGATCAATGTTCTTATATCATGCCTTATTTGCATAAGCTCATCAGGTATCCCGAACATTCAAAAGGATATGTAATGTTTGGAGAACACCCGAATGATGGCATGATCGAAGTTGACTCCCGCAATGTTGATTTTTTGAGGACGAATTCCCTAATATTGGTGAAATAAGAGGGAATCTTGAACTATATGAGTTACACGAAGACATGCAACTATTTATTGGTGAGAGGGAGGTATTGAGGACCTACAAAGTAATTAAGAATAATGATATTTCACTAAATAAAATAGATAGTGGGAGTGATCTTAGTCTCCTAAATAGTGGAAATAATCCTACAAATGATAATTTACCGAAAAAAGGGGTTAATTCTCAATATCCGAGCTTGGAACATGAGATTAGTTCTCAAGTTCCAAATCCCACATCAACAAGGGACAGTGGGAGTGATTTATCATCTAATCAAGTAGGTGATAGAGGTCCTAGAATTTGAAGGAATGAACGTAAAAAAACTCTCAGAAGATATTTTTAAATCAAAGAAGAAATTTTCCTTTGCACTCTTTTAGAAATTGAGGAACTCACCTCGTTTAAGGAGACTATGAATTCACTAGACAGTAAAAAGTGGATTAATACCATAGGGGATGAGATGGACTCAATGACGATAAATAAGGTTTGAGAACTATTTGATCTCCTACGTTGACATAAATCAATCGGAAACAAGTAGGTTTTTAAGATAAAACGTTGAGCGGATGGATCAATTGAAAAGTTTAAAGCCTGACTAGTGGCAAAAACTTTTACCTAAATTGAGGGTATAGATTATAAAGAGACTTTTTCTCCTATAGTGAGATTTGCCTCTATTCGCATTCTTCTAGTTCTGGTTTCCCATTTGGACTAGGAGTTGTTTTAAATAGATGTTAACACTACTTTTCTCAATGGTGCACTTGAGGAAGAAATCAAAGTTTGTCATCTTAGAAGATCCATAAATGGTCTTAAGTAGTCTTTCGGACAATGGTATTTTAAATTCTATGAAGTTATTACTTCGTTTAGCTTGTCCATGGTAGATGAAGACCATTGTGTGTATGTCAAAAAAATAATAGTCGGGATTATGTTTTTCTCTTTATATATTGATGACATACTATTGACTGGAAACAATATAGAGATGATCAATGCCACTAAGCAGTGGTTGTCATCTGTTTTTAAAATGAAGGATATAGGTGAAGCCATGTTTGTCATTGGTGTGAAAATAATGAGAGATCGTTCCAAGAAACTTATAGAATTTTGCCAGAATGCATATATTAACAAAGTCTTGGAACGATTACGCATGCATTACTCCAAACCTGTTGACATTTGTTTTGAGAAGGGTCCAACCTTAATGCAGTGTTTGGATAATAGACCATTGACGTGCGATATGCTAATTTAATGGGTTTGTCTTGTTTGGATTACTTCTAAAATGATGTTATGGTTAGTTTGGTGGTATTTAGTGATAGTTATTTCTCCAGTTTTTAATAGTTGAATATTTTTCTTACCATTTTACTCTCACAACCATTTATTAATTCCCCTTTTACCCTTATTTTGTTTTCTTCCCCAAATTTTATTTTCTTCGGCAACAACAAACCAGACCTGCTTCTGTTTTATCCACCACAATCATTCTCTTCTCATCTGAGTCTGCTTCATCCACTTCCTGAGTCAGCTTCTGGTTGTTGCGATTTATTGGTGTTAGCTCCTTCATCTATCCTTCTTCGATTTTGATGCATACTCCGAAGGTTATATTTAACTCGGGTTATTTTAATGTCAATTGTTGACAGTTTGCATATTCGTTGCTGCATTTCTGGCTATGTTTCTAGACTTTGGTTTGGATATATGGTTATTTTTGTCTTAAGCATTGGCGTGAATTCTTTTATTTATTTTAATAGCTACATGTATGTGGATGGTGCTTAACAGATCTAACGTGATTTATTTTGATTACATCTGCATACTTGTATTCCTTATTTTGTGCTCGAATTCTTTAAGATATACACCGATATATTTATTGAATGTTTGTTTATAGGGTATTTGATTGATTACTTGAGTATTTTTATCAAACTCTTGGCTAATTTATAATAAGAAATAGAGAAAGGAAGTTGTGATGGCAAAGGAAGGACCCGGCTGGGAAGGATTGCTTAAGTGGAGTCTTTCTCACTCTTATGGCACACACCCTCCTCACAATTTGAGGTACTTGATCTGGGTCTTCTTTCTCTCATTTGATATGATAGATACAAATTAGATTTGATTAAATTTGTTGAGTACATATTTGTGATTTCTTGATTAGGATGAATTAATTGTTATCTAGTGAATTAATTGCTGATACCATAAGTAAATAATGTTGTGGTGTTGTGCTCATTAGTAATGGGTGTTAATTGTTTAATAGTGATGAAGATCGAAAATGGTTCTTAGAGGCCATGCAAACACAGAGCGTTGACATAATTAACCGAATGTAAGAGATAACTCTTGATGCAGACTCCTGTGGATATTCTCGAGGTGCAAGGAAACTCCTGAAGATATCAAAGGTAACAAAACATGCTTTCTTATTTCCTTTTATGTATTTCCTAGTGGGAAAAATCCATATGTTCAGGGACTTTGTGGACCTTTTACTATCTTCAGCTTCAAACAAAGGTCTTGAATAACTTGTTCGAGGTGGTTATTTAATAATCTATTTTTTGTTTCTCATATTTCCCCAGTTCTCTTCTTTCTAATTTTTTTCAATCCTTTATTACTCCAGTATCAAGCTTAATGGTTTCACATAAAGTGACGTCATGGATGTAAATTCACTTCAATTTTCGAGCTGCTAGATAATGTAAATAAATCTTACAATTATGCCACTTTGTCGTATGTATTTGCACTCCCAACTTTCTGTATGTTGTATACCTCAAAGAAACAGCAAGCTGCTAACTGCTCAAGATCTCTGTTTTAAAAAAAGTATGAATCTGCGACATGATTAAAATCACCCAATGTAATGCATGCACAAGTCTTTAGGATCTACTGGAGCAATACAGTTAGTTGACAGTGACTTTTTCCTAGTGGTACAAGTCTATAGGATCTAATAGTATGATGATTCTTTGATGCAAACAAGGCTAAAAACACTCAAGATACTCAAAGAGCATCAAAATGTGACTTGGAATAAATTTCAAATGACGTAAACACAAATAGAGTTCCAAACTTGAAAAATTTTAGTAGACTAGTAATAAGATCAAAAGCAAATAAGTTTAAAGAGTTACTCCAAGTTTTCACTCAAAAACATATGGATGATGGGCTGGCATATTGTGGAAAGTTCAAATATGAGCTCTTTGAACAGCCCAAAATCGTAACTTTTTTAACAGCAAATGATGCGGAACCCTAAGACCCTTACTTAAACATTAGAACTCTTCAATAAGTTTAGAACAGAATTTAGATCACAAGTAAAAAAGAATCAAATTTGTTCAATCACTCAAATGGTAAAAGTTAAATAGAACCCAAGAAAGATAAATAATATACCTTGAACCCAATCCAAACAAGCACCAAGAACAATTGAAATATGAAATCAAAATTGAAATACAAGTGATAACAATTGTATTCCAAATCAACATCTTGTGCATAAAGTGAAAAGAAAGCCAAAACGCTCTCAACTAAATTATGAAATATTTGATTACAACCCTTGATGTCCACAAAAAAGAGTTCCTTTGGTATTTATAGCCAAAGAAATCAATGATAAGTTACAACAATAACTACAATTATAACTCTCATAATAACTAGGCTAATTATGTGATAATTACAATTATAATTCCAACAATAACTAGACTAATTATAGGCATGTAATTGTTATGTAACTCCTTGTAACTCCAATCTTCTTAATCAACACCACTAATTGTTTTTGACGCCATATAGTTATGGGCTCATTCTTCTAATAACACTAAGACAAGACTTAAGCCCAAATGAGTTACATTTGACTGTATGGGCTTAATTAACTCAAATTAAAATAAAATAATCTAAAATACTTAAAGCAACTCAACAAATCTAGCCCATACACAAGACTTATTCACCAATTACTAATAAGACTCAAACAAGCCAAAATTATCCCAAATCATTTAAACCCAATTAAAGTTACGAATTTGGGTTATTCAAAAAACTCATATTTGAACTTTTCACAATTGGCCAGCCCATCATCCACATATTTTTGAATGAAAACTTGGAACAACTCTTCAAGCTTCTTTGCCTTTGATCTTGTTATTGATCCGGTGAAACTTTCCAGGTTTGGAACTCTATTTGTGTTCACGTCATTTGAAATTTACTCCAAGTCACCTTTTGATGCTCTTTGAATATCTTGAGTGTTTTTATCCTTGTTTGCATCATTCTCCCTCCCTTCAAAAGGATTCATCCTCGAATCAATTCCTGCATCAATTTCAAAAGGGGATAAATTAGATATGTTAAATGTAGCTGAAATACTATACTCACCTGGTAGGTCCACTTTGTAGGCATTTTCATTGATTTTGGCTATGATTTAAAATGGACCATCCCCATGAGCATCCAACTTAGATTTTCGTTTTGATAGAAATCATTCCTTGCGCAAATGAACCCACACCCAATCTCCGGGTTCAAATGAAATCTTGCGCCTTCCTTTATTGACATGGGATACTACTTGTTCATTTTTCTTTTCAATGTTCTGCCTCGCTTTTTCATGAATTGTTTTAACCATTTTGGCTTTCTTATGTCTATTCAAATTAGAAATGTCACTTATAAGAATAGATAACAAATCAAGTAGAGTTAAGGGGTTAAAACCATACACAATTTCGAAAGGAGAAAATCTAGTAGAAGAATGTATACTCCGATTATAAGCAAATTCAACAAATGGTGGCATATCTTCCCAAGTTTTAACATTCCTTCCAATTAAAGCACGTAATAATGTACCAAGTGTTCTATTTACTACTTCAGTTTTACCATCCGTTTGTGGATGTGAAGTAGTAGAAAATAAAAGTTTGGTCCTAAGTTTAGACCACAAAACTCGCCAAAAGTGGTTTAAAAACTTAACATCCCTATCAAACACAATGGTTTTAGGAATACCATGCATTCTAACAACTTCGCGGAAGAACAAATTCGTTATGTGTGTGACATCATCTGTTTTGTGACATGGTATAAAGTGTGCCATTTAAAAAAAACGATCAACAACAACAAATATTAAGTCTCGGCCTTTTCTAGTCCTAGGCAAACCCAACAAAAAGTCCATAGAAATATCAACCCAAGGATGTGTAAGTATGGGTAAAGGCATATATAATCCATGTGGTTGAACTCTAGACTTAGCTTGTCTACATGAGATGCACTGGGCACAAATTTTCTCAATATGTTTGCGCATATTAGGCCAAAAGAAATGTTCATGTAAAATCTCAAAGTTTTTTTAATTTTAAAATGTCCCATTAAGCCACCACTATGTGCTTCACGAACAAACAACTCCCTAATAGAATTATTAGGCACACATAATTTTTCCTTTTTAAATAGAAAACCATCATGCCTATAAAAGTCTTAAAATGTCGCATGTTCACAAGCCACATAAACATTTGAAAAATCACTATCATGCACATACAATTCTTTGAAATGCTTAAATCCCATCAACTTTGTAGAAAGAGTAGAGATAAGACTATACCTTCTTGAAAGCGCATCAGCTACCACTTTTTTTTTTCTTGTTTATATTGGATCACATATGGGAAGGACTCTATGAATTCCACCCATCTTGTATGTTGTTTATAAAGCTTGCATTGCCCTTTCAAATGCCTCAAAGATTCATGATCGGTGTGAATCACAAATTCTTTTGGTGACAAATAATGCTGCTATGTCTCTAATGCTCTTACCAAAGTATAAAACTCTTTGTCATAGGTGGAATAATTCAATTGTGCACCATTGAACTTCTCACTGAAGTAAGTAATGGGTCTTTTATCCTGCATAAGAACAACACCTATCCCAAGCCCAGAGGCATCACATTCAATTTCAAAAGTTGAATCAAAATTAGACAATCTTAATAAAGGCGCATTACATAACTTTTCTTTCAATAAGGAAAACACATGTTCTTGTTCTTTTCCCCAAACAAATCTCTTATCTTTTTTCATAATTTCAGTTAAAAGGGCAGCAACGGTGCTAAAATCTTTTGCAAATCTCCTATAGAAACTTGTCAAACTATGAAAACTACGCACCTCACTTACACTTTTAGGTGTTGGCCACTCTTAAATAACCTTTACCCTTTCACTATCTACCTTGATTCCTTTTGCACTCACGACACATCCTAAGAAAATGATGCTATCAATGTAAAATATACATTTCTTCATGCGAGCATATAGTTGAAATTTGCACAATGTGTCAAACACTTGCCTTAAATGCATGACATGCTCATCAATAGATTTGGTATACACAAGAATATCATCAAAGTAGACAACCACAAACTTTCTAAAAAAATTCACGTAAAACATGGTTTATTAAACGCATTAAATTACTTGGCTCATTAGATAAGCCAAATGGCATAACCAACCATTCATATAACCCTTATTTTATTTTAAAAGCAGTTTTTCATTCATCTCTTAGTTTCATTCTTATTTGCTGATAACCACTTTTAAAATCAATTTTAGAAAATACACAAGCACCATGTAACTCATTTAACATATCATCAAGTCGAGGTATTGGGTATCGATATTTTGTTGACGGCTCTACAATCAACACATATACGCCAACTACCATTTTTTTTGGGTAATATTAAGACGGGCACTGTGCATGGGCTTAAACTTTCTCGAATGTGCCCCTTTTGTAAGAGCTCCTCTACTTGCCTTTGAAGCTCTTTGGTCTCCTCGGGATTGTTCCTATAGGGTGGTCGATTTGGTATGGCAGCCCTGGGAATGAAGTCAATTTGATGCTCAATCCCTCTAAAAGGTGATAAACCTTAAGGTAGATCATCGGGAAAGACATCGCTAAATTCCTGCAAAACTTCAGCTACAACACTTGGCAATGAAGGGTCAAGTTCGTTAGTTGAGAAACAAGCTTTCTTGTACATGAGTACAATCATTGACTTGTTAAAAAATAAAGTTTTTCTCACATCTCTCATTTTAGCATAAAAGTTCATTTTCTTTCCCTCATTCTTTTCTATGGTCGAATGAACCTGTCTTTCTTTATCCTTTTGATCTTTATTTTTCCACTCTAATTTTATCTCACTCTCTTTTCTTTTCTCCTTTTCTTTTTCTTTTCTTTTTCTGTCGGCCTCTCTTTGTGCGAATTCATCATGAGACTTTTCAAATTGTATTTGGTCTTCAAAAACTTGTTTAGGGGTTAAATGAAGAAGATTATACTTTTTGCCCTCTTTTTCTACCATGTACCTATTGAGATACCCATCATGCATCATTCTCCTATCCCATTGCCATGGTCTACCCAACAAAATATGACTAGCTTGTACAGGAACTACATCACATGTCACCTCATCACTATACTTCCCAATAGTAAAAGACACCCTCACTTGCTTATTAACTCTCACCTCCCCATTATTGTTAAGCCATTGTAGTTTATAAGATTTAGGATTTTTTATAGTTTCCAAACCCAATTTATCAACAAACAAGGTATTAGCCACATTTACACAACTATCCCCATCAATAATCATGCTACACAATTTTCCATTCACTTGACATCTAGAATGAAAATGTTCTCTCTTTGCAACTTAACCCCCTCATCATCATTCCTTACTTGCGTATTCAAAGCATGCCTAGAAACAAACAATCTACCTTGCATAGGTGTTTTCCCATCACTACAATCCTCCAAAGGAGGCATTTCATCCTCCACATCACTCTCATCATCCGTTTTAACACCATCACCACAAATCACCATTACCCTTTTATTTAGGCATTGGGATGCAATATGACCAAAACCCAAGCATCTAAAACTCCTGATATCTCTATTCTTAGGAGTTTGGGAGTTAGAAATACCTTTATTTTTATTATCATTAGCATCTTTTGGCTTGGTTTTGTCATCTCTTTTGAATTGGACAGCCTTGTTATCTCCCCTCCAATTTGGCCTCCAATTGGAATTTTGGGCAAATAAGTGTTGGCTTGCCTTGTGTTCCCCTTTTGCTTTAATTGTCTTTCAATTTTATAGTCATGTGCACCATATCACCAATCTCCACATAATGTTGAAGCTCTACAATGTTGGCTATGTCTTTGTTAAGACCATTTTAGAACCTTGCCATAGTAGCTTCCCTATCCTCTTTAATATTAGCCCTTATCATGGCTATTTCTATCTCTTTGTAGTAGTCTTCTACACTCTTGTTCCCTTATATATGGTCTTGCAATTTTTGATATAAGTCTCTATAGTAGTGAGTAGGAACAAAGAACATTCTCATGATAGCCTTCATTTTAGCCTAAGTGGAAATAGGTCTCTCTTCATTTCTCCTTTTACTTGTGATGAGTTGATCCCACCACACAATGGCATACTCTCCAAACTCCACGGTCGCAAGCTTTATCTTTTTCTCCTCCAAATAATTGTGGCACTAAAAAATAAGCTCCACCTTGCGCTCCCATTCAAGATAAGCATTCAGATCATTCTTGCCTAGAAACGATGAGATTTTCATTTTGATGCTCTTAATGTTTTTATCAAGATTATTTCGACCCCTACTATAATTTCGATCTTCATTGACCAAGTAGCTTGGTTATCAAATTCTTCCTCCACTTCCTCATCAAAAGGTGGTGTTGGAAGTTTTCTTACCCTTGGATTGGTTTGGGAAGCTTCCCCTCTCATGGAATTTAACTCACGTTTTTGTTTCTCTAGTTTCTCATTCATATTGCCAACAGTTAGTTGAATCCTCTCAAATTATTGTTGCATTACTTTAAGGATGAATTCTTGATCTTTTAATGTTCTTTCACTCCCTTGTGGCTCTATCTTCAAATCTGAAATTTTAATAACAAACAAAATAGATTGCAACCTCATAAATCACTCCTTCACGTGTTTACTCTCGTAGTATGGGCACTCGTGTTTCACTCAATTTTGGCTTTTACCCTATTTTGAGCTCACACTCTCTTGTTTTTTACCACTCAAGCAATCTTTTATAACTTAATTCAAAAGGGCTAATTCAAACAACAATTAATTATCACTATGTACTCAATTTTAATTAGAGATAATAAAACATTTTTAAAGAAACAAGATAAATGAATTTAACTCTAGAAGCAAACTAGAATAATCTAAACAATGAAGAACACACACTTGATATAGAAATAAATGTATAATGATTTTTATGTTAATTAGGTAACAATGAATCAATATTATTACCTCAAGATGTAATAAGAAGCAAATGGGTAGAAATATTAATTGAAAACTAAAGATACAAGAAAAAAAAATGGTGAATCTGAAATTTAATACACGAAACTTGTAATTCTCTAATAGAACCATAAATTATCACCCAAAACACTCAAATTAAGTAAAACTAACAGTTTTGGATGAAAACAAACTCAATTGAGGTGAGTTGTTCCAAACAGCCCCAAAAATTACACAAATAATCTCAACCAAACAAACAGTCTTGAAACGAGTTTCTCTTTTAAATTTTAAATGTATTTAAATGTTATATAAGATAAATAAAAGGGAAATAACAGCACGTGTTTCAATTACACAAGGTAGAATTAGTTGAAGTGTGTTTTGCACAATTAAGCAAATTAGGCTAATCTGATTTTTTTTTTTTTTTTTGCTGAATGAAAATTTATCTCTTTTTTTTTGCAAGAGATAATGAAAATAAAGACAAAAAAATAAGGAAGACTAATTTAATTGGTAAACCAATGCTCTGATACCAAATGATGTAGAACCTCAAGACCCTTGCTTGAACCTTAGAACTCTTCAATCGGTATAGAACAAAATTTAGATCACAAGTAAAAAGGAATCAAATTTATTCAATTACCTAAATGGTAGAAGTTAAATAAAACCTATGAAAAAAAAATGATATCCTTTGAACTCAATCCAAACAAGCACCAAGAAGAATTGAAATAAGAAATCAAAATTGAAATACAAGTGATAACAGTTGTATTCTAAATCAACACCTTGTGCATAAAGTGAAAAGAAATCCAAAACACTCTCAACTCAATTATGAAATTTTTTATTACAACTTTTGATGTCTACAAAGAAGAGTTCATTTGGTATTTATAGCCAAATAAATCAATGATAAGTTACAACAATAACTATAATTGTAACTCCCACAATAATTAGACTAATTATGTTTGTAACTCCAATAATAATTAGGCTAATTATAGGCATGTAATTGTTATGTAACTCCTTGTAACTCCAATCTTCTTAACCAACATCACTAATTGTTTATGGCACCATATAGTTATGGGCTCATTCTTGTAATAACACTAAGACAAGACTTAAACCCAAATGAGTTACACTTGATTATATGGCTTAATTAACTCAAACTAAAATAAAACAATCCAAAATACTTAAAACAACTCAACAAATCCAGCCCATACACAAGGCTTATTCACCAATTACTAATAAGACTCAAACAAGCCCAAATTATCCCAAATCATTTAAACCCAATTAAAGTTACGAATTTGGGCTGTTCAAAAAGCTCATATTTAAACTTTTCACAATTGGCTAGCCCATCATCCACATGTTTTTGAGTAAAAAATTAGAGCAACTCTTTAAGCTTCTTTGCCTTTGATCTTATTACTGGTCTGCTGAAATTTTTTAGGTTTAGAACTTTATTTGTGTTTACGTCATTTGAAATTTTCTCAAAGTCACATTTTGATGCTCTTCGAGTATCTTGAGTATTTTTAGCATTGTTTGCATCATTCTTACTTAACTGGACAACAATAGTTAGTTGGCAGTCACTTTGTCCTACTCACAACATGTGTTTTCCTTATGGTATTAGTTGCAGAATTATGTTGTTCTAAGAACCTTATTTTCATTTCATAAGTTAGCACCATCATTACACTATTATCTAGCAGTTGCATTTAGGCCCATTAGAGTACTCTCCTAGTGTTGTTATCAGTGAGAAAAAGCAGTGTCAGCCTGCCCAAAATCTAAAACATGATAAAGTCCACAATGTAACATTTTTTGTGTGATAAATTTTAGTGTTGGTCATATATTTGGAAAATGTTGAATGCATACCTAGAAGCACACAGAAGCATCTGACTTTCTAAATAATTTTTTTCCCTAACTTATTTGTTATATTACTGCAACCTTATTGGAAAGAGAATCTTGATTACTTTGACTTCAGAGGTAACTTCCATATGAATCTTATATATCCAGGATATCTGAGAATTAATATTTGTGCAACTATGTTGAAGGCAGGATGGGTTCTGTATCTGTGGCTATTGCCAATGTTGCCAAGGAAGCTGGCACTCAAATTATAATAAGTGCAGAGGTATTTTGTCTGGAATCACTCTTTTAGTTTTCTTCTTATAAGTAGCATGGCTAGAGATCGAATTTAATCATTTAGTGAGCTGTGTCTTACCTCAATTGATTTCTTGCTTGCATGCCCATATAGTAAAAGAGAAAAAGGCTCAATTTTAGACATTTGTGTTGTTGAGAATTTATAGAGAGGACTTAACCTTCAGTTAGTTTTTCCTCTATGTAACAAAAATAGTTTTGGATAACCCTATGCTAGAAGACAGTTATACAATTGGAAGGAGTGAATTTGTAATTTTTTATTATTATATAACAAATCATCTTGCAGTTTAAGCTAGTACTGGATGTAACAAAAATAGTTTTGGATAACCCTATGCTAGAAGACAGTTATACAATTGGAAGGAGTGAATTTGTAATTTTTTATTATTGGTAAATCTTTTGTAAAAATTCGGTGTAGTGCATTACCTTGGTATAAGATATTTGAAGACTTACTAAGCTATTTGACTAATTCTATTTGCAGGAACAAATAATTGGCTAATTACTCTGTTCATATTTTATGGAGCTCTGTATGTGACATTTTCTCTTTGCTTGAATTACTCTATTAGCTATTTTTATCTTCGCGCTCTTTATCTGCTAAAAATTCATGTGGGTTAGATACGCCTATGGAAACCTTTTAATGTTTTGCTTGGATTTGCAGGAAGGAATCATATATAAGCCAACTAGAAGGGAAAAAAAAAGGGCACACAGAAGGCTCATTTAACTAGGAATTCTTTTTTTGTTAATCATGTACAACTTACAAACTGGTTGAGAATTGGTTGAAACTAAACAGTTGAATATTTTATTGTGAAAGATGTAAAAGTAATTCAATATAGCATTAGATTACGCTACATATGTAAAAATACCAAACAGTTGATATGGAAAACAATAATCATCTAATAAATATATAAAGTGATAAATTTTATACTATTTCTTTCTAATACGTATATATAATTACAATGCTGGTTTTCATTTTCAGCTAAGCAATGAGTTCCTCTTGACTTCTTATTTTTCACAACTTTTTTTAGTCTCTTGTTCTTCACTTTTCTTATATTTCTTCTTTTTATTTCTTAATTTACACTCTTTGTATGAAATGATTTGTACTAAAATTTTAATATATAGAACGATTATAATATTTTTCATTGCATTTGTACTCAACAATTCAAGTTTTCACTTTAATTTAATAAAAAAAAACCATAAAGTGAAATAAATCCCGCAAAAACTTTCACAAAAGATGAAGATGAAAATGATTATGAAAATCTGAGCAAGAAATAGAAATTTTATAAGAAATAAAAATTCTATGCTCATCTTTACCCATCTCCTTTTCATCTATAATCATGAACAATTGTCTAAATACATTTTTAGACTGAATTCATTTAATTATATAAGAAATAAAATTTTTTAGTGTTTAATTTATGTTGGATTTGTAATTTGAGTGATTTAATGATTGTTGTATTTTTAAAGTTCTTATATTTATGCAACTATATATATATATATATTTTAAAAAATATTGATCGGATACGTATTAATAAGATAATGATTGAAATAAGTAAGTTGATTGAATGTAAGTAAGTATTTTACAAGTTAAATGAGTTAATTACAACTTAAATGTGTTTTTGTTAGATTTTTTACAAGTTAAATGATTTAATTACAAGTTAAATTAGTTTTTATTAAAAATTAAATTTTTATTATTTATAGTAAATTTATTTTTTGATATTTTAACAATTAAGTTAAATTAGCTTTTATTAAAAATTAAATTTTTATTCTTCGTAACAAATTTATTTTTTGATATTTTAAGAAAAAAATTCATTAAAATTACGATTTAAATAATTTTACAAGTTAAATGACTTAATTACGAGTTAAATGAGTTGAAAATTTATTTATTTAGTTTATTTATATCATAAATATGATAATAATAAATATCATGCAATAGGTAATTTGTTAGATTTTTTTCAATTTATAATCATAAATAAGGAATTCTAGTTTTAAATTAATTTTTTATATTAAGTATAAAAAATTAAATTTTTTTCTTCAAAACAAATTTGTTTTTTGATATTTTAAGAAAAAAATTTATTAGAAATTACAACTTAAATAATTTTACAAGTTAATTGAGTTAACTATAAGGTAAATGAGTTTTTGTTTTCTTATACTTTTCTATTTAATATTACATACAATAAGATAGAGACAAATTAGTAATTTGATGGAATATACAACCATATCATCCTATTAATATAAACAAAATAACTGCTATTACCATACATTAATACATAGTCTTCTCAAATATGATATAACTTTGTAATTACCATCTTGTGCAATTACCAGACCTTACTGTATATTAATTACTCATAAAAAACATCATTCAAATATAGCATAAGTCTTGACCAGTGCTCAAAGACAGATAAAGAGAAAAAAAAAATGAGCAACATTCCTTATATTAGTGCAATAGGCAGTTTGATATATGTCATTTTATGTAAACGACCAGACATTTTTTTTGCAGTTAGTTTGCTAAGTCATTATTAAAACAACTCTTGACTTGCTCATCGGCAAACAGTCAAGAAAATTTTGTGCTACCTTTGTCATATAAGCGACCTAATCCTCTATTATCAATGAGGGAAATGATACTTAGATGCAGACTGGGGTGGTAACTTCAATGAGTCTAAGTCGACCTTAGAATATGTTTTTGTACTTGGTGGAGGTGTCATATCTTGGTGTAGTAAAAAATAAGATTACATTGCTTTATCTACAATAAAAGCAGAATATGTTATTAGTTGTCTTACTGTACAGGAGGCAATTTGGTTGAGAAATTTTTTGTAGGATCTCAACATCACCCCTAAAGTTGATGAACTTGTAGAAATGAATTATGATAATGCTGTTGCTATCCAATATGCTCAATATTTGAAATTCCATATGAAAACTAAATATTTTAAGAGGCGTTATCACTTCGTTTGAGGCATCGTCAAAAAAGGAGAGGTTGCTATTAAGTATATATCCATAAGCAAAATAGTTGCTGATCCTTTGCCTAAGCCCATACCTAAAAATGCTTTTTGGGGTCATGTGAAGAGTCTGTGTTTCCATAGGCTTTAATTTTTTATTGGGATTTGATATGTAATGGATATATAGTTTTTGTGTATTGATCATTTATGAAATAAAAGTTTCTCTTTTCTATGAAATATTCATGAATATAATTACATGATTAGACACGTTATAATACCACCAGACTTTATGATTCACCTTATCACACAGGTGATCTCCCTAACACTTGAGTAACAGGTATGATAAGAGTAAATCATAGTAGTGTTAAGTATGTGCAATATAAACTATCTTTATACTTGTATTGTATTAATGACAAAATATTAAAATTTTATAGTCGTCTTAGTATGTCTAAGATGAGACTCTAGAGAGTGAAATATGAAATATACTAGATTTCATACTAAAGTCTTAGACCTGAATATCGACTGTCAAGTCACACATTGAGTATGTTGATCAAGTGACTTGAGTTAGATACTTGAGGAGTATCTGAACTTATGATTCGCATGATATAAAAGAGTAACATGTCCAACTTAGTGAGAGCTATGTTGTGACATACATATCATACTGTATGTGCTATATAACGACTGATATAAGGAGTGACAAAATGATTCCTTATTTTGTCACTGTGTGAAACCTATGGACTCTTATGTTCTCCTTGTATGATACCCTTCGACTTGAAGCTATCACATGAAGTCAATATTTGGTGTTACTACTTTAATATGTTTCCAAGGGCCACGACTTATTCAGTTCAGCAGAACATGTTAGGAAAGCAATCAAGTTGAGATGGATTGTCATGAGTATCTAAAGAAAAATCTTTCTGACATCGTTATATAAGCCCAGATAGTTATATTATGTGTATAATCAAGTAATACAATTATAGCATAAAAAGACAGTGTATGCTAACATTGATGTTCAAATAATCTGGGCTATTATAAATATGAAAATATTGTATTAGTTAAATGGTGACTTAATATAACACTACTTGTTATTTTTTGATCACACACCCTATTTTCTATATAAAAGGCAAGAGATATATTGACGCGGTAGTATGTTGTGATTAGTGTGACTTCTATGACTGAATGAGAGATGTTGTTTAAAATTAGGAATGTCCACAACACAATTTATAAAAAGATACAACTCTTTGTGAGTTTATAAAAGATAAACTATTTGTAAAAAGACATGATTTTTTGTGAGCCTATAAGGGAGAAAAAAATTGCTTCTATTTAAACAAAGAAGAAGATGACATACATAAAATAATATACTACCATTCTCTCTTTCACGTTGAATTAAACCATAAACAGACTTGAGTTTTGGAGTGTGAAAATTACCCAGAACTCTAGTAGCATATGAGAAAAATAGAGACAGTCAAGAGCATCAACAATTAAGAATCGTTCTCCTTGGGCAGAAAAGCGAACATATTATCCTATTATTTTCGCACTAAGATCTATATTAATTTACCTACATATTGCATATATGATATTTAATAGACAATTATTAAAAGATTTTTTTAGCACAAACTATATTTTTGATTTATTGATGTTGGTACCAATTAATTGTTGATATATTTCAATGCCATTCATGCATCTATATGGACGAAAAACTTGATAAAACACATTGTATATAAGTAAGTATATTATATCAAGAATTATGATAAACAATTTATTGAATTCGATATTAAATTAAAACTAATTTATTTTGAAAGTGATTGTAAAATGTAGATACTTAAAAAAAAATGATAGAACATGTTAATAAACTTTAAGGATTGGTATTAACCTTTTGAAGGGAGTTAAAATGATCAAGATAGAACAAGTAATATAAATGCCTACTATGTTCAAGGGTGTATAAAAGTCACACATGAATCTCAAGTCATTAATGAGGGTTAGCCCTTTTTAGGAGGTTTGTGCAGTGATGGAAGTTCAAACTCATATTATGTTGTTGTTTTTATGGCTGGGAAGGCGAGGATCTTGTAAAACAACCACGGTTCTCTTTTTCCACGGTGAGTGAGGTTCTCTCTAATAGCATTAATAGCTAAAATTGGTAAGAAAGCTAATAGGTGGCTTCTAGTTCTAATGGAGGCGAGGGTAAACCACTGTGTAACGATTGTTAATGATCTAAAATATGTAAGGATGTAACGGCCTCGGAAATTTAAAATGAAATGTGTATTAAAAATATCAAATGCGGAAACGAAGTTAAAAATTCGATTAATATCCCTTACACTAAAACCAAAAACGTGCTCACAAAATATAAAAGATCAAACTACCTAAAGGAAAAACTCGAAAGTAAAAGCTACGAATATGACTATGGAGTCTTTAGGCGTCCCCTTCGTCGTCCTCCTGCGGAACGGGCTCGGGAACAATGTCTTCCTGATCTGAAATGATTAAATAAGGAATGAGCTACACTAGCCCAGTAAAGACATCACGATATCTCACCGTCACGGAGGTAAAGGTGGGTAGAAAACACAAAAAGACCAATGGAGCATAATTTACAACAAATTCTTTTATCAATAATAAATCCTTCACCATCCACTTACCTCGGTGAAATTCATAAAACAGTATACGAAAGCAATAACATTATCATCATCGTGAAATCATATATAAACTGTATAACATAATACTTATCACGCCTTTTGTAATTCAATCATTACACAACATATTTTCCTCATTTACCAGCCCACTAGTATCCATGGGGATCCATAGGGGTCCCGCTACCCGTTAACCCTTAATACTTGAAATCAGATTCCAGGGCCGTCCCCATACCCCGTCCGGTATGGGCGCCAAAACTATAAACCCCATTACCCCGTCCGGTATGAGGGTGAAACGGGTCATCCCCATACCCCGTCTGGTATGGGCGCCAAAACACATAAGGTCTTCATACCCCGTCCGGTATGAGAGACCACAATCCCGGTAGGGTTCCCTACGGACCCGGTCCGTCCACCATCTCCCAGGATATCTGGTCAGGCTGACCACATTATACAATTTCCAATTTACATAATCTTTTATTCTCTTTTTCCTTCAGTCAGCATCATCAATTCACATACAAACAAGCAAAACAGTAATTTATGCCAAACAGACAACATACAGCATCAATATCCCAGTCATTCATTCCATAATCAATAAAAACAGTAAAATATGCACACGAAACTATAAAATAAAAACATCAAACCTCATACTGCATTTAAAACTGTAAAATAGGCCAAATAACAGTTAACCGACAAACACACTAGACTCGGGCTCCATTAGCGACCTTAAGTAATTTCACACATTCGTTGATTCAAGAAATACCGTTTTATCAATATTGAACTTTAATACCGTGATAGGAAATAGGGTGAGGGGTCCTTACTCGTTTCGGGGTCCGAACACGGCTTCACAGTCGCCTACAGACTATCCCTAATTTTTCCTGAATTTTTCCTGGGGAACTGAAATGCACTACTGGTACCTGCACGTGTTCCAAAAAATCCCAAATTAGGCCCAGGACCCCTTTTTGGCCAATATCGCAATTCCGGCACGGCGGCTCTGCCGTGCTCCGGCGACGCGGCGGCGATTCGCTTCGGTTTGGCCGTTTTCGGCCGAATTCGGCCACACTTGCATCGGTCCTTGCGATAAAACAACCCTAGGGCCCTCGGGGGGCCAAAAAATTACGAAAAACTGAAGCTTACCGGCGGCGGTGCTCTCGGGTGCGGCGGCTCTCCGGTGAGGTTCGTGTTTTGGTGATTCGGCTCCGATCAACCTGTAGAGAAAAGAATGGTGATCACGATGATATAAAAATTGCATCAAACGGAGGCCGGGAAGGGCCTCATCGGAGGCAAAATCTGAGGGTTTCGACCGTGTTTTCCGGCTGTCTGGCCGGGATTTTGGCTCCGATTTGGCCACAGGGGAAATCAACATGGAAAAACGAGTCGGGGGTATGAAATTTACCTCGATCAGCGGTCGAAAATCTCCCCGGTGCGGCGGCGGGTGGCGGCGGCCGGCATCTCCGGCGTCTGGTTCGTCTTCTCCGGCGAGGGCAAGCGGCTAGGGTTTTTGTGGTCAGGTGTGGGGGTTCTATTTATACCCTTTTGCCTTTTGATCTCAGCCGTCCATTTTGATTTAATCTGGGTCGTCCGTTTTTGATTTAATTTGGGTCGTCCGTTTTTGATTGAATCTGGGCCGTCCGTGCGATTGCATCTGGGCCGTCCGCGCATACTCTTGATCTGGGCCGTCCGATCGCGCGTACGCAGATCGCCAACGTGGCCCGTCCCCGGTCGACGTGGTTTTGCCACGTGGCAGGTCCTGGTTGGCCAGGACTGTTGACTGGGTCTGCTGACGTGGCTGCTGACGTGGCGTTTGTTTTTTTTTTTTGTTTTTTTAAAACCTAATTAAAATATTTAAAATAAAATAATCAATTTTTTTTTTCATATTTTTCGGGCGTTACAAAGGATGTATAACTTCTTTTGTTTTATTCGATTAAGTTCTTCTAAGATTGAAACTTTTCGTTTTGGATTGGATTTGTGAGAAAATTTAGAGTTCTTTAGTTTGTATTTAATATAAAAGTGGAAGAAGGTAGAAATAGAAGTTAAATTCTAATAATAATTAATGCCAAATTAAACAAATTTTGTTTGATGTATAGTTAGAAATATAAAAAGTTTAGTTAAGAAATAGAAAAGCAAAAGAAATATGGAGAGAAATAGATTAAATAGGATACATTAACTCGAGCAACAATAAGAAGAACAAAAACATTTAAATATACAGATAATAAAATTTTAACAAGTAATTAATATGAAAAATTATAAAAAATAAAATAAAAAATTCTAATTCCTCTATCCATAAAAATCTAAAAGATTATAATGCTTAAATAAGTATAAATAACTCAAAAATACAAGACAATAATTATTACCAATACATTATAACAAAAAATTAACCCACCTAATCAATCTTCTTTACTAACTATAAATAAAATACCAACACTTCATCTTCCCATTTACCATCAACAAATAAATGATTTGTTTAAACTAAATTATTTATAATATCTAAAATATATAATAAAAATAATTTATTTTGATTGATGTAAATATTAAGTGAATAATTCAATAAAATATTTAATTAAATTCAATCACTTAATTACAAAATTGTTTTTTTTTTTTTCCGTTTATAAAAAAAAGGGAAAAAGAGAAATGAGAGTAAATGCGGAGACGCAGGGAGGTCTAGAACAGAAGCGTAAGCAGGAGAAAGAGATGGCATCTTCTGTGGTGAAGAACGTGTTGAAGGCGATTAAAGAGAGAGGTCTCGGCACCTTCATAAGGGAACTCAGGGAAGAAGGCTACACGTAAGTGTTCTTCCTCTCTTTTTTCTCATTTCTTTCAATATCATTCTCAGTTAAAAATCAATATAGGTTTTATCCTCTATTTGGTCCCGAGAAAACATAGGAATGGAAATTAAAACATCTTTTATCGTGCTTTTGTTCAATCAGTTTGTTTGTACTCAATCCCCTCTGTTTTGGGGATTCCTGTGCGTTTTAGCTTGCGTTTAGGCCAATGGGGAATACATCATGATAGTCTTTGTTGCTTACTGATAGGTTTGATTGCTGCAACTAATTAGGGGTATGAATAAAAGAAGATTGAGATTTGAAGGAAGTGAACATTACATGAGAGTTTTGATTTGTTAGTTTTCATATTGGATAAAACCTTGGTTAAGGAAATTGCGAGTGAACTTTGAAGAGAAATGGAATCTGTGAGGTACATAGAATGTGCTTGGTGTATCATAAACAAATAAAGATTTTAGATCTGTTTAGCTGCTGATGGAAATGTTTGAAAGCATGAGAAAAAATCCGGAAATTTCAGTTCTTATTTACTTGAAATATATAAAAAAATTGCACTGTTTACTTTACATAGTACTTGTTGTTTCTAAGCAATTGTTGTGTACTTATGTTATTTCATGCGGTAAAACTAGACAATTATGTCAATATAATATTTATTTGCCGCAGTCATTGCTTCATGTGTTGACTCCTTATTCTGACAGAATATTTTTAGACAATGTGTCGTGTCAATCTTTCAAAGAAAAAGTTTTACGCTTATTCTTGTGTAGTTATTTTGTTTCCTTTTTCTGTTGGGCTATTGTTACCTTGAGAGAAACATTAAATAAAAACTTATGTGCAAGCTCTTTTTTTTTGAAGTATTGAAGTTTGGAGTTCAGTGGTTCTCACTTATTCCCCTTTACCTTTTCGCTTTCAGGAAGTGTCTCTTGGATGGAAACCTTTTGTAAGTCAAATATATCTCTCTCTGCGTATTTTTTTTTTCTGAATTATTTGTACTTTTTGGTCAACTTTGTACTTTTTGGGTTTAGAATAAAAATACAATATAATAGGATAAAATTATATATTTAAAGAAAAATATAGTCTAACTCCACCACAATTCTATGTTTAATTAAAATTGGGTATTCTTATGATGTCTGCTTTGACAAATGGAGATACAAATCTATATTGTAAATTTGCTATGAAAGTCGAGTTAGTTAAAATTGTTAATCAATATGAAAATTTTGATTGCATCCAATAGATCAAGTAGTTTAGATATAGGAATAGAATGTGTTAGAACCAAAGGGCCTGTAAGAATGGGGAGAAATGATAGTGCTTTGTCCCATACCTTTTGGAAGTTGAAAGTTCCAAGGAATTTTGTTTTAATTGTTGTTCTAAATATTGATTAACAACAACAGCATTCTCCAATCTGGAAGCCTCATAAAGCTCTCTCTTGATTTGTTTGATGTGTCTCCACTTTTTTGGAAGCAATAATCCCGTCTTTCTTTATTGTCCTTCAACATGGAGGTTGTGGTCTTGGCTGTTTTTCTTTGTTCAATGATATCTAATCGTCTCTGCATGGTGCGGGGCTAATTAAGCAGCATAAGAAAATTCAAAAGGTGGCTATCTTGTTGATTTCTGGGTCATTTGACTGGAACAAGATACTAGGATTTTAAGCATCAAGTGCAACCGTCTCTTGTCTTTGGGATAGAGTGGTTTTCTTTGCTTCCCTTTGGGCAAAGCTTATTGTTTCTTTCTGGGTATATCTATCATCTATGTAAAGGGATCAGGTGTCTATTTCTGTCCTAGTTTTTTTGTTTTGTTCATTTATAGCAGCTTCTCCTTTTTAATAATATTTTTTTTTTTTAATTTGAAAAAGAAATCACGGAAGTTGAAACATTGAGTTGAGGAATGGTTGGCAAGGCTGCAGTTCAACTTTGATTGGCTAAGGGCCCTCATGTTCATGACCTTTTTGCAACTAGGATTTGGAACAGTCAATGCTGGACTATGGTTGTAACTTGTAATTATGATTGAAGCTCAGGAATTCACATGTAAACATTTCATAGTTTTCTTCTGCTATACAAAAGGACAAGAGTTGTCTGATGATTTTGCTTGGAGTAATTACTGCCCCCAAGAAGACGTTTTTGTATTGTATAGTCCCATAAATCAGTCATAGACTACATTCACGATTGACTCATTTTATCCAGTTGTACACCATAACAGCAAATGCTACCTAATCAAATAGATTGCGAGTAAAAAAGAAAGGAGAAATATTGGGGAAATAAATATTAAGGAGAGGACAGCGAAATGGTAAGATCAACCTTAACGTAGGGGTTGTAGATAGATATTAAGAAAGATGTATAAGGAGAAGCCAAGCAAGAGTTTGCAAAAGTTTTATCATCCTATTTACAGCTCTACTTCGAGCCTATAGGAAGGCTTATGTGTTGGAAAACTGCCAGGAGTAATTTCTTTGAGAACATTTTGGCACTTGCTTCATTATTTTGATATGCTTGCAATGATGTGAGACCAAGAACTAGTAACCAATTCTTCTTTCTTTTTTCCTTGAGAAGAAAAAGAAGAATAGTATTACGAGGCACGAAGGGGGTGCCACCAACATAAAAGAGATATACAAATTAGAGCTGGTAACCAGTTCTTGCTAGACTAATTCACAATTTTACTTTGAGCAAGGATAAGTGATAAAAAGAAACATATATACTTTTTCCTTTTTTACCCTCCCCTTCAAAAAGTTTATCTTTCCTAATTTTTATCTTGATTTTTGTGGCACAATTTACTTTTTGACGTGCTTGGCATTAAACTGGTCATGTGATGCATTGGTATTTTATTGTGCATCTTTCACTATAACTTTACTTATGATCCAGGCAAACCAAAATCCACAACATAGGTGCAACTGTCATAGGTGTTGATAAGTTTGGCAACAAGTACTATGAGAAGCTTGGGGACACCCAATATGGTTAGTGTCTTTTGCTTGTTTTCCAGCTGCTGAGTTTCTCAGGAAGAAGAGTTGTATGAAGTGGAAATGGAACTATGATTATCTGACAATTATTAACTTGACATCCCACTTGTTTTAATTCACATCAAAATTTGTATCTATTTTGCTGACTTAATTACTACAATATGTTGATAAGTATAATTTGAACATAACTTGTTTGAATTAGCTTTGCCTCTTGAATTCCTTGGAGATGAATGCCTAAATTCACTTTTCCTGGGTCTAATACATCGAGAGGTAATTTCATTTAAACAGGAAAAAGTATTATCTAAGTTGTAGAAATTAGAAATCTCTCTCCACTGGCAATCAGGTACGGGATAGAAGTTGAACCAAATAGGATATGGTGAAATTATGTCTTTTTGAATATCAACAGGAGAGAAAATATCTTTTATGTTTCATAGGAGAAAGTTATCATAATCAAGTTGGCTACTCGAGAATTATAATATGATGTCATTCATAGCATTTAAGGATGTTCAAGTAATATTCTGTGATCTTATTGGAGTTTATTAACAAAACTAGAGGAAAAGAAAGGATGCCAAGCAAACCACTGGCTGTAGCTATGACCTTTCGTTTATGTGACTGAATAGACTCCTTATAAATACTCTTATGAAAGTGAGAAGAAAAAAAAGAAATGACTTCAGTTTCATGGGATGTAGCAGAACAGGCCTGGCCTGTACGGCTGAATGTTTGTCCTTTGAATGCATGATCAAATAACTTATAATATATTTCAGAATGACTAAAAATTTCGTCTGGGATGTGGTCATAGTATTCACTCTTCTCCAACATTTGAATTAAAAGATTGATTATTCTTAGAATCATTTTCACATTTATCCTAATTTGTGTCAGGTACTACTCTTCTATGTTATTGATATATAAACTGTAACTTGTTTGTCATGAGTCTGTGTTTTGGATCAACTGGCGAGAATGGATTAGGTCTTTGTCTGGCCAGAATGTGACAACTGGGTTCCACACAAGCATGCAGACAGATGGAGCCTGGGGGACTTAAGTGGACCACAGTCCCCTGTCTCCAAAGCAAACATATATATATATATATATATGTATACAATGTGTTTCTGTGTGTATATAAGAGTTCGGTAGAAAACTTGGACCAATTTAAAGAAGAATTTCCTTTTAGAAAATGAAAAACATTTAAGAAAAATAACCAAGGGGATGAAGCACAAGTACAAAAGAAAAAAACATGGAATTTACAACTTATTTAGGATGTCAAATGACGTCCCCTAAATCTTTCACCAAGTTTAGCAAATGACCCTTAGAAAAAAAAAACTAAAATTCTAGAATCAAACATCCCAAAAAGTCTTCTTCCTTATAAACCAGAAAGCTTGAGGGATAAGAAGCTTATTACTTCCCTAAGATGCCTTGCTATGGCCACACTTTATCTCTCATCAAACTTGCCCTGATTGATTTCGCTGTTAGGAGGCTCAAAATCATAGACCACAAACAATATGAACATTGCATCTTATCAAAAGATGATTGGGAGTTTGTGCCATGTTCTAAGTTAGAAAACATCCTTTCCCCATAATCTTACTGCATTTAATAAGCTTATCTAAGTGAGAATTCGGCTTGGTTAGATTCCCAAGCAAAGAAAGCTTTTCTAGGAGATGCATTCTTCCTTCAAATATGCTTCTTAGGAAAACAAGAGGAGCAAATGGGAGGTTGGGTTATGTGTTTATAGTATAACTTGAGTAAGAAATAGCTTTATGATGAAAGCTTCCAAAATGGGTTCATCCGCCCTAGAGAAAGAAACCTGAATAGTTTCAATAATATGCACTAAGCGAATGTAATCCTCTTCATTTCCGTCATTCAAGTTCCTCGCAAGCTTCATCCGACCATAGCAAACAGTTGCTCACAAGAGCATTGTTCCTTCTAACTAAAGGAAACAAATTCAAACTATGTGCAGAGCAAAGAAGGGCCAACGAAACATGGTTCCAAAGAAGAACTCTCTTACCATACCCATTGCCCACACTAAGTAACTGTGAGGATCCCTGGCTCCTTTAAGTCACCCAACCCCTCTTATTCCTGTCATATTTTCCCCAATCACCTTCGGCTAGAAATCCCCAAAGCACGACACAAGGAAAAGTCTTGTTGTTAGTTTAACCAAGCTTTCTTTATGTGAGAAAAAATAATAGTTTATAATAATATATTAGCAGAAGGCCATTTTTCTGGGTGTATATCCTTCTTCTGGTAGTCATATTAGAGTAAGACCGGCACACTTAGGATTACTGGAATCAACAGAGTTTTTTTCTTAGCCAGACACTAGGACATGGTCACTGGAATCATCAGGGGTACACACATGCAAGTCTTTCTTTGAGTTCCTCATTACAGACCATCCTTTAAGCCAGTTTCACAAAAGGTAAAAGCTGTCAGAGGCAAAGGTGTTTAATTGGACAGCCATGCATCAAAGACTCAATACTAATGAGATGCTACAAATTCACCATCCTCACGCGTTCTATCTCTTGTGTCATGCTTTAAAGGAGGGGAATCTCATTCCTCTATTCCTCCATTGCGACATAGCTTGGAAGATGTGCTACAAGAATGCTTAGCATGTTTGGACTTAGTTAGGTCACTCCTCCTGTAGTGGAAAGCTTCCTTTATTTACACATAAAGGCTGATGGAGTAAGAAAGGCAGTGAAAGCATTGTGGAGAGAAGCTATTTTCTCTGGTTTATGGATATTGTGGCTTGCAAAGAACAGAAGAATTTTCAATGGCAGACAAACGTCTTTCCATGAAATTTGGAACATAATGACCTTTGGCAACTTTATGAGTCAAGGCACACGGTTATTTATCTGAGATAGTTATTCTTGATCTCCATCAAAATTGGGAGACTATCATATTTGTTCACTAATAACTCACACAATTTGTCCTTTTATGTGCTGTAAAGGGTCTTCTTTTTCTCTTTTGTTCAATTTTTTAGGAGGATGTCTTATTCTCCTCTTTGTACTTTCCTTCCCTATCTTAATAAAGTTTTGTTTTCTATAAAAAGACATTAGAGTAAGACCTTTTTTTTGTATATATTACTTTGTAGTAATATTACATTCTATATGATGGCGAGGGGATGTAGCCAAACTTCATTTTGAGTTGGGTGGACTTGGTATCAAGTCTTTGGTGAACTTAGGTCCTCACTCCTTAGAACTCAAGGGTATAGAGTTACGAGCCTACAGAACAGATCCTGTTCAGATAAGATCATAATAAAGCGCTTTTCAGTAAATGGATTCGAAAGTTTATGACTAATTGGCACACTGTTCTGGTGGAAGGTTCTTAGGGCAAACTATGGGTTGGAGGAGAGGACTTGGATGACTGAAAGAGTGAGAGTTTAGAGGATTTTGGGATTTGTATCCAGTTGAAGGTGGGATTGAGAAGAGAATTCAATTTTTGAGATGACATCTGGAGTTGCTGTTCTCCGCTTTGCATGCAGTCCCCTACTTTGCTTCCATTGGTTATGATAAAGGATACTCTTGTGGGTGACTTTCTCTCGGTAGTTGGTGGCGAATTTGGAGGAACTGCTTGTGGGTGATTTCTTATCATTGGGAAAGCTCATAAAACGTGGTAACATTATGGTGAAAGATGCAATGTTTCATGTTGTTTGTGGTCTATGATTTTGGACCTCTTAGACGGTGCAAGTAGTCGTGGTTGGTTTGGTAGTGGATGAGCTGTGAGATAACAAGGTCCTTTTGGTGATAGGGGAAGAAAAAAGTATTTTTTTCTAATCCCTCATGCTACTTTGTGGGTTATTTAGAAGAATATGAATACAAGAGCTTTAAGGGGTTTCTCATTCTTTTGATAGAGTTTGTGATGTTTGGTTCCAGACTCTCGGTGTTTTTTTTTTTACAAGGGTCATCTGCTTAATTCAGTGGAAGATTGAGGGAAATCATTGACATATTCACTAACTTGTAAAATCTATCTTTTATTTTCTTTTCATTTGGACTATTCCCCCTCGCTGTTCCTCGTTGGATTCTTCTTTTTTTTTCTAATAGAATGTTCTTTTGATGAATATTGGTAAGAGGTACATTAGAGTTTAAGAGCTCGGACAAATATCTACATATTCAAGAGCAAGCACGTTTTCTATTGATTTAACTCATCGATAACAAATATTAAGCATTTCTATCATAATTAAAGAGAAAAAAAATACTGCTATATTTACCGTACTACAGGACAGAACATGCAAACCCCTTTATAGTGCCTGTATGGTTAGGTTTCTGATTTATACTTCTTCTAAGAATGCAAAATTTAGCCAAACACCTATGTCTAAGTGCTTTCAAGTAAAAAGAAAGACTATCTTTACCTTTATCAAAAGGTACTGTTAAAGGCTTCACATAGATGTTTTTGAGATATAATTTGTTGCTTAACATGTGATAATGTCTTTGATGGTAATTTATGAATTTCATTATTTATAATTTATTAATTAAAACCTTTTGAAATGAAAAGTAATATTAATTTATTATTAAATGGTTTAGTATTATCATATTTTATTTAAATAGTTTTAAATTAAAGATAAATATTTAAGAATTAAACTTAATATTTATATTAAATAAAATGAATCAAACAATTAAACTAAATTAAGCTTTTTAAGGTTTATTTAAATTATGGTGTTTTTTAAGAAAAATTCTTAAATTACTTGTGTTATCTATTTTTGATTATTGAGAATATTTTTTCATTTCAATATTTATTTCTAATTCTGTAGCATGATTAACCAATTATATATTATAATAGTAAGTTTATATCAGCAGCAATTTCTAAAATTTTACCACACACTGTACTATTTTGTATTTCATTTGAATTCATTGTTATGACACTTTTAACTCCGACACTGATAACTGATAGACTTATTTTTCACAATAGCACATTCTTGAGCGTGCTTGCATTAATTTGGCTCTTTTACTGCAAGCATGGGTCCAAATGGTCCCGCCTTGGTGGTTTCCAGTTTTCACACAAAAGCAAACTTGGGGCTTTGTCTCTGATGCCACTAATTTGATTGTTGCTTCCATGGGAGAAAAAATGACACTCTATGTGCATTATTGAAGATATAGTTGATTTAAAGTTTTTAGAATTTTTTGGCATGCTAGATTCACTTATTTATGCTATCTTTCATTTTGTAGGAAGGCACAGGTGGGTTGAATACGCAGAGAAGGGTCGGTACAATGCATCTCAGGTCCCACCAGAATGGCATGGTTGGCTCCATCACATGACTGATCACACGGGGGACGAGGTAAGTCATTTTTTTAAGTTAAATTTGTGAGAATTTATGATGTGGGGAGAGTGCATGTTAAAGGAAATGCATTTGTTGAAGCTTCTGATGCTGAAACCAAAGAGGTACGGGGTAGAACACAAGGAGAATTTCTCTGGAGAGGGTGATGAGTTTATCTACCATTCCAAAGGGCATGCACTCAATCCAGGGCAAAGAGACTGGACAAGATACCAACCTTGGCAACCTGCCAAGACTGAGTAATTTCTTTCAGATCCACTTTTGGGAGAGCTCTAAAATCTGAAAATTTTCCATCTATTATCATGAATAAGTAATCTCTTGTTTTAAGCAGTAGACATGTATTCACCTTAAGAAAAGTGTGAATAATTCCATAAACTGACTGATGGATCCTGTTTCATCGGTTTATTGCCATTATCCTTTCATATCCTCCACAATTTACAGATACAGGTGATGTTTGGGTGATGCAAGCATGATAAATTCTTTGGAACATGTAATCGCCTGAGCAAAAGTTTGATGAGGGATCAAATAGATTTCACTTGTGATTAGTTCAGTTTGCATTTATTTTTTAGTCAATTTATGATTTTAGTTCTCGTATTAAAATCATAATTTTTGTTATTCATTCAGAGTTAACGTTTTCATCTAATTTGAATTTGTTGAGGATGGTAAATCAATTTTCTATTGAATTGCTTCCTTGGTACTTGGAAATTATTGCGTTCTCATCATCAAAGAATTTGATATGGAACTATAGTAGGTTAAAGACAATTGTAGTCTAGAAGTTTAAATTGAATGTTCATGGCACAGATTTGTTCATAGAGGAGAATTGCATGTAGAAATGAGCACAGAAGCCTTTTACCCGCCAACTCATCCTAATAGTATGTAGAAATTACCGGCCACGAATCATTGCTATACCTTCTTATGCCCAAAAAAAAAAAAAAAAAAGGATGAGTTTATTGCCCTACTTCTGTTACGGATAGGATTTATAGCTGTGTATTAAGATTTATATTTAACAGGTTTTTAATAATTTTATATTTCATTTGTCTAAAATTATTTTATAAAGATAAGAGTAAATAAAGGTTCTTAAGGGTCGTTTAATTTCAAGCTAATTGTTCATTTTTACAAATAATAATTTAATTCTTATAAAAAATTAATAAATATTAAATCATAGCTTAATACGAGTTAATGTCAGTTTAATATGTTTTCTACCATTTAATGAACAGAAATTCACTTATAGCCATAAGATAATTTTATCTTACAATTTTTTTCAATATCTGTTTTTTGAATCTTATGCTGAGTTTTTCGGAAAACAGAATGCTCTAATATGTTGTTTGGATTGGATAAATTATATATATTTTTTCACATAACTGTCAAATGATGAAAAATAGATATGCACATTATTTCAACTAAAAAAATAACTTGGAGTTATGATGGAAAAAGCCATAATAAAAGTGTGCAAGAATATACATTAATTATAATATATATATATATATATATATTATAAAAAAACTCGTTAGTATGTTGAAGAAATTTTAATAATCAAATTGAGTTAAATCTCAATGAGTCTAACTTTTTTTTTTTTATAATATACTTATATTGAGTTAAAAACATGAGTAATCTTTTATTTATATATAAAAAAATTTGTTGTCTTCTTTTTTCAAAATTGTACACAATAAAAAGATAAAAAAAAAGTATTCGGTATTTGCATGCTTATTATTAGGTTTACGGGTGAGCCTATTAAGTTTGAACAATTCTATTAAATTTTTAAACAAAAAAACATTCAATATATAAAAAAAAACACATTCAATGGATCTTGTGAAAAACCCTTCTTTCTTTTTGTGGAATTAACAATTCCTCTTTCTTTTATAAATGAATTCAAGTTTTTTTATTTTTTTATGTTTAACAAGGAAACAAATATGTTATGATTACAGGAGTCTATACATTGCATAGAGGCTTTCTCACAGTAGAACTATCAAGGTCACATAAACGCTAAAAGATCGAGTGGAACGATATACACTAAACACTTTTATAATCTTATAATGAATATGTAAAGTAAACAATTACTAATAAAATAAATGTTTTACTAATTAATAATGTTTTATGGTTACTACACATGTTGATAATAATATCTCGCAGTCAATTATATAATTTATATCAAGAATATTAATGTAATAATTAATTTTTAAAAATATTATAATGATTATTTCATAAATAATATGAAGCTACACAATGTCATCATATTGTTGCAAACCTCTCAATTATGTTGAAAACAAATGAAACGACAATAATATTATAAGAATGAGACTTAAACACAATTCATAAAGTTTGCCATCAAATGATTAATATGATTTGGATACTATGTGTAACGGATCCGGAAATTTAAAATGAAATATGTGTATTAAAAAGGTCAAATGCGGAAGCAAATTAAAAATTTCGATTAACATCCCTTACACTAAAACCAAAAACGTGCTCAAAGTATAAAAGAACAAACTAACTAAAAGAGAAACTCGAAAGTAAAAGCTATAAATATAACTACGGAGTCTTTAGGCGTCCCCTTCGCCGTCTTCCTGCGGAACGGGCTCGGAAACAATGTCTTCCTGATCTGAAATGATTAAATAAGGAATGAGCTACACCAGCCCAGTAAAGAGATTACACTATCTCACCGTCACGGAGGTAAAGGTGGGTAGAAAACATAAAAAGACCAGTGGAGTATAATTTACAACAAATTCTTTTATCAATAATAAAATTCTTTACTATCCACTTACCTCGGTGAAATTCATAAAACAATATACGAAAGCAATAACATTATCATCATCATGAAATCATATGAGCTGTATAACATAATACTTATCACGCCTTTTGCAATTCAATCATTACACAACATATTTTTCTTCATTTACCAGCCTACTAGTATTCATAGGGATCCATAGGGGTCCCGCTACTCGTGAACCCTTAACACTTGTAATCAGATTCCAGGGTCGTCCCCATACCCCGTCCGGTATGGGCGCCAAAACTATAAACCTCAATACCCCGTCCAGTATGAGGGTGAAACGGGCCGTCCCCATACCCTGTCCGGTATGGACGCCAAAACACATAAGGTCTCCATACCCCGTACGGTATGAGAGACCACAGTCCCGGTAGGGTTCCCTACAGACCCGGTCCGTCCACCATCTCCCAAGATATCTAGTCAGGCTGACCACATTATATAATTATCAATTTACATAACCTTTCATCCCCCTTTTTTCTCAGTCAGCATCATCAAATCACACACAAACATGCAAACTGGTAGTTTACGCCAACAAGACAACACACAACACCGGGTTCTCAGTCATTCAGTCTATAATCAATAAAACAGTGATACATGCACACGAAACTATGAAATAAAAACATCAGACATCATACTGCATTTAAAACTGTAAAATAGAACAAACAACAACTGACCGATAAATACACCAGACTCGGGCTCCATTAGCAACCTCAAACAATTTCACACAGTTATTGATTCATGAAATACCATTTTATCATTTATTGCACTTTAATACCGTGATAGGAAATAGGGTGAGGAATCCTTACTTGTTTCGGGGTCCGAATACGGCTCTAAAGTGCGCCTACTGGCTGTCCCTAATTTTCTCTGAATTTTTCCCGGAGAACTGAAACGCACTACTGGTACCTGCACGTGTCCAAAAATCCCAAATTAGACCTAGGGCCCATTTCATTCAATATCGCAATTCCAGCACAGCGGCTCCGCCGTGTTCTGGCGACGGCGATTCACCTCGGGTTGGCCATTTTCGGCCATTTCCGGCTGAATTCGGCCACACTTGCATCGGTCCCTGCGATAAAACAACCCTAGGGCCCTCGGGGGGGCCAAAAAATTACGAAAAACTGAAGCTTACCGGCGGCGGCGCTCTCGGGTGCGGCAGCTCTCCGGCGAGGTTCGTATTTTGGTGATTTGGCTCCGATCAACTTGTAGAGAAAAGAATGGTGATCACGGTGATATAAAAATTGTATCAAACGGAGGCCGGGAAGAGCCTCATCGGAGGCAGAAACTGAGGAGGGGCGCGGCGGTGCCGCTGGGTTTCGGCCGTGTTTTCCGGCCGTTTGGTCGAGATTTTGGCTCTGATTTGGCCATAGGGAAACTCAGCATTGAAAAACGAGCTGGGGGTATGAAATTTACCTCGATCGGTGATCGGAAAACTCCCCGGTGCGGCGGCGGGTGGCGGCAACCGGCTCCTCCGGCGTCTGGTTCGTCTTCTCCGGCGAGGGCAGGCGGCTAGGGTTTTTGTAGTCAGGTGTGGGGGTTTTATTTATACCCTTTTGCCTTTTGATCAGAGCCGTCCATTTTGATTAAATCTGGGCCATCCGTGCTTGATTGAATCTGGACCGTCCGTGCGCGTGCATCTGGGCCGTCTGTGCGCGCGGGGACGCATTTGGGCCATCCGATCACGCGCACGCGGATCGCCCACGTGGCCCGTTCCCGGGTCGACGTGGTCTTGCCACGCGGCAGGTCCTGGTTGGCCAGGGCTGCTGACTGGGCCGTTGACGTGGCTGCTGACGTGGTGCTAACAGGGCGCAATTTTTCTAAATTGCGTTTTGACCCCCGGTTTCCGATTTTCTTTTCAAAAATACCCCCAGAATCCTAATTTTCACCCATTTTTCCCAAAATCAATTTCAATTAAATCCAAATAATATTTTTACCCAATTTTACAATTATTGTTGTTTTTATTTTTATTAACTTAAATTAAAATAAACTAAATAAATAAAATAAATAAATAAATAAAATAAAAAATAAAATTAATAATAATAACAATAAAATTCTAAAATTGTTGGGCGTTACACTATGAATCCTAGCAACCTAGTACATAATATACTGTTCAAAAAGATGTATTTGATCTCATTAAGCATGAATATAAATATTATAGTATTTGTTTAGATACTTGTTATGAGAAAATTTTTTATAAAATTCGCTCGAATAGTTAAATTATTGTATAAAGTTAGTAGTAATTACTAATTTAGTCTCTAAATTTTAACATATGATATAATTTGGTCCCAAAGACATTTTACTTGAGGGACCAAATTGTATTTGTCATATTTCAAAGACTAAATTGATAATTTGACCTTAAGTCAATTACGTGTTAAATATGAGTCAATACTTAATAATATTTTTTTGACTTAATTCTATTATGATTGACTTGCACAAAATAAATCTTAATAGTAAGATATTAGAGTTCTTTCTATTGTTTTTTACTAGACTAGTCATTAGATATAATCTAAATTTTGCAAATTTATATGAGCTGTAGTTATGGACCCATTATTCTCAACATAAGAGATAATATCATGTGATTGTATATTATGGTTAGTATTAAAAGTTTATGGACATCATTAACCTAAATGTTACTAAATCATAAAGGTTGAGAGTTTGACATAATTCATATTTAATATATTTTCATAATGTAATAGATGGAAATGCACATACATTAAATCTATTAATGGAAATATTTTCCTTGTTATCCACCTAATGCCACTCCTTATTGTCACTAGCATTACCATTACCGTCAAGTTACTATTATTGTCATAATTACCCTCAATATTATCATCAACACCATTGCTAACACCATTACTATTCTTGTCGTCATCAATTACCATCGCCTTCCAACATCGTTGCTATAGTTACTGGTATTATCTTCATTAGTATTGTCCCCATAATCATCTCCATCATTGTTACACATTAATTGTAACTAAGGATCATCACTATTTTGATTATTATTGTTGACTATCATCATCTCCGTTTCAAAATTATTATCACTACTGTAATCACCATTTTCGTCTATTATTATCACCAATGCTACCATCATTACATCATCACCTCACTTTCTTAATGATGTTGTTACCATAACCAAAATTACAAATTACCTATGGTGTTATTTGTAACACCCTAAATTAATTTTTTGTAATTTAAGATTTAATTATAAATATAATTTCTTAATTTTTAAAATTTTTAATTTTAATTTAAAGTAAAATTGATAAAGGATTAAATTGAAAATAATTTTGGAGAAAATGGGTAAAAATTTGGGTTCTAGAGATATTTTTGACAGAAAAATCAGAAACCAGGGGTCAAAACATAATTTAGAGAAGTTTTGCCACGTAGGATGCTCAGTCAGCAACCCCGACGAATCAGGACGCGTCCCATGGCAGCGGACGCTGATGCGGTGCCACGCGGGCGATCCGTGTGCCTGCAATCGAACAACTCAGATCCGTTCCTGTGCACATGTACGACCCAGATGCGTTCCCTCCCAAAATGCGATCAGACGGTCAGATTTGAACGCGATCGGACAGTCCAGATTAGATCGTGATGAATGACCCAGATTAGATCGCGATTAACTGTAACACCCAAGTGATTTAATTTTTATCTTACTATTTTTATTTTTATTTATTTGAATTTTTTAGATTTTTAATTAATTTAATTTGATTTAATTTAATTTAATTTAATGAAAATAAAAATAATAATAATGATAAAATTGGGTAAAAATATTATTTGGTTTTAATTGAAATTGATTTTGGGAAAAAGGGGTGAAAATTTAGATTATGGGGGTATTTTTGAAAAGAAAATCGGAAATCGGGGGTCAAAACGTAATTTAGAAAAGTTGTGCCACGTCAGCACCCACGTCAGCAGCCCCGGCCAACCAGGACACGCCGCGTGGCAAGAAAACGCTGACCAGGGGACGTGCCACGTGGGCGATCGCGTGCTTGCGATCGAACGGCCCAGATCCGTTCTCGCACGCACGGACGACTCATATCAAACGTACGCACGGACGGCCCAGATTCACGCGTATGGACGGTCCAGATTCAATCAGGCACGGATGGCCCAAATTGCATCACGATGGACGACCCAGATTTAATCCCAATTAAATCGCGATCGAACGGTCCAGATCTAATCTTGATGGAAGGTTGAGATCAAAAGACAAATGGTATAAATAACCCCACCCACACTTGACCACAAAACCCTAGCTGCCAATGCCTCGCCGGAGAAGAAGAACCAGACGCTGGAGGAGTCGGCGGCTGCCACCCGCCATCACATTGGGAAAGTTTCCGACGGCCAATCGAGGTAAATTTTCTCCCCCTGACTCATTTTTCGATGTTGAGTCCGCCTATGGCCAAACCGGAGCCAAACCACCGACCAAACGGCCGGAAAACCCAGCCGAAGTCCAGCGGCGCCGCTGCGCCCCCCCTCTGTTTTTGTCTCCGATGAGGCCCTTCGCAGCCTCCGTTCGATGCAAATTTTATACCACTGTGATCACCATTCTTTTCTCTACAGGTTGATCGGAGCCAAACATCAAAACGTGACTCAAGCCGGAGGAGCCGCCGCACCCGAAAGCACCGCCGCCGGTAAGTTTCGGTTTTTCATGATTTTTTGGCCCACCGAGGGCCCTAAGGTTGTTTTATCGCATGGACTGATGCAAGTGTGGCCGAATTCGGCCGAAAACGGCCAACCCGAGGCGAATCGCCGCCGTCACCGGTGCACGATGGAGCCGCCGTGCTGGAATTCTGATATTGGCCGAAAGGAGCCCTAGGTCTGATTTAGAATTTTTTGGGACACGTGCAGGTACCGGTAGTGCATTTGAGTTTTTCAGAAAAAAATTCAGAGAAATTAGGGACAGCCTGTAGGTACACTGTAAAGTCAAATTCAGACCCCGAAACAAGTAAGGACCCATCACCTTATTTCCTGTCACGGTATTAAAGTTAAATAAATAATTAAAATGTACTGTGTGACTTTATAGATGTATAATTAATTGAGATTGCCAATGGAGCTCGAGTCTGATACAGTGTTGGCATGTTATTGTTTGATCTAATTTTCAGTATTAAATGAAGTATGATGTTTGATGTAATTATATTATGGTCTTGTATGCAAGAATTATAGTTTCTTTTATTATAGTTTGTGTTATGGTGAACCCGGTAATGTATTGTCTTGTTTGGTGTCGATGACTGGTTTACATATTTGTGTATGATTGGATGAGTGAGACCAAGGAAAAATGCAAAAAATGTTATGTGAATTGATAAGTGGATAATGTGGACAGCCTGACTAGATATCTTGGGAGATGGTGGACGGACCGGGTCCGTAGGGAACCCTACCGAGAACGTGGTCTCTCATACCAGACGGGATATAGAGACTTTATGTGTTTTGGCGCCCATACAGGACGGGGTATTGAGGTTCATGGTTTTGGCGGCCATACCAGATGGGGTATGGGGACGGTCCTAGAATCAGGTTGTAGATGTTAATGGTTCACGTGTAGCGGGGACCCCCTATGGATCCCCAGGGATACTAGTATGCTGGTAAAAGAGGAAATCTGTTTTCTGATGATTGAAATGTAAAGGTATGATATGTGTTATGTTATAAAGTGTGTATGATTTCATGATATTATAAGATTATTGTTTTCATATGTTGTTTTCATTGATCTCACCGAGGTAAGTGGACAGTAAAAGTTTTTATATTAATAAACGAGTTCGTTATAAATTATGCTCCATTGGTCATTTTTGTTTTCTACCCACCTTTACTTCTGTGACGGTGAGATAGTGTGATGTTTTTACTGGGCTGGTGTAGCTCATTCCTTATTTAACCATTTCAGATTAGGAAGACGGCGAAGGGGACGCCTAAAGACTCCATAGTTATATTTATAGTTCTTATCTCGAGTATCTCTTTTAGTTAGTTTGTTCTTTCATGTTTTGAGTACGTTTTGGTTATTGTGCAAGGGATGTTAATCAAAATTTTTATTACGCTTCCGCATTTGAGATTTTTAATACATATATTTCATTTAAATTTTCGGGGCCGTTACATTAACGGTCCAGATTCACTCTCTATTTAATCGCGATCGGACGGTCAAGATCAAACGCGATGGATGACCCAGATCAAAAGCGAACGGATATAAATAACCCTCATCAACACCAAACCCTAACCCTAACCGCTAGAACTCCTCGCTGGAGAAGAAGACCCAGCTGGTGGGAAGGAGACCGCCCCCACCCACCGCCGCGCCGGAGCCCTTTTCGACTGCCAAAATATGTGAAACTTTTCCCTCTTGCACAAAATTTAATTTTAAACACACCTATGGCAAAATCAAAGCAAAAAGACCGGCTAATTAGTCGAAAAATGTGGGCAAAGTCCGATGATGCTGCCGCCGAGAATTCCACAAAACGCCTTTGATGAGGCCTTTCTTTATTCCCATTTTGTATAATTTTTTCACCGTTGTGATCACCATTTCCTTCTCTACAGGTTAACTGGAGCAAAACATCCAACCGCAACGTGAGCCGGAGGAGCCACCGCACCGAAGAGCCCCACCGCCAGTGAGTTTCAATTTGTTTTGTATTTTTTTCAGCCAACCGAGGCCCCTTAACATGTTTTCTTGCAGGAATTGATGCAAAATCAGTCAAAAACGGTCGCAAATAGCAGACCTGAGGCTGACCGCCGTCGCGAGCGGCGGAGCCGCCGTGCCAAAATTCTGAAATTGGCCAAAGTGGGCCCTAACACTGATTTTAGATTTGTTTAGGACATTTGTTGGTACTTATAGCGCGTTTTGATTCCCAAAAGAAAATTCAGGGAGCCCGAGAATCGCCTGTAGGCGCAGTAAATAGTTTAGCTTTTCGGGCACCAAATTGTGTAAGAATCTCTCACCCTATTCTCTGTTATAGAATTAAAGTCTAATTAACAATAAATATGATATTTTGTTATAATTTAGAAAATGTTCATAATTAATTATAGATTACTAATGGAGGCAGAATCAGAAATTATCTACTATTCTTCTGTTGATTATTTTTACAGTTTAAATATATGATAGTACCTTATTGATTGATTTTATAACTTTAAATGCATGTATTATTTGATTTATGTGATTGCATTGAATTGAAAAAATGAAGACTAAAGAAAAACGAAAAATTATGTGATTAAGTGAATGGATGAAACGGCAGCCTTACTGTATATCCTGGGAGATGATGGACGGACATGGTACAATAAAGAACCCTACCGTGAACGTTGTTTCATACCGGACGGGATATAGGGACTTGGTAATTTGCTACTCATATCAGACGGGGTATGGGGACGGTCCGTTTCACCCTCATACCGGACGAGATATTAAGGTTTAATGGTTTGACACTCATACCAAATGGGATATGGGGACGACCCTTAAATTAAGAATGTTGAAGGAAAGGATTCACGCGTAGCTGGGACATCCCTATGAACCCCCATGGATACCAGTAGGTCGATAAAAGGAAAGGTTGTTATTTGATTTATTGAATATGAATTTATAATGTGTGCCTGTTACTAATTGCATATAAAATCATGATAAGTGTTATGTTATTATTTCTATAGGTTGCTTTTATAAATCCCACTACGGTAAGTGGATAGTAAATAGTTTTATTTTTAATAAATGTATTTGTTTAAATTAAGTACTCCATTAGTTGTTTTGATTTTCTACCAACCTTCATTTATGTGTCAGTGATATAGTGTGATATTCTTACTGGGGTAGTGTAGCTCATCTCTTATTTAACCATTTCAGATTAAGAGGATTAGGATCCAGAACCCGATTCGCAAGAGGGTTGCGAGTAGAATGCTAGTTTTCTTTATTTTTCGTTCATTTTCTTGTTTCTTTGTGTTTCTTTCAAAATGGTGAATTTCAGAATACTAATTGGTACTTTAAGTTATTGTGTAAGGAATGTAAACCTTGAACATTTATTTCACTTCCGCACTTTAATTATCATTTATTTTCTTTGAATATTTTTGGAGTCGTTACAGTTGGTATCAGAGTCGCGTTCCTCAGACCTATTCCTTACACAAAACCCTTAGGAAACACCAAAAACAATGAATTGTCACTCAACCTTTCCTTGTGAAACACAGGTACTGATAGATGATGAGAGAAAAACCCCCACTAAACCGAGCAACCCCGGAGGGTTCGCTTAGAGAGGATGTCGACCGGTTATTTGAAATGGTAGAAAGACTTATTGCTACCTAGCAGGCCTGAGAGGAAATGAGAGAGCTACCTGACCTTCTTCCGTTGCCACAGGTCCCACCCCTGCAGCGGAAAGATTTTGAGCCACCTTGATATGACCTTACTCCTCCACAGTACCATCCGATACGACCATAGTATGATCCGGTGCCCCAACCACTGTGTCACCTGGCACCACTACAGTAAAATTTAGTGTTTTCGTCGTATCATCAAGTACTACTAGAGGGCCATCTAGTCCCTCCTCAACCTAGCTTAGTCCCTCATCCACGGGACCCAGCTCATCTCATGATGGACCCAAGCTACATAGAAAGGTATAAAAGACTAAATTCTTCTACTTTTGCGGGGGGATCCTCTTTTGAAGTAGCTGAGTTTTGGTTATCTGAGACAGAGAAGGCCTTTAAGACCCTCGGGGTGATCTCTGAACATAAAATCATCCTTGCTACCTACATACTAGTAGGAGAAGCAGACTGATGGTGGCAACTCAAGCAGGTCACCCTGGCCTTTTCAGTCACTTGAAAACAGTTTCTGACGGCCTTTTATGCAGAGTACCTCCCAGAGCATCTCCGAAATCTGAAGGAGATAGAATTTTCACACTTAGTGCAGGGGAACATGATTGTATCAGAATATACTCGCAAGTTCCTAGAGTTGGGTCGATATTCTCCTGAGAGCATGATGGACGAAGGCAGGAAGGTTAGAAGATTCGAGTGGGGCCTCCGTCCTGAGATTAGATAGCAGTTGTTTCTGCTTGAGCTCAATACTTATTCGGCTGTTCTGGCCAAGACACAGTTAGCAGAGAGGAGTCTTCACACCTTCCCTCAGGTAGTAGAGAACCTCAAGCCCTCAGCTCCACACCGCATATCAGCACCTACTGCACCTGTTCAACATAACAAAAGACCCATGCCGATGACTCAAACTCCCCCTCAGGTTCCTGCAGTAGGATGTGGCAAGATCTGTCAGCATTGTGGCAAGGATCATGGAGATTGACCCTACTATCGCCTCAAAAACACCTGCCGCATATGTGGTAGTGCCCAACATTATACGAGGGAGTGCTCGAGGAACCAGAACCAAGTTAGACCTCCTGTTCAGGGCCGAGCTTACAATCACACACAGTAGGATGCAAAAGCCAACCCGGACGTGGTACATGGTATGTACATTATTTGTAACCATCTTGCTCATGTTTTGATTGATACTAGTGCATCGCATTCATTCGTTTCACATGTTTTTGCATCAAAATTAAATGTACTGTCTGAAAAACTTTATTATATGTTATTCGTATCTACTTCCGAGAGTAGGACATTGCTAAGAGAGGTTGTATATAGGGCCTGTATCATAGATATAGTAGATAGAAAATTGAGTGTAGATCTAATAGAAATTGATACAGAGGACTTTAATGTAATCTTAGGAATGAACTGCCTAACGGTATATCACGTTATTGTAGATTATTTTAGTAAGAAAGTTGTATTCAACCCTTCTAATGAAGAGTCATTTATAAATTAATAAAATTGTTTCACATTTGTTTTTCTTATGGCAAATTTTCTTATTATCGAATGCTTTAACCTAGCTGTTTTCTTTAACAAGGCAAACTTAAGAAATAAATTTTTATTCAAGAGATTTCGGTAGTTTGAGACTTTTTCAGATGTGTTTACGGATGAATTACCTAAACTGCCAGTGGACAGGGAAGTCGAATTCACCATAGACTTTTAGCCAGACACCCAGCCTATTTCGGTTGCTCCTTACTGAGCCGTGTTGAGATGGAGGAACTGAGGAAACAAATCATTGAACTGCAGGACAGTGGATTCATCTGACATAGTGTGTCTCATTAGGGTGCCGGAGTTATATTTGCAAGAAACACTGATGAGACGTTGATGTTATGTATTGATTACAGATGTCTGAACAGGGTCACAATCAAGAACAAGTATCCCTTCCCCAGGATTGACGACCTTTTTGATTAGTTGCAGGGTGCTTAGGTCTTCTCCAAAATAGATCTACGTTCAAGTTACCATCAGGTAAAATCAAGGCAGAAAACATCCCCAAGACAGCCTTTCGAACTAGGTACGGGCACTATAAGTTCCTAGTCATGCCATTTGAACTAACCAACACTCCAGCCATCTTTATGGACTTGATGAACATGATTTTCAGATAATTCCTGTATCAGTTTGTTATTGTGTTTATCGATGATATCTTGGTTTATTCAAAAAGTAGAGAGGAACACGTTCACCATCTGACTCAAGTTTTGCAGGTTCTCAAAGAAAAGAAGCTGTATGCAAAGTTGAGTAAGTGTGGGTTCTGCCTTAAGTAGACTACCTTCTTGGGAGACATCATATCAAAGGATGGAGTGTCAGTGAACCCCGAAAAGGTGAAAGCAGTGCTCGATTGAAAAAATTTGACATCAGTTAAGGAGACCCGTAGCTTTCTGAGGATGACAGGTTATTACCACAAGTTCGTGGAATGGTTTTCTAGTCTAGTTGCTCCTCTGACTCAGCTCATAAAGAAGAATGTCAATTTTGAGTGGAACGAGAATTGTGAAAGAAGTTTTTCAGAACTAAAGAAGTAGCTGACTATTGAACTTGTGTTGGCCTTACTGAGTGGATCGAGTGGATATACAGTTTACAGTGATGCCTCCTACCTAGGTTTGGATTGTGTTTTAATGCATTATGAACAGGTCATATCCTATTGGTCCAGACAGTTGAAGAGTCATGAGAAAAACTATCTCACCCATGACTTAGAGCTTGCTGCAATCATATACGCCTTAAAAACTTGGCACCATTATTTGTATGGGGAGACCTTTCAGATATATACCGATCACAGGAGTTTGAAACATATATTCACTCAAAAGGATCTCAACATGTATTAGAGAAGGTAGATAGAATTTCTTAATGACTATGATTGCGACATCTTGTATCACTCGGATAAGAGCAACGTGGTAGCTGACACGCTCAACAGGAAAAGTGCAGGTACATTAGCCCATTTGATGGTTTTAGAATGCATGCAGATAAGGGCCGCACAGCAGGTGCGACTTCAGGACCTGAAGAGAGTCACATATTTGGGTCACCTGACTGTTCAGACTGAGTTAATCCAGAGAATATAGGAAGCTCAATCTGCCGATTCCACTGTAGCAGCCCTCAAGAAAGATGCAGAACAGAGAGTTAACCCAGAATTCCGAGTCTCCACCGATGGGTTACTCAAATTCCAGGACAAAGTGTGTGTTCTAGGTGACAGTGAGTGAAAAAGGGATATTATGACAAAGGCCCATAGCTCAAAGTTTGTCATGCATCCCGGAAGTACTAAGATGTACCAAAGTATGCGACCCCAATTTTTGTAGAATGGGATGAAAAAAGATATAGTTAACTTTGTTTCTAAGTGTTTGGTATGTCAGCAGCTTAAGACAGAACATCAACACCCAAGTGGGCTACTTCAGCCATTATCAATCTCGAAGTGAAAGTGGAAACATATCACCATGGACTTCATGACAGGATTACCTAAGGCACGCTCAGGACATGATGTCATCTGGGTAATTGTTGACTGGCTTACCAAGTCTTCCCACTTCTTGGTCATCAGGATGACCGATTCTTGGACAAGTTGGCAAGAATGTATATCTTGAAAGTAGTCAGATTACATAGAGTGCCAGTGATAGTAGTGTTCGACAGGGGCCCCAGGTTCACTTTTCAATTTTGGTCTAGCCTTCAGCAAGCCATGGGAATGAAATTGTCCCTTAGTACTGCATTCCACCCTCAAACCGATGGGTAGTCAGAAAGGACAAATCCGCATACTTGAGGATATACTATAAGCTTATGTTCTTAACTTCGGGGGCCATTGCGATGACTATCTACCCCTAATAGAGTCCGCCTACAACAACAGCTACCAAACAAGTATTGGCATGGCTCCGTATGAGGCGTTATATAGGCGCCCATGCAGATCACCGATTTGTTGGGAGGAAATGAGTGATAGAAAACTGTTTGGCCCAGATCTGGTAAAGGAGATTACATCCAAAATAGTTGAGATCATGAAGAACATTTAGACGGCTCAGAGCAAGCAGAAGAGTTGTGTGGACACCCGGAGGAGAGATTTGGAATTTGAGAAAGGCGATCAGGTGTTCCTTAGGTCACTCATTTCAAGAGAATCAATAGATTCGGCAAGAGAGAGAAACTGAATCTCCGATTTATTTGACCATTCGAAATCTTAAATAGAATTGGTATTGTCGCTTAGAGACTGGCACTGCCTCCAGAACTTTTCAGGATCCATAATGTGTTTCATGTGTCCATGTTACGCAAGTACAACCCGGACCTCTCTCAGATTTTGGCCCACGAGCCTCTTTCATTCTAGGAGGATCTGTCCTACGAAGAAGTATTGATCGATATTGTGGACCGAAAGAGCAGATTAATTTGCAACCAGAAAATTCCATTTGTTAAGGTCCTATGGCAGAATCACACACCGAGAGAGACAACATGGGAGCTAGAATTAGACTTCAGAGCCAAATATCCCTAGCTATTTGATTGAGAGTGAGAAAGACAAATTTGAGGGACCAAATTTCTTTTAAACGAGGAGAGTTGTAACACCCTAAATTAATTTTTTATAATTTAGGATTTAATTATAAATATAATTTCTTAATTTTTTAATTTTTTAATTTTAATTTAGAGTAAAAATGAAGTAAAATTGATGGAGAATTAAATTGAAAATAATTTTGGAGAAAAAATGGTGAAAATTTGGGTTATGGGGGGTATTTTTGAAAGAAAAATCAGAAACCAATAGTCAAAATATAATTTAGAGAAGTTTCACCACGTAAGATGCCCGGTCAGCAACCTCGACGAATCAGGATGCGCCGCGTGGCAGAGGACGCTGGTGCGGTGACACACGGGAAGACACGCGGGCGATCCGCGTGCCTGCAATAAAAAAGGTTCAGATCCGTTCCCGCGTGCACGAATGACCCATATGTGTTTCCTCCCCAAATGCGATCAGACGGTCAGATTTGAACGTGATCAGAGGGTCAGATTTGAACGTAATCAGACGACCCAAATTAGATCGTGATGAATGGTCCAGATTGGATCGTGATTAACGGTATAGATTCACTCTCTATTTAATCACGACCGGACGGTCAAGATCAAACGCGATGGATGGCCCAGATAGAAAAGAACGAATATAAATAACCCTCCATTCACACCAAACCCTAACCCTAACCGCCAGACCCCATCGCCGGAGAAGAAGACTCAGTTACCGGGAAGGAGACCGCCGCCACCCGCCGCCGCGCTAGAGCCCTTTCCGACTGCCAAAAGAGGTGAAACTTTTCTCCCTTGCTCAAAATTTAATTTTAAAGACTCTCATGGCCAAATCAGAGCAAAAGAACTGGCTGATTAGTCGAAAAACGTGGGCAAACCTGGCGGCGCCGCCGCGAGAAATTCCACAAAACGCCTCCGATGAGGCCTTTTCTAATTCCCGTTTGCATAATTTTTTAATTGTTGTGATTACCATTTCCTTCTCTATAGGTTAACTAGAGCAAAACATCTAATCACAACGTGAGCCGAAGGAGCCGCCCCACCGAAGAGCCCCATCGCCAGTGAGTTTCAGTTTTTTTGTGTTTTTTTTGCCAACCGAGGCCCCTTAGCATGTTTTCTTGCAGGGATTGATTTGAAATCAGCCGAATTCGACCGAAAATAGCCGACCACCGCTGCGGGCGGCGGCGCCGTCACCGGAACACGGCAGAGCCACCGTGCTAGAATTCCAGAATTGGCCAAAGTGGGCCCTGAGACTGATTTTGGATTTGTTTGGGACATTTATAGGTACTTATAGTGCGTTTTGATTCCCGAAAAAAAATTCAGGGAACCCAGGAACCGCCTATAGGCGCAGTAAATAGTTTAGCTTTTCGGACACCAAATTGAGTAAGAATCCCTCACCCTATTCTTTGGTATAGAGTTGAAGTATAATTAACAATAAATACGGTATTTTGTTACAATTTAGAAAATGTTCATAATTAATTATGGATTACTAATGGAGTCAGAACCAGAAATTATCTAATATTGTTCTATTGATTGTTTTTATAATTTAAATGCATGATAGTACCTTATTGATTGATTTTATAGCTTTGAATGCATGTATTGTTTGATTTATGTGATTGCCATTGAATTGAAAAAATGAAAACTAAAGAAAAACGGAAAATTGTGTGATTAAGTGAATGGATGAAATGATAGCCTTACTGTATATCATGGGAGATGGTGGACGGACCGGGTACAGTAGGGAACCCTACCGTGAACATTGTCTCATACCAGACGGGGTATCGAGACTTAGTAATTTGGCACTCATACTGGACTAGGTATGGGGATGGTCTGTTTCACCCTCATATCGGATAGGATATTGAGATTTAGTAGTTTAGCGCTCATACCGGACGAGGTATGGGGACGGCCCTTAAATTGAGAATATTGAAGGAAATGATTAACGCGTAACGAGGACATCTCTATGAACCCTCATGGATACCAATAGGCCAATAAAAGGAAAGATTGTTGTTTGATTTATTGAATATGGATTTATAATGTGTGCATGTTACCAATTGCATATAAAATCATGATAAGTACTATATTATTGTATCTATAGGTTGTTTTTATAAATCTCACTGCGGTAAGTGGATGGTAAATGGTTTTATTTTTAATAAATGTATTGGTTTAAATTAAGTGCTGCATTAGTTGTTTTGATTTTCTACTAATATTTATTTCTGTGTCGTTGATATAATGTGATATTCTTATTAAACTAGTGTAACTCATCCCTTATTTAACCATTTCATATCAAGATGACCAAAATCCAGATCCCGATCTGCAAGAGGGTTGCGAGTAGAATACTAATTTTCTTTATTTTTCGTTTATTTCCTTATTTCTTTGTATTTCTTTCAAAATGATGAATTTCGAAACACTAATTAGTACTTTAAGTTATTATATAAATAATATAAATCTTGAATATTTATTTTGTTTTCGTACTTTAATTATCATTTATTTCTTTTTGAATATTTTCGGTACATTATTGTTACTCCATTTTTGTCCCTAAGGCTCTTATTTTTACTATATTTATTAGTATGGTATTCATTGTTGTCACAATTATTATTTTTATAATCATCGTTATTACCACGGTTATCAATAAAACAAACAATGACTTATCCTATTATCTTACTTATTACGTTCCCTAGTATTTTCCCAAGTCCTCAACTACTTTTTCCTTGTCAACATCCTTCTAGCTAAAATCCAAGTCGCCTCATTATTATACAACTCTGTTGAAACACAAACTAATTCATCAACATTTACTATATAATTCCTTAATCCTCTATTTCATAACAAAAATTCACGCATCCCGAAAGTTTCTCTCTGTGTTGAGATCTTGAAAGCATGACATCGGTTATTGAGCAGCCGACTTTATCTTCCCTGGTAAACGTTTCATTGCTTCCTTAATCATTTTCGCTATTGTAGCACTACTTGTCTGCTGTTTGTTTGGCTCACGAGACACTGCGTGGGTAAATTATCTCCGTGTAATTGGAAACGATTTTAATTTGTTGTATGGGAGTTGAGCTAAGAAAGAAGGTTATATGCTTGATCAAACGAATGACAGATGAGAAACTTTAATCTAATCAAACAAACAAATGTGAAAGGCATCATCTCCTTGGATTTCATTATAGTTACTTTTCCATATTCCTTCTTTTTGAGACGAATATGCCTGGCACATTAAATTGAAGTTTCTGATTTCTTCTTTCTCTCCAAAATGGAGCTCTGCTTTTAAATTTTGGGGTCGCATTGGGGTTTGTTAGGGAGTTTCAAATTATTATTTTTTTTTTTTCTATTTGTTGCCTGAGAATCGAGAAAGTAAGGGGAAATGAAAAACAGCGAGTTCTTCGTTGAGGTATCTAGGAAATTGAAATTAGTCACACAAATCAATCTAGTTGGTAATTAGTCTTGCTAAATCAAAACTGTTCTAATTAGTTCCGTTATTTTAGCCCTAGTTTTCTTTGGTCCTCTCCGGAGTGGACTTTGTTTAATATTCCTACATGAGATCTTTCTTTAATTTATTCTATTTTTTGTATTCTTTTACATCTTTATTTTCTTTGGTTAATAAAACACTGGAAAAGAGAAAAAATAAGAGAGACAAGAAGCTTTTTAAATTTATGATTGTCCATTAACTTGGACAATTGTCGACCAATGCCACTTAATTCACTCATATCAAAACAATTTGTGATAAACAGCATCTTCATTATTAAAAGAATCAGAATCATGTTAAGTTATGATATCTTCTACTCTATTTGGACCAACCACAGAAATCACTTAAGTTTACTGCTGATGTTTAAGTTCATTGGTATTCATTGACTATCTTGCTGCTTTATAGGCTGGAAAGTCTTCTGGGGAGATTGATACCGAACAAGAGCCTCTTATTAGTGGTACAAACAGTTCAGAAGATTATTCTGTTTTTGCTACAATTCTCCCGTGAGTTTTATTTTTTAAATGCTTGAGTAAAAGTAATTGAATGTCTGATTAATTTTGTGAGGAAATGTGTATTTTGGAATATGATTGAATATCTGATGACTTGTAGCTAATATGAGATTCTGCAGCTACTGGAAAATGAACTGTGATAAAATTTGGGCAAATACTTAAGTTTTTCACGTATATTCAGAAAATTGAACCTTTTTAATTAATGGTCATTGCTTAAAAAATGCGGAAATTTTGTTATGCACAGAACAGATTGCAGTTAGATAAAAGATCAAGTGTAACTTCCCTGTAAACTAGTATCATAATATTCTGATACCAAGTGAAGTTATATTTATTAGAGAATTTTCCACGGAGCCCTTTTAGTTTGACTATTTTTTTAAGTATACTATATTGATAAATCCTACTGACACTGTCTCAGGAGATCATAGATGTAGGAAATCGCGATCTAATTTTATCTTCGGTAGGGAACTTACAGCTGCGAAAAAAGGTTTGCATATACTGTGTGGCTGTTATGTCCACTGCTATGGGATTGCCTCACAGGTCTGTCAATCAAAAAGTCTTCGAGCAAGCATGAACCTTGCTTGTTAGATTTGCAGCTATAACAGCCTATGATTTGGTTTGCTGGAGAGACCCATGATCTCTTAGGGAATCCATTAATTCATAGAATAATTGTATTATTAAGATAGGTACTTGTAGGGGAGTTGCTTCTATGACTTTGGAAGAAATCTAACCAATTCCTAATTTGCAGAAACTTAAAACAATTAAAATACTGCGAGTTTCGGGAAGTGTGAACTTCCTTATACATCCAACTCTCATGGTCCTGGGCTTTGGATATGATCACAGGGCCTGATAGTGTAAAATCTTGAAGCAAGCAAGCTGCTTGCTTCCTGGTTTTCCAGTCTTCTTGGCCTATGGTGAGACTCATCTTAGAGAACCTCCGATATTTTAGATAGAAATTCTTTGGATTAGTAGTTTGATGATTTTATTGATGATAATAGGTTCTTTATAGGGAAGCCAATAGAAATAGATCCCTATTACAATCTAGGAATCATAATTCTAGATTTTTTCCGGTTTTTAACCCAAATCTAATTGTATATCTAAGAATTGTAATCCTAGTTTCATTCCAACTTCCTAATGTATATCTAAATCTAAATACTTAATATAGATTCTGTTCTTAAAGAATTATAACTCTTATTAGTTACTTAAAAAACAAAATTCTTACCCAACTATAGACTCACATTCCTTTCTATCTGCTTTCATTGGTCCCACGCCTTGCTTTTTTCAATTTTGTAACTTGTCCACAAGTGCCAAAATGAAATGTTTTCTCATCCCCTGCTTCTTCCTTATTTGTTGTCTCGTCTTTCTCAAATTCCAACAAGAATAGTTTTTACATGTTGAGGCTTGTGAAAAAATTGAGTCAGAACTTGAGAAAATGTAGAAAAATTGAGAGCAAAGTACAAGGAAGAAAGAAGAAGTTGCTGGAATGATTTTTTTGATTGATATTTTTCAGCATATATCAGCTCATTAAATAGAAAATGAATTCAAAATAGTCAACATAAATATTAAATCAGGTTTACTGATTATACAACTTCCAAAAAACAAATTTCCAATGAATTTTGCTGATTCAAATTCTTTCATTAACTTTTGCAACCATAATAGTTTACATACTTCTTGGGTCATTGCTTTATATTCTACTTCAGCACTATAGTAAACAATTACACTCAATTTCTTACTTTTTCATGTAAGCAAGTTGCCTTCTACGAGTGTACAGTAATCGGTAATTGATCTTCTATCATTTAGAGATCCAGTGTAATCGGCATTTATAAATGATTCTATCTTAAAGTGTCATTTTTAGAGAAGAACATACATTTTTCTGGTGCAGATTTCATGTATCATAATATGTGAAAGACGACATATAAATGAGTCTCGTGAGGATCATGCATATAATGACTCATATGCTATATCAAGTCTGATATATGAGAGACAGATGAGTCTTTCCACCAATCTCTGATATCTTTCAAAGTCAGCTGACGTACCACTACCTGCTTGTAGTTTATGATTGCTTTCACGCTTGCAACCCATCATATCAGTTTCTTATAGTAAGTTTATAATATACTTTTTTTGAGAAATAAAGATTTATTTATTAGATTTGACAACTTCAATTCTCAAAAAGTAATACAATTTTCTTAAACCATTTATTTCAAACTCTTAACCAAGAAGTTCTTTCAATCGAGTCATCTTTAGTTACCACAATATCATCTATATAAATAATAAGAAAAATGACTTTACTCTCATGATGTTTAATAAATAGGGTATGATTAGCATTGTTTTATTGATATTCAAAAGAGATTATAACTTTTCTAAATCTTTCAAATCATACTCTTAAAGTCTGCTTCAACTCGTATGAGGCATTTTCAAATTTGCAAATCTTCCCTTACATTCTTTCATCTTCAAATCCAAGGGAGGTTTTTTATGTATATCTCTTCCTTAAGTCTTCATGGAGCAAGACATTTTGCACATCAAACTGTTGTAAGTCCCAATTAAGGTTAGCTGCATAAGACAGTAATATTATAATTGTGTTCATCTTCACGATAGGTGCAAAAGTTTCCTGATAGTCAACACCATAAATTTGAGTAAACCCTTTAATCACCAGTCTAGCTTTGTACTTTTCAATTGACCCGTCTGTTTTGTATTTTACAATGAACACCCATTTGCAATCAATCATTTTTTTTTTCTTGTGAAGTTGAAACAAGTTCTGATGTTTCATTTTTTGCCAATTGCTTTCATTTCTTTAATCATAGTTTCCTTCTATTTGGGATATTTTAGAGTTTCTCTCAAATTATATGAAATAGATATAGAGAAAAAAAATAAGATAAAGATTTTATAGGAGAGAGATAGAGAGTCATAGAAAACAAAGTTAGACATAGGATGCTTGGTGCAAGTCTTGATTCATTTTTTAAGAGTAATGAGTTTATCAGATAAATTATAAATTAAAGATGACTTACCAGTATTTTCAGGAACTGAAGAAGATTCTTGATCTAGACAGATTATATGATAACTTTTTTGCTCTCGTCCCTCATTGAATATGTTTTCAATTTTGGTTTATCCAAATGTTCAACATTTTTTTCTTAAATAAGATCTTATAAGATAGAATTTTTTCCCTAAATGTAACTATTAAGAATTACCAAACTGGGCATCATCTTTTCATTTTCACTCTTCTCCTGAAGAGCTGTTGGGTTTGAGCTGAAGTAAGACTCAGATTCTCTAAAGACAATATTCATAGTCACAAAATATCTTCTATACAGTGGATGATAACACTTGTAATTTTTGTAGTTAAGAGAATATTTAACAAATATACACTCGAGAGATATAGATTTCAGCTTACTCACATTTCTAGTATGAACAAAACAAATACATTCATACACTGTTGTGGGAACAATATAGAAATTTTTTTCTTACAAAGCCTCTAGAGAACTTCAAAAATCTAGGATTCATGAAAGCATTCTATTGATAAGATAAGCAGTTGAGAGAATTGTATCTTCCCAATAACTTTTTGATAGATTCATGGTGAACATTAGTGATCGAATTACCTCCAATATGTGTTTGTTTTTCCTTTCAACAACCTTATTTTGTTCATTGGTGTAGCCACAACTTATCTGATAAATTATCTCGTTTAACTTTAAGTAGGTACCGAACTCATTATCTATATTTTTTGTACTATTGTCAGTTCTTATAATCTTAACTTTAGCATTAAACTATGTACATATCATCTTATGAAATGATTAGAAGCATGAAAAGATATCACTTTCTGCTTTCAACAGATAAATCTATGTTAATCTAGTACAACAGTTAATAAAAGTAACAAACTATTTATAACCAGATAAAGATGTATTATGCGTAGATTCCCGCACATCAGAGTGAATAGTTATAAAAAGAGTTGGATTTCTATTAAATGATAAGAACTCCTTTTATATTTAGTAAGTTCACATGCATCACAAAATAAAGAATTCATGAAAGTAATTTTAAACAAAGTAGAATATAATTTTTCAAAAACAAAAAAGAAAAAATTTCCCAACCCCTGGTGCCATTATAATATTTTTAGATTGATTTCCTTATTCCAACAGTGACTTGATTCCCAATTAAGTTCTGACTTCTATCCAAAATATATAAGTCATCCTACAGCCTACTTGTGCTAATCCTCTTCTATGTTTGAAGATTTTGAAAGATGCAATAATAAAAAAAAAAAAAATTCAATTTTACAGTTAAACTCTCTAGTGATGATACTAATAGATCAAAAGACTGTGAGATAAATAGGCAAATATAAAACTGAACACAGTGTAATAGCCGATGTACAACTAATGGAATATGTTCTAGATACAGAAGTGTATGACCCATCTGTTATACTGACATTTCCTTCTTTAGTAAAAGAAAAATATGTTAGGAATTCTTTATAAGAGCTATCATGTATCTGTTAGGTGCAAAGTTTGTAATCTAGTATTAGGAGTAGAAATAAGAGGGAGATGAGTAATATCTGATTTTATCATATTTGATCTACCAATAGTTGATGAAGAGGTAGGTTGAGACAAAATATGTTTTAGATTTTGAATCTCGTTAGTTGAAAAAGCTCAAACTGTTGATGTGTTAGGTGTTTCACTTGTCTCAACTAAATTTGTTTGAGCTCTCATAGGTCCATCTTTTCTTCCCCCACGACTTCTATTTGGTCGTTCATGCAATTTTCAGTAAGTTTTTTTAGTGTGTCTCGTCTTGTCACAATAGTCACAATTCTGTAGGTTTTTGAATTGATCAAACTGAGCAACTAATCCAACATTCTCAACTGGTGCTATGTCAAGTATGACATTTGTTTTATTTTTTTTTTATTGAACGTAAGTATAAGTTTGTTGTAATGAGGGAAGATGATTCTTACTTCGTACCTGAACCCGTATCTAATCATATTCGGTGTGTTCAGACCATATAAGAAATCATAAATCCACTCAGTCTCTATCGATATTTGAAACTTGGCTGCATCTCCAGAGCAATATGACTGGAGATTTTGATAATAATTTAACTCCTGTCATAGTCTATTGAATTCAGAAAAATATTGAGAAATAATCATGTCTCATTGGTTTGTGTTATGAATCTTATTCAAAGTATCATTACCCACTTGTGAGTATATAAGAAATGCTACATTCTATATTTTTTCTTTAGTACTGAGCAACAGATACGTTCGGCGAATGTGAGATTGCATAGAATTGATGACTCAAGATATTATCAAGGAGTTTTCAGAATCCTATCTATTATATTCCAAACTAACAACATCTGGTTTCTTTATATCACCAATAATATAATATTAAAATTCTCTAGTTTTGATGAGCAATAAACAAGATTCTGAGTAAACAAGATAACAAGTTCTATTAAAATTTACAGGATTGATTTGTAATGTGGGGTTATCCAAATTAGGAACAATAAGTTTTTTGTTTCTGTCATTTTAGAGAATTAAAAACAGGGATAAAACAATACTCACTAGCTAATCTCAACGAGATAGAATACACTCTCTGACCAGCACCAACGAAGGCTGGAAAAAATGCTGCAAGCCCGGAGAAGATCACCGGAACTAGATTCGTCCAGGTAGGCAGTAGCACAGATGCGACACTAGGAGTGGCGGCGCTTAAAGAACGGAACCAGAGAAGGCCGGTCGACTCGGTGCGCGGAGGAACGGATCTGAATGGCACAGATTGCAAAGAAACTAGATCTGAACAGGACCAAGTGTGCGGCGTGGGGAGATTAGAGGGCCGACGTGACCAGATCATAGCGCATGATGCAATGTGAGACCAAACTTGGCTGGAGAAGAAGATCCACACGCTCATGGTTGCCTGAAGAAGACGTACGGAATCACGCAGTGGTCCTGATGCAATCTGATTCGCGTGGCAGAGAGGAAGGGGCGCCGGATCTATGAAGTCGGACCCTGTGCGCTAAACCAGAAGGCTGAAGAAGGATAAGCCAAGGCCGTCGAAGGAAGAGGCGACACAATTTGAGCTGGGTCACAAATTTTTTGACTGCACGTCGGCAGCGCGTGTGGCTCACTTGTTCGAGAAAACAGTCACCGGAGTTAGGCGGCAGGCCGGCAGTGAGGCTGCAACTCTGTTTAGGTGGGTGGTGAGATTAGATTTTGATAGCTGGGTATTAATTCACCCTTTTGTGCTATTTTAGGGTTTGAAAAAAAAAATCCTGAAATCATAACTCTAAAACATACTTATTTGACTCTAATATCATAAAGATTTTTTAAAGAAAATATTCACTTTATTTTATGATACCTTGTACGTTGTTATACTTGGAGTATATATAAATAAATTCCTACCTACAGATAAAAAATTACTATTATAATAGAATTTTAATTGAAAGAAATTACTATTTTAATAAGATTTTAATTAATTACATCATCTCAACTAATTAAGCAACAAAATATTCTTATCAATAGAATCATAATCTTAGTTTTATTCCAATTCCTAATCTAAATCTAATTATAATTTTAGGAATTATAATTCTTGTTTCATTCCAACTTCTTAGTCTATATCTAAATTTAAATACTTAATAGAAATTGTTAAAGAATTACAACTTTTATTTAGTTACTTAATGTAGCTTTTATGGAGTTACTTAAAGAAACCAACTTCCTATCCATCCATAAACTCATCCTCCTTCCATTTGTTGTTTCCATGGGTCCCGTGCCCTACTTTTGTAATACCAACTAACTAAAGTCCAAATTATAAGGGACCTAAAAGTCATAACTAGGAGCAAAGGAGGTTGTCAGTAGGGCTCCTGGTGGATGCTGTAGTTCTCTTTTGCTTTTCTTCCTTGGCTCTCTCTTTTATCCACCTGACTTGTGAATCAGTTGGGGGGTTTGTTTATGGCTTATGTGCATAGCATCACTTGTCCCCTAGTTGAGGTGCTTGTCCGCGAGTGTCGATGTAGGATACGGGTGGTTAGATCCACTTCATCTTCTCAAGAAGCATCAGCTAGTGAGTGTTTCCTAATTGATAAAGAGTTGTTCCTTTCCACCTTTAGGTGCTGGTCTATGAGTGCCTTTCTCTTACATAGGTTGGAGTCTACGCAAGCCTCGTAAATTTCACTACTATGACTTCAAGCAAGAGACATGGGAACAAAGATGAATCCTTGCAGCAGACAGTAAGTCCAGCTTGTAGGCTAAGTAATGTAGGATTTAGAGTTAATTTGCCTACTAAGAAATAGAGAAAAATTTAAATTTCACACCTAAGGTTCTTAGGCATCGCACCTAGGGTTGATTGAGTCACAAAATCAATTATGAGAAATTCTCAAAATAATATTATTTAATATTTGAATGATCAATAAGTGAAATCACAAAATTATTTGAAATAATCATTAATGTATTAAGATTTTTCTTAGTGCACATTTTGTGAATGTGCACATATGCTTAGATGGGTACATGAATCTTAAGGTGCATGTATGTTTAGATAAGTACATGAATTTTAAGGTGCATGTAAGTACATTTATGTATGGTTTACCATATGTATGTATCTTCTTTCTTATATAAACTCTTTTTATATTTTGAATACAATATAACAAGAAAACTTAAGTTTCTATTTATACTTTCTCTTTTTTAAATATATCTACCAAATAATATTAGAGCTCTCATTCTTGAGAGACCTGTGAGAGTGCAATCTTTAGTGTTTGTAAGGAAAAGAAATCAAACACCTTGAGAGCAGCGGAAATATGTCTGCAAACAACTTCTTAGGGACCAGACCTCTATTGTTTAATGGAGAAACTATCGACTGTGGATGATCAAAATGAAAGCCTACTTGAAGGCCTTGAATTTATGAGAAGTAGTAGAAAGTGGTGAGGAACCAACTCCATTTGGAGGTGATCCAACTATTGCACAACTTAAAAATTATAGAGAGCAAAAAGCCAAGAAGCCAAGAGCTCTGACATGTCTGCACTCAGCCTTGTTAGAAACTATCTTCTTGAATTTGATGACTTGTGAAACTCCTAAAGAAATTTGGGAAAAGTTGAAGGAGTATGAAGGCAATGATAGGATGAAAAGTATTCAAACTTCTTACATTGAAAAGGGAGTTTGAGATTGCATAAACTAAGGGAAGGTGAGACTGTTAAAGAGTATGCTGGAAAATTGTTGGAGATTGTAAACAAAATAAAGTTATTTGGAGAGCCATTTTCAAACAACAAAGTAGTTGAAAAAATGTTGATAAGCTTATTGGCGAGGTTTGAACCAAAAATTTCAGCAATTGAAAAGTTATGTCATCTACCAAAGCTTACTGTTGCAGAACTTATTAGTAACTTACATGCACGTGAGCAAAGAATAAAGGAGCTAGTTTCAGAAGGTCAAGTAAAAGATCCTTATCTTCCATTTTGTAATTCTCCCTAAAGATAAGGAGTGATGAAAAAATGCTTGTGCTTATGGAAAGTAACATACATCGAGACATAGCACATTTTTTATGAAAATGGTATGAGTTGAAGAGTAATCTACAAAAACATATTTTAATGCTATCTAATTTCCCCTGAGTTGGATTGTGGATATGGATAAATAATACACATCCAAATATCTTGGGGACAAGATGATTTGCATACAGATTAGGATATTATGTGGAGAGAATGCCTGTTGAACTCTAGAATTCGAAGACTCTAGAAGGTAACTGAAGATTTTTAGAGAAAAAATAAACCACTAATTTTATTTATTGTTTTTTGTGTTTACATTTAGGTATATATAGAATGAGTTATCTTTATTTTAGGAGGATTCTAATTACATGATATTTCTTTATTATTAGAACTCTAAATAATAAAATATCCTATTTAGCATAATATCTTACTTAACATGGAATCTTTATCGACACTCCCCCTTAAGTTGATGCAAATATATTACACATGCCCAATTTGCAAATCAAGTTCTGGAGAGATTTATTGTATAGTCCTTTAGTGAAAATATCAAGCACGTGGGAACCAGAAGATACATGATATAAGAGTAGGGAATCATAAACCACTTTCTCTTTTATAAAGTGTCGATCAATCTTAGTGTATTTTGTTCTATCATGTTCAATTAGATTATGAGCAATGTTAATGATTACTTTATTGTCATAAAATAAGGATAGACTCTCATTTTTAAACAGTTTTAATTCCTTCATTAGCTTTTGCAGGCATGGTAATTCACATATTCCTTAGGCCATTGCTTTATATTCTGCCTCAACACTAGAGCGAACAATTGCACTTTGCTTTTACTTTTCTATGTAACCAAGTTGCCTCCTGCAAGTGTGCAATAACTTCTAGTTGATCTTCTATTATTTAGAGACCCAGCCTAATTGCAATCTGTAAATGATTCTATTTTAAGATGGCCATGTTTAGAAAACATATATCTTCTGGTGCGCAGACTTCAGTATCGTCATATGCGGAAGATAACATGTAAATGACTCTCATGAGAATCATGCATTTACTGACTCACTAGACTAACTACATATGCTATATTAGATTTGATATGTGAGAGATGAATAAGTCGTCTAACTAGTCTCTGCAATCTTTTCAAATCAACTGATGTCCCATTACCTGCTTGTAGTTTGTGATTACTCTTAATAAATGATTCTGTCAGCTTGCAACCCATCTTATTAGTTTTTTCTAATAAGTATAAGATATACTTTTTTTGAAAACTGAATATCCTTTTATTAGATCTACCAACTTCAATTCTCAAAAAATATTGTAATTTTTTTAAATTCTTTATTTCAAATTCTTAAAGCAAAAAGTTCCTTCAGTCGAGTCATCTCATCTATATCATCTTAAATCACCACACTATAATTTACATAAATAATAAGAAGAATGTCCTTACCCTCACGATGTTTGATAAACAGAGTATGATCAGTATTGCTTTGTTGATATTCAAAAGAGATCATAACTCTTCTAAACTTTTCGAATCATACTCTTGGGGACTGTTTAAATCCGTATAAAACATTTTTTAATTTGCAAATGTTTCCTTGCATCATTTCATCTTCAAATTCAGTTAGAATTTTCATGTATACCTCATCCTCTAAGTCTCCATAAAGTAATGTATTTTTTTCATCAAATTGTTGTAGATCCCAATCAAAATTAGTTGCGCAAAACAAAAATAATAAAGGTGCAAATATCTCTTGATAGTCAATTTCATAGGTTTGAATAAATCTAGTTTTGTACCTTTCAATCGATCCGTATGCTTTGTGTTTTATAGTGAACACTCATTTGCAATGTACCATCTTCTTTCTCTATGGAGATGAAACAAGTTCCTATATTTCACTTTTTATCAATGATTTCATTTCTTTATTTATGACTTTTTTTCATTTGGGATCTTTTAAAGTTTCTCTCCAATCCTGTGGAATAGATACAGAGGAAATAAATAAGATAAAAACTCTATAGGAGGAAGAGAGAGTCATAGAAAACAAAATTAGATATAGAGTGCTTAGTTCAAGTTCTCGCTTTCTTTTCTAATAGCAATAGATTTATTCGATAAATTATAAGAGAAAGATAATTCACCAGTATCTTATGAAACCAAAGAAGATTCTCGATGTGTGACAGACTGTATAATGATTTTTTCTGACTTATCTCTCATTAAACATTTTCAAGTCTGGTTTATCTAAACGTCCAACATTCTCTTCTTAAGTAAGACCTTCCGTAATAGAATTTTTTCCCTCAATGTGATTGTTAATTTTTACCCAATTGGGAATCAATTCTTCCTTCTCTCTCTCCCCCTGAAAAGGTATTGGGTTTGAGTTGAAGTAAGGCTCGGTTTCCCTAAAGATAATATCTACAGTTACAAAATATTTTTTAGACGATGGATGATAATACTTGTAATATTTTTGGGTAGAAAAATATCCAACAAATACACACATGATAGTTTTAGATTATAATTTATCCATATTTGTACCATGAACAAAGCACACATCCAAACACTTTTGTGGAAATAATATAGGAATTTTTTCCTTACGAAATTTCCATAGAACTTTTAAAATTTAGTATTTGCAAAGGCGTTCTATTAATAAGATAGACAGATAAGAGAACTGCATCTCTCTAGTAACTTTTTGGCAGATTCATGGTGAATATTAGTGACCGAGTTACCTCTAATATATATTTGTTTTTTCTTTCAGCAACCTCATTTTGTTCATTAGTGTAGGCACAAGTTATCTGATGAATTATCCAACTTGACTCTAAATAGACACGAAATCCACTATCCATATATTCTGTACTATTGTCAGTTCTCATAATCTGAACTTTAACACTAAACTGTGTACATATCATTTTATGGAATGTGAAAACATGAAAATACATTACATTTTGTTTTTAACAGATAAATCTATGTTAATCTAATACAATATCAATAAAAATATCTATGATAAGGTAGAGAGATATTCTGAGTAGGTCTCCACATATCAGAATGAATAGTTATAAAAAGATTAGTACTTTTATTATTACTTAAATTATAAGAGCTTTTTTTATATTCAGTAAATTCGCATGCATCATAAAATAAAAAATTCATAAAAGTTCTTTTAAAAAAAGTAGGATATACTTTTTCTAAAATAAAAAATGAAGGATCTCCCAATCGTCAGTGCCATTGTAGTATTTTTATATTGACTTCCTTATTCTCAATTGTGGCTTGATTCACAGTTAAGTTCTGGTTTCTATTTAAGACATATAAGCTATCTTGTAGTCTACGAGTCCCATTCTTTTTCTTGATTTGAAGATCTTGAAAGATGTAATAATCAAGAAAAAATTCAATTTTGCAATTGAGATCTCTAATGATTATGATAATATATAAAATATTATTAGAAAAACTAGACACATATAAAACTGAACATAGTGTAATAGCAGAAGTACAATTAATGAAATCTGTCCAAGACATGAGGGTGTATAACCCATCTGCTATACTGATATTTTTTCCTTCAGTATAAGAAGAGTATGTTAAAAATTATTTACTAGAATCGATTATGTATCTATTAGTTTCAGAATCTATGATCTAAGTATCAAGAGTGAAAATAGGATAAAAATGAGCAATACCTAATTTTAGCAAATTTGATGTGCTAACAGTTGATGAAGAGTTAAGTTGACTCAGAAGACTCTTTAGGTTTGTATTTCTTCTGTAGAAAAAGCTCCAATGGATGGTGAGGTACGTGCTTCCCTGGCTTCAACAAAATTTGCTTGAGCTCTCGTGGTTCCACCCCTTCCTCCTCCCCAATATCTAATTAGTCTTCCATGTAACTTTCAACAAGTTTTTCTAATGTGTTTTGACTTGCCACAATAGTCACACTTTCGAATATCTTTGGATTGGTCATACTGAGCAACTAATCCAATCTTTTCAATTAGTGCAATGTGAAGCATGACATTTCTTATACTTTTTTTGAGTGGACATAAACATAAGTTTGTTCCAATGAGAGAAGATGATCCTTATCAAACATCTGGACCCGTTTTTAATCATATTCGCTGTTTAGACCAGTTAAAAAGTTATAAATATACTATTTTTTTTATTAATTTCTAAAATTTGACTGCATCTGCAAGACAATTTACTTGAAAATCGTGATAGTAATCTAACTTCTGTCATAATTCATTCAGTTCAGAAAAATATTAAGAAATAGTCATCTTTCTTTACTTTATGCTATGAACTTTATTATAGAGTTCATAAATTTGGGCGTTATTCTCCATTTGTAAATATGTAAAAGATGCTGCATTTCATATCTTTTCGATAGTATTAAGCAATAAATATGTTATGTCAATGTATGGTTGCATGGAATTGATGAGCCATAACATTATTAAGGATCTCTCAGAATCCCATTTATTATATTTTAAACTACCAACATCTGGTTTTTTCACCTAATTAGTAATGTAATCCTACAATTTTTTAGATTTGATGAACAATAAATAAGATATCGACCAAGTAAAATAATTAGTTCTATCAAGATTTACGAAACTGATTTGTAATGAAGAGTTATTAAAACTAGTAACACTTACTTTTTTTGCTTATGTTATCTTAGAATACTAAAAACAAGAAGAAAAATATCTAGTAATGAAAAGCGAACTTCCTAATCTGCACCAAAGGAGTCAAAAGAAGGAAAAAACCGAAAAAGGACAAAAAAAGGGGAATTAGATCTGCCTTGGCTCGGCTCAGGCACGGACGGACCAGGTTTGAGTGGTCCGGCGCGCAGAATGACCATACCAAACGTCCCCTTGCGTGGAAAAACGGAATGGCGCGGCGGAGGAGATCTGTCTGGTCAATACAGCACGACTCAGCAGCGACCGGAGCAGTGTGGCGTGCAGGAGGAGCAATTGACCCATCTCCAAACGCGGATTGGCTGGAACAGAGCGATGGAGGGTGCAATACAGATCTGTCGGATGCGCGCTGCTGCGCAAATAAAAGGCTGGATATGTGTGATCAAGCCAGATTTCGTGCAGAAATGAGCCAGATTTGTCTCGATTGGGCTTTTCCGATGTTGTTCCAAAGTTTTTCTGGCCGAAAGGGATAAAGCCGATGGCACGTGTGGCTCACGCACCTCTGCTGCCGGCGGCGCGTGTGGCTCACGCACGCAGAAACTGATTGGTGTGCTAGCCGGGGTTGAGCAGCGACTCTGTCTGGGTCGTGATGAGTTTGGTTTTTTTGGTAGTTGAATACCATCTCAGCTTTTTTTTTACTATTTTAGAGTTTTATAAAAAACTCTTAAATTAAAACTTTAAAATAGTTTTATTTTGGTTTTAATATTATGAAGATTTTTGGAGAAAAAATAAATTTTTAATTTTATTTCTTCTTATTTGTGTTTACACTTAAGGTGTATATGAAGTGAATTATTCTTATTTTATGAGGATTCTAATTATATGATATTGCTTTATTATTAGAAGTTTAAATAATAAAATATCTTATTTAACATATTATCCTACTTAACATGAAATCCTTATTAACAGTAACCAATTGATGAGATGTGTGGTTGTAAGAATATGCTTCCCCCAAAATAAGTTAGGATTGCTGAAACAGAAACACTTGATTGATTTTAAGAAGATGATCATCTTTGCTTCCTAAGATTTTATTTTGTTGTTGGATGTTGACACAAGATGGCTCCTGTATTATCTGAAGTAAATCTTTTGATATTGACACCAAATGATTCTTAGTCATGGAAAAGAGCTTTAGGAGAACAATACTGACTTTGTTCTTATGTTTGAGCAAAAAAATATAATCGACAAAAAACCATCTTGCCTCAAAGACATAAGGAACAATAGAAGATTCCCGAATATCACTTTTAATTAGAAAAAACAGAAACAAATTTTCTTTTATTACTAATTGGAAAGGATACATGTTTGTCTTTAGCAAGTTGGCACACTTCACAATAAAAATATTCAACATCTAGACCTTTGAATAAAACAAGAAACATGATTTCAATAAATTGAAATGATGGATGTCCAAGTTGGTGATGATGAAGCCAAATTTTATCTTTATTGGATGAAAAAGACTCCAAAATAAAAGAATAAGGAAACTTGCCCTTGGGAACGTTTTATTGACTCGGTGCTTCGAGGTAGTAGAGGCTCATCCCCTTCGCTAATATGTCTAGTCATCGTCCCCTTCTTGTCCTAAAATACACAAAAACTGTGGTGAAAAACAATATTGCAATGCAATTTCAAGTGAGTTTTTGGATGGAGATGAAGTTTGTGGGCAGGTTAGGAATATGAAAAATATTTTTTAAATTCAGATAAGTTTATTTTGACACCTCATATTCCTATTATGATGGTCAAAGAATCATCACATGTGGCTATTTTCTTCCTACTTGGACATGTGAAAAAAGAAAATCAGTTAGTGGGTCATATGACTAGTAGCTCCCAAGTCCATGGATTCGCGAAAGCTGTACCTGAGACATTTAATTAAATAGGAACCAAAACTTACCTGAATATGCCAATGAGCAAGTACCTGAAGATTTGTCTAGATTATTAATAAGAGACGTTATCCTCTCAATATCTTAATGATTAAGGCTACCTATGAAGGCTGGTTTAGGTAAAACGCGACAGTGGGCTGGGTGCTATTGGGTTTAGGTGCGGCTGGGAGCTGTTAGAAATTTTTCGACCATAAAGGCTGGTTGGTGATGATGTTTTCCAGTTATGAAGACCGGTTTAGGGCTATAGGTTGTTGGCAATAAAGGCCAAAAAAAATTGTGGAAGATGACCCCTTATGTCTCTAATATCATGTCGGAGAATATTATAATTTTATTGTCGTTATGGGTTCAAGGGTTTGAGGCAAGGAGATCAACTTTCTCCGCTATTATTTATTGTTGTTATGGAGACTTTAAATGGATTGATGTACAGCGCAATAGAACTTGGATTGATAAGAGGGGTGACAGTCGGCAAAGGAGACAATAAAATGGAGATTTCGCACTTGTTTTTTGCAGATGATACACTGCTGTTTTGCCAACCTGAAAAGAAAGGCTTGCTGTATCTCAAGAATCTTCTTTTGTGCTTTCAAGGTGTGTTGGGTCTCAATATTAATCTCTAAAAATATGAATTGGTTAGGGTGGGAAACAATGGTGATGATGGCAGTTTTGCTAGGATACTGGAATGCAGATCAGCAAATTTACCCATTAAATATCTTGGCGTACCACTAGGTACGAAATTTAAAGATAAAACAACTTGAGAACCTGTGGTGGAGATGTTTGAATCTAGACTTGCAGGATGGAAGAGACATTTTCTATCAAAATGCGGTAGGTATACTCTCATAAAGAGCACATTTGCTAATCTTCCCATCTATTATCTTACCACATTAACCATTCCATGTAGTATTGCTAAAAGTTTGAAAATATTCAATGTCGACTCCTTTGGGGTGATGGTGAAAAAACGAAAAAATATCACTTGGTAAGATGGTCAGAAATTAAGAAACCGATAGTGGAGGGTCAGTTAGGAATCTGTTCTCTTGTTGAAATGAATAAAGCTTTAAAAGGAAAGTGGTTATGGAGGTACGTGAAGGAAGATGAAAAGCTATGGAGAAAGGTTGTTGAAACAAGATGGTGTGGGGCCGCACTTGAAGATGTTGGGCGACTGGATAAAAAGGGCCATGGTTTGGGCTGTGAAAGAACATAAAGAAGGGGTGGCCTTGTTTCAAAGAATGCTTCAAATGGCAGTTAAGTAGAGGCAATGTCATCAGATTTTGGCATGATAAGTGGCTGGAAGGGGAATCTCTAAAAAACAGATTTCCTAGTCTGTATGCAATTGCACAGGTGAAAAATCAGCGGGTTGAGGAAGCTTATACATTGGAGAATGGCAGATACTCTTGGTCGGTTAATGTCACACGAAATTTGAATGATTGGGAAGTTGGTGACAATTGGAGTTGATTTCCAATTGTCAAATCATTGATAAACCGGACAATGTTATCTGGATTCTGAATAAGCAGGGAGAGTTTACTGTTTCATCATACTACAATTGGATAATTGGGAAGGATTACAACAGTGGGCATTCATTCCCTCATATTCAGATTTGGAAGGTCAGGATACCACCGGGAGTTGCATTTTTTGGCTGGGAAGCCTGTAGAGAAAACATTTTGACCCTGGACAAGCTACAAAAGAGGGGACTGGTTCTGGCTAATGGCTGCTTCATATGCAGAAAAGCAGAGGAAACTTGCTGTCACTTACTTCTCAGATGCCCTGTGGTGTATGAGTTGTGGTGCATAATTTATAGCTTACTTGGTATTCATTGGGTCTCTACGGGGTCGGTGCTTGCTGAAGTACGGGCTTGGAGAGGAATTCATTCAACTAAAAATATTGTAAAGATTATCCCATTGGCTATTTTTTGGATCATTTGAAAAGAAATGAATTTAAGAGCTTTGGAGGGATTATAGGTAGATAGATTTAAACTTAGAGGTAGGTGGTTTAAATATTTTGAGTCTTTTATCTTGGAACATGACATCATTAGGAATGAAGATTTTGAGTATGTCATTGGTACCCTTACATCATTGTAAATTCTTATGTATATGGGCGGTACCCCCTTTGGTGCTATACTAATTTATACTTTAACTTTTTCTTTCAAAAAATAATATTGAATAATGCCACTATACATATACATCCTAACTGCAGAAAAGGAAACCTTAACAATTAATTACGCTCATTTTAGGAAACTAATTAAATCAGGACATGACATTGTTAGGTTGGAGAATTTTGGGAATGTGATTTACACCCTAACACAATTGTAAATGTTTTTCATATGGGTGATACCCTCTTCGGTACTTTGTTCATATTATTATCACACTTTTTATTTCAAAAAAAGTTAAATCAGCCTGTTCTAGGAATATACCCTTTTACAACTAAGAAAACAAGTATATTACAAATAATAAAGCTTTATAAGATTGCTAGTTTTTGTTTATGTTCAATTTCCCAAGGAAAAACAATATGATTTGAAAAAATGCACCAACGAACCAGAGCTATTGGCTATATCTAGATCTCAAACCATTGCAGGGAGGTGAATGACACTACTCTCTGGTGCCCTCAAAAGGTTTTTGTCACCCTAACCACCTAGTCTAGTTTCCAAATCTGTCGCAACCAGTTGCACCTCCCATGAGCACATTGCACCGCTGTTACTATGTCGAAACGCCACTTTTTTGTCTGTGAAGTTGCATATTCATATTGGATGAATCCTACACCTTAAAAGGGTCCCATAGCTTAAATCCCCAGTACAAAAGTGACTAGAATTTGATTTGGTTTAAACAAATTGGTTTGATTTTACGTGTTTAAACTAATATTGACTAGTTCTATACTGGTTTGCACCAATTTCCTAGGGTTTTCAAGTCGCTCTTTCTTGTTCTGAGGCTATGTTTTGTTAAAATCAATGCTCTATCTTTCAATTTGAAGTCGAGTGTTGTATGTTAAATCTAGTTGCTTTGCATAAAAAGAAAAGAACTTATTATGGACACATAGAGCTTGCTACTTTGAGGTGCAAGGGCTAGTTGTCCCACGAATATTGTGAACTTCTAGAGCTTGTTGGCTACGGAGATTAAAGATTGGATCCTCAATGAACAAAAACTAAAGGAGAAGTTTATGATACGTTGAAGTTGGGGACAAGTTGTTGTTACAAACACTGTTCAACTAAAATTTGATGCTTATGAGTTCGTCATTCTTCAATGAAGTTGTTGTTCAATGTTTTCATTGCAAGTTGTTGGTTGAGCTTGTTAAGAAGTGGTAATCTATGGAACTCGCCAGTCTCGTTGCAATAGTTGTGAACTCTTGAGCCATTGCTCTATATTTTGCTTCAGTACTAGAATGGGCAATTACACTCTGTTTCTTATTTTTTCATGTAACTAAGTTGTCTCCAACGAGTATGCAGTAACTAGTAGTTGACCTTTTATCATCTGGAGATCCACTCCAATTAGTATCTGTAAATGCTTCTATCTTAAGGTGACCGTCTCTGGAGAAGAGTAAATATTTTCCTGATGCAGATTTCAGATATCGTAATATTCGAAAGACAATATGTAAATGAGTCTCGCGAAGATCATGCATGTACTGATTAACCAGACTAACCGCATATGCTATATCTGGTCTGGTATATAAGAGATAAATGAGTCTTACAACTAATTTTTGATTTATTCCCATATCAACTAATGTACCACTACCAGCTTGTAGTTTGTGATAATTTTCAATAAGGAATTCTCCTGCCTTGCAACTCATCATACTAGTCTTTTCTAATAAGTTTAGAATATATTTTTTTATAAATGAAAATTCCTTCATTAGATCTAACAATCTCAATTCCCATGAAGTACTGTAATTTTTCTAAATTCTTGATTTCAAATTCTCGAACAAGAAGTCCCTTTAGTCGAGACATATCTTTTGTATCATTTTCAATCATCACGATACCATTTATATAAACAATGAGAAGAATGATTATACTCTCACAATGCTTGATGAACAGAGTATGATTAACATTGTTTTACTAATATTTTAAAGAAATCATAACTCTTCTAAACCTTTCAAACTATATTTTTGGAGACTGGTTTAATCTATACAAGACTTTCTTTAATTTGCAAACCTTCCATTGTGTTCTTTCATCTTTAAATCCAGTTGGAATTTACACGTATACCTCCTCCTCTAAGTTCCCATGGAGAAAGACATTTTTCACGTCAAACTGGTACAAGTCCCAATCAAGATTAGCAGCACAGGATAGTAATATTTTGATTGTATTCATTTTTGCGACAGGAGTACAGATTTCCTGATAGTCAACTCCATAGGTCTGAGTAAATTGTTTAGCTACTAATCTAGTTTCTTATCTTTCAATCGATCCATCTGTTTTGTATTTTACAGTTAACACCCATTAGCAACCAACCATTTTCTTTCCTTATGGGGTTAAAACAAGTTTTCATGTTTTATTTTTTACTAATGTTTTCATTTATTCAATCATCGTTTCCTTTCATTTGGGATTTTTAATGCTTCTCTCCAATCATATGGAATAGACACAGAAAAACAGATAAGACAAAGGCTTTATAGAAGGAAGATAGAGAGTCATAGGAAACAAAGTTAGATATAGGATACTTAGTGCAAGTTCTAATTTTTTTTTTAAGAGCAATGGGTTTATCAGATAATTCAAAAGAAAAAGATGACTCACCAGTATCTTCAGGAACTGGGGAAGATTCTTGACCTGAGATAGACTGTAAGATGGTTTTTCCTATCTTATCGCTCCTTGATTACCTCTTCAAGTCCAGTTTATCCAGTTGTATAGCATTTTCTTCTTAAACAAGATCTTCTGACATAGAATTCTCCCCCTGAATTTGATTATAAAGGGTTACCGAATTGGGTATTATCTCTTCCACATCACTCTCTCCCTGAAGAGGTATTGGGTAGAGCTGAAGTATGGTTTTGATTCTCTAAAAGTAACATTTATAGTCACAAAGTATTTTATGTACGGTGGATGATAACAATTGTACCCCTTTTGAGTAGGAAAATTATTCGACAAATACATGTCGGAGAGCTCTAGGTTTCAACTTACTCACATGTCCAGTATGGACAAAGCAAACACATTCAAACATTTTTGGGGAAACAGTATTGGAATTTGTACTTTGCAAAACTTACAGAGGACTTCTAAAATCAAGTACTCGCAAATGCATTTTATTAATAAGGTAGACTGATGAGAGAACTGCATCTCTCCAATAACTCTTAGGTAAATTTATAATGAACATCAGTGTCTTAGGTATCTCTAGTATATGTCTGTTTTTCCTTTCAGCAACCTTATTCAATTCACTAGTGTGGACACAAGTTGTCTGATGAGTTATTTCATTGAACTCTAAATAAGTATAAAACCCACTATGCATATATTATGTACCATTGTCAGTTCTTAGGATCTTAACTTTAGTATCAAACTATATACATATCATTTTATGAAACAATTGAAAGCATAAATATATATCATTTTTTACTTTTAACAGCTAAATTTATGTTAATCGAGTGCGATAGCCAATGAAAGTACAAACTATTGATGACCAGATAAAGAGATTTTGAGTCTGTCCGCGCACATCAGAATGAATAGTTATAAAAGGATTAAAACTTCTATTATGTTTAACAAGTTCAAATGAATCACAAAATAAAGAATGCAAAGAAGTTTTCTTAAATAAAGTATGATAATTTTTCTAAAGTAAAACAAGAATGGTGTCCCAACCGCCGGTGCCATTGTACTATTTCTATATTGACTTCCTTGTTCTCAATGGTCGCTTGATTCCCAATTAGGTTTTAACTTTTTTTCAAGACATATAAGTCATCCTGCAGTTTACTAGTGTCAATCATCTTCCTTGTTCAAATATCCTAAAAAATACAATAATAAGAAAAAAATTAAATTTTACAGTTTAGATCTCTAGTAATAGCACTGATAGATAAAAGATTATTAGAAAAATTAAACACATGTAAAACTGAAAACAATGTAATAGTCAGAATACAATTAATAGAATCTGTTCAAGACACAGGAATATATGACTCATCTGCTATACGAACATTCTCTCATTTAGTACAAGAAAAATAGGTTAGAAATTTAGTAAAAGAGTCTGTCATGTGTCTGTTAACTTCAGAATTTATAATCCAAATATCAGGAGTGGAAATAAGAGGGAGAGAAGAAATACCTGATTTTACCATATTTGATGCACTAATAGTTGTAAAGAGTTGAGTTGAGACAGAATACGCTTTAAACTTTGAAACTCTTCGGTTAAACAAGTTTCAACCGTTGGTATGTCAGGTATTTCACTTGCCTTAACTAAGTTTGATTGAGCTCTCATAGGTTCACATTTCCTTCTCCCATGACCTCTAGTGGGCCGTCTATGCAATTTCCAACAAGTCTTCTTAGTGTGTCTCGGTTTGCCACAATAATCACAATTCTATTAGTTTTTGGAGTGATCAGACTAAGCAATTAACCCAACTTTGTCAACTAGTGTTATGTGGAGCATGACAATTCTTCTACTTTCTTCTCGCCGAATATAAGAATAAGTTTGTTCTAATGAGGGAAGGAGATCCTTACCAAGTTCCTGGACCCATATCTGATCATTTTTCATAAATTTGCTCATTTTTTATAATTTTCTGAAATTTGACAACATTTCTAGGACAATCTACTTGAAAATTTTGATAATAATCGAGCTCTTGTCATAATTCACAAAGTTCAAAAAAATATTGAGAGATAGTCAACTCTCATTGTTTTGTACTGTGAAACTTATTTTAGAGTTCATAAATTTGAGCATCATTATCCACTTGTGAATATGTAAGAGACACTGCATTTCATATTTTTTCTGTAGTATCAAACAACAGATATATTCGGACAATATGAGATTGCATCAAATTAATGAATGAAGACATTACGAATGAGGTTTTGGAGTCCTATATGTGATATTTTAAACAACTGACATCTGGTTTTTTCTCATCAGCAGTAATATAACTCTGCAATCTCCTAGTTTTGATAAACAGTAAATAAAATTTTTATCAAGATAATTATTTTCACCGAGTTTTACAGTATTTATTTGCAATGATTGGTTGTCAGAATTAGGAACAATTAGTTCTTTGCTTTCGTCATGTGTAAGTACTAGAAATAAGAAAATAATACTTAATATTGAATATCACAGAGAGAGAACAAACCTCATAAACACCACCAAAGTCAAGAAATTGCTGCGAGACCAGAGAAGATTACTGAAAACAAGAGCTGAAGTGTGCGCTGGAAAAAAAGCAGATCGCAAAAGAACACAGAGAGCCCTTGCTGGAACAGAAGAAAAAATAGCAGAATCTGGGCAAGGGAATCAGAAGCTTGAGATCAAAAAACCAGAGGATCCATTGCTGGAAGCCTGTCGAAGAAGTAGAAATCGTGCATGAACCAAAAAATGCGCCCGGTGTGCATGACAGAAGACACCATGCCTGAAGGAACAAAGGAGCAGCGGGAACCAGAGACACTGGGTGTGCGCGACTAAACAACGAACCAAAAAGCGTTGGGTGTGTGTGACGGAACCAGACACCATGCTCGAAGGGACCAGAGGAGCAGCGCGAACTAGAGGAGCTGGGTGTGCGCGACGGAACCAGACACCGTGTGCAAAGGAAGCAGCACGAACCAGCGTGTTGGGTTGGGTTGCGTGAACTAGAGAAGGAAGCAGTGGGAACTAGAGGTCGTGCGCAAAGAAGCAGCACGAACGGCCGGGTGCGACAAAAACAGAGGGATCAGGTAGGGCCGAGACGATCACCGAAATAGGGCGACAGGCCGTTGGTGAGGTTAAGACTCTGTTTGGGTAGGTGTTGAAAATATTTTAGGGTTTGAAAGAAACTCTGAAATTTAAAAAGCCTAAAATACTCTTATTTTACTCTGATACCATGTAAAAATTTAGGAAAAAATATTTATGTTTTTTTTACTATATGTTTTGGTGTTACAGACGATACATATATATACAAGATTCTTACATACAAATAGAGAAATTATCCTTATAGTAGAGATATTAAATAATTAAAGGTAAGAGTTATATAGAAAAAATATTACAATTATTTAGACAACAAAATATTCATGTCAACAGTATCAAAATGAACTTATTTGCTCATCAAGTCTCTTATGAGTAGGTGAGTCCCAACATGGTTGGACTTGTGATATTTCTTCCTAATTTGAAATTAAAATGTAATTCTCTGTGTTGGTCCTCTGTAACCATTTTCTCATTTTGATTCCATTAAAGACTAAATAATAGATTGAGCTCTTTCATACTAAAGCTTTTGAGATAATCAGGTCAAATCAATTACCTGATGCAATATCAAAACCAGATCTTTAGTTTGGATTCTGGCTACTGCTCTAAATCTTGCAATTAAATTTCAACTCAAGGTGTAGTGTAGGCTTTGCTTGATCCACACTTTTATTCAGGTGGGTATGTATAGGATGGGGCATGTTATAATATAAATAATATATTAAATTTTTTCCTATTGGTTTAAACTTTTATTATAATTGACAATCATATTTTAGATATTCCTTGCAAATTTAAGGATTATTTATATATCTGGTTCTTGAGCCAGATGGTAGCAGTCATAGTTTTCCAAGAACATTTCTCAAACCTAGTGATATTTTTTCTAAGAGATTTTCTTAGCTGAACACATCTGAAAATTTTATATACAGAGGGCTACTTGATTTAATAATTATAGGAGTGTTTTGCTCAGGGTATTGTGATTCACAGTGACAAATTCTATTGGTCCGAATCTCAAAAGGTTGTTCTCGGGTTTCAATTGACCTGTAAACACTTCAAGTTGGGTTCAGCTTCATTGCATTGTCATTTGGTATGAAGGCTACAATTCATTGCAATTTTTTTTCGATAAAACAATTTCTAGAACTTAGAAGAGAAACTAATTATCCAAATCATATTAGAGGTTCCATGTTGCATTTTTGTATCTAAATGGGAAATAGAAGCAGAAAAGTTCAATTCTATAGGTAAAAATTAAATTAATATAGATATGAGATTTGTGATTATTGGTTATGAATTATAAGATGTTGAAATATGGTACTCTCTTATTTATTTTAATGATTCTACTATCAAAATGTTTCTTTAATATTTTTCTTTTTGCTATTGCTGTCTTTTTATTATTTTTAGGATAAATTATAAAAAGGTCCTTGATATTGAGGAATCATTACCAGTTAATCCATTATTTTTAAGAAATAACAAAATATTTTTCACCATTTTAACTGAAGCAGAAATTTCAAAAACAGGTCATAATAGATTCTGGTACAAACTTTTTGTTCTTCTTGCACCCTTACTGCTACTTCTTTGCCATCTTAATTGAAATCCTAACTTATTTTGTTTTTTCAAAAGAAAAATTACTCATAATGTAGCTGTTTCTTTTTTTTTTCATTTAGGTATTATTTAAGATCTACGAAGAAATTTGACTGAATTCACAAATATATTTTTTATATAAGGATTGCATTAGTTTATCTAATTATACTCCGAAGTTAAAAGGATCTCCATTAGTTTATCTTTCTTTTACTTATTTCTCTATTTTTGCTGTCGTTTTGTCTTTCCAATTCTAAGTATTGAAGAGATCCATTTTATAGTTTTTGATGCATATTCCATACTCCACTTAAAGGTTGAAGTGGCTGCCTACTTGATCATTTTCATTAATTTCCAACTCGTTGATAATATTCTTGTATTTGGTGGTTTCAGATTTCTCTTCCCAGCTCTCGGAGGGCTACTATATGGTTATGATATTGGTTCTACATCTTGTGCTACAATTTCCATTCAGGTGTGCTTTATAAAATTGGGAATAGAAGATGATTTTTGATAGGTGTAGAATCTGAATGATATCATTATACCAAATTGTCAACTTCTCACTTCCCTTTTTTGATTGCCTTGCTTATCCTTGTAGCAACATGGTTTAATAGTTCTGTTATTAACAATCTGTGTGCACAAGTGTGTTCACATTTGGAGGTTAACTCATACAACACATCTGCAAATTAAAGTAAAGCCGGGAGAGAAAGAGAGTGCTAAATTTTAAGTTGTTCAGTAATTCTACATCTATCTGTGGAACGACCTGTTAATTTTTCTCTGTAAAGAACTTGTTACAATTTCAGCTTTCCCTTTAAATAGTTGTTTCAGGAGAAAACCTCAAAATATGAGAATAGCTCCCATATAAAAATTCAGGAGGCCAAAGATAGTGTACCATATCATGAGGCCTGCACTTTCCTAGGTAACCATGTAAAAGGGATGGGATAAATTGAATATTCATCACTTAGGGGATTATCTCTCTTTTTGAACTCTCTCTCTTAATATGAGTTACATCCTCAATATCTTGTAAGGAACATGTTATGTAGGCAGCAACTTCAAAATCTTTCATCATATGAATTGCACGTCGTTTAGGATTTTGATTTCATGCTTCAATAATTTATGCAACAAATCACATACATGGGATAGGACGCAATGTAGACATGAACAGGAGGGCCTTGCTTCCGTTGCTTGTTTTGATCCTCTTGGTCTTCAAGTGTAATGCTCTTGTTGAATTCAAGATGTAGTGGAAGAAATCGCTCTAATACATATATACAAACTTGGAGAAAGACTAATAACCCCAAAAATATTAATCACTTAACCTTTTGTGATTGTGTGGTGATCTTACAAATCATTGAATGCAAGTTCCATTATCTCTTGCTCTACTCTTGCTCTATTTAGAGTGTACAATTAGAGGAATCAAGATAGAATTTAGAACTCCATATAACCCATCAAGTGAAAAAAAATCTATCTCTTGCTCAAAAGTCTCCTTATGGAATGAGAGAAATCTTCCCCTCCACGACTCTGAAACCTAAACCTTTTGGGTTTTTTTTCATAATGTGTATATATATAAACTAAAGCCCAAAAGCATCTAGGTTTTAGTCTTTTGGGTTTCAATATGACTCATGGTGGGAGGGGGGAGGGGGTAGGGGAAGAGAGAAGGGGAGACCGGGTGGGGTGGGTGGGTTTAGTCCATAAATTGTATATTTTCAAATAAGAATTGCATTTTTAAACCCGCTTTGGGTTCAGGTTTTTATGTTATAATTACGAGTTGTGTTCTAGTTTTACGAAACTTATTTCGAACCTGACCAGTTGCCATCCTTATGGGGAAGTATTAGAAAATGTCTCAATCTTCTATCTCAATATTAAGAAATTTAATCTTTTTAAAAATATGGGATACCGGTTAGGGAATGTCACGGATATTAAACTTACTGCATAAATTGAACTAATAATCTAAGGAAAAGTTTGAAGATTAACAATTTTTGTAAGAAAGATAAAAGAAAATCAGAAGCCTCTGGGAAAGAAGATAGTACGAAGAGAAATTTGGAAAAACTGCTTCAATTATTATAAACAGTAGATTTGTGGGTATTTATACATAAAGATTAACTTATGCCCAATTAAAATTATAATCCTGCAATTACACAAAATTACACAACAAATATAACAACTATTCTAAGAGCTCCCCCTCAAGCTGGAGTATATAAATTTTGAATACCCAGCTTGATAATAGCATTTTGAAACTGGGTTGTAGCGAGAGGTTTTGTAAAGCAATCAGCAAAGCTTATGGGAAGAAGAAACTAGCATCAACTGAATTAATCTTTTATAAATGGTCTTCCTGAACAGGCCTTTTACTTAGTAGGTAACATCGATGAAGCTATTGCGAAGGCTACACAATTAGAAATTGAGAGCAAATTGAAGAAATGACCTTAAATCTTTGTGTACTGACTCCTAATCGAATTGTTTGGGATTCAGAAGTAAAAGAAATAATTTTATCTACTAATAATGGGCAAATTGGCATATTACCAAATCACGCGCCTATTGCCACCGCTGTAGATATAGGTATTTTGAGAATACGCCTTAATGACCAATGGTTAACGATGGCTCTAATGGGTGGTTTTGCTAGAATAGGCAATAATGAAATCACTATTTTAGTAAATGATGCCGAGAAGAGCAGTGACATCGATCCACAAGAAACTCAGCAAACTCTTGAAATAGCGGAAGCTAACCTGAGGAAAGCTGAAGGCAAGAGACAAACAACTGAGGCAAATCTAGCTCTCAGACGAGCTCACTACATGACAATTTATTTCAATATGCTTCGTGCGCTCGTGAAATACTGGATTTTCAGTAATCTTGATAGATGAAAGATTGTCACAGTACAAAGCAGTGGGTGGTGATGAAACTTGTAAATCATTAGGCAAATAAGAAAGCCACTGCAATTCACAAGTTGGCGTAGCAAGGGCCCTGTATTCAGCTTCAGAGGAGGACCAAGAAACCGTTTATTGCTTCTTGGTTTTCTAAGATATTAAAGCATCTCCAAGAAAAATGCAAAATTCAGTAAGAGATTTACGGGATTCACGACAAGCTCCTCAATCTGAGTCACTAAAGGTTTTGAGATGAAGAGTATTCTGAACTGAGTAAAGAAGACCTTGCCCTGATGTTCCTTTTAGATACCATAAAACCTGATGTGCAGCTTGCAAGTGTGCTTGAGTAGGAGTATCCAAAATTTGAGACTACTCTTGAACAGAATAAGAGATATCCGGTCGTGTGTTTGTCAAGTAAAGCATTTTACCAATAAGCTGTCTGTACACAATAGGATCTGTAAGAGAAACACTAATATGTTTTGTTTACGTTGACAAACATTAAGACCAGCAGAGGACCTTAATATTTCCAACCCAAAAAAATATTTAGCCTCACCAAGGTCTTTAATCTTGAAAGCATCATGAAGAAAATTCTTAACAGTCTGAATTTGATTCAAGTCATTGCTAGCAATAAGAACATCATCAACATACACCAGAATAACTAAAAAAAAAAAAGAATCAGAATGCTTGAAGAAAAGTGAAGAATCCGAATGAGCCTGCACAAACCCATGATTTTTCAAGACTTCAGTCAGCTTGAAATTTCATTGTCGGCTAGCTTGTTTAAGACCATATAAGCTCTTTTTCAGTTTACAAACTTGATTAGACTATATGCTTTGAATTCCTAGTGGAAGACTCATATACACGTCCTCATTTAAATTACCATGTAAAAAGGCATTGTCGATATCTAACTGATGAAGATACCAACCTTTGGCAACAACTACGGCTAAAAGAATTCGAATAGTAGTGAGCTTAGCAACCGAGGAGAATGTATCTAGGAAATCAATTTCTGATTGTTGAGTATATTCTTTAGCAACCAATCTAGCCTTGTATCTTTCAATAGAGCCATCTGCCTATCTCTTGATCTTATATACCCATTTACAAGCAATAGGATGTTTATCAGAAGGAAAAGTAACAAGATCCCAGGTTTGGTCTTCTTCTAGTGCCCTAATTTCAGTGTCCATTGCCTCTTACCAACATGGAATTTGAACAGCCTGGCTATAGGTGTATGGTTCAATATCTTGTGAAAGAGCAAGAACAAAAGGGTTGTGCATACTGGCAATATTATCATAAGAAAGAACATTAGATATGCAGTGCGGAGTGGATACATAATTAACATGAGGCTTCAGACCATACAAATAGTAATCTTGTAAATGAGATAGACACTTTGTGGATCTACTAGATTTTCTAAGGAGAACTGGAATAAATGAAGAATCAGGTTCTATGTGAGAATTATTATAATTATTTTCAGTATCACTTCTGGGTAGAGAATGAGAAGGATTATACGGTGATAAAGAAATGGATGTATTACCAGAATAATTTGAATCAGCAAAGATGGGAGAATCTGCATTACCTTGATGTTTTAGAGATTGTTGCACAATGCTGTAATATGTTATTAAATCATCAGTGAAAGGAAGAACAAATTTATCTAATGTTGTATGGGACAAAGGAGGAATAACATAAAAAGGAAAAATATGTTCAACAAATTGAACATCTCGAGAGACAAAAACTTGTGAGATTGGATGTCATATAGTTTGTACTCTTTAACATGAGCGGGGAATCCAAGGAAAAGACATTTAATGGTCTTGTAAGATCGACTAGAAATAAGATTGGAGGCATAACACAAGCAGTCAGAGACTTTTAAATGCTAATATTGAGGAATTTTATTGAATGCAACTCAAAAAAAGTATTATTGTTGATGACCGGAGAAGATAAAATATTTATCAAATAGGTTGCATGCACAATCGACCCAGAATTTTATTGGAAGATTGACTTGGAATTTCAACGATCTTGCCACATTCGTTATGTGTTGATGTTTCCTTTCAACCACACCATTTTGTTGCGGTGTGTATGGACAAGTACATTGATGAATTACCCCCTTTTTTGCATAAAATTTTGGCATTTTAAACTCCTGTCCATTATCAGATCGAACACATTTAATTTTTGTCTTAAAATGAGTTTCTACAAAGGCAAAGAAAGTGACTACAATTCCTCTTGCCTCTGCTTTGGTTTTCATGGGGTACAACCAAGTATATCTACTCTTGTTACCAAAAAATAATGATGACCATAAAGAGAAGCAACATTTATAGGATCCCTAATATCAACATGGATAAAATCAAAACAATTACTACTTATTGAATGACTGACAGGAAAGAAAGACCTTTTTTGTTTAGCAAGATGGCATACATCACAAGAAGAAAAAGAACTAGGAACATCATATTTATTTATTTGATGAAGAATTTGAAGTCTCGGGGCTGAAGGATGATCAAGACAAAAATGCCAAAGATTTTCATTAGTAACAGTGTAAGTACGAGTACAATCAGAGCAATTTGTGTTTACAAAAGAACAACCAACATAATTTGACTTAACAATAAAATTTCCAGCACTTGTATTCTTCAAATCTACTGCTTCAAGATAATACAATCTTTGTTGTTCTTTAGCTAAACCAATCTTCCTCGGGTTTTCCTAGATGATACAACAATCATTGTGAAATGTTAGGGAGTAACAAGAATGTTTTAATGAATAACTAATAGATATCAAATTGAGTGAAAAGCTAGGTGCATATAAGACATTATGTAAAACAAGTGAAGGTGTCACATGTACAAGTCCTATATGAGTAACTGGTATGGTTTGAGAGTTTGGCAATCGTATGAATAAATTATCTACAAGTCTACACATAGTAAACATTTCAATGGAACTAACTATTTGGTCTGTAGCTCCGAAATCTATGATCCATTCATTTTTTAGTTGTATGAAATGATAAAAGTAAAGTAGTTCCTGGCAAGGATGCAGATTGAAGGTTACTAAGGTTACCAGATAGTGTATTAATCTAAGGCATGGTGTTTGTATGGGTTGCAGGAATTAAAGGTTGTAGTATGACTAAGAGTTTCTGATATTGATCTCTGGTGAGTGAAAGAGGAAAGTCATCTGAAATATTGCAATGAGAATTAAGTCTCACCCGAGTTTCTGTTATATCTGAATTTACTTCTGTAGGCTGAATACTTGTTTGATTAATAATGGAGACATTCCTCTGCCTAGGTATATAACCTGAAGGATAACCATGCTTTTTGTAGCATTTGTCAACAGTATGGCCAACAAACACACAATGTGTACATGTTGGTCTTTTATTATTTCCTCCAAAATTCCATCTATTCTGTCCAGGAGTATACAAATTTGTAGCTGTTGTTGACCAGTAGTTTTATTTGCATATAAGACATTGGTTTCATACTGTGTTCCCAAAGCTCCAACAGTAATGCTCCTTTCATGTTGCAAAACCAATGCAAACACTTTGTTTAAAAGAGGCAAATGATCTAATATAAGAATATGAGATTTCACAACACTAAAAGACTCATTCAGCCATTTCAAAAATTTGATAATGCGGTTCTCTTCCTAATATTTTCTATCTATAATACCAACATGACATGTGCACTTAACTGGACATTGACAACTAGGTGCTAGTCTTAAGTTCGATAATTCATCCCATAAGATCTTTTATTTGAGTGAAATACTCTTTAACTGATAAGGTTCCTTACTTTAAAGAAGAAATGTCATCATATATGTCTGAAACTCTTACCAAATCACACTATGCAAACCTATCATAGAGATCCTTCTAGAGATCCTTCGCGTAATCAATCCAGATTACACTTTGAGTAATGGACGGTGATAGCGATTGCATAATCCATGAGACAACTATACTATTGCACCTTTTCCATGAATCATACATAGGATCATCTTTGTTTGGGACCGGGATAGAACAGTCCATGAACTTGAATTTATTTTTGGATATTAAGGCCAATCTCATCGAACGGGACCAAGAGTGAAAATTATTACCTGTCAGAACCAAGGAGGTAAGCATGAGCGACAGACTCGTTCAGGTGAAGGTAGAAAGGATTTGCTGTGACTTCCTCATTCTTTCAAGATTCATGAATCATATGAGTCTCCATAACAGATTTACTGATGAAATCATCAAGATTTTGATCAGAAAGAAGACTAAGGGTTTCTGTGAAAAATTGAGCGATTAACAAACCAACAAATTAAATTAGTGTGGCTCTGATATCATATTAAACTTACTGTATAAATTGAACTGATAATCAAAGGAAAAGTTTGAAGATTAACAATTTTTGTAAAAAAGATAAAAGGAAATCAGAAGCCTCTGGGAAAGAAGAGAACACAAAGAGAAATCTGGAAAAACTACTTCAGTTATTATAAACAGTAAATGTGTGCGTATTTATACATAAAGATTAACTTATGCCCAATTACAAATATAACCCTACAATTACACAAAATTACCCAAAACAAATATAACAACTATTCTAATATATAATGAGATTTGATTTGTTGTTTTGCTATATCTACCCATGTCTATGTTCCTCTTAAACAGGAAATTATTAAAAAAAAAAACAGACATATTAGTAAACATTAGATTTTATACATGATATTTTGATTCAAATCATTACAATAACAAGCCCCATTAGATCTAATATCATGAACTTTAGAAGCCTATTATTAATGCATCTACTATCTTTTGGGCCACAACTCATAAGCTTAGTAATGGAAGGTTGTTATGAAAAATCATATGGGTTTAAGAATCAGATAAAAAAGGAAATAGTGATTTCTGAAATGGAGGAAAAAAATAGCTTGAAGATCACTAAGAGTTGGTTTAAGCATGCAGCTGTGCACGAAGATGAATATCATGTGTTTGGTGAAGGTACAAGTACAAAGAGCACATGCAGGAAGACAAACTCTTGGTCATAATAAAAGCGTATTTTGTTAGAGCATGGGTTTAGTGTTATGTTGTAAGAACTAGATCTGCATGTATGTGCTAACATCATGTCTATTAGATTGCAAGTAATTTAATATTTTCACTGTTTGTTTGAAATCGTCTCTTCGAGCTATATAATTTAATAGTTAATCGTGGAATTTATATGTTTCATCATCTGATTTTTCAGACATTAGAATCTAATTGATACCTCTCTCCTGTCCTTTATTCCCCATGTGAGACCCCAAAGAAAGAAAAAAAAATCATGTCATATCTTATTTAACCTTTTCCTTTTTCTGCAGTCAGCTACACTAAGTGGAATATCGTGGTACAACTTGTCTTCTGTGCAACTCGGTCTAATTGTAAGTTTCTAACTGATTGTAGCTGTCTATTTCTATAATTGCTGATTATTTAGCGCTGGCTTTCTTTTATTTTCATTTTTTACTCTTCTTCTCCGTCCCAGCCACTTTTCTGTTCAATGATGTTCTTTAAAATTTAGTTATCTAGATTGTCGGTAATTCTTTTGCAGACCAGTGGCTCGTTATATGGCGCCTTAATTGGGTCTATCTTGGCATTTAATGTTGCTGATATTCTAGGTTGGTCCTTATTTTAAGTTCTTGCAAGTTTGATATTTATGATAAGATCTGTTTCCTGATGCAATTGATGGATCTGAATTGAAGGAAGAAGAAGGGAGTTGATTCTGGCTGCTTTCTTGTATCTTGCTGGAGCCCTTGTGACATCAGTAGCACCTGACTTTATTATTTTGGTGACTGGGAGATTTGTATATGGTATAGGAATTGGACTGGTAATAAACAATTATGCTCTTTTGACTAATGAACTCTTGACATGGTTGTGGGCAGCTGTGGTGTGTGCATGCCTGCATCTATGCATGTGGATAGCTATACATTTGCATGTTAGTTTTTTATGTCTAAGAACATGAACAGATACTGATAATGATGACTATTCATATTGTGTAATGATGTTTAACATATATTTCAGTAGAGTGTTTTACTTGAACCTGAGATCATGGAATTTTATCTTTTATCTATGAGTTTGATGTCAGAGCAGTGTATGCAACTATCATAGATATTGGTCAGTGCAGAGTGGACCACATTGTTCATTGTCTGTTTGTTGTCTTTCTTTTCATTTTTTGCTTACATTTTTCACATTCTCTGTGATAAATTGCATAGATTATGCTGAGTTAACAGAATTTGCAATCTGTTACGAGTTGTAGTAAAATTGATTATTTGTGGAACAGCAAACAATAAAAGAAAGTAAATACTTTTCCTAATCCTGAATTTCCTTGAGATAATTATAACAGTAGGAAAGGAAACCATTAAGTAAAATCTCTACACCCCATTTAAATTTCCTAATCCCAAATTTCAGAAATTAAGCAAACAAATATAATAGTCTATTAAAATCAAAATCACATAGTTTGTTTGAGGGTATTCTGGCGTATACTAAAGTTCTTCCATATTGGTTTATTTCTGCTTACCAATTTAATTTTAGCCATGCTTTGTGACACTACCATTTTGACAAAAGAATTATATACTGTTCTTTCACCTTCAGGCAATGCATGCAGCTCCGGTGTATATTGCTGAGACAGCTCCAAGTCAGATTCGTGGTCAACTGATATCTCTCAAAGAGTTCTTCATTGTTCTTGGGATGGTTGTAAGTTTTCGACTTTGCTCTATGGACTAGTGTATTTTAGGTTGTATGATCCATGCCATGGAACCAACAGTAATTGATTGGATCCCTTTCCCTTTTCTTTTGAAGCCTTCTCCACTAGTTCAATTTCACTTTAATGTTTTTTAGTTGCTAATACCTCGAATTTTGTGCAGGGAGGTTATGGAATTGGTAGCCTTCTAATAGATGTAGTAGCTGGTTGGCGGTACATGTATGGAGCTAGCACCCCACTGGCAGTGATTATGGTAATCGGTATGTGGTGTCTGCCACCATCACCTAGATGGCTATTATTATGTGCCGTACAAGGAAAAGGCGATATCCAGGCTTTAAGAGAGGCTGCAATCTGTTGCCTGTGCCAGCTAAGGGGTCAAGCAATTGGTGATTCAGCACTTCAACAAGTAGATGGGATCCTGGCTGAGCTGTCTCTTGTTGGTGAAGAAAAAGAGGTTACATTGGCAGAAATTTTCCGTGGAAAGTGCTTGAAAGCCCTTGTTATTGGTGTAGGAATATTAGTGTTTCAACAGGTACTTAACATTTTAAATGGTATTCATAAAGTGATCATATGTTACACTTTTATTCACATCTCTGATCATCTTTAATGACAGATCACAGGGCAGCCAAGTGTACTATATTATGCTGCATCAATCCTGCAGGTACACTATATATACAGAATTGGAGTTTCTGCTCTTGCATCTGATGAATTCATGCATGCCTGGAAGAAGCCTATCTTTCCATCCTAACCCAATATAATGTGATAGAGTGCAGGCTTTTCTGCTGCTTCTGATGCAACACGGGTCTCTCTCCTACTGGGTTTTTTGAAGGTAACTTCTTTTAGATAAAATAAGAACTTTAATGAAGAGGAAGTCAAAATAGGAAAGACAAGATATCCTCAAACCATAGAAAAAGAGACAAGAAAAACAAAAATGAAAACAGAAAGCATTCAACACAAAATGGAGATTCAATATCTTTACAAAGTATATAAAGACATCACCTTATAAGAAATCGGCTTTAGGGATTGATTGCACTGTAATAGAACTGTTATTGTTATATTTAAATAAATGACTTCTTGATTGATTATGTTGTTCATGTTGTATGATTCACTAGCCTCTTTTACTACTAATTGCAGTTGACGATTCTTTTACTGATAATATATTACACATTCTTTTGTGATTGTAGTTGCTTATGACAGGAGTAGCTGTGTTAGTTGTTGATAGACTAGGAAGGAGGCCTTTACTTCTTGGAGGTGTTTCTGGCATTGTAGGTCCTTTCTCTTCTTTTATGAATGTTTAGTTGTTTACTTTATGCTAAAATTGTTAGCTGCATGGAGGCTTTCTTTCAACAAAGAAGTTCACTCGTTTTCCAGCTTGTTTTAATCCAAATGCGAAGAACTTTTACAACATTGTTGTTCCAATTACATGAACGAACATGTGAGAAACAAAATCTTAAGCATGATGTCCTCTTACAATTTGTACATCTTATTTGGGTGCCAGGTTATATCTTTATTCCTTTTGGGTTCATACTACATTTTCCTGGACACACCATTTATTGCTGTGCTAGCACTGCTGTTATATGTTGGATGTTACCAGGTAAGCAAGATTTTTTTCTTGTACAGATTAACTTTTCAATCCAAGTTTTAGCAATTTTAGTATATGAAGAAATCATTTACACTCTATCATGAGTATCTCAGTTAAGAATCTCCACAATGATGGAACTGGGAATTGGTTTCTCAGCTTGGAAGGCCTATTTTTGTAATAAGATTCTCAATATTTATGATTCTGTAATGCCCTAAACTCAGAATTGAACCAATTATAACTCCGCATATTTATGGAAAATTCAATAAATATGCAAATTCAAAACAAACCTTTAACTTAACTATAGCATATCTTGAAAATTTAATAATTCATAAATTCTTTACATTGAAACTTTATCTCAAACCTCGGAAAATTTAAAATCTTCAAATTAATTTCTCAATTCAAATACGAAATTCAATTAGTATATTTTAGTTCTCTAAATCAGAACCCTCAATTACTGATACATCCCAAGTTTCCTATGTGCGCGCCTTATCTTCAAAATGTATAAGAAAATAAAAGATAGAATGAGTTCATAGATAAGTGGATAATAAAAAATTTAAACCAGTCGGATTGAACAGATTTTACTAATTATACCGAAAATAAATCTAGTACATAGTAAAAAAACTGAAGTTGTAAAATAATTCCAAATCATTTTCAAGTTAAACTTCACAACTAAGTAAATAATCAAAAATCTAAACTAATCAGATTAAGCAGATTTTATGAATTATAGCAAAAGTAGATAAATTAAGTAGTTAAGAAACTGAAGTTATAAAATAATTCCAGATCATTTTCAAATTAAATATTTAGGATAATTAAATTAAGTCTTAGCAAAATATTGAATAAGAAAACATCACAATATTTTATAGTTATGACCATATTATATTCCTGTGAAAAGACTCATAATCATAATTAATCCTTATGGTGTAGGTACTACATATATCCTTGTTTCAGAGTTTAGAATCATATATCCCTACATTAGGAGCCGAAAAATCTATTTATAAGTTTGTGTCAATGTTTATCCTCATTGGCAAAGTCAGATTATAGTTACACTGATTTTTAAAATAAATTTATAAATCACCTCGTATTTTCGTTAAAGCAGATAAACCGTCTTTTATTTTCATCAAAATATTTAACTTCATTAAATACATCAATTTTCGACTCTATCAAAATAGATACTTGATTTAGAGTTTGTATTCAAATAAATAATTGTAGATGATTATGTGTCTTTAAAAAATTGGATAATTCATAGATAGTTCAAAGGTGAATAAATAGTGTGATAATTTTATAAAATTTAAAATAACTTTTAGATATTATAAAACTCTAGAATATTATTTCAAAAAAATTATAAAATTCTAGAATAAGCTCGCGGTTACTGACTTATAATGCTAAATTCAAAATTCTTAATAAAATGATAAAAACTTTTTAAAATCCTATTCATTCATTATATCGAATGAATATTCAAAAAATTCCAATAATACATATACATGTTGATAGAAGTCTAATGTATGATTTTTGTGATTTAAGGGGTGTCTAGGCATACCGTTTATTTCTTCTAACTTAAAATTCATTAAACTTCTTAGGATTTAAAACAAACTTATTATTTTTGAAATTCACAACTCTTTTTATTTAACCTAATAAACCCCAATATTAATATATGGCAAAATTTACATATTCACAAATTTTCAACCACAATATCAATTTTAGCATCCAAAAATTATTCCTTTGAAATTAGTATTTAGATTATCATATTTGTATGATGTGCAACCAGTTTTAAAATTTAGTTCTCCCGATGCAGATCAAATTAAAGAATGATTCTTAAATATCCATGAAATAGAAATATAGAACTATAATTTAGAAGAAGAATCAATCAAAAGAAAAAAAGGAAATAGAGATTCACAACCCTAAAACATTTGTTACGATTTGAATTTTTTTCCAACAGACCTAAATATTCAAAAATTCATAACTTCCTCAATTCTCATGCAAATCATACAATTTTGTTGTTTATGGAAAGTTAATGATGTCCAGGTTATAATTATATAGTTTTATGGCTGAACATTGATCAAAATATGTGAAACCGCCGCTGGAAAGTCACTGTTCTATACATTAATTACATAGAGTGTATTTTATCGTAATGCTCTTTAACCTAATTACATTCTCTCTTTAACATAAATCAATATCTAGTACCTAAATAACCAATAGAAATAAGGTTCTACATGCATCCTACCGATAATAAGATGAGAAATGTAAGAACATGCTTAGAAAACATCCTAAACTCAAGTAATATGTTATATGTAAGAACATGAGAAATGTAAAAATTCCTCAAATGATTAGAAAAGTGAAAGAAAAAGACTGAACCAAAAACATCCTAAACTTAAGTAATATGTTATATGTAAGAACATGAGAAATGTGAAAACTAAACGGTTATTATAAAAGAACATGAGAAATGTAAAAACTTAACAGTTATTATAAAATCACTTTCTAATAGTGAAAATATTCAATCATGGCTTGTCCTCGTTCTGCATCATTAAGGTCAATAAACCTTTTGTCATCTTCCTTTTATTTGTGCATGTTCTCTTGATACTTTTGCGTTGAAGTTGCTAATAGAACTACTACTAAAAAGTATCTCTTCAACCAAAAAAAAAAGAATAACTATGTTCTATAATGTTCTATTATTTTTCTTTCTATGTGAATTAATTAATAATTTCGGTCCAAAATATATATTTTTTATTCTGTGGTTTTTAATTTGTTTTTTAGTTATCCTTTGGTCCTATTGGTTGGCTGATGATATCCGAGATATTTCCTCTACGCTTGAGAGGACGTGGACTCGGCATAGCGGTGCTTGTGAATTTTGGTGCAAATGCTCTTGTGACTTTTGCATTTTCACCTCTGAAGGTACTTCAGCGGCCTCCTGCTTTTTTCTTTAAACAATCCAACTTTTCTATTCATTTACTTCTAATGCTTCTCAACTACTTCTCTTCATTTTTCTGGGTAAAACATATTCTTGGTTAATATATTTTGAGATTACATTGTTATGAACCATCTCAAACCATATGATATTAAGTCGTCCATTTGAGGAATTTTGAAATGCTTTTTTCCCTTAAGCTATGTTGGTGTCTTATGTTTAGGTCCTTTCTGCTATAACTGGTAGAGTGACTATAGTGGGAAGAAGGGGAATATTAGTGGTGAAAATTCCTAGAAATTACATTTCTTTGTTGAAGTTATTGCAATCTCTAATTACAGTGCTTGCTGTACATTTCTGGATTTTTTAAGTGCCGTTTTGGTTCTGGTGCTTGTTTGCCACTACTAATATTGTGGGGACTTAAGTTGGTTTCTGTTATGCCTCCTGAAATTGAGATCTAGGTACAGGTTTGTTGAGGTTGAAATAAGTAGAATTAAGGTTTCAAGTCTATAAAGAGAGGTATAGAAAATAGTATATCAATGTAAACAGTATGAAGTACCAAACTAGTTAAGGCTACACTCTTTGTTACTATGTGGATACTGAAGTTTGCCGATAAAAATAAATATTGTCTCCTCCTCTTCAGGCCTCAAAAGTCTTGGCTATCCAACCCTAGCTGCATTGTTAGGTCATGTGTTAGGAAGTGTCTCTTCTTCTAGCTTGGCTTGAGGAAGACATGCGACTTCATTGAAAGGGAGCCTCGTGCAGTAATGGAAGATAAAGATAGAGTAGATGAATATAGAGAATCTTCTCTTCGATGCCCACTTAGAAAGAGTTGTAAACCCTTTCACATTCAGTAGTAACACTAGTGCTTTTCAAGGCGAAAGATTCTCTCGGCCAACATCCCTATCTTTTTTTGCGTCTTTGACCACCATCCTGTTAGTGCAGCTAAGAGACTGGAGGGAATTTAATGTAGATTGTTGTGGGGCGACACTATGGACAAGAGGAGATATCATCCTGTGGGTTGGAATGTGGTGAAGCAATCACCGCACAGGGTTGGGCTGGGAGCGAGGTCCTTGGTTGACTTCACTAAAGCTCTTCAACGAAAGTGGCTATAAAGATTCATGAAGAAGCATGGCAGATTTTGGAGGAAGAAGATAGGACTTGAATTTAGTATTTCTGATCCTTGTTAGGTCTCCTCGAGTGGCTCATGATATTGATATGTCGAAGAGTATTATGATGAGTAAAGGGACGTTCCAAAAAGTGCCTCAAATAGAAAGTGGGTTCTGGGGATAGAGTAAGCTTCTGGTTGGATGATCAGACGGAAGGTGGGGGGGGGCAGTCAGGATCCTGATATTTTTGCTACTGTGCAGAATAAAGAGATCACTATTAAGGACGTTCATATAGGATCCGCTTCTAGTGGTTGTTGGGACATAGAATTGACAAGTGAAATCAAAGTGATTTGAGTAAAATTTTCTCATATGTATTTTTGATTTAGTCTGTACAATGTTTATATACATTTATATAGGAGAAATCTAGGAGATACTGTAGTAGAAAATCTAATTTGATTAGCTAAATCAGCCTAGAGTCAATGATTCTAATTGGAAATGGAATCAAGCTAAAATCAGGAACTTTTGATAGACTAAATTAGGTTATGAGAAAGCTTGTGATAGACTAAATTGGAAATTTTTCAAGAGAGTGATGTTATGGAAAGGATATGGAGATAGACATGGATTCATGGATCCTTATCCTTGATTCATTTGCAGTTATTGTTAATAGTAAGCAACAACCTTGGTTTCGATTTCTATAAATATTAGGCAGGCTGAGCCCCTCTCTCCATATGTTTTTGCTTTTGTGATTGATGTGCTTAGTCTTATGCTAACACAAGGGTCAGAAAGAGGTCAGGTTAAGAGTTTTGTATGGAAACACAAAGTGGAGGCTTCTAAACCTTTAGTTTGCGGATGATACTATCTTGTTTCTTTCGTACAATTAGAGGTTGGTCAAGAATGAGCTTACACATGTTCAGAATTTTCAGTGTATCCTAAGGCTTCACATAAACCTCGACAAAAGTGGTCTTGTAAGGATCAATGTGGCGGATAATATTATCAGGAATTTGGCTGAGGTTATGCAAGGCAATTGCCTATTTAGGTGTTTCATTTAGGGTAATATTAGGTCAGTATCCTTTTGGGATGAGGTTGTTGATAGAGTATCTAGAAGGCTTCAATGCCTGAAAGCTGATTTGGTTGCTTTAGGTAGTAAATTCACTTTAATCTAGGCTTGTCTCTCTAATATTCCTCTCTATTATCTTTCCTTGTTTGAATCCCTTTGGGGGTGGTTGAGAGTTTGGAGAGGTTTACGAGAAAATTTTTGTAATATGTGACATGGGAGGTGTCAGTAGATCATTTGGTAAGGCAAAGAAGCGTGTTGCCTTTCTAAAACTAATGGTGGCTTGAACATTGGGAATTTGGTTTCAAAGAATTTCTCTATTGGCTAAATGACTTTGAACATAGGGACCTTTTTATTTGTGTCACACGATTATTAAAATCGTTCAATTGTTAGAGATTCCACAGCTCATAAAACTCCACGGAAAGTCATTTGTCTTTATGATATGTTTATCCCCTTTAACCCCTCTCAGTGTGTGAGAAGGATCACATAGTTGGTTCTGGGAGGATCTTTGGATCAGTTATAGTCCTTTAGCCAACCATTCTTCTCGTCTTTATAATATTTTTTATGTTATAAAGTCTGTATTTCTAATTTCATTAATAACCTGGCTGTTAATATACCTGGAATTTGCCTCTTTATTACATGTTAGTCTTAGTTAGCCTATTGGAGAACTTCCATTGTTCTCACCAGTTACATAGCAAGATTTGGACCTTACACTCTTTGGGAATTTATATTTGTAAATCTTTCTTTTTTGAAACATGTCACCCATATATCCATAGCTGCTTTAATAATGCTTTTACCAATACGCCTTGGGAAGTCAAAGTTCCTTCTAAGGTGTAGGTTTTTGCTTGGACTATTGTTCTCAACATGCTTAACACTTGACACCAACGAGTTATTGCAAGTTTATTAAGTTTAGTCATGATCGTTCACTAGATATTTATGTTATGTGTTTTAGGAAGAGGGAAAAAACATGACTTCCTGTTTCTTCACTGATTATGTGGCTTGGAAGTTGTGGATTAGGCTATTTGATACTTCTGGTTTGGTGTCCCTCTTCATTGGCGTATTTCATGAGTTTGAATCTGTAGGGAGAGGGATGAGAAATGATGCTAAAGCTCTTTTAGGCAAAGCATTATTTGTGAGTTTGTGGGTACTTGGGTTCAAAATCGCAGATTTTTAAAAACCAGTTCTTCCCTTTTGAGTGTCTGTGGAAAATGATAACTTTTTTGGCCTGCCTATGGGCTAAGCTCAGGGCGAATTTACAGACATCCCTGTTTCTTTGTTACATAAAAATTGGCAGGTGATATTGTTTTTTAGTTTTTTTTTTTTTTTCCTGTTTTGGCCTCCCAAGTTTTAAGAGTTTTTTGGAGGATATCTTATTCTCTGTTTCTGTATTTTCTCTGCTTTTCTCTTCAATAAGTTTTCTTTTTCTATAAAAAATTATATTTTTCGCTAATTGTATCGACTTCCTGTCCTTTTTTGTTTATATAATTTATATATTTTAGTTTCGTTTTTTTCTATTATAAAATGTATTACTGGAAGCGAAGTTTATACAGTTCACAAAATATGTTTTTTTTTTTTCAATTTTAACAAGTAGTGTAGCTTCTTAAACATCATGGAGCAAAATAGAATTTGACAATGAAAACCATATGGTTTCTTTTCTTTCTATAATATTATTCTATACATCCACTATAGATTTTCTGGTAAGAAGACAGTAAAAATTTGAAGTTGATTAAAATTTTATTGGTTTCTAAATGTTCTAAGCAAGTCATCAAAGTAGTTATGAATTCAGTAACAGAGATCACATACTATGACAAGCGTCCTTAATTAGGAAAACAGTAACAAAACATGACTATTAATTAAATAAGAAATAAAATCTTCATATAACAATTATGCTAGGTTAACAAAGTTACCCAACTTCCTCCTATACGTACTGTTTAAAACCTATTTCACTTAATTTATATTTCAACTCTTTTTCTCACTTGTTATTAACATATTGGTTATTTTCCTTAAATGTGAAACATTTCATTGTAGGAGTTGATCGGAGCTGGACTTTTGTTTTATATGTTTGGTGGTATAGCTGTTCTCTCTCTGTTCTTCATCTTCTTCATCGTACCAGAGACAAAGGGGCTCACTCTTGAAGAAATTGAGGCCAAATGCTTGTAGATTCCGCCGAATCTGTTATAACTGTATAGCCATCTTCTTATTAGACACAACAAGAGAGAAATCTTTGAATTTCACATATGTAGATATATGAATGCCATTTGCACAAATTAGACTTGTATGTTTCCTTCATTTTCAGAAACTTAAATAGATTGGTTACCTCTCCCTATTTTGAACTAAGGTTGTGCTCAGTTCATTTTTCATTTAATTTATAGTCAATCTCTGTTTCTAAATATCATTTCAATCTTAATATGTTTGAAATTCTTTGACGGTGGAATTCAGTCTCTACCTTTCGAGGTCTGAGTTAAATTTTTAACTTAAGAAATTTGATATAGTTGTGGTGATAAACCGAACAAAGCAAATTTACTTTTTAATTATGCAGAAATAGAACAGTGTAAAGCCCTTACGCCCTTCATTTTTGTAGATGTGAACTATCTTTTATCGCTTCGTGAGTATTGTAATTTCTTATGAATTGTCAAAACAAATTAAATTACAGTTTTTTCCTTATAATTAGACATTTTATGTTGTGGAAGTTAACTATCTTGTGGTTAAACTACTATAGAAAACAAAGAAACATGCTTACTTGGGCAACCAACATGAAGATAACCTAGGTTTAACAATGATTTTTTTTTTTAAGATTATTTCAGAAATATTTGTGAATGAATATAATTTGAGTGGAATTGAAGTTCTAATGTTTTCCTGGGGCAGTATATATTGTAGATATTATTATGTCAAAATTAAGAAGAAAATGACAATTTATTTCTAAAGATGAATCCTAAAATAATGTAAAACTTGTGCACTCTAAGTAATAAAATTATTACATTGTATAATTATGAAATCTAGAGGTAGTTAATTGTTATAAAATAAGTTGTCTGATTTCTTTTGACAAAATAGATTAAGTTGCAAAAATTTAAAATTGCAATTTTAATTAATTAACGGTTTACTTAGGAAGATATATTTACTTTTGTATTTTATAGTAACATTAAAAGAACTTTTTTTTTCTATGTTTCCAACAAAAAGGTTATTTTATTCAAAGGTACATTAATTATGTATTTTTGAGAGAAAATTAAAAGTTAAAATAAATTATACTTTATCTTATCTACAAATTTTAATAACAAAATATAAACTAATCTTTATTTAATTGAATGGTTGGTACGTTATTTTTTTTTTTTTATCCAATGTTAAAATTGATTCTTGTTATGTGATAATTATTATTTATATATTAATTTAATTAATGAGTGTATAATTTTTTATTAAAAAATAATATGATATAATCTATTTTGTGTGTTTTATATTCAATTTTTTATTAGTTGGTTAATCCATTTAGATATATATATATATATTTTTTTTCATCTTTATATCTTAATTAGATATAAAAGCTGCTTTCAAATAGTTTTTATTTGAATTGCGGTTTTAGATGGAATTAAACACCATGACTTGCTCTACGTTTGTAGATCTCTCTCGAAATGTGTTAGTTTAGGCTCATAGGCCTAAAAGATATCTCTCCATATGTGCTTGAATAGGAATCTAATAATTATTTTTTGTTACGTTTATGGGATGGGACGAAAGTACATTTTCTTTTCAAAAAATGCCTTAACCCAAAAGTAATCATTTTCAATCTTTTCAGTACTTATAATGATAGCCATCCTTTTATACTTGTTGCAAATGTCACCAAATATGTAAAAATCCTAAGAAAATTAGTATAACAACTTTAAAACTATTTTTTTTACAAGAAGTTAACTCTGAGCTCTCCTACAACACAACTTACTTGAAGAGTTAGACCAAATGCTAAAAATATTAGAGAGTATAGTCTCCTTGTGCTAAAAATATTAGAGAGTTTAACTGCATATGATTTCTCTCGTTAAAAAAATATATTATTTTTACGTTCGTAATTTCATATTACATATTAAAATTTTAATCTCCATAAACAAAGTTCTTGAAAATTTTATTTAAGCAGATTCAATCTTAAATGAAAACCTCAATCTCTATCTATATAAAGTAAAAAAATTTATATAAAACCTCACAAGTTTTTTAATTTTCTAAAAACCCTAACCTCAAATTGAAAATCCTGAGCTCTGGATTTCAATCCAAAAACCCAAAGTTGCTTCTGCAGATAACCATTTCCTTGGATCTTTTAATTTTTATCATTCATTTTCAAGTTTTTTCTTAGTAGCTTTGCCTCTTACTTTCCATTTAAATGTTCCACAAAAGTCTTGCATATCCACTAAAAGAGAGCTCATGTTTCTTTATAGATAATCTTTTTTTAAATTTTACACTCAAAAGACTGAAGAAAAAATGATATTTCTAATTTCAGTAATCTATAAGTTGCTCAAATAGTTCCTGAGACTTACTATGCTCTTTTCGTTTATTTCTTCACGACATTAATGTTTTTAAAGGTGAGAGAGAGTTTAACAACTTCTTTAAAATAAAAAACATATATATTTGAAATTAATTTGTAATATTTGCTTGAATTTCCCAACCAAATTATTATTTGCATTTTGTTTTATAATTACACCCTCCTCTCCAAATTTGGCGTCAGAACCAGGTTCTTCAATTTATCAAGTTACCAACTAACAGGCAAGATTGATACCGGACTGTTAGAATCAGGAAATCGAGATGGCAGGCTCGACTGGCGGAGGTAGCTCTTCTAATCCATCACCAGCTCCTCCGCCTCCAAAGATCCTGCTAGCGAAACCCTCCTCCGGTCCCCTTCCTGGTAAATTCGCTCGTGGCGCTGGAGAAGATGAAAATGTGCCGCATCGCTCGCGTCTTCCTCCAGTTGGTTCTCTCAATCTCCTTTCCGATTCTTGGGATTTCCACATCGATCGCTTTCTTCCTGTAACATTCTCTCTCTCGTTCGCGTCCCGTTAGATAATAATTTTTCACTTGAGTTGATAGAAATTGAACGTAAAAAACAGAACATAAGTTGATTCTGCAGTTCTTTGGGTGTTTTGTTTTTGCAGTTTCTGACCGAGAATACTGATTTCACCGTTGTTGGGATAATTGGTCCGCCTGGAGTGGGCAAGTCGACCATTATGAACGAGATTTATGGCTTTGATGGTACTTCTCCTGGTGAGTAATCTGTATAATTTTGTAAAACCAGAGATAATGCAAATGTTTTAATGTTGTGTGTGGAAGGGGTGGGACTGACTCAACGAACCCTAGCTGAAAATTAGTTAGGAAGTTGTAGAATAGTTGATTGATTGTAATTGTACAGGCTATAAGTACCTGTCGACCAAATTAATTGAGGCACTGTGGAATAAGATTGGATTTCCTCTGTTTTCGTATATCTTCCTGTTATTCTTCTTCTCTCTTTTTCGTAGTCTTCTATCTTCCTGTTATTCTTCTTCTCTCTTTTTCCTAGTCTTCTCATATCATTTATATAATTGTCGAAGGTGTCCATTATGAATGAATAATAATCTCTGAAGTTTGTGTATCATTATTTTTTTTTTTTTCTTTTAGCTTACAACGTATATTATTATTAATCGTGGAATTAGTATTTACATGCATTGCTATTGACCTGAAAGATAAACCTTATTTTGATACTTTTCAAAAAAGCCCTAGTTTGCTAATTTAACAAGAACTTTTTTTCTTTTTGAACATTAAATTTCAGGGATGTTACCACCCTTTGCAATCCAGTCAGAAGAGATCAGAGTGTCGGCAAGGCATTGTACGGTTGGCATTGAACCAAGGATTTCTGCTGAAAGGTTTATCCTTCTTGATACCCAGGTTTTGTGCATTTTGACTCCTCTTTAAACATTTAATTTCTATAGCAATCACGGAACTGAAGTTTCTCCTATTTTGAGATCAAAACTAATTTTTAAATGAGATCAGTGATGTTTTCTTATGTTCCCGAGGCACTCTTCTAGGGGTAATTATTAGCTGCTCTAAGAGTGCATCTGAGTTAGAACACGCTATAATATGATTAGTTGATTTTAAATCTTTGTGCGAAAATCATGAAGCAAAAATTTAAAAATATAAGGTCTTCTACTTCATTTGCATAAGTTTTTCCTTTTGGTGCCTTGTGATAGACTAACATCATGTTTGAAAACAACAGGTAGGGTAAAGTAATCAAATAGGACAGATAAGGTAATATATATCTGTTTTGGGGAAGGGTTGTTTACTTTGGTGTTTGGGAAGAGATTTGGTGGTAATTTGAGGAGGGTAATCTATGAAATTAGATGACTTTAATGCAAAGCTGCTTTTTTGAGTATTAATATAGATATCTGGAACTATATTAATATAGATATCTAGTATCTCAAAAATTATTATAGATGTCTAGAATCTATGTTAATGAAATAATGAATTAAATTAAATACATATCATTTTCTAGAAGATAAAATACAAGATTAATTTTGAATTGTTTCTTAGAAAATATTAATTAAGATAAAGATGAGAAGAAAACAAAGCTCATCAAGTTATAACTCTTCCTCTTCGTGGAGCTGTTAAAGATGTATTGCAGTGATAGAAAAATGAAATTGATAGAAAGGTTATCCTGAACACCAATAGAAGCTGCTACAATCAATGAAAATGGCTGCAAAAATCCTCACAACTAGGCAAAATCTTGGCCATGAAATTCATTTTTTTAACAGTGTTGAGTGTTAGTCTAGCATCTTTCAAAGAGGGTCCAATAATGGATGATTTCTGGCAGTGGATAGTGGTGGCTGGGTTGACTTTTATTAATGTTTTAATATTTTTTATCATTACAAGTAGGAAGAATAGTGAGGAAGTATTTAAGGAGGCTAAAGTAATTTTAATATAGATATCTACATTACCACCTTGGGTTGGATGCATGATGGGTGAATAAGACTTCCTACTCTTAGCTTACCCTATCCAAACCTTTTTAAGAACCAAACATTTTGTATTGATTATGGCCTTCTTACTCTACCCTAACCAATGTAACAAACGTGGCCTAAGGAGCATGAGTAAAAAACTGAAGAGCATGTTTTGAAGAGGCAAATAGTAACTAATAAAAATAGGGAAATTTTCATTTTGGTGCCTGCTTAATCTAAGGTAATCTCTAAAAAGGACACTCTTAGACTGATTTAATTTTGTTATTGCTAAATTGCGAAAGAAACTTTCTGGCCCTAAAAAATTTACACTCACACACACTCAACTCCTTCACATCCACTTCACATCATTGTTTCCATAACTCAAACATATTGTTTAATGGACATTCTCTCTTTTGTGGAGATGACTAATAGAATCTTTTTTTTTTTTCTTTGGAAATGATGTAAAGTTTCTCTTGCACTGGTGGCCACCCTTTCTGCTTTGTTTATAATAATATTCCTTTCTCTCTTAAAAAACATGTAATTTAAGTATTTGTATTTTGTTTGCAGGGAATAACTGCATTCTTATATCTCAGTTATATCAATTTGCACTTTGTACTAATGTTAGAATGTTAAACCCGTTTTTGGGCCTTCTCATTTTCCATTTTCCATATGAACTTCTGCTGATTCTGCTTGGATTTTTACTCTCTTGATTTCGCATTTTCCTGTGCATCAATTTCTCTTAAAATGTCATTCTTCTTATTTGCAGCCAGTTTTTAGTCCTTCTGTTTTAGCTGAGATTATGAGACCTGATGGATCATCCATGATTCCAGTTTTGAGTGGTGAATCTTTGTCTGCAGAGTTGGCTCATGAACTTATGGGTATCCAGGTAACCATAAATTTGGGTTTTTAGATTCATTGTTTATGTAAGACATAATGAATGTCTTCGTATCTATGTTATTACCTTTTTTTTCTTTCTCGTGGAGGCTATTTCTTTCTTTTTTCTTCCTTCTCTTTCTCTCTGTTCAACACTGCTGAAGGCACATTTTGAGAATGTCTAAAAGGTAATTTGTCTAATAAATTCCTTACATTTTGGTGGTGGTGCAAGGAATTGTTGTAGCTTGGCGTTCTACTATCATCTATTTGTCACATTCTGCTGGTGGTATCTGAAGGAGTTCATGATAATAACATGTGGCGTTTGTTGTTGACGGTAATATATTGAAATTCATTCAGATTATTTTTGTCTTCTTGCTCTGTTTTCCTGTCTTATGAGCTAACAAGATGATATTTACTATTTATTTAAGTTTTAGGTGATCATAAGAGACTAAGAAATCTAATTTTAGGATTTTTTTATTTTTTGTTGTGTATGTTATGTTTAGCTAATGCATTTCCAAACAAGAAATTTCATGACGCTCCAAGTACTGGTTGTAGTTGTGGACTGGTGGTTGCAAACCATCCTGATTAAAGTGCTACTCTATGTTGTAAGTTCGAGGCAACAAGACCTTAGAGTGAAGGAAACAAGTGCAAGTCAGAAATAATTATGATATATTCCACTAGTCTTAGATATGATTCAGGTTACAGACTTAAGGTGCTACAAGGACGAGAAAAAGTTCACTGATATGAGTTAAGCATGGAAGGATTTCATGTTTTTTTGTCTTTGTCCTTGAAAGAGAATTTTGGTTTCTCTCTTCTCCTCATTCAATTCTTCATGGCATTATGGTTGGTAGCTGTCCTGGTATTGGTACAGAGCAGGATACCATAAAATCATCTATTTTCATGTTTGGTGATCTAAAATATGGACTGGAGTCTGGACACCTCTCTTCTTTTGTTCTTTAGCATGACTTGTCCCAATCAAAACAATGGAAACAAACAAAGTTGTCCCAATGCTAGTTTTGACAAAGTTGTACTTTAGCATGACTGGTCATAGGCTTGGTCATGACCGAGCTGGTTTTGACACATTCTTAGGCTTGTACACAACATGGCATGATTTTAGGCTTTTAAGAATCTCAACATAGTGCATGGAATGGTCCCAGACTTGGCTCAATGTTGTGGTTCTTATGGACTTAGACTCGATCTAATCTAATTCACAATCTTGAATTTGGAAAAATCTTGAAGACTTTAAAATTAATTGGGCAGGGAACATAATCTTGCATCATGTCCAAGAACAACTTGTTTAATGCACGATTAGACTTGAGCACAGTCTTGTACCAGGCTTGGGCATGACATGGAATGGGCCACGGTCCTTGAACTGGCATGAGCATCACTTGACCTCAGTATAACTCAACTAGAGACACAAATTGCTGCAGGATACAATCTTGAAACGAGGCTTAGGCAGACTTGGTACCAGCGCAAGCCAAAACTTGACTGGGACACATTTCTGGGTTTGGGCTGGAGCACAACTCAGATCAAGCCAGAACTGAAGCTAAGATACAATCTACAACAAGGCTTGAGAATGATCAAGGAACTGGAGCTGTGACCCAAGCATGAATCAACCTAGGGCACTACCTAGTCTAGCATGGCCATCTCTCTCTCTCTCTCAATTATTTCCACATGAATTGATGTGGACTGAATTAGGATAATTAGCCATTCTAATATTGAAATAGATATCTTTGATGGTTTAGCATCTCTATATGGGACAGAGGTTGAATTGATCTTGGTTTGACTGAGGGAGGCTGGGGTAAGTAAAGGCAATCAGATGAGAAGTCTGGATTATTTTGCTTGAATTTCCTTGTAGACCAGATACAGAGCCCGGACTCTGACATGTTTTCATATCTTTTAGTTCCTGGAAAGTGTTATCATCCATTGTGGAATTGAACTTTGCGCTAATTTCCCTTTTTTGTCTCGTCGGATTCATTTTTTGGGTGCATTTATGTTGCTTGTTTTGAATATGATGCCGTTTCTCCCAATCTGCAGGTAGACTTACTGAAACATAGCATACCTGATCCATCTTCACCAATGCTGTCTCATCCCCAAAGCTCTAGTTTGGGGCCTGAAAAAGAAAGTAGAGATAAATTACATGTGGGTGCAGAATACATGGCCACTCCTATTTTTGTGCATACAAAGTGAGTAGACTTCTTTTTGTTAGTATCTTTTTGCTGCTGCGTATGGCTTTGCAATGATTTAGACATCAACAGGTAAATATAAGACTAGGAATTTTGCTAGGAAATATAGTAATCTGAGCTTGTTTTCATTTGGTCTGTTAGTCTTTAAAGATATGCTCTATTTCTGGTTTAGTAAAATGCAAAAGTTCTTGCTTTTCGTGTTCATTAGAAGAATTTTAAGAGGTCTCAAAGGGTTGAAACATACTGCACATGAGTGTTGTATAGTATCCTAGTGTACGATGAGCATTGGACTAAAACTAGCAGATCCTCACGTTCACTTGTCATTGATGTCTTAAATCCTTAATGTACTATATTTGGTTGCACTGCTTTTTTGGCAACTTCAACTTCAAATTGTTTTCCTGGAATGGATTGCTCGTGTTTCAACAATGAGTTCACTTAAGATTATGGTTCTACATTTTGGAATACAAGTTTGTGACCCTTCTTCTGCTGCTTTATATGTGTTTGGATGCTGAGGGAGAATGTTGGACAATCTAGATAACTTGTGTTTTTTTCTTTTCCGACTCTCTAGGCTTCATGATCAACATCTCATTCCACATAATGTTGTGCATTTGAGAAAAGCACTTGCACATTATTTTAGCTCCTCTTCATTTATGAGAGAGAAACACAGAAACATTGCAAAATGCATTACCGATGATAATGTTGACCCAACCCTGTTGAGTTCATTTATTCCTTTGAAGAACAGAGATGACTCTCCGAAAGCTCAATATGAAAGTTATATTTCTACTCTATGGAAATTACGTGATCAGGTCAGTCATCCACACTTCTCTCTCCTATCCACTATCATATTTGCACAATGGTGGTCTAGCCCTAAATATTGAAGTCTCTTCTCCTCAGGTTTTGTCCATGGCGTGCCCTTCTTTTTCAAGGACTCTTTCTGAACGGGAGTGGCTCAAAAATTCTGCCAAGATATGGGAATTTGTGAAGAGTTCTCCAATCATTTCAGAGTATAGTAAAATGCTCCAAACTTCTGGCATTTTTAGGCGGTAGCCGGCTTGTGCCATAGGATATACTGTTGGTTCTGATAGTGTTGCTGCCTAGCTTGCTTGCTCCTTGGGTCTAAAGATGTAATGCAGGAGCATTATTAGCATTTAATTTTATTTTTTTTAGTAGTTAAACCTGATTAGGAAATTATTTTTGGATTATTTATTTTTGAAGGAAAATTATTACATATTGGGAGACATTATTTCTATTTGACACTATTCCTGCACCTTGTCAAGTTTGTTATTTTCCTTTCATTCAATTTCTAGATCTGAACTATTTGATACTTAAAATTTAGTTATAATTTACATATATTATACATAATTGAATCAAGAAAGTAAATTATCAAATTAGTTTTCAAAATTTGACATTTATTATAATTTAGTTTTTGATATTTTTTTAGTTATAATTTGATTTTTAATGTTTTTTTTCTTTGTTTTTAAACATTTAATTTTTTTAATTTCCTTATAGGAAAGGGTAAAATAATTATATTATATTTAGATATTTTTAAAAATAGATCAAAAATTATTTAAACTAATTAATTATATTAAAAAATTAATAAAACAAGTTAATAGCAATAAATTTTTATTGATTTGTTATTACTTTAATTAATTAATAAATTTTATTTTTTAAAATTACTTTTTAAACTATCTAAATATAACTTAATTATTTTAACTTTTTTTTTTTATGTCGGGGAACGAAAGAAAATTTAATATAAAAAATAAATAAATAATATTATAAACGAAATAACAATAAAAAATCATTAAGAAGTGAAAGACAATGTGTGTCAGATTTTGAACATTAATTTGGTAAGTTACTCTTGGAGCAATTAGTTTTCCATTTTTAAATTCTAAACTAGTTTGTTTTTTTTTTTTTTTTTCTTAATGGAGGAATTACAAAAATTATTTTCAAAAAAAAAAATAAAGGAATAACAAAAAATTTCATGAATTGGACATAAAATTGATTAAGAATTAAAATGTAATTTTCGTTTTTTGAATTCTCTTTATATTGTAGTTCATAAATTCTTTTCCTAGCCTGCAGAACAAACAAATGATGAGGTAGGATATTTCAAAGAGAGATATAGAGAAAGAATAATTATTAAAGAGTGGATAGCTCTCTCCCATCCTTATTCAGTTATCTATAAATAGCATGTCTCCTAACATATGTTGTCGTCAAGAGAACACAATAACTTAAAGTTTTAGTCACGATTATGTTGACTACCATAAGTGATGTTTTATTGTTGGGTCTGGCTTAGTTGTCAATTATAATACTCGAGTCTGGAATTTAGACTGTGATTAATTTTAACATTCTAAAATGTATAAAAATTTATTTTTGAAATTAATTTACCTTAATTTAATGTAGAATTATAAAAAAAAAAAAAATAAGTTATGAATGAAATTAGAAACAATTTTAAAAAAAAATAGATGAAAATTTAGGTCCGAATGGTGTTTTTAAAAGAAAATTCAGAAACTGAGGAATCATAATACAAATATAAAAAAATTTGGCCACGTAGGACCGCCTAATCAGCAGCCTCGACGAATCGGAGCGCGCCGCGTGACAAGGCACGTTGACTCAATGCCACACGGGAGGCCACGCTGGCAATTTGCATGCCCCACAATCCGACGACCAAGAAGCGATCTCACGCGCGTGGACAGTCTGGATCCGTTTTTTCCTTAGACGCGATCGAACGATCGAGATCAAACGCGATGAACGGTCCAGATTAACGCGATATGAGTATAAATATTTCGCATCACAGTGAACTCGAACTCTAGCCGCAACCCCCCTTCCCCTCCGGAGAAGAAGAACCAGATGTCGGAGAAGGGAGCCGACTGTCGCCGCACTGACGCTTCTCCGACCACCAAAAAAAGGTAAAAAATCTTCAACCCACTCGAAATTCAATTCCAAGCACCCCTGTGGCCATATTGGAGCAAAATGAACTGGGAGGGAGCCGAAAACTGCGGACAAAACCTGGTGGAGCTGCCGCAGGAAAAACCCGCAACCTCTTCCGATGAGCCCATTCCCATTTTTCGTTTCTTGCTATTTTTTCACCGTTGTGTTCATCTTTTTATTTTCTACAGGTTGACCGAAAAAGAAATTCCAGCTGTGAAGGTAAGTCGGTAGAACCGTCACACCCGAAAAACTCCACCACCAGTAGATTTTCGTTTTCTGATTTTTTTCGGCCAACTAAGACCCCCTAATGTACTTTTTCGCAGGGATATGTATAAAGTCGGCCGAAACCGACCAAAATTAGTCGAAAACGACCAAGCCGAGGCAAACCACAGCCGCGAGCAATGGTGCAGTCACCGAAGCAAAGCAGTGTCGCCGTGCCAAAATCTCAAAATTGGCCAGAAAGAATTTTTAATACCGATTTTAAATTTTTGGGATATTTTTAAGTACGTGAAGCGTGTTTAATCACCACCAGAAAATTTAAGAAACTCGATGATCGCCAGTAGGCGCAATAGAAAGTTCGATGTTTCATACACCGATTCAGGTAAGAATCTCTCACCTTATTACGTATTATAGAATTGAAGCTTAATAATCAATAATATGGTATTTTGTTAAATTTAGAAAACTTTTAAGAATAATTACAGGTCACTAATGGAGACAGAACTTGTTAGTTATTTATTTGTCATGTTTAACTGATTATTTAATTTTACAGCTTTAAATATATGATAATATATTGAAATAGTTAAATGATTCAGTTGTGCTTCCTTGATGCATATATTGCTTGTCTTGTATGATTTACGGTTGATTTGTAAAATTTGAAATTAATATGCAAATGAGAATTGCTTGTTTATGTAAATTAATAAATAGTTGTTTTACTGGATATCCTAAGAGATAGTAGACGAACTGGGTACATAGGGAACCCTATCGTGAATGATACCTCATACCGGATGGAGCATCGAGGGATTGTATTATTAGCGCTCATACTAGACGAGGTATGGGGACGGTCCGATTCACCCTCATACCAGACGGGGTATCGAAAGATGATATTTTTGACGCTCATACCGGACGGAGTATAGGGACGACCGGTTAGTTGACAAGTTTAGGTATTAAGTTCACGCGTAATGAGACATCCATATGGACCCCCAAGGATACAGTAAGCAAATAAAAAAGAAAAGTTGTTGTTCTTGCTCACTTGAATATGAGATCATAATGTTATTTAGTTATTGTCTTTATAGATCGATTTTGAAAATCTCGCAACGGTAAGTATGCAATAAATGGTTTTTCTTATGATAAATGAATTTACTTAAATTAAAAACTTCATTAGTTGTTTTTATGATATTCACCAACCTTCAGTTTCTATATCGGTGAGTAGTGTGATATTCTTATTGGGGTAGTGTATCTCACCTCCTCCCCAATTAACCATTTCAAATCAAAAAGAGCAATATTCAGATCCTGATCAGTAGGAGGGCTATGACTAGGTATCCCCCCCGAATCCTATTAAGAGTTAGTGGAGGTTAACCTCCCTACAATATTTATTCGTTATTTTCATATATTATTACGTTTTTTTTTTATGAACTACTGTGAAAATGACATTTTTGTATCCCTATTGAGCATGTTAATTTATGTGTAAGGAATGTAAACTCTAACGCTATTAGACACTTCCGCATTTAATTTTTGACATTGTTTCCATTTAAATTCTGGGTCTCTGCATCAATATTATTAATTTAGTTATTAAGTGTTATTGACTTATTATTAGGTATTCCGACTGATTAGTTGTCTTGTGTTTTATATAATTTGGTTTATCATATATTTCAGATAACTTGCCTACTAAACATTTTACTCTTGCCAACTATTGTTTTATTTACAAACATGTTAAAGCAAGTTCTAAATAGATTTAGAATATGCATACTACGACAAGATTAGACTGTTTAACCATATATATTTGGATTGAACACAATAATTACTTATGACATAATTGAAAATTCCTTTCTTATAGCAATGAGATTTTGAAATAAAATTTCATTAGCAGCAACATAAAGCATGACTTGTTTTATTGATTGGTGGATAAGTTTGTACAAATGTCTAATCAATAAACTAAAATTTTTTTGCTAAGACTTATATATATTAATTGACTATCTTAATATGTCATAATAAACCATGTACATTAGTATTAAAGATTAATATTTTTATCCTTCAAAAAATGATAATTTAAAATCTAAGAATTAAATGTGCAACAATAATTTGTATTAGTATTAGTGCCCGTAAATATATTTTATGTAAAACACGAAAATAAGACTTTATTTATGATATTCTAATTTTGTCACTTAAGTGAAGAATTTTGTAACCACCACTTATATATTTATATCATATTAACAACATAAGTAATCAACGAAATGAATTATATCTTTTATTTAAAAGTATAATATATATTACTCTAATCAAATTATTTAATAGAGATCAAGTCACGAAGCATAGCGGAGCACGTGTGCAAGGAGATAAACATAGAGTGCGAACATAAAGCATAGTATGAACCCAACACCCAGTGTGAATTGCAAGTCATGGTGTAAAAACAACTCAAGATGCACATAGACCACAGGGGTAGAATATCGTAATGTCAAATGGGTCACTCACTAGATCACGGGTCAAGACACTCAAGCAAGTTTATGCTTAAAAATGGATCAATGAAGGAGAGTTATGAAAGAAATAGATCAAATTCACGAAGTTGAATGGAGAAGCAACCCATTAAATCTTTTACAAATAATTGAGTCAAATTTTTAAACTCAAATTCATGAAGAATAAAATCTAATTAATTAATTAAGTTAGATTTATTTATTATTTTCTTATGTGTAATGCAGGACCTTATGCCACAAAGGATTATTTTTAATTAGGTGACACATAAGATTCATTGGGTTTTAGCCTTAGAAATAAATCTAACGGATATGATTGTTTTCTACTCTTTAGAGGCATCGGATCCCCTAAATAAAAGACTTTCTTCTTGTTTAATCAATAATTAGTTTCAACTTTGTCAAGATTTTCTTGTCAACTTTTTAATCAATTCCTTTTTTGTCACATCTCGACCAGCTTAGTTCGCTTTACATGCTAATTGTGACTTAAAGTTAAAAGTTTGTTTAGGTTTAAGTCTTACTACTAACTAATTACATGCGTGTAAATTCAGATTGTATCTTAATCTCGGGTTCCAAATCGTTATCAATATGTTGTTGGTGATAATTCAATTTAACTAAAAGCTATATAAGAAATAGGTTTTGTTATCATTCTGACTTTAATTTTTGTTCCATAACTTGGAGTTTTTTTATGATATATAAATAAATAATAATCATATAACACAAATTACAAATGTAGGACAAAATAAGAAGCGTAATGTTAATGCAAATACAATTGTTTATAATTTATTTTGACATTATTGTCATATCCATTGCATCCTAATGCAATTGCTTACAATGATGGAACTACTTATAACTAGTATATTACAAATAGTATTTTACCACACTCATAATGCATGGCGTGTTCGCATGATTAGATAATTATATTATTAACTTATTGAATTTTTTTTTTTTTTTTTTCAATGATTATGAAATTTTGTGAGACACGATCATGCATACACATTATAGCTATCATTTCTAATATTTCAATTTCATATTGAAAATAAATATAATTGTTAAATTTCATATAAAATTTTAAATTGCACTATACCAAAAATATAAATTCAAACTTTTTAGGACCAACAATTTTAAGTCTGAAAATTTTTAGACCATCAAAATTGACTTTTAGACCCAGTGTCATATTAGATATTACGAATTCTGTTTAGATTAAATCTGATTTCAAGTTTGCTTCTATTTGTTTGGAATCTCAATAACATTAATGGAGGGAGTTTGTAACAACTCCAACCTGAAACACTTACGAGCCAACAAGTTTTAGAAGCAGCTCAACCATTACATTCTTTCTAATTTGAATTGGACAAGATCTGAACCTACATCGCAATGTCACAAGCCATTTAATGGCAAGGATTTGTAATACTTGCATCCCATGTCAGCAGTGATGTGAGATAAAAAAATGTATATATATTCTCACCTAAAGATCTTTGAAGCACAGAGTTGGCACAGTGGATACAGCCCAACACTAGAGCCTTACAGTACTGCACATCAATCAACCTAATGTAAGTGATCTGAGTTTACACATTATTATTTTATGCTTCAACTAGGTGTGTGTGTGTGTGTGTGTGTGTGTGTGTGTGTGTGTGTGTGTGTGTGTGTCTACGCATCATACAGAAATTTGATTGCTACTTTTTTAACTAGTAAATGTTGAATTGAAAAAATATGTCCCAAAAAGCTAAAAAAATGAAGAGTAAAAAACAAAGTACTTCTAGTAATACTGTAAGTTCCAAATTAAAATGATGCTAACTTTATTACAATCAAGAAAATAAATCAAGTCTTGCAACTTAATCTCACTTGTACGTATATATACCTACTTCGTTATAGTATAGAAATATAAGCAACAACTTTTCTACCCTGTTATAGATTTTAATGTCTTTGTCCTAGGAATTTGTTAGTCCCACTTATTCTGAATGAAAATCTTAACCAAGTTGTTTTTCAAGTTTCAAACAAAATTTTGTTATTCCTTTTGATCGGTTACCTCATGAACTTTCAAATTCGATTCAAATAGATCTGACTGTTAACAAAATATCGGAGACACATGCATGGAAGATAATGGTATAATTTTTTGTCCGTTTAGTTTTACTTAGAAAATAATACTTTTAATTATTAAATCAATTAAAAGTATATTTTAAAAAAAAAAATCTCTATAACACACTTTACGGAATTCCTAAATAAATTCTTCCCCTCTCCCAAACAACCAAACAGGAAAAATGGATAGACTACTTGAGCCTATTACCGTGTCTCGAACAGTTGATTTTTAAAATTAGATCTTTGTTTCCAGATGAATTTCATAAAAGATCATTCACTTGTTCCAAAACATTCTAAACACATCCTAAAACAAAAATATATATCCTAGGGAAAATTGTGAGTATATGTGATTCAAGGGATGCAGAATTAGAATCAGATGAAACAAAAAGAGGAAGAAAATGTGTTTGTTAATAAATGTTATAATCTGCTGATTGGGCTTGTAAGAACCAATAACAAAAATATATTACAAACAAATTGTTATGAGAAAAAGAAAAGCAATTGGATATACCTCCATGCTTCCCCTGCTTCAACCTTATTCCATCATGGCATCCACTGCAGCAGTCTTAGAAATTTTCTTTTTACCTGTACATTCATAAACATTAAAAATAAGAAGCCAAAAGAAAAACAAGAGCAAAGATGAAAATTAGTAGTAAACTTGCCTTTTCGCTTTAAATGTTTAAGCTTCAAAGCCTTCTTCACATTAAATTTGGTGGGTGCTTTGTTGGAGTCTTGAGATGGGCCTAATTGGCAGAAACAATTCAGGATCAACGCAATGCCAAATGCCAAAACTTCAAAGTTTAGTTTTTCACTTCTAAAAAATAAAAATGAAACTACAATATAAAAAAGATAAAAAAAAAATATTCAATTTCTAATTCCAGGTAAATTCCATGTCTATTTCAAATGAAATGTTCTGCGATTCTCTTCTTCAACGTTTGACAATACAAATCCATACATATGGATTTAAAGATATAAACAGAATTTATGTATCAAACATATAAATTTATTCACTTTTACATATCGAAGTTTAAAAATTGAATAAAAATATAATGAAGTTGAACCAAATGCAACGAAGAGGCATATCCAACGCCAATGGGCAATACAACTCAAATAGATAAAAATTCAAATGAGTTGCTTAAGGTCAATTCATTATAGCTGCTGAAAATTCACTGTGTCTCTGATATTACGTCTACATGGCCCGAAGAAATTAGGGTTTATATAAAGCCTACCTTCAGCAGCCGCCATCTCCACATCTTGCATATTCAACACGCCTTTCTCCATTGCTTCCTTCTGCGCCTGTAATGGAATCCAAACGAAAAAAAAAAAAAATTATCATTAATTTCTACATTCATAAAGCCTAGGGAAGAGCAAAACATACTCTGCGCCAGTGCTTTAACAGCTTTTTCTTGCGCTTGCTAGATATAGACAGCGACTGAGACTTGTTCTTGAGCTTCCCGGTGAGTGGGTCGCCATGGATTGCTCTCTTCTTGTTTGCTTTCTCTGCTCTCCTTCTCTTCTGCACCTCGTTGAACTTTGCCATCGCACCTCTCTCACTTGCCTAGGTCCAAAAACCCTAAGTTCAGAAAATAAAAGACAAATTGGCTGAATATTTTTATAAATTTTATTTTAATTTTTTTAATTACCAAATAATTTTGTATAATTCAGATTTATTACTTATTCCTAATACCAAGGTTTTAAAATATTTAGTTAAAATTTAATATTTTAATTAAATTGGAAGAATAAAATAAAACCTATGTACTTAAAATGATAGAAAAGCAGAAGGCAGAAATGATAAGAAGATTATCTCATTATTACAAGCATATTTCTTTAAAGATTGAATAATAGAAAGGATAAGAAGAGAGCAACAAAATAAAATAAAAAACAAGTTGGAGATACCATAAGATCAATCTGAGTTATGAACACACAAATTGAAAGAAAAAAAAAGGCAAATTAGTATTTCACCATATGAATTATTGTCAATATTATGTTTTAATATCAAATATATTTTTTGTTATAAATTAATTTCTAAACCTTAGTATTCTTCCAAATTATTATTGTCATTTAACTCTAACGAAAAAAGTATAACAAAGTTAAGGTTTGTCGAGAAACCTAAAAGAATAAATTATGTTATGGATTTTTTTTTTCTTTGTAACTCTTTATTCCATCTCTTTTATTTAGTCTTTCAGTCACAATCTTGATTCTCTCTCGCTCTCTCATGAAGCCATCACCGTTGATTTCCCTTCATCTCTCTTTAGTTCCCTTCCTAATTCCATCTCTTTTCACTATATTTCACTTTTCACGAAAAGCCAACATCAAAGATCTCCTCCTTCATTGAAATATTAGTCCTTTTCATTTTATTTTATTTCTAGTATATTCTTTTAATTATGTTTTCTAAGATATAGAGTATTAACATTTTTCATACTAATTGATAATTATAAACAGATAGAGAGAACTTACCTAAGGAATCTTTAAGCTTTGTAGAAACAACAGAGAGACTCAAGTATGAAGGAGAGACAGAGAAAGGATATACGTAGGAAGAATGGTTACCAGCCACACAAAGCAAAAGACAACATGCCTATTAGGTGTTTGGAGGATGTAGACGAAAGGGACCATCTCGCGTGCCTAAATCAAAGGTGATAACATTTGATCTGCAATCTTAACTTTGGTAGTAACTGTTAAAGAAAATGATAAAGTAACCAAATGAAAGGTGTAAGAAATTGAAAATAAGACAAACGAGGAATTAAGGGGAGAAAGTCTTTTGCTTAAAGGTTTCAAGCTCTAGGGGTTTCTTTACAAGGAAAACATAGCTTGAGAAGAAAGCTAGAGTTTTAATTTACTATCTTTAACTAGTAAAATCTCTTCATTTTTTTGTTTTTTATTTTTCTTTTCTATAACTTTTTGTATGATGAAAATGATGAGGATAAATTGATTTATTGTTAACTTTATTTATTGTCTTGTTCTTTGAATTTTTAGGTAAACTAAATATACCACTTAGAGTTTCATGATTGGATATTGCATTCTGATCGGCTTCAAGGAGTTACATATGGATATTAAAATGATAATTAGAAGCAAATAAATAAGAATGAAAAAAAGCAACAAAAAAAAACATAAAGGAGAAGATGGATGTCAATAATATAAATAGAGAGACTAAGAAACTGAGCAAGAGAGATAAAATAGGCTTATGAAGGAAACAAAATCGAGGATAAGTTACTTTTTTAAGGTCTCTAAATAAGACCTAAGTTTGTTATGTATTTTTTGTTAAAAAATTAAACAATATTAGTGATTTAAGACAACACAGAAATTTGAAAACTAATTTTTAACAAAAAAATCATTTATAACAAAAATGAAATATTTGTCTTAGTTTGGGGATCAAAATGATAATTTGGCAAAACGATCATTTGTCAATGTGTGTGTGTCTGTATGTGTACATACACACACACACACACATGAGGAGACCACTTTAAATGAGAAAGGGATTGAAATTGAACTCTTATTAGGACCATGTTTAGGCACTATAGATGCTAGCTTAGGAATTATATCTTGTACATCATATAGGGGAGGAAAACAAACATAAGTAACACAAAAAATAAATAAAACAAATAGAGTAAAGAGTTACTATCATAAGAAAGTAGTTTTAAGATAGATCGGTGTGTGATTAAGTTATTGTAACCATTATCTACATTTATTTAAGAAGACAAGGAATAGATAATAAATTTAAAAAATATTATTTTCAAACCTTTAGTGGCACACATCACATAATGAGAGATGGGATACAATAGAGATATTACATATCTCTTATCTTCTAAATATGCGTATAATAAATTTTGTATGCATTAATAAATTAATGAAGTAAAAGAAATAAATAGAAAGAATTTTTTTTTTTTTTTTGTAAAATTAATAACATGAAATTAAATTAAAAAATATACAAGAAATATTTAGCCCTTTCATGTTTTTATCTCTTTATTTATTCCATCTTATTATGGAGCCAATTCTAAAAAGTTAGGATTCTTGATCTAAACTTTGTACGTGTGCCAAGGTTTTTACCTAGTATCTACACTACACTAGATCTAGGATTTTATTCTATTGAATTATTTCATTATCCTTCATAATAAGAGGTAGGACATGTTTCAAAAATGAATTATTAATAATAATGTATCTAGCAAATTAAGTAGGTGAATATCATTGTAATAATCTATTACTTCAATAAAAGACAAACTATCAAGTTTTATCATATTATTATAAAATTATACCAATAAGTGTCCATTAAGTTATAAGAGCAATTAATAACGAGATATAAATATATTTAAAAGTTAAAAAATAATCAAAATATTAGGATCGTATTTTAAATCATCAATAATTACAGTACATGAATCCTTAATAACACAATAGTTTAAGGTGGATATTCGTTTACATCTATTTTACCGAAAGAATGTATTGCTTCATTTAATGATGAGACATAAGTATATGAATTATTATATTTAAACTAAGGACTATAACATATTTATGACTGTTCTTGATTATTTTATTTTATAGTAGTATATTATAAAAATAAAATAAAATATAAAATCTTTACACATTGCAAAATTCATATCATTTAAGATATGACTCAAAAACTCAAATCATTTTAATAATTTAGATAACGTTTTATAGGTTAATTATTAGCTATCACACATAATACATAATAAACGTATAGGCCCATAATTAGAAATTTCTCAGTAATCTCTCACTTGAGTCATATATTTCGTTTTATGATTATACAAGATTAAACATTTTTATTATATAAATATTTATTATATTTAAAAAATATATGGTCCGTCAAGTAAACTAATATAGGATCAACATGATGTTTGTCACAATTTTCGTAATTAAACTAATTAGTGGTCATCTATATCAATATAATTAAGAACATATATAAAATATGAATGTGTAGTAAATAAACTTTATATAGCATGATTATTAACAGCGTCTATTTCTAATTTGTCCTCATAAAAGTCAAACAACATGCTTTCAAAAGCTTTATGCACAACTATATTTGAAAAGATATAATTATATTTCAGAGTTTTCAACAAATAAAACAAAACTGCTATTTAAATTTGATAAGGAAAACATGACAATAACAAATAAATATATATATATATATATATAAAACTTTCACTAAACAATCATATCATCAAAATGAACCATAGATGCACGAGTCATATGCTCGTGAAACATTTTGCATAATTTTGGAGTAGGGTGTGGTAGGACGTGATAGATACCAACACTTATTCATAAGGTGGAAACAAGTACATAAATTTTTAAACATCTCAGCTATAAGGTGAATATAGAGAGAGATAATAATCAAAAGAGATAACTAATGAGGATATGTAAATGTTTTCCAAATTTCTCCCATGACTATTACTATTACCAACTTTAACTAATTTTGAAAGAATACGCTAATATAACAAAATTAAAATATTTGTCTTGAATACAGAATAATATATGTGTAATGCCCAAACATGGGTATTTTTGTAATTTTTCTATTAATTATTTTTATTAAATTTACTAAAAAAAAAAACGCCACGTCAGCAAGCCCAGTCAGCAGTCCTGGCCAACCAGGACCTGCCACGTGGTAAGACCAAGTCGACCCGGGGATGGGCCACGTTGGCGATCCGCGTACGCGCGATCGGACGGCCCAGATCAAGCGTGCGCACGGACGACCCAGATGCAATCGCACGGACGGCCCAGATTCAATCAAAAACGGACAGTCCAGATTAAATCAAAATGGACGGCTGAGATCAAAAGGCAAAAGGGTATAAATAGAACCCCCACACCTGACCACAAAAACCCTAGCCGCCTGCCCTCGCTGGAGAAGACGAACCAGATGCCGGAGAAGCCGGCCGCCGCCACCCGCCGCTGCACCGGGGAGATTTTCGACCGTCGATCGATGTAAATTTCATACCCCCTACTCGTTTTTCCACGCTGATTTCCCATGTGGCTAAATCGGAGCCAAAATCCCGGTCAAACGGCCGGAAAACACGGCCGAAACCCAGCGGCGCCGCCGCGCCCCTCCTCGATTTTTGCCTCCAATGAGGCCCTTCCCGGCCTCCGTTTGATGCAATTTTTATATCACCGTGATCACCATTCTTTTCTCTACAGGTTGATCGGAGCCGAATCACCAAAACACGAACCTCACCGGAGAGCCGCCGCACCCGAGAGCACCGCCGCCGGTAAGCTTCGGTTTTTCGTATTTTTTTGGCCCCCCGAGGGCCCTAGGGTTGTTTTATCGCATGGACCGATGCAAGTGTGGCCGAATTCGGCCAAAAACGGCCAAAAACGACCAACCCGAGGTGAATCGCCGCCGCCGGAGCACGGCGGAGCCGCCGTGCCGGAATTATGATATTGGCCGAAAGGGGCCCTGAGCCTAATTTGGGATTTTTTTGGAACACGTGCAGGTACCAGTAGTGCGTTTCAGTTTCTCGGAAAAAAATTCAGGAAAAATTAGGGACAGCCTGTAGGCGCACTGTGAAGCCGTGTTCGGACCCCGAAACGAGTAAGGACCCCTCACCCTATTTCCTATCACGGTATTAAAGTTCAATAATGATAAAACGGAAATTCTTGAATCAACGAATGTGTGAAATTGTTTAAGGTCGCCAATGGAGCCCGAGTCTAGTGTGTTGGTCGGTTAACTGTTATTCGGCATATTTTACAGTTTTAAATGCAGTATGAGGTCTGATGTTTTCATTTCTTTGTTTCGTGTGCATATTTTACTGTTTTATTAATTATGGGTTGAATGACTGAGAAACTGATGCTGTATGTTGTCTTGTTTGGCATAAATTACTGTTTTGCTTATTTGTGTGTGAATTGATGATGCTGACTGAGGAAAAGGGGAATAAAATGTCATGTAAATTGTTAATTGTATAATGCGATCAGCCTGACTAGATATCCTGGAAGATGGTGGACGGACCGGGTCCGTAGGGAACCCTACCGGGATTGTGGTCTCTCATACCGGACGGGGTATGGAGACCCTATGTGTTTTAGCTCCCATACCGGACGGGGTATGGGGACGGCCCTAGAATCTGATTACAAGTGTTAAGGGTCCACGGGTAGCAGGACCCCTATAGATCCCCATGGATACTAGTAGGCTGGTAAAAGAGGAAAAATATGTTGTGTAATGATTGAATTACAAAAGGCGTGATAGGTATTATGTTATACAGTTTATATGATTTCATGATGATGATAATGTTACTGCTTTCATATACGGTTTTATGATTTTCACCGAGGTAAGTGGATGGTAAAGGTTTTATTATTGATAAAAGGATTTGTTGTAAATTATGCTCCATTGGTCTTTTTGTGTTTTCTACCCACCTTTACCTCCGTGACGGTGAGATATCGTGATGTCTTTACTGGGTTAGTGTACCTCATTCCTTATTTAATCATTTCAGATCAGGAAGACATTGTTCTCGAGCCCGTTCTGCAGGAAGACGACGAAGGGGACGCCTAAAGACTCCATAGTCATATTCACAGTTTTTATTTTCGAGTTTCTCCTTTAGTTAGTTTAATCTTTTATATTTTGAGCACGTTTTTTGTTTTAGTGTAAAGGATGTTAATCGAAATTTTGACTTCGCTTCCGTATTTGACATTTTTAATACACATATTTCATTTTAAATTTCTGGGGCCGTTACAATATGAAGCCGAAATAACCATATTTTAAAATATTCATTACAATTTAAAGTTTAATAAACATCTTAATTTGGTGTATATGACCGACATAATCCAATAAAGTCCGCTAATTTAAATTAAAACTTTTATTAAACCTTAAATTTGTACTTGTACAATTTAAATTATCAAGTGAAACGAGTGAAGCAACAACATGATAGTCTAATGATTAAGATTTTATGTTTTATTTGAAGATCATGAATTTTAATCTCATTGGGGAATAAAACTCGACGTTTTATGGGTATATTATGGGTGACAGTAATTAGATTATAGTGTTTGATTTAATGAGATCAAGAACTTATTTTGTTAGTGTATTGATGGTGTTATATTTGACTGAAAATTCTATTATATTTTTGGATAAAATAATAATTAATGTATAAGTAGTGTTATCGTGATCAAATTACGATAAGTCTTTTTAGTGAAATGATAATTAGTTTGTTGGTGGTACTATAGGACCAAATTGAGTTAAGTCTCAACGAGTTTATTAAGCTTTTTTTTTTTTTTTTTTACAAATGAAATATTTTATGATGATTAAATTCTTTTAAATGTAGTAGTCACGACGAGTTAAAACCTCATTTTATCTCTTTCACTATTTAAAAAATTAAAAAAAAAAAAAGACGGAGTGAATTTTTAAAAAATAAAAATAAAAACAAAACATGGTGAATTGGTTTCTTCCTCACCTATTCGGATGAACAATAAGATTTGTTTGGAGCTGATATAACTAAATTTGAACTGTTCTTTCTTTTATCATATTAGATCTGAACCCGTCTTAACTTGAACTTGACTTTGAGGGTGAGTGAGGAGCTGATCATAAAAAGAGAAAAACACCTTCTCATAAACAAAACGGCAAGACTTATTTCATTAGATTTGTAATCAACGTTCTCATAAACATATATATATATATATAAATATATGTAACATGTGATATATAATCAACATTGTTGTTTGTTAAAAACGATTTTTTCCCGAAGAGAGGCAGCTGATAAGCTGGGCTTACCTAACAGGATTGGGTTGGGACAAGTTGTAGAACGCCCAATTGCAATGGACCGGGTTCGGGTTAGACGAGTCAATCGATCCGGCCGAATCTTGCCATGGCGTCTCTGCCGCCACGAGAACTCAGCCAATCAAGCCATAGTGAGATTTTCCTGGAAAGTTTTCGTTTTTTCCTTCAAAATAGACAGACGGGAGCTATGCCAATAATCCCCCAAATTCCACTATTGCCTGCTCTCTATTATCCTCCATGGAAACTCTGAGCTTGCCTCAGAACATACAGTAAGAGTAAACGAGGAAATGGATTCCCTCAGCTCTACTTTCGTCTCCAACACACTCCAACTCCTCCCTTTACCCACCCTCCCTAAACTCCCCTCAACAACCCACAAAGCCCCCATCAGGCTCTCTTCCTCTTCCTCTTCCTCCCGTTCCTTCTCTGTGCAACCAGACCCATGGTCTCTCAGCGATGGAAACCCAACAAAACCCAAACCAAGATCCAAAAATCCTAAAAACCCATTATCCGATGATAACGCCCGTCGCATTATCAAGCAGAAGGCTCAATATCTGAGTGTGTTGAGGAGGAACCAGGGTCCAGGCGCAATGACACCGAAATGGATCAAGAGGAGCCCTGAGCAAATGGTGCAGTATTTGCAGGATGACAGGAATGGTCATTTATATGGGAAGCACGTTGTTGCGGCGATTAAGGCCGTGAGGGCTATGGCAGGGAAGAGGGATAGTGATGTGAGAATGGTGATGAGTAGCTTTGTCGGCAAGTTGAGTTTCAGGGAGATGTGTGTGGTCTTGAAGGAGCAGAAGGGGTGGAGGCAAGTAAGGGACTTTTTTGCTTGGATGAAATTGCAGGTGAATATGGCTTTTTTGCATTGTTTTTTATGCTTTTGTTGTTTTCTTTTTCCTCTCTATTTTACCATGTTAATATAGTGAATTCATATCGCTTCTACTCTTGAAAAATGGTAAAGGGTGTAGTATAACACATGCTATGATGGTACTATTTATCGTTTACTTTCTTAAATAACTGTAAAGTTCAACAATGCTGTTTTAAAGCAAGCCTGGGATTAATGCTGTATATGATAGCCTTGTGCTTGGACAGTTAAGCTATCGCCCAAGCGTCATCGCGTACTCAATTGTTTTACGGTTATATGGGCAAGTTGGAAAGATCACGCTGGCTGAACAAACATTTTTGGAGATGCTGGAGGTAGGATGTGAACCTGATGAAGTAGCTTGTGGTACCATGCTGTGTGCATATGCCAGATGGGGACGCCACAGAGCTATGCTAACATTTTATTCTGCTGTGCAAGAAAGGGGAATCACACTCTCTACTGTGGTCTACAACTTCATGCTGTCCTCTTTACAGAAGAAATCACTGCATGAGAAGGTAGTAGATTTATGGAATCAAATGGTGAACAAAGGGGTGGAACCCAATGGTTTTTGTTATACAGTAGTCATCAGTTCGCTTGTCAAAATAGGTCTTAATGAGGAGGCTTTTAAGACTTTTGATGAGATGAAAAACATTGGATTTGTACCTGAGGAAGCAACTTATAGCCTACTTATTAGCTCAAGTGTAAGGGATAGTAACTGGAAAGAAGCACTGAGATTATATGAGGACATGAGATGTCGGGGAATTCTTCCTAGTTGTTATACTTGTGCATCTATGTTAACTTTGTATTACAAAAACAAAGATTACCAGAAAGCCCTTTCTCTCTTCGTGGAGATGGAACGGAACAAGATTACAGCTGATGAGGTTATCTATGGTTTGCTCATTAGAATATATGGAAGACTTAGTCTTTATGAGGATGCTGAGAGAGCATTTGAAGAAGTTAAGCAGCTAGGCCTGCTTAGTGATGAGAAAACATATTTATCTATGGCACAAGTTTATTTGAACTCAAGAAATGTTGATAAAGCACTAGAGATTATTGAACTAATGAAGTTTAGAAACATTAGGTTCTCAAGATTTGGTTATATTGTTTCATTACAGTGTTACGTGATGAAAAGAGATATGGGGTCTGCTGAGTATGCATTTCAGGCTTTATCAAAGACTGGGCTTCCTGATACTGTTTCTTGTAGTGACATGCTCAATTTATATCTTGAACTGGGCTTAATAGAAAAGGCAAAGGAGTTTATTACTCAGGTAAAGAAGGATGGGATAGAATTTGATGATGAGCTTTACAAAACAGTTATTAGAGTATACTGCAAGGAGGGAATGCTAAGGGATGCTGAGCAGTTGATAGAAGAGATGGGCAGAAACCAATCATTTAAAAATGAAAAATTCAATCAAACACTCATGAAGTGTATGCATGGACAATATATTGGACAAAAGAAATTCGAAGGTCCCGCTAAGACCCTTGACCAACCCGATACTGAGGCCCTTGGCTTGATGCTCAATCTTTGTTTGGCATACTGCAATTTGGATAAGGCAGAAGAAATATTGAAACTTTTGCTCAAGACTGCTAGTGGTTTCTCGGCGGTTAGTCAACTCATTAGCAGCTTCGATAGGGAAGGTATGGAATCATCTTCTTTATGTATTTCCATTTAGATGTTATTTAGATGAAGGAAATTTAGAAGCTACTCGGTTCCTTGAGGCTGATTTTGATTTCTGTGTAGGTGATATATCTAAAGCTAAAACTCTTAGAAGTATGATTATGAAGATGGCATCCATATTAGAGGATGAAACAATTGCTTCATTGATTGGTTTCTACGGGAAGCAACAGAAGCTAAAACATGCCAAAGATCTCTTTATGGCAGTGAGAGGTTCTTCATCTGGCAAGATTATATGTAATGCAATGATTGATGCATATGCAAAATGTGGTAAACCTGAGGAGGCATACAAGCTTTATAAAGAATCAACTGAGAAAGGCCATGTTCTCGGTGCTGTTTCCATCAGCATCGTCGTGAATTCTTTGACTAACAGTGGTACGAGTTTCTTCTGTTCCTTTCTGAATTTATTAGTTATCCCAGAACAATATTAATGTTCCGTAATCGTCCATTCTCAAGAAAATATTCGATGAACTTTTATTTAAGAATCATTGCCGCTTCCTAGTATCTAGATATTTATCTTAACCTATTTTTTCTTGTAACAAGAGATGATGTCAAGCATGTTAGAAGAAACTTTTTTTATCTTTCAATATTTAGTTAATCAGAAGTCAATACATTTACAAGACGTTTGTTTACTGTATAAGGCAAAAGTATACAAAAAATATAGTAGTTATTACGAAATAGAGACTTATTGCACAGTTTGGTAGGTTGAATCAAACTTATTTTGAAATTTTGATCACTGGAGAAGTTGTAACACTGATTCATGACGGGAAAGTGAAAGCTCCCGCTGAGGTTGGAGCTTTTGTACAGACTACTGATTTGAATAGGAGTAACACCAATCCTGTTCTCCAAATTCAGAGACCGTGTAAAGCTCTTTCTTCAAACATTTTCTTAACATCTTTTCACTACTTCAGTGATCCATTCTTAACTTTTTCTCCATTTTTTGTGTAACCCCAAAAATTTTTGGGATGTTACATTTTGACCTGCAAATTTGTGGAATTGATTGTTTTCTTTATTTGGGGTTGAGTCATGTCCCCCAAATCTTTAGAGATTTTATATCTTTTACTTTATGGGTATAGAGGACCAAGAAGCCTAAGGTATCATGGAGAGGGGCAATTTTCACTGGTTTGTGGGTCATTTGGTTGGAAGGGAATGTAAGCATTTCAAGTTGTTTTCAATTGCTTCACATGGGTAAAGGATATAAAGGTAAATAACATTCTTTGTAATTAATAGTAATTTATTGTCTTTTTTTCCATCCTAGAAAACCTGTATATATGGATCGGAAATATTCAATAGAATACATATGAACCATTCTTAACAAAGTAAAATCAGAATTCGTAATTAGTTTCCTTCGAAAATTTTGTCTAATTTTCTTTTATCTATATCTAGCTGTTATAAACCAAGAATTATGAATAAATTTCAGAACAAAAGATTCAATTCTAAATCTTCAGGAACATTTGTTTATCCATTCTACAAAGGAACATTTCTTTATCTATATCATGTATTGATCTGTGTTTCTTTTGGTTCTCTGTTACTCTTTTCCAAGATGTCTTAGAGGGCATCCTCTGCTCATCTTTGTAATTTTTTGCTTTATTAATCTTTAACAATGCTTCTTCTTTTATCCAAAAAGAAAGATTATCCTTTTATGTCATTTTATCAATATATATATATTTTTGGTTGTAGGTTACAATTTGGAACAGAAGAACTTTGCTTGTGAAATTCATTTGGAAATTCACACTTATATTAATCAGGAGAGTTGGAAACTCTTTCGAAATAAATTCCACGAACAAAGTTCATTTTTCCAAATATAGTATGTTAATCATGGACCCTAATGTACTTTACTGAAGGCCCTGGACGAGATTGGCTGATAATTTTTAGTGTTATGTGCATCTCTCCCCCTTCTCTTGAGTGATTCATCTCCTATTTTCTTCGTGGTTTTGATAAAGATCAAGGAGGAAAAGGGCACATTGAAGGGGAGTTATTTTTGTTGGTTTATGAGTGCTTTGCTTGGAGAGAAATGGCAGACTCTTTAGAGACAAGGATTTTAGCCCAATCTCTTCTTGATATAGAATGGCTTTTCTAGCCTCATCGTGGGCTCAATACACAAATGGTATTCTATTCTTGGAGCTGTTGCTTAAGTATAAATATATTCCCTCAATGATCGAGTTCTTTAACCACCTGTGGTTGTGGTTACATTTTCAATCTTGTGATAGTAGATAAATTTTTCTTTTCTTTTTTCTATCTTTCCAAATATGTTTTTACTGTGTTAGATCAATATACATCAGCGACAGTTCATCTATAAACTGGTGTTTAGTGCTTAGTTCAGTGTGCAGTATTAATCATTATAGGGTCATTGGTGATATATAACCATCATCTATCTGCAGGAAAACATCAAGAAGCTGAGGATATTATCATAGAGAGTTTCAAGAGGAGCTTTGAGCTTGATACCGTGGCATATAATACCTTTATCAAGGCAATGCTAGAAGCAGGTTGAGTGGATCATTTCCAATTTTTTTGGCTACACTTAGGTGCCGGAGGATGTTAACAAGCTGTAGTCTTGATTTTGCAGGCAAATTGCATTCGGCAGGCAGCATTTATGAGCGAATGCTTTCTTCCGGAGTTTCTTCATCAATTCAAACAATTAACTTAATGATCAGGTGCAAATTTGAAGAATAGTAAACACTACCCTCCAAATAGACTAAATTGGAGGGACATTAAATGTGTAAATGTGTGTATTAGTTACATATATATATATGTATCAATTCTTTTCTGATGTATTTGGTCTTTCTTGTCAATGAATGCAGTGTTTATGGACGAGGGCGAAATCTGGAGAAGGCTGTGGAGATGTTAAACACTGCTTGCAGTTTAGGCTTGTCTCTGGATGAGAAGGCATACATGAATATGATAACCTTCTACGGGAAGGCTGGTAAGTTTATTTCTTTAGTCAAGAAAAGTGGATTTTTGATAGTTAAAGATATTATGTCTGCCAAGTTTCTAGATGAGTGTATATTTCAAACTCCAAAGCGATTAGGCTGTTCTCCAAAACTTTCTCCACATCACATCTTTCTAGTGATCAAAAGTAATATGGGTGCTTGAATTAATTCCAGCCACAGTTAATGGTATCATGAAAAAAATTATCAAATCGTCAAGTCATCTTACACCGAACCAACATTAATTGTTTCTCGTACTGATTGATCCTTGAAAGAAGAGTTGAAATGCTCTGATTTGTTATTAAGCTGACTGCTGATGTACTCAATAATTATTGTCATGATGAACATATGAAACATCTAGTTCAATTTTCAGCAGTAGATGGTTGAAAATATTTATAACATAGATTTTTTTGTTGCATGAGATATGTCATTTTGTCATCCTTGAATCGGTTTGCAGGTAAGAGGCACGAAGCATCCCTTTTATTCTCTCAAATGCAGGAAGAAGGAATAAAACCTGGGGTGGTATGTCATTTATAATTGCCTAAATGCTTGAGAAAAGTCTGTCAAAAAGGTTGCTAATTTATTTATAGCTGAAATAAACAGCTTTTCTTCACCTTACAGGAAAATATTATGCATTGACACTATATGAAATGCAGTCTCACTCTACCTCTCTCAAATATAGAACTTTATCCATAATCGCTTGGAGCTTCTTTGTTTTTAATTGCTGATGTTCTGATTGCTTCTTTTCTTTTCTGGGAAAATGCAGGTTAGCTACAATATTATGATGGAGGTATATGCTAGGGCAGGACTCTTTAGTGAAGTTGAGAAACTTTTCCAAGCCATGCTCATAGATGGTTGCTCCCCCAATTCCGTAACTTACCTTTACCATGTTCAAGCTTATGCACTGAGTTTGAAATATGAAGAAGCGGAGAAAACCATAATTTCCATGCAGAAAAAGGGCATTCCTGTTTACTGTGCTCATTTCAACATTTTGCTCTCTGCTTTTGCAGAAGCAGGAATGATGGCAGAAGCAGAAAGGGTTTATAACAAACTGTTGAGAGATGCTTTAAGTCCTGACCTTGCATGTATTCGTAGCATGCTGAGAGGTTACATGAATTGTGGATGTATTGAAGACGGAATCTCCTTTTATGAGCAGATAAAGGAATTTGCTGAACTGGATAGGTTTATAATGAGTGTAGCTGTGCACTTTTATAGGACTGTAGGAAAAGAGCCTGAGGCTGCAGGTCTTTTAAAATTCATGAATTCTTCAGGGATCCAATTTTTGAAGAACCTTGAGATTGGACCTAAGGTAAAAGCCTCCTAGTCTAAATAAAACTAGTTAACTTGGTTATTTCATCACCTGGAAAGAATAGCAGGTTGCCAAGACATTAAATATGGTTTATTACTATAGAAGCCTGAGATGCAAACTGCCTCGCAGTTGGGGCCATTGCAGTCATAGCCATCCAAGTTGCATAAAAGCAGCTCTGTGGTCTGAAGATTCAGACGAATTGAAGGAATGACATGAAAGAGAATTAAGGAATGCTCCTTCAGTGGTCGAGGAAAAAACTGTTTAGCATATGATAGCTCCAGAAAGTGGCATGAGATATTTGAGGCTTGGAGCATTTAGCAATTGAGATTTTCTTGTCACATGAAGTGAACTTGGTGTCATGTGCAACTGTCGGATGGGTTAGGGAAATATTGTAGTAGATTTTAACTGGAGCCTTATTTGCTTTGGACTAATGTAAACTACTCTTTGGACAAACTTGTGGTTTGGGCTACTTCAGGTTCTTGGGAGCTAAAGGTGCAGAAGTCAAGTAGGGGAATGTAAATGGTGGAAATGATTTTGGTGGAGTGGAGGAGAACCGTTCTGTTTAAGTTGTAATGCGAGCTCCATATTATCCAAGTTTATGCGAATACACAATAACATAACTTGTTTTATTTATAATTATTGTTCTATCATAGGACAAGAATGCAGAACTATTGGACTATAATTGAGATTTCCATAATATGAAAGCATGACTATTAGAAGCACACAAAAAGTGACTTGATTGACTTCTTTTAGCTAAAAGAATCTCCAAATATCTGCTACTCTTGAGAACCAATCTTCATCTCTATCATGCAAATGTTTCCACTTGCTTCTTTGAATTCTTTCCACTCATAATAAGTTTAGGTCTTGAGAAGGTTGGAAGCAACTAAATTTTTCCACGGCGTATGACACCAAAAGATAGTTGCCGAATAAATGTCAATTCAACAACTAAAGTTCTTTTATATATGTAAGAAACTATTGCTATTACTGCTATTATTTATATGTATATGAATTGGTTATTTAATAATTGTAAATCATTCCGAAGCTTTCTAGCCCAGAAAAAAAAAAAATGACTAACCCACCATATAATCCAATTTGGATTCACGAAAAACAAATCTATCAACGAGTTAAAAAATCTTCATAGTTTTTAGGACTAAAAAGTTAAAGTCATCTTCATAGATTCAAATTCGCGAAAAACAAATTTATTAAAGAGTTGAAGAATTTCTATACTCTGCTGTAAATAGCTAAAAAGTTGAGTTCCTCCCTAAGGATTTAAATTTTCTTTACAAATATCCTTTAAAAATATCTCTAAAAAAAAAGTTATAAGGATTCAACTAATCACTCTTAACTAAAAATCAACATTATTCGATATCAAACGATTTAGTCAACGCATCAAAACTTAGTCAAAGAGATCAAATTAAAATTCATTTTTTATTGTTTATTAAAATATATTAATTGATTATTTTGTATATTTATTTTAGAAACCAAATTTATTGTTACAACCTCCAAAAATAATGGTAAAATGTAACATAACTCTGATTTATTTTTTTATATATTTTTTAAATACATATTTATTAGTATAAATCTCAACCATGTTCTAATAATTTACTCTAAAAACACAATTCTATAAACACTTGTAAGGCCCAGCCCACCAAATTGTCCAACGTCTCAAAAACCATCGCCTCTTGATCGTCTCCAACGTTCGTAGTCTCTCCCTCCCTCTGCAAGAGATCAGGAATGGCGTCGAGTCTCTTCAGAACCCTAATCAGGTCATCAAAATTGCCGTCGACTACTAGAAACCTCTGCCTTGTCCGCACTCAAATCATCAGCAATCACACTGCTAAATGGATGCAGGTATGACATAGTATGTCGCCTATGTATTTATTTTCCATACGTGTTCTTAGCACGGTTATTTCTTTCTTTAATTTTTTAGTTCTATATCCAAAGGAAGGATCAGAACTAGATAAATTCTTAGGATCTTGAGGTATATATTTTAAATTTGGAAATCAGTACCAGAGCTATTTTAGGTAGGAGATTTTTCATCCAGCTGGAGTATTAGTTTATGGATGTGCTCTTTGGTTAGGAAAAAGTTGAAATGTTTAGGGTTTAAATTATAAGTTAACACGAGTATTCTTTTCCTGGCTTTAATTCTTGGGAAGTTTTATAAGTTCTTTCTTGGTTGCTGTAAATAAAGTTCAGGCAAGCCAAATCCTTTTGCTGGTATTAATTAATTCATCTATTTATGAAAACTCAGAGTACACAGCCTTTTTCTTTTCCACATTTCCTTGCTATTTTTATTGCGAGTTTTTGAAACCTGTTATAATTGATGCCTAGAGTTCAAATGTACATTCCCCTATATTTTTGTAGAGTAATGGACAATCTGCAATTTTTAGTGTCATTTATATTTTCTGAATCAAGTTCAGTTTAAGTTAAAAAATCAGATTCCGCTGGTTGTTCAAAATGCTGAGGGTGAATCCATTTATAAACAATCTATTTGCAGTGGCATTGAATTGGGGAAGACATGTTAATAAATAAAGATTTACAATGGGCCACTAGGGAATTACTTCTTTAATGATAGATGAGTAAATATTCACAACGCGTTTTTGTCTCCAATAGAGAAAAAGATGACGATGCTCGAAAAATGATACCCATTCAATTGTGGTTTATATGTAGAGAAATAATGGTGAACAGATGCTTCCTTTGCAAGTGCACCGCCGAGAATTGCAATCACATTTTGCTATGGTGCCCCTATTCCTACAACCTTTGGACACTTATTTACAGCTTTATGGGGATCAATTGGATAATGGCGAGTTTGGTGAACAACGAATTATTGGCTTGAGAAGGCTTCGCTTTTAACAACAAGGTTGTACGTCTTATCTCTTTGTCCATTTTTGGGCTATTTAGAAGGAAAGGAACAATAGGCCTTTTGAAGGAAGGGAATAAACTTTTGTAAATATCAAATATCAAACATATCTGGGATTGAAAAAAGAATTTGATTTGGTTGGACTATCTAGAAAAAGGCATTACGGTAAGCCTTGGTAGTGGAATCCTAAAGGTTACTAAGAGTGTCATGGCTGTGATGACAGGGAAGCGAATAAAAATAATTTGCTCAAGTCAATTAGGAGTATGGTTATAGACGACGCTTTTCTACGGTTTCATCAGAATTTGACATAGATGACTGTATATCCCAGCATATGCTTTTGGGGCATACCAAAGGAAGCTACTGAAGGGGTTTAAACAGTCCAAGGTTGACTTATGCGAGCATGGCATCCTTGGTAAATAGGAAAGGATGAGCTTCAATCTTTCTCACACAAAAGTACGGATGTGTTAGAATGCATACATACAGATGCATATGATCTGGCTAAGATACTAGCAAAAGGTGGAGCCAGATACTTTGTAAGTATCATTATTTATTTTTCTAGAAAGGTTGGATTTACTTCATGTTGAAAAAATTAGAAGTATTCTCAAGGTTTAAACAATGGAAAGCCGAGCTTGAATGAGGTTGAATGATAAACAAGACGATAGGCTTTTATGTCAAGTCCAACAATGTTGGTGAGTACAAAAGTCAAGAGTTTGAGGACTTCTGCAGGGAAGAAGGGTTTATCAGTGGTCTGGGTCTATAAATGGCAATGTTTTAACATCAAGGTCGCTAAAACGGTTCAGTGTTGCTATTCCCATTGGTTGATTGTGACTTTTCTAAATTATCACACTCCACTTGCACCATGTGATCATGTAAATCGGAGGGAACATCTTCATGACATGAATTTTTCTTTAGCATTGTGCTCTCATCAAAAACTACATCTCTGCCAATGATTGTACTCTGTACATTTGGATCCTGTGATCTTTAACCCTTAACTCCTTTCTGGAAACCAAGAAAAGTATACTTTACATTACCTTGGCATCCAACTTAGTGCATGTTAGGTGCAAGTCAATATATAGAAAGAAAGAGAGAGTGTTGGGGGGAAGAAACGTCATAGTTTCAAACAAGATTAGTTGCAAACAAGATTATCAAAGACACGGATAGACTAATGTGGAATTTTAGAGACAAACTGAATTGAGTTGTATATTGAAGTCTATACATGTTGATATATAACTGTTAGAGATTGACTACAAAGAGAAAGAATCAGAAGCATATTACAAGAAACCAAATCAAATCAAATCCTTATATCAGGGAATCCCCAATTTTTGGGCAGGTAAGATAAGCTTCAAAAAATTGGCTGCCAAAGGTTAAATTTTTCAACATTCCCTGTCAAGTTGATAAATATGCATCTTTCATTCACAGCTTGCAGATAAGTTCTTAAGATGTCACTCAACTGAGTCCTTTCATTTTGTTAGCACATTTGCAAAGTTGTATATTAGTTGAGACATACAATGTACAAGTTATCCAACTTCACTTTATGAAGTGTCTATCTATTTCAATGTGGTTTTTTCCTCTCATGCTGCACAGGATTATGAGCAATGTCAATGGGAAACTTCTGCTCACAAACTATCTAAAATTATTGAGTCATAATAATTCACGTATTTCTTGTACCATCACCCTAAACTCTACCTTTGCACTTGATCTAGCGATCACGTTTTGCTCCTTACTCTTCCAGTTTACAAGATTCCTCCAAGAAAAATTCACAGATCGCCTCTCTAATGGGTTCGGATATTTTGTATGTGTATATCTAAAGGGCTAATCCAGTGTTCCTTTTGAATAAAACTCCTTTAATGGATTGGACTCAGGTAATAAAGTATCTTGTAGACTATATGAAGGTGAACCTCTTTCAGGCAGTGCATGAATTAGCTAACCATGTTCGCGGCATGCAATGTTTGGCCTTACATGGACATGATATATAATTTTTCCTACCAATCTCTAATACATTTCTATTTCTACAACTAGATCTTCATTTATCTCTTCTAGTTTGTGATTTTGCTCAATCAGTGTGAAATAAAGTTTACATGCTAACTTTCCTCTCTCCCTTGTGAGATAAGTCACATATTTCTGTTGTGAAATAAAGATTTCTTCTCTGGAATGAAACTTTTATTCCTAGAAGGTACTTTAGTCTCCCATGTTTTTTAATCTCGAATCCTTCGATTAGAAAATCTTATCTAGACTTTCCTCTTTCTCATCATTTTCTATCACAATTATGTCATCAACGTACATCAAATGTGTTGTTACTCCTTTTAAATCAAAGTGCTTTAATAAAAGTGTCTGATCTCCCTGACCCTGTCTGTACCCAATGGCACTATTTTAGCAAATCTCGAAATGAAGTCTTTGGTGATTGCTTTAGATTACAATGTTTTCTTCAATCTACAAACTTTATTGTCTCTTAGTTTTCCCTTATTTAAAAAAAAAAATGTCTCTTAGTTTTCCCTTGAAGCCCGGGAAAATATCCATGAAGATCTCTTCCTCCAAGCTGTACGTTTGTGCATGTTACCTTGCCACGAGCCTGGCCTTATATTTCTCTAGGAAACCATCTAATGTGCACTTACTTGTACTAGAACTGTCAAATTGAGTGGTGGGCAACCTGGACTACAATATTCCTCCCTCTCTTCCTGCAAAGGACCTCCTTACCTCTTCCTCCTCTACCTGTCTATAATCAGATCCGCTCTCTCTTTCCATCCCGTGCTAAGATAATTTTTGCACTCCAGATTTCTGAACAGATGTTTGAGTGGTGTTGTGGTATTCCTTTCCATTTTTGTTTATTTTCTGATTTCCTAGGTCTGCTCTTGCCTATAAATATTCCCTTCTTCCCACAGTTAAACACTTAATATTGTACTAGTGCCAAGTCTGAGCAAAGAAAATGAGCTACAAGAAGTTTTCATTTTTGGAACTCTTGATTGTCATGCTTCTGCGAACTTTTGATGTTGTAGTAGCTAGCCTCCAATAGCAGTAAAGGAGATGTCTTTTAAGTAAATATTTTTTTGTTTCCTTCGTATTGTTTAGCTGTATAAGATCAAAGATAAACAAATGGGATGGTTAATTATTTTGTTATATATTGTTTTTTGGTGCCGATAAGTTTTTGGTGTTGGTCGCTGCTGCTATCTTGTCTTCTAAAGGAAAGAATATTCATCAAATACCTAGTGCTCTATGAATATTTGAAGGTTCAAATTTTGGGGGTCTTAAGTTGCAGTTAGTCATGAACTAACTCTCATTAGACTGTGACAAGTTTTGAGAAAAACCCAAATGCTGGTCTTCAATGCTCAAAGTTCTTTAAACAACTCCATTCTCCCATTTATTAAGAGAGTCTGCCAATTGGAATAGGATTTCAGAGAGTGTAAAGGGATGTTTATGGGCCTGCTGCAAGTGGAGAAAGAAGAGGGAAACAAACATAGAAGAAGAAAATTATATTTCCTTAGTTTAACTTGTATGTTATTTGACATTTAAAATTTTCCTGTTTAAACTAATGTTTTAAATCTAACCGAAGGTGTTAATTTAGACAACATGAAGTTATGTTGTGGAAATTTTACATGGGTGTTAGCTCATTGGTACCTTGATTCTTTAATACAATTTCAACTGTTACATTCAAAAAAAAAAAAGTTACATATTGGAGATTGACCCAATTAAAAGTAGAGGGTGGAAATTGAGTGTTGGTTATATTAATTTCCCATAAGAAATTATATACTATTACATGATCAATTAATAAAATCTATGTTTTAATCAACTAAGTTATATATCTGTAACATATTTTATTTCACAAAATTTTAAATTTCCGTGTACTTTTGGTTAAGAAATCATGAAGCTTCATACTTCAATTCTGTTCTATCACTATTTTAAACTCATAAATTAGTAAAATTATTTTCAGATATTTCATTTCATAAATCTCCATTTCATATAGATAATTTTAATTAGTATTCATATAAAACTACATCCATACTTGCAATTGTTATGCTAATGGAGGATATAACGGTTATAAAGATAAATAGCTGTAATCCTGATTCATGACTCCTTGTGAAGTATGATCATCGCTTGTTCAGTATTTACAATTCCAAAATAATTGAAGATTTTGTAAATTAAAAAATGTAACAAGCCTTGTTCTTGTAATAGCTATTATGTTCTGTGCATATACCTTATGCTGCAAAATAAGCAAGCTGTAAGCAGGTAGAAACATGGGACTTCTACTTGTTCTTAGTTATGGATCTAAAAATCTTTGTCTCATAGTTTTTTCTTGATGTGCATTGCCCTTGTTTCTTTTTATTATGCTGGCCGAACAATTTACCTTAATGTTTTTGGCTTGGAAATGGTTCTCCGATGTTGGCTTTGAAAGAGAAACAGCCTGATGGTTCAGTTTGCAATCCATGTTTAATTGATTCTCACTCTTATTGGGAATTTACTAATTTTTTAATAGTCTTGATAAATTTGATTACAACATAAAATTTTTGTTTAAGCTGCTCCCAGGCCTCATCGAATTCTGTGTCTGGGATTTCAGTTCCCAAATCGTAAAGTGTTGTTCTATCCCAAAGGAATTATTGATGTTGGATGTACATAAAAAAAGAATTATGTGGTAATCATTCATATGAAAATTGAAATAAAAAATTTGTTAGGAACCGGATGAGAATTGTACCAAATGGGACACAACAAATTCAGAGAGAGAGAAAAAAGTGACTACCATGCTTATTAATACAAATGTTCTTTTGTTGCTTTTATTTCTAGGATATGAAGAAGAAGTCTCCAATGGAGTTGATCAATGAAGTTCCACCTATAAAGGTTGAAGGCAGGATTGTTGCTTGTGAAGGAGGTTAGTTCTGCCTTTTGGTTTCTTCTGCACTCTGGATGGGAACTAAGCTAGTGCATCCAGAGAACTTAAAACAAAGTTTTAAAATTAGTTTGGCCTAATAAAGACAATATTTCTCACTGATTGGAATATTTTTCCTTGGATTTTCTTTCTCTGGTACAGACAGTAATCCTGCTCTTGGGCATCCAATTGAGTTCATATGCCTTGACTTGGAGGCGCCAGCTGTGTGCAAGTATTGTGGTCTACGATATGTGCAGGATCATCATCATTAGGGTTTTGGTCCTTGTGCTTTCTTTTAAACAAATTCATGGGAACTTTTTTTGTCAGCAGCCAATATCCATATATTTTCTTTTTAAACTAACTTTGTGTTACTGATGCAATTAGGTGAATACTATGTGAATCATATTTATGTTTCCTTTATTGTAGCATAATAAGTATTTGATTACACTTTCTTGTAAGTGCATCTGAATTAAATTGTGTTGAATATGGATCTGTGGAATGGGTATTCTGGTTTTGCTTTGCCTGTGCCATTCCTTCCTGTGTTCTATAGCTTTCTGGTTGTGGCATTATTTTCTAGCATTCGATTCTTTATTTCATTAAATTTCTAAAATCTGCATTGCTGGAGCCAAAGTTGAATATGGATCTCTGGAATGGGCATTCTGGTTATGCTTTGACTATGCCATTCCTTCCTGTGTTCTACAGTGTTCTGATTGTGGCCTTATTGTCTAGCATTCAATTCTTTATTCCATTTCTAATACAAATTTGGAAATTTTGAAGGTCTGGATTGCTGGAGCCAAAGTTAGTATAGTGGTTCTTTTAGAACAGCTGTGTTTCTAGGTTTGTTCTTGCTCAATGTCAACCCTATTATGCAGCTGCCAAACAAAGGCAAAAAGATAAAAGAATTTGTAATTCTGAAATGCAATGTAAAACTAGATTGAGTTGTATGAGTAACAACTGAAGAATGTTTATTTACACAATGAGTAAAGACACTTTGTGGCTGCGCCTAGTATCTTGAATCAAGGCTAATAAAGCACGTTTTTTTGCCTTAAGAGAGGGGTGAAATTTGTACAAGGTTGCGTGATGTATGCATTTATTAAATGTTTCTTATTGTCTTGAATGCTTGCTTGTATTTGGTTTCTATTTCAAGTCCAAATGGATCGAAATGAACTTAAAAGTGTACTGTGTGTGAATAAATAAAGGAAAATTTGTAATAAAGCAAAATTTAAAAGTGATTTGCACCTTACCAAAAGCTCTTCCATGGCGAATAATGTTACAACTTAGCTCACGTGACGAGACAAGTAGATTAATGAGATAATTGAGTGGAGCGATCTAAAGGACTGTGGTCTTCGTGTTTTCTTTTTTTCTTTCTTCGTCGGTGAGAAGTTGGTCATATGAAGAGATTGTTTCTCTATGCTTCTCCTTAATTGCTTCATTTTCTACCTTATCAATTAGATTACTTCTCTAATCTCTGCTTCCCTTCTCTCCCAAGCTTTCTTTTTTGCTGCAAGGTGAATCATCGTGTGAAGTGGCATAAGAGACCCCTGCCATTGGGTTCTTCTCTTGTTTGAAGGGTAGCAAGCATCTATTTAGATTTCGTTCTATTTCATCAAGAAATAAAGGAGATACAAATTTGAGAGAAATGAAAATAAATTTTTTTTAGTGTTTTAAAGAAAATGAATCGTAGGTTAGAATCGGTTCTAAAATTAAATAGATTTGCGTACTTTTTGAATAACATGTGAATTTAAGAGTTGTCTTAACTTTTTTTATTTCACGCGTGCATGTCTATGTTTTTTTTTTCTCTTTTTTTTTTTCTTTTTTACTAATAAAATTATAATAATAAAAAGAATAATATATGTCATATTATTCTCGTGAATTAATTAAACGATTTTTATTTAATATTTTATATTTATTACCTCATCAATTTTATTGTGCTATTTTTAATTTTTAAATCAATCAAAATTGGTACGTAACGTTAATAATCAAAGATTAATAATTGAAAAGATATTTTTATAATTATATTCTTACATAACTATGTAATTAATTGGTTCAAAGACATAACAATGAAAAGCTATGATGGTGGATAACTATTTTGATAGCACGTCTAAATAACTTGTCTTGTAAAGTACTTATCTTGTGATATAAGGATCTTGTTTAAGAAATTTTCTCGTTAAGCTGTAAATAATTTAGATCTTGGTTCATATTAATTAATTAAAACTTAAATATATATTAAATAAAATTACCAGTGTTATTTCTTATTATTAACTTTGCAATAAATATTTACTAACTCATATATCAAACTTGCTCAGAAAATTGAATAAGTTTAACTAGTTTTTAATGATACATGCTTTTGGGTTCGATAGAAATAAAAAAGGTGTGAGTTTAAGAGTTTTTTTTTTCTTTATCTCTTTTAAATTTCTTTCTTTTTTATTGATAATATTGTCATACAAATGTCTAAACCTAATATTCTTCTTATAAATTAACTAAATAATTTCTAGTTAATGTTTTACATTTGTTACCTCTTCTAATCTTATTTACTATTTTTTATATAATATTTAAACTAGTATATAATAAGTAATAATCAAATGTTAATATTAAAATAATATTATTACATAAGTATATCGATTTAAAGATGAGTCATGATCGTAGACGATCATTTTTTGAAAAAACTTGTTTAGCTAGTTTGTCTAAATCAAGTACTTCTATAATGATACTGAGGATACTCAAAATTTTTTTAAATAGATTTTCTCATTAAACTATCGATGTTTTTGGTTTTAATACTTTATCTAATATAAATTATTTATTGATAAATAATAACAATAGTCTTACCAAATAATAAGTTAAAACTAAATGTAATAAGTAAAATTACTAGTAATATTTTATTACTTAACTATATTCTATAAAAAAGTAATTACTCATAATTCAAATAGTTTATTCTTACCACCGGTTAGAAAATAAGTGTATCTTAACTTTTAATCATTACAAAAATCAAGTAGTACTAGTAAGATTACATACCGCGATCAATCATTAACGATGTCTTTTATCTTCGTTGTTACAAATATTTTTTAAATAAATTTTATGATAAATCATCGAATAAAACATTATATAAATATTAAATATTCAGAAAATAAAACATCTTAGACTTTCATTATATATTTCATAAACTATCTCTTTCTCTCATAGCCATTTGAGTTTTAAAATAATAGTAAAAATAATTCAAAATCATTCGTATCTAGATCTTAATAAATTCTTTTCATCAATAAATTCTATATATTATATCATCATTAACAACATCACATGACTGTTGGTTAAATTATATATTTTTGTGAAGTTATTTGTGATTATATGTATCATATTAGATTTTTATTTATTGCATGTCTAAATTTAAATTCGTAACACATTATTACCATTACATTTTTAACATATTATTACTTTCTGTACGAGTCATAAAAAATTAAAAAAATAGAATAAGTAATAACATAATAATACAAAATTTTAAAAAATTTCCTTAATCGACTATATTATTTAAAGAATCAAAGTAAATTATTAAATTATTTTACAAAAAAAATCATAAAAAGAAAAAACCCAAGAAAAAAAAAAAAAAAAAAAAATCTCTTAACCAGTAACTATGCTGCTGCTTCTTCCTGCTACTTAATGCCAAACAGTTCTGAGGGTTTTAAATTTTTTTTTTTTAATTTAATTTTTTAAAATAAAAATAAAATATAAAAAAAAACATTTCAAAGTCTCTCCCTCTCTGCTTCAATTTTAAGCTGTCTTTCACATCCCTCCCTCTATATATACTTCTTTCTCTCAAACTCTTTTCTCTCTCTAGAACTTCTATTTCGTCCTCCTCTCTCTTAGGGTTTGGTCCGTACACTCGCTAGGGTTTAGTATCGGAAGAGTGTCCTTGTGGTGTGGTGTGTTTTTCTTCGGCTATGGCGGCTGAGAAACTCAGGGATTTGAGCCAGCCGATTGACGTCGGCTTGCTCGACGCCACCGTTGCAGCCTTCTATGGCACTGGATCTAAAGAAGAGGTGAATGGATATTCTTGTTTCCTCTGCCTGCTTATCTCTTGATTCTCCATCAACTGTAGCGAAATGGGCCGAAATTCGGACTTGTTAATTGATAAGATTTTCCGGCTTTTAGTCTTCATTCAGTGCTTTTTGTTCTCCTTCTCCTTGTTTGTGTTTTGGTAGCGATAAAGTTTTGCGGAATGTGGTGAGATTGGGGCATTTTCATCATTAGGGTTTTACACGCCGGGGCATTTGCTTTGGGGGGAATTGAACTAAGAAAGTTTATAGGTTGCTTTTGTTCCCAATAAACTGCACAGAAATTAAGGAGAAGGGGTCGGGGGTGGGAGGTTTCAGTTATTAGGGGTTTAGAGACATTTCAGAATGGGGTTATTATTGTTTCACTGCTAGAAATGGGGGGTTTGATATTTTTTCTTTCGGTTCATCCTGTTCTATGTCTTCAAGGCCTAACAATGATTTGATTGCGTGGGACTTTTAGAGTGGTGCATGAGAAAACTGGAAAAGTGCACCCTATTTCTCCAATTGTCTTAAAATCCTTAACTTAATTGTCCCATTTTCTTGATCGTTTATTTCCTTTTTGTTTTGTTTTACGAGTTTTTAGCATTTTTTTCTCGGTTGTCTCTGTTGCTGAAATAGAGAACTGTATTATATCTCATATTACGATTCTTTCTGTGTTAGATTTTCCTCGCGATAGTGTTGGTGATAGTACTTATATAATTGACATCTGTCTTGGTTTATAATTTTTCTTAATGAACTATAGCTTGAAATAGTGACTTTCCTTAAGTTCCAGGAGGAAAGAAGAGGTTTTTTTTTTACTGTTATAGATATCGATTTCTTTTTGGAAAGTATGAACATAACTTTTTAGTGATGGTTTTCTTTATGAACGTATATTTTCCTTTTCTTTTTTCCTCTTAAAGTTGACCATCTAATAAAAGTGGTAAGTAAAAAAAGGGGTAGATGTAGTGATAATATGATTTGCTGTAGATAAGAGAGGAAATCAACAAATTTCTGTCTGCCTTTAGACAAAGGAGTTAATTAAAGTTAGCAGTTACGTGTTCACTAAAAAATCCTTTTGTAGAAAACCATTTACTAAGAAAAATCTATAAGCTTAGTACAAAGGTGGAAAGAGAAGTAGTAATAACAGTTTAATACTCACTGATGATGTGACATGCTTTTTTAGTATATTCTTTTAGTTTAGATAATCTTTTGTAAGGATGACCTTCATTAGGACAGGAGTGACGTGGTACACTTTGAGCATCCTTTTTGCGATAGAAATTATCTGTTTGGTGACCCCCTCTAAAACTAACTAAACTAATATTGTTTAGTACCTTCCTCAGATACTATGAACCCCATTTATGGTAACTGTTATCCGATGCAATCTTTCTAGATGGTTATTAATTTTGTGGTAACTGATTTGGTGCATCATTGGTTTTAGAGACTTGTGGCCTGATGCTTTTGGAATGTAAATTCCATAACTTCTGAATTGGATGTTGGTCTTCCCTTTAAATAATTATTTGTCCAAATTTTTCTGTAAATATTGCACAGAGAACAGCTGCAGACCAAATTTTGCGAGATTTACAGAACAATCCAGATATGTGGCTCCAAGTTGTGCACATTCTACAAAATACAAAGAATCTGAATACCAAGTTCTTTGCCTTGCAGGTCAATTACATTTCTAAAATGTGCTGTTTATATTTGTATTATGTGTAAGGTGAAATAATTGCTCTATACTCTGATATGTTGCATATATATAATATTATATGTATGAATGAAGATAATCAATTTTAGTATCTAGTTTTGAGGAAAATATTCCTTAGTGTGTTATCAAATTTGATGAAACATATACGACAAAAGATTACAGGAAAGAGGTAGACAGTATATCTTTTAGGTCCTCTAGATCTTCTCTGCTAGGTAGAAAATGATCTTTTGGCAAAATACACAAGGTCTGGAAACCAAAGGTGTCTAATTCTGTCAAGAGGCGGACAAAAACATCCTCAAAGGCTCTCCTATTTTCCTTCCATAATACCCGAGAACTTTTGGATGGCATGATAGAAACCAACTTATTTTGCTTGGAATTTTAGTTGATTAATGGGTATCTTTTTTACAATTATTTTAAAAACATTTCTCTTAAGAGCATTTTTTGGCTTTTATTCTCAGGTTTTGGAAGGTGTTATCAAGTATAGATGGAATGCTTTGCCTGTTGAGCAGCGAGATGGAATGAAAAATTACATTTCTGAAGTCATTGTACAGGTATTCGTCTGAAGGAGAAGCTGTGATTCTTTCATGGGAGAAAGGAGTACTGTTTATTCTTCCAGAATTTTCTTTATCTTTTTGTTATATCTGTACTTACTTTTGTTACATTCTTATAGCTATCGAGTAATGAGGCATCTTTTCGATTGGAAAGGCTTTATGTCAACAAACTTAATATCATATTGGTTCAGGTATGAGCTAACTGTCCGCTTACCCTGATAAATAACATGGCTGTTGACTTAGATATGTCCAGCCTGTTGTATGGCATGTTGATGATGCAGTCGGAAGAACAATAAGATACATTTTGAAAATTTATAGCTTTATTTGGTGCACAGAAATATTTTCTGGCCTATTTCCATAAGCTTATGTGTATGTGCATCCATGCTATTTAATTGTAAATTGAAAAATAGGTCTCTAAAACAAAACTGAAACAATTTTCTATTATTTTTGAACTTACATTTTCTATTACCATTTTCTGAACTTCAGTTTTATTTTCAACTACGACATATGTTTTATTTTTTAATGTGGAAAATGAAAATTAAAAATGTTTTCATGTGTGAAAAAGGGTTGTTGCTTTGAGGGGAAGAAATGAAAGTTATTATGAGGTTTCTAATTCAAGAAAAGTCATTTACTCTCTCATAAGAACATAAAGCCAAAGACTACTTCTACTGATAAAATAAACTAAAACTAATTTGTTCGTCTCCTTGAAAATACCATGAAGTGCCTTAGCAATAACTTATATATAACTCTAAAAGTAAATTTATTGCTAGTAGTAGAATCGTAACCTAAAGTCATAGACAAAGAAGTCTGCTGTATGCATGGCACAGGGGTACCGACCTGGTATGAAATGAAAGCTAAAGCTTTTTACTCAACATAAGAACATAAATGCCAAAGGCTACTCCTATTGATAACATGAAGTCCAACTAATTCCTTGTTCTCGTAGATAATATCTTGACGTGCCATGAAGGGGGTGAGTGGTAGGAAAAAACATTTGGGCCTCACTCTTACAATTTTTTGGGGGGTGTGGAAAGAAAGAGTCAGAAGGGCGTTTGAAGGGATATGGGAGAGGATTTTGATATGGTAAGGGATAGATGGTATCAAACTTTGGGTTGTCTGGTTACTGGTTAACTTTTTCTTCTCTATTGATGTGTAAATATCTTTAGTATATGGGTTGTCACCCCCTTGGTGCCTGTAATTAATAAATACACATTATACTTTTTATTTAATAAAAGTATCTTGAAGCCTCTTAGTAATAACTTGTATTAACTCTAAAGTAATTTTAGTGCTATTTCTAGATTCATAACCTAAATGGATGGAGAAAGAAGTCTATTGTACAAGGGATGCCTGTAGGGTCTGGAGGTAACAATCTTGTATGAAATGAAAGCAAAAGTTAAAAATTTACAATTTGACATCGTAAACAGGTCCAAGAGATCTTGTTCTTTGAATGTATTATGAACATTAAAACTCCCAAAAATCTTGAATTTTTTGAAAGGATGAAACCTCTCCTTCAAAGGCTCTTAGGTTTCTTTCTTTCAAAACTTTTCACAAAATAGAAAGTGAGGTGAAGTCCAGAATTTCTTTTTACCATTTAAAACTTGCCATGCCCAAATTTGCTCCTTATCAGGACTAGCCACCACTTAGCTTTTGGTGAAGTTTTCAGGGAACTTCTCATTACCTGCTAGTTCAGCTAGAACAAAGGAATGGTGTTGCATTCATAACCTAAGTATAATGATAAAACTAATACTTGGATGATAGAACTGCTGTGCATTGTCCTTTCTTATCCTTTTTTTATTCCAAGTCCTTTTCTGTAAGCATGTTTTGACAACTTTTTTCTCTAAAAAAGCATAATTTGACAAATGAGGATATATTGTAAAGCATGAGTTAGGTATAAAGATAAACCTAAGTAATTTGAGTGATAGGATTGCTGTGCTTTATTTCTCTCTTGTCTTTTTAATCTAAGTCCTTTTGCATAAGCATATGTTGATGAGAGTGTTCTCTAATAAAGCATATATTCTGACAAATGAGGATATGCAGATTGTAAAGCATGAGTGGCCAGCTAGATGGCGAAGCTTTATTCCGGATCTTGTTGCAGCAGCCAAAACTAGTGAAACGATCTGTGAAAATTGCATGGCTATTTTAAAAGTAAGTTTATATTATTTCTCTTCGTAGCTTGTTTGAATACCCATGGTCAACACTTGCTGTTGTTGATATACTTGTTTTATCCTTCAAAACATATGGAATGCTGGTTTTGCAGCTTCTCAGTGAAGAGGTTTTTGATTTTTCGAGAGGTGAAATGACTCAACTAAAGATCAAAGAGCTAAAACAATCTCTAAACAGGTAAGTACATCAGGACTATAAACATAAATGGTAAGTTCTTCTCTGTATCATTGTGGCAAGTTATCTTGAGAGAAAAAAAGGATACTATTATAAACAAGGCTCAAGGGGGTGTTGCCCATTACAATAGCAGCTTCCCTATAATGTCTTCTACCAAGTGTCAATATGATCATCGACTGTTAGTTGTAAATCAGAAAGCATAATCTTGAGCTTCTCAATCTGAGATCCTTGAGCAGATCAACCCAATTCATAAATTCATTAGTAACTACTAATTTTTCAGTTGTGCCACATGCACATGATTCCATTATAACTTTTTTTTTTAGTCCTTGTGAAATTACACTATAAAACTTAGTTTTTTTTTTGAAACAAAAAGTATAGAGTTTCATTAATTCATTAGCACCAAAAGGGTACCCAGCCGTGTACAAAATTATTTACAAATCGGTTAGTATATCAATGAACTTTCTAAACTCTTCAACAGAAAGAATAGGGTGCCTGATTACCAAAAAACCCGACACTTGGAGTCATCTGTCTCTAATTCTGACCAAATCTTCTTTATTCCCCTCAAGAGCTCTCTTGTTTTTCTCTTTCCACACAAGCATAATATGGTAAGAGGGATGAGATCTACATATTTCCTTCCATTACTAATGCCTTATTATGCCCATATCTCGTCTCTTACTGAGTCGGCTATTGCCCAGTTAATCCCTAAAAATCTGTAGGCTGTAATTCATAATTTGTATGTAAACGGACACCAAAGCATAATATGATCACAGGATTCTGCCTTCTTTTTACATAGAAAACATCCATTCACCAAAAAAGTTTCCCTCTTCATCAATTTGTCTAGTGTCAAAGTACACCCTTGCCCTGCCACCATGCAAAAAAGGCAAATATGGGGAAGCATTTACCTTCACTATTTGCTGAAATTGGAGGACTGTGCTACTTCATTCTCAACCAAGTAGTTATAAGATGACTTGACCATGAATAGACCATTACTCTTGAGATTCTGTAATGATTGATCATTATTTCCATTAAATCTTACAGCGGAAAGTTTGCTTAGTAAAAATGCTCACACTCATTCACTCCCCAATCATTTAGATTCCTCACAACATTTACACTCCACTCACTATTCCTTTTTTTTTTTTATCTCTGTACGGCTCCTAGACTGTACTATCCTTCTGCCTTGCAATAGCTTAAATATGAGGGAATCGATCCTTGAGAACTCCCCCTTCAAGGCAGGAATCCTTCCAGAAATTAATTCTGCCTCCCCGCCTAAACTCCACCTGATGCATTCTTAAAATATGTGTTGACTCATGCTTATTTTTCTTCACATCTCTTTCCCATGCGGTTTTGTTGCCTCTCTAGAAAATCATCCCTTATCTACAGTATCGAAGTTTGCCTTAATCACTCTGCATCGAATTGAACCATTCTCTTTCATGAATCTCTATAGCCATTTCCCTTGTAGTGCCTTATTCATCTCTACAAAGGGTCTCAATCACAAACCACCCGAAGACAAAGGTTGTTTTAACCTCCTTCAACTCTTCAAATGGTACTTACTCCTTTCCTTCAGATTGTGCCAAAGGAACCTACATTGATTAGATTCCAATTTCTTGGCTATGTTCACTTGGATTGTCAGCAGAGACATGATGTAAATAGGTAGGTTAGTCAACGTATTTTATTAAGTGTTAGTTTTACCCCACTCTCTTCTAACCCGCCAATCTTCATGCGAACCACCACCGGGAGCCAAGTTCTCTCGTCCTTGTATATTGCCCTCAAAGGTAAGCCCAAATACTTGATTGGTAGTTCCACCATTTTACATCTCAAGACCCTTGCCAGTCTTGAATCATCTCTCCCCTCCCCTAGTCTCACCATCTCAGATTTAGATAAATTAGTATTAACTCATGAAACTGCTTGGAAACTAAATTGGATGCATATGAGATTTAGCATTGCTCTTTCCTCCAGTTTGCATAATAGTAAAGTATCATCCACAAAAATTAGATGCATCACCTCCTCAACATGCTCTTTCTATTTTCAAATCTTTAAATAATTCCAACTCCCTTGCTCTCAGTAACATCATATTTAATGCTTCCATCACTACAATGAAAAGCAAAGGAGATAATTGATCACCCTGAGACCTCTAGAAGCCTTAAAAACGGACTCCTTTTCACCCAAACTTAGTTATTTTGTTCAAATATTTATTTCAAAATTATCGCTCTATGATATTACTCTTAGAAAATTATTACTAGTATAAGATTGTTTGGGGAGTACCGATGATTTAATACTATACTTTTATTTAAAAAAAAGATTGTTTGGGGAGTAGATACATATATTTTATCAGGATTTTATTACATGTTTAGTGAGAAATCTCTTGCTATTTAGATTCTAGTCATATTGGATTGTTTAAATGTCCTATGAGTATACAGATGATTCAACATTGTGAGAAGGCTTCGATGAATAAAATATATTAAGATTATTCATTGATTGAGTTGCAGCCCTGTGGTTTTTGGACTTCTATGATTGTGTTTGTTGTCAATCATGTGATTGTGAATTCCCTATTCTTTCTTTCTTGTTCTAAATCATGAATTATGCGAGAGTATGTTATATTGGTAACTAAACTTTATTTAGGTATTTGTGTGAGAGGATTTACTGGTTAGTGAATATTTACCTGAAATTTAGCTGTGGTTATTCAATATAAAAACTGAGGCCCTGAGGACTTCTATTAAACTGGAAGGACTTTAGGCGTAAAGAACTCCTAGGTTAATCTGGTTACTAGAGCAACAGGATCTTGTGACCAGTTCACCGTACCTTTTCTTTATGTAGTTATAGTATTAAACAGCTCTTTGTAGTTTTTGAAAATTCTTTAAATCTACATGATATTTTGTTTGTTCGCCTTCTTTAAATCTGCATAAATGCCAAATCATATGAACCTATCTTGGACAATAATGCCATTTATGGCTCTCTTGTTCATTTTCTTTTTTTATTTATAGAATATCTGCTATAGTGCTAAAATATTTGGGCAATTTATTGTCCTAAAATGAATTCTGATCGGTTTTGTTACAGTGAGTTTCAACTCATTCATGAGTTGTGCTTATATGTACTATCAGCATCCCAAAGAACTGAGCTTATTAGGGCAACTCTTTCTACATTGCATGCATTCCTCTCTTGGATTCCTTTGGGCTACATTTTTGAATCACCACTGGTATGTCCTTTGTCTCTTCATGTAGTCAGTTTGCTGGAAGAATATAGCTTTTGACCTGCAAACTAATGATTGTTGTGATATTTTCACGGCCTCCATGTTTCCATATCTTACAGCTGGAGACACTTCTAAAATTTTTCCCTTTGCCAGCATATCGCAATCTTACTCTCCAATGTTTGACAGAGGTACATGGTTATTTGATATATTCTTTTAAAAAGGAAAATTTTAATGTTGGATTAAACTTGAATCTTCTTTGCTGTTAGCAGGTTGCAGCTCTTAATTTCGGGGATTTCTATGATGTTCAGTATGTCAAAATGTATAGCATATTCATGGTGCAATTGCAGGTGAGCTTTTTCTGAAGATTTTATGTTCATTAGTCATGTTTATGTCTTTCTTTTTGAGCTTACGTATAAATTTATTCTGAACCTTCAAAGTAGTATTTGTATTCTTTATTTATCTTTCTTCTTCCCAGTGGTTCAATATTGATATTCTTTTGGCGTTTATAGGCCATTCTCCCGTCAACAACAAACATTCCAGAGGCTTATGCACATGGATCTAGTGATGAACAAGTGAGGTTTTTTAAGTGCATAAAATTCCAATCAGGCCACTATTTGATATGCTCCTGCATGTTGATAACAATATATCATATGTTGTTCCTTCAGGCATTTATTCAGAACCTGGCACTGTTTTTCACTTCATTTTATAAGGTAAATTCTGTCTTCTACAAACAAAAGTTAGGTTTCTCTATTGAATCAAATTTGACATGTCTGCACCTTTCAAGTTCCAACTTTATGGCATAAGTGTGTTGCTTAGTTTGATGCATCTGATGGAAACAGATATATTGTATTTTCTGGATGAGATGTGAATCACAATCTGAATAGAAACACCTTTTTGGTTTGGAGTTATTTCTGACCTTATGTTTTACTATGCAGATTCTGGTTTCTGACCAATGCATTTTCAATTTTTTTCCTCAGTTTGCTTGATTAACTGGGTCTAGAGTTGGCAGGTTTTGGTTCTGTCAGCCAAACACAGTTCTGGGTTCCTGCAGTCAACCATTTTTGTACCATGCTCTTTTTTTTCCAAAAATTTATTTTAGCTTAATTTAATGGCTAAACTCTTACATGTGAACTTTTTAATTTATTAATGGTAATCATTCTCTTTCAAAGCATTTATGGGGTGATGTGGAGCCTTCTCTTTCTTTAGTTACTTATTTTACATGTTCCTTTATGCAGTTCCATATTCGTGTTTTAGAACTCACACAGGAGAATATTGCGGCACTGCTCACAGGACTCGAATATCTTATAAATATCTCATATGTTGATGACACGGAGGTCTTCAAGGTATGGTGGCCCTTTTTAGATAGAAAATAACAACATATGTCGTCTGTTGCTCTTGCTATTTCCCTTCATTTCGGTTAAATTCAATTCAACTGATGCTGTGACCTTTGCTCACATTTGAGCAGGTTTGCTTAGATTATTGGAACTCCTTTGTTCTGGAACTCTTCGATGCCCATCATAATTCTGATAATCCTGCAGTGACTGCAAACATGATGGGTCTGCAGGTATATTAATTTGTAGATTCCTTCAACGATGATCAATTAGACATGGGAGGGAGTAATTTTTTTTCTGGACTCTTGAAGAATGGACAAGTTGATGAAAAGTGATGTTTTCCTGTTATATTTGTGGTATATTATTTTCTGTTTTAATGTAATATTTTCCTGTAATCTGCAAGCAGTGGTGGTTTTGGTATTAGGGCTAAGGCTAGACCTTCATGGAAAGGTGCACTTTCTGTTGGTTTTTTTTTTCTGAGATCTATGCCTGGAAGAATATAGCCTTCTTGGCTTCCCTTTGGTCTAAAGCTCAAGGGAAACCTCCTTGTCTGTTTACATAGGAGTTGGGATGCTTCGGTCACGCGAGATGTTCTCAGCTGTGTCTCTATTACTTTGTATTTTTGTTTTTTCATCCTCTTTTCTGTTATACTTTCTTTCAGTTGGATGACTTATCTGCTGCACCTTTTGTATTATTCTTTTCTCTTTTCAATAATCGTTCTTTTTTCTTCTTTTAACGAAAGTGGATGAAAAGCTGTTTGGACCAACCATAACAGGGTAATAGATTATAAAAATGTGAAATTTAAACCTTGAGTTGGATTACGATGGTAAGAAAGGCAAAATTTTAACTGGATGCTGATTCAAATTGCCTTCTCTTTTGCTTTATATATGTTCTTTATGTAATACTATAGTTATTATCAATAGTTGTCCTGCCGGTATTAACTTTCAGACAAACAACATGATCCGTTTTCTGAACTTTCACTGGCCTGCGATAGCTGATCTGTCTCATGGAAACAGCTTAGAGGCTGTAGGAACATGGCATAAATTGAGTGGACATGTTGGTTTGTTTTAAGTGGTCTTCTACCTGGAACATAGTAGATGAATATTGTTGTGTGTGTCTATTCACCTACTTAGCTCATGCCTAATTGTCTATACAAGCTTGCATGTTTGTAGCGAAATGGTTACTTCATATCTCCATTATCCTATCTGCAGATGCCTTTTCTTCCCGGCATGGTTGATGGCCTTGGATCACAACTACTGCAGCGACGGCAGCTTTATGTGGGTCCAATGTCAAAGTTGAGAATTCTCATGATCAGTCGTATGGCGAAGCCTGAGGAAGTTCTCATAGTTGAAGATGAAAATGGCAACATTGTTCGTGAAACTATGAAGGACAACGATGTCCTTGTTCAGTATAAGGTGAAACATTTTTGATATTGAGATATGGATTCATATCCAAACTTCATTTGCTTGTTTTTTTCCTGCAATCATGCTTCTTATGGACTGACGAAGAAACATAGGTAATGATATTATTTCGTGACTAAAATGCTCTAGTTGCTTGATACTGGAAATGATACTGTTAGCTTTACATTCCACTCTTTCATGCAGGACAATGCTCCATTATGAATGATAATGTGAATAACTTTCCTTAGTGTTTGGCTAGCTTAAAGCATTTTTACTGAAATATCTTCCAGACTTTGGTTAAGCATGAACTTTTAACCTTTTCAAGCAATTGGGAACTAAAGAATGTTCTATGTTTATTTTCGGAATACAATGGGACTAGATATTACTGATGTTCTATTTTTTTATATTTCAAAAAGAAAAAATATACTACTGATGCTCTTTGACTTTGTTTACTTCTTTGTGCTTTTTCTATATAGTTTAAACTAATAAAATTCCAATTAGGGATCAGTAGGAGAAAGAGACACATTAGTAATTTGTTAATGGTTTTATGAGAAGTATCCCAGTTGTATAGATTCTCTAATCCTGATTGTATGATGGAAATTTATGAATTACAAGTAAAATATTTATTTATTCACTGCCTTCTATAAAAATTTTCTTATTTGAAAAAAAAAGAACTTCTTTTTTTCCAAAAAAAGATATTCTCGCAAATAAGAAAATTAGTCCTTTTCCTATTACATATATATATATTTGAGAGAAGACTTTCATTGAGGAAGATATACTAGACAGAATACTGTTATCAAGTGTAGTATTGTTCAGGAAATGTTCTCCAAGTGTATGATATCTTTCTCATTTCCTGAGAGGACATTTGTGTCTATGAGTATGCATCTTGGGAAAGAGCTGCAGTTATGACTTATCCTATGAGATATTGTCTAAATACAGTTCTCTTTTGGTGTCTATGGTTAACCGGAGTTAAGTGTTGCAGATAATGAGGGAGACACTTATCTACCTGTCACACCTTGACCATGAGGATACCGAAAAACAGGTAATTATAACTTATGGTTTCTGTTTCATTTTCTTTAAAATAAATGTAATTATTCAATTATTGGTTCATGATATTCTGTTGCTTTAATTTTCATGCAAGGTTATGCATGTCAAATAGCCTATTATCCAGATAATTATGGTTGTTCTTTTGGGAGATCTAATTTGTTTTGCGAGGTGGTGTCTGATTTTAACTGAGTTTAATATCTGTATGTGGCTTGTCTCATGTAGCTGAAGCTTGTATACGTTAAAGGAAAACAAAATATTTTTGTGGCACATCTTAGCTTGTGTAAATCAGTATGGTGCATGCAGATGTATTTGTGCATAAGATAAAGAGGGGTGGAACTCCTTTCATGGTTGATTATTTTTTGGCATGTTGATCATGGTGCTTGTGTTTTTAGATTAACTTCCCCTTGTTTGATGTCTAATTTGGATTTTCACGTGTTTCTTGGCCCTACTCAGATGCTTAAGAAATTAAGTAAACAACTGAGTGGTGAGGACTGGACGTGGAACAACCTGAATACATTGTGCTGGGCGATAGGATCTATATCTGGTTCAATGGCTGAAGAACAGGTATCCTTTTTCTCTCTTAAATTAATTTTTTCACTAGCTTGGTAATCTCTCTCATTCCAGGTTGGAAAAAAATGTGGATGGACTTTCTTCCTTTTTTCCTCCCTTTAATATCACATCTAGTTTATATAGTAGGCTGTGGTATGTGAGCTTTGCCCAGTTTCCAACTCCTTCCTCCCTACTTCTGTTTTCCCTAAATATAAAATCTAAAATACACTGGATTGAAACTATAAAGTTGGATATTGAGTAGCAACGTCAAATTTAACATTGTTATTTATCAGTAACCTCTTTTTTATTTGAAATAAGTTATTTATCTGCAACCTCTTTTCTATCTGAAATAAGTTATTTATCAGCTCGTGCTAGGAAAATCAATCATTGTCTATTTGGTTAAATAATTGTGCCAGCACAAAGTCAGTCATGTTTGTTGTATCCTCCTTTCTTTTTTCCTTTATGAACATCCTGTTTTCCAGTTTAACATTAGAGATTCTTACTAATATTAATGGAGTAAAAATTTATATTGGGAACTGAAAGTGGAAAAATGGTTTAAACTTTTGTCTCCATGTCTCTCCTAACCACATGCAAGGCAAGTCACTAATTATCTATTTGGTTGAGTAATTGTTCCTGGTATGCAATAGGTCATGTTGGTTTTATCATCCTTTCTCTTTTCTCGTCCTAACATCTTGTTTTCTAGCTTAATATTAGAAACTAAAATGAAGAGGAGTTTTGGATTGCTTACTTGGTGCTTATATGCAACTTAAAGCATCTATACTAAAATATTTTTGTTTGGTAATATTAGAGCATGATGCTCGTTAGGCTCTCTTAAAAATATGACTTTTAAGAAGGTGAAAAACAAGCACTTGAAATCTTAAAAAAATTCTTACTCTTTAATATCTAATTTACTTTTTTTTTATTGTCTTGAAATCATTTTCAAAGTAACAATATATGTCTAAAACAATTTAACTTTTTATTTCAAATAAAAAGTATAAGACAATTTAAGTAATAAATTTTTTTTAATAGATATATTCATTTTTATTAATTTATAAAAATGAATTGCCTTTTTTTTTGCAATAACACTATCACATAACTATTAACTTTCTAAGTAAGAATTTATCTACTTTAATAACTTTAAGTACGATACTGCATTCAGTCTTTCCTTTTAGGAATTCTAGACACCATCTGATAAAGTGAAAATGCATATTTGGAATTGAAAGTGGAAAATGGATGTAAAGTCTTTCTTCTCCCTATCTTCCCAATTGCATGCAACGGAGAATATTGTCTATTTGGTTGAATAATTTTGCCCCATATAAAATCAGTCATGTTGGTTTTCACATTCTTTCTCTACCTCTGTCTGAAATATTGTTTCTGGTTAAGTATTAGGGATTCACACTAATATTAATGATGAACATGCATCTGGAACTGAGTGGGAAACTGAATTTCAAATCTTTCTTTTTCTCTACATCTCTCCCAACCGCATGAAAAGAAAATGAAACAGAAAAGCTAAAAATGGTGCATTTTACTTTTATATCTTTTCTACAAGAGTATTTTACAGTTTTGGGCTAAATACTTTTGCTCTTGTTCTAAATATCTTGAAATTTCCTTCATGCTTCAAATTCGGAGCGTGCTTTTTGTTCTTACCTTTGGTTACTGTATTGCAGTTGAGTGTGGGACTTGTTGAGACTGTTCTTTTTTACTTTTTAGTACGAAAAGTTGAACAATTGACATGTAAGAGAAAAATTCTCCATTTATGTGTTGAAATATTATTCTAGAAAACTCTCCAAGAAATGGGATTTTCTTAATTATTTCATGTTGTTTCATTTCATGGTTGCTGGGAAAATTGCATAGTATATGAATCTAAGTTGTACCCTGTGATTGCTGAATATAGATTTTGACACTTAATAACATTTTGGTCTATGGCAGGAAAACAGATTTCTGGTGATGGTCATTCGTGATTTACTCAATTTATGTGAAATTACTAAAGGAAAAGATAACAAAGCTGTTATTGCAAGTAATATCATGTAAGATTTTCAAATTTGAATAGTTCTTATCTTTTTTATTTTAAGGTTAGATAGGTTGTGTTGTTGACCTGTTTATAAGGTCTTTGGGAGTTTTGTAATTCTTGTACATTGTACCCTTAGATGCTGCCGCCTTGGTGCCTCTTAGTGAAATTGTTTTTTCCTCCTAAAAAACATTTTCTCATTGTAGCAATTCAACTGAAAAGGTTTTGGATTGGGTTCTATTAAACTGCTTTGTGGTTTGCTGTATTCCAGTGTTTGATTGCTGAAGAATAGTTGGAGACATGGCTTTGGTTTTTATTGGTGATTTTTTTTTTCATACCTTTGTATTTTTTTGGGTCCTTTTCAGGTATGTTGTTGGACAGTATCCTAGATTTTTAAGAGCTCACTGGAAGTTCTTGAAAACTGTTGTGAATAAGTTGTTTGAGTTTATGCACGAAACTCATCCTGGAGTTCAGGTAATATTTGTTGCTTTTTGTTATGTTGAAATATCTGGTTGCTCCTGATGAAATAACTATTTCTCTCCTAAGAAACTTATACTAAATTTTATGATCATAAAAACTTCAAAATTATGGGCTTTTCAGCAGTTCTTCCCTTGTACTTCATAAGCAAATGTTCCATGTATCCATTTTCTACATATTGGACTGGGGGTGTAAAAGGGTTGCTAACTGAACTGAATTCTCAATGTTCAACAGTTTCTTCCCTTGAACTTAATAGTCATGTAGAAGGGCTGGTAAGTTAACTGAGAGTCTGGACTTTCAGCAGTTGTTCCTTTGAACATAATAGTCACATGTCTCTTGTATCCATTCTGTAAAATTTCGGTCTGGGGGCATAAAAGATTTGGTAACCAAACCGAAGCGTAAAATATCAAATTTTATCGAATTGTTCAAATACAAAAATAGTACTGATCAAAGTTGGGCTGAATTCATGTTTCAAAAAAAAAAGTTCGGCTAGATTCAAAATTAGTGAACTAATTTTAGTCAATTTCGTTTTCGGTGTTTGGCGAGTTTATCAAGTTTCCCTGAAAAAGAAATCCTATTCTATGGTCAGTTATCAAAAGAAATACAATCAGAACCTCACAAACCGACTGACCTTGTTTTTTAATCTGAACAAATACTAATGAAAACAAATTAGTAACTTCTGTGTTAACAAATATTAGTCTGACATTACTGACAATTGATTGCTGGAATTGTGTGACATAGCATCCTAGGGTTGGTTAGGAAGTATTTTCTCTCCTTAAATCTGTCTCTGGAAATCAATTGGGAGGTGGCATTGGTGACAAGATGTAGTTGAGGAAGATAGGAAACTTATGGTGGTAGTCAAATGTTGAACCCTGCCAAATATGGCCAGAATCATGATCTAAGTTTTAGAGATTCTAATTTGTTTTAGTCTTTACATTTAGGGGTTTACTTATTCAAGTTAAAGCAGAAGAGTTCATAAAGGTTTTAATGTATTTTCCTGAGAAGTGAAAGAATCGAATTTAATACGGTAGTCAAATAAGCGAAATTTATCATTTACCAACGCTTAAAGTTAAGTTGAATGAAATTTTTTGAGAATCAAAATCAAATACCAATTTGAGTTATTGTGACAGCAAACTGATTGTACTGGATATTATCTACTGTTCTTAGGGACCGGAAGTTGTTTTGCGGTGTTACCTAGGTCATAGTTATGGTACCCGCTACAGATCAGGGTACATTGTTCTGAGTGGTCCATGTTGCCCCATATTTGGGCCTGTAGTACACATTACTCATTTTGGTAGGGGTGAAATTGTGTATATACACGTGATCAGCCTATGTGTATACATGATAAACATGTGTTGAGGAATATAAAAAACAAATACAATTGGATAGGTTGCACATATAATCTAAAAAAGGTAGTTTAAGAACCAAAAAATTCAAAAGATCAAGATATAATAGCATTCCTCACCTTGTAAAGGAGTAATTGTCCTTCCTAAAAAATGGAGCAAAAGATTCTCTAATACTTTATATTTCTTTCCTAGAACTGTTGAAATTTGTGATTTTTCTCTCTACTAGTGGTTTGTCTTTGGCTCGACAATTTTTTAAACTAGGTGATAAAGGAACCATGTTTGGGATTGGAAGATTCAGATTGTCGTCTTAGGGAAAGCTGTGGTCTTAGGAGCACTGGCTTTAGATATGTTATTTACTCAGTAATTGGTACAGTGGCGTCTTTCTACTGCATTATGTATTGGCATGACTCATAAAAATTCTTTTCTGCTCTTTGGTTAGGTGGTATACCCAGATTCTATCATCTAAGGTTTCACAGTCTTAGTTTAACGTATGTAACATTTTATTTCCCAGGATATGGCCTGTGATACGTTCTTGAAAATTGTTCAAAAGTGCAAGCGCAAGTTTGTTATCGTACAGGTATCTTTTTTCCTCTTAAAATTAATACTAGCTTGAGCCAATTTATTATGTAAGGGGAAAAGTAGTACTAATTTCCTAAGCTCCTCATGGTTTCAGGTTGGGGAAAGTGAACCATTTGTATCCGAACTTTTATCAGGACTTGCAACTACTGTGGCAGACCTTGAACCTCACCAGATTCACACATTCTATGAATCTGTAAGCAGTTCTTCATGTCGTTGGTATCTAAACTGGCATATAAGATAATGTTGCTTCTAGGTAATATCTTCTACTTTTCTCTGCCCTTTCAGGTTGGTCATATGATTCAAGCAGAATCTGATCCTCAGAAGAGGGATGAGTACCTGCAGAGATTAATGGATCTGCCTAACCAGGTTGGAGATATAATAATTCACTCCATACTCTTCCCACCCTTACAAAAAAAAATGCACAATTTTTGCCTGTTCTAGAACAATCCGGGCAGCGCTGAGCATGTGGTTTATGATGTTGTCTACTATACAGAAATGGGCTGAAATAATCGGGCAGGCAAGGCAAAGTGTTGATTTTCTCAAAGATCAGGATGTAATCCGGACTGTACTCAATATATTGCAGGTGTGGATTTTCTTCATCCTTGTATTCATCTTGGAACTTGTTTTGCTCTCTCATGGTCATGGAAGCAATCAGTTTATTATATATATTAACTTCTTCACCTTGAGCAATCAGTTTACTTGGAGTGTGATATTGGCTTAGCTGCTTTGTGAATATTATTTAATATTCCTTGTTGTGTTGCAGACAAATACTAGTGTTGCTAGTTCTCTTGGGACGTACTTCTTATCCCAAATATCTTTGATTTTTCTCGACATGTTAAATGTGTACAGGTGAAAGTTTCAACGTATAAGCTGGGTTTGATGTACATTAAACTTCAGTAGCGTATTTTAGTTATCTCATGTTTACTAATATGTGCCTAAGTGAAATTTCTACAGAATGTATAGTGAGCTTGTATCAAATAGCATAGCCGAAGGAGGGCCCTATGCTTCAAGGACTTCGTATGTCAAGCTACTGCGGTAGGATATTTCAGTAAGAATCTGCTTTGTTTTACTGTGTAAGCCAAAGTTTAGTGTTCTAAATGTATTCTATGGAACAGATCTGTTAAAAGGGAGACTCTTAAGCTCATCGAGACATTTCTAGACAAAGCTGAAGATCAGTCACATATAGGAAAACAGTTTGTGCCCCCAATGATGGATCCCGTGCTTGGTGACTATGCGAGGAATGTTCCTGATGCTAGAGAATCAGAAGTCTTATCACTTTTTTCTACAATAATAAACAAGTATGCTATGTTTACCTTATAAAATATCGTGATAATTTGAATAAAGGGTATGCTTAGTTTCTGTGTGTGTATATATAGATGTATAATTTTGGGGTGTATTTGATTTCTCTTGTTTATATATATGTGTGTATATACGGACATGTGTTCTGGGAGATGTATGTGCGGTCATGTCATCATCCTTAACTTGGCTGATGCTGTTGTGAATTGCAAAATCTTTTTACTATTTATCTTTTGTTCTATTGTTCTTTAGAGAGCATAATTACTAGATCTTTTTTGTTCTCTTTTTGTTTTTTTCGGAAAGAGAACATAACTACTATTGAATCTTTCTTCGTTATAGAAGTATTATTAAGATGAGAATAATATAACAGCATATCCTTCTAGAGCCTTCTAAAAGGAAGCTAAAAAGACAAAACAAACTAACAACCTAATCCGTTGTGTGTCAAAGAGTAATGCTTCCTTTGTTTCTACGTAACACAGGAACGGCAATAAATCTACTATTTGGATTTATTTTATATTCTTGTGTTGTTTCACTTGGTTTTCTGTATGTCAAGTTTGTCACTTTAACTTCATGCCGTTGCTTGTCCATCAGCAGAGGCTGCTTGCTTTTTCTAAAATTTCATGGTGTCCTGTAATTACAACAAATTTTCATTGAACTTTTTCTTTTCACTAATTTATTTTTCTATTTGTTGCCTGAAGGTACAAAGCTGCAATGATAGATGATGTGCCTCGCATATTTGAGGCCATTTTCCAGTGCACATTGGAGGTGAGAATGTGGGAGTTAATTTTCAAACCACTTTGATACATATATATGCTTCGTTGTAATCTTTCATATAGTGGAAAGGCCCATAAATGAGCTCTTCTTAAACTGGTATATGCAAAGACCAACCATAATTGTACAGTTATTAATTGGAAATTAGGAGATTGGAATGATAGCATGTTGGATGGGAATGAAAATATGGCTTGGAAGTTAATGCAGTTAATATAAATGTAGTTAGATTAAGTGCATGATGGTCTATATTTATGTTCATTTAATAAACCCATGGAAATTGTTTGTCTGTATTTTTTTGATATATATTTCCTGCTGGAATTCATTAAGAGCAAATGAACTTTCTTAGAAAGATCTCAGTGCTAGTTTGGTGATATCTTCTGCTATTGCCACTGTTTTAGTCGGTAAAAAATTGTGGGTAAAGGTCAAGCTGACAAATCTTTAAGGATCTGCATGTGTATTTATTGCTTACACTTATTTTCTAAATATCTGTTTTGGGTTGCAGATGATAACCAAAAATTTTGAAGATTACCCAGAACATCGCCTCAAGTTCTTTTCATTACTTCGGGCCATTGCCACTCATTGTTTCCCTTCATTGATTCAGTTGTCAAGTCAGGTTGGTATTTAGTGGCTTGCTTGATTAATTCTCATGTAATTCCTACCTTATTCAGATAATAAATTGCACGCTAAGATTGATAGGTGGAATTGCATCATAATTTTTCAAATTGGATCACCTTCACTCTAACCTTCAATTCTTTGGTGGTGGTTTTAATTCTTATATCTCAGAGTCGGGATATCTCCCAAGGAATTCAATGTGGGAGGAATTTTGGTTTGAAGAGGAACATTACAATGAAAATTTTCTATCAATATGTTAATTTGGTAGTAATTCAATGAGGATTGAATCAACTGGGAAATTTTTTTCTTTGAATTTATCTAAATAGTTGTTTAGTTTTCTTTCTTATGATTAATGTGTAGGAATGCAGTTCTACTTAGTTTAGATGCTTGGGTTGATTTTAGTATACTTTAAAGCATGCATCCTTCTTACTCTTATTTACTACTTTATTTCTCTGTTTCAGCAATTGAAACTCGTTATGGATTCAATCATCTGGGCATTTCGGCATACAGAGAGAAATATTGCTGAAACTGGGTTAAATCTTTTACTAGAAATGCTGAAGAATTTTCAGGTATGTAATCTTTTATTGCTTCTCTTGGTAGATAAATCGTGATTTTTTAATGCTTGATTCTTAACTTCCTCGTTTTGGAATTGATAGGCTTCTGAGTTTTGTAACCAATTCTACCGAACTTACTTTCTGTCAATTGAGCAAGAAATATTTGCTGTCTTGACGGACACATTCCATAAACCTGGGTTCAAGCTACATGTTTTGGTGCTACAGCATTTATTTTGCCTGGTAAGTGTCATGCAAATGATAGGTCCTTTTAGCATCTATTTGAGAATGAGGTGGGGTTAGTACCGCACCCTCCTTTTGCCCCAGAATGTTTCCCTTCAGTTTAAAGTGGGCCAGAAGCAAAATTATCTTTTTAGCATGTTGGTGTTGCTGAAACCGTTGACTTTTAGGTTGAGAGTGGTGCGCTAACAGAACCTTTATGGGATGTTGCGGCTGTTCCTTATCCATATCCAAATAATGCCATGTTTGTTCGTGAATACACTATAAAACTTTTGGGTTCATCATTCCCCAATATGACTGCAGCAGAGGTATGAAAACTTGAAGGCCTATTGGTGGTGTTTTGATATTGATTCCCCCGTGTCCCACCCACACCCTAGAGCTATATTATTGATCTTTTGAAATTTTCAGATCACTCAATTTGTGAATGGATTACTCGAGTCAAGAGCTGACCTCTCCACATTTAAAAATCACATACGAGATTTTCTTGTGCAGTCAAAAGAATTTTCAGCGCAGGTACTAGAATATTGTCAATCCTTCTAATGTTTGGTCTAGGCTGGAGTGATCTTTCTGAGTTTAAACGTGTCAAATTTTGTCCAATAATTTTCAGGACAACAAAGACCTTTATGCAGAAGAAGCAGCTGCTCAGAGAGAAAGAGAGCGGCAACGGATGCTTTCTATTCCAGGGCTCATTGCCCCCAACGAGATACAAGATGAGATGTTGGACTCATAAGTGGTTAAGTTTTGCCAGAGCGCTAATTTGAGGGTTTCTTTTTTCTTTTAGCCTGTGAGTTGCTGTAGGTGCCTTCTGGCGAAATGGATGAAGTGTATTATCCCCTTCGTTTCTGGTATAACCCTTACCTAAAATTCTGTGGCTGATGATGGGAAAGGATGAGGGGGCGGGGTGGCCAGAGACTGGTGGCGGCGGCTGGCGATACTTGTGAATTCGTCTATTGGCTGGTTGTAGAGTATTTAGGTGCTAATGTAGGAATATATAGTGTCACCTTACAGGTTTGGTGGATCCGGCTTGATATTTGTATTCATCATGATGGTTTGGATACCCTGCTTAAACGACTTTTGAAGTATCTGTTGATTCATGTAGGTGGGACACTAATCTTGGCGGGTGTGCAGAATTCCATTTTTGTTACATTAGTTAATGGGAATTAAGTCTTCTCATATTACTTTCATGTTTGTCATCCCATGAAGCCATTATTATTTACTGTATTTACCCGACTCAACATTAAACTAAAATATAAAATTCTTTAAGTTGATTTTGGCCTATTCTTATATCTAATTTGACCTAAAAAAACCTATATCTAATTTTATGAAAAATAATAATTTTATTATGATTAATGATTACATAAGCTTATGGCTTAAGTTACTAGGGTTTTTTTTTTTTTTTTCTTAAACTTGGTAAAATTCTTTTATCGAATTAATTTTATCTTTTATTAAATACTCATTTTTAAGATAAATTATTATTTTAATTTTTAAACCACTTCTTTGTATATTACAACTAGACTTTAAAAGTACTCGTTGAGTTATAATTTGAATCTTCAAATTATAAGATTGTTTTAGTTATGATTTTATTAGGAAACTGAGAATTTTCCTTATTAGTTTTTTCTTTTTCATGCTTGTTTTTGGTCCATCAATTTTGTAGTAACAAAAATTGGCTTATAAACTTAAGACATGTAGATTATAATTGAAAAAGAAAAGCAGGTTTGCAATGATTGAATACTTTTTTTAATTTTTTTATTTAAATTTAAGACAAGACAATCTGAAGTGTTTTTTTTTTCTTTTAAAGTTAAAGAAACAGATATATTTTTCAAAAATTGACATGTTCTATTATTACTACTCTTTTATGTTCAATTAGCCAAGAGATTGAGTGTCTTTTAAGTAATTGAGTATCTTCATGAGAGCACGCAAGTATGACTTTTTTTGGGATACTTTTTGAGAATTCTTTAAACACATTTTCGTTAGCTGCACCGAAAGATTATATCATTCGCATAACTTGAACAATTAAGAAATTTTCTTTGTTAATCTAGCTACTACCCATATTCTAATTCATTTTATTCCTAAATACCCATTTAATGCTAATAATGATTTTATCCTTGAGTCTAGGTACTAGATTTCATATTTTCTTTCTTTCAAATTGATTTGATTATTCTTGCATGACACTTACTCAATTTTTATCCTTTTTGCATTCTTTAAAATTTTTAGGTTCAATTTGGGATATGAAAGCAACAAATTGCCATTAATTTCTCAATACACTCCTAGTTTTCACTCCGCGTAATGTGTCACTTATAAGTTGTTCTTAAAATTAACATTTGCACAATTCCATTCTTTAGGTAGCTCTTTGTATATTTATTGTTTTTGGTTTTCACCGTAGCTTGTATTTCTTCCTTATTGTCATTTCTATTATCAACCAATGATTCTTCAATATTTAATTTTTCCAGTGAGTTCATTAGTCCTCATCTCCATAATTTTTCTTTGGAGATGACATGTACAGATCCTTCAACTATATTAGAGTTCTTTTGTTAAAAGACTCTATAAGCTTTGCTAGAGGTTGCATATCCTTGAAAAATTCATTCATGGAATTTTTAAAGTTTGTCTTTTCTTTTGTTTGTTTGTTCTTCTTTATAAAGCTAATAAGATTTCTCATTTAACAATGGAGACATAGTAAGGGGTGTTAAATTGCTTCTACCCAAAAGTACTTTTGATAAATTATCGTTACAATATCATGATTCTAACTATTTTTTTTTTTAAAAAAAAGGGTAGCAAATTATTGATTCTCTACCATGGTAACTCACGCTGCTCAACTCTTTTTTCACTCTCAGTCTTGGCCTTTACTCCTCACACCCAACGTTGTCTCTTTCCCCCTAATTTCTCTCTTTTGTTTTTTCTCGGCTCTTCATATGCTTCTTCTATTTTTTGTTCTATTAATCTTAATAGTCTCAAACAAAAAAGTACTAAATGAGAGAGGCGAAGTAGAAAATCTCCACTAGAAGGAGAAGTGGAAGCAATTCCTTGAAAGAAAAAAGTGTTGATTTATAAGTTGTTGGAAATCTGTAAAATCCTTTTTTTTTTTTTTTTTTTTTTCTTTCTATTTGGAACATGTATAATCAGTAAAACTGATTTAATACTTTATGTTGCAACACTTATTAACAATTATACCTTAAGTTTATTTTTGTATTTAAGGAGTTGAATGAATGCTGAAAATATATCAATCAAAAATTTTCTAACAACTTTTCTTTCTTTCTTCCTTGTATTTTGCTCCCCACTTTTTAACTTTCTTAAATTCTCACTCAATCTTTTCATAAAGGATTATGTTCCTCATTCCAGCAAAAAGAGGCTTCGAATGTGAACTTGCCAGCCCCACCAGTAGTTATAAAGGAGAATTATAATTTTTCGGCAACGAGAATAGAAGTCTATCTTCTTTCCTATAATCTGTGGAGCATTACGGACGAGGAGTATGTAAGAGTTCCATTGTCGAGAATCCCACCTTGTCACAATTACGCAAGACGTAGAAAGGTTTATGAGGAATTTTAAAGCTCTTTCAATTCTTTATTTTGTAGTATTTGAAGAAATTTCCTAAGGCTGGTGGCCTTTAAAACAACCAAAAAAGTTTGAGACTATTTGAGAGAAGAATATGCAGGAAGTGCTAAAGTGAGAGATCTGAAATTGCTTACTCTAAAAAGAGAGTTTGAATTATTGAGAATACATGATGAAGAAAGTATTAAAGAGTATTTTACAAGAATTATGAATCTTGTTAATCAAATAAGAGTACTTGGATGAAAATTTAAAGATCAGAGAATGGTTGAAAAAATGATGAACAACCTCCCTGAGAAGTTTGAATCAAATTTTGTCTTTGATAGAAGAAATATGTGACTTTGAGAAACAAGATTCAGGAGTAGAAATGGTGAGATCATTGAGATTGAAATAAGGCAGAGGGACAAATTTTAGATCTTAATTTCAAAAGAAGAAGTTCAGTCCTAAGGAAATAAAGGGAAGCAACCATAAAGTTCAAAATATTCATTGAAAAAAGGAAAATATCCTTCTTGTGTTAGTTGTGATAAATCCAACCATCTTGAAAGCAAATGTTAAAAGCATGTACAATGCAAGATTGTAAAAAGTGTGGTGGAAGATAAAAAATCAAGTACCACAGAAAAAGAATGAGGTTCAACAATGACAACAACCACTTCAGCAACACAGAGTCAATTTTACTGAGAAGTGTGTACAACAGGAAAGTCATCTCTTCATAGTGACTGAGGCCTCTTGTGTAAGTATGCGGACAGTGGGTGAACAAGTCATATGTCCAAATATCATATGTTATTTAACAACTTAGATGTTAATTGCAGAACTTAAGTAAAACTTGACAATTGTTAACTTTAAAATTCTGGTTAGGAATAAAGAAAGAAACTTCTCTGCTTGACTGCAAAATTAAGAGAGGCTGAACAACAAATTAGAAAACACTCAAGACTTTTATCAAATAGGTTTTAGGTAGAAAAAGAATGCTGAACAACTAATCTAATTTTATTATTCCCAGCTAACAAATTTATACACTAAAATTACAACCATAAACCCATGAAATTAACAACTAGATACCCATGATAAACACATCCCTAAAATATCTACCACTTACCCATTAATTATAAGAAGAGGGCAATTATTTTAGATAATTGAAAATATAAAAGAGCGTGTAATTAAATAAAGAAAGCATATGACCTACTAATTTTTGTATTATATTTAACATTCCCCTATAGTACACAAGTTTATAAAACCAATCATTTGTTTAAAATATTCGAACTTTATTAAAGGAAGAAGTTTTGTAAACATATCACCTAGTTGGTCATTTTTATTGCAATATACAATTTGAATGCTTCATTATGCTACCAATTCTCTAATAAAATGATGTCAAGTTTTAATTTGTCATATACAACTATGATAAATAGGATTCTTTATCATGACATTGGTGGACTGATTGTCATAATAGATCATAGTTGCATCTTGCTTTTGCTTTATGTCTTCTAAAATACTTTACAACTACACTACCGGATAAGCTGCTGAAATTACAGCCATGTATTCAGCCTCTGATGATGATAAAGTTGTAGATGCTTGTTTCTTTGAACTCTAAGATATAATACTTGATTCCAAACTAAATACATATTTCGTAGTGCTTTTGTGACCATCAACTCAACATTTCCAATCACTATCCGAATATCCATATAAATTTAAATTACCGGTGCTATAAAACAAACCATATGAAGTTGTTCCTTTCAAGTATCTTAATACTCTTTTTGCTGCCCCATAGTATAGTGTATTTTTGTTGGTTTTTACATAAAGGACAAGAGACTAATAGCTTGCAAGATGTTCGGTCAAGTGTTAGTGAGATAGAGTAGGTTGCCTACATAGTTTCGATAAACATGAGCATCAACATGTTTTTCTCATCTTCAACACTTGACTTTTGATTAGTTGCCATTGGAGTTTTCACCCGATTGCAATCTTGTAATCTTAAAATTGCTAAGAAGATCATTTGCATATTTTTGTTGACAAACAAAAAATCCAGCATCACTTTGATATATTTCTAGTCCCATAAAATAGCTCATCAAACCCAAATTAGTCATATCAAATTCTTCAATCACAAAATTTTTGAAATCAACCAACAATGAAGGACTATTGCTAGTGTAGATTAAATCATCTACATAAAAGTAAACAATAAGTACCTCATCAACTCCTCTTTGTTTCACATACAAGGTTGGCTCACTAGCATTTCTATGAAAATCATTGTTGCTGAAATGTCCATCAATCCGTACATACCAAACCCTTAGAGCTTGCTTAAGGCCATACAAGGCCTTTATCAATTTGCACGCCTTTGTCTCTTGCCTTTTTACTTCATAACCTAACGACTATTCCACATATATCCTCATCTAAAAAATAATTTAAAAAGGTTGATTTAATATTAAATTGATAGACACTCCATTTATAATGTGCAGCTATAACTAGGACAATAAGGGTGTCAAATCTTGCCATCAGTGCAAACGTCTTTTCAAAGTCAATATCTTCATGTTGCATGTAACCATATGACTTTTCAAAGTCAGAGCTGCTCGAGTATCACATACCAATTCCACTACTTTTTCTCATCAAACACAACATCACGACTAATAATTACCTTCTTAGTGATATGATCATAAAACGATACCCTTTTGTTTCATTACTATAGCCTACAAATATGTATTTGATACTATTTTCATCAAAGTTATGTCTTTTTAAAAAGGGAATATGAACGTAAGAAATACAATCGAAAACTTTCAAGTGAGTTACTTTTGACTTCTACCCATTCTAAGCTTCAAAAGATGTTTTATTTTGCAAGGCTGATGTAGGGCTCCGATTGAGAAGTTAAGCAGTCATGTGAATAGTTTCAACCCAAAAACATCTTAGAAGAGTTTTTGCATTCAACATGGACTTTGCTATCACTACTATACTTCTATTCTTTCACTTCACCACACCATTTTATTAGAGTGTGTAACTAGTTGTTAATTGTCGTTTAATGTCACAATTTTCAAAAAATCATTAAATTCAACTCTTCAATCAGTTATGAAAATCTTCAAAGTATTTCCACTTTGCTTCTTAACATAACTTTAAAGTTTTTTAAAGATAGACAAGGCAACAGATTTTTCTTTTACAAAATATACCTAAATCATCCTACTATAATTATCAACAAATATAATTAAATATAAACTGTTATTTAGTAAAAGAATTCTCAGAGGCCCGCATAAATTGACATAACTAGCTCAATGGGATATGATGCTCTCCTTGCCAATCCTTTTGGAAATACATCTCGATGTTATTTTTTAAACATACAACTTTCACATATATCATTCACATGCTGAATCAGTGACAAACTATCCATCAAAGCTTGATTAGACAAAGATTTCAAGTTATTAAAGTTTAAATGCCCGTACCTGTGGTGTCATAACTAGTCATTATCATCCAAAGAGACTGTAAGTGCTTGATCTTTGCAATTGATAGTCTCTTTTTCACATGCTTCACGAACCATACCATCTCCTATCTTCACCCGTTTCTTGATTGTCTTATCAAAATTGATGAAAACATTCAAATATGTTGACATATGGTTACTGCAGCTGCTGTTCATATAATAAATATATAACAAACTTTTATTTCTAGCAACATAAGCCATAAACAAGCTTTCAGTCTCATCTTCATTTTCCTTCTCTTTAGTAAATTTTGTTTGTTCAGTTTTGAGTCGACAAAACTTTGTGATATGACCAATTTTCATACAATAAAAATATTGTGCCTTCTAATTATGAGCTTCACCATTATTCTTGGTATCTTTCCTGTGATTATAACTTCTACATCCACCACCTTTACCTCCTTTTCGTCCATGGCCAACATAGTCTCTATACCCTTACTTATTACTTGACTCATTAGAATTTTTTTAAAAATGCATCTTTATGTGAAATGCATTTTCAGCACCATGCCCTTCACATTTGTTCGACCTATCTTCATGAGATTGCAATAAGCCAAAATATTTATGAGTTGTTAGTTGACTCAAATCTTTAGATTCTTTAACCACTACGTAATCATATTTCTTTAGAAGACTTCGTAGCACTTTCTTAACAACCTTTTGCTTTAATAGTTGATCACCATATTTGCGTATATAGTTAACAACCTCCAATATTTTGCAAAAATAAACCTCCATAGCCTCCCCATCCTTCATGGAGAACTCCTCAAATTGTCTTCTAAGTGTTTGCAATCTGACAGATTGGACCTTGGCAATCCCCCTATAGGCTATTTGTATTGCATTCCATGTATCTTAAGACTTCACTGCAACTGCAATTTGTGAAAAGATGTTGCCATCAACAGCTTGTTGAATAAAAAACAGAGCTTTAACATCTTTCTTATTGGATTCTTTAAAAACTTTAGCTGAAACACCTGCTTCATTGTAACCATTCTCAACCAACTCTCACAAGTCCTGAGAAATGAAGAAAGTCTTCATTTTTATATTCCATAGTTCATAGTCATTCCCTTTAAATTAAAGTATCGAGGGAAGAGTTGAACTCACACATATGGAGTTGTTTGCGATCTCCTAAATAACATTTATCTGATACCAGATGTTAACTTTAAAATTCTGGTTAGAAATAAACAAAGGAACTTCTCTGCTTGACTGCAAAATCAAGAGAGATTGAGCAACAAATCAAAAAACACTCAGGACTTTTATCAAACAGGTTTTAGGCAGAGAAAAGAACGCTGAAGAACTGACATGATTTTATTATTCCCAGCCACCAATTTATACGCTAAAACTGTAACCATAAACCCACAAAATCAGCAACTAGATACCCATGATAAACAGATCCTTAAATATATATCACTTACCCACTAACTATAAGATTAGGACAATTAATTTAGATAATTGAAAACATGAAAGATCATGTGACTAAACAAAAAAATATGTAACTTACAAATTTCTGCATTATATTTAACAACAATCAGGTAGTTGTGAAAACTCAAGAAAAAGACTCAATACCAGTTCAAACTAAGTAAGGTATCAAACTCATAACTTATATGCTTTTTATTCTTGGCTTAGAGTAAAGTTTGTTGAGTGTTTTTCAAATGTAAGACAAGGGCTCTTTACTTTTGTTTAAAAATAATTATTGTTTTATTTATGATTCTGCAAATGTACTAGTAATAAAGATTAAGAATAAGTATGTGTTTAGTTTAAAATATGTAAATCAATATGCGTTCGTTGCCAATGATGATTTGATCTAGTTATGGCAGAAAATATTTGACTATTATAATGTTTACTTTTTGAAGTTTATGCAAAAGAGTGGAATGGTTGTTGATATGCTTATGTTAGCTGCTTGTGAATGCATATGTACTGCCTGTTAGTTTGGTGAATTGCATAGGACTAGTTTTCTCTTGGCTAGTGTGAGAAGAGCTGTGAGGAAACTTGAACTCATACATATTGATGTGTGTGGTTCTATGAAGATTGAATTTTTGAGTAAAAATAGATTCTTTGTATTTTTTTATTAATGATTACATTCATATAAGTTGAGTATGTTTTTTTATCAAATAAAGTGTTATTTGTGTTTAAAAAATTTAAAACTTTAGTAAAATCAAACTGAAATCAAGACTCCTTACTTAAGATAAGACAATAGAGAAGAATATATCTCAACAGAATTCAAAAAAACTGGTAAAGAGAATTGAAAGATTGTAATATGTTCATAGTATGCAACGAAAAATATAAAATAATCCAATATGATCTATTGTTCTTTAAAAATTATATTGTAGGTTAAAAATCAAATATAAGACATACATAACAACGGATTCTTAAATAAAAATTATTCAAAAATACACATACTTTATGTGTATTTACACCGAAACTGACTTTTGTTAATAAACGTTTTGATCAATAGAACGTGCAAATAAATTGAATAATATTTATGTTAAAATTTTCATGAGAAAATTTTAATGAAAAAAAATTCACTCAATTTATTTATTTTTTTGTGTGAGTACGGCAAGGTTTTTTTTTTTTTTTTTCTTCTCTTCTCTAATTTTTCAATCTCCATTCAAATATATATCCATATATATTGGTGGCATGTGTAGTTATTAATTCCTATTTGGACTTTTTCCTATACAAGTCCAAACTAATTTGGACTTTTTCTTTATTTTTCAACTCCCAATTATATATATATATATATATCTTATATATAAAATTCAAGTCCAACTTCTTATACCGTCCAAACTAATTTGGACTCCCCCTCTTTTTTTTTTTTTTTTTTTTTTTTTAACATCCAATTATATATATATATATATCTCATATATATGTTGTATTTTATTATTATTTAATAAAATAATTTTATAAATTAATTCGATTTAAAATTATATTTTATAATTATTATTATTATTATAATAATCACATATATTATATTATTAGAGTAATAATATAATAACAAAAAATATAAATATTAATTTTTTATTTCTAAAATTAAAATTTTAGTTAGTCTCTAATATTAATTATATCATCTGTGTTACTAAATAATATAATAATATTTTATTTAAATTAAAAATTTTATTTATTTAATTAAATTAAATTCTCTAATTTAATTATCAAATAATTAAAATAGTTAATCTATTTAGTAAAACTCAGAACATTCGTTAGTGTGCGACCTTATATGTTCAATACTAAACCGGCAGCAAATTAATTAAACTAATTTACTAATTAAGATTAGTGTTTAGCAACACTTTTTAACGACTTGATAGCATGAAGTGTAGAATTACTCTTATGAACCTATTAAAGAATTATATAATATTTTCTTCTGTCATTATTGCTCCAGGTTAACCATATGATATGGTTTGACTGTTAAATCCTAATAGGTAACCAATCATGTTTTATGTCAATTATAATTGACTAATAAATGACATAAAAAATTCATTTTTTCTTTCATTCAATTGTTTTGGCCAATGTTTTAATTTAGTCGTTATAATAAATAACAATATAGATCTTAAACTTATTACCAAAGTTGACATATTCAGTCTTGCTCAATCACTAATTTTATAAATATTTAATTACACCCAATATCCTATGAACTATAGTTCTATGACTATAGGTGTTCAGAATCAAAATATGATAAATAACTTATTAATTATTATGATGATAGCAGGTAAAAGAAAATTCTTACATCTCATCATTTTAAGAGAATATTCTAATAATAGTTTAAGATAATATTAACCATTAAGAATTCTCATTTTGGTCGGTTTAGCAATGATATCTCCATATGCATCATCTACATATGTGATTTAGTTAATGAGATCAATTAATTTTTATCTTATAAAAATTATTACATATATATTAGTCTTACCAAATTATTAATGTCATATTTTGATGATTTAACAACTAAGAACATTTTAAATTAAATCAAAAATTTTTTACGTTTATTATCAAGATCTCAATCTTGATGTAAAATCTCTAAATTTAATCAAGTACTTTATCATATAAATTAAACAACACTATAATAAATATGATAATAAAAATATTATTACCATATATTAAAATAAATTGTCAAATAATAATGTATTCAATATATTATACGAATAATTGGATCTTGGGCATAACAACTATATCCCTAACAATCTCTCACTTGTACTAGATCCAATTTATCATGTATTTCATTCCCATATTCCACTTATGCTTTTCAAACTCCTTTGCACCAAGAGCACTAGCGAATAAGTCAGCTACATTATCCTTTCCATCAACTTTTTTAATTTTAATGTCCTCACGTTTAATAATTTCTCTAATTAAGTGGTACTTCTGCAGAATGTGTTTGGATTTTTAATGCGATCTTAGCTCCTTTGCTTGTGCGATAGCTCCAGTATTGTCATACAATAATAGAACTGGACTTTCTATTGAAGGACTCACACCAAGTTCAGTTAAAAAATTCTTCATCCAAACAACTTCTTTAGCAGCTTCACTTACTGTTATATATTCTGCTTCGGTCACTGAATTAGCTATCGTAGTTTGTTTGGAACTTTTCTAACTTATTGCACCACCATTTAAGGTGAACATATAACCAGATATAGACTTGTTATCATCTTTATCTGAAGTAAAACTTGCATCGGTATAACTTTCTAATTTCAACTCAAATTCTCCATAAATGAGGAATTGATTTTTAGTTCTTCTTAGGTACTTAAGAATGATCTTTACCACTTTTCAATGTTTCTCACCAGGATTCGCCTGATATCAGCTAGTCACTCTCAGTGCATAAGGCACATCAGGACATGTACATGTCATGATATACATGATAGCTCCCATTGCATTAGCATACTGGACACTACCCATGCATTCTCTGTCTTTAGAGGTCTTAGGACAATTTTCTCTACTAAGAGTAATTCTAGTTCCTATTTGTAGATAACTCATTTTGGAATTTTTCATATTAAATCTCTTCATAATGGTGTCAATGTACATATACTAGGAAAGTCCAAGCAACTTCTTAGATCTATCTCTATAGATCTTTATTCCCAATATATAAGATGCTTCTCCCAAGTCTTTCATGGAGAACTGTTTACATAATCAAATCTTAGTATTTTGTAATACTGGTATGTCATTCCCAATGAGTAATATATCATTAACATATAACACTAAAAAAATAATTGTACTCTCACTAACATTTTTGTACACATAAGGTTTTTCTTTGCATCTAACAAAATTGAACTTTTTAATTATTTTGTTAAAATGAATATTTCAACTCTTAGATGTTTGCTTTAATCTATAAATGAATCTTTGTAGCTTGCATAGTTTATCATAATCAGACGGGGATATGAAACCTTCAGGTTGTGTCATATACACATCCTCTTCTAATTCACCATTTAGGAAAACTGTTTTCACATCTATCTGCCATATCTCATAATCATAGTAGGCAGCTACAATAAATTCGAATTAATTTAAGCATTACTATAGGGGAAAATATTTCGTCATAATCGATTCATCCGATTTGACGATATCCCTTAGCAACAAGAAGGGTTTTAGATCTCTACCTTTTTGTCTGCTCAAATCTTTTTCTTAAAAACCCATTTATAATCAATAGGCTTTATATCCTTTGAAGTTTCAACCAAAGTCCAAACTTTGGTGAACTTCATGGATTTTATTTTAAATTCCATAGTTTTTATCCATTTCTCAGAATTGGAGCTTTGTATAACCTCTTCATAGGTATTGGGGTCATCATCATCATGATTAACCTCATTTGATACATCATCTTGCACCACAAGATTTAACCTATTTGGTGCACGATGTTGTCTAGTAGACCTTTTAAGAGATTCGTGTACAACTTGCTCACTTTGTACTAGATTAGGTTACTGTTTAATATGATTTTGAACAGGTTCACTAACTGGTTCTTGAACAACATTTATTTCTTGAACCTCAACCACTGGAGATGACAACTTCCTTGTCATCTTCAAAATATCTAGTAAAGGTTGCTCAACCAATTTTTCATGATCCTCTTTTTGTATTGATTCATTAGTTTTTTAAACCTCATCAAGTTCAATTATTTCACCATGATTTCATTCTAAAAGAAATTCATTTTTTTAAAAGGTTTCTTCTCTGGCCATAAACACTTTATGGTCAAATGGGTGATAGAATAATATCCTATTGTTTCTTTGGGATACCAAATGAATCTTTGTTAAAGATATTCATCCGAAATCATCTCCAGATCAACCTCATCTACTATTTCCTCTCCAGCACAGTCATCTGTACCACCTCACATTTGTAAAGCTATCTCCTCTAGATTGTCTATCTCCTCAAGACTTCATCTTTATCTCAATAACTCCAATATATTTATCTTATCTATTTTACATATATCTTATCCTGCTTTCTAGCTTCAACATTATCCAACAATGTACTATTTAAACAATAATATCTTTAATGAGAATATAACACAATTTATGCTTTATTTCTAGGTTCATAACATGGTATCAGAGCCATCATAGAACAAAAAAAAACAATGGCTTTTTTCGATCAACTCTCTCTCATCTCTACTTTCCCAAACAACAATCCCATAACCACTCACCATTCCTTCTCTATCAAATTAAATCTCAAAAAGTACCTGGCATGGAAAACTCAGTTCATGCTTATCCTAAACTATCAAAATCTCAAAGGCTTTGTTGATGGCAGTGAATCAGCACCGCCTGAATTGCTAGTCACTGATGAAATTGCCACCACCACTGCCAATCCTGCATATCTCGCATGATTTTAGAAAGATCAAATGCTTATTTCGTGGCTTTTATCCTCATTATCAGAGGAAATTTCTCTGTACATGATTCGTCTCACTTCCTCATTCTCTATCTGGAATGCCTTAGCAACTGCATTCGGCTTTGTATATCAGAACCACTAATTTCAATTACATATTGAGCTGTAGGACCTAAAGCGGAATGATATATCAATTTCATAGTTTCTCTATAAAGCTAAAGCCTTGGTTGATGAACTTGCATCCACTGGTCATTAAATTTCTTCTGCAGAGTTCAACGCGATCATTTATCACAATATAGGTCAGGAATTTCATGGAATCATCACTGCACTTAATATGAAACTTGAATCAATATCATTCTATGAACTTCATGGGCAGCCACATGCTCATGAAATTCTAATAAAAAGCACTCAAGACGCACTGATTACTAATATTATTCACACCACCAGCTTTCAAAAAGTTGACAAAAAACCATCTTAATCGTCCTTCAACTATAATAGGTCTGCTCAATCCAGACGCAAGGGATTGTGCCAGATTTACGGCTATTGAAATCACACCGCTGATAGATGTCGAAAAAGGTATCATCCATAACATCCTACTCCAGTATAAGCCCACTACACTTACGGTAATCCCAGATCAATCTCAAGCATTCCCCATCACAACCCCAGCCATACCAAGGTGCTCAGTATCTGTTGTGGAATCCAGACACAACAGCCTCCCACCATATAACTCTAAATATTGCTTCCCTCCGTATTGCCAACAATTATAATGGTGATGATCAGCTCAAAATTAGTAATGGCCAAGGTATGCAAATTGCTCACTCTGATTTGGCTACTTACTACTCTTTTCCCCATACTTTTTACCTAAAAACTGTTCTCCATGTGCCTAAAATTATATAACCTAGATTCTTTGTTCAAAAATTACACATGATAACAATTGTTTCTTTTAGTTTTGGTCATCACATTTTCTTGTTAAGGATCAGGTAACCAAGAAATTTTTTCTCCACGGACCTAGTAACAATGGTATTTATGAACTGCAACCACCAAAGAAGCAAGCACATGTTAGCACCACTTCCACCTTCATTGATTGGTACTCCTGGCTTGGTTATTCTCATCACAGTATTGTCTCCTCCATCCTCAAGTCTCACAAGTTGCCTAGTTCTCACTTCTCCACTTTTAACTCTTGTCCTTCAGAAAAATTATCTCACTTAACTTTACATTCTATTGCCCACAAGAGTCTGGGGCCATTTGAGTTAATCCACTTCGATGTATGGGGTCCGACACCATCTCTTTTGAGTCAAGGTTATAGGTATTTTTCCATTTTTTATTGATGATTTTACACGTTATATGTGGGTGTACTTTTTAAAAAATAAAAATGAGCTTTTATCAAAATTTCTTGAGTTCAATACCTATGTTGAACGTCAATTCAATTCCAAAATTCAATCACTGCAGTCAGATTTTGGGGGTGAATATAAAAAAGTAAATCAATTATGTAAAACAAAGGGAATCACTCATTATTTAGCTTGTCCTTATACATATAAACAAAATGGTTTGTCAGAAAAAAATTCGTCATATTACTAATATGGGTCTCACTCTCCTTGGTCACTCAAATATTCCCTTTCGGTTATGGCAATTTGCATTTGAGACTGGAGTCTCCTAAATCAACATACTATCTACTAATGTGTTAAACAATTCCTGCTCATTCACCAAACTTTTTGGTTTGCTCCTATTTACTAAAACTTAAAAATCTTCGGGTGTCTCATCTTTCCTCTCCTCAGACCATATAATCGTCATAAGTTTTCATATAGGTCCAGTCCTTGTGTTTACTTAGGTAATTCCCCCTCCCATTCTAGTTTTCGTTGTCTTCATCCTTCATCCGGTCGTCTATATATATGTCGCCATGTTAAATTTAATGAAGTAGTCTTTCCATTCAAAATCTCTTCATCCTCTATTCCTTCCACCTCTTTAGGTGCTGCAGATGCTTTCTGTCCTTGGTTAACAGTTCACACAAATATGTCTCCATTCTCTCTAACCTCTCCCCCAACCATTCCTCACCAACCAGACATCCTCTCCTTGATTCATTCCTCCACCTCACCCACTACCATGCCTCTCATCCCCTTTATAGTTGATCTCACCCAATATAATTTAAATACAAATCCCCCTACTTATCCCCAGCGCACCCACCCCATGACACTTCGCTCTTCTACCATGACCCATAAACATATCACCTACCTTGTCAAACACTCTCCTATACTAAACTATCTTCAGACTGAGCCTCAAACTTATAAACAGGCCTCTTGTTACACAGAATAGAATGTTACCATGAAGTCTGAGTTTGATGCATTGTAGTCGACCAACACTTGGTCACTAGTACCCAAATCCACCCATAAACATGTCATTGGAAGCAAATGGGTGTTTCGTATTAAAAAAAAATCTGATGGCAGTATTAATCGCTACAAGGCTCGGTTGGTCGCCCAAGGCTTCTCCCAACAACCTGACCTTGACTACAAGGAGACATTCAGTCCTGTTGTAAAAGCTTCTGTAACACCCCAAATTATTATTATTTTTATTAATATTATTTTATTATTTTTTAAATTTTTGATGCATATAATAATTTATTATGTAATAATATATGTTTATCATTTAGTTTAATTTAGTTAAGTAGAAATAATAATAATAATAATAATAATAATAATAAGGAATAAAATTATTTTTGGGGTTTAATTGAAAATAATTGAGAAAAAGGGGTGAAAATTTGAGTTATGAGGGTATTTTTGAAAAGAAAATCGAAAATTAGGGGTCAAAACGCAATTTAAAAAACTTGCGCCACGTCAGCAGCCTTGACCAACCAGGACACGCCGCGTGGTAGAGACACTGATGCGGGACGCCACGCGGAAGGGAGCCACGTGGAAGATCCGCGTGCGTGCGATCGAACGGCTAAGATCCGTTCCTGCGTGCACGGACGGCCCAGATCAAAAGCACGTACAGGCGGCCCAGATTGCACGCGTACGGACGGTCTAGATTGAATCACGCACGGACGGCCCAAATTGTATCGCGATGAACGATCCAGATTCATTTCTTATTTAATCGCGATCGGACGGTCCAGATTAAATTGCGATGGACGGCTCAGATTAAAAGCGGAAGGTTATAAATAATCTCATCCACACCCAAACCCTAACCTTAGCTGCCAGAGCCATCGCCGGAGAAGACAGCCAGCCACCGGAGAACCGACCGCTGCCACCCGCCGCCGCGCCGGAGCACCTTTCGGCTGCCAAACGAGGTAAAAATTCTCCCATTGGCAAGAATTTCGATTCTAAACCCACTTATGGCCAAATCGGAGCCAAAACACTGGCCAATTGGCTGAAAAACACCGTTGAAGCCCAGCAGCGCCGCCGCAGGTTTTTTGAATTTATGCCTCTGATGAGACCCTTCCCGATTCTCGTTCGATGTAATTTTTACACCATTGTGACCATCGTTCCTTCTTCTACAGGTTGATCAGAGCAAAACACCAAATTGCGACTCGAGCCGGAGGAGCCACTGCATTGGAGAGCCCTGCCGCCAGTAAGTTTCGGTTTTTGGTGTTTTTTCGACCCACCGAGGGCCCTAGGGGTGTTTTATTATAGGAACCAATACAAGTTTGGCCAAATTCAGCCGAAAACAGCCAAAAATGGCCAATCCGAGGCGGATCGCCGTGTCAGAATTTTGAAATTGGCCGAGTAGGCCCCGGGTCTGAATTTGAGTTATTTGGGTACATGTGCAGGTACCATAAGTGCGTTTCAGTTCTCGGAAAAAAATTTAGGGAATCTAGAGACTGCCTGTAGGCGCAGTGAAAAATCGGTTTTAGACTTCGAATCAAGTAAGGATCCCTCACCCTATTTTCTATCGCAGAATTAAAGTTTAATTGAATGGAAATATCGTATTTTTGTAATTAATAGATATGTATAATTAATTAAGGTTGTTGATGGAGCCCAAATCTAATATATTTTTCGGTCAGTTCATGTTTTATTTATTTTATAGTTTTAAATTCGTTACGGTATGTGGCTTATTTATTCTATAGTTTGGGATGCATGAATCATCGTTTACTTCACTGTTGCTTGGTTTCGTGGATTTAATGTATGCTTGTCTCGTTGAATGCACATTATTTGTTTAAGTGTTCACGTTTATGTGAGAAATAGAAAACTAAGAAAAAAATAGTAAAGGGTATGTGAATTGATAAATTGATAAGTTGATAGTCTCACTAGATATCCTGAGAGATGGTGGACAGACCGGGTCTATAGAGAACCCTACCGGGAACGTTGTCTCATACCGGACGGGATATAGAGATTTTAAATGTTTTGACACCCATACCGGATGGGGTATGAGGATGGCCCTGGAATTAAGTTGTTAAAATTAATGGTTCACGTGTAGCGGGGACCCCTATGGATCCCCATGGATACTGGTAGGCTGATTAAAGAACGAAATTTTTGTTTGATGATTGAAAAATAAATGTATGACATGTGCTATGTTGCAGAGTATGTATGAATTCATGATATCTTTGATGTTATTGTATCTATGGGTCGTTTTCATAAATCTCACCGAGGTAAGTGGACAATAAAGGGTTTTATTATTGATTAATGAATTTGTTAAAAATTGTGCTCCATTGGTCGTTTTTGTTTTTCTACCAACCTTTACTTCTGTGACAGTGATATAGTGTGACGTCTTTACTGGGCTAGTGTAGTTCATTCCTTACTTAACCATTTCAGATAAGGAGGACTTGGTTCCCAAGCCCATTCCGCAGGAAGACGGCGAATAGATGCCTAAGTATTTTATTGTTTTCCTTATAGCATTTAATTTTTAATATTTACTTTAGTTAACTTATTCTTTTATATTGTTAATACGTTTCGGTTATTGTGTAAGAGATATTAATCAGAACTTTTTATTTCACTTCCGCACTCAAAAATAATATATACATTTTCTTTTTAATTTTCGGGGTCGTTACAGTTGGTATCAGAGCCGCGTTCCTCGGACTTGTCCCTTACACAATAATACATAGAGAAATACCAAACCAATGAATCATTACTCAACCCTTCCTTGTGAAATGCAGGTGTAGAGAGATGAGGAGAGAAAGACCCCCACTAAGCCGAGCAGCCTGGGATGGTTCGCTTCGGGAAGGTGTACAGAATATTTGAGATGCTGGAAAGACTCATTGCTACCCAGCAAGGTCGAGAGGAGAGAAGGGAGCTACCTGACCCTCCCCCACTACCACAGGTTGAGCCGCCGCTGCAGTAATAGGATCCCGAGCCACCCCGGTACGAGCCTGCTCCTCTATAGTACCACCCGGCACCCTCGCTATAGGATAACCCGGTGCCCCAGCCATAGTACTTCCTAGCACCGCCACAGTATAATTCAGTGCCCCTGCCATATCATCAAGTACCACCACAAAGCCCCCCAGTCTATCCTCAGCCCGGCCCAATCCCTCTTCTGCGGGACCCAGCTCATTCCTTGATTGACTTAGGCTATGTAGAAAAGTACAGAAGACTGAACCCTTTCACCTTTGCCGGGGAATCCTCTTTTGAAGATGCCCAGTACTGGTTGGTGGAGACAGAGAAGGCTTTCAAGACCTTAGGAGTAGTTCCCGAGCAGAGGGTCACCCTTGCTTCCTACATGCTGGTGGGAGAAGCAGATCGTTGGTGGGAGCTCAAACAGACCACCCTACCTACTCCAGTCACTTGGGAGCAGTTCTTAGCAGCCTTTCATGCGGAGTACCTCCTTGAGCACATCCGACATCTAAAGGAGATGTAGTTTGTCCAGTTGGTCCAGAGAAACATGACGGTATCAGAATATGCTCGTAAGTTCTTAGAGCTGGGTCGATACTCCCCTGAGACGTTGATGGATGAGGGCAGGAAGGCTAGGAGGTTCCAGTGGGGCCTCCGCCCAGAGATCAAGCAACACTTATTTGTAATGGAGCTCGAGACATACTCAGCTGTTCTGGCAAAGGCACAGATTGTGGAGAGGAGCCTCCACACCCTCCCTCAGTCAGCAGGGAATCACAGATCCTCAGCTCCAACCCGCAGACCAGCACCTACTGCGCCTGTCCAACAGAATAAGAGGCCCAGACCGATGATCCAGGCTCCCCCTCAAGCTTCAGGGGTAGCACGTAGTAAGATCTGTCAGCATTGCGGCAGGGATCACGGGGACCGACCATGCTACTGCCTCAACAACACCTGACGCATATGTGGTAGTGCCCAACACTATGCGAGAGAGTGCCCCAGGAACCAGAATCAAGGAAGACCTCCTATTCAGGGTAGGGTTTACAACCTCACACAGCAGGATATCGATGCCGACCCGAACATGGTACAGGGTATGTACACTATCTATAACTATATTACTAATTTTTTATTTGACACTGGTGCATCGCATTCATTTGTTTCACATATTTTTGCATCCAAATTTAATGTATTACCTGATAAACTTGATTCAATGTTATTTGTGTCTAGTGCTGGGGGTGAAACACTATTGGGAGAAGTTGTCTACAGGGCTTGTACTGTGGAGATAGCAAATAGAAAACTAAGTGTAGATCTAATAGGGTTAGACACGAGGGATTTTGATGTAATTTTAGGGATGGATTGGCTAGAGACGTATCACGCCACCATAGATTGCTTTAGAAAGAAGGTTGTATTTAATCCTCCTAACGAGGAGCCATTTACAAATTAATAAAATCATTTAGTACTTCTTCCTTGATGGCAAGTTTTCTTAATTATCAAGTACCTTAACCTTGCTATTTTCTCTAACTAGGCAAGCCCAAGAAACAGAATTGTATTCAAGAGATTTCGGTAGTCCGAGACTTTTCAGATGTGTTTCCAGACTAACTACCCGGACTGCCAGTGGATAGGGAAGTCGAGTTCACCATAGACCTACAACCAGGCACCCAGCCCATTTCGGTTGGTCTTTACCGCATGAGCCGCGTTGAGATAGAAGAACTGAGAAAACAGATAACTGAATTACAAGACAGTGGTTTTATTAGACATAGTGTGTCCCCTTGGGGTGCTGGAGTCATTTTTGCCAGGAAGGGAGATGGAACGTTGAGACTGTATGTTGATTTCAGAGGATTGAACAAAGTCACAATCAAGAACAAATATCCCATTCTCAGAATTGATGACCTATTCAATCAGCTGCAGGGTGCGCAGGTCTTCTCTAAAATAGACCTGTGATCAAGTTATCATTAGGTGAAAATAAGAACAGAAGACATCCCCAAGACGGCCTTTCGAACTAGGTACGGACACTATGAGTTCCTGATCATGCCATTTGGGCTAACCAACGCCCCGGCCATCTTTATGGATCTGATGAATAGGGTCATCAGAGAATTTCTAGATCAATTTATTATCGTGTTCATCGATGACATTTTGGTCTACTCAAAAAGCAAAGAAGAACATGCTCACCATCTAGCCCAAGTTCTGCAGGTCCTCAGAAGAAAGAAGTTGTATGCAAAGTTGAGTAAGTGCGGATTCTGGCTTGAGCAGACCGCCTTCTTAGGACACATCATATCAAAGGATGAAGTATCAGTGAATCCCGAAAAGGTTGAAGCTGTGCTTGGCTGGGAAAAATTGACATCAGTTAAGGAGATCCATAGCTTTCTAGGAATGGCGGGCTATTACCGTAAGTTTGTTGAAGGATTTACCAGTCTAGCAGCTCCCCTAACCTGACTCACAAAGAAAAATGCCAAGTTTGAGTGGAATGAGGACTGTGAAAGAAGTTTTTCAGAATTAAAGAAGCGGCTGACCACTGCACCCGTGCTGACTTTACCAAGTGGATCGGGGGGATATACAGTTTATAGTGATGCCTCCTATCTAGGCCTGGGTTGTGTTCTAATGCAGTATGGGAAGGTCACAGCCTATGGATCCAGACAATTAAAGAATCATGAGAAGAATTATCTCGCCCATGACTTGGAGCTTGCCGTAATCGTACACGCCTTGAAAACTTGGCGCCATTATTTATACGGAGAGACCTTTCAGATCTATACTGATCATAAAAGTTTGAAACACATATTCACTCAAAAGAATCTCAACATGCGTTAGAGAAAGTGCATGGAACTCCTTAAAGACTATGATTGTGATATCTTGTACCATCCGGGTAAGGGCAACGTGGTGGCAGATGCTCTCAGCAGGAAAAGTGCAGGTATCTTAGCCCATATGATGGTTTCAGAATGCAGGCAAATTGGGGCCACACAACAGGTTCGATTTCAGGACTTGAAGAGAGTCACATGTTTGGGCCATTTGACTGTCCAGCCCGAGTTAATCTAGAGGATAATGGAAGCCCAGTCAGTCGACCCCGCCTTAGTAGCCCGCAAGATTGATGCAGATCAGGGAGTGAGCTTAAGATTCCGAGTCTCTGCCGATACATTACTCCGATTCCAGGAGAGGGTGTGTGTCTTAGAAGACAGAGAGCTAAAGAGAGACATCATGACAGAGGCCCATAGCTCGAAGTTTGCCATGCATCCCGGAAGTACCAAAATGTACCAAGGCATGTGACTCCAGTTTTGGTGGAATGAGATGAAGAGAGACGTAGCTAACTTTGTATTTAAATGCTTGGTATGTCAACAGGTTAAGACAGAGCATCAGCACCCAGGCAGGTTACTTCAGCCTTTACCGATCCCGGAGTGGAAGTGAGAACATATCACCATGGACTTCGTAACAGAGTTACCTAAGGCACGCTCAGGACATGACGCCATCTGGATAATTGTTGACCAGCTTACCAGGTCTTTCCACTTCTTAGCCATTAGGATGACCGATCCATTGGACAAGTTAACAAGAATGTATATCCGAGAAATAGTCAGATTACATGGAGTCCCAGTGACCGTGGTATCCGACAGGGACTCCAGGTTCACTTCTCAGTTTTGGAGTAGCTTTCGGCAAGCCATGGGGATAAAGTTGTCTCTCAGTACTGCCTTCCACCCTCAGATTGATGGACAATCAGAAAGGACAATCTGTACACTTGAGGATATACTCCGAGCTTGTGTCATTGACTCTGGGGGCCATTGGGACGACCATCTACCCTTGATAAAATTTGCCTACAATAACAGCTACCAAGCGAGCATTGACATAGCTCCGTATGAGGCGTTATATGGGCACCCATGCAGATCGCCGATTTGTTGGGAAGAAGTGGGCGATAGAAAATTATTCGGCCCGGAGCTGGTAGAGGCACATCTAAAATAGTTAAAATCAGAAAGAACATTCAGATGGCTCAGAGCAGGCAGAAGAGTTACACGGACACCCGGAGGAGAGATTTAGCCTTTGAGAAAGGCGACCGGGTGTTCCTCAAGGTCACTCATTTCAAGAGAATTAGTAGGTGTGGCAGGAGGGGAAAACTGAACTCCTGATTCATTGGACCATTCGAAGTCTTAGACAGGATTGGTACTGCCACCTACAGACTAGCACTACCTCCAGAGCTTTTCAAGTTCCACAATGTGTTCCATGTATCCATGCTACGTAAGTACAATTCAGACCCCTCTCATATCTTGGCTCATGAACCCCTCCCACTCCAGGAGAACTTATCTTATGAGGAAGTATCAGTCAGCATTGAGGACCGAAAGAGCAGAATACTCCGCAACCGGAAAATATCATTTGTAAAGGTCGTGTGACAAAACCACACGCCAAGGGAGGCTACCTGGGAGCTAGAATGATGGAGCCCGAATCTAATATATTTTTCGGTCAGTTTTGTTTTATTTATTTTATAGTTTTAAATGCGTTACGACATGTGGCTTATTTATTCTATGGTTTCGGATAAATGAATCACCGTTTACTTCACTACTGCTTGGTTTCGTGGATTTAATGTATGCTTGCCTCGTTGAATGCACGTTACTTGTTTAAGTGTTCATGTTTATGTGAGAAATAGAAAACTAAGAGAAGAATAGTAAAAGGTATGTGAATTGATAAATGAATAAGTTGACAGCCTCACTAGATATTCTAAAAGATGGTGGACGGACCAGGTCCATAGGGGGTTCCCTACCGGGAACGTTGTCTCATACCGGACGAGGTATGGAGACTTTAAATATTTTGGCACCCATACCAGAGGGGTATGGGGACGGTCCTGCAATTAAGTTGTTAAAGTTAATGGTTCACGTGTAGCGGGGACCCTTATGGATCCTCATGGATACTGGTAGGCTGATAAAAGAGGGAAATTGCTGTTTGATGATTGAAAAATAAATGTATGACATGTGCTATGTTACAGAATATGTATGAATTCATGATATCTTTGATGTTGTTGTTTATATGGGTTGTTTTCATAAATCTCACCGAGGTAAGTGGACAGTAAAGAGTTTTATTATTAATTAATGAATTAGTTAAAAATTGCGCTCCATTGGTCATTTTTGTTTTTCTACCAACCTTTACTTCTGTGACAGTGATATAGTGTGACGTCTTTACTGGGCTAGTGTAGCTCATTCTTTACTTAACCATTTCAGATCAGGAAGACTTGGTTCCCGAGTCCATTCTGTAGGAAGACGGCGAGTAGATGCTTAAATATTTTATAGTTTTCCTTATAGCATTTCATTTCTAGTATTTTCTTTAGTTAACTTATTCTTTCATATTGTTAGTACGTTTCGGTTATTATGTAAGGGATATTAATCAGAACTTTTTATTTCGCTTCCGCACTCAAAAATAATATATACATTTCCTTTTTAATTTCTGGGGTCATTACAGCTTCCACCGTCAGAATTCTACTGTCTCTTACCTCTATTCTTAAATGGGACATTCAACAACTGGATGTCTCAAATGCCTTTATCCATGGTACCTTGGAAGATAAAATTTATATGGAACAACCTTTAGATTTTAAATCTACTACTCATCCTTCTTATGTTTGCAAATTACAAAAGTTACTATGTGGTTTGAAGCAAGCCCCGCGGGCATGGTTTACCATGCTAAGTCAGTTCTTAATCTCAGTTGGCTTTCATGTCTCCAAGGCTGATATCTCATTGTTCATCTATCATCATGGAATTGATAAACTCTTTCTCCTAGCATATGTTGATGACTTAGTTATCACCGATAATAATTCTAATCTCATTTACCACATCATTATATCCTTCAAGTCTGAATTTCCTGTACATGATCTTGGACGAGTACATTACTTCTTGGGTATTGAAGTTAACTATGAGCATAATGGGCTACTCCTCAATCAAACCAAATATATACATGATATCTTCTCAAGAATAGGCCTTGAAGATGCAAAACCATGTCTAACACCAATGACTGGCTCTCTTATACCATCTAAATCTATGGGTATTCTACTTTTGGATGGCTCTATGTATCGTTAAGTAGTTAGGACCCTTTAGTATGCAACCATCACTAGGCCAGACATTAGCTACTCAGCTCTAACAGATATACACTGAAAAACTATTAAACGAGTCCTGCAGTATCCAATAATGTACTATTTAAACAACAATATCTTCAATGAGAATATAACACAATTTTTGCTTTATTTATGGGTTCATAAAAATCTGCACTTATCATATCTTGAGTTAAGCTTATCGATTTGTAATGTCTTAAGATAAGCTAGAGAACCCCAAACTTTAACATGTTTGAGGCTTGGTTTATGTCATTTCTATATCTCATATGGTGTTGTAAAGCCTGACCTAGTGGTTACTTTATTTAAGAAATATGTTGTAGTTTCCAAAGCATATCCCCAGAAATTAATTGAAAGATCTATAAACCCCATCATTGATCTCACCAAATCCAATAAGATTTGATTTCTTCTTTCGAACACACCATTGTGTAATGGTGTTCCAAGAGGGGTCTACTGTGGGAGAATCTCATTCTCTTTAAGATATCCAATAAAATCATCACTAAGATTTTCTCCTCCTATCAAACATTAGCACTTTAATGCTTTTTTATTATATTTCTTAACTTCATTATGGAATCTTTTGAACATTTCAAAAGACTTATATTTATGTTTCATAAGATATACAAATCCATATCGTGACATATTATCAGTGAAAGTGATAAAGTAAGAATATCTTCCTCTGGCTCCAATTTTTATAGGGCCATAAATATCAGTATGAATTAGTTTCAATAATTTAGAAGCTCTTTTTTCACTTCCAATAAATGGAAATTTCGTCATTTTTCATTTGATACAACATTCATAAGTTGGATATAATTCATAATTATATTTTTCAAGGTAACCTTCTTTGTACAACTTGCTTATTCTTTCCACTCCAATATTGTAGTAATTGGATGTTGAAATTTTTTTTTTGTATGTATGTATATATGTGTATATAGTAATAATTATAGACGGAAAAGGGTTCCGTTTAGAGATAGTAGGTGGAAGCGTGGAGGTGTGAAGGATGTACATGGAGGAGGCTGCTGGAGGAGAGAGAATGAAGAAGTCGGTGAGTGAGGGAGGTGTAACGGCCCCAAAAATTTAAAAGGAAATGCATATAATAATTTGAGTGCGGAAGCGAAATAAAGGTTAAGGTTAACATCCCTTACATGATAACTTAAAAGTACTAACAAACATCACAGAACAAATTCTCTGAAAGAAATATGAGAAATAAAAAAAACAAAAAAAAAACTATAAAGTATCTAGCATCTACTCGTAACCTTCTTGCGGATCGGGCTCGGGAACTGGGTCCTCTTGATCTGAAATGGTTAAATAAGGGGTGAACTACACTAGCCTAGTAAAGACATCACACTATATCGCCGGCATAGAGGCAAAGGTTGGTAGAAAGCCAAAAACAATCAATGGAGCATAAATTTTAAACCAATACATTCATTTAAAAATAAAATCATTTTTTCTTTTACTTACCATTGGGAAATATGTGAAAACAACCTATAAAGACAATAACATTATACAGATCATAACTTCATACACAATCAGTAACATAGAAAATATCATAAATTCATATTCATGAACAATAACTAATCATCACCATTTCTTGTTTCACCAGCCTACTAGTATCTATGGGGATCCATAGGTGTGTCCCTGCTATACATGAACCATTTCTCTTAATAATCTTAATTCTAGGGCCGTTCCCATACCCTGTCCGATATGAGCGCCAAGATATTAAACCTCAATACCCCATCCGGTATGAGAGTGAAGCAGGTTGTCCCCATACCTCGTCTAGTATGAGCGCCAAATGACCAAGTCTCCATACCCCGTCCGGTATGAGATAACGTTCACAGTAGGGTTTTACACGAATAATTAGATTTTGGGCATAATAATTATATCCCTAACAAGAATGATATTCATTATCAGTTTACTGTCAGTTATTCACTAAAGTAGAATGAAATGTCAGAAAGGAAAAACAGAAAAATGATGGAGGCGGTGAGATGCATGCTTGTTGAGAATTGTTTTTCCCAAATATTTCCAGATTGAAGCAATTTATACTGTTTTCTTCTTGATTAACAAATTTTCCATAAGATCTATTAAAGACATGACTCCAATTAAGGCATGAAGTGAATCAAAACCATGCACACAACACGTGAAAATCTTTGGTTCAGTATGTTACATTCACATTCCCTTAGTTAAAAGAACTAAATTAGATGACAACGCTGAAATTAATATACAATGTGGTGACAGAGAAAATTTTTGCGAGTAGGGATGTGTTTTTGATGAATCAACATTATGGAATTAAGATAAGAAACAAGTTGAAGCAAAAAAACTCATACAAGATGCAACTGTTGTAGCTTCAAGTTCCCGAAGCGTTGTTGCTGAAAATGTTCAACTTGATTCTACAGAATTTGATTATCTAACTGCAGATACACCAACCACAGAGACTAAGTCATTGGCAGAGATTTATGAAAAGTGCAATTTGACCATCATTAAACTAATAAATTATAAAGAGGATATGAAGGACAACGAGTTGTAACTTGCTATGAAGGAGGAGATTAACATGATTAATAAAAATTACACTTGCCAACTTGTACCGGGGCCTTAAAATGAGCATGTTATTAGAGTCAAATAGGTATATATGACTAAATTCAACTAAGATAATTATATTTCAAATTTAAAGCAAAGTTAATGGTAAAGGATTATGGACTATTACCAAGAGGGGATTATGGTGGCACCTTTGCACTTGTAACAAGGATGACACCATCAAACTATTGGTGGCCTTAGCAGCAAAACTAAATTGAAGGCTCTATCATTTGGATGTAAAATAGGCTTTTTTGAATGGCCTCTTGTAGGAGGAGATTCTTATTGAAAAACTTTAGAGGTTTTTAGTTGAAGAAATGTCTGATATGATATACAAGTTGAAAAAGGCTTTGTATGACCTTATGTAGGCACCTAGGGCCTTGTATACTAGAATTGACATTTATCAAGTCAATAATGGCTTCAAGAGAAGTGAAAGTGGGGTTACTTTATATGTGAAAGGCATTGAAAATGGAAAATAACTTGTGGTTTAGATCTATGTCGATGATACACTTGTGATTGATAATGATTATTATTTAATTTGAGAATTCAAACATGTTATGAGTAAGGAATTTGAGATGTCAGGGGAGATGTGTTACTTAGAATGAAAATTAAGCAATATGATAATTCAATCTTCATTTCCCAGAAGAAATATGCTTGGGATATATTGAAAAAATTAAAGATGGCCAACTGAAATTGAAAATAATGACGTCCAACATGGGAGAACTAAGCACATCAAAGTCAAATACCATTTCTTAAGAGAAGTAGAGAAAAATGAAGAAATTCACTTAATTCGTTGCTCTTCTGAAGAACAGATTGTTGATATATTAACCAAGACACTTCTAAAAGGCAAATTTAAAGATCTTGGTCAAGTCTAGGTGTTTTAAAGAAATACTCAAGGAGAAATGTTGACTTATGAGTTTTTTTTTATAAAGACTAACGCAGATTTCCAAAAAAATTAAACTAAGTTTTTGGAAATGGGTAGAGAATTAACACAAATTATTGGAAATATGCATAAAATTAACACAAGTTGTTGGAAATATCCATAAAATTAACACAAATGGTTGGAAATCTATAAAATCCTTCTTTGTTGGAACTTGTATAATTAGTAAATTTAATTTAATATTTATGTTGATTTGTTAACATCTCTACCTTAAGTTTATTTTGCATTTAAGGAGCTAGATGAATGCTGAAAATATATCAATAAAAAATTATTCAATAACTTTTTTATTCGTTCTTCCTTGTATTTTGCTATCTATTTTTTAACTTTCTTAACTTCTCACTCAAATTTGTCAAAAGCTTCAACAAGAAGAACTTGTGTGTGTTGAAGCAAAAGAAGAGATCTGCTTTGAGAACGTTGAAGCAAAATGTGGCAAAGTAGAGTGTTGAACCCATACTCGTATAGTTGAGAGGTTTAATAGTCAAAAGTTTAGCTGCCTAGAGGAGGAGATAAAGTGAAAATAAGGTAAAGCTAAAAGGAAGGTAATCTTAAAACTTTTTAATCATAAAATTCACCTTTGCGATAATTTTCCATTTTTCTTGTGGTGAATGTCTAGAAAAATAATTTTAATTAATTTTTTTTCAATTTTTTTTTTTAAAATGGTATCTAAATATATGTTTTAAAAATTACTCAAAATTAATAGTGCATCAAAGTTAAAGAAAAATATTTAAAATAAAATGTAATACTCGGGCCTGGAATTTGGTCCGGGATTAATTTTAAAATTTTAAAAAATATATAAAAATATAATTTTGAAATTAATAAATTTTTATTTAATGTGAAATTAGGAAAAAAAAATAGGTTGAAAATGAAATTAAAAATAATTTTAAGAAAAAAAGGTGAAAATTTGGGTTAAGATAGTGTTTTTGAAAGAAAAATAAAAAACTAGAGATCAAAATGTAATTAAAGAAAATTGTGCCACACAAGACCGACCAGTTAGCAGCCCTGACGAACCGGAGCGCGCTGCGTGGCAAGGCATATTGACTCAGTGTCACGCGTGAGGTCACACTGGCAATCCGCGTGCTCTCGATTGGACGGCCTGAAATCGTTCCCTCATCAGGCGCGATCGGATGGTCGAGATCAAACGCAATGAACGGTCCATATTAATGCGAGATGTGTATAAATATTTTGCATCACACTGAACTCAAACCCTAGCCGCTAGCCTCCCGCCAGGGAAGAAGAATTAGTTGCTAGAGAAGGGTGCCGCCCGCCACTCGTAGCCTCGCCGGAGCCACCTCCGATCGCCAAAAAAGATAAAAAATTCTCCTATCCACTTGAAATTTTATTCTAAGCATCCCCACGATCAAATCGGAGCAAAAGGAACGACGAATAAGCAGAAAATTATGGGTGAAGCCTGTAGCGCTGCCGTAGGCAAAACCCAAAAATGCCTCCGATGAGCCCTTTCTCGTTTTTCGTATCGTGTAATTTTTTCACCATTGTGTTCACCGTTATATTTTCTACAGGTTAAGTGAAGAAAAATGCCCAGTTGTGAAGGTGAGTCAAGGTAGCTGTCGTACCGAAAAATTTCGCCGCTGGTAGGTTTCTATTTTTTTGACTTTTTTCGGCCAACCGAGGCCCCCTAACGCATTTTCTTGCAAGGATGGATATAAAATCGGTCGAAACTAGCCAAAACTTTCCAAAAATGGCCAGGCCAAGGGAAACAACCACCGTGGGCGGCAGCGCCGTCGCTGGAGCACGTCGGTGCTACCGTACCGAAATTTCAAAATTGGCCAGAAAAGGTTTTTAACACCAATTTTGGATTTTTTGGGGTATTTTTAGGTACGTGAAATGTGTTTTAATTTTTGCAGAAAAAATTCAGGAAACTCAGAAAATGCTAGTAGACGTAGTAGAAAATTCGGTATTTAGAACATTGATTCGGGTAAGAATCCCTCACCTTATTCTCTGTTATGGAATTGAAACTTAATAATCGATAATATGGTATTTTGTATAATTTAGAAAATTTTGAGAATAATTACAGATTACCAATGGAAGTGGAACCGATTAGTCATTCATTTGTTGTCTTGTGTAATTGATTGTTGAATTTATACCTTTAAATACATGATGATTTACTCGAATAGTTGAAGGATTCAGTTGTACTTTCTTGATATATTGCTTATCTTGCGTGATTTAATGGTTGATTTGTGAAATTGGAAATTTATATGCAAACGAAAAATTGTTTGGTCATGTGAATTAATGAATGAGAACCTTATTGATATCCTGAAAGATGGTGGACGGACCAAGTACATAGAGAAACTTGCCGTGAACGTTGCATCATATCGAATGGGGTATCGATGGATGGTATTTTTTGTGCTCATACCGACGGGGTATAGAGACGACCAAATTCACCTTCATAACGGACGGGGTATTGAGGGATGACATTTTTGGCACTCATACTGGGCAGGATATGAGGATGACCTGATTCACCCTCATACCGGACGGGGTATTGAAGGATGATATTTTTTGCACTCATACCGGATTTGATATGGGGACGACCGGTTAGTTGACAATGTTGAATATTAGTTCACGCATAGTGGAATATCCCTATGGACCCCCAAGGATACTAGTAGACAAATAAAAAGGGAAAGTTAGTATTCTTACTCACTTGAATATGAGATTATGATGTTATTTGAGTTATTATCTTTAAAAGTCAGTTTTTGAAATCTCGTAATGGTAAGTATACAATAAATAGTTTTATTTATAATAAATGAATGTACTTAAATCAAGAGCTCCATTGGTTGTTTTTATGATTTTTACCAACCTTCAATTTCTGTATCGGTGAGTAGTATGATATTCTTACTACGCTAATATAGCTCACTATTTCATTAACTATTTTAGATCAAGAGGATCAAGACCCAGATCCCGATCAACAAGAGGGTTATGAATAGTTCACAGCCTGGACTCCCTTCAAAAGCTAGTGAAGGTCGTTCTAGAATGCTCAATATATTGCCTTTTATTTATTTCTTTAATTTTCATTTGTTCTTTTAGAAGGGTCATTCTCGTATCTCTATTGGGCATTCTAAATTATTGTGTAAGGAATATAAACCCTAAACTCTACTATTTCACTTTCGCACTTAATTTATGACTTTATTTCCTTTTAAGTTCCAGGTCTTTACAAAAAAATAAAGAAATTATAAATTTGTTGAATGTGTGGTGCATAAAATGTGTGAAATTGCCAAAAATAGGAAACTAATCCTTGTTCTAAAATGAATGTATCATGAGCATGTGCCCTTACACGACATATCACACCAAACACCAACATAGTTTTTTAATGTTAGAGGTGCATATTAAGTGTTTTCAACCACCATACTCTTGTGAGTAAGTAGAAGTGCATTAATTTATTTAGCACTAAATAGCAACCATATTCTTGCTTTCATTAAGAGTATTTATCATCAATCTCTTCTTGAGTAAAATTTAAAATTCTAAATATCTTTTTAAGAAATACTTTGAACTTCATTCTTAAATTCCTTTACAGTTTGTAAGAGAGATTGAGTAAACTTCTTATATTTATTTTTTAGTAAGAAAATATATTGTTAGGTAAGTTAAATACATTTTCAAGTACTTATGTGAAAGAAAAATTAAAAATGAGACGTTGAATCTCCCAATTGAGTTGCTTGAAAGAGTAGAGTAGACGGTGCCAAACCACTATAAAATTGAGTTTACAATCTTTTATCTCTATTCTCTTTTATTTATTCATTATATTTATCTTTATATTGTAGATGAATTTGAAATTACTTAGTTGATTTCTTCCTGGATGACTTAATTTCTTACTTTAAATAATCAAAATTTCAAAAACCAATTCAGTACTCTTAGTTGTCACAATAAATTAAATGTAAGGATTAACAATTGCTATCACACTATTTAACAACTCTCTTTAAGATTTAGTTAGTTATAAATTTTACCTTTTTTTAAAAAAGGATTCCTGTAACTAATTATTACACAACAATCTGTGTATAGATACATGGATCTTATAAAGCTATATACATTCTTTTATTTAAAATTTATATAACTAAATTCTAATAGTAGTTTTTTGGGCTAATAGCAATTCCAAGATTGCCATAAAGTTAGCACTAGAGCTCCCTTTTAAGGAAATTGCCTTATAAGCATTTAATCCGACTTCTCTAATTTTCACACTCATTTTTTTCCTATTTTCTTGGAACAAAATCATATATCAACATCTCCTAAATCCATCATTTGTGAACTTTCCACCCTCTACTTCCACTCCTACCTCCCATACATCCTCAATTATCCTTCCATTAAGTCTCTGGTCTTTAAAAAATGGCTTGCAAATCATGGGCACCCCTCTTGCTATGCTCTCCAACAACGAGTTCCATCCATAATGTGTCAAGAAAACTCTAACAACATAATGATACAATACTTGCATTTGAGGAGCCCATGGCACCGCCATCATGTGATTTAGTCCTCTCAAGAAACCCACATGGTTAATGTGTCTTTGCATTGTCCCTAAGTGACCATATAAATGGCATATGACTGCTCTCCAAGTTAATTTCAGCAATTAAGTGGATGACCCACTAAGTTAGTATTTTATTATCTCATTCACTTATAATGATTGAAACCAACTTAAAAGACACTCAAAATAATAGATAACCATTATAAAAGAAAAGATACCTTAATGGAGTGAGTAACTTTAAAATAAATTATAGAATTATTATATTTTATGGATATTAATCTATAATAATAGAAATGATTATAAACACATTCAATTATCTTGAGTGTGCTTTGGTATCTCATCTCATCTATAAAAAAAGCACAAATTCACCTTTTAAGGTGTCTTCCATAAGATGAAGTTACAAAATTTTGTGCATAATAGTTAGATAGAGAGAAAAAGTGAGTTGAAGAATTTAATTTTTTTTTTCAAGGAGTCTCTCAATCATGTTATGGCTGCATCATCTCAAAATAATATGTAATTCTAACTTTTTGCTATATTTCTTTTCTTAAGATATGTTGAATTCAATAAAAGGATTACTTTAGCATAAAAGTTTCTTATATTTGGTATCAGAGCGAGGTCGAATTCATACATATTAGAATTCTACTAACAGTTTATGTTTATATATATATGTATACTATTACTAATAGTTTATATATATTATATTAATATTATATATATTATTATACTAACATTATATATATATTATACTAACAATTTATATATATATTACTATAGTAATATTATATATATAGATTATACTAATAGTTTATAGTTTATATTTATATGTATATTATAACTAACAGTTTATATATATAATTATATTAACAGTTTATATATATATATATATATTATACTAACAATTAATATCTATATATATATATTATTGCACTAACAATTTATATATATAATTTTACACTAACAGCATATATATATATTATTGCTCTAACAGTTTATTTGTATATCATACTAACAATTAATATATATATTATTGCACTAACAATTTATATATATATTATTACACCAACATATTATATATATGTATATATATTACACTACTAGTTTATATATATATATATGTGTTAAATTATAATTAATTTCATAAATGTAAATAGATATATATGTTTTATACAAATTATGGTTTTCTAGTTTTATGACTTAAGATTTATTATATGACGAGTTACCAAAGTAAGTCAGGTTGATGAGTCTTACGTTAGTTAAACTACATTAAAGAATTAAGGGAGACTTATAAATGAATAATATTTATAATTATAAGATTGAGAATAACCCAAAGGAGAATCACTTTCTACTAATTATGAACTAATAGTTTATTTTGTGTTATTTAGATGGATACCTAAAGGTAACATACAAATAACACAAAATATTAAGTATTTTAAGGCTCTTTGAGAGAACAATTGATATGCTAACATTTTTCCCAAAAGAAAAACTATAGTGATATCAATAATTCATCGTTTACACATTTAATATACTTGAGGCTTTATTGTGAGCATTGTTCTTTTTTAAAGTTCCCACTTCATTGTATTCTCTTACATATGGAATGACAACTTTTGATGGGTCAAATTTTGTGGAGTGGTATGAAAAGGTCCAATTCTCACTAGGTTTATTGGATCTTGATATGGTTTTGATAATAACCTCCTAAAGCTACCGATCATAGTACTCTAAAGCAGAATGAACAATTCAAAGCCTGGACAAGGTCAAATAAACTTAGTCTTATGTTTATGAGAATGACTATTGCCACTAACATCAAACTTTCCTCCCTCAAACTAAGATAGTCTCAGAATTTCTAAAAACTATGGAGGAGCGTTTCAACCGCATCGATAAGTCTCTTGTAGGTACACTGATGGCTGAATTGACCACCATAAAATATGATGGTTAGAAAGAAATTCAACAACACATTTTGAACATGGCTAAAGAGGCTACAAAACTTAAGGCATTAAGCATGAACATGAATGAGTCATTCTCAGTTCAATTTATTCTTAACTCACTTCCTTCACAGTTTGCTCCATTCAAAATTTACTATAATACTAATAATAAACAATGGAATATGAATGAGCTTACTAGTAAGTGTATTTAAGATAAAATGAGATTAAAGTAAGATGGACATAACTTTGCCCTTATAGTTACTCATGGAGTTATGAAGAATAAAGGAAAATCTAGAAAAGTAAAGAACATTCCCAAAGAAACAGAGTAGACCTGGGGAGAATAACCAGAGTTATGATGGAAAATTTACTTTGAGTTGCTACTTTTGTGGCAAGAAAGGTAATGTGAAAAAAGAATGTAATAAATATAAGACTTGATTTAAAAAGAGATGTATGAATCTTTTTTTTGTATGTTATGAATCAAATCTTGCTGAAGTTTCTTCTAATACTTGGTGGATTGATTCTAGAGTCACAACTCATATTATTAATTAATGTAGGGATTCCTTACAACCCGAAAACTGAAAGAAAGTGAAAAGTTTCTTTATATGGGAAATCGTCTCAAAGTAGAAGTAGCAGTTGTAGGTACCTATTGCTTACTATTAGAGATTGGTCATCAAATGGATCTTTTAAATGCTTTTTATATTCCTTCAATTTCTAGAAATTTAATTTCATTATCTAAATTAGATGTTGTTGGATATTCAATTTATTTTAGTTATGGAAAAGTAAGTTTAATATTTAATTCAATGACAGCTGGTTATGGTATTTTATCTGATGGTTTATATAAAATTTGCCTAAATAATGAATTTACACAAGCTTTAGTTACCTTGTATTTAAATATTAGATCAAAACGTGACTTAATTAATGAAAATTCTTCATTCTTGTGGCATAAAAGGCTAGGACATATCTCTAAGGGAAAGAATTAAGAGATTAGTGAATGATAGAATTTTACAAAATCTTAACTTCACTGATTTCCAAGTATGTGTAGATTGCATAAAAGGAAAACAAAGTAAACATATAAAGAAAAGTGTCACAAGAAGTAATGAGCTTCTTAAGATAATTCATACGGACATTTGCGGACCACTCTCCATGTCTTATTTCGCTAGAGAGACATATTTTATCACCTTTATAGATGATCTATCTCGGTATGGTTATATATATCTAATACATGATAAGTCTTAAGCCATTGACATATTTAAAGTGTACATTACAGAAGTTAAGAGATAATTAGATAAAAAGGTTAAGGTTGTGAGATCTGATCGAGGTGGCGAATTCTATGGTAGATATGATGAGTTAGGATAAAATCTTGGTCCATTTGCCAAATTCCTAGAAAAATGTTGCATTCATGCCCAATACACAATGCCAGGTACGTCACAATAGAATAGTGTTGTTGAAAGGCATAATTGTACTTTAATGGAAATTGTTAGGAGTAAGATGAGTTACTCTTTTGTACCTATTTCTTTATGGGGTGAAACCTTAAAGACCGCAATATATATGTTGAACATAGTTCTTAGTAAGACAATATCTGCAACTCCTTTCAAGTTGTTGACTGTAGAAAATCAAGTTTAAGACATTACATATATGGGGTTGTCCAGTGAAGGCCAGAATTTTCAATCCTCCTGAGAAAAAGTTAGATTTAATGACAATATCTAAATATTTTATTAGTTATCTAGATAAGTCTAAAGGGTATAGATTTTACTATCCTAACCATGGTGCGAGAATAATTGAAATTGGTAATGCCATATTCTTACAAAATAGCGAAATTAGTGGGAGTAAAAAACTAAGAAAGATAGACCTTGAGAAAATAAGAGTGGATATCTCTCCAACATTTTTGCATCAAGAAACAACTCTTGCTCTTCTTAACAAGTTATAGAAAATGAGCTACATAATGGCAATGGTTCATTACCACAAGAAGATGTTGTCATTGAAAATGTTATAGAACAACCTCAATCAATACATTTGAGAATATCTCAAAGAGAGAAAATTTGTTATATCATATGATTATGTGATATATCTACAAGAATCTGATTTTGATATTGGGATAAGAACAGATCCAGTTATGTTTTCATAAGCCATGGAAAATGATAATTCTAATAAATAGTTAGAAGCTATAAAAGAAGAGTTGAAATCTATGGACCATAATGATGTTTGGGATCTTGTCGAATTGCTTGATAATTGTAAAAGTGTCAATTGTAAATGAGTCTTCAAGATCAAATGCTATGCTGAAGATAATATCAAATGATTTAAAGCCAGACTAATGGCCAAAGGTTTCACTCAAAATGAAGGTATAAATTATAGAGACACATTATCTCTAGTTTCTAAGAAAGATTCTCTTAGAATTATTATGACACTTGTAGTACATTTTGATTTAGAGTTACATCAAATGGATGTGAAAACTAATTTCTTGAATAGAAATTTTGATGGCGATATCTATATAGATCAACTTGAAGGATTCGCAAAGAAAGGAAAAGAACACTTAGTTTGAAATTAAAGAATTCTATTTATGGTTTTAAACAAGCTTCCAGACAATGATATATAAAGTTTTAAAATACCATTACATGTTTTGGATTTAAGAAAAACGTTATTGATCAGTGTATATATTTAAAAATTAGTGGGAACAAGTTTATATATATTTCTGATATTATATGTGAATGGTATTTTGCTAGGTACTAGTGATCTTGGTTTGTTATACGAAATCCAGAAATATCTCTCTAAAAATTTTCAGATGGTTGATATGGGTGAGCCAACTTATGTTATTGGAATAAAAATATTCAAAGATTATTCTCGAGGATTGTTAGGTTTATCTCAAAAATGATATATTAATCAAGTTTTGGAGAGATTCAATATGCAATTATGTTTAGCCGGTGTTGCACCCATTCTTAAGGATGACAAATTAAGTAAAAGTTAATGCCTAAGAAATGACTTAGAAAGGGAACAGATTAAAAACATTCCTTATGTATTTGTTGTGGGAAGTTTAATGCACGCTCAAATCTGTACTATACCAAATATTAGCTATGTTGTTGGTATATTGGAAAAATATCAAAGTGATCTCGGAATTGAACACTGATCAAAGAAGGTTATGAGATATCTTTAAGGGACAAAAGATTATATATTCACATATAAAAGATCAGAAAAATTAGAGGTGATTGGATACTCGGACTCAGATTATGGTGGTTGCCGTGATAGCTTAAGTCTACTTCAAGTTTTGTTTTTATGCTAGCAAATGGGACAATTTCGTGGAAGAGTGTAATACAGTTTATTACTGTCTCATCCACAATAGAGACAGAGTTTATAACATATTTTGAAGCCTCAAATCATGCTTTGTGGTTGTGGAATTTCATTTTAGGATTTGGTGTTGTTGACTTTATTGCCAAGTTGCTAAGAATGTTTAGTGATAATACTGCAATTGTTTTCTTATCAAAGAATGACAAATATTCTAGTGGATCCAAATACGTGGACTTAAAATATTTAGTTGTTAGAGAAAGAGTCCAGAAACAACATTTGTCGATTGAAAATAGTAGTACCACACTTATGATTGTTGATCCATTGATTAAAGAATTACCTCTAAAGATGTATGCAGAACATGTTATAAGGTTAGGACTTTTGAGTAATCCATAATATGATAATGGATATTTTAGTGGTTGAATAATTGATATTTTACACATTAAAATTTATTTTTGTTATTTCCTATTTTTAATTATAAGTGCACAATTTAATATTTAATCAACAGAAAATGTCTTAACAAGACAAATTATAGATGATATTTTGATATTATGGACTAAATTAGTAGATGTTATTGATATGTGGTGCATAGAAGGAAATGTGACACTGAAGTCATGTGACCACTATGATTTACATTTATAATATAAGTTATTTCAGTATTATAGTATAGTAATTTTGGGTTTGTTTGTTGATTTTATTGCAATCACGTATCAAATTTATGTTACTAATAAATATATTTTAATATAAAATGTATATATATTAAAGTATTCATAATTAATTTTTTGGGTCGAGTGGGAGAATGTTAATTTTAGTAATTAAGTAGATGACCCATTAATCTAGTATTTAATTTTCTTATCCATTTATAACGGTTGAAGCCAACTTAAAGGTACCTAAAATAATAGGTAACCGTTATTAAAAAAAAGTACCTTAATGGAGTGGATAACCTTAAAATAAATTATAAAATTATTATATTTTATAGGTATTAATCTACAATAATAGAAATGGTTATCAACACATTCAATTACCTTAAATGTGTTTTGCTCTCTCATCTCATCTATAAAATGAGTAGAAATTCCTCTTTTAAGGTGTCTTCCATCAGCTAAAGTTACAAAATTTTGGGTATAATAATTAGATAGAGAGAAGAAGTGAGTTAGAGAATTAATTTTTTTTTTCAAAGGGTCTCTCAATCACGTTATGACTGCATCATCTCATAACGGTATGTAACTCTAATTTTTTACTGTCTTTTTTTTAAATGTGTTGAATTCAACAAAAGAATGACTTATGTATAAAAGTTTCTTATACTCCAAATCCTCCACTAGTGCCACAAGCTCAGTAGCCAGAGGTGTTATGACTGTGCCAAAGCTTATATATGCAACAGAAGTAGGGTTCTTGTTATCAAGCCATATTAGGCAACTGTGTTTATCATCTGATAATGGAAATGGTGATGATGATACTAGATTAAGGGGTCCAATGTTGAGGAATTTTTTGAACTATGATAAAGTCTAATTCTTCTCAAGCGTTTAAAGTCACTGCATCTGCTTGTGGCAAAACTATTGCCATTTGATGCAACATCTCTGAAAAGACTGATTCAGCACTATTCCTTTAGGTAGGTCGCTCATTAACATCTTAGACATTCCAGGAATGAAGCTTAAGGTATCATCTTTATGCTCACAATCACCTATCTTTCATAGATTTTGATAAGATCAAACAGTTAGTTAACAATAGTTGAATCTATCAACCGATTAAGATATTTTCTTATCTTATATCTTATCTTATTAATGTTCATGAAAGAGGATACATATAGGGGAAGAGAGAGAGAGAGAAAAGAAAAAGATTATCTGCAAGAGAATTTTTTTTGCGAATGAGATCAATGTAAAGATGAACAGAGAGTGAGGTAGGTCCTGACATCCAAAAGGGTATCCAAGGCACCTCTATCTCCCTCGCCATCTGCTGAGCAAACCAGAAGAAAGCACCACTGATCAAACAGCTCACATTCATTCTGTAGTATTTTTACGTAGGAAATTATTGCATGCAAAAGCTATTTACGTAGCTTTTTGTAGAAAGAGAAAGGGCACCGAAACAGAGTGCAACCCTGCAAACGCCTCTGTTTCGTGCTTAGATGATTTTTGAAGAAGGCAATGGAGGAAAGGGTCTGCCATTTTTATTCATATTTGCATGGCTTAAATAAGCCAGTTTACAACCATAAATCCCATTTTCTCGTGCAAGTGATAGGCTTGCAATTGAATTTAAATTTTACCATATCCGATTACAATTAAATTCAAAAACTGAAATTTAAAATTCAAATACAAGTTGATAAGAATAAATTTTAACTGATTCTTAATAATCTAACATTCCTCCTTAAGAATCAGTCTATACAATTCCTAACTTCTCTCTCATATTTTCGAATTTCTCTTTTCCAAGCGGCTTTGTCAGAATATCCGTAAGTTGCTTATCAGATGAGCAATGAGTAAGCTTGATTTCACCACTCTTTTCAGCATCTCTAATTGCATGGAACTTCACATTAATGTGCTTGGTTCGACCATGCATAACTGGGTTCTTAGCGATTGCTATGGCCGACTTATTATCCACTTGAATTTCGGTTAGTAGAGAGGCATCAAGTTTCAGATCCTGCATTACTTTCCTCAGCCATACTGCCTAATTTGTAACACCTGCAACAACAATATACTCAGCTTCAGCTGTAGATTGTGCAATCACTTCTTGCTTTTTAGATGCCCAAGAGAAAGTACTAGAGCCAAACGAAAATAGATAGCCAGAAGTGCTGCGTGCATCATCGAGACTCTCTGTTCAATCACTATCAGTATACCCAAGTAGCCTTCCTTCTCCCTTTGCCTCATATAAAATTTCATAATTTTGGGTACCCTTTAGATACCTCAATACATGCTTTGCTGCTGCCATGTGAGTTTGTTTTGGAAATGACATAAACCGTGACAGTAAACTCATAACAAATAACATATCCGACCTTGAAACTGTGAGATACAACAAGCTCCCAATTAAGCTCCTGTACCTTCCCTCATCCACATTATCACCTGTTTCATCTTCAGTTAACTTCAGGTTTGGAATTAACAGAGTAGAGACAGCTATACACTCCATCAAATTAAACATTTTAAGGATTTCATGTGCATGCTTTGCTTGTGACAGAAAAATTCCATTCTGAGCTTACTTTATTTCCATCCCCAGGAAGTATGTTACTTTACCTAGGTTAAACATCTCAAACATCTCCTCAAGCTATCCTTTAAATTCTTCCATTTTGCATCGATCGTTTCCTGTCACCAGTATATCATCCACATAAATGGCAGTGATCAGCCTCCTGCCATTTTCATCGTGTTTTATATATAGTGTTGCTTCTGCCTTACTCTTTTCAAATCCACAACACAGTAGGTATTCGTCTAGCTTCTGGTACCAAGCTCGTGGAGCTTGCTTAAGGCCATACAAAGCCTTATGTAGCAGATAAACGTGATCCTCTTTTTCCTCAACTGTGAATCCTTTTGGTTGATCAACATAAATCTCTTCTTGGAGATCACCATTTAGGAAGGCGGACTTGACGTCCAGGTGCATAACCTGCCACTGGGAATGCGCTGCTACTGTTAGGATCATTCTGATGGTTTCGTGTCTTATAACTAGAGCGAATGTGTCCCCAAAGTCAATTCCCGTAGTCTGGGAATATTCCTTCACCACCAGCCTAGCTTTGTGCCGATTTACAGAGCCATCAGGGTTCAACTTGAGTCTGTAAATCCACTTGACACCAATTATCTTCTTGCCTTCAGGCTTAGGAACCAAAGTCCAGGTTTTGGTCTTTATGAACATAGCAATTTCCTCCATCATAGCATCATTCCAAGAGAAATATGTGGCTGCCTCTTGATAGGTTGCAGGTTCTTTGAAGGCAAAATTGCATGATTCATATATCTCAGACTTCTCATCCTAACTCCATTAGCACTTCCATCATTTCCAACTTCCTATCATTTTCTAACTCAGAGGGGAATGGAGCTGGTACAAGTTCATCTCCTCCTGTCACCAAATTCCCTACCTCATCACGTTTTATTTTTTCTTCTGCCCAATTCCAGTGTGAGCCTTTATCTATCACAACATCTCTCCTAATCATAAATTTTCTGGAGCTCAGCATATACACCCGGTACCCCTTTGTCTCTGTACTATAGCCTAGAAAAATTCCAAGCTCTCCCTTGTCATCTAACTTTCTTCTTCTTTCATTAAGAACTAGGCTATAGCAAACAAAGCCAAACATCCTTATGAGAGTAGTCTCAGGCTTCTTGCCATGCCAAGCTTCAAATGGCGTGATCTTTTTCAGGGCTTGAGTGGGCAGCTGATTAAGCAAGTAAACAGATGTGTTTACTGCTTTAGCCCAGAACTGCTTGGGTAAGTGTTTGTCATTCATCAGACATTTCGCTATTTCCACCACAGTTCTGTTCTTCCTTTCTGCAACACTGTTTTGCTGCGGTGAGTAGGGGGCAGTAAGTTGCCTTTTAATCCCATGAGAGCTACAAAAATTCCTGAATTCCTGTGAATTATAATCAAGGGCATTATCAGTTCTTAACATCTTAAGTAAACACTCACTTTTCCTTTCTGCAATCGATTTGAACTCCTTAAACTTACCAAACACTTCAGCTTTGTTTTGAGAAAGTAAACACAGGCAATCCGGGTCTAATCATTAATAAAAAGGGAGAAATACCTGCTCCCATTCAAGGAATCTTGGCTCATTGGCCCACATATATCAGAGTGAACAAGTTGAAGCTTTTCTGTTGCCTGTGTGCTAGCTTGCGCAGGGAATGATGTTCTGTGCATCTTGCTCATTTGGCATACACTGCAGATAGTATTGGTTTCACCAAGTGTAGGGGGATTGAGACTCGGGTTCTCAATTTGCAACTTCTTCAAGCCGGACATATGATAATGTCCAAACCTTCTGTGCCAAATTTCTCCCTCATTTGCACTAGCATAACAGGCCATGTGTGTTGGCTTCTTCATGCACAGCAGGTAATTCTGATTAATCTTTGGTGCTATCTCGATCTACTTCCCATCAGGATCATAAATCCTGCAACATTTGCTCTTAAAAAGAACCTTATACCCATTATTTGTCATCTGATTCACACTTAACAAATTTTGCTTTAATGTAGGTATAAAAAGCACATTTGTAATATACCGTGTACCTAGGTGGGTATTTACAGAGACAATGCCCTTACCTTCTGCGTTCTCAAACTTGCCATTTTCCAACCTCACTTTATCTTTCAGAGCTTTGTTTAGGTAGGTAAACATGGACTCGTTCTTGCACATGTGGGATGTACACCCACTGTCAACGATCCATTTTATGTCATCCTCATTTATGACTTCATTTGAGGCCACATACAAATTTGCTGAAGCTTCACCAGTTGCTTCGGTGATGTTTGCTTGTTGAGGTTCTCCTTTAGGTTGGCCTTCATTCTGCTTCTACTTCAACCTACAGTTTCTTTCCTTGTGGCCAAGCTTTTTATAGAAATGGCACTAAATTGCCTTCTTGTCCTTGTACCAACAATCTTTTTCTAGATGGTTGGTCAATGTGCAAAGTTTACAAGGAGGAAATTTTGATTGCTTATAACGGTTTTGGTTTCCATGTTGCTTCTCAGTTGAGCTCTTCTCTCCAGTCTGTTTTCCTTTGTTCTCAATTCCTGCTTTGGCTTTTATGAACAAAGCTCCTTCTATGTAATTAGTTTCCCTTTTATTGGCTCGCTGCTCCTGCGACTCCAGCTTATTGATAAGCTCAGCTGCAGTGATGGTATTGGTATCATTCAGCTCTTCCAACATAGAGATTTTGGACTCAAACCGAGCTAATAAACTAATTAGAATCTATTTTACCACCCGTGAGTCAGTTTCTCCCAGCAGCTTTATTTTGTCCACAACATTCATCAACTTAGACGCGTACTGTCTCACCGTCTCATCTTCTTTCATCTGTAACATCACAAACTCTGCTTTTAGTTTAAGCAGCTTCGTTCTCCTGCTTCTGGTACCACCTTCAAATTCTTCTCTAAGTTTGTCCCAAGCCAGCTTGGGAGTTTTGTAGGGCATGATCCTACTGAAAACCGTGTCTGAAATAGCTGAGTGAATGCAAGCAAGTGCACGAGGTTTCTTCATAAGTTCCTCTTCATGCCTTTTGATCTGAGTTAGGGACGTAGTGTCCCACAATGGAGGCGGCTTAGTGTCGTCAAGAACCACATCCCAGAGATTCAGAGATTGCAAATGAATCTCCATTTTCAGTGCCCAAACATGGTAATTTTTGCCATTGAAGTGTGGAGGTGCAGATGAACCAGAACAGGTTGCCATTTTTGTAACAAGTTTTGGGATTTTTGGATTGGTAGGTAAGCTGTATTATTTTCACAGATCCATCAAGACAAGAGGCTCTGATATCATGTAGTATTTTTACGTAGAAAATTGTTGCATACAAAAGCTATTTATGTGGCTTTTGTAGAGAGAGAAAGTAAGAGAGAGAGAGAGGGCACCAAAATAGAGTGAAACCTTGCAAACGCCTTTGTTTCGTGCTTAGATGATTTTTGAAGAAGGCAATGAAGGAAAGGGTCTGCCATTTTCATTCATATTTGCATGGCTTAAATAAGCCAGTTTACAACCATAAATCTCATTTTTTCGTACAAGTGATAGGCTTACAACTGAATTCAAATTCTACCATATCTTATTACAATTAAATTCAAAAATTGAAATTTAAAATTCAAATATAAGCTGATAAGAATAAATTTTAACTGATTCTTAATAATCTAACACTTTCCCTATCTACCTCGATGACTTTAATGACATTTTTAAAAGTAACCGGAGCAGATTTCAAGAACAGCTCGGTGGGCTCCTGGGGCTTGCCAAGGAAGACATAGCCGTTCGGGACACCATCAGCAACGTTATAGAGTTTTTAGATTATTGAGGTGTAGGTTGGAGAAGTTGGAAGAGTTGGTCTCTTAGTGCTGATGAAGGAGAAGATTGTGCCGGCAGCCGCAGTAGCTAGCTAGCGGGTCATGGCCAGCAACGAGGCGGCATAAGACCCAAAGGGATAGACCAGAACTGCAACGTGAGCCTGCGACATGCTTTTGCATTGCGGAAGATATGTACCTTGCATATTTTACATACACGTATACATATACGTAGATATATATCTTGGGTATTGACGTCCAACCCCCTGGGAGTTAGGGTTACGTTGTCATCCACTTTCTCAACTATTTGTTTATAGAAAAAATTTGAGGAGATTCCTAGGAAATGCTATTTTCATTAACATTATAATATTTCATTGATTTAAATTTCAACTTAATTATAGTTTTATAATGAATTTTCTAAACTTGCAATTTATTTCTTCACCTATATTAGTACATAGTAAGATAAAAGCTTGAGTCATAAAACCACTATCAACTTCACTTTCCTTCCAATTGATGATTGAAGAATTGGAACGGTGGGTTGTTTCTGGAAGCACGTGGTAGATATTTTCTTTTCTCAAAATTCATTCATTTAAATTTTATCCCATTAATATATATATACACACACACACACACACTTATAATACATATACATTTTTTATTTAAATTTATTCATTTATCATATTCTTTTACTTTTATAATTTATATCATATTATAAATTTTATAACTATAATTATAAAATCTATTATATTAATCAAATATATATATATATATATACACACATTCATGCAGTGCTATTTATATTATTGCATGCAAATATATATTGAAGCATACTTATATTGTTTTAATATTCTTTTAAACATATATAGATTATACATACATACAGATTATTATTTTAACCATATATACCAAGACATACAAATGTATATCTCATATGCGCATTAGATATATAACCATTTGAATCATATATAAATATTTATAGGGATATAACTCAATTTTAAGTCACCCTCACACTACTCCAAATCCTTACCATCTATCAATTTAAGTTTTTCACTTAAAATCAAGCAATGACAGAATATATTTTTCTTAAACATCATGCATGCCACTGGTTAAACAATTTAAAGAAGAAATAACATAAACAGAATTAATCAAAGAAAACAAAATGCTTGTCCTCGTCGGTAAACTTGCATGCATTAGCTTAAAAATCATTAGACATTATATATTAACATTATAGGTTAACCCTTGATAAGCTGATTTCAAGATCAACATATATTTGTATCTTTAGTTGAAATGGATGAAAAAATGCCAGCATTCTCTCGGTATCCAGTCACGGATTCAAGATTCTTTATTCTCGAGTTTCGATTTTTTACTAGGAATGCATTTAAAACTTAATAAAATCAAGAGTAGGAAGCAAACGACGGAGAAAGGGAAAGAAAATGGCTTACCGACACCCAAAATTAATAACTTGATTATTTTTTATTATTTTTCATTAATTTTTGTTTTTATTTTGATTTATTTATTATTTAATTACGCACAAAAACTTAATTAAGAATTTAATTTCGTACATTAATGTATATTTATTTTAATTTACAACGGAGTATTACACAAAATTAAAATTACTGTATATTTATTTTAATCCTAAAATTCAACTCGTGGTAGTTTCCCATTTTTCTTGAGGTGAATGTCTACAAAAAGATTTTTAATTAATTTTTATTTAATTTTAAAAAAAATGATATCTAGATATATGTTTTAAAAATCACAAAAAATTAAACGTGCATCAAAGTTGAATAAAATTTTTTAAAATAAATTATAAACTTGTTGAATGTGTGGTGCATAAATTTGTGAAATTGCCACAAATAGGCAACTAATCCTTGTTTCAAAACCACTATAAAATTAAATTTATGTTGACTAGAATATTTTGTTACTTAATTAGCTAATAAATTTTTTATATATAGTTCTTTCCCTAATCTTTCCCATTATGACGTAATTAATTAAAATCTCTACTAGAAGGGTGATTTTCTTATTTGTATATAGAATTCTACATATATACCCGTTTATAACAACATTAAAGGTATTAGAAATAAAAGTAAATATTCATTCTCTAAAGATCTTTATGGTATCAGAGTCAAAATAAATGTTTCTTAGTGCTATAATTTTAGGGTTTTTCTAAAATTTAAAAATAAAAAAAAATAGACTAAGTTGATAATCATTGCTGCCATCACTCAGATCTAGTCGTTGTGCATTGAGCTCCTTCTTCCATCGCGCATAGATCCTCGTGTAGGAAGTTTTTTGGCTGCACGTACTTAGTGTAGGCCCAGTCTATCCACATCGCGAGTCTTCTTCTTTTGCCTTGCATAGATCCACGTGCATGTTTGGCCACGTCGTGTTGCGACTTCATGTCGCTGGTTTTCTTCCACCTCGCGTAGATCCACACACATGAAGCTTCTAGCCGCGCCTTATCGCGCATAAATCTTAAGTTTGTTGTGCCACATGCAGATATGAGATTCCTTTGCCATGACCTACTTCACTTTGCGCAGATCTACTTGAGCCGAGTGAGCTGAGCCGACTTGAGCTGTTGTTTGAATCGAGCTGACTCGGGCTAATCTGAGCCATTTTTTAGCCAAGTTGAGCTAAACTGCTGCCTGACAGATTTGGTTTTACTTTACAACATTTTTTTGGTATCCTTTGATACTTATTAGAAGGTACGTTCTTCATTATTGGGTATTATTTTTCTTATTTCTAGTATTTTAAAATGATATAAGAGAAAAAATCAATTGTTTCTAACTTTGATAATCCCTTATTATAAATCAGTCCTATAGATTTTGATGGAACTAATTATCTTACTTGGTTAAGATCCTATTTGTTGTTTGTCAAAACTAAAAGATTGCATGGTTACATTATTGATGGTATGAAGAAATCAGATGTTGATAGTTTGGAATATAACAAATAAAACTCTAAAAACTCCTTAGTAATGTCTTGATTCATCAATTTCATGCAATCTCACATTGCCATAACATATATGTTGCTCAATATTACATAAAAAAATCTGAAAAATAATATCTCTTATATACTCACAAATGGGTAATGATGTCAAAATTTATGAACTCCGCAATATGATTTATAACAAAAAAATGAGAGAACTATTTCTAAATATTTTTCTAGACTTAGTGGACTATGATAGGAGATAAATTACTATCAAGATTTTCAAGTAGATTGTCTTAGAGATGCAGTCAAATTTCAGGAACTAATAGAGAATGAGCGAATTTATGATTTCTTGGCTGGTTTGAACACTGAATATGATCAAATACAGGTATAGGTGCTTAGTAAGGATCATCTTCTCTCATTAGAACAAACTTATTCTTATATTTATGAAGAAGAAAGTAGAAGAAATGTTATGCTTCATATATCACTAGTTAAGAAAGCTGAATTAGTTATTTAGTCTGACCAATCCAAAGACTAATTGAAAGATTAGTGTGGGAAGTTGAGACACACCAAGAAAACTTGCTAAAAATTGCATGGACAATCAACTAGAGATCGTGCAGAAAAAAAATATGGGTATATGAAAGCTCAAACAAATTTTATTGAGGCAAGTGAAGCACCTGAAATACCAACAGTTGGAACCTTTTCAATCGAAGATATTCAAAACTTGAAGTGTATTATGTCTCAACTTAACTCTTCATTAACTACTTCATTAACTATTGGTGCATTAAAAATGGTATAATCATGTACTACTTATCTCCCTCTTATTTCCACCCATAATATTTGGATTATAGACTCTAGAGCTAGCAAACACATGTCATACTCTTCTAAAAAATTTCTAACCTATTCTTCTTATACAAAAGGAAAAAATGTCGGTATAGTAGATGAATCATACACTCCTGTCTTTGAAACAAATTTCATTCATTGTACCCCATCTATTACACTGTCGTTAGTTTTACATGTGTCTAGTTTTTCTGATAACATTTTATTTATTAGTGTTATCATAAGAGATTTTACTGTAAAATTAAATTTTTTTTATTATTGTATCTTTTAGGATCTTCGATTAGGAAAGAAGATTGATACTGGTAGACTGCAAGATGACTTATATGTCTTAGATAGAAGTCAAAACTTAATACTACAATGACATCGGCAGTCGGGACATCCTTCCTTTTTTATTTTAAAAAAATTATATCACACTTATTTAAGAGAACTTCTATGGATTCTTTATTTTGTAATGCATGCTACTTGCTAAACATATAAAAAGTTCTTATTATTTGAGTAATAATAGAAGTTCTAGTCCTTTTATGACTATTCACTCTGATGTTTGAGAATCTACTTAGAATATCTCTTTATCTGATCATAAATAATTCATTACTTTTATTGACTGCTCTACTAGATTAACATAGATTTACCTATTAAAAGCAAAAATTGATGTATTTTCATGTTTTTAATCATTTCATAAAATGATATGTACATAGTTTAATGCTAAAGTTAAGTTTTTGAAAACTGATAATGATACATAATATATGGATAATGGCTTTTCTTCCTACTTAGAATCAAATGGAATAATTCATCAAACAAGTTATGCCTATATTAGTGAACAAAATAAGATTGCTGAGAGGAAAAACATATACATACTGGAGGTACCTCAGTCCCTAATGTTCATCATGAATTTACTTAAAAGTTATTGAAAAGATACAGTTCTCTCAGCTGTTTATCTTATCAATAAAATGTCTTTACGAATTCTCAATTTTAGAAGTCTTCTTAAGGTTTTGTAAGGAAAAAGTTCCTATATTGTTCTACCAAAAGTATTTAGATGTGTTTATTTTATCTATTTTAGAAATGTAGGTAACCTAGAACCTAAATCTCTTAAGTGTATAATTGTTGGATATTTTTCTACCCAAAAGGGTTATAAGTGTTATCATCCACTGTTTAAAAAATATTTTATGACTATAGATGTTACTTTTAGAGAATATGAGTCTTATTTGAGCTCAAACTAACACACCTCAGGTGGAGAGTGAGAAAGAAAATGTGATGGCTGGTTCGGTAACTCTTAACAATCATATTCAGGAGAAGAGTTTCATTTTAAAGTTCTTATTCAAGGAGAAAATGTTGGCCGCTAGATAAACCAGACTTGAAGAGGTATTCAAGGAAAGATAAGACAAGAAAAACCATCATGCAATCTATTCTAGGTCAAAAATCTTTTTCAGTTCTTGAAGATACTGGTGAGTCATCTTTACCTTGTAATTTATCTGATAAATCCATTACTCTTAAAAAAAGAATTAGGACTTACACCAAGCATCCTGTGTATAATTTTATTTTTTATGACTCTATCTCCCTCCTATAGAGCATTTGTCGTGTCTGTTTTTTTTTTTGTATATATTCTATGGGATTGAAGGGAAGCTCTAGGAGATCCCAAATAAGATATGATTGAATAAATGAAAATATTGGCAAAAAATGAAACATGGGGCTTATTTAATCTCTATAGGGAAAAAAGCTAAATGATTACAAATGAGTGTTCACTAGAAAACACAAAGTAGATGGATCGATTGAAAGGTATAAAGTTAGATTAGTGGCTAAAAAGTTTACTCAAACCTATAGAGTTGACCATCAAGAGATCTTTACAACTGTCAAAAAGATGAACACAATTAAAATATTATTCTTGTACAGTTAACTTTGATTGAGACTTGCAACAATTTGATATCAAAAAAATTTTCTTCCATAGTGATTTAAAGGAAGAGGTATATATAAAATTTCTCGTGGATTTGAGGATGAAAGAACACAAAGAAATGTTTACAAATTAAAGAATGTCTTATATTCAATGAAACAGTCTCCAAAAGCATAGTTTGAAAGGTTTAGAAAAGTTATAATCTCTTTTAAATATCAACATGGCGATGCTGATAAATACCATATTCATCAAGCATTATGAGGGTAAGGTCATTCTTCTCATTGTTTATGTAGATGATATTGTGGTGATTAAAGATGATACAAAGGAGATGATTAAGTTAAAATGACTTTTTCTTCAAGAGTTTGAAATAAAGAATATAGAAAAATTATAGTACTTTTTGAGAATTAAAGTTTCAGATCTAATAAAGGAATGTTCATTTCTTAAAGAAAGTGTATCATAAACTTATTAGAAGAGACTGATATGATAGGTTGCAAGGCGACAAAATCTCTCTATGAAAGTAATCACAAACTATAATCAGGCACTTGTACATCAATTGACTTATAAAATATCAGAGATTGGTTAAAAAACTAATCTATCTCTCACATATCAGACTTGATATAATATATGCAATTAGCCTGATGAGTTAATACTTGAAATCTATACTAGAAACATGTTTGTTTTTTCTCCATAAATGACCTTCTTAAAATAAAAACATTTACAGATGTCAATTGGGCTGAATTTTCGTATTACAGAAAGTAAATTATTAGTTACTGCACACTCGTATGAGACAACTTGATTATATACAAAAGTAACAAGTAGAGTGTAGTTGTTCGCTCCAGTACTGAAGCAAAATATAGAGCAATATTTCAAGGGATATGTAAATTATTATAGTTTCAAAAGCTAATGAATGAATTAAAATTATTTAAAGAAAAGATTTTATCATTATTTTGTAACAATAAAATAGCCATTAATATTGCCCATAATCTGATTCAATATGAATAGACAAAATATATTGAGATTGATAGTCATTTCATAAAAGAGAAAGTGATTGACGACTCATTATGCTTATATCATATATTTTCTAGCAATCAGAGGACATATATCGTCACTAAATGACTTTACAACAAATTTTTTCAAAACTTGATCTGCAAGTTGTGCTTGTGTGATATCTTTGCACTAATTTAAGGGAGAGTATTGACTAAAGTATAGTTCTTCCTATAATCTTTTCCATAATGATGTAATTAATTAGACTCCTACTATAAGAGTGATTTCTTTATTTGAATATATAGATTCTGTATATATGTCCCATCTTGTAACAACATCAAAGGAATTAGAAATAAAAGTAAATATTCATTCTCCAAAAAATGTTTAGTTTACAATCTTTTCTCTTTACTCTCTTTTATTTATTCATTATATTTATCTTTATATTGTAGATGAATTTGAGATTGCTCAATTGATTTCTCTTAATTTCTTGTTTTGAATGATGTCCTATTTCAAAAGACCATTTCATTACTCTTGAGTTGTCATAATAAATTAAATACAATAACTAACAATTAGTATCACACTATATATTAACTCGTTTTTAGATTTGATCAGTTATAAATTTCATTTTATTTTTAAAAAGGATTCCTTTAACTAATTATCACATAACAATCCATGTATGTGTACATGGATCTTATAAAACTAAATACTTTCATTTATTTAAAATCTATATAACTAATTTTTAACAGTAACTTTTTGGGTTGATAGTAATTCCAATAGTGCTATAAAGTCAACAGTGGAACTCCCTTTTAAGGAAATGGCCTTATGAGCAAGTAATCCAACTTCTCTAATTTTCTCCTTCATTTTCTTCCCTTTTTCTTGGAACAAAATCATATCCAAACATCTCCTAAATCCATCATTAGTAAACTTCCCACCCTCCACTTCCACTCCAACCTCCCATACACCCTCAATTATCCTTCCATTAAGTCTCTGATCTCCAAAAAACGGCCTACAAATCATGGGCACCCCTCCTACTATGCTCTCCAACAACGAGTTCCATCCGCAATGTGTCACGAAAACTCCAACAGCATCATGATACAATATTTGCATTTGAGGAGCCCATGGCACCACCATCCCATGTGATTTAGTCCTCTCAAGAAACCCACATGGTAAATATGTCTTTGCATTGTCACCAAGTGACCATATAAAGGGCACATGGCTTCTCTCCAAGCCCTCAGCTAGTTCGATAAGCTCAGCAGCCGGAGGTGTTATTACTGTGCCAAAGCTTATATATGCAACAGAACCAGGGTTCTTGTTATCAAGCCATGTTAGGCAACTATATTTATCGTCTGATAATGGTAATGGTGATGATAATACTAGATTAAGGGGTCCAATGCTGAAGAATTTTTTGAACTTGGACTTTAAATCATTTGTTATGACAAAGTCTAATTCTTCCCAAGAGTTTATACACACTGCATCTGCTTGTGGCAAAGCTATTGCCATTTGATGCAACATCTGTGAAAAAACTGATTCCAATTTGCCAAACACTATTCCTTCAGGAAGGTCGCCAATTAATATCTTAGACATTCCAGGAATGAAGCTCAAGGTATCATCTTTATGCTGACAGTCACCTGTATTCCATAGGTTTCAACAAAATCAAACAGTTAGTTAACAATAGTTGAATTGATCAACACATTAAGATATTTTCTCATCTTATTTAGCACAACCCGTCATCTTACCTTACCTTATTTTATCTTATTAATGTTCATGAAAGATGATAAAGTTAAGGGAAGAGAGAGAGAGAGAGAGAGAGAGAGAAACGAAAAAGATTACCTGGAAGGAAAATTTTTTTGCGAATGAGATCAGTGTAAAGATGAACAGAGAGTGAGCAAGGTCCTGAAGTCCAAAAGGGTATCCAAGGCACCTCCATCTCCCTCGCCATCTGCTGAGCAAACCAGAAGAAGGCATCACTAATCAAACAGCTCACATTCCTTCCCGTCTCCACCTCGGCGATTTTAATGGAGTTTCTGAAATTAACCGGAGCAGATTTCAAGAACAGCTCAATGGATTCCTGGGGCTTGCCGAGGAAGACATAGCCCTCCGGGACACCATCAGTGACGTTGTAGGGTTTTAGATTATTGAGGTGGTGGTTGGAGAAGTTTGAAGAGTTGGATTGTTGAGTGCTGATGAAGGAGAAGATGGTGTCTGCAGCTGCAGTAGCTAGCTGGCGGGTCATGGCCGCCAACGGGGCTGCATGAGTCCCAAAGGGAAAGGCCAGAACCGCTACGTGAGCCTGCGACATGATTTTGCCTCGGGGAGCTTGCATATTTACATAGATATATACATATATTATATATAGATATATACCCTAGATACTGACGTCCAACCCCCTGGGAGTTGAAGATTGAAGAATTGGAATGGTGGGTTGTTTCCGGAAGCACGTGGTAATTATTTAACGTACAAAAATTCAAGCTTTATTTTTGTACGTGAGAATAAGTTTTCTTTTTAAATTTATAAATGTTTACTTATGGATTTATTGATAAAATATATAAGAAATTTACATTTATAAAATAATTTATTTTAAAAAATTTAAATAGTATTTTAAAAATAATCTAATACGTTATTATTTTTACTTTTACTATTTTTATTAAAAATAATAAAAATAAAAAATATATCTTTATATATCAGGCACACACAATTCCAAAACCTGATACAACCCTGTACTTTTATCCTCAGAGATTCTAATATTTTTTATTTACTCTCTTATTTTATTTATCAGAGAAAACTAATTACCACTTAGCCAGCGGTTAGCTTAATCTTATATAACCTATTATATTAATTATTTTTAAAAACTTAAGCTACCATTTATTTTAAGAATATATCATTTTTTTTTCATTATACTTGTAATATTTCAAGCCAAAAATATTTTGTTTGCCTTGTTTTATGTTAATTATTGCATAATCATTTAAAAGGTTACCCTTAATTTATATACGACATTAATTAATATAAATTTAGGACTGGTTACATTGATTACCATAAAATTTGGTTGTGGTAAAAAAATTCAAAGATTTAGTAAAATTGAATTAAATTTTATGTAAATTATATGAAAAAAAAAAACAAAAATACTACTCAAATTTATAATGTTTTAAAAGACATAAATGTATTTTAAAATTATATAAAAAAATTACTCTATCGAGTTTGATGACAAAATTTAAATATGTTAATTAAGTTTTATGTCAAATTTTTAATATTCCCTTCTCTTTTCCCCTTTTTTTAAAAAATAAACAAAAAGAAAAAAAAAACACTAATTGAAAATTTAACCAATCAAAATTCCTAGTAGCTTGAAGGTACTATGGTTGTATGTGAAATTTATTAATGTTTCATAGTAATTTAATAACCTTTTGCGCTAATTATTCAATAGTATATTGTAACTATTGATTATTGTAAAAATGTAGTTTAACTATTATATTATATAAAAAAAACTAAATAGAGAAATATGATATTTTGGAAGCACCATAAAATAGAATTCATCACTTGCAAAGGAAACTAAAATAGAATTCTTCACCATTTCATTTAAGTGGTGAAGGCTGACATATTTACACTGAAATATCCACAAGGTTTGACAATATCCCAGATCCCCAAAAGATGAGATTTAATTAAACTAAAATCGACATTGAAGGATCTACCTTATGCTACTAACTAATCAATTATACCTAAGGAGACATGCCATGAATACAAAGTGAACCAATCAATTATGCCTTATATATTTACAACCTTACTTCAACTACATCACCATCTTTAAGCTCCGTGTTAGGCAATACCAGCTGACCATTAACAACAACGAGCTTTCCCTCTAGGCCTGCTCTTCTGGCAGCATCAGCTGCGGTGCTACCTGTCCTCAACCTCATTATCTCACCATCGGGCCAACATACGATTACAATTTCCCCAAGGAAGCCAGAATCAGTATCTCCATTAGGTGCTTCCCTTTTCTTTATTTGGCCAAGACTTGATTCAGAACGAAGTTGCTCTTCCCACTGAAGCATTGTCCTCAGTAAACGCACCTAAATACAAAATTAAGCTTAGATATCAGCCACGAACTCATGGTGAACGGATTAAAAATACACCACCGATCATAGTAAGAAGGGCTTCCAACAGGGAAAAAATGCAGTTCCATTCCGGAATCTGTTTAAATCAATACAAACATAGTGCATGTATTAAAAACATAAAATGGTAGCCACTCCACAATGAGACATGTTGATTGGTGGGAGATTTTGTAATAATAAAGGGACCTTGTGAAATGCCTTGGGCAACATATGCCAGATAAAGGATCCAAATGGATTCTTCAATAGATTCTCTCAAATAAGATACGGCTAAAATTTACCAAAATAAACGGAAAAAGACTCTAAAAAGATTTTCATTTTTCTCAATTGCAGAAAATGTATATTAAACTAGTTTCTCAGCAGCAAATCTATCCCTCCCACTTACTGATTATTCATGATACTGAAAAATTACGTATTATCAGCAAATACGGGATAATTTACATCTTGTAAAACATGCAAGACATAAATAAAATAACTAGATATAAGAAAATCAACTGAACATGGAACAGGTAGCCAAAAAGTTTCTCTTAATCCTCAAAGAATATGAAGCATTGAATATATCCAAATTTAAGACAAAAAATCATTAGTGCCAGAGGATTTAGATGTGTTAAGGGTCACCGTCTTATAAAAAGTGTCATCATCCTTGTAAGGCAGAGGATTTAGATGACATTCTAGACATTCTTGATTAACATGAAATTATTCTTTTAATATATGGCCACACTTGCAGTGTCATGACTATAGTATACCTATTTATCTACTAAAGAAATGTCAAGATTTTAGATGGCATTTTAGACCATCTTTTTTGGTGTCTTCTCATACTTGATATGTTTATTTTCCTCATTTTCTCATATAACAGTTTTTAACTAATCTTATATAAGCAGGCACCCATTACTTCTACTGCGCCAAGCTTTGCCTATGCTTAATGAAGCGTTAATTTTAAAGCAGTTTTTTTTTTCAATTAGAAAAAGAATATTATTAGAAAAGGAGAGAAAACAATATGTATAGAAGAATAATATACAATAGGAAAAAAAATCAACAAGAAACCAAAACCACCTATGGGAGCGAAATATAACCTCCCAGTTTTGATGAAGCTGGAAGATCACTAGATCTGAATATTTCCAGTGAGCAAAACCATAAGGTGGCCAAGAAGATCCAAAGGAAACAATAATTTTTGTTAACTTTTAATTTTTCTAGGGAAACTATAGAAAACCTCGGCTTTCTGAAGATTTTGAAAAGCATGTTGGAGCCTTTATTATCTTGATGCTTTGTCACTTCAAAAGACTCAAGATCAAGTTTTCACTAAGTAGAATAAAATGGTAAAGAACAAAATAATATTAAAATAAGTTTCCAATGAAAGATTTCTTTTTTGTAATAATTATTATTATTTTTGTATTTGAAATTTATTTAGATTTATTTGGGCATCATGATATTTTATTTTTCTGCTTATGTTGATCTTAAATATTATAAGAATTAGAATATTTAAAAATTTTTAGTTTATAAATTTTTTATTAGTTTTAGTTAATTTTTACTAAAGACTAGTAGCTGCCATAAAAAAGAGAATAGACGATGATGAATAAAATTTTTTTTTGTTAGGATCAGTTCCTTATTATTTTTCATTGTGTTCATTATTCAGATGTTCTGTCTAAACTCTCTCTTTAAGCCTAGTCTTTTTTTATATTTTTTTATGTTGATTTCTAATTTCCTATGGCCGATTTTATTTTCTGTTTCTGACCTAAATTTTATTTATTTCCAAACTACGTATTTAAACTCTCTTTATTTTCTGTTTCAGTCCTGCATCTATTAGCCTTTACTACTCACTAACAGAATGGATTTAGAGAGGATAAGTTGATTGACAACAAACCTTGTTATTGATGCTTGTCTCCGTAGAAGTTGAAATTACATAGTCTGCATTTGATTTTGATGCAATAGAGTCAACGGGTTTTCCTTCAAATATAGCAGAAACAACAGCCCAGTATTCAGATTCTTCTTGATCAGTTAAATCAATAACCTGGATGAAGGTTGGTAGAAGGCGCTCAAATTGGTCTTGCTGCAGGCAAAAAAGTAAATATAGTAAACTTCTCAGAGAAAGTCCAGTGAACCATTGAATGTTTAACCACGTAGAAATTTAGAAATCCTAAAAAGGTAGGTAAATGAAGTTACTCAAAAGAATTTCAAGATCCTTTCGAATGTTTGGGCATGCTATTAATTTCTGCATTGCATCTATCCAGAATTACATCATCGCATTTTTAGATGACTATTAATTTCTGCATTCCATCTACCAAGAATTACCTCATCACATTTTGATATCATTCATGAAATTCTCACATCTTTCAAACACAATAAAAGGTAGGGAAAGATGAATTATATAAAATATAACAAAAAAACTGAAAGCTGTGGCTCCTATCAGCCGTATGGAATTGAAGAACCTAGTAAACATGAGGTAAATTATCAAAAGTCGTTGAGTAACATATTTTATTTTATTAGTTAATTATTTTAATTTATTATCTAATTATTTAATATTATATAATTAAAATTTTATAAAAATAATAATTTCATAAAATTAAAAATCTAATAAAATAAGAATTAACTTATTAGTAAAATAAAAATTGTATAAATACTTTAAATATAATAATTAAATAAGTGAAAAGTAAAATTATTTAATTTTTTTAAAAAAATGAACATAATATCAAAGTCAAATAAAATTATTTTAAAATTTTAATTTTAAAATTTTCTTCAAACTCTAAAATAATACAATAGACTGGATTAGTACCCATTAATTCAAATATACCCTTATCACCACTCTAAACAGCGTCGGAGTCTCATCACAGATCAGATCAAAGAGAGATGAAACGGCAGTGACTGTTGACAGATCTGCAACCAGACGAAACTGATACGATGTTCATCGGCGCGGCCTGAAGAGGAAGAAGCAGATCTGCGTGCGTGAGGAGGAAGACAGCCTGTGCGGGCCGTTGGAGAAGACGAACCATGCGCGGTCTGGAAGGGGAGACGAGCTTCGGCAAAACCAGAGGGCCGGAGAAGAAGAGACCGCACGGTCTGTGCGAAACCAGAAGAGCCGGAGACAGATCACGTGGCGAAGCTTGTCGGAGAAGAAGACCCAACAGTGGCGGCCGCTTCGTGCGAAGGCAGAATCAATGCATTTTCGGCGCAATCTCACCAGATCCGTGCCGGATCTGAACCCACCAGCGTGTTCTGTTTGGTTTTCGGTGATTTTTGCTGGCAGCAAGTGGTGGTCGGCAGTGATGCGTGGAAGCGTGTGAGAATATGGTGGTTGCGCGAGGTGGTATTTCCAGCGGCAGCACATGATGGTATGGTGACATGGCGTTCGTCAGCGCATGAGAACTCGTGTGGTACTCCGGTAGAGCCGGAGTCGTTTTAAAGTCAAGCCCAGACCGTTTTAGAGCTGAACCTGAGGTGTTTTGAACTCAAGTCGTTTTATGTTAGATCGAGCCATTTTGAGTCGGGTTGAGCCATTTTGAACCCGGCCAAATCATTTTGGGTTGAGTCGATCCGAGCTGCTGCCTAACAAATCTGATTCCAGTTTGCAGCACTTTTTTTTACATCCTTTGGCATTAATAAACTGCAAAATGACTTTTCAAAGTTTGATATACAAATTGGGTATGAGAGATATCCCTGTACCAACTTGAGAGGGAATATTAACTACAATATTTTAATATTTTATTATTTAATTATTTGGTATTATATAATTAAAATTCTATAAAAATAATAATCTGATATAATTAGAAATATAATAGAGTAAGAATTTCTCTATCAGTATGATAGAAATTCTATAAATACTTTAAATGTAACAATTTAAATGATAAAAAATAAAATTATTATTTTTCTATAAAAAACAACAATATTACAATAGGTTAGATTAATATCCATTTATTCAAATCTACTTTTATCACCACCTTGAACAACGTTGGAGTCTCATAACAGGTCAGATTAGAGAGAGATGATACAGCAGCGGGGACAGCGGCTGTTGACAGATCTGCAACCAGACGAAGCTGGTACGCTGTTCGGCGGTGTGGCCTGAAGAGGAAGAAGCAGATCCACGCGCATGAGGAGGAACACAGCCTGTGTGTGCAGTTGGAACAGACGAACCATGCATGGCCTGGAAGGTGAGATGAGCTTTGGTGAAACCAGAGGGCCAGAGAAGAAGAGACCGCAACGTCTGTGTGAAACCAGAAGAGCCAGAGACAGATCATGCAGTGGAGCTCGTTGGAGAAAAAGACCCAGCTGCAGCAGTCCGCTTTGCGCGAAGGCAGAATTAGTGCATTTTTGGGGCGATCTCACCAGATCCGTGCCAGATCTGAACTCGCTGGCATGTTCTGTGTGGTTTTCGGTGATTTCCACCAGCGGCAAGTGGTGGCCAGCGGCAGCGTGTGGAGGTGCATGAGATTTTGGTGGTTGTGTGCGGTGGTATTTCCGACAGCAGTGCATGTTGGTCCGGTGACATGGCATTCGTTGGTGCATGAGTTGTGTGGTGCTCCGGTAGAGCCCGAGCCGTTTTAAAGCCGAGGCCGAGTTGTTTTAGAGCCAAATCCGAGCCGTTTCGAGCCGACTATTTATGCTAGGCTGAGCTATTTTGAATCAAGTCGAGCCGTTTTGAGCCGGGTCGAGTCGTTTTGAGTCAAGTCGAGCCGAGGCTGCTACCTGAAAAATCGAGTTCCAGTTTGCAACACTTTTTTTGGCATCTTTCAGCACTGGTAAACTGTAAAATAATTTTTTAGAACTTGATCTGCAAGTTAAGCATTAAAGATATCCTTAACACTAACTTAATGGGGGGTGTTGAATACTATATTTTATTAGTTAATTATTTTATTTTATTATTTAATTATTTAATATTATATAATTAGAATTTTATGAAAATAATAATCTTATAGAATCAGAAATCTAATTTGAATAAAAATTATCCTATCAGAAAAATAAAAGTTTTACAAACATCCTTAATATAATAATTTAAAGAGTGAGAAATACAATTATTTAATTTTTTTCCAAAAGTCAACAGAAGATTTTCCAATTTTGAACCTAATCACAATGGGGTCCATTAGTTTGAAAAATTACAATCTAGTCTTTTTGTTTTAAACAAGAATTACTACTCAGTCCAATAAACTAATGCGGATGTTAAAATCACCACTAGAAATATATTTCTTTTTTTCCAAGAGGATACATGACAAGATTCTGTAAAAAGATAAAAAAGTTAAATCTTACAGAAAATGCAAGAATCTTGATTGAAACTGGAGACTTGAGTTTAGTCAGTCACTCTATTCAAATACCAATTCTCCAAAGTTTGGCCGAGATTTTTTCATTTTCTTCAAGTCTCGTGCCTTTTCTTTTATATATGAGTTTTTTTTATATCTTCTAAGAAAAAGGACTGATTTGTGCTTTGATTGTTATTTTAATAGCTCATCAAACTGAGTTATCGTATTTGTATAAAACATAGGGACTAGGTCATTTGTTTTCAAACTAATGGACCTAATTGTAGTTAAATCCAAAAACCAGAAATTTCTACAGGGTTTTCCAACAAGTAAAAGGTGGAAGGAGTTATGTGAGGAAATATATTGTCCCTTATTTAATGTTAAAACAAGATCTATATTCACATGAACACCAAATAACTCCTCCCCTCCCCCTAGATGCCCCCTTACCCAACCCGTCTGCCTCCCTGCCAACAGAGAAAAGAAGACCTGCTTTGCAAGGACGATTTTAACACAACAATATCAAGCTTGACAGATAAAAAAGGCTGTTAAAAGTTTCCTTTCCAACAGTTTCCAAGATCACAACTTAACTAATCCAGATACATTGCCTCCTCACTTGGGATGCTGGGAGATGCCAGGCTCTTTCAAGTGCTGCTTAAAAGAGGAGTGACTTGTACTAAGCAGCGAGATAAATCCATCCCAGCTTTCTACATTGTGCTAGTCAATAACCTCACATGCTTTTCCCCTTTCCAGATGAAAGCCCTCATATTCTACTTGGTCTTGACTTCAAAATTTACATAAAACAATTGGTTAGCTGAATCCTCTCTTTTTCCTAGCTTTTCTCCCATTCATAGACCCTTTTCACAATGCTCCCATGTCTTGCATAATGTATTGATCAGATGACCATCTTTCTACAAATATGTCTTTTCTTTAGAGATCTTATTCAAATGAAATTGATAAAAACGCTACAAATTATCTTGATGAATAAACATCAACTCCCCACTCAACAAGAAGGTTGAAAAAACTTCCCTAAACAACAACGTACCAGCGGCTAACCAAAATTTAAAAAGTTTAATTTTATTGATTTCAAACTTAAATGATTACAATCATTACAATTAGGGCCTATTTATAGATGAAGACCATAAGAATTACAATAAAAATCAAATTCTAAAATTTAAGAAACTTATCTTGAATTCCTATCTAAGACTTTAAAGAAAATAATAAAATAAAAATTTGTAAATTAACATAAATTATGACTCTTCTCTCTTGAATGGATGTTGGAATCTTCTCCACTCAAGTTAGGGAGTATATGTTGTTCATCTCTAACTTGTCAATAAAAGTTTGGAGTGTTGAATTATTTATACATTTAGTTAAGACATCTACCAATTGAGAATTGATAGACATGTATTGAGTACATATTAGCTCGTTGTTAAGTTTTCTTTTTATGAAATATCTGTGGATCTCAATGTGTTTGGTCCATTTGTGTTGTACCAGATTGTGAACGATGTTTATGGTGGGCTTGTCACAATAAGTTTTCCCAATTGATTATAAGATCGTCCAAAATTTTCTCTATCCATAATAGTTCATATACCCCTTGCATCATTATCCGGAACTTTAATTCTGCACTTGATCTTTCAACTTCATTTTATTTATTACTTTTCTAGGCGATTAACTTACCTACAAGGAATATACAGTAACCTATAATAAATCTTCTGTTTACAATTGATCCTACAGAATCTGCATCAATATAGACTTCTAAGAGCAATTTTTCATTTTTCTTAAATATAATTTTTTTTTCTAGATGACTTTTTTAAGTATTGCAGTATTCTGTAGGTTATTTGTAAGTACACTTCTTTCGGATTATACAAAAATTGGATTTTAATACTTATTTCATATATCATGTCTGGTCTCTTGTGGTAAATTAATTTCTCAACTAATCTCTAATACATTTCCTTGTTTATTAGTGTATCTTCTTCCATTATTCCTAATTTATTATGAGGATCAATAAGAGTGCTAACACCTTTGCATGCTAGCTTGCTAGTGATTTTTAGTATATCATAAATATATTTCTGTTGAGAATTAAAAATTTTAGTTTTAGAGCAGGTAACTTCAACTCCTAAAAATATATTTCAGTTTGTCTAATTCCTTAAATTCAAATTCTTTTGCTAAAATTATCTTAGCATGCATTGTTCTTTTTCATCATTCTCCGTTATGACAATGTCATCAACGTATAGTATGAGACCTGTAACCCCCCCTGACTCTAAGTGTTTGATTAACAGAGTATGATCTCCCTAAGTCAGTTTAAATCCTAGGTCTAGCATTACCCTTACAAACATGTCAAACCATGTTCTTGGCAATTGCTTGGTCCATACAGAGCATATTCTTTAGCTTATATATCTTATTTGGTCGTCAAAGCTTTGTGGAATATCTATGTAGATTTCTTCTTATAAATCTCCATGCAAGAAGACATTTTTTATATCAAACTATTCTAACTACCAATCAAAATAAGCAACTAATGACAAGAAGATTTGCACAGTTAGTCTTAGTTATCGATGCGAATTTCTCCTAATAGTTTATTCCATATGTCTATATATATCTTTTACCACCAGTTTCACTTTATATCTCTCAATTGTCCCATCTGCATTATATTTGATTGAGAAAATTCGTTTGCATCCCAATAGTTTCTTACCTTTGGGTAGATCCACTATTTCCCAATTATAGTTCTTTTCAAGTGCCTGTATTTCTATACTCATAACATACTTTTTTCATTTTTTGCAGGATACTATATTACGAATATACTCATTATTTAAACTTATGAGAAAAGTTTTATGGGTTTATGAACACTTATTAAATTACACAAATTTGATATAGGATACAAAAGGGTGTTTAATGCATTCTCTTGTACCTTTATGAAGTGCACTATCATTATCAGATAACTGTACAAGTTTTTTTGCTATTTACCTAAGTTCCAATATCAAGGTTGGATTCTTGAACCGGTTTTGACTTAGTGCTCAGTATCTTCCTCTTTATATTTACCTAAGAAAACCTAGAATTTAATATGATCTCTTGAAAGGATGGATTTTTGAAAGTTTTCTTGTAGTAGTGAGTTTTCTGGTGGGTTGGGAACATTCTCTTATGGTCATAGTCTTTAAGTGTGTGGCAAAAATGGTAGACTAAAATCCATTACGAATTATGTATGTTTATCTTCCAACATAGCCTCCACCTGAAGATAAGATTTGGTGAAATAAGATTTTTATTCAACACATATGACATCCGCAAATACATAAAATTTTAGATGGTCAGATGATAATATTTGTACTCCTTTGTAGGAGTACTCCATAAATACACATTTTATAATCCTCGAGGATCAAATTTTCCTTTTTGGTGAGAATGAAAATGTAGAAAAGCAACACATCCAAATAACCAATGGACAAGATGGATTATGATATTTATTGCTAAGTGAAACTGTTAAAGTGTTTCGAGAGAACTTTTAAACTCAAGAACACTTATATACAGATGATTAATAACGCAGGTAGCAGTAAGGACAGTTTTGCTCCGATATTATTTTAGAACATTATTTTAGAAAAGAAAAGTTATGGTAGTGGTTAAGAGGTGATTATTCTTACATTCTACTATTCGATTATATTGTGAAGTATGGACGCATGATTATTCATAAAGAATTCTTTCCTGATAGAAGAATGAGAAAATACATAGTCAAAAAAATTTTTAGTATTGTTGGTAAAAGATTTTTTATGAGTGATCCAAATTGAGTTTTTATTATATTGCAGAACTAGGATAATATGACTAATATTATATTTGGTTTTTTATAAAAACAATTAGGTGATTCTAAGGCAATTGTCAACAAATGACACAAACCATCGAGTCCAAAAAATATTAGGTTTGTGAGTTGGTTCAAAAATATCAATGTAAATTTAATAAAGACGAAACTAAACTTCATTTATTACTAATAGGAAATATCACACACTCATACTTTTACAAACTCACAGTTAATAACGCAGGTGGCAGTAAGGACAATTTTACTCCAATATTATTTTAGAAAAGAAAAGTTATGGTAGTGGTTAAGAGGTGATTATTCTTACATTCTACTATTCGATTATATTGTGAAGTATGGACGCATGATGATTAATAAAGAATTCTGTCCTGATAGAAGAATGAGAAAATGCGTGATCAAAAAAATTTTTAGATTGTTGGTAAAAGTTTTTTTATGAGTGATCCAAATTGAGTTTTTATTATATTGCAGAACTAGGATAATATGACTAATATTATATTTGGTTTTTTTATAAAAACAATTAGGTAATTTTAAGGCAATCGTCAACAAATGACACAAACCATCGAGTCCAAAAGATATTAGGTTTGTGAGTTGGTTCAAAAATATCAATGTAAATTTAATAAAGACGAAACTAAATTTCATTTATTACTAATAAAATATCACACGCTCATACTTTTACAAACTCACAGTTAATAACGCAGGTGGCAGTAAGGACAATTTTGCTCTAACATTATTTTAGAACATTATTTTAGAAAAAAAAAGTTATGGTAGTGGTTAAGAGGTGATTATTCTTACATTCTACTATTCGATTATATTGTGAAGTATGGACGTATAATGATTCATAAAAAATTCTTTCCTGATAGAAGAATGAGAAAATGCGTGATCAAAAAAAATTTTAGCATTGTTGGTAAAATATTTTTTATGAGTGATCCAAATTGAGTTTTTATTATATTGTAGAACTAGGATATATGACTAATATCATATTTGGTTTTTTTATAAGAACAATTAGGTGATTCTAAAGCAATCGTCAACAAATGACACAAACCATCGAACCTAAAAAATATTAGGCGTGTGAGTTGGTTCAAAAATATCAATGTGAATTTAATAAAGACGAAACTAAATTTCATTTATTACTAATAAGAAATATCACACGCTCATACTTTTACAAACTCAGTTATCATAGTATAAATTTTCATATTCTGAATTTTTAAATAATGAAGAAAACATATCCTTTAAAATAGAAAAAGACAGATGCCCAAACCTTTTATAGTGAAGTTAAATCTTGTGTGAGGAGTTGGTAGCAATAGCAAAGAAGGATCCCCAAGTACATCTAAGTAGTATAGTTCATTTATATATTCATCACATCTAATTATCTTCTCCAAATTTTGATTTTAAAAGTTACAACGACAATAGTTAAATAGTACTTTGCAGTTGAAGTCTTGTAATAATTTTTTGACAAAAAAAACTAGTACACAATTGGGAGATATAGAATACACTTTGCCGGCAATAGTATTGAAGGAATCATCTACAATGACAAATTTTTATAATATGTACCTGGAGGACATGTATGAAAATATTTAGAAGTATTGGTCATATTATCTGTGATTTCTGAGTCTATAGTTTGAGAATTTTTAAAGGATTTCTCCGAGGCACTTAGTTCATGTAAGGTAAAAGCCGTACCTGAGTGTGCCATATTTGTTTGATGAGAAATGAAAAAAGAAAAAAAACAAAGATACTATTGGAACCATTTGTATCCCTTATTCATAGAAAAGGAGAGGTTGATGTATTTTTTTTGAATCTGTCGGGACTGACTGCAGCTTCCCCTTGGCAGGACAGTGCTCTGACCAATTGAACTACAATCCCAGGAAAATAAAGTGTACGACATATATTTTTATGATTTCATTTAAATCATTTCTATTTTGATTTTATATTAGAATTCCCATGTTGTACCAAACAGAGGCGTGACTGATAAATTAGTACATACTTGTTTCTTAAAGGACTCAAAACTTGGTCTTTCAATCTCCAATTTGAATTTACTAAGATGTGATGTTGCTATGTTGGGATTTACTCTAGTAACTTAGGATTTTACGTCCGAATCTTTTAAAAAAGAATTATTGGAAGAATCTTATCTCCACATGTGGCTGCATGAGGAGGGAATCTGCAGGTTGCAACTAATTAAGCTGTGCACTGACTCATTGAGTCATATCCCTGAATCAACTTGGAATAGGAACTCACAAAATCAACTCAATGAGTCAACTCAGCGTGTAGCAGGAGCGGCGGACCGTTTGTTTGTGCCTGCTATTCGTCGCATCCATTAATGCGGCTCATCTAGTCACTTTAAAGCTCCTAGCCAAAAGCAGCCGGTAATGGAGCTCTCGTTCAGAGGAAGTCACTTGCATCTAGTCGCGATGAAGGCGACCAAGAGAACTTTGTGCCAATGGTGGAGAGTTGCACATTGCTGGGGATCGTGTCTGCTGCATGGCTGATGGAGCTGTGTGGCGTTACGTTTGTGCAATCGAGAGAGAACTGAGGTGGTGGCCATGGCTAGGTTTGTGACCTAACATTGCGGCTGCATCTAGATGTGCAGCTAAAGAAGACTGCAACTAAGGGATCTGATGCACAACTATGTGACTGCATTTGGGGGGCCTTTTGCATGGCAGAGAGGGATTAGAGGAAAGTGGCTGTGGCAGAGGGGCAGTCCATACATGATGGTTCTGGTGCTAGCGATGAAGGCCGATTTTGCTGCTACTAGTGCTGCCAGCTAGTCAACAGTCACCAGCTATGAAGGCTGACCTAACATTTTTATGGCTTTTCTTATCTATTTCGGCAGTAAAGGCCAATAGGGTTTGTAATGGAGATTAGAGTTTCTTTAATCTAATCTCTAATACCATGTTAAGAATAGTCTTTATGTGTATTTTATTGAATATTACAACATATATATATATATAGTTTTTCTAGAAAGAAAAAAGAAACACATAATAACTACAATTAATTAAAAATAGTATAATTTACTCTTATACCTTTTAACTCAATTTACTCTATCTTTAACAAAGTCTAAACCAAATAAGTGTGAATAATTTGCTGCATGGTCACAGATTAAATCAAGCTCTATCTATGAATGCTTATTGCGCGTGCTAGTAGAACCGTAAGTCTAACAGGCATTTGATTTTTAACTGTAAAGTGCCTTTAAACCTATAGATATACTATTTACTATGGTTGATGTTTCTTGTGTTTGTTCCCTTGCCCTTGAAAGTTCTATATCTACAAAGTTATGAGTGCTTGAGAAAAAATAATGAGCTAAAGTTTTATTTAGAGGGATATCTTTTCTAAATTATGGGTCTTCTAGCTGGAAACAAGGGGGATAACTTTTATAAAATCATTTCACACACCCCAAGCTTCTTTGAGATAGACTGGTTTTCTTTGCTTCACTTCGGATTAACACTTTGTTTTGGGGGGTTTATCAACTTCACAAAGGGAGTGGATTTTACTTTTGTATTAAATATTTTTATTTGTTATTTTTTCTTTCTTACTTTTAGAGGAGGATATGTTATTCTCTTGCACTATTTCTGATCCTTCTAGTAATATTTTTTAATTTTACATGATACACATATTAAAGATAGTTAAACAAATATATTATGTACAGACTATATGTATATGAGCATAAAAGATTCTGATAATAAACTTTCAAGATCGTGGATTATTTTACAATTTATTATGTGCAAAATTGCAAAAAGCAAGCATTGCATCCTCAAACATCTGACATTTAAAATTGGAAGAAAAAGTTCTGTATTTTTCTTTAGTGCATGAACATACCTTGTGGTACATACCATCTCGACACAATGTATACTTCTCAAGGCAAGTACACCAGTCCCCATGTCCTGGCTCACACCACCACTCATCTGAAACCTGCAAAGCCAAGCCAGAAGCATTAGAACAAATAAGGTCGTTCCCACCAAGCTACTGCTCTAGAACCAATAAAGAGAAATATACGCATCAAGAAGTTTTACATTAAAAGAAATAAGAAGATTTAATTTTTCTACTTTTTTATTATAACATTTAATTAATTAGCTATCTTCTATTTAGTGGAATTCCTACATAGACTTAAGATATCCTATTTTGACTGTATTTTTGGTACTTATTAAATCAGATATCCAAGTTTATTGCTAGACAATTCAAATGGTCATCATACAAAATATCAAATTATTAATTTGATTATCGAGATCAAGATCTCCAACTTTGTGGTTCTTAATAAAGTTTCTCCAAGTATTCTGCTCACATTCTCTTTTGTCCTGCATCAATTGGTAACAGAGTCTGACTTTATTCATAATATTATCATAAATTTTTGTTCCAACATCATAACCTACTGCAAAAAGTAGCCTCACAAACCATAAATTTCAACTGACCACGCCATCATAACTTATGTGAAGCCCTTTCAGCCTTTTTGTTTCCTTAGGAGGATGTCTTGTTCTTTGTTTTTCTACTTCTTTTACCTCTATCTAATAATTTAATTGTATATATCAGAACTTAGAAGCCATCAAGAGATCCTGCCTGAAAACAGTCCCATTTTTGTCCTTTCCCCTGGTTTACCAAGCTTCGAAAATAAGAAATGATGTTCACTAATACAGAATTTCAGAAATAGTAAATCACTTTCTTGGATAATACTCAGATTTATTGACAGAGTAATGAAGATTAGAAGTGAAGAACAGAACCTTCTTGTATAACCTTGCATAAGCCTCCCATCTCTTTGTTTGGAAAGAAGATCTTCTCTCAGCTACGGCTTCAGAAGCAGCCAGTCCAAAGCTCACAGCAACAAGCAACTCTCTTCCATCTTTATCAACTCTGAAAATGCAACTTACGATACACTATATGAAAGAAAAAGCTTATGATGCATAATATATATATTAGCAATGAAATTATCATTTACCTGACGATAACTGCAGCAAGCAAGTGGCTTCCTTCCACTCTTAGGACTGGGTGTCCTTCTTTCAAGGAATTATACTTCAGAAACAAATCATACTCCATAGAATTACGGTCCTCCACATCTTTAGAGAGATATGGGGATTCTTCTATTTCAGATTCACCAAAACTGTTTATTGCAGGCATGTTGCTGCCAGTTTCTTTGTAAAGCCAATGGGCTGCAAGTCCATGCTCTGCATACTCATGCATTTTCTGCAGAAAAATAAAATGGTTGAGGTATCACCTATTATGCACACTAATAGAATTGCAACAATGAGAAATCAGTAGATAGAGTTCTGCACCTGTGTTCTTATTTGCACTTCTAAAGGTGAGCTGTCAGGACCTTGTACTGCAGTGTGCAGAGACTGCAATTAGTAAAGGAACGTTTTAGGTCTAAAATGGAAGTTCAGTTTCAAGGAAAACCTTAGGACTTAAAGACTTAACTAGCAACTAAACATCAAGCTCAAGCTTCACCTAGATTTAACTGTGTTGGGAAAGATCTCAATACAATTTGTTTTGATGGTGAAACTCTTTTCGTACACAAAATCAAATCTATACATTTACATTTTAGCCTTTTTATATAGAAAAGAAAAACTTTATTAACAAGAGAAAGAAAAGAGAAAAAAAATCAAGAGAATGAAATATCCTCCTTAAAAAATCAAAATCACAGAAATACAGAAATGGATACACCCTATGAGATGAAAAGGATTGTCTCCCTATTCCAATGGAGCTTGGAGATGGGTCTATCAGTGTATTTCTCATGTGCCTTTGTCCATCGGGTGGTAAGAAAGGTGCCTATCCCATAGCTTCTAAGAGGACACATGGCAGTTGTCAAAAGTCCCACAATTCATCTCAAGTCAAATAATCCACAGACCTGAAAAGATTGCCCCTTGTATAGGAGTTTGGCTCCCTTCTTCACCCCTAACCTGTAAATATATGAACGTATAAAACTTTCCACTCTTTGAAGTGTGATCCATTAAGACCGAATAGATGTTCCATTTTGGTCCAAAACTTCCAATTTGTTTCACAATGTAGGGTTAGATGTGAATGTGTCTCGTTTCTCTCGAAGCAAATACTGCATATATCCGATCATAGGGATCGGTGAGACTGCTGGATTTATAACATCTCATTATTGCTGAGCCTTCAATAATGACTACCCATGTTTGTAAAACCTTTATCTTTAATGACATTGGACCTTTCCAAGGTACCTTGGCAACAGACATGGCTGGGGATGGGTTTTTCTGTGAGGTTGTTGAAAAAGGACTTCCAAGTGCACAAGCATGAGGGCTCCCCAAGGACCAAATTCTGGAATCAGGCTGAAGTGAAGTGAAATATGGATCAAATTGCATGTTTGAAGTCATCCTATTAGAAGTTGACAGGTTAAATAGAAGTTCCAGACAACTCTTCCATCCACAATGGATACAAAACAAGACACGGGTGTAATCCCTAGTTGAAAGTAAATGATCGGGGGAGTTGAGGTACCTAAAGGTTGATCCTCCGACCAGGTATCTTCCCCAAACATCACTTCAGTGCCATCTCCCACTTGTAACTAAATTAGAGAAATGGACAATGAAAAGGCTTGGGAGATGGCTTTTTCAAGTTTTTTTCAATTTCTAGTTATAAATATTCTTTAAATCAATTTTTATGAAACTCAAGCAAGAGAAAAGAAACTTTTGCTATTTTTATTAAAAATTTCATTAAAAAATTACGTATTCAATAAATTCAAAGATCAAATTGGTAGAGAATTGCAATATATGCCATACTTTAGGTACTAAAGGTAATAATTTGTCCAACTAAGTTTATAACATAAAGGAAATCAGAAAAGAAAGATCAATCCAACAAGATGACTAAATAAAAAAAACTAGATGAAATGATCTGAATGAGAGTATTGGAGACAAGTGTGCAGATGCATTTACAAACATAAGATCATATGCATGTGCAGATGTGTATCTTCGTATGTAGGATGCTTATATGCTCCCTTCCAACTCAACATAAAGATTCAGAAACGACAATGTGGCCCTTGAAAGAATTTTTATTTAATATTAAATCAAGATAAGTACCTGATAGCCACTAAGTTTTGGATTAACAATGTAATCATCAAATTCACCATCAATAGGGGTCCAGAGCCTGCAGAGAAGTAAACAAAATGGCACCACTATGAGGTTAAAACCGATACATGACTCATTATGAGGTCAGAATCAGTACAACAAAAAGAACTACATCATCATGTAGAATATTCCCAAAGGAAAATTATTTAAGATAATTAATGTAGGACCATCTAAGATTCAAGAAGAAAATTGCAGGATCATCTCTGGATACTTTTCTAATAGCAACATATGATCATTATATTTCTAATAAGTTAATTATTTTTTATTTAGTTACTGTTGAGAGATTTGGGAATTAATTTTAGCAGATTTGGTAACCAGTTTGAACATATTAGGGAAATTAATTCCAATAGATTTGGGGATTCATTTCCAGCAAATCTCTTGGAAATTAATTTTCAGTCTTAATTTCAGCAGATTTGGGAATTAATTTTCAGCATATTAGGGAAATTAGTTACTGTTGATATTCTAGGCAAATAAATGAAGCCAAAATTAGGCTGTAGTTAGTTTCTAGTTTCCATGTTTTTTAACAATATTTCCTATAAGAGGAAATCATATAAAGCTTTTCAATTTAAGTTCTTGAATTCATAGAATATAAGAGTAGCAATGGTTTTGGAATGAAAAATATAAGATCTCTTATCTTCCAACAACCACCATCACATCTACACAGAAAAGAGAAAAATAGACCATGTCTGACATTATATTTGAGGCTGCACCTATTACAACATTCTCCACAATCAATGAACTGAAGAACACCTACTCTGATTCCGATTCAGTCCAAAGGATGAGAATCCGGCTAAATGGAAACAATTTCCTACATAGTTCACAATCTGTGAGCAGATACATCTAAGGGTGAGGGAAGATTGACTACTTAACTGACGACACGAAGGAGCCAGCACAAGAGGATTGCGTGTATGCAGCCTGGGATACCAGAAACTCCATGGATGACATGGCTTGTGAATTTCATGGCAGAAGAAATTAGTTCCAATTACATGTGCGATCCCAGAGTGGGAAAAAGTCAATCAAATACATTCTGATTTAGATAATCAAGATCTATAATTAACCTTGAAATTTGGCGAAATTAGACAGGACAATTAGAGTGTCACCAAGTACCTCAATATGTTGAAATATCTATGGCAATACCTCTATCTATTAAATAACTATAACTGGATATCTACTTAAGATGGCAACACCTGTATCTATTAAATAACTATAACTGGAAATCAACTTAAGATGCAACCATTACAAAAAGGTTACAGCAGACAATAATATCTTCAAGTTGTTGGTTGGCTAAAAAGTTGAGTTTGATGAAGTGATGGACCATTGGCAGGCAACCCTTGCCACCACTAGGAAAAGTCTTCTCAAAAGTTCGAAGCAAGGAAAGCCACAGAAATGCTATGTGCAAGACAAAGAGTGCAAATGTTACTTGAAAACTCAGCTTTTGACTGCAAGTAATACTACCACAGCTAGAACTATATTCATCCCATGATTATTGCAACAAACCTCATCATACACTGGAAACCTATTGATAGATATAAGCCAAACGAACCAACTGGAAAAGGAGCAAACCAAGCCCCGATGAGAAACTTGGTTGTGCATATCCGACAGCAAAATGAGGTTGAATCAACTCAACCAATCTCTTAGTAAATAGCATATGGATAACTTTTTAAGCTACTAAAATCTATTTCATCATCTGGTGTTCCTAATGTCTCTACTGCACAATCAAATAGTAATCTTAATGCTTTATCTTGCTTTCCAATTTTAGCCTAGTGAATCATAGACTGGGTGCTTCTGAACACATGACCACTTTTGCCTACTTGTTAGCACATCTTTCTCTTGCCCTGCTAATGAAAAAAAATTAGAATTACAGATGGCAGTTCTCACTAATAGCAGGAAAAGGTCTAATTGAACTCTCAAAGAATATAGATCTTAAATTTGTCCTTCATGTTCCTAAACTAGCTCGTAATCTTTTATCAAAGAGTAAATTTAATGAAGATTCCAATTATCATTTTATTTTACTTAAACCTTACTGTCTATTTAGTGAAGAAAAAATCCAGTGAGGATACTGGCAGTGCTAGGACGAGAGATGGTCTTTACTACTATGATGACACCTTAGGATCTGTTTGGCTTTACTGGTGTTTGTGCCATGAGCTGATAAAAGCAATTCAAAATAATTCAGCAAACACAACTTTAAAGGGGAAAGTTTATATAATATTTGGTAAAATTTGCTCTAAGGGATCCTTTCAATATAAAACGTAGTACTAAATTTATGTTGTAAAATTAATAACACATATTGAAGTTAGAAAAAACAACAACAAAATTAATCATTATAGTTATTTAATAATATTATCTTTTAAAAAATTATTCTAATAAGTGAAATTAATTTAAAGTATGTGTTTCAGTTTAATTATTTTATTTAAAATAAATATTAATTTCAAATCATTATTATTAAGTTTTAAAATAAATATTGTCTTAATAATTTATAATAAATATAAAATTATTGACAATAAATAACATTATATTTTTATTTAAAAAAAATGTTAAATTTATTAATTAATGGAACATAAAATGAAACAATATATTCATTGAGAATATAATAATATCTCTTTGTAGCACAAACAATTGTTCAAAAGTATTCACTTCCATCACAAGCCATTTCTTCAAAGCCTCTATTTCAAGCATAAATCATTCTCAAACGTATTTATTTTTTGAAATAAAAAGTGTAAAATATATATTAACAAGGTACCAAAGAAGGTACCGCCCATATACAAAGGATTCTCAAAAGCATTTATAGGTTTAGATGTCATCTTTATCAAAAGCAAAAAATAATTTATGCTTTTACCTAAAAGCACTTTTGTTTTTATTGTTTGCTTAGACTTCCTTTTTTTTAGAGAAGAAGCAGTAACAGAAGTTTGGACAACAGGCACTTATCAAGTAATAAACCAGCTTAAGGCTTTGTGATATTAGTTTAATTTCTATTCATGAAGAAATAATGCTTTAGCATCTCATAATAGGACATCCTAGCTTTTCATATTCTAAATATCTTATTCCAACTTTTTTCAAGAATTTAAATTGCTCACTGTTTCAAAGTGAAAGTTGTTCATCAGGAAAAAGCCATCTCAATACTTACACATCTAAATCTTATTGTAAGTCAAGTACTCTCTCTTTAATTTTCTGTGATGTTTGGGATCTTTCAAAAATTACAACCTATAGTGAAATAAAGATGGTTTGTAACCTATATAGATGATCATATATGATGTTTGGAAAATTTTATATGCTTGAAAACTAATTTTAAACAAAGAATTTTTTTTTTCATTCTAAAAATGAAAGAAAATGTAATGAATGTTTGGAAAATTTTGTCAAAGAAAAAGGGATTCAGTATTAATCTATTCAATGAGATAATTTTTTTATAAAAAAAGAAGTATTATTAAGATTGAGGAGAACTCCAAAACAAAAATTCATTACAATTTCAACTGATAAAAATCTCTCCCAAATCAAAATATTGTTGCACCTCAATTTTTGTATAAAACAGATAGTGATTGTATATCCATAGTTTCCTTTTAGAAACCATGTAAATGGTCATAAACATGTAAAAGTAAAACTGTAAAGTATACCAAAAATTTCATTCTTTATTCTGATTTGCAAGATGAATTGCAACAGCTAGAAACAAAATTATACAAATATTATCTCTGCTTGGTTGAAGATACAAATGTAGGTAAGGAATAGAGGAACAATGATGCAGCAAAAGAGAATAGAACATAGAAGAAGCAGAAAAAGAGAAAAAGAAAATATCCAATCCACAATCCCTTAAACGAAGGCACAACCATAATCATATTTCAAGCACAATCATAGAGTGCAAGGACAGTCAATAAGAAAATATATGTCAACTTCTCTCCATAAGCAGTCTGCTTAACAATAAGGTCACACCCTTTTATTTATAGGATTTCTAATACCAATAATATATCTAGAAGTACCAGAGGGAGTAACATTTGTTATGGTCCCCACTGATGGATATTGTTATGGGTTTACGAGCATACAAATCAGCAAGACCTTGGGGATATTCTTGAGTTTTTCTTCCTTTACCTATTCTGGAATTTAGTTTAAGAACTCATTAGGAGAGAACCTTATAATCTCTTGAACAAGAAAATACTCAAACTTACTCAGAAATTTATTCATGCATAAATCTGCCTCAAAAGACAGAGGCCTTTATTACAATAAGGTGTTAGTTATCCTGGAAGTTACTTACAGAATTATATTGACTACCCTCTTATTCTAATATTGACTTATTCTGCCTTATTTCTATATAAGTACCAACTACGGAAGGTGGTGCATGCTTTATACATGAACAATTACATATCAATCCTAATACATCATTTACAAATCTACTAAATAATTAAACACAATTAAACTCCTACTTTCTTCTTCCTTCTTTGATGCGGGGAAAAATACTTTTCGAGGCATCAATGTAAAGAGGAAATATTCATAGCAGTAGAGACATGTGAAGAAGAGAAATGAGAAGGTGAAGAGGATCAATTTCTGAAGGAAGAGCAACAAAACAATATAAAAGATCCTTGACCCTGTCGCTGCAAAACATACCATCGGGTAGCAGAGTTAACAAAAAAAAAAATTGCCACTAAATATAAGGAAGTTGAATCTCAACCTTGGGGATAAGGTTGATGCTCAAGGGGAGGGTATTATTGTGAACAGATTGCACATGCAAGAAAATGAGCTGGAGAACAGGAAATTGCGAAGGGTGCACGAGAAAACAGTGTAAGCGTCCGCAGGGAAGCAAAACCCATAAGGGTTTTTAAGTCGGCCCTGCAATTCTCCCTCTCGAAAGTATTAAGGACACATGGCAGAATATGAGAAAATTGGAGGGACACGTGTCACAATCGGAGAGGGGATATCTAAAACCCTAAAACCCTAGGCACCGAACCAGTGTCTGAACAGCTGAACCATTTTTTCTTCACGCAGTGAACCGGCCCACCTCTTATCTTTCTCTCTCCACTTGACGTGTCCAATAGAAAGGATCCCTACTAAACATTGGCTTCCACATCAATGATTAACGGATTGAAAGGAAGATTCATGTACCATTTCATGTATATAAATAATGGATTGTAAAAGAAAATCAATCATGTAATGTAAGAAAATCAATCATGTAATGTATTGAAGATAATCTCACAAATCTATCTTTTACATCTCTGTGTTCTTCCTCTCTCAGGCTCTTCTCTCTCTAAACTTTGGATCTCTCTCTTTTTCTCTCTCTATTACTTTCTCTCCTCCGAGATCTCTTTCTGTCTCTCTATATTATTCTCTCTCCCGATGTCTCTCTCTCTAATTCTCTGTCTCTCTCAACTTTTCTCTCTTTAAGTCCTCTCTCTATCTCGGTCTCAACTATATTTTTTCTCTCCAAACTTCTTTCTCATTTTTTTATTTCCTTATTTAATTTAAATTCTTTTATAGTTCAAATTCCCAGTGAAGTATATGTCAAGGTCAGCTCCTAATAACTTAATATCAAAGAAGGTCAATTTTGAAAAAACTTTTACAAGTTTCATGGCTATGGTGATAAATAAGAGTAAAGCCACAGTCTCTAAACCTCAAAAGATGCCCACTTTGGAGGAAAATATGCATGAGGTGGACAAAAACTCTCAGGTTTTAGATCTAAAATGTATGAATCTCAACAGCAAACCCAAGCCATTGTAGACCAAAGATTGACTATGTCTGGCTAGCAATTAGAAAGACTCGTTGAACTCTTACAAGGCAGCACATAGATAAGTGAAACAACTGCAAGGGTAAGCCCCTCTGTCGCTGTTTTAAATATTGATAAAGGAATTTTACGAACCCTAAAACCAAAGAAATAGGGGTTGGCAGTTCAGACTAGAGAGGTAACCAACCAAGAAACTTAATCCCGAAAATTGAAATTCCTATCTTTGAAGAAAAAATATCCTAAAACATGGATTAGAATATGCAACAAATATTTTTATATTTTCAACATTTCAAGCAAAAATAAAGTGGAAACAGTTTCAATGTATCTTAAAGATAGGATAAAATTTAGTTATATAGGTTTGCAAATGACCCTAATATATTTGAACAGGAAATATTAGAGGTAAAACTGTTTAGAAGGTTTGGAGGATTAGCTGGAGTTAATATTGTCGAGGAATTTAATAAACTGATCCAAGAAAATAACGTCCTCCAATATGAAGAAAATTTTGAAAAAATGAGGTCTTTATTATTAACTGAAAACCCCGAACTTTAGAAAAAATATTTTATCTCTAACTTTATAAGTGGTATAAATAAGGAACTTACACCAGCGATGAGGATGTATAGGCCGCACCTTGTCTCAAGCATTTGAATTGACTTTGTGGTGAGAGCAAACTGTAGATATCATCAACCGTCACAATAAACCAAAGCATTGTACAACGTTTTCCAAATGAAGTGTTCTCATCACTAAAAATTTCTCCAAAATTCAAAATTTCTAAAAAATATCACCCCTAAGGGTCCAAATCATTCAAAAATAAGGAAAAGCAATTTTTGCTATAGATGCAGAAAAAAATACTTTCTAGAACATCAACTTAAAGAGAAAATAACGATAATAGTGGAGACGTGTGAAAAAAAAGATGGAGAAGGTGAAGAGGATCAACCTCCAAAGGAAGAGCAACAAGATAATGCAAAAGTTTCTCGACTCTATCACTGCAAAACATAGCAAGGGATTCTTCAAGTAGCACAGTACAAAAATAATTGGCACCAAATATTTGGAAGCTCACTCTCAATTCTAGGGATAATATTGACGCTCATGGGGATAATACTGTTGTGAACGGGTTGCACATGCAAGAAAATGAGCTAGAGAATAGGAAACCACGAAGGGTGCATGAGGAAAATGGTGGAAGCATCCGTAGGGAAGCAAAACCCATAAGGGTTTTTAAGTCGGTTGCGCAATTCTCCCTCCAAAAAGTAATAAGGATACGTGGCAGAATTTGAAAAAACTAGAAGGGCACATGTCATGATCAAAGAGAAGGTATTTAAAACCCTAGGACTCTAGGCATTGAACCAGTTTCTAACTGGTAAACTTTTTTCTTCACACGGTAAATCGGACCGACTCTTCATCTTTCTCTGTGATAACCCGACTCTCCCCTAAGCTTGTCTTGACTATATGATAGGTATGATTGTATGTGTGCATGTGATTGGAATCATAATTTATGTTACATATCATAGTTTCCAGTCAAACAGAATGAAAACAATGAAATTCAGAGAGCCAAAATCCCTTAAGAAGATTTTTCTCTCAATAGAAGAAACTGAGTTTTCTAGACCCAGAAATGCTTCTCAATACTAGAACAATATCATATAAGGCAAGAAAATACTTTGGGAACAAAATAAAATGGTCGGGTAAAAAATCGAGAGAGAAATCCCTCATGTGAGGGAGGAAATTCCCTAAGAAGTCCTAATTGACCCTTTTTGGGTTGATTTGTATGCCGAAACCAAACTACACGGAGTTTGAGGCTCAAATTTAATTGAGGAATAGCCAAGCCATTAAAGAAGAAGTGTGTGGAAAAAGAAAAATGTCCATAAAAGAAAATTTGGGAGAAATGAGGCCAAACCCGAGAAGCATGTACATGGAAGACAGTTTTGACCTTTTGGGTTTTATTGGGCCATAAGTGGGCCAAATGGACTCGAATGAAGCCCAAACAAAAACCATGTGATAGCTGCCTTCTTGAGGAACACATGAAGCATAAGCTTGCCCAAAAAGATTAAGAATTGAGCAAGTTATGGAGTTTTGAAGTGAAGGCATGTGCATGAAGTGCAGTTTTGGGCCTTATGGGTGTAGGTGGGCCTAAGGCGGTCCAAAACAACTTGAATAGGGCCCAAATCTAGTATGGTAGCTCCTGGAAGGAGGATAAGGATGTGTGTGGCGTTTGGACAAGGATGGAATACTCTAGAATTACTTAAGGGTGAAGGAAGAGGGGAAAAGAGAGAAATGGATAAGCTTGAGGAATTGAGGTGGCAACCCCCCCACTTGGCCGACCCTTTGGGCTTCCCTCCCCTATAAATAGGGGTGGGGAGATGGGAAATGCATTCTGGAGTGAAGAAGAGCAAAGTTAGAAAGAGAAAGAAGAGAGAGAGAGAGAGAGAGTAGAAGAAAAGAGAGAAAAAGGGTGCCTACCTAAGAGAAGTGAGGGAATTTGAAGGAATTTGGGAGTTTTTCCTTGAGGAAACTCTACCCAAATTGTGAGAAGAAGGGAGAGGAAGGAAGAAACCAAAAGAAAAGAGATAAAAAGGGGAAGAAAGCTCATAACCAGCATAAGGGAACCTATGAGATTAAGGTAAGTTCTCTCCATCAATTGTATTTCGTTTCTATTAAAATTTTGAGGTTAGAAATAATTCAAAAACATGCCGAAATTTTGGGAAAAAAATGCTCCAAATTAAGTCAGAACTTTGCCAGAATTAAGGTAACCCTGTTTAAACCTCTTTTTTCTTAGAAATGTAATTTTCATATGAAGAGATTATTTTTGGACTAAAAATTATCAATATTTCTAAAGGGAGACTTTGTCAAAAATTTTGGTAGAAAATTGAGATAAACTAAAGGGAGACTTTGCCCATTTGAAAACTGAAAATTAAGGTTATCATAAGGGGAGACTCTACCCGCATCTATCGAGAAATTTAAAAGTTTTATAAGGGAAAACTTTTCCGGATTGAGTAGACTCATTAGAGCTTGTGTAAGAGGAGACTCTGCCCAAATCAAGGTTGCGTAAGACCCAAGGTAAGTGGATATTGTGATCGTATAGCATACAAAATTTTCAAGTGTTTTCATCAGTGTTTTATACGTACTTTCATATGTAAAGTGCAAACGTTTGTGAAAGTGCTATTGTGTCTTAAGTGTTATTTTACCCATATGTTTTAGAAAATGATTTTAATAAGTGTGCATTGATCGTTATTGAGGTAAGCCGTTCCGAAAGCACCTGTATGATGTTAGGCTTTTGTGCCTATGCATAACCGTTCCGTTTTCGGGTATATGGGAATGTGTTAAGTATTAAGTGTTAAGTGTGCGCCTATGCATGCATGGCAGTAGGAAGATGTGAACGACCCTCCATAACGGTGATGTAGTATAGCTCGTTGTATAATGTAACAAGGAAATGTGATAATTTAGTTATCTGTTATCTATTATTTACAAATATATAAGATATATATTTTGATGTATGTGAAAACTTTATATATTGCATGTATTATGCTATGTATCATGATATATGTTTATTGGGATAGTGTATCTCACTCTCTCATCATTTTCAAACCCTACAGAGACCGCTGAGAAGTAAGTAGTAATAGTAGAGAAGTCTTTTGCAAGTTAGACTTTATAAGAACTCAGGTTACTACTTACTTTTCCTTTGTAATGTAAGAAAAAAAAAATTTTAAAGCTTCATTTTGCATGTATCTAATGTACATATATTAAGGGACGTAACGATTCTGTACTTTTCTATTAATGAAAGCTTGTTATGTTTTATTTAACTAAATGTAAAGTGTAGTGTGCTCCGGACACGCCCTATAAGAGAGAGGTGGCTGTGACATTCTCTCTCCACTTGATGCGCCCAAACGGAAAGCATCCCCTCTGAACGTTAACTTCCGTGATGATGATTAACAGATTAAAAGAAGATTCATGTACCATTTCATGTATATAAATAGTGAATTGTAAAAGGAAATCAATCATGTAATATATTGAAGTTAATCTCACAAATCTATCTTCTGGATCTGTGTTCTTCCTCTCTTAGCCTCTTCTCTCTCTAAACTCTTGGTCTCTCTCTTTTCCTCTCTCTTTGTTACTTACTCTCTTCCGAGATCTCTCTCTCTCTCTCTCTCTTTTATTCTTTCTCCCGATCTCTCTCTTTAACACTCTTTCTCTCTCTGCTTTTCTCTCTCTAAATCCTTTCTCTCTTAGTCTCAACTATATTTTTTCCCTCTCCAGATTTCTTTCTCATTTTTAAATTTTCTCATGAATTTAATTTAAATTTTTTTACTGTTCAAAGTCCCAGTAAAGTATATGTCAAGGCTGGGTTTCTAACAATTTCTCGAGTCTCTCTCAAAGAATATGATCTTTACCTAGGAGAAACTACATGAATATTTTGGTTAAGAAGAGAGAGTTTCATATAAAAAGTACAATACAATAGCTTAATATAAATATAAAACTGTAATGAATCAATTTACCTATGCACAATGTTGAGAAGATTGTAGCAACATTGTATCGCGGGTCCATGTAGAGTTCCATTCTTATCTCCAACAACCACCCTCAATGCACGGGCATCATATATCTTACCAATTCCAACTTCTTTTCTTTTCATCTAATCAAGAAGAATATCAAACAAAAAAAAGTTTAGATTTCTCATGAACAAGCAGCATAACTAGGAACATAAGCTTTAATATAGCAACTTCAATGTAACAGGATGAAAACATTGAGAAAAGGAAAAAGTATGTTAGCAGGACATAAGAGATCCTCCTAATGGCAAAAATAGAAAAAAAATAGAAATAAAAAAGCAACATGAAAATCAATACATTGAAGTTGTAAAATAGCCATGAGCCTTAAGCCAAAAGAAGCCGAAAAGGTCGTTATGTCCCAAAGAAGGAACAAGGTAAAGGATTCTTAGAAATTTTATTCTAGTATTTCTCTGCAATCATAATACCTGATAACTCTGCAAAAGGAGCTTTTGGTAGCAACCTAACCTCCTTCACCTTGACTCCTCTAGCGAAGAAAGTAATAGAATACTCAAGGGAAGGGGGAGAAACCCAAAAATGCTGAATGTATCAAATAACCTGGACAAGGGTCTCTCGCCCACACCACAATGCAGGCGATACGACAATGAAACTTTACCAACCTAAAACAGATTTTTTATGGTTTCTTTTCTTTCTTGGGGATGGATTTTTTTTGGGATCAAGGACAAGTGTTTTTGGGCAGGATGGAGGAATCTAAATTTTTTCTTTTTTTTTTCTAGTAGACATTTGATAGAAAGCGAAAATAGCAACTAGGCTGTGATATTAACTGATATAAGACGAGTATCGGTTAGACTAACTTGTCCTACGAACAATTTTGAAGCAAAGAAATTTTGTGATAAACAGAAGAATAAAAATAGGTAAAAGTAAATTAAGAATCAAAGAGAAAAAAAATATATATAGGGATAAATAGACCAATGAGATAAGTTAGACAAAATAAGAACTAGAAGAATGAATACATAGATATAACAGGGAGTAAAACCTTAACAAAGAAATTCTTAACCAACATCTGCTGATAGTTACTAGTCTTAGCCTTTCTATAGGCATTAGCTACAAGTAATAAGAAAAATTATAAAAGAGGAAATTTTAAGTATTCTGATTCTTATAATATTTAGAATATATCAAGAAGAAAACTAAAATATTATAGCGCTCAAACAAACCTAAATAACAAATAGTTTAAAAAAATACAAAATAAAATAATTAAAAGAAATTTCTTCGGCAGAAAATTTATTCTAAATTGGGATGTTCTTGTTCTGCATCACACTTCTGACAACTAATACAAAAATATTGCAATAATAAAAAGGAAATCAAAAGTTTTAATTCCTAGCAAAATTTAGCTTACTTAAATAAGCTAAATAAACTAAAGATACTAAATAACAATAATAATAATTGCATAGATATTTCCTAATCTTAAAACTATTCCGATATAACATCATATTTATGCACCACTTGTTCTCCTTAGGCTACTGTAGCGCAAGTTAGCAGAAGAAAAAAACAATTAAAATGAGAGCAATAACCATCCTTGCTTGTGCATGCATTGCAGCCTCTCATAGAAATATCTAAGAAAATTTATTGAATATCCCTTTAAGATACATGCGCACAAAAAGGAGAAATAAGATAGATCACTAGATAAACATATAAATATAATATATATATATATAGATAGAGAGAGAGAGAGAGAGAGCAAGATTATCTCAGAACAGTTAACTGGAGAAAACATAAAAGCACAAAGAAACTGCTTGATAAAGTAGAATTAATTTATTTCTGTAAATAGATAGATAAGTAATGTAGAACTGTACTGTAGTTACTGCCTGAATCAAAATAACTTCATCAATACCTTGCTGTAGATGCTATATAAACTTTTCAATCGACTCGATAAAGTGACTTCCATCCCAGGAACGTAACTGCAATCATAACGGAAAGGAGGGAAGAGAGGGAAAAAGGAGCCTCTATTAGACTATTACACCGACCAAAGTTAACAAGAGAAAGAAAAAACTAAAGATGTAAATAAGACTAATTTTATTTTTCATAAAATATAGACAAAAAGTAGTGAAGAAGAGATGTCTACGATGTTGATATAATTAATTCTTGTTCAAATGTCTCCTCACAAACTGCCAGTGAGGCTAAAGCAATTCCAGCATCCTGTACGACTTTGGGTTTTCTCCTAGTCTTTGAACTTTCTTCAAGATTATTAAGAAATCTGGTCCTTTTTCTCCTATCAAACAAGACATCGAAAGGCACAACTGCTTCCAAGAGATCCTGACAAATAATAAACAATCATTGCCGAAGCCCCTCAAAACAGAGAGACAAACAAAGGATGCTCTTCTGCACACATGGAAATACAACATGCACTAAGGAAAAATCACTTAGTTTAGATACAGTCCCAGTTTTACCGATCCAAGCCAGTCCAATGCTACCAATATGTGGCATAAGCTTGCCCCTATATCTCCATTATTTCAACCAAGAATTTCTTCTATACAGTGTCATTGAGGTGTATGATGCAAAGAAACAATATGCCCAAATTAGTATTTGATAGAACCACTGAATTTCCATGAAGTTACAAATTAAATCATGGTCGGTATAGAACTCAAAATTTTCTATTGTGTTAAAAAATGAAGTATAATCGACCATCAGTTACCTATAACGATAGTTCTTTAAGGAGAAGAACTTCATTCCAGAATTGAAACATGACAAGCAATCTTGCGTAGCAGTTACAGATTCAGACCCCGGAGCAGATGACATTTAGTTAGCTTTTCTAATAGATTAGGGTTATATTTCTTTCAAAATTTGGTATCTGTTATCATAGAAATAACAGAACAACACAAATCCCAAAAGATTAAAATGTTGATTATGCATCCTCAAACCAATTGCATGCATGTGATGGGTGTAAAATTGCATTACTATTCATACATATTTGTCAAGTTATTCTTGATGTAATAACACTCGAAATTTTTGACCTTTTTTATTATGAGTTGTGTAATGTCATTTTAATAACAGTATCGCTGTTCTCACACATGGTGAAAGTTACTGGGACAGGAAAAGTAAATTAGCATCATGGTGATATCATAATAATGAAACTGAACTTCTTAAAAATCAATTCTAGAACATTCCTAATTATAAGACCAATTATTCTGTCAAACTTTGATAATATTAATATACGGAAATTTTTTGTGTCCCATACAGAAGTACTCACCAGGTAATACGTAAAGCTCGTAGGAGATGAGATGTCCTGTGTGGCTGATGGAATCTATAGCAGATATTGCTTAGCCAAGTTTTCATCTATTCTAGACAGTTCCTAATTGTAAGACCAATTATTCGGTCAAAATTTGATAATATTAATATATGGAAATTTTTTATGTGCCTTACAGAAGTAGTCACTGGGTAATAATCTATAGAGATAAGTGAGTGAGTACCAATGAAGCAGTTCACATTGTAAAAGAGAGATGTCCTATGTTGCTGATAGAATCTATAGCAGATATTGCTTAGCCAAGGTCTAATTAGGAAGTATTAAGTCAACTGAATTACTATTCTCAATCAAGTCTACATATTGCATTTGGGATTTGACATTGTACCTATTCTCCAGATTCTTTCAAATTTTGATATTGATGAAATAACTTACTGTGTAGCAACTCTTGTGGGAGATATTTGAAGGATTAATAAATTAATCACCTTAAATCAGATTACCACGACATACTACTATGTGTCAACTATAACCCTTTGGTCCTAGTGATTACTAAATAAATCATACCAAAACTTTCGTAATGATGAATAATGAGTATATAAACGATATTTATATACAAAACTTTGTACCTAATTGGGGAAATATGATTCTACAATCAATTCCTAAAATCTGGGAATTCCTAAGAATTAAGAATCAATTAATCCAAATAATTAATAGAAAAAAAAATTAGGAGTTTCACAGGATTTACTAGATGTAAATGCGAAAAAAATAAAAAATAAAAAAGCTTATCCCTATATAAGGAAAATTGTGTTTAATGATTTTGTAATTAATAGTTATTTTGTATTAGATGTAAAAATAATTTGGTTCACTAGTATCTGGTAATATCCTTTGACTTGTAAGGATCTAGGCTTAATTAGTTGCCTAAATTGTAAAGATACCTTTCTACATATTCTGTACATGATTTTTCACATAATATCATAACTGTATATTCTCGACCTTCATTGCTGATTTAGGCCCTATAATTGAATAGAAAAATATGGAAATACTTTCTGATGATTTTATTCTAATAGATTTGAAATATATATACATACAGAGAGATCTATGTAAGGTAACAAACATAAATTTGGCTATTAATTTGCTGCCTATTATTATGTTAATATATATCGAAAGTCAACTACCTATAATTATGCTACTACATGAAGAAATTATATTGTAATCTTGTAACACTCTCCCTCAAACTGGAGCACAATTATTAATCATGTTTAACTTGTTACGAAAATATTTACTCCGAGTTCCATTTAAAGCTTATGTGAATATATCACCTAATTATTCTCTTATCTTCACATAACCAGTAGAAATCAAGTTCTCGTGAATCTTTTTACAGATAAAGTGATAATCAACCTCAATATGTTTGGTTATTTCATGATACATCATATTTGACATAATATGAAAGCCAGTCTGATTATCACACTGGAGTTTTGTAAGTGACATAGGCTTCAAATCTACTTCAGCTCAAAGGAGATTTATTTATAAGACTTCACATGTGAACTATTTCATAACTCTATAATCAGACTGCACTAAATCGAGAGACAAGAGTCTACTTCTTACTTCTCCATGATACCAGATCCCCACCAACAAAAACACAATAACTCATAGTTGCCCTTCTGTCAATTTTAGATCTAACCCAATCAATACCTGCAAAGTATTAAATGTGAATGTACCCATGATTGCTAAACAATATGTCAATTCCTGGAGCTCCTTTAAGGTAGCACAGAATCTGTTCCATAACCTTCTAGTGTTTGACTGTAGGTGTAAATATAAATTACCTACCAACACTGACTGTATATGCAATATCTGGGCGAATCACTATGAAATAGTTCAATTTCTCAACTAATTGTCTGTACTTTTTCGGATCATTATCATCTTTTATAAGATGTACACTTGCCATTATTAGTGTGTTGCATGGCTTGACTCTCAATTTTATAATGTTTGCAAATAGATTAAGTACATATTTCTTCTTAAACAAGAAAATTCTTTTCTTTCTTCTTGTTACTCTACTCTCAAGAAGTATTTTAGCTTATCCAAGTCTTTGGTGTGAAACTTTGTACGCAGGAATGACGTAAGAAAAGATATTTCTGCACAATATCCACCTGTACTAACAATATCATCAATAAAAACAAGAATAAATAACCTACCGTTAATTGTCTATAAAAGACCAAGTGATCACTCTTCTTCAGTCCAAATTCTAAAACTATTTCACCAAATTTTTTAAACTACGCACGAAGCCTCTGCTTCAAACTATACAAAGATTTCTTTAGATGACAGATTATTCCATACTCCCCCTAAGCAACAAACCTAGGTGGTTGCTTCATATACACTTCTTTTAGGAGATCGACATGAAGGAATGCATTCTTAATATCCAACTAATGTAAAAACCAATTTTGAGATGCCGCGATAGAGATGAATAAATGAACATATGTAAATTTGGTCACCGGAGAAAAAATATCAAAATAATTGACCCCACAAGTCTGAGCATAGGATTATGCTACAATCCTTTTTTTAAGTCTTATCATAGAGTCATCTAAATTTACTTTGACTGAAAAATATCCTTTTGCATTCCACAATCTTTTTACCTTTGGTTAAATTTACTAAATCTCAAATATAATTTTTATCGAGAGCATTTATCTCCTCAATCATTGCATTATACTAAACAGGGGGATTCAAAATCTCCTTAACTATCTTGGGTTGAAAATTAAATCTATGCAAGCAATTAAAGAGAGAAACGAATAAGACAGGTGATCATATGAAATAAAATTCGCAATAGGTAAGTAGATTTAGGAAGGGTGCAATGACATGTACCTTTATAAAGGCTAATGGGAAGATCAAGCTAATGTGAGACATGATCAAATAACGAAGAAATTACTGCAAGAGATTTATCATTAATTTATCGTCTTCTAGAATAAACACGAACAATTGGCGGTTGTACTTGAGTTGAAGGCACACGAACACCATCATCAACTTACTCAACTAGAGGTAGAGAACATCATCAGGACGAACACCATTATTTGATTGCTCAGTAAATGAACTTGGTGTGAACCTATAGATGAGTCACTTATCGTCCTCCCTCTGAGTTGTAGGCAGTAAGGAGAAGAACAACAAATTCTCTTAAAAGACCAAATCAGTTGATACCAAATATTTATTGAGATCTGATGAATAGCACCGATATCCTTTCTGAATGCGAGAATATTTCAAAAATACACATTTCAAGACCTTTGGGTCCTGTTTGATAATATTAGCCCACACATCTCGAATACAGCGGGTACTACCAAATACTATAAATTGTACTGGAAACAAGAACTTGTTTGAAAAAAGAACACTATAGAAAACATCTTCATCAAGTACTGTACATTGCAAACAATTAATCAAAAACCAGGTCGTGAAAACAACATCAGTCCAGAATTGTTTAGGAACCTACATTTGGAACAAAAAGACTCGAGCAATCTCAATTAAATATTTGTTCTTCCTCTCAGTAACTCTATTTTAAGAGTGTATATCAACACAAGACGACTAATGAAAAATCTCTTGTTGAGTCATATAATTCTCAAATAAGTCTGACATATATTTTTATCATTATCATTTCTCAATACATGCACAGAAACACTGAATTAGGTTTTGAGTTCAACACAAAAGCACAAAAGCACAAAAGTAAAAAAAGATTTCAGAACGATTTTTCATAAAATATTTCCAAATAATTCGAGAAAAATCATCCAAAAACGTAAGATTTAAACTCTATTTTACACAGAACAAGACAAGGATCTCAAACATCATAATAAACTAACTCAAAAGCACATTCAATTCATTCATTAATTCTTGAACCTAACGGATTACGGTAATATTTTGCAAACCGATATTACTCGTAATTTAATGATAGTATATCATAAAACTAATGACATAACTTTTTCAACATAAGGAGATAAGGATGTCCTAATTGGCAATGTGTTTCAAATAGAGAAACACATTAGAGCAAGTAACTGATCGAGAAATCTACGTATCAAGAATGTACATATCATCCGATACATGTTTTTAACCAATAATACGTTTCATCATAAGATCCTGAAAAAGACAATGATCGGACAAGAATGTGATACAGCAATTAAAATCTTTAGTAAATCTACTCACATAAATTAAATTGAAAACAAATTTAGGTAGACTTGATACAGATGAAAATGTAATAAATGAAATTGATTTTATGCTCCCAAAACCTACAATGTTATAGATTGACCCATCAGTAATGGTTATAGAAAAAACTACTCTGTGATCGAAAGCTAGAAAAGATGGATTACATATCATCCAATCTGTACCACTAGAATTAATCACTTACTTGTTTGAAGAGAAGACCAAACATATTTTACCTAATTCAGCAAGAACATATAATTTCTTCAAAAATTTCTAATACTAAGAAAATTTATCATACTCATCAGCTGAAATCATAACAGTTCTCTCAGAAGATTAGCTAGTAGTAGTAACAATGATATTACCTGTTTGTGTTCTCTTATTTGAATTCTGCAATTTTTTACAATACTGTTTTGTATGCTCTTACTCATGGCAGTAGTAGCAAACAATATTATCACCCATTTTACTTCAAGAATTAAACTATCATACTCAAAACAACTAAAACACTCATAAATCTAACAACCTGAAGCAAATAAAAAACAAATATAGAAAAATTTCATTATCAGAAATAAACAACTACTCATAGGGAAACACCATTGTGCAAAAAAGTTACCACCACATGCTAGAATATAAACCACTACGTGTAACCACTAGAAAAGCACACAAGCTGATGTACTGTCACCACCAGAATCTTACAAGCCGCTACACGCGCCATTGCCAGAACCTCATGCATCGCCGCATGCGCCACTAGCGGAACAACCACACATCGCCGCCAAAACTACAACGTGCAGCCGTGATTTAAACAAAAATCACAACAAATTTATGGAGGGCACAAATTCAGAACAAAACTTGTGAAATCGCACCGAAAATGCCTCAATCTGGCTTCCACACAACTAGCCACCGCCACGGTTTCTCCTTCTCTAGCAATCTGATTTCGAGCACAAACAGCTTCTTCTGGCTTCTCTCCGAACTGATCTCACACAGATCCAGACAAATCTAACCGTGCCGCACAAATCTCCCTCTACCGTGCAAATTCGGCTTCTCCCTCTCTGCACCGCACAAATCTAAGTGGATCCGTCGCGACATCTTCATCTCCTTCTACCTAGTTTTACAGTCACACGTTGACAAATCGGATTTTGCATATCTAAAAGATCGTACGTGTTTCATCTTCTCATCAAACGGCTTGCGCGACTCAGCTTTTGCTTCCTTACAGCCAACGCGCACCGCCTCCTGGTTACAGACGCCACTGTTGCTTCAAATCTAGATGGTGACAGTATCTCTTCGGCTTCTCCAGTCTCCTCCAAATCTAATCTAATCTGCCTCTCCCTGAATCTCTAACTTTGATACCATGTAATTAAACAGAAAAGTATAGAAATACATTCTGATGATTTTATTCCAATAGGTTTGAGATATATATACACACAGAGGAATCTATTTAAAGTAACTAACATAAATTAATCTATTAATTTGCTATCTATGATTACATTAATATGTATAAAAATTCAGTTACCTACAATTATGTTATTATACGAGGAAATTATGTTGTAATCTTGTAACAGGCCCCTTTTCCCCAGCCTTTGTTGCTGGATATCTGATTGTTTAATCCTTTCTAGCTTTTAGCATTGAACCTTAATTCAAACTTTATTGTTGAATGAACATAGTTCTTCATTACTTCTAAATCCTCAATATGTTAGAACTTGTCACACACACCAACCAAGTTGCAATGTGTAAAAAATTCAAGCAGCCTGCCATTTAAATGGCAAGAATTCTTTGAAGTGGCCCATTGGTTCAGACATTTCTCAAAGGCAATAGCAAGATCAATCACTTGCTTTGGTCTTTACCCGAAAAAGGAGATGTCGAGTAAATTGTTCGGGGTAAGCAGGACTCCATGGTATAGGATGGTCATCAAAGTTTATGCCACCTGATATAAGGGACACAAGCATGTTTTTACCCCCAACAAAGGACATAAGGGATATGTGAAGACACGTGATGCAACTTTGATCTATGAAATCAAGAAAAACTTCAACCACCAAACGAGACAATCTCTTGGAAAAGAAGCATGCCAACATTTTCTCAAAAGTTTGTAGCAAGAAATGAGTCATACCAATGCATTCAAATGAAGTGCAGTGAAGATGCTGCTATCTTGAAGAAATTTATAGAAAATGATTGGATTATGATTTTCTGGTGGTTTGAATAGGGAATCCGATATGGTAAAAGTTCGAATATTGGACAAGAAAGAATTACCTTCACTGAATGAAACAATATACCTCATTCATCTTGCGGAGAATAAGAGCATACTTATTTTAGAATCACAATCTGTAGAAAGCTCAGCTATGATTACAAAGATGAATAGGGGCACAACCAAGGCAGCAGGATTAGAATTCACTAGTAAGAAATCCAAATAGCCTAGATCTAAAGGGATAAATATACTATTATTATATTTAATATGTATTATGTTTTGTCTTTATAACTAATATTATATTTGAACTCTTACTTTATTTTATTCTCCTCAAATCTCTAACGAGAATTCAAATATTATGTCTGAATGTATTTTTCAGAATAACTCATTAACATAAACAAAAGACTCGAAAAAAGAAAGCATAGTTTTGTGCTTTTTAAAAAAGATTAGCAATTAAAGGAATCAACTTTAGAAACTAATAAATGAGAAACAAGGCATTTTTAGCCTACGTGAGAAATAAGAAATGTAATGACATAACAAAGTGATGTAGGAAAAAGAGAAGCTGAATACAAAACTTAAAAAAAAATTATTAAGACCCAAACTTTATCCGAAAAAGAGATTTCGGATCTGAATAAGCAAAGCAATCTCTCGATATTTGAATAATAATTCATCAAAATGTTTACTTAATAAATAAGTTAAAGTATAAATAGACACCAAAATACATGAAAAATAGAAAATATAAAAATCTAGTAAATAGGGAAATAAATGCCATAGAAAGATTTAGGAAAATAGGAAATCTAGGAAATAGGAATATAAATCTTCTTATTCCTTTTTTGTAAAAATTTCCAAAAGTTGGAAAAGGAAATTAAATTTTTCAATTCCTTTTAGTCAACTTCCCTAAACCTTCAGGTTCCTTTATTGGTTCCACTGCAGATTTCTGTCAGAAACCTTTGACATGGATTCTGATCTAAAGGGAAAAAAAAAAAGAAAAATAGAATAGAGAAAAAGGAGAGAAAAGAGATAACTTTAGAGGTAAATAATTCTGATTTTATTTCATGATTACAAGCATAGAGATTGAGCCTTTTATAGGCTTTTAATACAATAATATCAAACAGTCTTTTTGGCAGGAATTGTGCCACCGTTTCATGTTGCAGCGGCGGCTACGGGATGATGGTAACGTAGCGTTGGAAAGTGTTGACAGTTTGTAACTGAACCATATATCAAATAGAACATAACTACAAGAACATGATTAACTCCATTCATGTGTTAAATCTATCAAGCCCTCCTCTTACTCAAACACGCTTGTTTTCCAATAACAACTTGCAAAAATGAATAGAGACCAAAAACTTGAGCAAAGTAACCCCAAAAAAGTAAGAAAGCACTTCTAAAAAGCTCGAGAGTCATTTTGCAGTGGGGCTCCGGGGTTTCGTCGACTAGGAACTTCTAAGTCTAATGCTGGATGCAGTGGCAAGCACCTCCAGATGGTGGAACAACAAACAAGCTGACCTGCTTTTTTGGTTCAAGATTGTTTTTTTTTTCATGAAGAAGAAAGAGAGAGAGGTGTTTATGCACAAAGCAGATGGAATATTTTGGGAAATGAACTGCTTAAAAATTTAGGGAAACGTGACTGAATCGAATTAGTCTCTAATGACAATTGATGTAGGATAAAGAGATGTTGAATATAGAACTTAAAGAAATTTTATTAAGAACTAAACCTAGAGATCCTGGATCTCAATAACCAAAGCAAAATGAACAATAATTCACCAATGGTTTACCTAATAATTAAGCTAAGATACCTTATATATAGGCACAAAAATATATCAAAAATAGAAAATTTAGAAAACCTAATAAATAAGAAATAAATAAATAGAGAGAATAAGAAAAATAGGAAATCTAGGAAATAAAAAAAATAAATCTTCCTATTCCTTTTTTGTAAAACTTTCTAGAACTTAGAAAAGGAAATTAAATCTTCCTATTCCTTTTAGTTAATTTCCCAAAACCTTTAGGTTCCTTTATTGGTTCTGCCACATTTATTGTTGAAATATACTCATTTTAGGAGCTTACTATTCTGCATCACATAGATGCCAAAACATAAGACTTGATGAAACAAAAACATATGACGGACAAGTAAGGTAGGGCAGTTGCTAACAAGAGATCTAATTAACTCATAGTCCTCAATGAACTCAATGAATCAATGCATGGATGTGTTGATAAGAACAAGATGTTATATCTGAATGTATTATGGCATTTACCTTTACTGTAATTCTACTGTGTATTAGTAGGAGTTTCGGATGCAGACTGGGCAGGATGCCCAAAAAACCATCAGTCCAGCACAAGATATTGCATATTTCATTATAATTTGAACTTTTGGTGCTGCAACAAGCAGACTACAGTATCTCATTCCATTACTAAGGCCGAATATCGGGTTATTCCTGTGGTAATCTCTAACATTTCCTAATTACAAAACATGCTCCAAAAGTTTTATTTACTTTAGCCAAACCTCTTATCTTATTTTGTGACAATGCCAACGCCACTTATAGGGTCTCTAATTTGGTCAATCTTGCTCGTTCTAAGCATGCTGAACTGGGTATTCATCTTGTTCATGGGACAATTATAGTACAATATAGGGCCAATCAAGATATGTTAGCTAATATTTTCATTGAAGGAATTTCTTCTGCAAAGTTCAATCACTTGAGACACAGTCTTTACATGCTACCCTATACAGCTTGTGAGGGGAGGAGGTAAAAGGATAAATATCTTATTAGATTTAATCAGCATTAAAATTGGTGTTATCACTGTCATTAGGGTTTTACAACCTAATGTATTGTAAGATTAGAACTCTACATCCTAATGTAGAATTCTAATAATATTATAAATAATATATTCGTGTGATAAATAAAATTGCTCCTATGAATATTGATTCATATATGCACAAGATCAACCAAAGTACTTGCTCAAAATGCTCTTATTACAAAAATTCCAACGATATAAGGAGCAGTGCTGGAAACTCTATGGTAAACCAGCAAGCAGTGAGTGGATAACAGAAGTAACCAGCAAAGAAACCAGGTCAATCTTGACCGTGTTCATGAATTCTTAGGAGCTTTATATTTGAGGAAGTCATGGGCTAGGCAGTTTTAATAATTCGGGAATGTTTGAGTCTACTTCCTAAGTTGGATATTTTCGTCTCGTCTTATTTGCTACAAGAGTACTATGGCAAAGATAGACAATATTGTGAAAGGAGGGTATGTCTGTCAGTTCACAGGTCACTTCGTGAAAGGGGGCTATCTTTGTTAATTTGTGGGGTTATTTTGCTAGAATGGAATACTAGGAATTTAAGCTCATCATTTAAACCACTTTGCATAGTTTGCATAGGATGGTTTTATTTGATTTATGATTGAATGACTATCTTTACTTCCATTTCGGGAAAGGCCAACAGTTTCATTTTCATAATGTCTTTACCTTCTTTCTGACAGGATGGTACCTATTATATCCTCATGATTTAATGATGTAATGAAAATCTACTTATTAACAACTACTTTTCTAGTCAAAAGCCTATTAAACTCCTAAATCCAAATGTTTAGGCGTGGTGTGTAAAATTTATGTTTAAACCCCTAAATCCCAGTTAACCTTAACTTATTAACAACTTGCCCTAGCTTATTAACCTTAACTTGTCCAACGTCATCCCCAGCTTGAAAGTGTTGACACTTTATATGGACACACTTTTCATAATGCTCCTTTCTCATCCTTAATATTACTTCTTTTTCTATCAGATACTAAATGACATAAATTTCAAGGTAAATACCATTAATGACCATAAAAATTTGAATGTCATACAGTTATCCACTTTTACTTTAAAATATACACTTATCCTCGTATCAGAAAAACCATACATGTACATTCTCCTAATTAGTTAACAATCAATTATTTATTAGTTGACTTTTTACCAGCTCACCCTATTAGTTAAAAACCTAAAAATTAGCCGTATTTAAGAAGAATACGTTTTCTTATTCCATGCTCTCTATTTATAATCCTATACTATTTTCAAAATGCCTACTAAGCGAAGAATTTAAATTTTCATTTTATTTTAATTCTCAATTAATATCAATTTAATTTAAAATATATTTTATGTGAAATATATATTAATTTCTAAAATTAATTTATTATGATGAGATGTCATACAAAAATAAATTGTTTATATTAATAATTACTTTCCAAAAAAATTACACCTACAAGCATTACTTATTCATAAGCATTACTTATGTTGGTAGAAGACTTTGCATATCTGCATTTACAAAAAAGAACGTAGTAACTTATATTTTTTATTATGTTTCAAAGTGATCAGTTAGTTACCGGGTGGTAAGTGAATATATTCAAAATTGAACGGGCTAACTGTAGAATAGGTCAAACAGAATGGTAATTATTGTAATTTACCCTAGCTTTTCTCACATGCAGTGTAAATTTTATCGAGCATCAAATTACCAGCTAACTTCACCAAAACAGTTGAATTACACCCTGAAACTTTGTAAGGCAGCTACAGAAGACTAAAAATAAAAGAGACAATCTTTAAGGAAAAGCCCTAAAATGCTTTAACGAACGCAAGGATTTTGACTGCTCGTTATAGACATTAATTTTCATATGCTAATTATGGACATTTACTAAAAAAACATAATAAGCATTCATAATAAGAAAAAAAAGCCAATTTAAGAAGCAGTTTAATGCTATTAAAATGTCTATCAAGTTTAGCGTAGTGGTCATATACTAGACTCTTGTGAGTTTAACTCCCCATAGGCCATGCTTGCCTTTACCTTCATCAGAAAAAAAGGTAAAACTAAAAGGTCTAAAGGAGTCTTCTGCATTACTAAGCATATCAGAAATGTTATGTTTTATTCTACAACATGCTTACCTCCATACTAATTTCCTCATCAAGCTCCATTGAATCTTCAATCTTCCTATTAGGACATGTTTCACATGTGGATGCCAAGGTAGCTTGTGCAGATAATCTTCTTGGATATCCTGCTCTGTTGTTAGGGCTCCAAATCAATGCCAAATCAGCCCTCATCTTCCGAAAAATTTGAGGCTACATGCAGATATAATTTCCAATTTAAATACAGAAATAAAATTCCAACAGTTAAAAAAGCATAAGACATGATAAACCTGATTCAGTCTCACTAAATATTAGCATTCTATTTAGTTTGTAGAAATTGTGTTGAACAGTCATTAAAAAGTATACAAAATGGCAGTGAAAGTATGATATGAGTTCGAAGATAATAAATGTTACATGAAGTTGAAAACAAAATGGTACATTCAAATGTGTATTATTTTTCTTAATTAGAGTCTAATTGAAGCTTTTGTACTGGTCATCTTTCCAATAAAAATTTGTATCTTCTGGCTAAATGGCTTGAAGGTTTCCTTGGAATCTAACTCCATACTTCACAAGGTAATTAGAGCAATTTGGTTTGTGTCGAATGGCTGAGATTCCAAAGTTAATGTTTTAAGGGGGAGGAAAAAAAAAGTCCCTGGAAAGGTATCTCAATTCTTTATTATTCTTTCTTACCCTTGCTCAAACCCAGGACTGGTGATGGTTCCAAGTTTCTTTTTTTCAAGGATCCTCCCTCGACTCTACAATTCGTCCTAGACCTACCATACTGCCACTTCTTTTGCGGATTACTCTAATAGTTCCATTTCTTGGAACAGTCTTTCTTCGAATTTTTTTAATAGATAAATAATTATTATTTAAAAAAAAAGAGAGAAGGAAAAAAATCACGGAGAATAAGGCATACTCCATGAAAATCAAAAGAAGAACATGCAACTGAGAAGAGGTCATCCTGTGGGAGACCAAATAATAGCATCCCAATGCCAAGAGCCTAAACGTTAACTCTTGATATTAGGTTATAGACGAGTGTACGAAGAGGGTTGGCTAAGATGAGAAAAGAAATAGAGAAGCAAAGATGAGGAAACTCCGGAAAAATTGGGATAAATTCTTCAAGACTGACTGATGATTTGAGTTCTTGATCTCTTAGTATAAATTGTCATACATCAATCCTCTAACTGATTCCTACTTATTCAGTTAAGTTACTTCTAAAATAATAAAAACAATCTTCTAATCAATTATAACAGAATAACAACTCCGCAACTACTTAAGAAAGTAGTTCACACAACACTTCAGACGACAAGTTCTCACACAACAATGATACAAAATAACAAACTAACTAGTGACTCATTAAGAGGAACAACTTGCATCGAGTACTCGAGTGACCTTTTGCACATTTCAAGTGGGTTCCTCTTGATGAGTCACATCACCAACCTTCCCTTGATGCTTCCTCCGATAATACACCTCCAATGATTTACTGGTACTGACACAATTATGATGAATCTCAGTGAAAGCATAGTCGTAACAATGTCTAATGAGCTTTGGCCTATAAAGTAGCCAAAAACGTTAATCTATCACACTTTCCTGAATTGACGAGTGGCAATCATAAAAAATCCTCTGATTCTATTCAAGCTATAAAATCCATAACCTTGCAAAAGAGGCCCTTTTTCGAAGGGGTTTTGCCCCTACCCATACTCCCTCCCACTGAATGCTTGTGTGAATCAAGCATTCCATCGTCAAAGGAGTAACCTAACATAAACTGAAACAGTAGTTAATTTTCCAAGCCATAAAATACATAGCCCTGCAAAAGTGGCCCCTTTACAAAGGGGTCTTGCCCCTATCTGTAATCCCTCTCCCAGAATGCTAGTGTGAATAAAACATTCTACTTTGGTAGGAGTAACCTAACATAAACTAAATAAAGCAGTTTACTTTAGTCCAAAATGTGCAGGCTGTCTCACTATGTATGAACAAATGGGAATGTGTTTCCTCTTCTCTATAGCACATGATGCATATGCCTGAAGACAGAGCACGACTGGATCAATGGATATGTAAGATCTTATTGGTATTAAGTCTTTGATAAGTAGCAGTCCTTGCAAACACCTTCATTGTTAAAGGGACTAGAGCTTTCCAAAATTCAATGGCATCAAAGAATGGATGATGTATGTGGGGTTTAACAAGGTAATGGGAAAAGGACTTGTTAGTATGAAAGTTTAAGGACTCTAATGTCCAAGTTGTGTTGTCAAGAAGTGATGCAAGATAAACTGGCTACAGTAGAGAAAATAGGGGTTAGGATATCAGAAATCTCCCTATCAGAGGAGTTACATAGAAAGTCAAAGTTTCGGGTTACTCTTCCCTCCATGGTGGATGCGAAATATAAGATGAACATTATGTTAGAAGATAAGCTAAACAACCAAAGAAATTGATTGGTCAATGGTTGATCCAAAAGATCCACCTAGAACAAGGCTCTAGAACCATCAATGACTCTCAAACAAGTTCCTTTTTTTTTTTTTTTTTGAGATAATGACTCTCAAACACGTTAAAGGAAGCTACTGGTTAGGTTTGGGATATAGCTTTCCAGAGACTTTTATGAGATGCCGATCATCCTGATAGGGCCTCCCATCCATCCCTGCAATCCCCATTGATACTGTTTAGGCTCTTGTGAAAAACACCATAGTCATTTTTCAACAATGATAGGTTTTTGGATCCAAGGTTTCTAAAGCCTAACCTCTCTAAACTCTTGGATCAACAGTACATCTCCCAACTTACGAAATGGTCTTAGTTTTCCTCCCCCATTCTGCCCATAGAGATCTGCGCATAAGGCCCTCTATCCTCTCTGCTACCCCAACAGACGCCCGATACAGCAACAAATAGTAAAGTAAGTATGGCAGATAGACAAGCTTGAACAGCGTGATTCTACTCCTTATAGAAAATAAATCCCCTCTCTAACACTCAAAACGTTTAACCACTTATTCCTTACCCCATCCCAAAAAGTCCTATTTGATAGGGTTACCACCCCCCGCCCCCCCATCCTAGCTAAGAGCACTCCTAAGTATATAATGGGTCATAGTAGCCTAGTGCATTCTATTGACTCCGCTAATTTTTCAACAGTTCCATCGTTTACATTTATCCCAATCAACCCACTTTTTGACAAATTAATTTTCACTCCAAAAATATACTCAACTAATTAAACAAGTGTAAGCACATTATAGATAGACCCGTTATTATATTGCGAGAATAGAATAGTGTTATCAACAAACTTTCCCAACCACAAACCCTATTGTGACCCACACTCCGATCCTTGATCAACATCCTACTCAGCATGTCTATCACCAATGTAAAAAGAAAAGGTGAGAGGGGATTCCTTGGCGCAATCCTCTCAATGCCTCAAACCATTCTTGTGGTTTTCCATTCGCTATTACTGCAAATGAAACAAAAGATAAACATCTCCAAACCATTTATACCATTGTGATAAAAAATCTTTATGCTCCATGACCCCATTCAAGAATCTCAAATGAACTCTATTGCATGCCTTCAACGAAGGCACTCTAGGTTAATGAAATTGTGTCATCAAGAATCCTACTAAGTCACAAAGAAAACACCTTAGTGGTTATCTTAAACACAATTGTAACCAAACTAATTAGGCAATAGTCAAATAGACTTATCCTTCTTGGTAATCAAGGTTATGAATTTGAATTCATACTCGTACAAATGGTGGCATTCCAATGAAACTCCTCAAACACTGACTAAGTTTCTTTTGATAATATCCCAACAGCTTTGGAAGAGAGCCATGGAAAATCCATCTGGTTCAGGAGATTTCTCCTGCCCTAATTCCCAAACAGCCCTCCTAATCTCCTCCTCCTCCTCAAAAGGTCTCTCCAAACTTCCCCAACTCATGCTCATATATCTTAGTTATATTTGAAAGTTTTGGAAAGTTCCATTCATTTCATGATTGTGAAGAGAGAGAGAATTAGAATATAAAAAGAAATGTAAAAAAGAATAACAAAGTAAATGAATTAGCATACCTGAAGAACAGCAAAGCATAGATCTTCAAGTTCAGACTTTAACGCCCAAAGACCCAATCTGGAAGCAAGTGAGCACCAAATATATAGGGTCTCCTGTGCTACAGCTTGAGCCTTTGGTAGTGGCAAAGCATAACTACAAAAGAAGATGATTAGGCCAGGCCTGATCCATGTAAATAGAAGCACCTTAAGACTTATCAATTACCACGTAATTTCAAGAAGATGATCACGTCAAAATATTCTCGTCCTTCTAAAGGCAATGACTGCTATAAAAGTTTATTATGACTACTTATGAACAAAAGCACGTGGATATAGATTGTTGAAAGAAAATATGTTAGTACATTATATGCTTGAAAGAAAAAAATAAGTGGCTGTTTATAGGGATCAATATGCCAAGAAAGGGAAAAGCTGTGAACAGGAAACTGCAAGTAACTAACTACAATACGTGAAAACCTATACAAGAAACAAACTGTATACAGGAAAACCTACAACTACTATCGTGTATCCTTATATAAGTATATATATGCATACATGTAGAGTCTCTGTGTGTGTGTGTATATACATATATACAGTTACTCTCTATAAAATAAAAACAGATGAAAGAACAAAGCAAATCAAAATCTAATATAGACATAATCCATACGCAGGAAGCTCAGAGGTAGTACATAGTTCTCATGTTGTGGAGACGGTCTGCAAGCTTGATAAGCATCACTCGGGGATCATCAACCATGCCCAAGAGCATAACTCTTAAATTATTTGCCTTCAAAAATAACCATGCAAACACAAGAATTAGAAAACACCAACAGCTAAATAGAGATCTTATGCTTAGAAGATGAGACCCCTTCACTTACTATATTACCATAACGCTAGAGTTGATTCCAGCTGAACAAATAAAGTGAGACATATTTTTTCCTACTTTGATTTAGAAATTTCTTCTTGAAATAAATGAAGCATATACATTACTCCTAAATCTGTATCATCCAACAACCTCTCACAAACAATCATATTTAGGTTATGTGTTTGCTAGGCAATTTCATTATGATTTAAGATATTTTCTAATCTATGAATGGATCAGTAGCATTGCAGGCCAACAAGTCAAGAAAATTGACATGTGATTTAGTGAGTCATCAACTATTCTCTAGTTTCCACCATCTAAGTATGATAAATTACATTAGTACCTCTTCATGACCAAGGGCTCCTTGGTCCACATTTATCCTTCGATGTCTTCGTAGTAGCTGCAAAACCAACAACTCTAGCTCAATATAACATGATAGGAAGCTCCAGAAGCTAGTAAAGGGGGTAGGATATAGAATCTTAAAGGACACAATACAAGTGTAATTCATGTTAAAAAGCCAGAATGAAAATAATATTAAAACTGGGTAAGAGATATGATGTTTCTTCTTGAAAATAATCAGGGTCTTCTACTGCACAAGGGATTTAGTAACTCTGTCTCTGAATGTAAGTTAGCATGATTTTATCCAATTTTCATCCAATTACACTAACCATAGGAACTAAGGTACTTCTCAAACTCAACCCATGAGGCCCAAATTTAGAATGTATTTAGTTTGCTTAAGTTGGTGTATATTATTGGCTGCACAGTTAATCAGCCTTATATATGGGTTAGGTTGACAAATACATGAACATGAGTATGACAACTAATGAGACATGTGTATGACCTCTCCACAATATATACGTCAACAATTAATTGTACATATATGTGATGTTTCCATGACACATGCATGTGACCATTTAATGATTCACCTAAATGATATCAACATGTATTAATCCATATCATGTTGATTCATACATCTAGGAAATATCAAAAATTTTCATTCATTTTTATTACTTAAATTAAATCATTTCCCAACAATCCCCACTTCATCTACATTATCTCAGCATATAAGTTTGATTGGGCCTCTAAGAAGAAATGTGCATCCATGAAAGTTACATTCAGGGTTTAAGCCGTCAAACGTTTAACTTGGCACTTGTTTTAAAAGCCAAGAGTTTAAACATATTCCTTCTAGAGAATTTTGTATTTCTAGAGCTAGCACTTTTCTAGTCAATGCTTGATCCTCAAACTGAAATTTTATTTCTGTAACTAGCATGAAAAGGTAGTCGTCTTCTCTAGCTCTAGAAAGGTGAGAACATGACAAATACAAGTATGCAGTCTTAGAACTGATAAAGCTCCTGGCCCTTAAAAGTTTTTCATCATTTACTTTCAAGGTTGTTGGGAGGCTATTCAAAGGGATTTGGTTAAAGTCTTTCAGAAGTTTTTTCTGAATGGAAAAACAGGTATCACTATGAATTATCCCCTTATCATGTAAATTTCTAAGAATAATTACGCCACTAAGGTGCTTCATAGTGTTACAAAAGGTATCACGACAAATTCCTTCATAAATTTTCATCACAATCACCATTAAGAAAAGCAATCTAAACATCCATTTGATGAATGAACCAATTATATAACATTATCAAAGCAATCATGAATGCAATAGTAGTAATCCTTACAACCAGTAAGTAATGGTCCAAATAATAGCTTCACCTTACGTTGGTTACAACAATTTGTGACAAGTTTGGCTTTAAATTTTTAGACGGATCCACCTATACTTAACTTCCATTTGACACTCTACTTACAGCCATGGATTTGCGTCCTTCTTGTAAATCAACCAAAATCCAAGGTTTTATTGGACATAAGACAATGCACCTAATGTAGTACAAGAAGATCTTAATTTGAACTATTGTTTAAAATAAAAAGTGCAAAGTATAGTATTAATAACAGCATCAAGGGGGTGCCAAAACCATGTACAAGAAATTTACATATCTATCAATGTATCAATAAGACCCATTAACTCCTCCATCATGTGAGGAGAATGACCCATTAACAAAAATCAAGAGTTTAGAACCATCTATTTTTAAGTATGTCAAATCCATCCACATCATCAACCTCATCAAAAGCTTTTTTATTCCTCTTCTTTCACACAATCTAAAATAGTGTGAGCGGAATTAAGTCCAACTGCTTCCTCCTTCCTCTAACACCTTCACACCGCCAAATTTCATCTTGTACCCATTCTGTCATCACCCAGATTATGCTTAAAAAGCCCATAAACCATGGTCCAAAACTTGCACACCACCGGACACCATAACAAAACATGGTTGCAATTCTCCTTCGCCCTCTTATACAGATAACAAATATTAACCGAGATCTTACCCCTTTTTCTCAGATTATAAATAGTCAAAATGCATCCTCTACCAGCCTTCCATACAAAGAACGAAACGCAGGGTGGAATATTAGCCTTCCAAATTTGTCGGTCAGGAATCTTGCATCATTTTTGTCATATCTGAACAGACGCTTTAGAAGGACTTGACTGTGAAAGACCCATCCTTAGCAAGGCATCACTGAGGATTATCATTGCTTCCATCTAGGTTCACGAGGGAGAGAGTGCTTAAAAGCCTCTCGTATTCTCCAATCTCTCAATCATTTAAATTTTTTGATACAAAAACCTGTCAAACTCTCTCGCCTCCCTCCACATCTACAAAGAAATCACAGATCTTTGCATCTTTTTTCTAGGCAATAGCAAAGATCTGAGGGTATTGATCCTTAAGGGCACCTCCTTCCAACCGCTGATCTTCCCAAAGTCTTACTCTTATCTCCCTTACCTACCTTTCATCTTATACACTCCTGAAACACATGTCGGCTTGCACCTATTATTTTCCACACACTCTTCCCATGAGGTCTCATGCCCCCTCTGGTGAACCACCCTCTCTCATTCGTTCCAAACTTAGCTGTTGTAACCCTTCTCCATAGCGCTTTACCCTCTTTCATAAACCTCCACAGCCACTTGTCTTGCATAGCCTTATTCATTTCCCCAAAAGATATCAAACCTAGCCCACCTTTGGATAGTGGCTTTTTGAATTATGTCTTTTATTAAATAAATTTCTTTAACTATTACCAGTTTTTTATAAGTATATTTTGATATTGTAATAATTTAGTTTCTTTTTAAGAAAATTTTAAATTTATAGGAATTAGAATTTTTATATTTTCTTTTCATAATTTTTCTTATCACATGTAACTAACTTATATATACGTATACACACAAAGGTTGGTGTAAATCTAACCATATTAAGCCACACCATCAAAAAACATTAATTATTTTGTAATTAGTTTAATAAATACATACTCATGTACAAAAAAAAATTATTACAAATTTTATTCCTATATATATACATATATTTATGCACTGCACCAATCATAAATAATAATTTTTTTAAAGAATTAACAAGAAGAAAAAGAGAGAAGTGTTCATGTCACAGAAAATTCGTATGCATGTAGATGAGGAATTATAATTAAGCAAGTCACTTCATCTTCTTCTAATAATTCTTTTCGAAAAATTGGATTATCAATAATTGGTGCTCTACACATATATATATATATGTATCAATAAAGTTTCTCTTGATTTCAAAAACAAAAATATTGTATCTATTTTTAATACCTAAAAGTTTTATAATTAAAAATTATCATACCCAATGTATGTATTATTGTAATAATTTATTCTATATCATAAATAATAACATAATTAAAGATTTTTTATTGTAATAATTTATTTTAATCATCATTTTAAATATCTTAGAAAATGTGTGTAGAACCAAAGTTAAATTCGAGTAGTAAACGTAAGATAAATAAACACACAAGCACATATATATATAAACACACTGCATCCTCATTTTCCACTTCAAACATAGGGAAGAAATTAAGTCTCTGAAAAACGCAATTCTCTTCCCCAATGTTATGAATTCTCTACTTCATGAACTTTTGAAGAAGCAGGGTTCAAAGATGAAGCAAGCCAGACAAGTCACATTCAGAATCTATAGAGGCATGTCACTTCTCTCATAGGTAGCTCCAGTGCCTAGTAGAAGGTTTCGCTGAAATACTTGCTTTCATTGACCAAAAAAATATTTGGCAATAATGGTTCACTATTTTTGAAATAAAAATAATAGAAACATTATACCTAATCTATGTTTCCTCGGGAAATCTTCCAATTAAGCAGCAGAATAATTTGCTTCCCAAAATAAGGAGTCCACTTTATAGGGCTGATCCCATTAGTATAGTTTCCTTCTCTGGTTCTTTCCTAACATTCTTCTATGCATACCTAATTGTTTTGCATTGTATATAGATGAATAAAAATCACATATTTGATTTCAGTTAAAACCTTCATGGTATGAAAGCAGGTTCTTTGAATCTTAAAGAAACAAAACAACAAAAAATGTTCTTCTGTTGTTTTGAGCCTTCAGGTCTGGAATTTTGGGTCTTTAGTGCTTGGTGAGCCAATTTTGCCAATGAGGTATTCTTTTCTCCCTTTTTCACAAATTAACATCAGTCCTTAACATAATCTCAGAGAGTTCACCTGTCATGGCTGATCAATTCAATGACTAATGATGTCAGTGAGAATTTTCTGTTTTAAACCACAACTCATGAAATCTGCGAACTAGCTAAGGAATTCTACTCAAGCAAAGACAACACTTCTGATATTTTCACTGTTGAACCTAGTCTTCATGACTTACAGTAGGAAGACTTATCTGTAACCCAGTATTATGGCACCCTCCCATGCCACTAGCAGCGCCTAGACGTATTCGAGGAGCTCTCTTGGAACTATCCAAAAGATGGAAGGCACTACAGAGAGATTCTCTAAAGGAAAAAGATATTCAAGTTCCTCATGGGACTTACAAAAATCTTGATAAAGTTCGAAGAAGAATATTAGGAATGAAATCATTAGCCGATGTCATTGAAGTGTTTTCTGAAGCAAAAAGAGAAGAAAGCAGGGAAAATGTGATACTGAGAGAGGCATTCACAAGTCCAACTGTCAACAAAATTCTATCTTGCCTACTCGTGACCCCCCCAACACTGACAACTAACAGAAGAAGGGAAGACCTTGGTGTGATCACTACAGAAAACCAGGTCACACCTGTGACAATTACTGCAAAATTCATGAAAGACCAAAATACAAAATCTGTCAAAAACAAAGAAGAACAAGGAAATCATGTCTCTGTCGATAAAGCAACTTAACTTAATGAGTCATGCACATTTAGTAGAAAAAGATAGAAACCCTTTAAAAAATGTTTCTTTAATAAAATACAACCGTTAACAACATTATAATTGGGACAACAACCCAAAAACGAAATCCTCTAGGTGCTCTTAATGCTATTCCAGGAAAACAAAATACTTGCAATATTAACTCAGGTGCATCTAACTACATAACGGGAGATGCAACTTTGTTCCATGAATAACAATCCATGCATAGCAGATGGATCTCACTCAAAAAGGCCGGAACAGATTGTATTTCCATTCCAAGGGAATTAACCCTAAAAGGAGTTCTTCATGTACCAAATTTGTACTGTAATTTGTTATTGTGGTCCCAAGGTCAAGGATATACCAAGAGGGAGAGTGAACTCGGTTTATAAAATTCTAAGGCCTCCAAAGATATTTTTCAATTTTTCCTTGTAAGTGTTATTCAACCTAAGATGGAACCCAAGTACAATAGCATAAGTAATGATTGTGTGTGAATGAGTATGCAATATCAAGTGATGATAACCAGCAAATAAAGTAAAGAGGAAAGGAAAAAAGTGCAAACTCTTCTATAAAGATTCAGTCACACCACTTGTGTTTACGTCCTCTTTTTCAAGCCAACCATTTGAAATTCCACTACTTTTTTCAGAATATTACAAACACCAGTTGTTCACGGTACCCAACTCACTACTCGCTTATGTTCTCCTAAACACTATCCGCTTGTTTATCAAGGTGTCATACTCACTTTTTACTCATGTTCCCTCAAACATTATACACATGCTTATTAAGGTGTCAAACTCAACTTTCTTTCTTATTTCCTCGAACACTATATATCTATTTGTCAATGTGTCAAGTTTACCTTCCACTCATGTTCACTCGAACATTATATACCTCAAAGGTCTCTCAAAATGTTTCTCACAATGCTTCAAAGAGTATAGATAAAACATTCACTGTCTTCTCTCTATCAAAGAGCATATTTACAAATAATAAGTAAACTTATAGATCAAAGTGAATCAAGAGAATAAGACTTTTCCCTTTGTTTTCACAATCAATTTTTCTCTTAATTCCTCTCATAAAATCTGTAGAAATGAATTACTTATATGTTTGAAAGTCAAAGATAAACATAGAAACTTTTCGAAAATCAGATCTACTATTTAAAAAGACCTAAAATCATGTTATTTTAGAATTCAAGATTTTCTATATAGCGTGATCTTGCATATGACACTTATCATAAAAAGCAATTTATATTAAATTTTGCATAATTTTTTACTTAATTTACGAAAATCATTCCATTTGTCAAATCCAACTTTAATAGAAGTTTGTCTAAAATAAAATAAGTGTAAATCAAGACATGATTTTGCGAAAATTATAATTTTTGATATACTTAACATTAATAAATATAGTTTTACTTTCAGAATTGTGTGATTTTTGAAGTTGTTATAAAATAGAACACATATTCAATCACAGTCAACATTAAGGTATTGTTTCTATATGTTCTGAGAAGTACTTCGCAGAATCTCCTTTTATGACAAACTACCGAGTTAACGCAATATTATGTGTTTTTAGGACAGTGATTCTTGCTGACATACTAAACAGAGTTTTCAAAGTCCCTTCGTTACATGTTTTCATTTGAAAGCATTAAAACCAAATTCTCTCTCTTAATTTTCAAGAAAAGCATATTTTCATAGGGATTTTCATGAATTAAAAAATTAAAAGGAATTCTCTTGAGCCGTTACTCATGAATTACCTAATTTACACAAAAGATGAATAGATCCTGTAAGATATTTTCACTTGATCTTCCAGTTTCTTTTCTTGTTGATGCCCTTAATCTCTCACTATATGTTCAACTTTCTTGTGTCACACCATGCTTGTTAGCTTAAAAATTCAATTGACTTTAGCATGAAAACAAGTCTATATCATTCGTCAAAATCAATAACAAAACTCATTCTATTCAACAGTTATCAATAAGCAAACTTACACAAGGTCATAATAACTGTTTTCCTCAATTTTCCTCAAACATGTGTGAATCTCAAGATTTGGTTACTACCTCTAGAACCTACTAACAACCTCATCCAAAACAATTCTAACCTCAGGTCCCCCCACCAATTCCCCCATGCCAAACACCAAAATGAATTGCCAAGATAGGTAATGGGCCGTGATAAATGATTGTAACTTATAGCCTCCACAATACCACTAAATCCTCACATTAATAACCATGAAGTTGTTTTTACCAAAGATGATGCAAAGACCAGAAATTCTATTAAAAATTAGCATACGCGTGACAGTGTTATTAACCAATTTCACACAACTTGAAAGGAAGAGAAATATCATCTAAAAATTGAAGGCAAGAAATTTCAACCTCTTCCGCTCTTTTTGCAACCTCTGTAGAGGATTCCTGCAAACCACTACTACCAATTAACATAAGCTTAGAAACTATCTTCCTGCTGGGTCCTTCTTCTTGTTCTTCTGCCATAACGTCCATCAAATCCTACCTGTTGAAATCCCATTTGTTAGCAATTACCGAGTTCTCCACAAGCAAAAGCCTCACCAACCAAATAACCAGACACAAAAATCGATTTGAGTTTAGGGGCCTTCATCGCCTCTACTTGTAAAGCCCTATGGGCCTCATTGTTATTCTTTTCTACCCACTCAAACCACTTCCCCCATCTTATCTTAGACCTCTAACTAGATTGGGACCAAAATTGAAAGCCTTTCTAACTCTCTTAGCTTTCAACCCAATCTCGACTGTGGCACTAAATCTCATAGATTTTCAGAACCAGTTTTTTTTTGTGCTTAACACAGTCTTTCAGTTGGTCATTGCAGTCTATTAGACACCACTCTCTATTTAAAATAATGTTTGTGTCCCATCTCGTACTTCTGCTGCCAACTCTTCCTCCTATAATTATGATGACCAAAACTGCAATTATGTTATAATATTCATCCAATAATTGCAGTATCTACTGTTATAGCTTCTTCTTTTTTTAAATATCTACTGTTATAGCTTCTTCCAATAAAATCTTCCTTCTATTTACCCACAAATTAGATCTACACTAAGTTCCAACAGCAATATCATAACCTTTTCTTTAGGGATGGCAATAGGGTGGATTCAGTGCGGGTTTATCCAAAACCCCAATCCTACCCACCCTTATGAAGAGCAAATCCAAACCTCTGGTGGATTTGAATTTTTTTATTTTTTTGGACCATGTTGGATTTGCAGGTTAATTATATTAGTATAAATATAATTATATTTATATTAAGAAAAAATCAAAAATATATTCATTATTGTATATAATATATAAATATAACCATATTTGTTAATATAAATATAAATACAAATATATTCAAAATAATAAAAGATGTATATATATAGCGGGTTTGCATAGGTTTTTAGAAAGTCAAACTCGAACTCAACCCAATCCAACCCTAATTCGCATGATAAGGAAAAAAACCGCATTGGATCAGGTTTGGGTTGGTCAGTTACAGGTTGGGCTGCAAATCTCATCCTTAATTTTGTCTCTTGCGACTACCATGGGACCTATCCTGGAGGATTAGGCATCAAAAATGAGAACCTTTGTCAATTTTTGACATTCAAGACAAGATTACAAAAAAAAAATGAAGACACAAGACACATCTTTTGGAAGAAACAGTGTTGCCTTCTGATTTTTTTTCTTTTCCAGAAAACTCATGTCTTCTGAGTTACCAAAAAACTTCTCTTTTTTCTGCTTCATTTACTTGTAGAAAGTATGCAAAATGTGAAAATGACTAATAATGTAGTGTGTTCTTCATCTCTATTTAATGGATACAAAAATGGTTCTGAAACCAAAAGTTATGTAACAAGCAAGTTGTACGAAAACCAAAACCCAAAAGTTCTAACATTTCAAGATACCATCAATGTCATCTTCCTTTTTCACTCTAAACAACAATAATATTTAAATGCAAAGCCAGTAAACATCCTCACTTGAAAAGGAAAATGACAGTGACTTTAAGGGTGCAGCCAGTTTATACTACCTGATTAATATAGCTTAATCTGGAAACACCAGCTACCAATTTTGCGACATCTTCCCCAAATTCTTCTTCTATCCTGTGAAGCCTTTCACAAGTATCATCTACCACATCATGGAGAACTCCAGCCACAACTGTGTCAATGGCCTGCAGCAGACTCCTGGATCTTAATGAGGAAACTAGCAGAAGAACATTATTACAGAGAAACATTTCCTGAGCCCTAAATCAGTGGGCATACAATTATCCAACATGTGTGGTATTAAGGTAATCAATCCATCAGCAATCAAGTTTGATTGACCATCAACTCAGAGTTATAGAACTAGTACAGAAAGTGTAAAGTTGGTAACCCTAACTATTTTGAAAACAACATTTGGTGTTTTAATTTCTGAGTAGAACAGTACATCGAAAGCAATAGACCAGCAGAGTTTCAGAAAAAACGGCTTTTCTTTGGAGAATAACGACTTGAGTATATTGGTTATTAAAAAACCAGGGCACTCGATAATTCTTATACATTATATATAAGGCACTAATGAAGTTAGTACATTAGGAATTTTCCTATAGACATACAAAATGTGACAAAATCATGATGAACTCAGTTAAGAATTTAACATAATATGCCAGTTCGGCAACATATCAAAAATTTCCCCAAGGTAAAAAATGACAAGCACGGTTGGGAAACCCCTTGCTATTGTAGATAGGTAGAATTTTTAGATATAAATAAATAAATAAAATATATCAACCTTTTTAGCCGAACAATAACCAGAGCATCATAGGAGCAATTTAATTATTCAATACGAAGGATGCAAACAGGCCCAAAATATGAATTTAATTATTCATACTCGTTCTCCGCTTGATGGAACCAGCATGGCTAAGATTCTTCCTGTGTGAATGCAATGAGTTAAATAGGGGTCACCAGTTTTGCGGAACTGCCCATGATGTGCTTTCTTTGCAAATGCAATAGCCTTCTTCACCTGCCTTCACAGATTAAGTTTTAGAGCCAGCACATAATTACATGCAAATCAGATGCGAGTAGAGATGATAAACCTTAGCATCATTAAATATAGGATACCCCGTTACATCTACTCCGTCAAGTATAAAAGAACCTGCAGAACGTTAGTTAATGCTATTAACATGAAAGTTAATGATAAAGAATTGATCACAATACTGAATTTTCTGAACAGACAACTTGTAGCACACAGCATAGCAACAGTTATGAAATCCTAAGAGGTCAAAACATTCATCAGCATCATCTACCAGAAGTGAATAAGGAGCAAAAGAAAGCAGAAAAACAAAATTATTTCCTTCGAAGACCAGAGACTCACCGAGTATTTTTATTTCTCACTTAGAAGAACAGTAAAGCGTACTTTTAAAAAATCATTTCCTTAAACAAACTCAAAGCAAATGCATAAAACTGTTGCAACTAGTGAAGAAGAAAAGAATGGTTGGTGGAAGCAAGAAAGATAGGAGAAAACCGACCTGGCTGTTCATCGAGTTTAGGCCACAGGAAGTCAACCTTGGTGGAAAGGCAGGCGCCGGAGGCAATGGCCATGGCAGTTAAAGCGACGTGAGTGATGGTGGAAGTGACTGCGCCATGAATTGAACCCGAACCCGCAGCGGAGGAGGAGGCGGCGGCGGCAGCTATGACATTAGCGGAGGTGAAGAGAGACGCGAGGGAGGAGGAAACCGCGAATTTAGGCGCAATTTGGTGGAGTATGCAGCGGAATTTGGGGGAATTCCGTAAAGCATGTGGAGGGAATCTGTGGAGGAAGAGGGGACAAGTCCTCTGGGCGAATATCGCTGACGACGTCTGGATTTGGCATGACGCCATTCCTCCCTCTCTGATTCGAGCCTCTTACTTCTGCTTATATATATATATACACACACACACACACACATATGTACATCTATATGAGAAAATTAAAAGAAAAAATATCAGACCCTCTGAGGAGTTCCTACGCACAACAGACGGGGAGAGAGAGAGAGGGGCCTTGTGTATGGTCGGGAATTTTTGAATTTGTTTTCCTTTTTCGGAATTTCCAGAGACTGAAACAGATAACTATCTCGGGGTATTAGACAATTTTTTTGTTCCCTGCATTTATGATATGAAATTACATGTATTTAATTTTTTTTAATTTTTTAATTTTCTTGTAAAATAATATTTTAAATTATTAAGTAAATTTTAAAGTTATTACATAAAAAAAAAGCCCAAAAAATAGCATCAAAATAACTGATTAAAGTAAAGCACCTTAACATGAATGTAAAGAGAAAGAAAAAAAGACTTATTGCATGGTCAATGGAGAGAAAGAGAAAGAGACTTAGAGACGAAAGACCATATAGGGCAGTAACGAAGATTTGTTAATTTGGTATGGCGAGGAGTGAATGATTCTTGAAAATAAAAGAAGTGGGAAAAACAACATGATGGCAATCTTTTGGCTTGAAATTGATGACATAATGGAGATGGTGAATGAACTTTCAATTTGAGAGAAAAGAAAATCTCAATGTTCGAAATAATAGTGATACAATATTTTTTGCTATGACTAGGTAAGGAAAGGTTGGAGAAAGAAGAAGCGGTTACGTTTACATAAGAGGCAACAATAATAAAGGGATAGTGTAAGAAAAAAAATTGCTTTTAAAAATGCTTAGCAATTTGTTAAAAATAGCAAACAATATTTACATAAGTCAAAACAGAAAAACTTTAACCAATTTCAATACAAAATTAAGTATTTGAGAATTAGTATTACATGATTTAAGATAATAAGGTTTACTATCTCCATAATACTAAATTTTGAAAAAACATACAACTATGAAACTTTCAACTTGTAATACAAAATAATAAATAGAAAGATAAAATAAATTTTTATTAAAAAAATAATTAAAAAGATCAATAGATAAAAAATTTAATATTTTTTCTCTTGACAATATATTACATTAAGTCTTAAGCGAATAACATATAGAATATTAATTATAATATTCCATCATGATAATTAAGGTAGTAAATTCTTCGTTATTGTAGAATGCTTTAGGCATGCCCAATAATTTTATGTAAAGAAATAAACATGTCATCGCTATGCATAATATTGTTTGTGGTCAAATTTTGTGTTTTTTTTTTCTTCTTTATCTACAAAAAGAGAAAAATAAAAAACATAAACAAATATGACCCCTAGTTAAATGTGCTTAGGAAATATCAAAATGATTAAGATAGATGAGGGGCAGAAAGGTCCTCAAGCATTTGTTGAATCCCAGTAAATCTCACTGAAATGCAATGGATCCATTATACCAAACAATCAACATAAATGTCATCTTCTCTATAGATATGTAAGACCTAGATATCAAAGTTTAAATTTTTTTTTAAAAAAAGCCTTAATTTGGTATTGAAGCCTAAGGCTGCAAAACTTCATTAATCATGATTGACCTCAAATAATCATGTTTGACATATAAATGATCGACCACAATAATGAAATTTTTATTTCCTTCTCTATAAACAAGTTTTAGGTCTTTCAAGACCCTATGATCTTAGCCAACAATGGGCTGCTGATGTCGAGATTGAACATAAACTGAATAACCTAGTGATTGTGGTTGTTCTTGACAAGGCCACCAATAGTAACGTACCCAAGGTCATACTTAACAGGGTTGTCAATATTAAGTTTAAACCAAGTTGAAAGCGAGGCTCTTCGTCCTGCTTGAGGGAGTCTAGACAAATCTCTTGAATGGAATGAGCATGGGACTAATTAAAAAAGATGAGTGCTTGAAGGGTCTCACAACTATCGTCATTTTCGAAGATGACCTTGTTTCTCTTCTTCTACATAATCCACATTGTAGTAGGGAAGATAGTTTTCCAACAAGAAAATTCCATGAGTAATGATATTTGTTTGAAAATTACACTTAATTCACTTACTGAAACGAGAATAAAGTACTAAAAAACTTTAAATTGATTATACCTCTCCATACTCGTCTTACTATAAGACAGTTGCGAATGTGAAAGATGTTTCCTTTGTTAATGTGACACTGAGAGCATTACTTTTCCCTAATCAAGTTTTAGATTTTTCATGAGAGCACAAACGACTTGAATTATTCAAGAAACCGACCAAGACATTAAGATCATGGTTTAAACTTTCAAGCTTTTAAGGCCACACTTTAGTCTCATAAAGCATGAAAGACACGACAAGATGCATACAAAGAAGGAGTTTTATGGCTTAATTCATTTAATTAGAAGAAAAGATCCAATTCAAGTTAAACTAAGTTCATATAGAGAGAGAAACATATGATGGATCCACTTTAAGATATATTTGGGCTTCATGGATGGAGAATCACTAAATCATGGATTAATAAATTCAAGAAAAACTTTCATGTCTATGTTAAAGGATGGATCCAAGAAGAAAAAAGGTTTGAGCCAAATGTGGAAGCCCATAAAAGAGGAGAACAAGGTACATTTGGCCAAATAGAGGAAAAATGTTTTCCTACCCATGAGGGATTTTTTTCCCGCAAAAGAGAGATTTTCGTCCCTATATTTCTCAATGGTAAAGAGAAAATCAAGATCAAGGAATATTAAAAATCCAATCCAATGAGAATCAAATCATTAATTTTCAAGTTTTCAAGCCAAGATAATATATTTCCATGTGGGGGATCTTCTAACATATAAGGCTCTTTTGGGCGCAATCCATGATCCCATTATACATGTTATGATTAGTCTTAGTATGGATGAAGGGCACTTCAAGGTATCTCTCAATATTCGACCTAGAGTGGATGGAAATGATCTCATTCAAATGGATGACAACCTCTTTATCATATTATTAGAGAAGAAAATCTTGGACTTAATAAAATTAATTTTATATTTAGAACTTACATTGAAGGACTCAAAGAAATAGTGTGTTGACTTTATTTACTTTAAATTGGCTTCCCTAAAAAGAAAAAGACCGCATAGAAAAAAGAGGTGAGATAACCGAGGACCTCTCTTCCCCATCCTGATCAACTTCCACTTTCTCTTAGAGATCTCATGGTGGATAATGTGACAAAATCTTTAAATAAAAAGGACAAAATTATAAGGAGAAAGAAGAATTTTTTGACACATTTCACGAGTGAGAATAAAGTTATTAGTGGCTTTCCCACTAATATTGATTTGGATAATGGGGTTCGAATACAACTCATGGTATATTGTATCTAATTCTAAGAGATCTTGGCTATTTTAAGAGTATCTTCGATAAAATCTCAACTAAGTCTATCATTGGTTTTTCCCATGTCTATCTTGATAGCCATAAACCCTATTTTCCCTTTCCTGCCATGCATTTTTTGAAATGCTTCTTGAGCAATAATGATAATGTCAACGATATGGCACCCTAAGATAAAATTAAATCGACTAATTTCAATTAGTTATTTTTATCACCATTTTAAGCCGATTAGAGAAAGCCTTCATGACAACCTTGTAAATAACATTACACAAATTAATCAATCCAAAATTAGTAAAATTTTTAGCAACATCTTTCTTGGGTATAAGAATAATAAGAGTATTATTAATTGATCTAAAATCAATAGATCCATCAAATACACCATGCACAAACTCTTTAATGTTGGGCCAATAATGTCCCCATGTTTATGATAAGATAATGTGTGAAGCTCATCTGGTCCATGTGTCTTGATTGAACCATAGATTTTAAAGTTCGGAAATCATTTCATCTCTAATTGGGTTAGTCCTCTTTTATCTCTCACCTTCTGTAATACTCAGAATGAGGTTATATAGTTTAAATGGGCCTTAAAGGTCACCTTTAAAGGACTTAATAGGAACATTTAGTCATACACTTAATTTCAATGGGGTCCTCAATAAAGATATTATCCAAGATAACGATAGGAGAAATTCTATGGTAATTTATTCTAATTTTACAAGTGTGGTGATATAAAATAATACTATGGTCCCTAGTTTTAATCCATTTATTCTAATCTTTCTAATCTTTCTGGAACTAGAAAATCTCATCTCTCATTAGGATATCATTAAGTTAAGGTTTAAGAGTTACGTTTAGATTTTCTAGAAATAGGGAATTACGATGTTGAAGAACTCTTTAAATACCCAAAATCCTCCATTGGAGCTGATTTTTTTATTGACTTATGTGACCAAAAGTTTCCTTATTTCAAGTTATAGCTTTGTCCATGAACTTGGTAATTTTAGTCATATGGGGTTTAGGACTAAGAGATAAATCTCCTAAAATCAATACAGTTTTTCTAAGTTACCTGAAACCATAAATATTTTACCTAAACTAAGTGAATCTTCATTCGTAAAAAAAATAATTTTAATAGGATAATGGTCCAAATAGCATTTAACAAGATAAATAATTTCACCTCTTTGAAAAATAATCTGACTCTAAATATTAGAAAAATATTATATAACAGACCTTAGTGATCCTATGAATATAAGAATACCTAGGAGCCTTAAAGATCTAATCAATAAGCTTGAAACTCTCAATTTGAATATGAAAATTTCGGGCCCTTCTATAATAGTCATTGGAAGCACCTGATTGATCCTCAAAGCAAACAATATCATTAAAATCTCTAGCAAGAATCCAAGGTCCATCAGTATTGGAGGCCATGGTTTTAATATTTATTTTCATGATAGTTATAGTGATTAGATTTAATATATTTCACATGGATCAAAGTTAAAAATTAAATGATAAACAAACAAAGCCAATGTAGAGAAATTCAAAGGAATCTAATCCCTTTTTAAAGGTTGGACCACCCTTAAGCCATTTGTACCAATTCCAACTACCATCATGTTTTCACCATGAACATCTAAAGGCTTTTTTGCTTGATGTCGGGATGCTACATAACCCACCTTAATTGACACGTCTCTTCTTTTTTTTTTCATATTATGTTTAACTTGGGTATGAGGGAAAGTTGCATGATGGACTTTTAGCCTAACACCCACTTGTTGGATAATTTGAGCTAGTGTGGGTTTAAAAGGTGATTTCATCAAATTAGGTTTTGTAGAATGTTCTAAAAATGAGGCTCTAGCCCATTAATTCGATTTATTTTCCTAAACCTACTTAATAAATGAACTATTAATTTAATTCAACTCTTTATTACTGATCTAAGTTTTATCTTAACAGCCAAAGGCCCGCTTATTATAGTTGGTTTTATTTATTTACAACCTTTTGTTTCTTGAATTATTTCCTCTCTAAACAATTACAACTTTCCTTTCTAGTCTTAGATTTTTACTCAGTTCAAGTTTTTCGTTTTTTTGGACCATCATCCAAGGACCGATGTAACCCTCCTCTTTAAGTCATCTATTGATAGAGGTCACATCTCTTATTCTTTGCTACATGCAATAGATAAAGAATTAGTTATTCTTAAAAGAATACACGAGAATGTTAGTATTGACATATTAAGTTCTAATTTTGATGAATAACAAAACATAGTTTATTGCGAAGAAATATTTGAGTGTTAGTTGAAGAAACTTTTGTAGTAAAATTCAAATCTTAAGTGTCAAGAATGTAACGATTAAAGAAAATAAAAAGCTTTAAGATTTGAAGATAAGAGTTATGTTTGTAAAATAGGTAACTAGAATTGGCCTAAATCTGATATGAATTTAGTAATTATGGAAATAAATAATATACTGAAAAGATTTTTAATTTTTGAAAAATAAGTTTTTCGTGTAAAAGTTTTTTAATTTGATTTTTAGAATATTAAAAAATGATAAATTACAAATTTTGGATTCTTGGAGAAAATAAAATTTGAGATGTAGAGAAGTTAAAATGATTATGAATTTGTGAGAAACTAACTCTCAATATATTGGTATCTTTTCACAAATGATTATGAAACCAAAATCTAGTAACTAAATTTGTTATCTTTGATAAATGAATTTTGGTAATTGTGATATCCAAAATTTTTCAATTGAATTTTTTAAAGTTAGGATTTATAAGATTTGATAGTGTTGAAATGAAAGAAAATATTTTTGATTTGATTTTATGATATTTTTGTATAAGAAATATTTTAAAATAAAATTTGAATTTCTAAGAAAATTGTAAAAATTAAATTCAAAATGTTTATTGTATGTCTCCCAAATGCATGTATCACACACAACATAAAAACTGCAATATACAAGCAGCCAAGAGTCAGATGATGTGTTATAATATATCACATGCAAAACATCTTCGGGCACATAATAAGTCTGTGTTGTAGGCAATGTATCCAACACATGTATCGTGCACATGTGGTGAGATTTAGTTCTACATTTTGGATTTAATTCATAAAAAATTCCTCAATAGATTTTAACAACTATAAAATATTCTATTATATAAGCAACATGTTTTTTTTTTAAGGATTAAAACAAGAAATTGAAAATAATTGAAGAATTTTTTTTTTTTTAAAAGAGAAAAATAACAATCTATCTTCTCTTTGAGACTCAACTTTAATATCCTGAAGCTATTCTTACATTTGTAGTGTATATTTATCTTTTAATATATTTATCTTTCCATTTCATATTGTAAAATTATAGGAATTTGTAAGAGAGAGTTTTGCAGTAAGTACTTGAAAAAACTCACTAATACCTAAGCTAGACAATATGATACTCTAGCTTGCGTAAAGAGTTAGGTGACAAATTTTTTTGGTCAGGAGCTAGATGTTGTGTTTCATTAGCTTATGTGAGCATTATTAGAGATAAAATAAATTTTCAAGTGGAAAACTTGGGAAGAGGATGTGGGCTGGTGGAGGAACCTTTATAAATCTAGCTAACACTTTCTTTATTCATTATCCTTTGTTTATTTGCTACTTTCAATTTATTTAATGTTTAATTTGATTAATATTATTATTATTTTATGTTTGAATCTTCAAAATAATAAAAAACAAAAGAAAAGTAAAACAATTTATTAAAAACCCAATTCACCCTTCTTGACTTGCTACATATCTTTTTGGGCTAATTACTATAAAAGACTTGTTTTTAATGCCATGAGAAGAACATAAAAGCAGATGGACTTGAGAAATTAGAGAAATAGAAGAAAATCTATCCCTGATATAAACATTAATAGGTCTCAATAAGAAGTCAAAAGAAATTGGTAAAAGAATTCTCTTCATAGGTTGTTCATTTTAGATTCAAAAATTGTTTGTTTCATAGGTTGTTCATTTTAATTTTAAATACACAAAAATAAACTGAAAAGTCCCTACTTTTAAGCAATTATGGTAATGGAAAAGAGCATGAAATCGAATATGGAATAATGGGATCAACTATTTTAATCGGGTATGCCGCAACGACTATCTTCTCATGTTATACTGTTGCAGATATTTTGGATTCACTCTTAATTTTCAGTGGAAATGTTATAGTGTATCATTATCTTCCTATTTTTCAGGAGACTTGTCCTTAAGGTTCAAGTAGCCAACTTTTCTTATAACTCTGCAGTAGCATCTTCCTTGCCGCTTTGAATTTTTTAAAAAAATTCATCCAGAACCTCATCCATGACATGTCTAATTTTTGGACCTTCTCCATCCATACTTCATAATAGAAAATTAAAAAATGTCACGTCATCGCCAAATTTGAGAATGTTCGTGAAGATCATCCATCCTCAACTCTTCAAGAGTATTATTTCTGATTCCTTACAGCCTTTTGTCGTTTTTGCAGCATATAATCTTCATATGTCTGATAACCATCCCCAACCAGAGTGTTTACTAGTTCAATATCAACAGACTTCTCAACAGTAGGAAACTTCATTGTTACTTCTTGTTAAAGAGACATAACTAGCAGTGGATTGAAAAGATCACCACATACTGTTTCTGTAGCTACCACCACTGCAACCTATTAGAATTTATTGTGATTTCTTGTAACAAAATGGTTACAAATGTAATTATGCATAAGTGTTGGGTTTGGTTTGTACATTAGCTGTAAGCTAAACATGTGTATAAACTGTATGTATAAATGCCCATATGACTTCAGTTAATACATATGATCTTCTTCTTCAATCTAGAGTTTTCTCTCACCTCTCTTTGTCCTCTTCCTAAGCAAGACTCTATTGTTTACTCTTAAAACCTTTTTTTTTAAATCATGTTTGTTTAGGCTATCACAGATTCTGATACACCCTTCGAAGACATGATACCAATAGTAGAAGCTTTTTCCTTGTTACTCCTGATAATCACATCTTCAACTTTCAATGCGTTCTGCCTCCCTTCCCTCTCAGGCTATTTGTTTTTGTTTTATTTTTATTTTTTTGCTTCTCTTGTCCTCTCCCTCAGCTTCCTTCTCTCCTTTCCCACTCTTTGATAAATTGTTTGGATTTTCGTCTCAATAGAGTTCTTCAAAGCAGTCAATGTCATAGAGTCTACAAATCCCAACTTTATTGGGTCTTTGAGGTATGGGAAATTGAGTCTTGCGTACTCTCCTCTGAGCTTATATATTGGGCGGTCATAAACGTAAGAAATAGCCTCTATAATATCATAAATTTCAAACCATAACTCTCATTTTATTTTGTGGGGATATAATCTCGACTACCTATTTCCCCTAGTATCTCTGTCTCACTCCCTGTATAGCTTTTTCTCCATTGGGCACAAGTAGGAGCTTGTTGACACAAAGCTTTAAGGTGGGTTTGTTAATGGGTTGTGAGCATAACATGTTTTTGCTTTGCTTTATTGGCTAAATTTTTGGAGGGTATCTCTCTGCTAGAGGTAGACTGAAGAGCCTAGTGGCTCAAGCCCAGGGCTAATCATGATGGTGGGGGTCATTGATGGTGAGCAATGAGAGAAGATTGACTCAAAGGTGTTTTTGCCTCCTGCAAAAATGATAAGTGACAAAAGAGGACTTAGGGTTCTGAGTTGCATGGAAATTTCGTGCAACCAACCTCGTCCGTGTGGCAATAAATCTCCACATATGTTCCGCAAAAGCAAATGTTTTCGCTTTAAGTAGAAGGGTAGTCGGGGCCTGTTGCTTTTCTTCGTGCCAGTGTTGTGTTCGATGGCACTTGGCCCGTTTGGCCTGAAGCATTGCTGTTGGATCCTTCTTTGTTCAACATCGAAGTGTCGATGAGCCGTTGAAGGGTGTCCTCAAGCTGGTGGAACTTGTCAGCAAAACCCACCTTCATTCTGCTCAACCTGTCCTGTACCCCTCCCAAACTGATTTTTAGATTTTCTATCTTTCTTTTTCAGTTATCATCACTCAAATACCAATTGATAGGTCTCAGTCAGAAATTAAAGAAAATTGGTAAAAAAATTATATTCGAGTGAGAATAAACTACAAAATTTTATATTAAAAAATTACTTACTTCATAGTTTATTCATTCCAGCTTTAAATACATGAAAGTGAACTAAAAAATCTTTATTTTTAAGCAATTACGATAATAAAAAAGAACATGAAATCAAAAATAGAAAAATAAGATCAACTATCTTGACTAAATATTTTGGGTTTACTCTTGGTTTTTAGTGAATACGTCATAATGTAACAGATATTGTGTAACATTTGGTTTAACTCCTTTTTTCTTTTAAACATCCATATTAATTAATAATTTAAACTCTAAGATAGTTGTTGAATAATAATAATAAATGAAAGAACGACTGCAAAATTCATTGAGGGTAACTAGATATAAGAACGATCTTCACGTTAATTATTACTTTTTCACTTAGTAACACTATTTTACCTTATCTTATAAAATAGTTAATTCTCATACTTATCATCGTATTTCGTTTTTATATTTCTCTCGTGCTCTTGTTCATTGCTTTTTATTTCTCTCTTATTTTATTTTATTTTTAAAAAAATTAGAAAAAAGAGTTTTACTTTGATAAGTGAAATATGTATAATGTGGAGTTTCCACTTTATTATTAGTGGTACTAATTTGTAAGGTCTATAATAGGTGGATGAATTTATTATATTATATGAAAGACATGCCAAAAAACTCTGTTGTATGAATTGAAATCATTGAAAGGGTGTGTATAATCTCAAGAGGAAGTAAATTTCTTTGCACATGATATTAAATTTAACATTATTATTAAAAATATTATTAAACATACTTAATTGAACATAATTTAAAATATTAGACACTTCAATACTCAAAAATAAAATATGAGATAATACAACGAAATATAAAAGTTAAAACACTTTTTATAACAAAAAGTAATTTTTAGTACATTATCTTTTTATCTTCAATGACATTAAAACATAACACGTGACATGATTTTGAAGTGGTTATCATAAAATTTGCCCTCCATTTAATTGTTTTCTTTGTTCTGTTTTTTTTTTTTTTTTTTATGAAGCCCTCATTTAAATTCAAAAAAATAACATAAAATTACAGAACCCTATTTCCTAACCCATTTTACCCAATACCGATGCCATCTTTCGTTACCAGCAACCAATACTCTATCTCGAGGCCGGACGCCTAATTAGAGGTTTAGTTTGGGACCAGAGTAGGAGGCAGTGAAAATCCTGTGTTAAGGTAAATGCATTTTCGTTGTTTGAGGATTTTGGTATGAAGAAAATATGCGTTCTGCATTGCAATTTTATACAAACCGATTGAAAAATAGAAACATGTAATTGCAAGTCCAACGATATTGAGCTTTTGCATAATCGTATCTTTTTGTTTTCTTCGTTTTCTTCGATCATGTTGAGTTTTTGCACATTCGATTTCCAGTAGTATTGACTGAGCAACCGAGAAGCAAGGGAGAACATCGGCGAGGGCCAGGGAACGCTCTAAACCCTTAATTTCTCTATTCGGGTTTTAATGTCTCCATAGATCTACCTAAACCTCCTGCAAGTATTTTGCCCATGTTCTTGCTTTTGCTTTCTGCGGACATAATGAATGCGTTTGCTGCTTCCTGCTTTCGTCAAATTAAATCTCTAATTCGTTGAGCAAATTGAACCGGTTATATTATTGCTATTAGAGGATCACTGTTTCCAGCTTTATGGTTGCCTTGAAACTTTGGAAAGCATTTACATATGCTTTCAAGGCTTTCTTATATTCTTTCTTTATTGGATTAATTTTTTTAATACATGTAGCATCTGTCTTTTAATATAATGTTTTTCCTTTTCGTTACAATCCTTGGCAGGGGGAGGATTTGAGTGGATATGGCGCTGAATGAAACTTCGCAGACCTTGGGAATTTCAAATGATGATGCAAGTCATACTCAGGATAACATGGTTCCTGATATCTTGAATAATTGGTAAGTAAGTCTTTCTTTGTATGTTTCATACTTCTATTAACATTTTGCCATTACCTAGTTAACCTAGTTAACTTGTGAAAAACATAGAGGTGGCATATTTTTTCTCTTTCTTTCTCTTTTTAGTGCAGAAATATCCTCTCTGTATATATATACACACACATTTATAATTCTCTTTTCACTTAGACCTGAGCTAACTGATAGGTGCTTGTAATTGTTAAAATATGTGACGTCATAGAAAACTTAGTAAGTTGTTACTACTCTTATCTGCTCACAAGCAAAAATGATCCGGAAGGTGTACTAAACCAGTTCGATGTCTGGGTGCTGATTTGTCAAAATACTTTTCTTGTCTGCTTCAGTGTGCTTTTACTACGAGAATACGAATAAAGATTCAGGCAAGTCTTACCAAAATCCTAAATCTTCTGAAAAGCATAAGCTAAAGAAATCTAATTATTTTGGAGTTCTTCTATGTAGTTCCTAAACCTGCCAAGGTCTGGAATACCATTAGATGTTCTTGCAGAAAACAAGTGTGTCAATTAGAACGTGTATGAGAGAAAGGGAGGGATTCAACTGCAGTGTAATGAATGCAATAGTGGGTCAGATATTTACTATTTGCCAAGCTGTTTTTTACATTGAACTGCTATATTGACCTTAATCTTGTTGAGGGAGTTTAGATTGTAATATGAGTAGCTGATTTTTCTGTGACAGAACATGGTTACAAACTACCCTTATCTAGATTTAGACTTATACTTGATCATATTCAAGATTTAGTCATGGCAGAAATTGATAGGCACAATTTTCTTTTACAAACCTTTTGAGATGGGCTGCGTCTTTACTACAATCCATGGTCAAGCTGTGGCATTGTTTCAGTTCTTTTTACCAGTTTTTTAATATGTTACAGTATTCATATCCTGGTCTTGACCGTTAGGTCATAAATTTGTGTGGTGTCATTGACCTTGGAGTAGAATTTGCCAACTGCATCCCACACAACTTTTGTTGTGGATAAGAATATCACAATTTTTGTGATTTCTGTAGCCATGGAGTCCTAGAGTCATGCCATGATTATGGAATTTTCTTTATCCAAGCATCGAATGTGGGTCTTTGGAATTTGGTCCAGTACTCAGAAGATGGCTGAGCTTACCTTTTCCTTTAAGAGTGATCCAAATTAATTGGTACCAACTCGGATAATCTTTTTCTTGAACCAGTAGGCAATTTGCAGTGACTGAAAATCACTGGTGATATCCTTCATGTGGGAGTATGAGCCTGTGTATTGAGATGTAACCTTCAACATTTGTGAATCTATGCTAGGGAGACAAACTGGACATGGCTAGGGTTAATAATATTGGTTGGAACGGTTGTGCCGTGGGAGGGTGCAGTCGACAGTGTGTGGCTGCAGAAAGAGGCCATTGGGAATGAGCAAAGTCTGAGCAGAAGCACCTGACCACTATGTTAGAGTGTGGTTCTGGTGCAGAGAGTGGCATTGTGCTGGACCAACAGAACAGATGAGAACGATGTGTAGAGGAGTGTTGTGTAGACATATTTGCAAACCCATCGGGAGCGACGTGCAGACTGGTGTACAATGTGGCTGGGGGATGCGCATATGCTGACATCTAGGGTTGTGCATCTGGGTGAACTGTGCGATTGAAAGTAACAATGGCACGCTATGCGCGTCTGGACAAACTACGCGACTGAGAGCGGCATTGGCTTCAGAAATATTTGCTTATTATGATATACTTAAACCACATTCTAAAATCATAAAAATTCATACATTACTTACCTTAATTCCAGCTTTTTATCTTCTCAGCTTCAGGCTGGACCTCTTGGGTTTCCAGCTCTTTCTTACTTACTTTCTCTTTTCTTTCTTCCTCTTCCTCCTCTCGGGTTCTCTCTCCTTTGCTCTCAGCTTCCTCTTTCTCTTCTCTCAGAATTTTCCCTCTTCTCTTGGGTTCTCCTTTTTCTTCAGCCTTTCAGATTTCCTCATTTGTCTCCCTCTCGACTTTTCTCTTTTTCTCTCTACTCCTCTTCTTCTTCTTGCGTTGCTTGCTCTTCTCCCATTCTAGTCCCTCCTATTTATAGTGGTGGAGAGTCTGTGAGGAGAGGATATCTCATTTACTAAGCATCATGCATTTGTTCAAGCAAGAGGACACCTATCTCTTCCTCTCCTCCCAAACTTGGCACCTTGATGCCGTGGTGTCCCATTTTTGTTCAAGTTCCGGCTAGCTAGCTTCCATTTTTCTTCTTTCAGGACAGCTTGCTTCCATTTGCTTCCCTTGGTTGACACATTGATGTCTTGGTGTCCCATTTTTGTTCAAGTTCCAGCCAACAGCTTCAATTTCCCTTCTTGCTGGGCAGCTTGCTTCCATTTGCTTCCCTTTGTTGACACCTTGCTGTGTTGGTGTCCAAATGGTGTCCAATCCCCTAGAGAATTTTTCTCCGACATGGGGGATTTTCTCTCCCTCTCATTTTTATCTCTCGGAGAATAAATTCCTCTCCCTTTCATTTCTCGCACTTGGGGGATTTTTCCTCACTTGGGGGATTTTTCTCTCTTGGGGAGGTACTCTTCTTCACTTTTTCACTCTAATTTTCTTTTCTCTCGCCCTAGGGATAGTTTCTCTTTTTCCATCTACCTATCAAACAAATGTCTGTTCCTAATTTTCACCAAAAATATACCTCAAATTAAATATTAATCACATACAATTTTTACCAACATACCTCAAAATCATGCCAAATTATCTCAAGTGTAGGTTAAACAAAAAAAAAATTGCAATTATGCAAATCGTGTTTTGGATTGTTACATATATTGTGTTAAGAATGGTTGATGTGCATTTTATTGAATATTACAACTCTACATAGACAGATTTTTTAGGATGAAAAAAGAAATAAACAATTAATTAAAATTTATTATATAAGGTGTATTTTACTCTTATACACTTCAAGCTAATTTGTTGTTTCTTTAACATTATCTAAGCATAGCATCAAGTTACTACCAAAACATAGATCCCTCTTGTGGCACATCTTCCAGCAGGATGATTAGTTATTTAATTATCAGCGAACAAGGATTATAACACTTATCACAATTCTCTTTTTGTATGAGAAAATATTGATTTTATTGGATGGGATACTTTTAAGCAGAGAGAAGATTCTACCTGTTATCATCAGACAGGAGCTTCCTTAGAACTGGCATGAAGTTTTAGAAACTACTGATTTAGTCAAATTTAAAATAATGATTAGAGAAACAGTGGAACTGTAATGTTCTCTGATTTAAAATAATTATTAAACAATAGAATTCTTCTTTGCTATTCAAGCTTTATATTGTGTTTTAGTTCTATTAAGTTCATGGAAATAATGACAATCACAAACATCCATTTTTACCTTTATTCTCCTCTTCTTTCTTTTGTACTGATTCAGATATGAGGACAATGTTAATTATTTGTTGATATTTCTCCTGTAAATCACTATAATAAGTTAGTTTTGCCCGTGGTATTTTAGTTGTGCTGAACCTGAACCTGTTGTCGATGATGAAGAAGTTGGACGCACACTGGAAGTTATTGCATCCACTGGGAAATTTTGGTAATTCTCCATTTTTTGAGTTTTTGATAGTGAGGAATAGCGATTGTTGCTCTCATAATACATATGATACTAAAACACATGATGTGATGGATCTTTTACTTTTTCTTGACATGAACATGTGAAGCACCTTTACTCTATTGATATTCCAGTATTATGTTCCTGAATAAGGTGTAAAATTGGTACTACGTGATATATAATTTGGAAATTGGTACTACGTGATATATAATTTGGCTTGATTTGAATTTATCTTATGCTGTTCACTCTTGATTTGAAGGTTCTAGGAGGATATCTAGTTCTCCTCATATGTAATTTTCTCTCTCTTCTTAATAATATTTCTTTTTGTGTAGAAAACAGTCTTGATATATTGCATTAGACTGAAATTGTTCACGAAGTTGTCTTTTTTTTCTAGATAGAAGAAAGAAATATTAATAGATGAAGAAAAAAAGCACAAAAAATGGAGCAAAAGGAAAAAAAATAAAAAAAGGAGAAAGTCCAATGACTGAGGAAAAGATAGCTAGCCAATCCTTTAGCCAATAGATAATTTCTATTCTTTAAAGTGCCTCCTTAACTCAAAGGGATGCCAAGAAAGATGGTTTATTCCAAAGAAGCAACCTGGAGAATTTATCTGTAAACATTTTAAGGGTTTCTCACAGTCAAATCACCCATAGCCAGCTACCATTGCCCGGTGCCAAAAGGCCGGATCTCCCTTTCTTGCCAAAATCTAGAAGTGCAGGTGATATAAATATCTCAGGATTACCATGGGAAGTCCAAGAAAAAAATTCGGATATTTGGAAGAAAAGTCTTTAAGCCTGGTCACATTACAAAAAGAGATGGTTATGAGTCTTAACAGCTTTGGAACACATAACACAATCTTGGGGACAAAGCATGGTTGGGTATGCAAACTTGGAGCAAATCATTTGTACTCAACCTACCAAAAATAGCAAACCAAATAAAAACCTTTTCCTTTGAGGAAGCATAATCCTTCAACATGTTTTACTGATAGTTCAAAATGTTTTACCAGAGGTTTTAAGTTGATCGATGCTTTCTTTAAATGTGAACTTATATAGTTTTTTAGACTAGTGTTTTGGTGAAGCTGTAGTGCCATAAGATCTGGAATTGAATACTCCAATCATGTTGCCCTCGGGGAGTAGCTATGCTTTTGGCCAATCCTTAAGAAAGAAAAATGTATTGTTGTCTTAGGTATCTCTATAATAGTGTATTATTTCTTCAGCATAATTGTAATCACAACAAGATAGAAATATGTCAAACTATTCTTTATTGGGAAACATGAAAATGTTTCATGGGTTGCAGTCTTCATCATGTGAGATTAAGTTAATTTTTTTGAAGAGCCATTTTAATCATAAATGGTTTTCTTGTTTTCTCTTAATGTTTTCTTTTGCTTGTTATTTGCATCGTTGTCATGCTTTTACGTATTTATGGTAACTCTCTTCCGGACCCCTTATATGCAGTCTTGGTTGGAACATATTTTCTCCAATTTGTTAACTTTTTAATGAACTATCTTGTTGACATGAAAGGGTAGAGGAGCTAGAGAGAGATTAATACATGATGGTTATTTATGTTAAATGGTATTACACTGCAGGCATGATTGGGAAAAATTGAAGGGCATGCTATCCTTTAAGCTGAAGCAGGTATGGGGAGGTATGCCGGCATGTGGGTCTCTGATTACTCAATGACTGATTGTAGTTCTTGTTTTTAATCTAAAAAATTTTCGACTTTTACAAATGGAAGTGTATGATTGCATTAATTCTATTTTTTTTTATTTAAGTGATTGCATCAATTCTATGTTATAATGTTTTTGCCTCATTGTTATTCTTTTTCGTCGTGAAGGTTTTATCAGAATATCCTGAGGCAAGAATGACAGCTGATGAACAAAATGCTTCTTTGGGGGAAATGTACACACAGTTGGTAAAACGGTTGGATGAAGGTAGTTGAAATGAATCTTCATCTTTCTTTGTCACTAATAGCATTGGTAGTGGATGCAAATTTATGAGTTTGAGAGTGGGGATAACAATTAGTCAAGCTCTGTCAACATCCTGGTCTCAGGATCGGATTTTATCAGCCAACTATGGTTGAATATGTTGAATTAAGGCTTAGGGTTTGCTAGGCAACCTGATAATCTTCTAGAGTCAGGCACTCAAAAGCTTTTTTTTTGGGGGATAAATTCTTTACTGATCTTTATTGATGAAATAGCTTACACATATACATGGGGAAGGCTATTGCTACCGGTTTCCTGATTAGGAGGGTCTAACACATCATTAGTCAACCTAAACTTTCTATTTTATTTTATTTCTAAATAGCTTAATTTTTCTATTCCTAAATAACTCCTAAAACTGAATCCTAAGCTAAAACAACAAGAGTTTAACACTGCATGCTTTTCTGCTTTTGGTCCTTGGTCTCCTTTTTGAGCATTGCATTTACTTTTTGTCTATAGGATTGCAACCTTCTGTTGTAAGGTTCTTGTCCTCAAGCACCAACATGAGAAACCGAGTCAGCCCAGGGTAAATAACCACCCAAAATCCCGAATCTGGAGGTTGCCCCTGTGGTTCATATGGATGGAATGAAAGTTGTAGTGAATCCTAAAGGTCATTGAAGTGTCCAAACAGTTAGGAAGTCTTCAACTAGCATTGAAGTAAATTTTATGCCCTTAAAAAACTAGAATAATTTCCTGTGCTGAACAGACACCAGTAGAATTTAGAATTGTATGCTGGAGGTGGAAACCATGTAGGTGTACCAAAATCCGTGGTAAATTGAGCTAGTAATTGATGGAGCTGGAACTCTTGATTTGCATCATCAAAATCTGTTTTGAATTGTATATGTGAGACTGAATGAGAGTGTCGCTGGCAAAAAAAAAGATTTTGATAATCAAACGATCCCAAGAGGTTAACTGACCTATCAAACCCAGGAAAATCAATAATCCTTCAAAGTGTTGGAAGGCCACTTGACATTCCTCATTCCTTTGGGCACCCCCAAGACAAATAAATCTTGTTAGATTGGCTTGCCTGCCATTTTGGCAAAAAAAAAAAAGATTTTAATGATCAAATAATCCCAAGCGGTCAACTGACCTATCAAAACCAGGAAAATCAATATTCCATCAAAACTTTGGAAGGCCACTTGACATTTCTCATTCCTTCAGATATTGCCAAGAAAAGTAAATCTTGTTAGATTGGCTTGCCTGCTAGTTCTTCTTTGGCTGTCCCATGGGATAGAAGTGGAGTGTACTTCGGTATAGAAGAACTAGTCTAAACTTGATATAGAATTAGACTTTAAATTGTTACATTACAAATACGACTTTTCCATTTAATTGCGATTATCATATTGAAATCATACTCATATAGAGATTGTCTCTTGGATGGATATAGAATTAGATTTTAAACTGGTATATGTCGTATAGAATTAGAATCTAGAAGAGAAAAATGAAGTCTTCCACGGATCATGAGTTGAAGTTTTCTAATGAAAGAAATGCAAGAGTAGGCTTTGCAATGTGACTTGATTTGCTTGGGTGTGGAAGGATCAGGCTCTCGTATTAAGGAAGATAGACAGATATGTTAGATGGTGGAAAGGCTAGAATAGAACATTTCATTCTTTCAGGAAATGGGCTTAGGAGGTCAGCTTGGCTAGCAAGAGCTAACATAATTTGATTCCATTACCTTTCTAGACAAGGGGAAAGAAGACCAAAAGAATCACCAAACAGTTGACTTTGTGAACAACACAAGCAAAGAGTTGACAAAGGAAAAGAAAGCTCCACATTTTTTATTGAAACAAAAAGTGTGAAGTATATATATTAACAAGATATAAAGGGGTACCACCCGTATACAAAAAAATTATAATTGAGTTAATGTATCAGTGATATTTCCAAATCCTCATCCATGTAGATGTCATGACTCAACAAGATAGGTCGAAAATAATGAAATCATTTATCTCTAATTCTGTGTGTCTCAACCTCAATTCCCTCAAAAGTCCTATTATTCTTGTAACACCAAAAAATAGTTAATAAAATCAACTCTACAGACTCTCTTTTATTATTGTAATTAAACGAGAAAATATGTGAATGTCTCTGATAATTTTATCCAAATAGACCAAGGATATGTATACACATACAGAAGGATCTATATAAGGTAACTAGCTTAATTAACCTATCAATTTGCTGCCTATAATTACAGTATTATATATGGAAAATCAATTGCCTACAATTGTGCTATTGTACAAGGAAAATATGCTTTACTCCTGCATATATATTAATCATACCTAGCTTTTACAAAGATATTCAGTCCGAGTTTCATTTAAAGCTTTTGTGAATATATCACCTAGTTGTTCTCTTGTTTTCACATAATCAATAGAGATTAAGTTCTCTTGAATCTTCTCACGGATAAAGTGACAATCAGGCTCGATATGTTTGGTTCTTTCATGGTATACCAGATTTGAGATAATATGAAGGACAACTTGATTATTATAGCAGAGTTTTGTAGGTGACACATGCTTCAAACCAACTTTTGCTAAAAAGTGCTGTATGCATAAGATTTCACATGCAGATTGGGTCATAGCTCTGTATTCGGACTCGGCACTGGACTGAGATACAACAACCTGCTTCTTACTCCTCCATGATATCAGGTTCCCACCAATAAAAACGCAATAATCCATAATGGACCTTCTACTAACTTTAGATATGGCCAAATCAACATCTGCAAAACATTCAATGTGAGTGTGTTCATGATTGTTGAACAAAATGTCAAGTCTTGGAGCTCCTTTTAAGTAATACAGAATTTGTTTTAGAGTCTCTTAATGTCTGAGTGTAGATATAAATTGGTTAGTAACACTGACAACGTATGTAATATCTGAACGAGTCGCTTTGATATAGTTTAATTTCCTAACTAATCGCCTGCATCCTTTTAGATCATCAAGATGATTGCATCATTTTTGTAATATGTACATTTAGCACCATTCATATGTTGTATGGCTTAGCTCACAGCTTTCCAGTTTTTGCAAGTAGATCAACTACATATTTCATCTGAGATAAGAAAATGTCTTTCTTGCTTCTTGTTGTTTCTATTTTCAAGAAGTATTTCAGCTGATCCAAGTTTATGGTGTGAAATTTGGTATGCAAGAATGACTTGAGAGAATATATTCTTGCACAATCATCTCCTATAATGACAATATCATCGATATAAATAATAAAAAGTATAATACTAGTTGATTATCTATAGAAGATCGAATGGTCACACATGCTCTTATTCAACCTAAATTCCAAAACTATTTCGCTAAATTTGCCAAACCACGCACGAGAAGTCTACTTCAAACCATACAAAGATTTCTTCATATGACAGATTTTCGTACTCTCCCTGAGTAATAAAGCTTGGTGGTTGTTTTATATACACTTTTTTTAAGAGTCGCTATGAAGAAATGCATTCTCGATATCCAACTGGTATAATAGCCAGTTTTGAGATAACGTAATAGAAATGAACAAACGGACAAATATAAGTTTGACCACCGGAGAGAAAATATTCAAATAATCTACCATATAAGTTTGAGCATAACTTTTTGCTACAAGTTTAATTTTAGTCTTGTCACAGAGGCATCTGAGTTTACTTTAACTGAAAAGACCCATTTGCACACCACAACTTTTTTACCTGTAGGTAAATCCACAAAATCCCAAGTATGATTTTCATCGAGAGTATTGATCTCCTCAAGTATTACATTACTTCAATTAAGGTGATTCAGAGTCTCCTTAACTGATTTGGGTGTAAAAATTGAATTTATATTAACAATTAAAGAGTTAGACGAAGGAGATAGGTGATTATATGAAATAAAATTAACAATGAGATAAATAGAGTTAGGAATAATGCATTGACGTTTACTTTTGCGAAGACTAACGGAAAAATTTAAGTTATGTGGGGTAGGATCAGATGACGAAAAAGCTGGTGCAAGATATGTATCATTAGTTTGGTTTTTTCTGAAATAAACACGAAGAATTGACAGTTGTACTTGAGTTAAAGGCACACAAATACCATCATTAGTTTACTCAACTAGAGCTGAAGGCACATCATCAAGAGAAACATTATTATTTGATTGCTTACTAGAGGCATTTGGTATGAATCTATAGATGAACCATTCATCGTCTTCCCCCTGATTTGTAGAATTTGACAATGAGGAGAAGAACAATGTATTTTCCAAAAAAACTACATTAGTTGATACCAAATATTTATTGAGATATAGAGAGTAGCATCGATATTCTTTTTGAAAGGGAGAATATCCCAAAAAAACACACTTTAAGGCGTTTGCGTCCAACTTGGTAATATTAGGCCGTACATCTCGACTATAACAGGTGCTACTAAATACCCACGACTATACTGAAAATAATGATTTGTTTGAAAAAAAAACACTGTAAGAAACATTTCTATCAAGCATTATAGACAGTAGACGATTAATCAAGAAATAGGCAATGGAAACATCATCAGCCTAGAATTGTTTAAGAACTTGTGTTTGGAACAAAAGGGCTCGAGCAGTCTTAAGTAAATATTTGTTATTTCTATCAGTAAATCCATTTTGAGAGGGTGTATCAACACAAGAGAACTAGTGAAGGATCCTTGTTGAGTCATATGAATATGAAATGAGTCCGACATATATATTTTAGCATTATCATTTTTCAATACATGCATATAAACATTAAATTAGATTTTAATTTCAGCATAAAAGTATAAAAGTGAGAAAACACTTCAGAATGATTTGTCAAAATATATTCAAGCCATTCGAGAAAAATCATCCACAAAGGTAATAAAATATTTAAATCATGTTTTAGACACAACAGGACAAAGATTTAAAACATCAAAATGAATTAATTCAAAAGTAGATTTATTTTGTTTATTAATTCTTGTACTTGATGTGGTACGGTGATGTTTTGCAAATTAACATGATTTGCAATCTAATGAAGTTACATCATGAAACTGAGGACATACTTTCTTCAACATATGGAGAGAGTGATGTTTCAATTGACAATGTGTTTCAAATGGAGGAATTACATTAGAGTAGACAACTGATCGAGGCACCTAAGTATCAAGAATGTAGAGACTATCTGAAACATGTCTTTTACCAATAATTTGTTTTTTCATATGATCCTAAAAAAGATAATGATTGGAAGAGAATGAAATACAACAATTAAGGTTTTTAGTAAACATACTCACAGAATTAAAATCAAAATCAAGTTTATGTAGACTTAATACAGATGACAAGGTAATTGAGGAAATTAGTTTTATAATCGCAAAACCACAATTTTATAGATTGACTCATCAACAATAGTTATGAGAGAAGGTGTTTTGTGTGATCGAAAGTTTAAAAAGATATTCAGATTACCTATTATGTGATCTATAGCACTAAAATCAATCACACATTTGTTTGAAAAGATAATACATCTTTTACCTAATTTAGGAAGACCAGTAACTGGAGTGCATTCCTTCAAAGATTTTTGACACTGAAAGAATTTAGTATACTCGTAAGCTGAAACTATAATAGTTTGGTCAAACATGGAGCTAATAGCAATATTAGCAGCTTGTGTTCTCTGATTGCGATTTTGTAATTTCTTGTAGCACTGCTTTACAGTAGCAGTAAACAATATTAAATTGTTGTTGCGGTTATCCATAACTTTGTTTCCTCATATGGTATTATTCATTACTCCTCCTTTGGCAAGAAGAACATTGGTTTGCTAATAGGTGTCGTATTATCCGTGCGTAGCACCCAATTGAAAAATTTCTGAAGAGAGGTGATCTCAGAACTGGAGAGAATATGAGTTTTAACCATCTCAAATTTAGTTGGAAGACCAACAAACAGAACTCATTATGACCATCTACTCTCTCTAGATTTGTTGTACTTGATGTTAGCACTGAATGACAAAAATATATTGAGCTCCTCATGTGTCTTCTTGAAGTCCATAAAATAGGTCGTGAGTGATTTGACCTCTTTCGCATAGTAGATGGTCATATATGTAACACACATTTTCTTTACCTGAATACAAGAACTCCAAATAATTTGTTAGTTTTTTAATAAACTCATAGTGATTAATTAGACTAATTATTTCACAGTCAATTGAATTTCTAATTTGCAAAAGTAACTGTGCATATCTCTCAGCCAAGTTTGTTTAGTTGCATCAATGGGAGAGTTTTGAATTAACTGATCATCTTTGTCAATACTAAGTAGATAAACCTTAATAGTCTTGCTCTGCTCCAGATAATTGGTGGCATTCACTTTATGTTTAGTAATTTTCGACAAAGGTAGAATTATCTCATTTACAAAGATTTTGTTATCACCAATTATAATTCAGTAATTAAAATGTAACCTAAAACACTCAAAAACACAACAAGTAGAGATAGACGAAAAACCCAATAAATAAACCAGAAATTCAAACGTAGGCAGAATAGTTAGACAGACATGGTTGCCACCAGAACCTCACACGCCAAGCACCCCCCACCTCCAACACCCCACGTGCCACCGCTCGTGCCATTGTTAGAAACACCACGCACTGCTCGCTTTGACCGAAAATCACCACAGAATCGCAGCGCGCCAAATTTAGATTGGATCTCGTGAATCGTGCTGAAAATCATTGGGATCTGGCTTTCATGCAATCTGGCTGCCATCTTGGCTTTTTCCTCTCTGACCTTTTGGTTTCGTGCGCGGATCCAGTCGAAAAGTGTCTCTTCGGCTTTTGTCTCCATGCGGTTGCCGCTTGTCTTCTGGTTCCAAACGTGCACGAGAAGAGTGCCGCGCGATTCTATTTCTCATCGATCCAGCTTCTTCTGCTTCACCACTATGCCTACCGCACACAGATTGATAGGACACAGGTTAGGTTGGAGACGCGCACGAGAAGATCGTCGTGCAATTTTGTTTCACACCGATCTATCTTCTTTTGCTTCACCGCGCCAGCCTCATATAGATTTGATCAGAGGTCGATTCTGTCAATCTGCTGCCGACATCGGGAATGGTTTGCTCAATCCCTCTCTGACTTGATCTAGTTTAGCTCTCTCTCAATCCCTAATTCTAATACCATGTAAAAAGAAAAATATGTGAATGTTTTTGATAATTTTATTCAAATAGACCATAATATATATATACACATACAGAGAGATTTTTATGAGGTAACTAGCTTTATTAGCCTTTTAATTTACTGCCTATAATTACGATATTATACATGGGAAGTCAATTGCCTACAATTATGTTACTATACAAGGAAAATATGTTGTAATCCATAACAATTACAAACCCCATCCTACGCCGAAATCTCATTTTGTAATCCATAACAATTACAAACCCCGTCCTACACCCAAATCTCATCTTTAAGAGTAACTGCCATAACCCAATTAATCCCTAAAAAGCCATAGACCATTCTCCGTAATTAATAGGCCATAGAGCATCTTAAGAGGTTATGGTTGCAGGATTTTGCAATTTTTTTACACAAGTAGCACCTATTGACTGGTCTGAAGTCTCTAATATCGTTTGCACCTTCCTTCTTGACAATAAATACTAAAAAAGTTGAGTTTGAGGATTCTAAAAATATACAAGATTTATGCAGCTCTGTAAATAACTTCACCACATCCCCCTTAATAATGTGCCAAATATCTTGTAGGAACTTCATATTGAAGCCATCTAGAACAGGACCTTTATCACCATTACACTTTCTCAAACCCTCTAAAATCTCTTCCTCAGAAAATTCTTTTTCCAACATCAGTCTATTGTCTTCAGAAAGCCTTTTAAACTGTAAACCCCCTAATCTAGAACTTCTCACAAATTCTTCCTCATCCATTCTATTGACTCTAGTAACGCATCTATATTGAGAATGGAGTCAAAAAATAATCTTGCTATGCTTACCATTTTATAAGGATGGAATAAGGATAAGAAGTATGCATATTTGGGGAAGTAGCCAACAATCAGTAACAACATTGTCTTACCATGTGAAGGAGGAAGGCCTTCCACAAAATTCCTTCAACACATTTGCTGAGGGATGGGAGAGGGTTGCGATATATCTACGAGCTGAAGTTGTTCAACCTTGTTGCTTTAACAAAATGGCATGGACAAAATTGAACATTATCGGATGAAATCATGTATTTTACTATTTGAGATCGTTCCAATAAAAGTCATTGGCCACTCATTGTTTGATATCATTTAGGTCCTTGGTTATGGAAAACCAAGAAATATATGAGAAAATTCAAAGAAGTGGGTAGAAAATAAACCCTCTTTTATAGAGAAGTGAGCCATTTTGGAAGGACCACTTTTCACTTGTCGCTGCAAACTTGTAATCAGTTTACTTTTTCTTGTAATTTGAGTTAGTAATATGATTGTGTTGAAAATATCAAGTTGAGGCATTGAGGTAGCTATTAATTTCCCCTGATTTTAAGAGTGGTGGGAAGGAGCATCATCCACCAAACTTTCTTTCCTTGCTCGATATTCCACCATAAACTCAAAACCCATAAGTTTTCCCAAGCAGCATTATTTTGGAAACTGATCTCTCGTTCAAAATAAGAACTTAAGTCTATAATGATTTGTGTGAACCATAAAACAACCTCCCCTACAAATGGGGTCTCTAGGGAAAGCTATTAATGCTTTTTCTGATAACGGTGATAGGTTTGACTCCCTATTGTAGTACTACTTCTATACCATAGCTTGAGGCATTGCACTTGATGATAAAGCTCTTGCGGAAATCTGTAAGTGCTAGGACTAGTATAGTAGTTATGCCTTCTTGAGTTGTTCAAAAGCAACTGAAGTCTCAAAAATTCAACCAAATGCATCTTTACCTAGCATGGCTGCCAATAGTCCTGTAATAATTCCATAATCTTTCAGAAATTTCTCTACCACCGAGTTAAACTTAGTAAATCCAAAGCCTTTAATGGTAGTTGGCTTTGGCCATTGTAACATGGAAAAAATTTTGGTTGGCACTCCATTTACAAATATAGTATGGCCCTGATATGAGATTTGCAACTGTAGCAAAGAGACATTTGGACTTTTTTAAGAATAAGCTATGAGCCTTTAACATGGAAAAAAATTATCCTAAGATGGCCAGTATGTCCCGCCATGTTCTGTTGTAGGTCAGAACATGATTGAAGAAAAGCAATGCCAATTTGCATAGATAGGACCAGAAAACTTGATTCGTGAGCACTTTGGAAAACAATACAATTAAGAACTCATATCTATGCTATTGCATGATAGAAGAAGGTTTTTGAATTTTTCAGAGATAACGGGATGGAAAATAGAGTGACATGTGGAAGTTATGAGAAACCTTAATGATTGGGGAATTAATGACTATACGGCTCTTATAAGTGCACTCTCCTCCTGCAGTAAATAATGAGAGTAAGGATCAATCAATTTGGAGACTTAATCCGAGAGGGTCTTTCTCAGTTTTTGTATAAATATTTGACTAAGACAATTGCCACAAAAAAATCAATTTTCCTTTCCGGCAAATCTAGAAGGTTAATACTCCACTCATAGTTGTTTTCTTTGAGTGGGAAGTAGGTTGTGAGTTTATCTTTACTATTGACAAACTAAGAGAAGGGGAAAGATTTAAGTGAATGACTATTCTATAAGCAAGAGGGAAGCGGGTCTTGTAATCACATCCTCTTTTGGTGCTGCTTGTGTATAAGTTATGGACCACGACTTATAGGTTATTATGGATCAATTGGGCGATGGTTGGATCTGTAAAGAAAGAGATTTTGGTTTGGAGAGGTATTAGGTGAGAGAAGAAAAGTGAGTTTCATCCCCCTTACTATCTTTTGGGTGGTGTGGAAAGAGAGGAATAAGAGAGCTTTTGAAGGGGTGAAAGATAATTTTGATAGGGTTAAAAATAGATGATTATAGACCCATGGTTTTTTGGTTATGCGTCATCCTCTTATATAATGGAGGATTTTGGGGATTTCATTGACTTTCTAATAGACATGTAAATACTTTTTATACATAAGTTGGCACCCTCTTGATATTTGTATAGTATCAGTCATACCATTCTTTTTATTTAGAAAAAAACTCATAATTACCGTGATGGGAAGAAAAGATGATTCATACTTTCTAGATATCCTAATCTAGTGATACTTGGATTATAGATCTAACTTTATAAAGAACTAGGCTCCATGCTATTCTTTCAACAAGTTCTTAATTATTAGAATAGGAAATTTCTCCTTGATTGTTTTCTAAATAAGGACAGGATAGTCATAAAGATGCTGGGTATCGTTTGCCTTTTTAACTAGCAAATACCAGAGAGAAAGGAGACTAGCTGGCTCATATAATTCCTTGCTCTAACATCTCCTAATGTTTAATATTGCTTCCAATATGATCATGATCCCATGATCATGAACTTGTTTGGGCGGTAATCCTGTTGGAATGCAAAAATGGAGTCAAAGTTTGTTAGCAACTATTGTAACTCAAATTGACAACTCTATTCAATTATAAGAGTCATTAGCTGTGCTCCATTTTTTTCCTCCATAATCTCCATACCTTGGAGATTAATGGTGCCACCATTGTGGTGGAAGGACATACTCATTTATGCAAAAACCTATGAGATCGACCTAGTTTACATAGTCAATTCCACCTAACATCACTTTGAACCCATTGAGGGGTGGGACGAACAATTAGAAAGAAAAAGGATAATTATCCAAAACTACTCCAGTGTTATGAGACATACCTAGGCTCTGAATGGGCTCTTTGTTTGTCAGCATGACTCTTAGTCTCGTTGTGGCTCTATTAGAACAAAGAATTCGGCGTCTAATATTTCATCAATGGAGCAGTGAATACTTCCTGAATCCACTAGCATGAGAAGTGTGTGACCAACACCTATAACCTTGATTTTCATTGTCTGTGTTGTTGTGGCTCTTGTAATAGGCTAATAACATGTATGAGTCCTCTTCCTTAAAGCTCCCTATGACAGTGCTAGCTTCAAGTTCTAATTCTTTTTGTGAATTCAAGCTAAAATAGTTCTTACATACTTGTCCTTGAATAATTGTTTGTCATAATTAAAATAAAGCCCCTTCTTCCTCCAGTATCTCTTCTTTGCTTAACTTTTTTTTAATGAATTGCGACTTGTTGTGGATGTTGGCCCCGTGCTTGGTTAGCAAGGAATATGTCCACTTCTTCTTCCCTTCTTTCCTAAAGCTTGGCAAGGCTATGGTTGTGGTCAAATCAGGAAAGTGTTGTAGTTCCTCCAATATGGCTATATAGTACATTTTGTTCAGTAGGCAGATGCTCCAATTGTTCGAAAGGACATTCGTACTCCTCGACTATCTGCTAATGTTTGAAAAAAGTGTTAATACCTATTTAACCAGATTAGGCAATCAACCTTCCCATCAAAATGAAGAAATTTCAGTTTGGCAATTCCTTGGAACTGTCCATCTGTCATCAATTTTTATCACTCTCTTATTTCTGCACTAGTTAATGACAACGCCTGTTGCATCCCCTTGGCACCGAATAGCTTGCGGAAAGATTTTCAATTTAGATCATCAATTTATACTGCCTTGTTTCTGGTTGGTTTCAATCCTCTTGGTACTGCTTGCGGAAGACCTCAAACTGTTCTTGTAATGATTTGAAGTCCCACATGATTGATACCTCTTATACCGGTTTTTTTTTCACTGTCTCAGGCTTGAAATTTTGTCATGGGTCCTGTAGTGAAAAGTCCTCCAATCAAATTAGCAGCTTTGCTAGTTGGATCTGTGGCCTTGATGACCTTTGTTGAGGCTCGTTTATAGGGAACCTCTGACTACTAGAGCTTGTTCTATTTTTAGACTAATTAATAGATTCTTTTGTCAATGAAGATTGTTAACATATTTATAGGGAAAACTGTCACAGCTAGTCTTCCGTTATTCCTCAGGATACTATAGATCCTTGTTGTCATGTTCCAACTCCTAACACAAGGGCCTTTGTTGAGGCTTTTTAATGTAATATCTAAACCAAAAGTCCTTACTAGACTATTATCGTAAGAGTCCCTTACTAGGCTATTACTTTCAGAGTGGAATACCCTGTTGGGGAGGCATTGTTGTTTGGTGGAGAAATGTTGCTGTTTTTCTTCTTTTTCCCATGGGTGCCAAGAACAAATGTAAGACTGGTAAACTGGTTCTGGATTTTGACTGCATCGCATAACAGTGCAGTTCCTCTGGGTTGGACAAGCCTTCTTCTGGACCAGTTTTCATCAGTTTAGACATGTTTTTAGAATTATTTTGCCCTCTCCTTTGATTGGGGATGGTTTGTATTCCATTCAAATGGTGATCCATGCTGAGTTAAGTACTCGAATAGATTTTTTGATGCCCTTAGTAGCATAGAGTGTTGTGGAACTTGCTTTGATGCTCTATGTAACTTTTTAAGATTAAAATTTAGTTGAGAACTGGTATAGGTTACCTTCTCTCTCTCTTTCTCTATCTCTCTCTTTCTCTCAGAATGCAAAAACACAAATTTGCATGTGCTTGTGTGTGTACCTACAAACTCCCTTAGCAATTTGGAAAAAAGAACCTGCCACTTGACCTTTACTTTTTTTATACTAGTCAGTGATCAACCTGTTTGCAGAAAAAGGGACATTTTGAGAAAAAAGATTGTGCTATTCGAAAGGAAAACAGTAGGTGGTTTCTGCAGGAAAATGTCACATTGAAATTGGGGTATGATCTGTGAGCCCCTAAGCTTCTTCTTTAGGTTTAGTTACTTGGTCACTTTGATTTTATGAACCTTTTCTTCTTTCTTGATGAGTGTCTTTATGAGCCTAGTTCAATGATTTGTGGGAATGCATTTACTATTAATGGTTTAGTGGTTCCATTCTCTTTTACCAAAAAAGGTTTATCGGTTCTTTATTTGCTTTATATTGTCCAGTTTGCTTGTGTATGCTCTTTTGCTGCAGGTGATGGTTTAATTTTTATTTTTGTTTCCTATTCTTGTTTTTACAGTGCTTCATAGTTTTGATGAAGGGCCACCATTCACTTTGCAAAGGCTATGTGAGGTGAGATCATTGCATTTTGCTTCGTCCAATAAACATACACCATATATGCGCATGCTTCAAATAAAAGTCTAATAGTTATAATAGTAATCCGTGAGAACTTTACTTGGGAGGCAACAAAAGAATGGATCCTCACGATAGACAATCTTATAAAAGGAGGTATATAATTTTAACCAATAGATGCTTCATTTTCATAGAAAATGCTGAGTCTTGTAACCACCTTACTCCACTGCCCCTTCACTCACAAGCTATGGGCCACGGTCCATGGTTACTCGGTATTAATTGGACTATCGCTAGCTCTATAAAAGACGAATTAAAGGCTTGGGAGTTTCTGTGCAAAGGGAACAAGAAATTTTGACTTATTCCTCTTACCATATTTTGGATTCTCTAGAAAGAAAGAAACAATAGAACTTTTGAGGGCAAAGCGGATAGTTTTGGTAACATCAAGGGCAAATGGTTTCACTTTTTTGGGTCCATTTCTCGGATGTAACCTTTGTATCCTTGATGATTTTGGTTTTATTGTATATATGATCATTGACTTGTAAATTTTTTTGTACATGGGTGGCAACTCCTTGGTGCTTACATTCAATACATATTCCTACTCTTTTATCTTAAAAAAAAAGTAATCCATGAGAATGTTGTATTTTTTTCTTTACTATTCATATTTATTTTGAGATCTTCCATCAGTACTTAAGGATTGATTGGTTAGCAACAGTTATCACTTTTCTATCTTGTCAATTTGCACCTATTTTGTCCATATACAACTTATCTTGAATCTTTTGTAAGTGCTCATTATAGAGAACATACTGATATTCAGAGTTGCAAATAACTGAAGGAATTTGAGGAGAAAAGTATCATATGCTTTTCATTCATTCTGAGAGATCAGGAAAATGAAATCATCGTCTAGATAGAGACAAAAAAAATGTAAATAAATTTTTTTGGAGAGAAACAAGGAAAAGTAAATCAAATCTGCTTGACTCTATAATCTAAACCAGGCTTGAAAAGGGAGCTACTCTAGTTAAATTCTCTTTGCTGTTCTGCTGACTGGGATCCATCTCATTTGTTTTATTGGCTTCTTTGACCCTATAGTTAGAACTCGTAACATCACTCTCCACCTCAACTATCAACTTGTTCTCAAATGCAAAAGAAGGATCACGGCTAAGCATGGTAGCAACAGCTTCTCATGATGAATCTGCCGGGTGAGGGGCCACCTGCTGGATTAAGACTTCCTGTTGTATGACTTTAGTTACGGCATCCAACACAGCAAGAGAACTAGGATGTACTTACCTCGGGAATGCATATCTCAAATCCTTTTAAAATATCGCCCAAATCCTTACTGTTATCATCTTCCTCTTGCCAGTGTCTTCTGCGACACTTGGAAGGAGAGAGGTGTTTACATGAACTGCTATTCTTAACAGTGTTATGAATAAGTAGGTGTAATCGAGTTCTTTTCTCGGATGTTTGTAATATATGTCGTCAAAGTGGCAAGTTATAATCATTTGTTTCAAAAGTTCAATATAACATGGAAATTGTAAAAGGAGTTATTTGGTTTGAGTTAGTTTGGATCCTTCCCCCACTCAACCCCCCAAAAAAACTTAAAGAAGTTGGGGTGAGTAAGATAGCAAATCTTTTGGCTGGGGGCTCTCTTTTTATGACTCTGGAAAATATCATTATTTTTTTAAAATAAAAAGTATATTGTATCATTAATTCATTAGTACCAAAGGGGTACCGCCTATGTACAAAATCATTTACTAGTTAGTTAATATATTAATAAAATCCCAAAATCTTCCATTTAAAGAATTGGATGTCCCATCATCAAGAACCCAATACATGGAACATCTGTCTCTAACTCTAACAAAATTCTCTTCAATCCTCTCAAAAGCTCTAATTTCTCTTGTTCTACACAACCCATAAAATGGTAAAAAGGATGAGTTCCACATGTTTTTTCCCATTGCTAATACCTTTCCAGGCTCATTTCTCATCTTTTACTGAGACAGGTATTATCCAATTAATCCCCAATAATCCATAAGTCATTGTCCTTAATTTACGCGCAAACGGGCACCAAAGCATGATATAGCCACAAGATTCTGCCTCCTTTTCACGTAGAAAATAGCCATTCACCAAAATTTGTCAGTTGCCAAAATATGCTTGCGTCCCGCCTCCCATCCAAATAAAGCAACTCTGGGAGGAGTGATTACCTTCCATATCTGCTGAAATAAGAATTTGGACTCTATTAGTTCATTCATAACCAAGTAATTATAATATGGCTTGATCAAAATATGATTATAAACTAATCAAAAGATTTTTGAAGACTATTCATCTTTGAATCAAGATTTATGAGAGAGGATGGCATTTTTAGCTTTCTACGGGAGAAGACCTATTGGAAATTCTCAAATATTGTTATTCCTGTGTTACATAAGATGTTGGAAGGGGAGTATGGAGATGCCCACAAAGGGTATCCTGCCAAGTAACTTTGGACCTGCATAGTGTGAGCGATCTTCTTGCTTGCTGCATCTTGTAGATCAAGCCCCCATTCCTCCATTGCCTCCAATTAGAAGAGCTTTGTGCATTGGTTCCCTTGCACACACATGACAAATAAAAGGAAGCCTCTTCATTTGGTGTTCTTCAATTTGGGTTCTTTTTAACTTTTTTGACAATCATAGACTTTGGCAAATCACCACCCATGGCATAACTATTGTGCATGCTTTTATGAGAACGAAGGCCTTCAACGTGAAGAAAGGTCACCTCATTTCTTGTGTAATCAAGCAAATTCATGGCCATTTGGAGATTAGTCGGACATTGTAGCTCAACCTTGATGATGATGCAATCCTGTAAGCCATTATCAGATATCTAAACTTCCTGCTCTTGGGCGAGGGGCCTCGCACATGGCACCAATTATTCAAAACAACGTTCATAGTGTTAGATTAAATGATTATGCAAACTAACTTTGAGAATAATCTCAAATGATTTTTTTTAAATAAAAAGTATAATACGTATTATTAGTTAGAGGCACTAAGGAGGTGCAAATCCATGTATAAAAGAATTTACATATCAGTTAGCGTATCAATTCCTTCTCCTAGATTCTCCATAAAATACAATGGTTGATATATTATTAAAACACTAAGGATTTAGAACCATCTCTTTCTAATTCTATTAAGACACTCTTCCACTCCCTAAAAAATTTTACTATTCATTTCTTTCCCCACAACCCAAAAAATTGCCAATGGAATAAGTCCCAAATGTTTTTTACGACTCATAATATCCTTCCAAGCCCAGAACTCCTCCTTAGGTGCCAGCCATGACCTATTCCAAAAAAAAGAAAAAAAGTGCAAGCCATGACCAAATTGTATCCCAGAATTCCAAAAGCCATAGATCATAAGCTATATGCAATGGGCTACCGAAATAGAATATTGTTGCAAGTCTTCTCTTTCTCTTACATAAACAACACTAGTTAACCATGATGTTTCCTCTTCTCATAAGTTTATCAATAGTCAAAACGCACCAATGAACTGCTTTCCAAGCAAAAAAAAAAAACCTGACCTTGAGGGCACATTTATTTTCCAAATTTTCCTAAACAGAAAATTCCCTCAAATGGCTCTTTCTTGGTCAAATACTTGTAGAAAGTCCTCACAATGATTTTACCCATTGTACTAAGAGTCTATGCTGGTTGGTCAAAATCCTCATTTGGCGAATCTGATGTCAAAGAGCTCAAAAGAGGTTCATATTCGTTTATTTTCCAGTCGTTGAGATTCTGAATGACCTCATGCTACTCCCCACCTTCAGCAACAATCTCACATGATTTTATTTAGTATATTTGCTGTGTATATATCCAAATTAATTATATGGTTTAAATGTGATACGGAATCTCAAGTTTAGATCAACAGATAATTGTATAAAGCTCAGCCTAAACAGAGTTTTCTTGGTTGTGGGAAACATAATTATGTCAGTTCAAACTGTCAAGAGAGCGATTACAGGAAGCAGAATCAAAATTCTAACTGGAGTTAATTAAATCTGGACTGTTTCCAATAAATATTAGGACATTGAAAATATTCATGTATGCTGTCTTATAGAATAACAGCCCCCTCAAACTGATGCGGTGGATGAAGACGAGTTTGTCCTAAAACTTTGCAAACAAATGGACAACAATGGTTTGGTGAAGATATCAAAAGTAGGGTAATACTCAATCAACATTGCTAAAACCATTATAGATCAAGAGACATTTAGTAAAGGATATGCTGAGACTATAGGTATCATCAAGATACTAAATAACTTGCTTAGTTGTTTGCCAATGATCATACATATTCTAATGAAGAAATTTGTATAACTTGTTCATTGAAAAGGCAATGCAAGGTCTAGTTAAGGTGGCATATTTATAATGCATCCTACATTTTGCCGATACAATTCCAGATCCTCATGTCAAAAGTATGGTAAAGCGAGGACCTGTGCTCATAAGTTTTGAAATAAAATATGGTAAATATCTATCTCAAAAAAAATATGGTAAATATCATTAATTACAAGCATCAAGGAGGTGCCAGCCCGTAAATAGAAATATTTATAAATTAATCGGTATGTTAATAAAGTTCCTAAAATCTTCAATAGAGTATAAAGGATGACCTATAACGAAAAAACCGAGATATAGAACCACTTAGCTCTAACCCTATCCAGATCCTCTTCTACCCCTCAAAAGCTTTCCTGCTTTTTTCAATGCAACATAAAATTTAGCAAGGGGAATGAGGTCCACATTTCTCTTTCCTCACTGGCATGCGTCCAGACCCAAATCTCATCCCTTACCGCGTCAGCCATTACCCAACTAAGCCCTAGAAACCCATAAGCCATGATCCTAAGGATTTATGCAAGTGGACACCCAAGTAAAATATGATTACAAGTCCTCCACTCTTCTGCATGGGTAACAATAGTTCACCATATCCTTTCCCCTTCTCATTAATTTGTCAGTAGTGAGGATACATCCGCGCACTGATTCCCAAGCAAAGAAAGCATCTGGAAGGAGCATTCACCTTCCAGATTTTCCAGAAAGGAAACTTAGTCTCTATGAGACTCGTACTCATAGGAGTTAAACAATCCTTGGTAGAATAGTTTTGTTCAAGAGGTCTAGAACATATTTAGACCATCTACGATAGGGACCAATGGATCTAGAACATTGATTTTTTCTGAGAAAAATGGAGAGTTTCTGCAAAGTTAGTTCCTTTTCCATTGATTTTATTAATGGTTTTCCCTTTACTTTAATAGGAAAATACCTATGTCCTTAATAGGAAAAGAAATTTGCTAACCTCAATTGCCTCTATGATAGAGACAGTCTCCAACTTTTTGAGATCAACTTTTGAAAATTGATCTTAAGACCGGAAATTGCCTTGGAATCTCAGTAGAAGACATGATCTAGAACTAATAAGGCTTGTTTGAGTTGCAGAGGAGGAGACTCATTTGCAAATGGGACATGACATGCCTGATCCAATTGCACCATGTGCTGTCAAAGCCCATCTACTTCAGTGACTTAGTCCTGTAAACAAAGAGGAGTAATTTTTTAACATTCAATTAGCTTCATAACAAATATGACCTACATGATACTTTATTGCAATGGTTTTTCAGGTTTCCCCTTATCCCGACTATACTTTTTGATGTATATTGAAAAATGCTTGAGGGTTTGATCAATATGCTTCTTGATGACTGTTTGAATAGTTACTTTTTTTGTTTTGCATTTTTAGCTTTGCTGTAAATCAAGTGTTCCAATTTATATGTTGAACAGATCTTATTGGCTGCACAGAGTATCTATCCAAATCTCTCAAAGCTTGCTCTGGCACTAGAAAAGGTACAATGGTAAAAAGAGCTTAACATTGTTAATTTTGTTTCTATTTTTAATTGGTTGAATGAACTTGGAGTCTTCAGTACTTCTTGATAGAAAAGAGTACTCATGAATTACCAATTGGGTGGTAAACCAACATAATGGTGTCATATACAAGTAGGCACCAGACATATTCTAGCATATGACCATTTAGAGGCATAAGCTATGTTTGAAGCCAATAGACCGTAATAGAAAGGAGTCGTTTCCTATCAAAAGTCTATCCTTTTCTCTTCATTCTCCAGGTTAACAGGATTAGGATGCAGAACTAAACCCATCAGCTACTCTTTTTGTGTCTATATATACGTATGCATATATATACACATATTGAATTAGAAGTTAAAGGAAATTCATTCACTAGTCGATAAAGGGGTGCAACTCAATCACAGAAGGTTTATTTATTTATTTTTAAATAAAAAAAATATTATTTCAAAGGTACAAAGGGGGTACCGCCCAATATACAACAGTTACAGCTCAATCAAATGATGTAAAACCATTCCCAAATCCTCAAGATCCTGAGTGTCATGTCCCAAAAATAAAGAACTAAAAAGATGAAACCATCTATCCTTGATGCTGTTAAAATCATTTTCTATCCCTTCAAAAGTTCTTGAATTTCTCTCTTTCCACACAACCCACATTAGAGATAATGGAATCAGCATTAAATATTTTTTCTTCTCACACAACCTAGCCCAAGCCCACAATTCATCCTTAACCGACCCCGCTATAACCCATTTAATTCCCAACATTCCATAAATAGAAGTTCATAGATCATAAACAGGCGAACACCACAATAATAGATGGTTACAAGATTCATCATAACATTTGCACATATAACATCTATTCACCAAGCGTCTCCCCCTCCTCATGAGCATATCTATTGTTAAAACACTTCCTCTGCACGCTTCCCATACAAAAAAAGCAATCTTGGAGGTGCTTTAGTCTTCCATACTTGCTTGAATGGAAACACAGAATCTGCATTCACCTTTCCACCCCAAAGATGACAATATAGGGATTTCACAGAAAGAATCCCATATTTCTCCCTCGTCCACTGGTTATAATCATCCTGGCCCCCCACTTTTATTTCAGATAATAACAGATATAGTTGCTGAAAACTCATCAATCTCCCAATCATTCAAATTTCTCTTCACCTGCACATCCCACCACCTATGGTCTCCATTTTCCACATACGCCTCCCTTACCATCATATTTCTGTTCTGAGCAATCTCCAAAATTCTTGGAAATCTGTCTTTAAGTCTAACATTTCCAACCCAAATGTCATCCCAAAACCTTATTTTTAAACCATTTCCAACACACCATCTAGTACATTCCTCAAAGGCTTTCCTACCTTTTAATATATTTTTCCATAAACTAAAGCCATGAGCTCTCCCATCCACACACCTACCATCTCTCCCACCCCTTGCACCCCATCTAGCTCCTACCACTTTACACCATAATCTGTCACCTTCCCTACAATTTCTCCATAACCATTTTCCTAACAAAGCATTATTCATTTGAACAGTAGATCTCAACCTCAATCCTCCACTTTCCATAGGGTTTTTTACTTCCTCCCATCTTACTAAATGATAGTTCTTTTTATCTATCTCATCACCCCATAAAAATCTGCATTGTATTGTTTCCAACTTTTTTGCAAACCTTGGATGGAATAGCTAACACCGAAAGATAATAAATCGGTAAATTAGCTAAAGTACTTTTAATTAGAGTCAGTCTTCCACCCTTTGACAGAAAATTCTTTTTTCAGCGCGCCAATCTCCTCTCAAACATCTCAATGACCGGATCCCAAGTTCTAGAGTCTTTGAATTTTGCACCCAAAGGAAGACCAAGGTATTTCAAAGGCAAATCACCCACTCTACAACCCAACACATCCGCCAACTGTCTCTCCTCTCTCGTATCCCCAATTTTTACCAATTCCGACTTTGCCATGGGTATTATTGTTCATTTGTGAGTTGCTATAGATATTCTCCAGCGAGGAAAGGATGAGCACTAAATAAGAAATATTAATTCTGGAATTAATGAAATATAAGTGGATGTTTCTCTGTTCCAAATCTGTCTCGAAGGAAATCTGCAAACAAGATCATTCTGGGTGAAGAAGTTACGGCAGAAGGATTATACCACTAGTGTAGATAAGTTATTACCTTTTACATATTGGTTTAACATATGTAATCATTAGATGGAGTCCACACAGAATTAAAGAAATATCCTTGAAGTAACTGTTGGCTTTTGTCCAAAAGGAAGCCAAAAGAGAACTTTATCCCAAAGAATCAGAAAAGGAGAGTTGCAAATCTGAAAAATTCTAGCGTTATGCTCCAACTACACACATAGCTAAATTAAGATTTATCAATATCAGGGTTTTATTTTATTTAGGAATTCAATTATTTGGGATCTAATACATTGTTTTTTTTAGTAGCAGTATCTCCTAATAATATTATAACCTGTAACAACTACGAGGATGTACCCTCCGTTTTTTGTATTTGTTTTCCCTCTTCTCTTAATAAAGTTTTTTCTTTCAGGAAAAAAAAGGTATCTCTTAAGAATATTAATATTTGTTATTCCATTACTCAATCATATTTGGGAAATTTTACTGAGGAAGCACTGTACCTTTACAATCTCATATTTAAGAAGCTTATTATTAAAAATTCTTTTGATAATTTTTTTGAACTTTGTAATTGTTGATATAATCAAAATCATAAATGTGATGTTTAAGAAGTCTTGAACAATGTCCCAATTTTATCCTAAATTTTTACGTAGTCAAATTACTCGCTAATTTGTCTTACCTCATGAGCACAAAAAACTGACCAATAAATGAAAAATGCTATACATATTTCCTTTTTCGCACTCCAGATTGCTGTCCTGGCCTAAATCCGACCAAACTACTGTTCATATTTTAACTGGCACAGGAAAGAAAAGGCCTTCAGTTTAAAAGCAAAAATTTCAATGAAACATTTGATAGTTGAGATATTCAAATTTCTTGATCTTATACTGCATCAAAAAATAGAAAGAAGCTTATAAGGTGAATGAAACACACATGCAATATTTTAGGAGGAGATGAGTCAGTTTGTATTTATTTAAACTCTAAAGAATTAGATTTAGTACTATCCTTTCTATGGTCCGGATGGAGTTGACAGTGAAGAGGGAGGTCAAGGTCAGCAATTTTTTCTGGTTTGTGGGTGATTTGGCTAGAGAGTGCCAATTTTTTATTTTTTATTGGAAATTATGATGCACCTTTTGTGATTTTATGGGATAAAGGTTCTTTAGCCTTTGTTGGAGCTGAGGGCATGGATACTTTAAAGATATTTCTTTATCGATTTTGTATAGAGATTAGTTGACTCTTCTATTCTTTCTACAATTTAGCTAGTCATCTCTTTTCTTTCTTTTGGTTTCTTTTCTTTTTGGAAGACACCTAATCCTCCATATTTTGTGTCTTTTTTATATCAATGATATTTTTTCTTTTCCTTTTGATGTAAAAAAGAACTCTAAAGAAGTACATTTGTTATTTTCCATAATTTCATTCTTTTTTACACTTCACCCAATAGAGTGTTATTTTAAAGACTATAACATGCATATGTAGAAAAGTCATAGTGAGAAGAGCAGTCACCTTTGCTTTGTTATTGTATTAATCAATCTTGACTGAATGATATCTTTGTTGATTTGTTACTTCGGGTATGTGATGCATCATGCTTATTTGAAGTGTTCATGGGGGCCCTTGCATATAAATTGTTGTATGTATTTTCATACATGTGCACATGTGAAGAAATAGAGAAACATGTAAAATACTTAAGACAGAAAATCTAAAATGACTAGTTTAGAAGCAGCTAACTTTGAATAGCCAACAGATCTAGATTCAAGTTGCTCTGTTACATGTTTTTCACGTAATAGCTGAGGGAGCAAAAATCTGACACTTCTGTTCTTTTTCTTCATAAACTATTGAAATTTTGTGGTTTCCCTCCCAGCATCTGTTTGAGTTCAGGTGACCACTTTGTGTGAACTGATCACAAGTAAACTGCATTCAGATTACAAGCTCAGATTGTCAATACACAGCTGCTATGATCTTTTCTTATATAAACTCATTTTTCCTCAAAATATTTTGAAGGGCCTGTACATAGCATATTACTCAACTTTAACAAAATTTGCTCTTATTTCAGTGTGGGTTGTCAGAAGAAATTTTGATGATATTCTAACCTGTCCAATTTCTCCAGAAATCTTATCAAAATTGTCATAAAGCCGATGTCTAAAATGCTTAATTACGAATTTCCTGATTAATAAGTCTTAGATTTTGAATAGTCTATTGAGGTTGTCCACGTAGTTCTGAGTTATGATGACTCATGTATCTGTCCAAGTTCTGACTTGGCTGATGATCGAAGTTTTAGGATTCTTGGTTTGAGTTCAGCTGCAATTTATTTTTTACTGCTAGTGTTAATTAAACTTTTTGTAACAAACATTTATTGTGACTGCAAATCAATTTGATTTATCCTTAATGTTTGTTCGTTATAGATTTCTGTCGTTTTGAGTAATCATGTTTTTTAACAGAAAAATAAGTATTATAAGAAAGAGAGAAATTTACATCCAGGGAGAATAAGACAGCCTCCTCAAATTATCTAATGAAAGATGAAGAGAGAATAAACATAAAGGCCAAAAGAAAGAGGAGTATAGACTCCTAATCCTGAGTCATTAATGGGCTATTGCCTCTCTTCTCCTGTGTTCCACAAAGAGAGCAGTGTCTGAATACCATCCAGGAGCCTTCGCCCATAGTGTGGCCAAGAATGTCATCCAGTCCCATAGGTCCTGACTGGGGGGGAGTAATCATTAAATATCCGTCTATTCTTTTGAAGCCATAAGGTCCATAAACCCAGAAAAAGTGCCCTATACCCAGGAGTTTGGCCTCCTTGCAAACCCCCTCCCCATGTATCCATGAGCTCATAAAGACTCCGTGGTTTACCATGTTTTTAAACTTCATCGTTCATATTCATGGTGTTTTATATGTGTGGAGTGATGTATGATGCATTCATCGGTTCTCCAATGGTCCAACGAAATAGCTGATAGTGAAACAAGCCTTCCATATGATTTGAATTTAAAATTCTTGCAACCAAGTCTCTGTTTCTGCGTGGTCATTAAAGTTTATTTATTTGTAGTTTTCTAATGATATTGTTGATTCGTCGATTCTTATAGTTTCTTTTTCTTGTCTATAGAATTTGTTAGTATCGTCTACATTGAACGTCTGTGTTGATCCATATCCACAAACAGCAATGCGGAACCCTGATGAACCAAACACAGCCAGTGAAGAGCCATTATTGCACTCAAATTTGGTTCCAAATGGGGTGGAACCCATGGCAGCTGACAGTAATGAGATGATTATGGAGGTAGAGGGGGGAGATATTAATGATATGGCTCTCGATATGGAAGCAATTGATGATATAGTTAGATCATCAGAAACAAATTCAGTGCCCCCTGGGTCTTAGTCTTGTGGTGAGTCCTTCTCATCAGTAGGACAACTAGAAGCCTCATGTACATGTTTCTTGTTGAGAGGGAACTAGAAACTGTGGCAAATATATATTCTTTGAGAATACAGACAGTGCGGAGAGTACATTGTGTTCTGATGGTTTTCTAGCCTTCAGCTCAGCTGCAGCAAGGGGTATCTTAAGTTGGTAGATGGAATGACAGCAAATATTTCTGTTCACTGATTTGCCAGGATGCTGTATTTGGTAAACCATTTTTCCTTTAAAGGTTTGATGATGGAATATGTGCCTTTTTAAACATTGAAAGAAATGAAAGAAAATTTGTGGACAAGAAGATGCAAGTTGTGTTATTTGTGTTTGAAGCCGAAGTAGGATCGTTTATTTGCATATTCCGTGTTGATGCAGCGATCATGCAGTTGAGAGTTTGTGATTCCAAATCTTCCGTTGGATGAGATGAAGGGATCCAGCTTTTTATTATTTTTTTTAGATGGGGGATGCACATTATGTGTTCAAAAACAGCAATATCTACATGTCATATGCCAATTCACATTTACTCATATAATTTTGAAACTTGTTATGATTCCTCAAGATTGAAATCTAAAGACCCCTTTTTTTTTTTTTTTTTTGTTTTCGTTACACTCTTTTTGGTGAGGGCAAATCTTGCAAAAATATGCTGTACTTTGCTTGGTTGTCTCAAGTAGGATCTCTCATTTTTAAGGTGAAATTGTGATGATCTTCAAGATCTCATTAACACAATGCTTTTGCTTAGTGATACAAATCAGCCTGGGGAACGTGGGAGAGAATCCATTAGAAGAGAGAAGTTTGGTTCTGATACGTAGTGGCAGAGAAATATCGCCGAAGGATTTTTGAGATTAAGTAGAAAGGCTATTTATTGCTTTAATGAAAACTCAAAGTTAAATTGAGCCCAACCAAGTCAAGTTAAAAGGTGCAAATTAATTGATTGGATATGAAACCCATGAGTGGCTACAGAATTCTGTCCTTACCTATAAATAAAGCCGAAATGTGCCACATGACAATTTTCTATTTTTATAAATTTAAAATAAATTTTAAAATATTCAATAAAAGCAAAATGATAATATCTATTTTAAATTTTTTAAACATAAAAATAATGCTAAAGTGATTATATTCATAATAGAATTTTTAATATAAAAATCTAATTTAATTTTTAAGTTGATTGAAAATATATATATAACAGTTAGTTATTTAAATTTTTAATTAAATTGACAGTATACATAATAATGATATATTTTTTAATTTTTAAATATAAAAATAAAATTAAATATTTATAGTAGTTATTTATTAATTTTTAAAATATAAAAATAAAATTTAATTTGTAGTTAACTTCAAATATGTACAATAATTGACTATTTAGTTTTTAGTTGATTACAAACTCCCCAAGTTATGCACTAAATAGATTCTCATATCACCTATTTCTCTATTTATATCTCGTTCATCTTATAGTCATTTTAATAAGATCGATGTCTAATTAACAATTAAAATGATTTTATCACATTTAAAGATAATTTATATTTTTATTAAAAATACTTTAATTCTACATATTCTTAGTTCGAACTGTTTTCCTATTACCTAAGTTTAGCTCGAAATTAAGAAAAAGATTATCATATATTATTTATTAATCATTCTTAAGTATTAAATCATATATATTTTGAGAGTTTTTTCATTTTTCTGGTTATATGATGTAATGCTTAAAATTCTTTACACGTGATGTTTAAGAACCCTTAGGTGTGATATCTTAGTCTTTCTTTTTTAATCCTCAGATCCTTAATTAGATAAATTAATTCTATTTTTCTATATTAATTTGCTGTCAGAATTAAAAGTATCATACCCCTAAATTCTTAAAACCTAAAACAGCTGCCAAACTATTCACCAACAACCTGTCGGAGGCGGTATTCACATCCACGTGCTTGATCCATTATCATCTTTTGGTCATCATCAACGCAGCAAAGATGTTTATATTATAATTTTTTTTTTATTTTTAATATTTTAATTTATTTTTTTTTAATATTCTAATTTACTTCCTTCTTTTATCATGAACTAATAAAATTATCAGTCTAGTTACATCTGATGCTGAATTTTATTTAAGCTTATGTTTATTAAGTTGTCATTTATTTAGTCCTTATTGTAGGATTATTTCAGTCTAGTTTTCATCATGTTTGAATAGACGATAAAAGTAAGTCCCTTTTTTTTTATACTATTGTGTTTGTTGTGCTTTGATTTGTAAATAGGGCAGTTAAGGTTAATGATTAATTATCCATATTAGAAATCTCTTTTTCCTTTGTTTATTATTATGTGACATACCACTAATATTTTTGCTTTGAATTGATCCAAACAGAAAGGATTTAATATGTACCGTTTTAAATTCTTAGATCCTTTCGCTACATGCTTTTTAGTACCCATGTGCACATTAGTGTCGAATGGTGAAGACTGATTTGATTAAAATCAATGTTTATAATCCCCCATGTATCGTCAAGAAGCAAATCTTAATAGATATTTTTTTATTAGGATTAATACTATTAGTATTAGTTTCTTATTCTTATTAAGGTTAATATTCTTAACTCTACTAATTTACTATTTGTTATCGGGCCTGTATGAAGAAGAAGAAGAAGAAGAAAAAGGAAGTAACTAACCCGGCCCACACCAAACACCAAAACGGATCGTTTCATTAAATAGTGATTCGGTGCGTTCGAGCTCAACTGAGCTCGGGGACAGAACATGTATTTAAACCCATCTTCTTCCCCCGAGCAACCCTAGCTGCTTTCCTCTCTGCTACCACCCACACAACCAAAAACTTGCATTTTTTCTCTATTTTCTTACACTTTTTCCTTGTTGTTATGCAGTAAACACGCACACTCATCATTCAGCCACTCCCGCGAACAACTTCTCTCTCCATTCACCCGTTTTCGCGCCTTCCGCCGTCATCGAACACCACCTGTGCAAATTCAGTATTTTTCTTCCCTTTTATCCATTATCTTTACACAAAAACATTAGTTTTAGATAGCTTAGTCAGTGAACTTCATTTTGTTTCATGGTATCATATCATATTAGGAATAGAGAGTCAAAACTCCTACCAAACCGCTGCAAACTTGAACCCAAACTTTAGGGATTTAACCATAATGAACCTGGACCCCTCAAATGTCAAAAACTCGTATTATCTTGATAAGTCACTGAATTTTACGATGGTTCTTGTTCCAAAACTACTTAATGACAACAACTATTACACATGGGTAATTTTCATGGAACAGGTATTGAGTATACAGAACAAATTAGGGTTTATAGATAGAACCCTAACATAATCTACGGATCCAACGGATCCATTGAACACACACTATAAATAGTGCAATGATATAGTGATTATTTAGATACATAATACACTTTCACCTGATATTAAGACCGACATATTTTATACTCAAACAACGCATCAAGTATGACATGAATTAGAACAAAGACATGCATAACAAAAAGTAACTGAGGTGTATCAAATTAAGCAGTCAATATCTGCACTCACACAAAACTAAGAGCCAGTACGGGCTTACTTTTCAAAGCTCAAATTTCATATTGATGAACTCGTAAATTATGAACACATTCTCATCTGCACATGTGGGAGACTTAAACTGATTATTGGGTACCAGGAGAGGGATCACACAATAAAGCCTCTTCCTAGTTTGAATGAGACATTTTCTATCATCCAACAAGAGGAAAAAATGAGAGAAATTTATTTGAAATTTGTCACTAACCTGGCCATAGCTTTCAATATAAAAGAGGCTAATAAATCACAGAGAATTGTCAGTCCGAACAAAGAGAAGTATTATTGTATCTATTATAAGAAGACTGGACATTCTTTGGAAAGATGTTTTAAGATCAATCCAAATAGATCTGTATGCACCAATTGTAATCTGCTAGGAGATACGGCTAAGGTATGCTATAGAGATAAGAACTAAGTAAAGGGACAAAGGACCCAAAACAAGATCAGACAACCCAACATCAATCAAATGTCATTAAACTAAACTTAGGGAGAAGAGCATAATTTATTGACAGAGGATCAACTCCACCAACTTATGTCCTTCATTCAAGGAAATCAGGCTACTGTTAACATAGTACAAGCAACTTCAGAGCAAACTTGGGATCAGAAACTTACTGCATTCTCTGGTATATTTTCTTATTTTAATATATGCACAATAGATAGAAATATTAACACACACAACTTGGATAATTGATATTAGGGCCTCAGATCATATAGTACACACACCACAATTATGTACTAAGATAACATTAAATTTAGATATAAAGTTGTATTATCAAATGGAAAAAGTGTAGATGTATCTTGTGTAGAGGTAGTAAAATTAAGTGATAAACTTGTATTAAACAATGTGTTATGTGTGCTTTTATTTAGATTTAATTTAATATCTGTAAAAAGGTTAAACTAGGATATCAGATGTTGTCTAATTTTCTTACAACAATATTGTGTCATTCATGACTTTTTGACTTGAAAGACACTTGGGATGAGCGAGATTAGGGATGAGCTTAGACAACCCAAGGATTCAAAAAACGTAAGTCAACAAATCTTTGCAGGAATGACACTACAAAGCTCCAACAAAGAGGAGAGAGACTTTAATATTTGGCACTATAAACTTAGACACCCTTCATTCAACAACAGTTTTGATTTTGATATGTTAGCAAACAAAGACTCTAAGTTATGTTATGTATGTTCATGGACAAAAATACATAAACTTTTATTTTCTCATAGAAATAATAAAGCATAATAATATTTTGATTTAATACATTGTGACATTTGGGGACATTGTAATGAAATTTTTTATGATGGGTTTAGATATTTTTTAACAACTGTTGATGATTTTTCTAGATTTACCTGGGTATAGATGATGCAAAGTAAGGTTGAAACAGGTTCACATTAACAACATTTTTGCACTTTTTTTGAGACTCAATTTGACAGAAAAATAAGAGTAATTAGAACTAGTAACTGAAGAGAATTCAAAATAAAGAGATTCTATAATGAAAAAGGAATCATGCGTCAAAAGAGTTGTGTGGAAAGTGCACAATAGAATGGAAGAGTAGAGAGAAAGCATAAGCAAATACTCAATACTGCAGGGGCGTTAAAATTCTAAAGTGGAATGGACACCAAGCATTGGAGGGATTTTGTGCTTACTGCTACATATTCAATTAACAGAACACCCTCCTCTGTGTTAGGTGGGAAGACACCTTTTGAGATTCTGTATGGAAAGGAACCATATTATAGTCACCTGAAAGTATTTGGGTGTTTAGCCTTCGCATTTACTTTATTGAGTGGGAGACAAAAATTCGATGCAAGAGCAAGAAGAAATGTGTTCATAGGGTATCCGTTTGGTATAAAGGGATAGAAATTGCTAAATGAAGAAACCAGTGAGGTTATTATTTCTAGAAATATAATATTTCATGAAAAAATATTTCCTCACAAGGAAAAGAAGTGTATAAAGGGTATGTAAACTATATATGAGTCTAAAAATATATTGATAGACAAATTAGAATCAAACACCTTTGTACAAGACAACACAAGGACCAAATGGTGGGTCAAGATAGCCCAAATATGGAGGTTAGGAACCTCACACAGATAGAAGAGTATCCAACAATTAAAAAATGATCAATGAGGAAGGAGAAAGAAGATAAGACCATATGAATGACGATGAAATGCCAAAGAAAAAATCAACAAGGACAAGGAGGCCATCAAAGTACTTAAAGGACTACATATGTGATCAGATTCAAGGGAACAACGATTGCATAGAGTTGTCTGATCCACAAGTTCGCAATGGTGGTGTCGTTCTCCTATTAAGCATAATTGCATATAGTAGACTTGGGGGGGGGGGGGACATAAGAAATACATACTTGTTGTAGTATCCTATAATGAACCAAATTCATATAAGGGGACCAACGAGTACCCAAACTAGATAAATGCCATGAAAAACGAACTCCAAGCTCTTGAAGAAAATAAAACTTGGAAAGTAGTTGATTTACCGGTAGAGAAGAGAACAATAAGATGCAAGTGGGTCTACAAAGTGAAATTCAAAGCAGATGATACCATTAAAAAAGACAAAGCTAGACTTATTGCTGAGAGTTTCACTCAAAGAGAAGGTCTAAACTATCACAAGACATTTTCACCTGTAGCCAAAATCATCTCTGTAAAAGTATTGTTGACTCTAGCTGCAATCAGAGGATGACACCTTCAATAGTTAAATGTCAACAACGCTTTTTTACATGGAGATTTAAATGAGGAAGTGTATGTGGAGCTTCCTCATAAGCATCTTAAAAAAAGAGAAGGAAAAGTATGTAGACTCTAAAAAAGCTTGTATGGACTTAAGCAAGCATCCAGATAGTGGTATGCCAAATTTTTTAAATTTATTACTCAACAAGAATTCAAGCAATCCAAAGCCGACTACAGTTTGTCGGTAAAGACCAATGGTGAGAGCTTTACCGTACTACTTGTATACCTTAATGATATTATTGTGGTAGATAATGATGAATTTGTTATTAAAGAACTAAATATAATATTGGATAACAAATTTAAAATTAAGGATTTAGAAAATTTAAAATATTTCATTGGTATTGAAGTTGTTAGGTCAAAGGAAGGGGTTCATATATGCCAGAGGAAATATGCCTTAAACCTTTTGAAAGATGCAAGAATTTTAGGAAGCAAAAGCTCATCGCTTCCTCTGGACTAAAATATTAAACTTTCAAAGGATGAAGGAGAGCCAATTCTAGATCCAACGATGTATAGGAGGTTGATTGGAAGGTTGGTATACCTCATATTGACAAGACTTGATCTAGCTTACTCTGATAATGGAGAATCTTAGAGACTGTCACTTAAGGGTTGCATACAAAGTCTTAAGGTATGTTAAAGGTACACCAGGTCAAGGTTTATTTTACTCAAATATATCTAAGCTAAAACTAAATATTTGTATTGACAATGACTAGTGGGATGCCTAGACATAAGAAAGTCTATGACATGATATTATATTCTTCTAGGTAATTCATTAATATCTTGAAAATCTAAGAAACAACAAACAATTTCAAGATCTTCAACAAAGGCAGAATATAGAATCGTGGCTGGTGTGTGTTGTGAACTAACTTGGATAAGGTACTTACTTAATGACTTTAAAGTATGTAATTTAAAAGCAACAGACCTATATTGTGATAACAAGGGTACCATACATATAGCTACTAATCTTGTATTTCACGAAAGAAACAAATATATTGAGATAGATTGCCATTTAGTTAGAGATAAAGTACATGCTGGGAGTATAGTCACGAGGTATGTGAGCAGTAAACAACAACTAGTAGATATTTTTACTAAAGCTTTATCTAGTTGGCTTCTTAAAGAGTATATGGTCAAGATAAGAGCAGAAAACGTCTATTCTCCATCTTGAGGGGGGATGTTATCAGGCCTGTATGAAGAAGAAGAAGAAGAAAAATGAAGTAACTGACCCTGCCCAAGTTTCAGTAAAGAGTGATTCAATGTGTTCGAGCTCAGCTGAACTCGGGGATATAATGGGTATTTAAACCTATCTTCTTCCCCGAACAACCCTAGCTGCTCTCCTCTCTCCTGTCGCAAACACAACACCAAAAACTTGCATTTTTTCTCTGTTTTCTTGTACTTTTTCCTTGTTGTTTTGCTGGTAAACACACACACTCGTCATTCAGCCACTCCCGCAAACAGCTTCTCTCTCCGTTCGCTGTTTCCGCACCTTCCACCATCACCAAACACCGCATGTGCAAATTTGATATTTTTTTTCCTTTTTATCTCTCATTTTTACACAAAAACATTAGTTTTAGATAGCTTAATCGGTGAACTTCATTTTGTTTCACTATTTCCTAATTTAATTCTAGTTAAGAAAAGATTGTTATAAATAGTTGTGTAATAATTTTACTTATTAATCATTAAATTATTAAATAATATATTTTGAGAGTTTTTCATTCTTTGAGTTGCGTGATGCAATCAAAATCTTAAGTATAATGCTTAAGACGCTTTAAATGTGATGTTTAAAAACCCCAATGTGATATGTAAGTCTTTTCTTATCTCGCAGTCCCTAATTGGATAAATCAAGCTTATTTTATTTACATCAATTTCTATTATAATTAAAAGTATTATACACTTAGATTTTCAATACCTTATACTCAAACAATCTGATACTCATCTAAAAAAATTTAAAAAAAAATCTTAAAAATCATTCACCAGCCACCTGTCGGAGGTGGTCAACACCACCATCATTTGCTCTAAGAAGGCCTGACTGGCCAATGTCCAAAGCCCCACGATGAAACTCCATAGTAAACCACAACACTCACTAGTGTAAGTTCTTAGTTGTTGCCTCTCTTGATCCTATATTATTGCTTAGTCATGACTTACACCATCATCTGATCTGTAACCACAACCTTCGTGCAAGTTGACTAACAGAAGATGATGTTTTCCAATGACCTGAAGTCAACATGTGAGCCTTGTGTGCGCACACTAATGAATAAGCATTGCAAAAATGTGTTTTGTTTGACTTTTGTGAATTAGGGTTGGCCAAACCAGTTTGACCAGACCATTTTATCCTTTATCAAGAAGTTAGTGTAATGAAAAAAAGTTTAAACATGTAAAATTATAAGGAGAAAAATGAGTAATTGCTTTAGGACGATATAATTGACAAGTCCTTGTTGATAGTTGCTAAACACAACTATACAGTTCAAGTATAAAAAAATTCAAACTATTCTTTAATTTCTCAAACTGTATCATAGTATAGAAATAAATATAAAAAGCTTATTATTCATAAGGAATGTTGTAAAACTTTGATTGAATATCTACAAGTGAACAATTCAATCTTTAGATGCAACTACATCCCCAACCATAACCAAACATGAATTGATAAATCAAGCATTTTGCTAACTCAACAAAGTCTTGTTTTTATTCGTCATTGTACTTCTAGTGATCAAATGTAAGGAGAAACTAAGTTAGTAATTGAGACTAAAGATATTCAACTTAAAAATGACGTTGAAGCTCAAATTGGTCATATAATGTTTTCATTATACTATCAGAATTTCACACTACTAAACATTTATGTGTTTTCATTATGTTTGCTATTGAAAAGAATAATATAGTAAAAAGATTGTTAAAATTTTATGAGAAACTCAAGTGTCAAGGTTTTATATCGTTTCCCACTTTAAAACTAGTGGATGAGTTTTCTTCAACTAGGGGATAATGATGCATAACGAATTATACCAAATATATTAGAAGTTATAATTACTTCAATTATGAAATTATTATATTATTTCAGAGTTTATTATTATATTATTTAGGAGTACTATTATAATTTTAGTAACTTATATTTTTATTTTTTATAATATTTTTTTATTTGCATTAGAATTAGTATTACTAATATTATTTTCTTATTCTTTTTAGGGTTAGTATTGTTGATTCTACTAATTTATTATATTCTAGTTTAGTTCTACTTAGGAAAATATTATTATAAATAACTTTGTAATTTCATTTATTGATCATTTAAATATTTAATAATATATTTTGAGAGTTTCTCATTTTTTTTAATTGTGTAATATAATCAAACCCTTAAATGTGATGCTTAAGATCTCTTAAATGTGATGTTTAAGAAATTCTTGATGTGATTTTTAGGTTTTTTATATCTCTAAATTTCTAATTGCATAACTCAACCCTATTTTTCCTCCATCGTTACATATTTACTATTTTGAAATATATTATGATAAAAACTATTTTCTTATATTAATAACAAAACATTTAATAATAATATCTTCAAAGCAGATCATATCAATAACATTCTATTCAATTTAATGTGATTGGTTTATAAGACATATTATTATTAATATAAAGATATATATTCTTTTGCAATTTCTCTTAGATTAATTAGAAAAAAACATATTTCTATGATTTTGTCAATATTAAGTACTTTTCTATAAATCAATAAAGGAATCTTTAAATTTAGCGTAATGCTTAAGACAAACCAATATTGCTTCATCAAAGAAGGCACTCAGATCAACAACCACAAAAGCTAATGTGTAGTCATAGCTAGGTTGAAACAGAATAATCAATCTCATTGAGAAGAGTTTGTGGTATATCCAACCATTGCTCGGGGATAAAACACCTACATCTTTAGGCAAATATTTGGAATCAGGAATGAGATTGAAAAAATAAACACACACACACACACACACAATTAAATCAAATCTTCCATCTTAATTACCTATCTCTATTTCCCTATCTAATTTTTCATCTTGTCTAAGTGCAAATTCAATATTTTAGGTCTATTGGACAATCATGACAGGTAGCTAATAAGTTCTACTCTATTCCATTCATCAAATTTATCGAAGTAGTAACCAATCTTTAATATAAACTTTTGCTTCCATTTTTCATTATAAATGTAGCGACATCTATCTCATTAATAAATACAACGATAATAAAGCTAGTAATGAAGAAAAAAAAAATAATAATGTAGATAACAAAAGTATGAATATCGAAAAAAGTTAAAACCCAAACTTTGTTGTAATTTTTTGAGGTCCATTTTTGTCGTTTACTGAGTTGAAAAGTAAGTCATTTATCTTTTATATAAATCACATTTTCTTTTCATATTGCTTGTGTAATTGATTTTTATCTTTCTTTTTCTTAATTGATTATCAGGTTTCTCTATAAACCTTTAGTTAAAGAGAGGGAAGTGAGAGCTTTATTTCTTCTTTAAATCATAAAAATAACACCTTAAAATAAAAGAGTACTATTGTTATTTTATTTTTAGTTAATTTAACGACCTAAGTTAACTTTTGAAAATATTTTTTTTTATATTAATAATTTTAAAACTACGATGGTTCACATTAAGTTTTTAAAATTGAGAGTTTTTAATGTATTTGCTGAAAGTTCAGAAATCTTTTTTAATATATTTTAAAAAGTAAACTAATATGTTATTAATTTATTGCATAATGATTTGTATACATTTTTTTGTTGATATGTATAACATTAGGTATTTGAAATAAATTTAAGTTAGCATTTGAGTTCATTGTCTCTTATTTTGTAATTATTATTCTTTTTAGTTTTTATAAACATATACATTTATATTAAATATACATTATTTACTAATTAATTTTAGTAATTTTCTAAGTTGTCCTAATTATCTAAAGCTAGAAGCATTTACAACAAACTAAAATTGTTTGGAACATAAAAATATTTTAAACAAGAAATAAAAGTAATTTGTAGGACATTAAAATATTCAGTTATATGTATAAAAGTACAGAAAAGAGATTGTTATATGCTAATTACAATTTGGTAATTTAATTTTATAATATTTGACAATTTATTATCTTAAACTAATTGTAACTAGCTTCATGATAAGTTTAGTATTTTTATAAAAATAAAACAACAAGTTTTTATGAATATGAATATTTATTAATCAACAAGTATTAAATTTAAAATAACATAATTGATAATGTATACCAAAATTTATTTAATTTAAGTAATAAATTAATTGGAAGTTCTGATTTTAATGAAAAACCACAGGTAAAATAATTTATTTATTGTAATTAAAATAAAAAACCAATAATGTTATTATAAATATTTAAATGAAAGAGTAAGAAATTATTTTTTTATTCCTAAAAATAATTCCCTTCCCATTTGCACTTAAAAAAAAAGAAACAAAGAAAGAAAAAAAGCCAAGAACGACAGGAAAAGGAAAAGCAAACGCTGCTCCCTTCTCCTCTCTTCTCTCTCAATCGATCCTCATCGCATAAATTTGTACGCAGAGAAGTTGCTTCTACTGAAATCGGGCCTGCCTTTCTCCTATCTACGGACTGATTTCTCGTTGTTGGAGATCAGTTTTGGGGAAGAAAAACAAATCAAAATCAAAAGCCTTAAGGCATGGGCCAAGCTTTTCGCAAGCTTTTCGATACCTTCTTCGGCAACAGTGAGATGAGGGTACTCTCTCTCTCTCTGATAATATATATATATAATATTGGATATACACAGATTTACTTGTAAGCAAGTTTAGACAATTTGGTTAGATATTTATGTAAGTATTAGAAGTTTTTACTTTCCATATTTTGATTTATGTTTGTTAATATTAAAGTAGTTGTTACAGCTGTTTTGTTGTTGATGCGTTTCTGTTCTATGGTTAATACTGTTTTCCCCCTTTTTATTTTTTCTGTAATTTTTTTTTTTTAAATATAAACAGTGTAGTATATTACTATAGGCACCAAGGGGTTGTTGCCTATGTACAAAAGAATTTACATGTCAATTAAATTATCCACAAGGTTTGATAAATCCTCCAAATATTAAGATTTTTATTTTCTGTTTGGAAGACGTTTGTATTCTACTGTTCTTTTATACCAGCAAAGTGTACCCATGGAAAATTTTATGGTACTCATTACGTATAAATTCATGTAAGTATGATAAATCTTTTCCAAGAAGCTAAGTTAGTATCAGGAGCTGAAATAAGTATCCAGCAGGGTTGGTGTTGTTTTTTTTTTCCCCAATTGTTGTTTATGTAACATTGTTGCAATCTATTGCTCATGGGTATAGAACAGTTTTCTAATAAACTTAATTGTTTAATACAGAAAATATGTATTACAAAAATACAGAATAATGTGAACTTTGTTACTGAATTGGCTTCCAAGTAGACAGTTGCACTGGCTTTACGGAAAAGTAGGGAAAATATTGTGGGTCTTCACAGCACAGCAGTTGCATTGATATTTTGCAATGTCCCCGTGAAAATATACGTGTGTGTTTAATGTTTGGGGCATTCGTCCTATGCTTTTGACGGAATTATTTTGAAGGAAGGGACGAACTTAATAATGTTTACTGTAGGTGGGAAGGTCTTTTCTCTTGGTACTGTATTGCAATGCTCTGATCAATGCAACTCTATTACATTTTTTTTTCGTTTGTTGTTGCATATTGTTTTGCTAGTGAAGAAAATGAAAATTTTCATTGGCATAAGGATAAAATGGAGGATGGTTCCCAAGGTAAGCTGAATGGAATATAAGGATTTATCATATTAGTTGAAATTAAGGCTTTTCTGGTGTTGAAATTTGCCATTTTTTTCCTTGTTGAATTTTGTTGAGGGCATGCGAGATTTTATAACAAAAGTTTACGAACATTTAGGGAGAAATATCTCTCTTCCAATAACATCTTATGTTCAATGGTTACAAAATTTTCACTGTTTGTATATAAGATCTATTTTTTACGAGAAAATAATTCACTAAATAGCACCAATTAAGTGCTAATGCAAGAAGGAATCTTTTTGCTAGACTAAAAGCCTATAAGCCACATTGTATGATCTTGATCTAAAATTGGGTTTCCACTTAATCAAAGCTCAATGAAACTGGCCATTTCTCTTTGACGGAAACAAAACGAGCTTTCCACCAAATTAAAGTCCCTCTCATCTCTTTATTTCCAAATAATCCTTCTTCTTCTTGCTCCCTTGAGGAAACTAAAAAGAAAATAATTGATTTTGGGTGGGGCAGGGTTGGGGGCGGGGGAGGGAAGTGGAAGAACAACCCAACAATAAGCAAAAGTATAAGAAAGGATAGACCAAAGCCTTGAAGCAACTTCGTAATGCAAAACAGATGATTATGGGTTTTTGGTTTCTTGGGTAGTAAATAAGGTGAGTAAAACCATTGGAGCATTGAAAAGGGGTTTGTTTTCCTTAAAGGGAAGAGTTACCTTGATTCAAGCTTGTCTCTATCTATGTTCCTCCTTGTGTGCTGAGAGTATAGAGGTGTATGAAAAGATTCTTATGGGCGAGGGTAGGGAGGAGCATAAGGATCACTCACTTGAGTTGGGTTGTCGATCGAAGAACTCAAATGGTTTAGATATCAGAAATCTTAAATTGAAAAACTTATATCTTTTGGCTAAATGGCTGTGACGTTATCCAAGGTTAACTTAGTTCTTTGTGGTATAGAATGAACAATATTCATGGAAATTGCGGAGCTAGCTATAATACAACAATAGGGAGATCCATTACTCACAAAAGTCCATGGGAAACCATCTCCTAAGTCCTTCCTTTGTACCTAATTTAACTCATTTAAAAGTGAGAGATGGCTCTTGAGGGCTATTTTAGGAGGATCACAGGATTGGGAACTCTTCATTGGCCGACTAACTTCCTAGACATAATGCTCCCGTTTCTTGTTTTGCAACCTCAATATATGACATCACAGGTTGAAACTTTGCCATTTTTCATCACTTATCTGATAGAGAGACTTGAGAAATATCAACCATACACTAGTTAGTCTTCACTCACACCCCGATTATAAAGCCTGGACCTTGGAGCCTCAGGGTTATATACTTGCAAATCCTTTTTTGACCATATCAGTGAAAGCCCCATCTACTACTATAGTCTTTTTGGCCAATATTTTGTAGAATGCCCCGGTACCATCAAATATAAAGGTATTTGCATGGATTGCTATTCTTCGACAACTCAATATACTAATGACATGTTGTAAGTTCACAAGTTAGATCGGGCTTTGCCTCTAGATATCTGTATAATATGCTATCGGGTGGGGGTCTCATTTGTTTTTAAATTGTGACACAATGTGGAAATTGTGGTCGAGTTTATTTGATGTGTTTGGTTTATCATGTATAGCTCTCCTTTCAGTGGAATACTTTGTGAGTACATTCTTATACAAAGAGGGATCCGAAGGGTGGCCAAGCCCCTGTTGAGAGGGGATATTTTATGGACCAATGGACTTTATGGCTTGAAAGGAATAAGAAGATTTAATTATTAATTTTTGACCAGGCTGTATTATGGGCAAAGGCTCATGGGTAGATCTTTGATATTACTGTCTATGCTCTGCAATAGTTGGGATGCAATATCCTCATAATTCTGAGAGTGAGGGCTTTCTTTTCTTTTTGTATTTATTTTTGCCATCTGGTTGTTGTGTATCTTTTTCGAACTTCCTAAATGAAAGTTATAGAAAGATGTTTAATTCTCCCATGTTGTAATATTCACTTTCTCTTCCTAATAATATTTCTTTATCTACCAAAGAAAAAATATTCAGATAATGTAAAATTCAACCATTAGTGTTAGCAAGAGATATAAACAAGCATATAAATACTTTGTTTACTAGTGAGTTTATATTAGAATAATCTACTCCGTAAGTTTAACTATATCCTTTGACAACTAGCCATCATTTAAGAGAAGCCATAAAAACACCAAATTAATTTTGATAAATAAATGCATCTATGACCAATAACTTGTTTAGATGCATGGAGATGCATTAGTTCTTAAGTACCATTATTTTCTGAAGCCAATATCTCCTCTTCCATAATAGTCAACCAAGTAAGTTGGTTTAGGCTTCATGCAAGGTTTCCGAGACAGTGATACTGAATAGGCAAGTATTAGATCTTCTTAATAGTTTAGAAATTGTAACTATATTAAATGTAAGACTGTTATACTATTTAGGAGTATATACTTTTGAGGAGTATATTTATTTAAATTTTTTTTTTTTGAGGAATATTATTATAATTTTAGCAACTTAGGATTTTTATTCTTATTAGTATTTTTTTATTTGTATTAGAATTAGTATTCATAATATTATGAGTAGTAGTTTCTTATTCTTATTAGAATTAGTATTTCTTATTTTACTAGTTTATTATCCTTATTTTAATTATATTTAGAAAAGATTGCATAAATATTGTTATAAATAACATGTAATTTCACTTATTAAGGTATTCAATTATTTAATAATATTTTGAGAAAGTATTCCTGAATTTTGAAGATTGGAATCCCGTAAAACACTATCTTCTCTCTCCTCTCTCCTTTCTCTGTGAACACTAGCATGAACCTGAAAGGCTACTTGCGAGAAGGATCAATGAGGGGTTAGCCATAAGGCTGGCCGCATCCAAAAAATTAATGTTGTTGGATCAGACCAAAAAGCTTATCCTCATTGATAGGATGTCCTTCGATGCCACTTACGATGAGAAAGATCTCGATGGCCAATGCATTTGTGAAAACGGAAAGAGGTTCAGAGTTTTGATCACTCTCCACAAAGAAGATGTAAGTTGGCTTGTTGACGCGCTTAGTGACTTCTATTGTTACAAGGGCGGCGTTACTTGGGCAAAGAACAAACAGGCTCAAAAGCGTACGCTCTGGATAGCTCTATGCTGGAATAGATGTGGGCATTTCTTAGTCTTCTCCGAACAAAAAGGCAAGGAGTACAAAAGAATCTTTATACCAGAAGGCGTCGAGGTTGGCGGTTGGTGGAGAATGATGAAATCTATTTTTGAACTTGCCGAAATTCTATTGGTCCACCAACAAAAAAAGGACATTTTGCCAAAACCTCTTATGTTGGGATGCTCGAACTCTGTACTTATTCTTCTCATGTCTACAGTACTTTGCTGCCCCCCTGCAAACAAAGCTTTAAGCTAGTGGTGATACTGGATGGAGGGAAAACTTTTGCGGAGGTTTTACAGGTAGGTGTGACACGTGTTGATTGGATAGGGCATAAGCTGCCCAACCTGACTTGGACCTGAAAGACACAAAATGGGTATGGCCTGGATCGTCATAAGGAAAAGACAGGAAACTTCAGGCCTACCTCTGCTGTGGGCCCAACAATGGTTCTCTGTCCGTTAGGCAAGCCTAGGTGCACAAGAGAAGGAAAAGGGAAATGGGTTGAACATGTCAAGACAAACAAGGAGGCTATGAAGAAAAAAACCCGAGAAGGGTTGAACAGGGTGGGCAAAGCAAAGAAACCAAGAAGAGAAAGAGTCTAAGAGTTACATGGCTCTGGCAGCCTAAGAAGGAAACCTGATCCAGCCTTTAAAATAGAAATTTTCTGTCGAGGAGGGGACCTCAAGGAGTACAGAGGAAGCTTATGGAGTTGAAGTGACTGGCAATGCATGCATCGCAGAGAGCCACGGTGGTCCTGTGGCGATTGTCAAAATACATGAAAGGGAAGAAGTTGAATCGATGCCACTTGCGAGGATCAACAAACCTAAGGCGGATGAGTGATCACCTTTCATAGATTTATCTTTTCTTTTTTCGCCCATTTCTAATCTTGGAATTAGGACGATGTCTGAGGTACAGTATGGCGAAATCATTCGTAGAGGTTCATTAACAAATAGACCTAGTTCCTCACACATAGACATAGTCTGTCAAGAACAGATTTACTCCACCTAGGTTTTAAGAAATGTTCGGTGAGTTAGCAAGTCTCTGGGAGTCTCCTTTGCCAGTTTTGAACACCAAGTCATGCACCTGTTTGCTAAACTTGAAAAAACGATGTGGGAAAAGAGAAAAAATGATGGGTCTTTGGGAAAAAACTGTAAGAAGCAGAGCTCGAGAGGGGTAAGGAAGCTAAAGAAACTGCAATCTTCCATTAATTATGGAGGCAAAAGCAAGAAGAGCTCAAAGTTGGGGGGAGAATCATCATTGCCTCAATGGTTGCCTTAGCAGATGGAAGCCTGTAGTTGTCTGCTTTCAGGAAACCAAGATTGAGGCCGTTAATGATTTGTCCACTAAAAGCCCCCAGTGAATTGATGAAATGGGGTAGGAATTGCTTCTGGCTAAGGGGACCGCCAGGGGTGTCCTCCTATTGTGGAATAAAGAGTCTATAGAATGCAAAGATTCCATTATTGAGGAGATTACCTCTTCTTGCCTATTTGTCAACAAAAGGAATAATGGTATCTCAGGTGTTTATTATAGAGGGAACGTCGAGGAGCGTTCTCTGTTGTGGAATGAATTGTTTGGTTGTCAAAGCAGATGGGGGAATATGGGTGTGGTAGGGGGCAACTTCAACATGACACTGTGATGAAATGAGAGGTTGGGAGGTCACTTTTCTGCCTCTTGTGCTAATGAATTCAGTGAGAATATTGAGCTGCTCAACCTAATAGATTTGCCACTTAATAGGGGCTCGTGGACACAGAGCAATCAAAGAGATTCTCCGTCTGTTTCTTGGATTGACCGATTCTTGGTGGCTCTTGATTTCCTTCTCCACTGTCCCGACTTAATCCAAAAGGTACTCTCTAGACCCATATCTGACTATTTTCCAATTTTTCTAACATAAGATGATATCAAATGGGGCCCTGTCCCCTTTCCATTTGACAACAAGTGGCTGAAGGTTGATTACTTCAGGGAGCTAGTGCATAATGTGTGGAATAACACCACTGTTGAGGGCATCGCTAGCTTCAAAATAGATTTCAAATTCAAGAAGCTTAAATATGAAATTAAAGCCTAGACTAAGGACGTTGACCTCAAGGAGGAGGGGCACATTCACGATATCATGAGGGAACTCACCGATCTTGACTCCCTTGAGGGCTCTCGGTTCTCTCCCTAGAGGAAAAATCTAAACGGAACAATTTGAGAAGTGAATTGGCAAATAGACTCCATATGGAAGCAATCTCGTGGAAATAAAAATCTAGAGAGAGGTGCCTCTAAGATGGGGACAAGAACAGAAACTACTTCCATTGTCTTGCCAACCATAGAAGAAGAATTTATTACATTAAAGAGATGAGTGTTGAGGGGAATCTTATCTCAGGCAAATGAGGCTATGAGAGAATGAGTAAAAGCCTTTTATTAGAATCTTTATAAGGAGGAATACCGTCAAAGACGAAATTTGGACAACCTCCCATTTGAGAGATTAGATGACTCGAAATGCAGCTAGCTAGAAGCTCCTTTCTCTGAAGAGGAAATTTGGGATGGGCTTCGGAGCTGCAATGGTGATAAGGCCCCAGGACCCAACAGTTTCAACCTTAAGTTTCTACAGGCTTTTTGGGCCCTTATCAAGGATTATGTCATTGAAATGATCACTGATTTTGATAGATTGGGATCCTTTGTCAAATCCTTGAATGCCACTTTCATTATCCTTGTTCCCAAGGAGGGGGCAAAATGTATTGGTGATTTTAGGCCAATCAGTCCGTTAGCAGTTTATAGAACCTGATTGCAAAGGTTCTTGCCAATAGACTCTCTAAAATCCTTCATTTGATCATTGATGAGAGTCAACATGCTTTTGTTGCCGGTAGACAGATTTCTGATGCTTTCATGATTGTAAATGAGGTGGTTGATGAGATGGTTCACAACAAAGGGCCTGGGGTTCTTTGCAAATTAGACATGGAAAAAGCATTTGATCATGTTTGCTAGAATTTTGTCGATTATTTGCTTCATAGGCATGGTTTTGGGGAAAATAGAGAAAATGGATCAAATCATGCATCACCATGACTAGTTTTTCGGTCATGATGGTGGCCCATCCTCTTTCTTCCAAGCATATAGAGGATTGAGGCAGGGTGATCCACTCTCACCCTTGCTCTTTATTGTGGTTATGGAAGTCTTTAACAAGCTCCTTTTAAATGCTAGGGACTTGAAGTTGGTGGAGGGCACTGTCCTGGAAAGCAATAGTAAAAAGTTTGAAGTAACTCACATTTTCTTTGCTGATGACTCATTAATATTCTGTAAACCTGATGCCAGGATGTGCTAAACCTGAGATGTATTCTCCTATGCTTTCAAGCTGTCTTCGGTCTCAAAATTAACCTTTATAAATATGAACTTGTAGGCATTGAAAAAGGTAGCAATGGGAAACACTTGGCAAAGGTCCTGGGTTGTGTTGAAATGCAATTTCCAATCAAATACCTTGGCTTCCCACTGGTTGTTAAGTTCAAAGACAAAAATAACTAGGATCCCGCGGTTAACATGTTTGGCAGAAGGCTGGCCAGTTGGAAGAGACGATTTCTCTCTAATAGGGGAGATTAACACTCATGAAAAACACACTTTTAAACCTCCCCATCTACTACATGACAGTCTTCACAATACCTATATATGTAGCTAAACAACTTGAATCTATGCAAAACAGGTTCCTTTGGGAAGATGTTGATGGTAAAAAGACGTACCATCTTGTCAGTTGGAAGGAGGTGAAGGATCCTATCAGGTCGCTAGGGCTGGGGCTAAGATCTCTCACTACTATGAATAAAGATCTCCATGACAAATGGATTTGGAGCTACTTAAATGAAGACAATAGCCTTTGGAAGAAGATTATTGACATTAAATTGATGAGAAAGGATTGTAATGGCAAACTCACTTTAGCCAACAGACCCCATGGCTTAAGTCTGTGGAGAGGTATTATGGCCATCTACAATAGAGTGTTTGAATGCACCAGATGGGAAGTCGGGAACAGCACTAAAGTCAGTTTCTGGCAGGATACCTGGTGTGGGGAGGTAAATCTCATGTCCAGGTTTCCCAAAATTTTTGCCATTGCAAGGGACAAGCATATTCTTCTGGGGGAAGCTTTCAGTGTTCCTGATCACAGGGTTTACACTGTATCTGTTAGCAGGCATTTGAATGACTGGGAGGTTGAGGAATTTGAAAGCTTACTTTCTCTGATGAGTACAGTTCAGCTCAGTGATAATAGAGACAGGCTCTGTTGGACATTGAGGAAAAACAAAAGCTTCTCGGTCAGCTCCCTCTACAGAAATCTGAACACTTGCAGGGCTGCTGGGAATGACTGCTTTCACATAAAATCATATGGAAGACTTTTGCCATCCAAGGGTTTTGTTTTTCGCTTGGGAAGCGTCCAAGGAGCGCATATTAACCATTGATAACTTAATGAAAAGAGGAAAAATTATGGTGAATATATGTTTTCTTTGTAAAAGCACCACTGAATCCTGTAATCACCTACTGCTTTGGTGCCTCTTTTCTTTCAATCTTTGAATTCTTGTTTACAGCCTCATGGGTATAAATTGGGTGATGGCGGGCTCAATCATTAATGAACTAAGTATTTGGGAGGGGCTCACTGGTAGAGACAAAGCTGCCCGTTATTCCTCTGACCAATTTTTAGACTATTTAGAAAGAAGGTAATAATAGATCTTTTGATAGGAGGGAAGAATCTTTCACTAACTTTAAGAATAGATGGTTTCATTATTTTAGGTCATAGCATATATAGTTTAGACTAGAAGATTTTGGAGCGATTGTAGATATGTTCATTGAAATGTAAATCTTTTGTACACAGGGTGGCACCCCCTTGGTGCTGATATTTAAAACAATTCTATACTTTTATCTTCAAAAAAAAATAATAATAATATTTTGAGAGTTTCTTAATTTTCTAGTTGTGTGATGCAATCAAACCCTTTAATTTGATGCTTAATTTCTTAAATGTGATGTTTAAGAAACCCTAGATGTGATGCCTAGGGTGTCCCCAAATTTCTAATTAGACAAATCAACCATATTTATGCTACGTCAGACATAAACAAAGCCTAGAGAAGCAATCAAATGTGAAGACGGAGAGAAATGTGCATCAGAGGCAACAAAAGAGATAGGGCAAGAACACTCTTCACCTTTGCAAAGATGAATACTAGAATTTGTAGATGTAGAGGCTGGTGGAGAAGATGAATCTTGATATTGAGTATGTCAAGATTAAGCTTGCGTTATAGGTGGTGTTGCAAGTATAGAAGATCTGCTAGCTGTAGTAACATTGTATATTGGAATATCATCTCTCTCCCTTACCATTATAGACTGTAGGCTGAAAAATAAAAGTGGTCTTAAAGAATGTCACATCAGTGGAAACCTAATAACAACTTGCATTGAAGAACACCTATACCGCTTCTAAGGTCAAGAATATTCAAGAGAAAGACATTCAATGGACTTAGGATCTAATTTTGGACACCTAGGGACTAACACCGTGAACAAAACACATACATGGACGAAAAACAAGTTTCAAGTGGAGATAAAGGTCATGAAGGAAATAAAGAAAGAATATCACTAGCAAGAACAGGTAAGAATAGACTAAATAAGTAGGTTGCAGAAATAACATCAACCCATAACTGTTTAGGGACTTTTATCTGGAAAAAAAGGGTTCTAGCGATTTTTAGTGTCTATCTTTTCCTTTCGTAACACCATGAGGAATTTTTTATGGTCTGGGACTGGTGAAGTCTCAAGAGAGAGCATTTGCTTAGATGGGACACATGATATACATACAGAAAAGATAGTGGTACTGGTATTGGTATTCGTATTGGGATCTAATGTCTAAAAGACTTTGGCTAATTGAATATGGTGAGTGATTATTTGCATATCAAATTGAAACATTGAGCTTCCTAGGCATTTGAATGATTTGTAAGTGGATGGTCTGTTTGTTCATGGTTATTTTGTGTAAAGGTCAACCTCCACCTTGATGGAGATGATCTTGGCAGCCTAATTTGATATATTGACTTCCAATTCTGCGTAGTTTGCCTTTTATGCATGGTGGCACTCTCTTGATTCCCTGCTTATAATGCTTATTATTTTCTCACAAATAGAAAATTGTATTCTGTAGGTTAATGGCATTATATTTAATGAAATTAGAAAACTACAATAGAAGAGATAACGACAGAACATTCTAAATCCTAATAAAAGTCAAAGTGTGCTAAGTCTACCTAAAGAGCCTAAATACATTAAAACTAATAATAATGATAGTAGTAATAACAATATGCTAAATACTTTTAGCTTTGTTAGCATGATTCAAATTTATTTGCTTTCTTTTTATCTGCTTATTAAAGAGATGTTGCAAGTCTGCTCTCTCTTTCATTCTTTGTCTTTGTCATCCCTCCAATTTATGCTTTTAATATATTTTTTTTTGTTTCTGTTGACATTCAACCAATAATTAGTCATTTTGTCCCATTTCATGACACTCGTCAACTATTATTCTGTATTTCCTTTAGGCCTTCTGCTGTTTTGTTTATTTGTTTTGTTGGTCATATTTAGTGCTTAGTGATGGATACGAGCACATTCATTTTTTAATTCGGTTGATCATTATCTTTTTTTTCTTCTTAATCTACGATTGGAATTGGCTTAGGTTGTTATGCTAGGTCTTGACGCAGCTGGCAAAACAACAATACTGTACAAGCTGCATATTGGAGAAGTTTTGTCCACAGTCCCTACAATTGGTTGGTTCCTCAGCTCATACATTTTTCTTGTCTCTTAAATTGACGTGATACTCCTATTCCTTTATTGGTTGATCATTTTGGAAATAGATTATGTGCCTCCTTTTCAGTTTATTGGGTGTGCCTCCTGTTGCCAGTTTATTAACTGAATGAATTGTAGGAGTTATATTGACAGCTCTATATTAGCTGAAGAATTGATTGTGCACTCTTAGGAATTAGTTACGTAATCCAGGGATGATTGTAATTGGATGACTAGAACCCCAAACATACGATAATTGAGTATAAATGGATAGAAATTTTATTAGTACTAGGAGAATAAGAACTTCTAGTGCACTTGGCAAATTCACAAGCATGACAAAATGAGGCTCCTTATTATGTTATTGTAATAAGTTATATCTAATTTTTCTAAAACAAAATCATGACCTAGCTAAACGTGGCAGACTCAAGCTATAGTTAGGAGTATCCTCATAGACCTGCTTGTCCTATCTATCTTTCTATCCCTTTCAAACTTGCAAAATACTCAGAATCCCTTTGATGCTGCTTCTTGTGGGCAAAACCAGGAGTAGAGGCATTAACACCTCCTCGTAGCTTGTGATTCTGCCAACACCCTTTCTAAGGCATTTGATCTCATTTTGCTAAAATTAGAAATCTTTAGTTGCAGACCTTGAGTAATTTTGTTGAAAGGTTATTTTTTTTTTACAAACAGAGAGGGAGGACTTAAGGGACCTCACAGAAATTTTGACATTTATAAATACTTTCCAGATTTGCTGAAATCCCCATGGTACACCCATCTTATGCCCTCTCAGGTGACATGCACTAAAATTTTACTGTGTTGCAAAGAGGATGCCTTGATAACATTGGCTACCAATGTTACCTCTACATTATTAATTGATTGAAGCATGAAATTTATCTCATACTAAGCTGTTGCTAATTTCATGGTTCTTGCTATTGTCTCAAGACTTCTCTGTTGTTATTATCATATTTCATAGAGTTTTTGTTAGGGTGGACAGACAAGTTGATGAATTAAATGTTATTTCCTCTCTGTTGTAGGTTTCAATGTTGAGAAGGTGCAGTACAAGAATGTGATTTTCACAGTTTGGGATGTTGGTGGCCAAGAAAAATTAAGGCCACTCTGGAGGCATTACTTCAACAATACAGATGGACTGGTACTGCTGAATTTCTTTTGCCCTTTATCTTTAACTGATGATTCTTGCTACCTCATTCCTCTTTTAGTTGTATATAGATTTGTTATGAATTTCTGCCAATTGTCAGCTAGTATTCCTCCTCTTTGTACAAATAATAACCAAACCTTGGATTCTTTAAGTGTCAGCTAAGCTGTAACTTAAAACTATTAGAAGTTCGAGCATACATTCAGTAAATTTTTTTGTTCTGTGAATTGTGATTTTGTCTTTTAGTCTTAGCTGATAAAGGAGTCTATTGTTGGTGATAACAGTGACATCTTTATTCATGCAGATCTATGTTGTTGATTCCTTGGATCGAGAGAGGATTGGGAAAGCAAGACAAGAATTTCAGGTCTTGCCCTTAAGGAAGTCACGCAAATTTTAAGTCTTTGAGATTCTCTGGGTTTGTTTCTTACTTGTCATACTTTATTATCTTCAGGCTATTATCAAAGATCCCTTCATGCTCAACAGTGTCATCTTGGTGTTTGCTAACAAACAGGACATGGTATGTTACTAGTTTCTGTTCGGGAGAAAGTATATGCACTTCAACTCTTGATTATGTCATACGCTCACCCACTTATGCACCTATAATGTTTTTTATGTGAATAGAAATCATCGTTTGATATCATAGTTATGTGGAATTTTTCCTGTGTCAGTCAAGATAATAAATTAAAACCATACTTAACAATGGGATAGAGCTTTCATGTAGCAGATTATATGGGCGTTCTTGCTTCTCTAAAACTTAGTTTGGTTGTCCGCCATAATAAGGTTTCCTTTGGTTACCATACTGTCTGAAGAGGGTGACATGTGCCAATTGGTCTGTCTCTATTTTACTGTATAGGGTTAGTTAACAGCTTGAAGAAAAACTGGTAGGTAAATGCTGTCATATTTTGACTTATGGGTTTTCTGTGTAGAAAAGGGTGTCCAGTGCATGTAAGCTTGAGGAGGAGAAGAAGTTGGTGTAGGATTTCCAATTTATTAAGTGACTTGTTTTGATGCCTCTCTGTAACTCCACAATTGAAGATGATGTGCAAATTGAATGGTTAGCATAATATGCAACAGGGCTTTTATGTTATTTTTTCTATGGTCAGAAAGGGGCAATGACACCAATGGAAGTATGTGAAGGACTAGGACTGTTTGGTCTCAAGAATAGAAAATGGCATATACAAGGGACTTGTGCACTTCGGGGTGATGGCCTCTATGAAGGCTTGGATTGGTTAGCTTCCACCCTCAAGGAGGTTAAAGCTGCTGGATACTCATCCGTTGGTACCTCCTCATTCTAGTTGTCCGGGTGAGGATTCTTCCATCTTTGACCTTCCATAATGGCTATGAAATATAGCAATTGCTAATTTTTTAAAAACTTTTTCTGACTGTCTTTGCAGGTAAACTATGCTTTAAACTGTGACATCCTGTTGATTGATATTTCGTTCAAGGAATCAAGAGTTTAGCATTAAAAAGTGGCAAGTCCAAAACTGTGATCTTTTTTATTCCTTCTGAAATGTCATGTCAAAGCTAATGAAGTTTTCTAGGGAGCTTAATTCAACCTCACTCTGGTTTTACACTTGTAATTTTTCTTCAATGTATATCTTAAAGGTTTCTTTAAAATATCTATATAGATGCATACATATATATATATATATATATATTCCCACGTATATGTGTAATTTTAATGCATCTTTGTTTCTTCACCAAATGACCAAGTTAACATTGGTAAAGTGGGAATAGAACGCCTAATAAAATCCTTACCTAAAGGCAAATTACCACTCCAGTTGAAGGCTCATGGTTTATTCTTGTATCTTTTATTAATAGTCAAAACCAGGAAAGAGATTGCGCTCAAATATAACAAATAAATTATTATTTTTTTGAATTTATTTAGAAATTTTGTAGTGTTTATACTTATTAAGCATAAATCACGAAAATTTAGTTGCAAATTTAAAATTAGAATCAAAACTATATATTTTACTGTTATCAAACTTGATAGAATTTAAAAATGAATTAAGATGGTTTTGAAGGAGTTCTTGATTTATTGTCTCTTAAGCTAATAAAATCGTGTAAAATATGTTAAATGGAAACAAACTTTGTTGAAGAATGCGAGACGTGGTGCACGGAATGTTAAATGATAATAGATGCCTGAGGATGTCTTTACATGTGCATAAATATATATATAATGTGTGTGTATGTATATATGAATCAATGTGAACCACATCGATTGCTTTTTAAGAGTTTTTGCATGATTGTTTTCATGGGGGTGAAGTGTTGGTACACATGTTTTTCACCTATATATAAATATTCATTCATTCATTTTTTGACAATAAGAAAAACAGAGAGAACATTCCATATGGTTGATATAGGGTTTTTTCCCTTGGCTCTTTCGACCTTACTTGATAAGATTTTCCTGTAATTTTACTTGCTTTTTACATAAATCTAAAGGGGAAACCTTTTATGGTATCAAAGCGGATGATAGAGAATAAGATCTTCATTTCAAATGCAACTCAAAGTATAAATCCTTTAAACGATGTTGTTTATGATCCTTCCACATGCAAGTAGTTCCTATTATATCGAAACTAACAAGAGTTCTAGAGGTATACGAGTCACATAGTGGCTGAACTCAAGTAACTATCATTCTCGAGATAGGTTTATGCAACATATATTCAAAATCAAAAACAATTTAGGGTTTCTCGACGGGAGTCTTAGGAAATTTGCAGATTCGAGCAGTCCATTTATGGAGCACTAGCTGCATTGTAACGATATTATAATTATCTGAATACAAAATACATCATCAGTAAACATTAAATGCAGCACATTTTACATTAGAATAACTTATCAACTACGAAATGAACTGAAGTAAATGCATTCATATCATAATGCTTGTGGGATTTATGAAGTACAAGACCAAGATACTATAAGTATTGATTTTTTGAAGCTTAAAACATTATTTGATGAACTGTTTAATTTTGAGTCAGTTCTAAATTATACATGCGGGGGGTTAAAGTTTATGCTAGAATATCAAATGAGAGATTAGGTGATGAAATTTTTGATGGGGTTAACTAAATTATATAAAAATATTAAGGTACTAAGTACTGTTAATAAAATATTTCTCTAAATTAAATGAAGTGTGCTTTATTATTTAATAACAGAAAAAACTTAAGAAATATCATCCAAGTGTTCCATCTAATAGGATATTTGACTTTTAGCATTAGAGAGTTAAATAAGAACACTAGATTTACTAGTCTCAGTCAGGAGAGACACTACTATACACATAGGTAGCGAGTCATTTTATTGACAGATGTTTTAAGACCACTATTAATAAGTTTGCGTATGCTCATTGTGGGATACATGGGCACAATAAAAGGGGATGTTATAAATTACATGGATATCCCGAAAGAAATAAATTACGTAGGAAAGGCATGGTGTCCAATACAAATCATGTTTCAACTTCTCCTTTAGCTGGTGAAAGTGTGGCAAGAAATCAAAGTATGATCACAAAAGACCAATATGCACAACTAACGACCTTGTCGCAATAGAATAACTCCTCGGCATACATGGTACAATCATCATCCACACCATACACAGACAACAGCATCCCAGGATTTTCTTGGATGTACTTTTGCCTTAACTCATGTAGAATAAGATAAAATTATTGAGAATAGCTCATTGGATAATTAATACAAGTACCCTGGATCACTTGTGTGTACACCATATTTGTACACAAGTAATATGGTCAATGTTGTCTCCACTATTGAGCTGTCAATTGGAGAAAAAATTAATATGACTCATGCTGGAACAATCAAATTATTAGAGGATTTGATCATCAATAATGTTCTATGTGTAACCATCTTAAATTTTAACTTGATCAACTAGGAGATTGGCTAAAGATTATTGATATTTTTTTAATCGTTAAATCTGAAATCTATGCAACGTAGGATTTTTCGATATGAACGAAGATTGAAATGGGTAGGATGGAGCATGGTATGTATTTATTGTATGAAGGAAGAAGTTGTTTTGGTGAAGACTAAGCAACTCTGGTCACTAATTTGGTACCTCGGGGCAACTTAAGGAAGAACTTTTGGCTTTGACACTGTTATCTTGGGTATTCAAAGCTTTCGATATCAGGTTTCTTTTCAAATTTGATCAATGATGTAGGACATAAAGAATGTGACATATGTCCTCTTGCTAAACTTAATAGATTACCTTTCCTATGGGTGAACGTAAGTCTGAATGTTGTTTCATTCTTGTTCGTTGTGATATTTGGAGATCTTATAATGAATTATCCTACGAAGAATATAGATATTTTCTGTCTGTTCTTGATGATTTTACTCAAGAACAAATTTGAGACAGACCCAGGATTGGAAGGTTTCTATGTTTGGGTAAGAACACAATTTGATGCCAAAATCGGGATCATACAGACTGACATTGGCAAAGAGTCTGACAGGCAAGGGTTCTACTTGGAGAATGATATTACACATAAGAAAAGCTGCATTGAGACTCTGCAACAAAATGACAGAATTGAAAGAAAGCACCAACAAATTCTGAATGTTGTTAGCGCACCAACAAATTCTCAAAAGTAGTTTTTAAGCTGACATATTAGAGTGATTTTGCTTAACTACAGTGTATATTATGAGTAGAATACCTAACAGAAGACATCTTTTGAGATGTTGCTTAGAAGGAAACCAACAGACAAGCATATCTTCGTATTTGGATGCTTAGCTTTTGGCTCAACGCTCACCAACAATAGGCACAAGTTTGATCCAAGAGGGAGGAGATATGTATTTCTTGAATATCAATTTGGTGTAAAAGGGTACAAGCTATTGGATACAGGAGATGGAAAGGTGATTATGTCAAGAAATGTTGTGTTCCATGAGGAAATGTTTTAATTAAATCTGTTTTTGATGAAATGCGATTTGAAAACTACATCTAATTGCTGTCTATTTCCGTTCAGCTTAGAGACTTCTTAAATAAAACTTCTCATTTTAAAGTTATTACATTCACTCTCTTGTAAATATGTTCATCAGAGAAAAAAAAGGTTTACTTCATTTATTCTACGTTAATTATATATTATTAATTAATTTTCCATTCTCTCTCTCTCTCTCTCTCATTTGCTGAAGAAGACACAGGTCAGAGAAACTGTAGTTTTTCCTGCTATGAAGCCGTTGTTGATTTGAACCACAAGAATCTGAGGGAAGCTCTTGGGAGGTTATGGTGTTACTCCCACTTGTTCAGTGAAGAAGAACGATAATAATTAAATTAGTTGGGTATTAACTGGATACACTAATTAATTAAATCGTGGTGACTTAATTAATTAGTTCCTGGTTTTGGAAAATAATTCTTCGTTTTGAGATAAGATGATTGAAAAATAAATAGAATTTGTTAAGAAAAGAGTGACAACTCTGAACAAAATATATATATATATATATATATATATTTTATAAGGAGAAAATCACAAAGCTAGTATTATTGAAGCTAATGATTATAGTTTGAGAAAACACTTAAAAAGAAAATCTTCCATCTTCATCTGAGATCTCTTTGTATGAAATTTACAGGTATTTCATTTTAAATTAACTACTATATTACTATAAGTGGTTCCAAGGGCTACTAAATTTACAACTTCTTCTCTTGCGTTTAATGGCCGTATGTATGACTGTTAACCATTTTCTGGTCTGGATAGTACTAAGCATAAAGCACAGAAATCAGCTGCAAGCATCGTACTTGACTATCAGTGATCATGATACAATCAAAATTGTAGCAAGTGGTGACTATAATGATTATTGTTAACGTAGGTCTAGATGATATGAAGACAAGGTATAAAAAACAAAAGAAAAAAATGAGGACAGTGGGTAAAGAAGCCAGAGGACTTCTATGTAGTTTCGATTATGATAAAGATTTAAGACTGAATTTGTATTGCAATGGAGAAATCAAGTCAGAGTAGAGCTGATTCAATTTCTTCCTTATTTTATAGTGTTTCCTTTTCATTTAGTTAAGAGTTATGACAATAACAAAAATAGTAAAGTGAAGAAGAAGTAAAACATGGATGAGTTAGATGTTGATTGTGTAAAAGATGAAGGAACTAGCACAATGTAAGGGAGGGGGAGTAAGAGTTGATGTTGCCACAATATGTGCACAACTTTAGATCGTACAAGTTATGCATTTGTCATGCAAGTATTAGATGGCCATCTAAGACAATGTCATGAGATGTTCAGGATAGAAAAATCGACGCTTACACATTTGTGTAAAAGAATTTTCCTCATCCATCAAAAAAGAATAAATCGATTATGCAATTACTTTTTTATTACAAACATTTATTTATTGTTTTTTATTATCCGAATAAATAATGATTTCTAGCACCGCACAAAAGTGAAAGCTATTATTTACTTGACTTCATATACAAGGATGTAACGGCCCCAAAAATTAAAAGGAAATGTATATATTTATTCTAAGTGCGGAAGCGAAATAAAATAAATTATGATTAACATCCCTTACACAATAACCAAAACGAATTAAACGTATGAAAGAATAAACTAACTTAAAGAAAATACTATTAATTAATGCTATAAGAAAAATTAATAAATTCTTTGGCTTCTACTCGCCGTCTTCCTGCAGAACGGGGTCGAGAATCAAGTCTTCCTGATCTGAAATTGTTAAGTAAGGAATGAGCTACACTAGCCCAGTAAAGACATCACACTATCTCACTGTCACAAAAATAAAGGTTGGTAGAAAACAAAAAAGACCAATGGAGCATAATTTATAACAAACTCATTTATCAATAATAAAACCTTTACTGTCCACTTACTTCAGTGAGATTCATGAAAACGACCTATGTAAACAATAACATCATAAATATTATGAATTCATACATAATCTGTATTATAGTACATGTCATACTTTTGTATTTTAATCATCAGACAACAAATTTTCTCTTTTATCAACTTACTAGTATCCATGGAGATCCACAGGGGGTCCCCGCTACACGTGAACCATTCACATTAATAACTTAATTTCAGGGCCGTCCTCATATCTCGTTCGGTATGGGCGCCAAAACCATAAACCTCAATACCCTGTTCGGTATGAGAGTGAAACGGACCGTCCTCATACCCCGTCTGGTATGGGCGCCAAAACACATAAAGTCTCCATACCCCGTCCGATATGAGAGACCACATTCCCGGTAGGGTTCCCTATGAACCCGGTCCGTCCACCATCTCCCAGGATATCTAGTGAGGCTGTCGACTTATCCACTTATAAATTCACATACCATCCATATTTTTCTTAGTCTTAATTACCCAATCAACATAAATACGTAAACCAACAATGCACACCAAACAAGACAACACAACATCGAGTTCACAATAATTCAAACCATAATAGATTAAACAGTTATTCATGCATACGGAACCACAGAATAAACAATCAGATACTATACTGCATTTAAACTGTAAAATACATCAAACAGAAACAGACTGACAAATACATCAGGTTCGGGCCCTATTAACAACCTTAATTAATTATACATATCTATTAATTCATAAAATACCGTTTAATCATTTATTAAACTTTAATGTCGTGATAGGAAATAGGGTGAGGGGTCCTTACTTGTTTCGGAATCTGAAATCGAGTTCTCACTACGCCTACGGGCAGTCCCTAGATTTCCTAAATTTTTCTCCAGAAACTGAGACACACTTCCGGTACCTGTACATGTCCCAAAAAAAACTCCAAATCAGACCGAGGGCCCTTTCAGCCAATTTTGAAATTTCGGCACGGCGGTGATCCGCCTCGGGTTGGCCGTTTTCGGCCGAATTCGGTCAAACTTGCATTGTTTCCTGTGATAAAACACCCTTAGGGCCCTCGGTGGGCTAAAAAATTCTAGAAAATCGAGACTTACCGGCGACGAAGCTCTCGGGTATGACGGCTCCTCTGACACGAGTTGCGATTGGTATTTTGCTCTGGTCAACCTGTAGAGAAAAGGACGGTGGTCATAGTGGTATAAAAATTACATCGAACGGGAACTGGGAAGGGCCTCATCGGAGGCAAAAACTAAGGAAACCTGCAGCGGTGCTGCTGGATTTCGGCAGTGTTTTTCGGCTAATCGGCTGGTGATTTGACTCCGATTTGGCCACAGGAAGGCTCGACATCGAAAAACGAGCCAAGGGGAGAAATTTTACCTCGTCTGGCGGCTGAAAAATCCTCGGTGCGGCGGTGGGTGGTGGCGGCTGGGTCGTCTTCTCTGGCGAGGGTTCTGGCGGCTAGGGTTTGGGGTTGGGTGTGGATGCGATTATTTATAACATTCCCCTTTTAATCTGAGCCGTCCATCATGATTTAATCTGGACCGTCCGATCGTGATTAAATTAAAAATAAATCTGGGCCGTCCATTGTGATGCGATCTGGGCCGTCCATGCGTGATCAAATCTGGACCGTTCGCACGCATGAGATCTGGCCATCCATGCGCACTTTTGATCTGGTCCCTCCGTGCGCGCGAGAACGGATCTGGACCGTCCGATCGCGTGCACACGGATCACCCACATGTCTCCGTCCCGCGTGGCTTCCTGCGTCAGCGTCCCTACCACGCGGTGTGTCCTGGTTGGCCGGGACTGCTGACCGGGCTGCTGACGTGGCACTATTTTTCTAAATTGTGTTTTGACCCCCAGTTTTCGATTTTCTTTTCAAAAACACCAACAGAATCCAAATTTTCACAATTTTTTTTCAAAATCAATTTCAATTAAATCTCTAAAAATAATTTTACCATATTTTATTATTATTATTATTTTTATTTCTATTAAATTAAATTAAATTAAATTAAAATATTATAAGTTAATTATTAAAATAAAACAAAATTAACAAAATTTTAAATTAAATTAAAATAAAATAATAAAAGAAAAACTTTTGAATTTTAACAAAGGAAGCCAACATAGAAATTTAGAAGGAATGTCCAAAACAAGTTAATTTATCCTTAAATTCAGCTTACAGAAAATTAACACCATCGTATTCTATGTATAAAAAACGACAATAATAAATCTTTATAATTATATCCTGTTTATGCATCAACTGATAAAGAATTTAAGAACAATGATCAAAATCCAATGCACAGGATGAATAAAGATGATTGAACGCAATCTTGGGTGCAAGTGAAGTTGATGATGATGGAGAAATGATTTACCAAGTCATTTTGTTTCCCGAGATGCAAAATAAATTTATTGTTGTTAACCCTTAATTGCAATTAATGAAATTTCTCTTTTTTTTTAAATCAAATTTCTCTTTTTTTAATTAATTTTTTAAGTGTATACATAGTATATTGTCGGGATCTAATTTCCATGCATCTGACCACTGTGGGTCTTTTTCTCTAGTAAGATCTGTTGCATGTTTTCTCCCTTCAGTTGCTGCATAACCTCTTACCTTCATGCTTGCATGCAAATCTCCTCCTGGCCTCATGGTTGCATGTCAAATAGAGTTGGGCCTGCGGACCATGAGTGTTCCTTTCTTAGGCCGTGGGTTGCACATGCACAAGTGGCCGTGTGTGCAAGCCCAAGCTTGCACATATGCACAGTGTCGCATGCATACTGCGGGGGTCCTGCGTGCATGCATGCACGCGCGGGGCCTACAAGTTGGCTTGCATGCTCGGCTCTTTCTACTTGGGCTGTGGATCTTGGCTTTCTTTAACTTAGGCCAAGGCTCAGTCCTCTCGCTCTCGGGGTGGACTTTTTCACAATTCTTCAAGTCCATTAATCTTATTTGGGTCTTAAGTCTTTTGACTTGAACAAACTTGACCCATCTCTTGGAATAATCCCAATTAGAAAAAATTCAAGGATGAAATTAGTTTTCTGTTCTGAGCATTCCTCATTGATGTAAGATTACATCTCTGGAATTAATTCTAAGCTGTTTAGGATCACATCACTCCTTCAACCTAAATTTATGTTACATTCATCCTAATAACAATCTACATACCATACATGATGGCTTATGCTTCAGCAATATTAATTGTCCTTGATGTTGGGACTCAACTCATATTAGCAAATATAACAACATCATTAATGTCTGTACACACCACACCTAACCTTGTCCACCTATTCGTGTTAACTAACATATCACAATTTATTTTATATATATCTTGTCTTCTTGGACACTATTTTTGGTTTACAACATGTCAATCAATAAGCTCCATAACAAGTTTTTATGTGAGTTTCAGATTATTGATGTAGAGTTGTAATTTATGAACTAAAACATAGGGTCACACCCATCTGTTATGGTATGCCCTTATTGATTTTCACTTTACCAAATACCCGAAAATACATATAAGTATTACATTTATACATCAAAATTTACTGTTAAGGAAGTTGAGATAAGCCAATCATAGAGACCATATTCTATTGGGAGAGAAATACAGTGGACCAAGTTTCTATATATTGCTCATATAATCATAACATCTAAAGAGGTGATCAATATTTCCTTACCCATCAATACAACTAGGATAAATAATGGCCACAAGTAAGTGCCTCTGAAATAAACATCTCCTTACTAGTAAATTAATGCACTAACTGCTACACCATATGTTTTACTTTAGGCAATACTTTGTACTCCATAGCTTCTTCTAGTTTACCAAGGGCTTAGAAGTGGTAAAGACTAGTGAGAACGAGACATATTTATGCTAGGCCAACACATCTCCTAATTTTAACTCTATATACACTATTCTATTAATAGCACCAAATAAGTTTATCTAAGGATAACTTAAAGCTTAAAGGAATACTAACAATTTCATTAGTGTCCTAGGGCAAAAATAAATTATGTGTTAGGTTAGTATTATGAAATGGTGAACCTCAAATAAATAAATCCGAGACTATCTCAACCAAAGTGTTAGGAGGTTAGAAGGTCTACATTTTTCTTGAAATTTTTGTTAGCAACCAATTATCGTCCCATACTTTTATCATGCAACCATTTCTAACACACTGCTACAATCCCTCAGAAGTAATTTTCTACTAGCTAAAAGGCTTCTTCAAGTGTAGCTAGGCAAAGTCCCCATAGGGACATTAAGAAACTCCCCACTGGAAAAACACTTCTAACCTTAAGCAGTATGAAAAGTAGCAAGAATTGATCATTTAATTGTCTCTAAACTTGCTTTACCAACATCGCTTTGTTCAAACATTGAAAATTTCTAAACTTTAAACCACTTTAAAACTTAGATAAATAAAGAGGGGTGTATCTCATCCAACATATTTTTCTTACCTTTGTATTATTCTCCCATCAATAACCAACAATTAATATTTCAAACTACATAAAAATTGCTTTAGGAAGACTCAAGTACATTTAATAGAAATCAAAAGTTGGGTGCAAATAGCAATCGACCATAGTAGGAAGATTCAAGTACATTTATGAACTTCAACCAATTGGACCTGCAACAAGTTCCCAAATCTACAAGATAATTACTTATCAACGCCTTTAGAGGAAGAGATTGAGGATTTATGCAAATTAATTGATCCTAAAGCATCAAAATAAAGCTTCAATATGTTACCAATACCTTGGATCGCTAATCAAGTCACTATTCCAATTATTAGACTATTATCAGCAAATAATAAAAGAAATAGATGGAGTGGTGCATAAAGTTTTGACCCTATGATTTATCCTCTATCCTATGCCTTCATTAATATTGCTAAGAAAAATTCTACATACAAAAGAAACAAATAAAGGGAGAGAGGGTTTTCCTAACGAATACCCCTCTTCAAGTAAACAACCTGTTATGACTTCTCATCCACAAGAACACTGAATAAGTACAAAGAGACACTATTTAAAACCAGTGTGATGAAATCATAAGGAAAACCTAGTTTCAACAATATGTTCTCCAAGACAACTTAAAATGTAACGGTTCGAAATTTGAAAGAAAGTAAATGATAAATTAAGTACGGAAGCGAAATAATAGTGTTAGGTTTTACATTTTTTACACAATAATTCAGGATACCCAATAAAGTTATGAGAATAACCATTCTAAAAGAACAACTAATAATCAAAGAAATAAATAAAAAGTAAACAAACTGAACGTGTTACTCGCAACCCTCTTGTGGATCGGGTTATGGATCTTGGTTATCTTGATCTGAAATGGTTAATGAAAGAATGAGCTACACTAGTCTAGTAAGACTGACTCTTCTTCTTCGGTGGGGGGTCTGACGGCTACGGTTAGGGTTTGGTATGAAATGGAGTATTATATCTGTCTCCTTTTAATCTGAACCATCCATCGCATTTGATCTGAACTGTCCGATCGCGTTTAAATAGGAAGTGAATCTAAACCGTTCATCGCGATTTAATTTGAACCGTATGATCGCTTTAAATGGAGAACGTCCACACACACAGAAATAAATCCGGATCGTCCGATCGCAATCATGCGGATTGCCAGCGTGACCTTCGACGTGACACCATGTCAGCGTGCCTTGCCACACGGCGTATTCCAATTCATTGAAGGTGCTGACTGGGCATTCTACGTGACACATTTTTTTTAAATTGCGTTTTCACCTCCAGTTTTTGATTTTTCTTTCAAAAATAACATCAGAACCCAAATTTTCATCCATTTTTTTTTTCAAAATTGTTTTCAATTTCATACTCCACCTATTTTTCTTTATTTTCACATTAAATAAAAATTTAAAAATTATATTTATACATTAAATTTAAATATATTAAAATTAATTAAGAGTGTTACATAAAAAAAAAAAAAAAAAAAAAAAAATCAATGATAAACTTTATTAATATTCAATTCTAAAGCAAAAGATCCCTACTTAAGCTGTCTATTCTTTTTCAAGTAGACATGATCTGCTATAAGCTTATTTGCAATAAACGTAAATTGTGAGTGATTTAGAAAATAATTAACTTAGTGGCCAAAAGAACGAATGAATAAAAAAAAATATATATAAAAAGATATTTACACAATAATACGATATAATTAATAAAAATTATTTTTGGTTGAATAATTAATATTTTAATCCACAAAATTATTATTCATGGAAATTATAATAATTTAATATATTATATATTTATAATAATAATAATAATAATAATAATAAATGAAGAAAAGATGTTATAGCGTGAGAATTTTCAGTTACTCCGACCGCAAAATTCTTTTTGATGTGAAATGCACAAAACAGGCACTACAACATCAAATATTCTTAATATTTTTTTTTTTTTTTGTTTTTATAATTTTTGTTTTAAATCCTTAATTTTTAAAATAAGCATGAATTAATTAAAGTAATTTTTTAAAAGTTTACAAAAATAATTTGCTATTTTGAGTTTTTTCTATTAAAAATATTAAGTATCAAATTAATTAAAAATTTTTGATGTTATTTTCATGGTTCGTAGCAGGTGGGGGGATGAGTCACCTTTTTACACCAGACGACTTCCTCTTTTGAACCTCCTCCTCACCAACCTTGTTAAATCTATAATTTGATTTTATATTATCTTTCCTTCTAAAAAAAATACTCAAATAAATATTTTCTTCAAAATAACTTTTTTTATAACCCACACAACTCAAAACCTTTTTTGTTAATGCGATCAAAACTAAACATATAATAAATTATATAACTTACAAATCTTCCAAATTAAAGTTAATAAAAATGTGGTACCAAAATTATAAAGTTTTTTTTTTTTAGAAATAAAATTTATAATAATGAGACAAGAGAAAACCTTGCGAAGAATAAGAGGCATGGCGGGCGCCCATAAGAGTGGCCCAGAATGATGAGGAGAAACTTTTGTGTGTGGCGCCTCGGGCTGCTGACTCTGGGGATTCCATCTCCCTCCCTCCTCAATTTAATTCCTCTCTCATTCTTCCTTTTTCTTTTCTAATTTTTAAAACGAATTTTTAATTTCTTTCCATCTATATATATTACAATATTAAATCATCAACGACACGATTCTTTAAAGAGTCTCTTTTTCTGCTTCTGCTTTCTTATTTTAATTCAAGGAGCAGACCCAGATTCATTTGCATATTTTTTTGCCTTCTTTTTTGTTGTTTATCGCATCAACGAGGATTCGCTCTGAGCCTTTGGCCGGACTTCATTTTCGTAAGTTATTAATAAGTGTTTGATTTAATTTTTCTTTTTTTTTTTTTCCTGAATTCTTTCCATCTGAGTGTCGAGTTTTCTTTCAATTTTTGTAACCTGCAAGAACGTGAAGTTTGCATGGATTCTGAGAATTCCTTTTTTACTGTCTTTGAACAAACTGGTGATACAACACAGTCGCCATGTGCTCTTCTGCTAAAACATTTAAACTTGAGATTTTCGCATGAAGCAGTGTATTTTCCCTGCAAAGCGGATGGAGTGGTAAGCATTAAAAGAATGGAGCTAAACTAATAGTTTGTACTGTGATATGGTCATCGTTCTGTTTATCCAGCAACTTTGTTTCCTGTATTACTTGTATATTTCTTTTCTGGGTTTAAGCTAAAATGTTCAGTAATACTTTTTTCTGGATTATTTTCTTCTTCTTTCAACCACTTTGACGCTGATTCTGATACAAAGATGACAACATGTGTTAAACGTTTCATTGGAAGGCTCTTTGTTGGTGATTATTTACTTCTAATCTATTGTTTAGCAGAGAGATATCTATGGCAACTAGCACTGCTGCAGCTGCAGGGGGCATAAATGTTTTCCAGTATGGAGTATATCCATGCGCTGGACAAGCTTGCAGGCAAACTTCTTGGATTACCAGTTTTGCTTTGAATGGATGCATGCAGAAAGACTTCTCATGGTATTGCTTAAATCTTGGCCTTTAATTCAATTACTCCATGGCTTTTGCTTTAATATTTTGCAAGAAACTCATTTTAACTCTGGATGCTAAGATTTTGATGGGAAAATGATTTTCCTTGTCAGTATAGGCATGTTTAATTTCTTTCAATTTAGTTATAGAGTTGGTATATTGTTACACAATGAGGTAGCACTCCTTAGAGTTTTATTTCATATATGGTGTCTTCATTGCTCTTAAAGTTGCTAATCCAATTTATTTTTGAACTTCACTGTGCTAGTATTCGTTAGAAGTTCTTAATGGTTGCAGAAAGTTCCCAATTTTTTAAATTTCTGCTGGACAAGAATGCATGTGCTGTAAAGCTTGTCGTTTGGGGAATGCTGTTTTTTCTTTTTTTTACTAATAGGCTGTTAGATATTCATGAATCTTATCAAATTGTGAAAAAATGCTAATTATCTTGAATAATAACATGCTTTCCTTCCAAATAGACAATAAAAAAGTTTGTGTAAATTTTCTTGATTGTACTGAGAAATCTTTTCCTTTCCTAGATATTAAATTCAGAGAAAAAAAAGCAATTTTTTGATGTTCTATTGATCTTAAGCTGTTTATCTTCATATTTCTTTGGTGTTTTCTTCCAGGTCACGTGGAGTATCTAAGTTTTTAAAGATCCAAAGGAGTAGTGTTTCCTTGTATCCTGGTGGTGAAAACTTGAAGTCCCACAGGACAGTTGTCGCATCATCTTGCCTTGGGGATGGTTCCACAAAATATTATGATTTTGTTGTTATTGGTAGTGGAGTTGCTGGTCTCCGTTATGCCCTTGAAGTTTCAAAACATGGATCTGTTGCTGTGATTACCAAAGCGGAGCCTCATGAGAGCAACACAAACTATGCCCAAGGAGGTGTTAGTGCTGTGCTATGCCCATTGGATTCTGTTGAGAGTCACATGCAGGACACTATTGTAGCAGGTGCTTATCTATGTGATGAAGAAACCGTCAGAGTAAGTTCATCAAATTATCTTACATATTAACCTTTCCATCAATCATACTTTTTTACTGGAACTTTCCTTCTGAAGAATTAGAAATTCAATTAGATGGGAACAAGTCAAATTGAAATATATATGGGCTATGGCATCGTAAAACTATAGGAGATCAGTTGATTGTATCTCATAAATTGGGTTGAAAGGTAAATCATGGTTGGTTTCCTGGAATCTCCCTTATATTTTTTCACATTATACAAAAAAAAATGGCCTTGCTTATGTGGATGAAAGTCAATGTAAAACTATTAATATGCATGCTGAGTTTTTATAGAACTTGAACAAGCAAGTAATTGCATTTTTTTGTAACCTGTGATGTGATGTATATTAATTAAGTGTGACTAGCAGCTCTCTGTTCTGTACTATTTATGAGTTCTCCTGAGTTTCGTTTGTTTGCCTAGGTTGTGTGTACGGAAGGACCTGACAGGATAAGAGAACTGATTGCTATGGGTGCCTCATTTGATCATGGCGAGGATGGAAACTTGCATCTAGCTAGAGAGGGGGGGCACTCTCATCACAGGATCGTTCATGCTGCTGATATGACTGGAAGGGAGATTGAGAGGGCTTTATTGGAGGCAGTTATCAATGATCCCAATATTTCCATGTTCAAGCATCATTTTGCAATTGATTTGCTTACTGCTCAGGTAAACTCTCCTCTTCTTTGTTTGTAGTAGAGATTTTTGTTTTCACTGCGTACTTTACTATTATGGTTCCTAGGTTGGGATGTAGTCACGGGGATTAGTAGGACGTTTGAAAGATGTTAACTATGATGTAAGAAAAGGGCTTTTTAGGAGAGAAGCCAATGATATTAAGTTTAGGAAGCAACTCATAAACTTTTGGGATAAAAATTATGCTTATTCTTTTCATTATATCGACAATATAAAGAATACTGCTGAATACAAGGATTTCAGTAACTATCCGGTAGAAGGAAACTCCCAACACCCAATAAAAAGATTTTGCTTGTAGTCCCATGGCCTAAGCAACTTAAGAAGGTTCTTTTGTATGCAAATCCCTGGGGAAACTTGCTTGGCAAGTTTCTTGATTGGGTTTGAACAATCATTCTTTATAGGATCTTGTCTTGTACTCTTGTTCTTGAATGATCCGATGATAACAGCCTTATGATACCATTCCAGATTCCCAACAACCTCTTTGGCAACATAAACTATCTAGACAGAAATTGAACAGCTGCTTGCGTGTCACTGGCATCTGAAGTTGTTTTGGCATCAGGAGAGTTTATCATTGATGCGGATGTTCCCTCTAGAGGAAACGGCACATGCTGCCTATGCACCTTCCTAGATTGCACCAGCTGCCCCAGCGTAGTATCATGCCTCCCTCAGTTTTTTAAAAGAATTTTTATCCTTGTTCAAGCTGCCTTGCTGATTGGCCGTAAATACCACTCTATACATTTCTCTCCGCACTTAATATCTGGCCGAATCATCCTGATACATTTCTAGGAGTAGCTCTAATTATTGCCAGAAGGTTCAAAAATCTTCATAACAACCTGGTTCAGATGCATATCTTTTATGGTCCCAAGTTTGGGATCTTGTTACGCGTTTAGCAGTATGTTTGATTTTAAGATAATGATAAGATGGCTCGTTAAGAATAGCTCAATGATATTTAAGTTTAAGAGGAAACTCAAAACTTTTGGGATAAAAGTGCTGCTTATCCTTGTCATCCCTTGGTCTAGAAATAGTGCTGAACACAAGGAGACATTTCAGTTACTACCTAGTAAACAGAAGTTATTGTCCCAATTAAAAGAAACTACTGAATATAAGCAAAATTGAAAGTAACTGAAGTGAAGTAAATGCTGCAGATAAATATGATTAAACAAAGATGAAAGCTGATCTAATCAAACTACCCCTGCAATCTCGTACCTTATTTATGAACAAAAATGAGCTGCTTATATAAACTCCCACTAAAAGGAATAGCCTAGTTAGTCTACCTTAATATCTTGCTTATGAGATGTTTGAACTCATAACATTTATAAACCACTTCCTATGGAGGCTTTCAGTTTTAGCTGTAATTTGCCTTCTCAAGATATGAAGCACAAGAAGTATGTTGAAGGTTTTAGTTTCTCTCTCTTCATGTGTAAATTTAGCTGTAATTTTCCTTCTCAAGATATGAAGCACAAGAAGCATGTTGAAGGTTTTAGTTTCTCTCTCTTCATGTGGATTTGGAATTGTTAAGCTTAATACGATCGAATATTGAAGTGCATTTTTTTCTTGAGTTGCAGAATGGTTTAGAAACAGTCTGTCATGGTGTTGATGTTCTGAATACTGAGACACAAGAGGTGACAGTGGACCTTCCTTCTAAGTTATTCAAGTTTTATTTGGCATCATTATTCAAAAGAAACTTAATACTACAACCAAACTGTTTACCATCTAACCAACTCTATATTCCAGGTGATTCGATTTATTTCAAAAGTGACCTTACTTGCTTCAGGTGGAGCAGGTCATATCTATCCATCAACCACAAATCCTCCGGTATTCTTGCTTCTTTTGCTGTAATTTCCATTTGATTTGTTCGCTCATATGAACTCAAGATGAAGTCTAGTTACCTTCTTTTATTCCCATATGTGTATCTTCTTCCTACTTTAATTCATGGTATGGTAATGTTCTTTAGGTAGCCACTGGAGATGGAATCGCTATGGCTCACCGAGCTCAAGCTGTAATTTCTAATATGGAGTAAGTAAACAGAAATGAAATTTTATCAGAAAGTGAAATCTCTTCTTCTCATCATTGCCCATGCTCTTTTATCTCATTATCGAATCCCATAATGCTGTATGGCATGATAAATACAACAATGCCAAAATTATTACTAGAGTTCGTTTTTTAGGACACTGCAATGTCATGAGTTGTCATTCTTTGTCAAAAATGTATTTTTAGTGCTGTTATTTATCTTGAATTATTTAAAATAATTTTGTTTTCACCCTGCTTCTGATAGCTGGATAGCAATCTAATTTGATACAAAGTTGTATGGGGTCTGTCGACATGGGAGATATTCATACAATGAAGTTGAACCACTTTCTTTTTGCAAGGGGTAGAATTACCTGCAGTTTTTTCTTTCCTTTCTGGAATTGGAATTTATAGATCTCTTTGTGTCCTCTTTCATCAGATTTGTTCAGTTCCACCCAACTGCCCTAGCTGATGAAGGCCTTCCCATCAGGCCAAGCAAGACTCGAGAAAATGCATTTCTGATCACTGAAGCTGTAAGGGGTGATGGAGGCATCCTCTATAATTTAGGCATGGAGCGGTTTATGCCTTTGTATGATGAGAGAGCTGAGCTGGCTCCTAGGGATGTGGTGGCAAGAAGTATAGATGATCAGCTTAAGAAGCATAATGAGAAGTATGTGCTACTTGATATATCTCACGTGCCAAGAGAAAAGGTTCTGTCCCACTTCCCCAACATAGCTGCTGAGTGTTTGAAATATGGCCTTGACATAACTTGTCAGCCAATTCCAGTAGTTCCTGCTGCCCATTACATGTGTGGGGGAGTCCGAGCTGGCCTACAGGGAGAGACCAATGTGCAGGGCCTTTTCGTAGCAGGTGAGGTTGCCTGCACAGGTTTGCATGGAGCAAACCGACTTGCTAGCAACTCATTGCTTGAGGCTTTAGTTTTTGCCCGAAGAGCAGTGCAGCCCTCAATATATCACATGAAGAGTTCTAGCCTTGATCTGAGTGCTTCCAATTGTTGGGCACGACCTGTTGTGCCTATGTCACTTGGGAATGACATGTTGCACAAAATGTTAAGGATGACAAGGGAAGTGAGGAGAGAGCTGCAATCAGTTATGTGGAAATATGTGGGGATTGTTCGGTCAACAATACGGCTACAAGATGCAGAGCAAAAAATTGGTGAATTAGAGGCTAAATGGGAAACATACTTATTTGAGCATGGATGGGAACAGACAATGGTTGCACTTGAAGCTTGTGAGATGAGGAACCTCTTCTGTTGTGCAAAGCTGGTGGTGAGTAGTGCCCTTGCTAGGCAGGAAAGCAGGGGGCTTCACTACACAATTGATTATCCTCACGTGGAGGAAAGTAAGAGGCTACCAACTGTCATTTTTCCTTCTTCTCCGGCAAAGACTACATGGAGTTCACGACAGCTGCATAGGCAGCCCCTGTGTTAGGAAGTGCAGGGTGTGTTTCTAAATTTTTTCTGCCAAAACTTGTATCCCTCAATAATCATTTGTTACTTTGAAAATTTTATATGGAAAACCCTTCAACAAAGCATGGAATGCTGCAGAACTTTAGCACATAATGAAGGAATATCACCAGGATTGCTTTTTCCTCTTTTTCCATCTTCAATTTTTGCGAGCAATTTTTGGTTTGATTTAGTGCAGCTCGCTCTAACTTATAGATTCAAGATTAGTTAGCAGTTTATGTAATTCGAATATGAATATACGTTTTTCTGAGACCATAGACATTGTTATGTCAGAACTGAGGCAATATGCATCTGATATCTGCTGCATGGCTAAGGATGAGCACTACTTCTCTTAGTGTTTATGTGTATGATTGTTAGTTTCTGTGCTCAGAAAATGGTGTACATCAATTTGTTTTCTCTCTCTTTGCTTAGTTCCAAAGGATATTGATGTGGTTCATGTTTCATAGGAACTGGAATTTAAACAGGTCCTATGACTTCACTTGTAAAGATGATGAACCAGATCATTCACTGGGCTCACACAAAGTAGTTAAGCAATGGGTCTATAGTTGCAGAGTTCCTACTGCAGAATGTATGTTTGAAGTCCTGAGAAAGCTTTTCGATTAGTGGTTTACAATTCGTCAAAATACAGTTATCAGAGTTGTTTTCATAAAATTAACATATAAAGCTTTTTAAGCAAGTAGCTGTAGAATGCACTTGGAATTTCGGAAGTACCACAGGTATGGCTATATGCTAAACATATAACAAACTAATTGCTAAAAGTTGTGGATTAATTTGTCTGTTCTATAGTTGTTTGTGTACTTGAAAATGCCACCTCATAGATTTCAGGCCAATGGTTCTCTCAACCGCCCAGAGGTGTTATATTCAGTGAACCATGGGTGGCCCTTGCCATGAGGATCAAGAATCAAGAATTCAATTCCTATTCATTGAAGACACAAGGTATCTTGCATTAAATTATTCAAGGGCTTCTCTCTTTTCCTTGTATCTAGAAAGAAACATCCAAAACTTGCAGTGTCATGGCTAATAATATTAGGTGGTATTGATGGTCTTCTTATCTGTTTGAATTCTTTGCAGAAGGTTATGAACTCTGTACTGATTCTGTGTGCTTGTTTTGGTTTTGAGATTAGCAGGAGACACTAAAGCAGAAATTGGCAGCATTTTGGGGAGATGTGGGTTCCCAGCAATATATAATTTTGGGGATTCAAATTCAGACACAGGAGCAATCTCTGCAGCTGCTAGAGAGGTTCTTCCACCAAATGGTGAAATCTTCTTTTGCGAAACCTTCAGGAAGATTTTATGATGGTCGTCTAATTTTTTATTTATAGCTAAGTTAATACAGCTTCATTTTCATTTTATTGCCGACTATCATAGGTTTCCACTGCATATCTTGTCATTTGTCTCATTTTCTAACCTTACCATCTTTGCAGCGCTATAGAAGCCCCTTTCTGAAGGAAAATTTTCCTTCATGGGCATCATATGTTTGCATTATTGAATTTATTGGCACCATAAGATATGGAGTATCATTGTTCATTTTCTGCAAAGAACTTAAACTCATTGTTTGGTGCAGCTGAAAATCTGCAGTTGCTATCCCTGATACTTGCTTGGACTTGTTTGGAGCAAATTTTAGGTGTAGTGCCAATTTTGCAACTGGTGGCTCATCCATTCATTCAGGCGGCTATAGCCCTATTCGTCTTGCAAGCTTACCAGTTCATTCACTTCAAAACTCATAGCACGGCTCTATATAATCGACTTATCTTGAATAGTAAGTTAATTCACCTGCATCTCTGCATTTTCTCCCACATTGTGCCATTGTTGTAGTAGTGAAGGCGTGGTTGCAAGTGCTGTAAAATCTCTAATCTCTCTTACATATTTGGTATTATATATATTTTAACGAGTGGCAGGTAAACTTGTATTTTGACTTTAGATTAACCAACATCATTCAAAAGCAGCCTTCCTAGCCCTGATGGTTTCTCAAAAGCTATATTCATACTGGATATCAGCCAAAATGATGTCGCCTAAGGTTTTGAATTCAATAGGCAGCTGAAGAACGAACTATATTGGTTGGAAGACACAACTCCTAAGGCAGACTACTCATATTAATCAGCAATGCTAAGAAAAATGGAAGATAACTAACAACAAGTCCATCTCGCCTTATTACCAACATGAGATTAGTCTCTTGATATATATATATATATGTATGTATGTGTTTATATCTCCATCTGTTTATACAGGTGCAAGTAGAAATTTTCACTAACCAAGCTAGCTTGGGGGGGGAGCTTGTATTGTGATGGTGGCAGGTGTTTTAGATCCATTTAGCTTCTGCTATGGTAAATACCATGCGTATTTTATTGGTTGTGGAAGAGGAGATGATCCTTGTAAAAATCCGTCTGTGTATATTAGCTGGGATGGCATACACTACATTCTTAATCCTCTTCTCACAGGTGAAGTCTGCAGTTAGCCCTGTTAGCACTAGTAATCATTCATTATTACAATTTAAATTTAAAAAAGGGAGAAAAACTAAAATAGGAAAATGACGGAATACATTGCGATAGCATAGATTGAGTAATTATTATATGAAAAATTTGAAGTAATAATTATATATATATATATATATGTAAATTACGTTGGCAGAACACATGCGAATAATTGTTTTAATGAAAAGTAAATTAAGATAAAATGAAATGAGTTAAAGGTTAAAATTTTACAGCCTTTATTTTTGTTAATAATCAAATTTAGTCTAATCATGCTTTCCTACGATTCTAATAGATGTCGTTGTTTTTATATTATTTAGTAACATTTTTTATTTATTTTGTGGTGTGTCAACTCATTCTTGTGTATTAAAAATAAAATATTTCCCAATTTAATTAAAATGAACAATTTATAAATATCATACCTTAAATACTTTATTATAAAATTAAAAAAAAAAATCTTATTACTATTAATATTTGATTATTGGATTTATCGACTTTTGAACCTCCCAATTTTGTCATGTTCAATGTATTATCCGGCAAAGTCAATCAAACTGCAAAGTCAAAGTCAATCCATGTTACTTTTTGACAAATCCCACTGGCTTAACAAATTAAAATAAAACATCTTTTCTCATCTTCCCCGTCTTTCGCGCTGTAGGATGTCTCCCCTTAAAACGCTGCGTTTTCACGTATATAAACTCTCATTACATCTAGTCCTACGCGCAACGCAAGACTGAATTGATTAGTCTTTGCTTGAGTTCTTACACGTACACCATCGTCTTTCTCTTTCACACACCGCCATGGCCACCGACGCCTTTTTTCTCTCTTCTCTCGCTGCTTTCTTCTTGCTTCTACGTTTAACAGCTGCAACAGGTAGATCACAAGAGAGATGCGGCTTCCCGGCGATATACAACTTCGGTGACTCAAATTCGGACACTGGAGCGATATCAGCGACATTATCCGAGATTCTTCCTCCAAATGGTGAATCCTTTTTTGGAAAACCTGCAGGCAGGAACTGTGATGGTCGTCTTATCATAGATTTTGCAGGTAAAGATAATAAAGCTACTATTACTTTCTGTTTTTTTTTTTTTTTTTTTTTTTCCTTTCTATAACACCTCCAAATAGATGGAATTAGGTTGTGTACGGAAGAAATGAGCGATTAAATTCCTTTCTTAGTTGAATTCTATGAGGAGTTTATCAGTTTTTCTTACTTTGATTAGGAACTTGTAAAATAAAGTTTTATGTACTTTTGGTTCTGCATTTCTAGTCTTGCGTATTTCGAGTATGTTTTTATTTTTCCATAGTTACTTGTCTCTTAAATCAGTTTAGTTCATTTTTAAATTTCACTAATTTGGTACTAGTTTGAAATGTATGATTTTCAATTTTGAATTTAACTTAGAATTCATTTGGAATTGAGTTTTTATATTCGCTAAAATTCTGAATAAAAAGAAGCTAAGATTTAAAAATTAATCCCATAATTTTATTGAAACTCACAGTTCCAAACACTCTCTAAAGTTAATATTGGAAGATTAAGTGGTGCTTGATTGTTGTTGCTTACTTATGATGAAAGCTTTAAGGATTCTTGGCTTATGCATTCATAAATTAGTTGGGGTCTTTCCAATTTAGTTTTGTGAAAGCTATTTTGGAGGCAACAACTAGTTTATTAAATTAGGAAAAAGGATTTGTTTGTTTTTTAGAATGATCATAAACATTCTTCCTGGAAAGTTCCATGTCTGTTAGCCATTCAATCAAAAAAGAAGATCAAATGGAAGGGAACTTAAAATATAGTAGGAACTTATGGGATGGCTTTCTCTCTCTTTCACTAGCTGGTCATGTCTAGGTGACATAAATGTTAACAACAAGAAAAGATAAAGAAGCTACCATCCTAATCTTGCTGCAGTAAATAAGTTGCCAAAACTCTGTCTTTTGTAAAGGAGCAACCCTAATTTTTGTTTGTTACAACAATTGTATTCATGTGTATTTTATACATGTATAGATGCATAAACATTTTCATTGGCTTTTCCATGCAGCTGAGAACCTTGGTTTACCATATCTGAGTCCATACTTAGATTCAGTTGGAGCAAATTTCAGGCATGGTGCAAATTTTGCTACTGGCGGCTCATCCATTCGCCCAGGCGGTTTTAGCCCATTTGATCTCAGCATTCAAATTTCTCAATTCATACAGTTCAAAGCTCGCACTATTGCTCTATATAATCAGCTCAGTCCTGACAGTTAGACACATTCCCATTTCTTGTTTATTTATTTCCATTATAAGACTTTTAACTTTCAGCATCCTGGCAAGACCTATAAAATTTTCAAGTTAATATGGTGCATGTGGACCATAAGGTGCTCAATTTGGGTACTAGATTCTTGAGAGCTATTAAATGAGTTTGGCTACTTGTGTCCAGGAACAATGCCCCCATTCAAAAGTGGCCTCCCTAGGCCAGAGGACTTCTCAAAAGCTCTTTACACTTTTGATATTGGACAAAATGATATTGGTTATGGTCTTCAACACGGTACAGATGATCAAGTCCAGGCATCATTTCCGGACATCTTAAATAAGTTCTCTGATGCAGTTGAGGTATCCGATACATTGTAATGGTCATTGATTAAGTGCTGGTTTTCGTTGTTTTGCCGACAACTAGTCAATTTATCGTGGTTCATCTTTACAGCTGCTATACAAGGAAGGAGCAAGATTCTTTTGGGTACATAACACAGGTCCATTTGGATGCTTGCCTTATAATATCATCTACTATTCATTAAAACCTAACAACCTGGACCGGAACGGATGTGTGATACCACAAAATGAGTTATCTAAGGAGTTCAATAGGCAGCTTAAGGAGAAAGTATCTTGGTTGAGGACAAAACTCTCTCAAGCAGTATTCACTTACGTTGATGTTTACTCAGCCAAGTATTCAGTAATTAATGATGCAAAGAATCTAGGTAACTTCTACTGTTTTAGCAAACATGGTCAGATGTTTTTTTTTGTTCCACACCGAATCATTCAAGCTAATACCCTGGAATTCATATGCTTCTGATCTAATACGAAATTCTGATGGCAGGTTTTGTTGATCCATCGACTTTCTGCTGTGGCAGTTACTATGGATACCATATTGATTGTGGAAAAAAGGCTGTAGTGAACGGAACAGTTTATGGTAATCCATGTGACCATCCAGCAAGTCACATTAGCTGGGATGGCATACACTATAGTCAGGCTGCAAACCAGTGGATTGCAAATAGAATCTTCACTGGCTCTTTTTCTGAGCCACCTGTTCCAATTTGGGGGAGCTGTCGTGATTCGAGCAATGTACGATCATGATACTAATACCTCATTTGCTTACAAAATACTGCATTTTGAAGAATAACTGAGTGATATTGGCCACCTTCAGCTTTTCTTTTCTTGGAAGAATATTTCACATAATTGTATCCCAGTCTGATCCTCTGCGTATTTGTTGTAGTTTCTGACATATGATGTCAGAAGTAGATATTACATACCTGAATAGGGCAAGTTATTTATATTAATGTATTACTCTCTGCTCTGGCAGGTCTCCTTTGGCGCATTTAGCTCTAAAAATCTGGATAGGAAAGTGGGTATGGAAGTTTCACTATTTATATTGTTGCTTTCTCTATATTTATAAGAAGAAAAAAATCAGTTTCTTCTTTAAACCTGGAAAGTTATTTCAGCATTTTTACTGTCTTTTGTTGATTTTACCTGGGAAATTTTTGCTAAAGAACCTAAAAACAGAAATTTTTACTGTGTTGTTTTCAGATTATTCCCATTGGGTATGAAATAACCTAAAACAGGATTTTTTTATGAATGTTATCTGGAATCACGATCCGATAAATCATAGTAGCAGGATAAATACTGGGAGTTTGTTTTTATGAAGGTCAGTGATGGTTCAGGTTATACATGGTTCATGAATTTGAGTTGAGTATAGAAGTAACCATGACAATTCCATATAGGCCTTCGCTTGTTCTCTACCCTCAATCAGTTCAACTTTTTTATTTGTGCATTTGTGGTTAGTTGTGAGGTCAAGTGTTTCTTTAACTGCAGGCAGCTATCTACTTAGCTTTGAAAGAAGGAAAATGCAGAGGATATTATCTTTTAAACCTTCCACCCATGAGAAGATAATGAAATCCCACCATTTCTTCATTGAGAATGAGAAGAAGAAGAATATGAGAAATAAATTTCGACAATTCAATAAACAAATGATTTGATTATACATTCAACTTAACCTCCGAAAACAAGTACATCCTCGCTCTTGTTATTATAACTTCCAGAAAATTTCTCTAACAAATAAGTTTTTTAACACTTTTTCTTTACATGTGTGCTTCTATTTTATGATACTTGAATCTCACCATCTTTTATAGTATAAGTGTTGGTGTCTAAGAGGGTTACAAGTGATCTAGATTTTCTGTTTCGGGTTCTGCCTGCTTCTTTCAACAGCTCAGCAAGCCTTCTTTTCTCATCATCCACATCAGGATTAGCAGTTCCAAGCTTCTCCTCTCTCATCCCAACCATATATTCTAGAATTTCAATTGCATCATCTAACCTGTAGGATTTACAAACAAGACAAAAAATATAAAGGTGAATTGCAAAACAAAAATATAAGTTAAATGCAATAGAGTATACCTTCCCATTGCATCATATGTGCCAGCTAGATTGCTGTACACTCCTAAGGTGTCAGGATGATATGGTCCATATTCCTTCTCCAATATATTCCTTGCCTCTTCAAACAGATCAGCTGCTTCATTTATGGCATATCTCTGAACACATGCAAGTCCCATTTGGTTCAAAGCAATCCCAAAGAGTGCAGATTTTTTCTCTCCGCAGGCTCGGAACTTAGAAACAGCACTCTTTAAGGTGTTATAACACTCATTGAAGTTCCCAATCATGTAATACATTACTCCCATCTGTGCCTCTATGCCTGCAACTGTGCTTTGTTGTCCTGGAGCATCTTGATATACCTTTAAAGCCTTCTTGAGGAACTTCAGTGCATGATCCAGTTCATTCATGGACTGAAAAATGGCAGAAATGTCAATTAGGCCACTGGCAATCTCTTCTGCAGGAATGCCAGGATTAGGTTTTTGATAAATACGGAGTGCATTTTCACAGTAGGACTTGGAATCTCTTAATTTCCCTATTTTGTTGTATAAATCAGCCAAGCGAACAAAGACTGAAGCAACTGCTGGGTGGTTTTCTCCTTTGGCTGACTTGAATACCGTCAAGGCTTTCTGATATGCGAAGATTGCCTCATCAAACCGAGTCAATGACAAGTATGAATCTCCAATGCTGCAGTCAATTGAAGCAACATCTACTTCTTGTCCGTGGGCAGCCATTGCCATGCTTGCTAAAACATAATGCTCGAGAGCAGCGTCATGGTCCCCTTTTGAGTCACAAATAAGTCCCATGAGTCTCCTGTCTGTTGCTTCTTCCGCAGAAGCAGGTGAACCCTTCCCTCTATGGATGTCAAGAGCCATCTGGCAAAGTCTCTCTGCCTCATCAAATTGCAATGCTTGAACGTGAACCTCCGCTATATATTGACAAGTCTCAGCGACTCGATGATCAGTTTCTCCGAGGACTTGCCTTTGGATTTCCAAACCTGCTGTGTAACACAGTATAGAGTTCTCAGTCTGACCGAGAACACCATAGGTGTCACCTAATTGCATACAGCCAGCAAACTTGGCCAGTGCATGATTTTGGCCATCTTCAATTACCGGAATGTCAATTGATCGTTCAAGAACCGGAATTGCCTCGGTGTGTTGGCCTAAGCTGCAGTGTATGGCTGCCAGAATATGCAAAGACATAACCAGCTCTAAACTGGGTTTCCCATTTGCACATATCTCCAAGGATTTTGTTGCTCGTTGAGCCAATTCAAGTGCCTTCTTCAGGTTTTCACCAGAAGAAATCATGTCTTTTGCCTGTTTAAGTAAAAATCGCCCAAGGTCAGGATTGTTTAGACCTGCATCAACAGGACTATCAAGTCTGCTCTGCAACTTTCCTCCTTGCAAGCCAAAATTCTTTTGCTTCTTCATAGCGGATCCTGCATTTGGCTTTCTTGCATTCTTCTCTTCTCGCTTATTGACTGAAGGTTTTCCGTGAAAGGATTTGCTATTAGGACTTGATTTTGCCGGAACTTCAGGCTCCAAATTAAAGCAAGAAGACCGGTTCTTCTCCTCTGTAGCAGCCCTTCTAGTATTCCTTGATTCATTTTCTTTCTTGGGTGTCAAGTCACCAACATTACACTCTTCCTTATTCTCCATCACAACCTCTTTTGTGATCTCCACTCCTACATCACCAACAAGATGGCGTAACTCAGAATCAATCATGGATTCCTCGCCACATGATTCATAACTAGCCCTCGAAGGGGATTGATCAGAACTCTGCATCTCACACACGTTGTAATACAGCTGCTCAATTGAGGTTTCTGCTGCAGCATCAATGGCTAGATCAATGGAGTCACTGCAAGGACTCTGTGGACTCGATGGACTTGTTGGTGATCTTTGAGTATTTAAACTGTCCTTATATGGTCCATAGTTTCCATTAGGCTCCTCTCCTCTTTCCGCATCCATGATTAGTCCAGGCATTGCACTGAAGAAGAAGAAGAAGAAGAAGAAGAAGAAGAAACCAGTCAAAAGCCAAAACCTTGAAAAAGTGCTAAGCTCATCCAAAATGCGAATAATAAGAGAAACATTCAAATGGAGAATTCAAAAAGACAATTAAACGTGGAAAACTGAAAACCTGAACTGCACTTACACTTTCTTTTTGATGATTAATGAATCTAAAAACGTTAAAACAGTAGGAATCACAGTAAGTTAAATGATAATTAATGTCACCATAAAATTTCCCATCATATGCAAGTCCGACGCATCTGTTGCCAAGTTCTGGTTTGGAAAATTGCCAGAGTGCTTTCCATTCTCAACTAATAACCAAAAAATCACAGCAATGGATAAATTCCACTAAAACAAACCTGTATCCTCCTAAACCACGTTATTTCATTTTCACATGCCAGAAAAAAACCCAGAGAGAAAAAACAAGGAAAAGAAAGAACCCCAGAAGTAAACAAAATGCATTAAATGATAAGAAGGAAAGAGAGAATGCTGGAAGAAAATGCAAATGACTGAAAGTAAATGAATAAACTGGAACCTGTACCTCAATAACTCAGTTCCCTTCTCTGGGTGCTTGTTTATTATGTGAAGATATATGAAGGGAGCGATGGTATATATATATATTTATATATATATGTGTGTGTGTGTGTATTTATGGATATACATAAGGGTATAATAGATCCAGAAGCGGAGAAGAGAGACACGATGGAGAAAAGAAAGATGGCAAAATGGGTATTAACGAAAAAATTAAAACAAGAATAATAATTGAAGATAATACAGATAACATGTGTATGTATAGGTTGTAGGAGGTGGAATGTTGAAGCAATAAGGAAGGCGACTTCTCCCCCACCCTTCTCTTTCTCATCAACAGCTAATTTTATTTTCCATTTTTTAATTATTTTATTTTGATGGTTCTCCCAATATTCTCTCCGCTATGGGAATTGAAAAATGGCGCCACTAACGGCCTTTCAACGCGAGAAGCTGGTGGGGGACAAAGTTCACGGGACGGCCTCGTGACACGGAAAACCCTCAAGGCTTATTGGGCACTCGCCACGTGGAATAGTAAAAAGGTTCGGACTCTTTTATCTGACAGGAGTTTTGATCGTACGGTTGACAGACTCCACGTGGACCACATCATATCATTCCAGCTACGTCCCGCCTGTTTGGGCCCACTATGGTCTCCCTTTTGTGTTTGTAGGCCCAAAAAAAGGTCGGGCCCACACTAAGTCAAAACTTGGTTTGGGTGAATGTAGCATCAGTGGTTGGTGGGTCAATAAGTTTTATTTCCAAAGCTAATATATAATTGAAAATTGAAATATTAAAATATTAAAAGATGGAATAGGAATATATTTTTAAAAGGAAAAAATTAAGTAGGATTGGATCATGTTAAGATTTAATTTAAATTGGGTAAGGTTAATATTTAATTATATGCACGTCCAGTCAAATTTGTGCTGAAAAGTAAAAAACTTCTCTGAATTTGTTCTGATTATATTATGTATTTACTTTTAATTAAATATATATATTTTATATATATATATATATGTATGTATATATTAACTTAATGTATATTTGTATCATATATTAATTTTAATTGAAAATACAAACACATAATTATTATTTTTATCATTCCTTACTTGTGTATTTAAAGCACGCCTAGAAACTAACAATCTACCTTCCATAGGTGTTTTCCCATCACTACAATCCTCTAAAGGAAGCATTTCATCATCCACATCACTCTCATCATCCGTTTCAACACCATCACTATGCATCACCATTACCTTTTTATTTGGACATTGAGATGCAATATGACCAAAATCTAAGCATATAAAACACTTGATATCTCTATTTTTAGGAGTCTGGGAGTTAGAAATACATTTATTTTTATTATCATTAGCATCTTTTGGCTTGATTTTGTCATCTCTTTTGAATTGGACAGCCTTGTTATCTCCCTTCTAATTCAGCCTCTAATTGGAATTTTGGGCCGAATAAGTGTTTGTTTGCCTTGTGTTCCCTTTTCGCTTTAATTGTTTTTCAATCTTTATAGCCATGTGCACCATATCATCAATTTTCACATAATGTTGAAGCTCTAAATGTTGGCTATCGTTTTGTTAAGGCCATTTAATAGTAGTTTTCCTATCCTCTTCAATATTAGCCCTTGTCATAGCTATATCCATCTCTTTATAGTAGTCTTCTACACTCTTGTTCCCTTGTATAAGGCTTTGCAATTTTTGATGTAAGTCCCTATAGTAGTGAGTAGGAACAAAGCGTCTTCTTATGATAGCCTTCATTTCGACCCAAGTGGAAATAGGTCTTTCGCCATTTCTCTTTTTACTTGTGATGAGTTGATCCCACCACACAATGACATACTCTCTAAACTCCACGACTGCAAGCTTTATCTTTTTCTCCTTCGAATAATTGTGGTACTAAAAAATAAGCTCCACCTTGCGCTCCCATTCAAGATAAGCATTCAGATCATTCTTGCGTAGAAACAATGAGATTTTTATTTTGATGCTCCCAATGTTTTTATCAAGATCGTTTCGACCCCTACCATAATTTTGACCTTCATTGACCAAAGTATCTTGGTCATCAAATTCTTCCTCCACTTCCTCATCAAAAGGTGGTGTTGGAAGTCTTGTTGCCCTTGGATTGGTTTGGGAAGCTTCCCCTCTTAAGGAATTTAACTCACTTTGTTGTTTCTCTAGTTTCTCATTCATGTTGCCAATAGCTAGTTGAATCCTCTCAAATTGTTGTTGCATTACTTTGAGGATGAATTCTTGATCTTTTGATGTTCTTTCACTCCCTTGTGGCTCCATCTTCAAACTTGAACTTTTAATGACAAACAAAATAGATTGCAACCTCACAAATCACTCTCTCACGTGTTTATTCTCTTAGTATGGGCACTCGTGTTTCACTCAGTTTTGGCTTTTACTCTCTTTTGAGCTCACACTCTCTTATTTTTTTACCACTCAAACAATCTTTTTATAACTTTATAGAAAAGAGCCAATTCAAACAATAATTAATTATCACTATATACTCAATTTTAATTAGAGATAACAAATAATTCCTAAAGAAACAACATATATGAATTCAACTCTAGAAGCAAACTATAACAATCTAAACAATAAAGAGCACACACTTGATATAGAAATAAGTGTATGATGATTTTTATGTTAATTAGGCAACAATGAATCAATATTATTACCTCAAGATGTAATAAGAATCAAATTGGCAAAAATATTAAATGAAAACTATAGATGCAAGAACAAAAATGGTGAATCTGAAATTTAATGCACGAAACTTGTAATTCTTTAATAGAATCACAAATTATCACCCAAAATACTCAAATTAAGTGAAACAAACAGTTTTGGATGAAAACAGACTCAATTGAGGTGAGTTATTTCCAAACAGCCTAAAAAATTACACAAGGTAGAATTTGTTGAAGTGTGTTCTACACAATTAAGCTATTTAGGCTAATCTAATTTTTTTTTTGGTTGAATATAAAGTTATCTTTTTTTTTTAGTAAGAAATAATGAAAATAAAGATAACAAAATAAGGATATAATAATTTACTTGGTGAACTTGGCTCTGATACCAAATGATGCGGAATCCCAAGACTCTTGCCTGAACCTTAGAACTCTTCAATTGATCTAGAACAGAATTTAGATCACATGTAAAAAGGAATCAAATTTGTTTAATCACCCAAATGGTAAAAGTCAAATAGAACTCAAGAAAGATAAAAGATATCCTTTGAACTCAATCCAAACAAGAACCAAGAACAATTGAAATAGGAAATAAAAATTGAAATATAAGTGATAACAATTGTATTCTAAATCAACACATTGTGCATAAAGTGAAAAGAAAGCCAAAATACTCTTCACTCAATTCTGAAATATTTGATTACCACTTATGATGTCAACAATAAAGAGTTCTTTTGGTATTTATAGCCAAAGAAATCAATGATAAGTTACAATACAATAACTACAATTGTAACTTCCACAATAACTAGGCTAATTATGTGATAATTACAATTATAACTCCAACAATAACTAGACTAATTATAGGCATGTAATTATTATGTAACTCCTTGTAACTTCAATCTTCTTAGCCAATACCATTAATTATTTGTGGCACCATATAGTTATAAGCTCATTCTTGTAATAACACTAAGACAAGACTTAAGCCCAAATGAGTTACACTTGACTATATGGGCTTATTTAACTCAAACTTAAATTAAATAATCCAAAATACTTAAAACAACTCAACTAATCCAGTCCATACACAAGACTTATTCACCTATTACCAATAAGACTCAAACAAGCCCAAATTATCCCAAATCATTTTACAAACCATCCCATCATCCACATGTTTTTGAATGAAAATTTGGAGCAACTCTTTAAGCTTCTTTACCTTTGATCTTGTTACCGGTCCGCTGAAACTTTTCAAGTTTAGAACTATATTTGTGTTCACATCATTTAAAATTTGCTCAAAGTCACATTTTGATACTCTTTGAGTATCTTGAGTGTTTTTTGCCTTATTTGCATCAAATAGTCACAAAATCACAAATAGTACGTCACTCTATTACTGATATCACAGTGTCAGAACTAGTTCTTATTACCGATATCACAATGTCAGAACTAGTTCTTATTACACAACAATGTTAAAATAACCAATAGTTAACCCTGACAAGTAGGTTCACAAGACTCAATGTTTAATCTCCATTGATAAGATAAGGAATTATCAACTAATATTTAACCCTCATTGATAGGATAACAATACATAATATTTAACTCTATTTATAGGACCAAAATTGTTAGGAACCGTCTTCTCTATTGAGAAAAGAGCACTATTACACATATAAAATCTAATAAATTTGCGCAATAATATGTTAAAATTTAAAATTCAATTATACATCTTTTATAGGGAGTTACAAATCATGAGTCTCACAAAACACTTTACATCACATTGCTACAATATAATTAATTCTATTTTATTTTACAAAATAATACTTCCAAAGTTGCTAAAGATTCATTTAGAGTTTTTTTTTTTAAGCTTGACCATACTCTTGATTTGAACAAATCTACACTGAAAGAGATATGAATTAGGGTGAGTTTCACGTGCCTAGTAAGACATGCATATACTCACTCGCATCAGATTTATTGAATAGATGCAAGTTTTATTTAAAACTAATTCTCACACAGAAAATAATATAGTAGCAATGATTCCACACGTCTCAATAATTCTCTCATTCACATATAATTTCTCTAACACTACAAATATTCTAACATCATATTCACATAAATAAATAATTTCATCGTAATACTCTTCATTGATTTCACAACACTTGCAATTATACTTTTTAATAACCGTACGTATTTATCACTTCAATAAATTATCTTATTTTCCTTTTTGCAGTTCCATACTCATTAGTAAATCATTTTGATCCTCATAAACAATTATCGTCAGAACATATTCATATCCAGATGTCATGTATATCAATCAAACTTAATCATTTATCATTTGCCACTGCATTTTAGAATTAGAGTTTTATTTAGTTTTAAATTTGATTACCTAATACCCATCTACATGAGGATACTCGAAATATTTTTATAACAAACTCTTTACATTGGCAGTCCTCACACTTCAACCTATGTGAGTGCCATAAATATTGGTCATCCCTATACTTATATACATATGTATTGTCATATATGTTTATTTAAATACTCTATTTGCATACATACCTTTCATATAATTCATACATATATACATACAACACAACATTTATACATGCACACACAAGAACAATGTCAAAGTGAACTAAGAAAACAATGGTGCTCATAGAATTACTTATGGGAAATGAAAGATGTTTTTGTTTTATTAGATAACAAATGTCACAAACAAAAGATTCACAAGAAAAAATTGATTTATTTAACCAATGAAGAGTTTTTAATCTCTGTATATAAGGATGAACAAATATAAAATGACATAAATTTTGGTTGTTTATAGAATGCAAACAAGCAATAAAATCTGTTTGAACAACACAACAACTAGAAAATTTTGATTTAATGATAGAATGCACAGTGTCAAAGTCTTTAGTCTTTGCCACCTCAAGATGATACAATCATGCTTCATACTAACTAAACCAATCTTTTTTTTTTTGGCTATGAGCATCTTGGATAATACAGGTATTACCACAAACTATTAAACAGTAATGAGAATGTTGTAAAAGGTGACTTATGGAAATAAGGCTTAGTGATAAGTGTAGTGAATACAAAGCATCATGAAGGATAAGTGTAGAAGAAATATGTACTACTCCTTCATGAGTGACAGGTATTATTTGAGAGTTTGGCAATTTAATGAACATATTTTTTATAGATTTGTGCAAAGCAAACAATTCAGTGTAACTAATAATATGATCTGTAGCCCCAGAATCAATGATCCAATAATTTTTTGTAGTATGTAAAGATAAGGAAGAATCAATGCCCGATGATGATGATGGTTGAAAATTAGTGGGTGAGACATTAATCTATGATAGGCTAGTTTCAGTGGATTTAGGGACTGTAGGCACTAGATCAAGGCAAAAAGCTTATGATACTGGTCCTTGGTAAAGAAAAATGGCAATGTATCCGAATTAACACACTGTGAGTTAAATCTCACTTGAGAGTCAGTCATCTTTGAATCTATATCCACTGTTTGACCACTGGCTTAATTAGCATTAGCTACAATTCTAGTACTTTTATTGTTTGATGCTGCTGAATTCTTCAGGCTTAGTTCATATTGCAATAATGTATGAAGCGATGGCATGAGCTGAATTGAAGAACTTTTGTTCGAATGTAAGTAATAAGGATTCATGAGTACTTCATCAATCTTTGACGATTCTAAACTTGTTAAAATATCCATAATTGTGTTTCAAATGAATCTTCGAATTTTCAAACAATAACAGAATGAAAATCGAGGGTTTTCTGCGGAGCTTCAATCACGACCAATTAAGAAAAATATCAGAATTACTCTGATACCGTGTCAAATTTTTGAATAATCTGCATTCAGATTTCACTTAGGTTGAGAAAAATCAATGAGTTTGAAGAAATCATGAAGAAGAAACGGAAAAGTGCTAAGTTGAGAGAAAAGATGTGTTTAGGTTTTGAATTAGGGAAAAAATGAGAAAATTGTTTATTGATGAATAATTGCTGGATATTTATACAAGAAAAACTAAATGACAGATTTAACCCCAACTTTTGTAAATAGTTACAACTATATCCCTAATGACTATTTATTTTTATAGTTATCCACCTCGTTTCAATACAGGTGCTAAGGACATTGAAGGTTGAACTGCCACTTTGGCCTCGTTTCCTTATGGATGATTTGCATGATGGTTCATTAATGTTGGATATTGTAACACCCAAACCTTTATTTATTATTTTTGTTGAAATTTTATGTGATTTTATCTTATTTTAATAATTTATTCATAAGGGTGTAATTTAATTTAATTTAATTGAAATAAAAATAATAATAATGATAAAAATGGTTAAAATTATTTTTTGGATTTAATTGAAAATGATTTTGAAAAAAAAGGATGAAAATTTGGATTATGGGGGTGTTTTTAAAAATGCAATTTAGAGAAGTTGCACCACGTCAGCAGCCACGTCAGCAGCCCCAGCCAACCAGGACACGCCGCGTGGCAGGAACGCTGACGCGAGAAACCACACGGGACGGGGCCACGTGGGTGATCCGCGTGCGCGCGATCGGATGGCCCAGATCCGTTCCCGCGCGCACGGACGATCCAGATCAAAAGCGCACACGGACGGCCCAGATCTCACGCGTGCAGACGGCCTAGATTGAATCATGCATGGACGACCCAGATCGTATCACGATGGACGGTCCAAATTCATTTTCAATTTAATTGCGATCGGACGACCCAGATTAAATCGTGATGGACACCTGAGATTAAAAGGGGAAGGTTATAAATAACCTCACCTATACCCAACCCCAAACCTTAGCCGTCAGAATCCTCGCTGGAGAAGACGACCCAGCCACTGGAGGAACTGGCCGCCGCCCCCCGCCGCTGCACTGGAGGATTTTCCGATCGCCAAACAAGGTAAAATTTCTCCCCTTGGCTTGTTTTTCGATGCTGAATCCACCCGTGGCCAAATCGGAGCCAAACCACAGACCAATCGGTCGAAAAACACCACCGAAACCCAGCGATGCAACCGCAGCTTCCCTCTATTTTTGCCTCTGATGAGGCCCTTTCCGGTTCCCGTTCGATGCAATTTTTACACCACTGTGATCACTGTCCTTTTCTCTACAGGTTGACCGGAGCAAAATATCAAATCGCGACTCGCGTCGGAGAAACCGTCGCACCCGAGAGCTCCACCTCTGGTAAGTCTCGATTTTTCGTGATATTTTGGCCCATCGAGGGCCCTAGGGTTGTTTTATCGCAGGAACCAATGCAAGTTTTGCCCAATTCGACCGAAAACAGCCAACCCGAGGTGGATCGCCTCTGCGGGTGGCTGCGCCATCGTTGGAGCACGGCGCCGTCGCCAGAGCACGGTGGAACCGCCTGCCGGAGTTTTGAAAATGGCCGAGTAGGCCTTGGGACTATTTTTGAGTTTTTTCAGGACATGTATAGGTACCAGAAGTGTATTTTGGTTCCTGGGGAAAGAAATTCAGGGAATCTAGGGACAGCCCGTAAGCGCAATGAGAACCCGATTTCAGACTCTGAAACAAGTAAAGATTTCTCACCCTATTTCCTATCACGGTATTAATGCTCAAAAAATGAATAAAAGGCATTTCATGAATTAATACATGTGTATAATTAATTAAAGTTACTAATGGAGCTCGAATCTCATATATTTTTTTCGGTCAGTTGTTGTTTGATCTATTTTACAGTTTTAAATACAGTATGATATTTTATGTGTTCATTTTATGATTTCGTATGCATGAATTATGGTTTTGTTTATTATGGTTTGAATTATTGTGAACCCGTTGTTGTCTTGTTTGGTGTTCATTACTGGTTTACGTGTTTATATTTGATTGGATAATTGAGACCTAGAAAAAATGGAAAAAGGTATGTGAATTGATAAATGGATGATGTCGATAGCTTAACTAGATATCCTAGGAGATGGTGGACGGACCGGGTCCGTAGGGAACCCTACTGAGAACGTGGTCTCTCATATCGGACGGGGTATGGAGACCTTATGTGTTTTGGCGCCCATACCAGACGGGGTATGGGGACGGCCCTGGAATCAAGTTATTAATGTTAATGGTTCACATGTAGCGGGGACCCCCTATGGATCCCATGGATACTAGTAGGCTGATAAAAGAGGAAAATTGTTGTCTGATGATTGAAAAATGAGAGTTTGATATGTGTTATGTTACAAAGTGTGTATGATTTTATGATGTTTATGATGTTATTGTGTTTCATAAGTTGTCTTTCATGAATCTCACCGAGATAAGTAGATAGTAAATGTTTTTATTATTGATAAATGAGTTTGTTATAAATTATGCTCCATTGGTCGTTTTTGTTTTCTACCAACCTTTACTCCTGTGGCAGTGGGATAGTGTGATGTTTTTATTGGGTTAGTGTAGCTCATTCCTTACTTAACCATTTCAGATCAGGAGGACTTGGTTCCCGTGTCCGTCCCGCAGGAAGACGGCGAGTAGATGACTAAGGATTTCATAGATTTATTTATAGCATTTATTACTAGTGTTTACTTCAGTTAGTTTATTCTTTCATACGTTTAATACATTTTGGTTATTGTGTAAGGGATATTAATCAGAATTTTTATTTCGTTTCCGCACTTAAAATTTTTAATACATACATTTTCTTTAAATTTTTGGGGCCGTTACAGTTGGTATCAGAGCCAGGTTCCTCGGACTCATCCCTTACACAATAATGCTTAGAGAAATAGCCACCGATAAATCGTTACTCAACCCTTCCTTGTGAAATGCAGGTTGAGAGAAATGAGGAGAGGAAGACCCCCACTAAACCGAGCAGCCCGGGATGATTCGCTTCAGGAAGATGTGGACAGAATATTTGAGATGCTGGAAAGGATCATTGCTGCTCAGCAAGGTCGAAAGGAGAGAAGGGAGTTACTCGAACCTTCCCCATTACCACAGGTTGAGCCACCGCTACAGCAAGCGAATCCCGAGCCACCCCATCACGAGCCTGCTCCACCATAATACCACCCGGCACCACCGCCGCAGTATGAACCGGTGCCCCAGCCACCGTGCTGCCCGGCACTGCCACAGTACAATCTGGTGCCCCCATTATTTCAGCAGGTGCCACCACAGGGCCCTCCAGTCTATCCCCAGCCGGGCCTAGTCCCTCTTCCACAGGACCCAGTTCCTTCCTTGATCAACCCAGGCTACATAGAGAGGTACAGGAGATTGAACCCTTTTATTTTTGCAGGGGGATCCTCTTTCGAAGATGCCCAGTACTGGTTGGCGGAGACTGAGAGAGCTTTTAAGACCTTGGGAGTGGTTCCTGAGCAGAGAGCTACCCTTGCTTCCTACATGCTGGTAGGGGAAGCAGGTCGTTGGTGGGAGCTCAAGCAGACCACCCTGCCTACACCAATCACTTGGGAGCAGTTCTTAGCAGCCTTCAATGCTGAGTATCTCCCTGAGCACATCCGACACCTAAAGGAGATGGAGTTTATTCAGCTGGTCCAAGGAAACATGACGGTATCAGAATATGCTCGTAAGTTCCTATAGTTGGGCCGATACTCCCTAAAGACATTAATGGATGAGGGTAGGAAGGCCAGGAGATTCCAGTAGGGCCTCCGCCTAGAGATCAAGCAACACTTATTGGTACTGGAGCTCAAGACATACTCAGCCGTTCTAGCAAAGGCGCAGGTTGTGGAGAGGAGTTTCAACACCCGTCCTCAGTCAGCAGGGAGTCACCGACCCTCAGCTCCACCCTGCAGACCAGCACCTGCTGCGCCGGTCCAACCAAATAAGAGGCCCAAACCAGTGATCTAGGCCCCTCCTCAGTCTCTAGGGGCAGCACATAGAAAGATCTGTTAGCACTGTGTCAGGGATCACGGGGACTGACCATGCTACCGCCTCAACAACACCTGTCACATATGTGGCAGTGCCCAGCACTATACGAGAGAGTGCCCGAGGAACCAGAATCAAGGAAGACCTCTTATTTAGGGCAGGGTTTACAACCTCACTTAGCAGGATGCCGATGTCGACCCGGACGTGGTACAGGGCAAGCCTAAGAAGGAAATTTGTATCCAAGAGATTCCAGTAGTCTGAGATTTTTCAGATGTATTGCTGGACCAACTACCTAGACTGCTAGTGGACAAGGAAGTCGAGTTCACTATAGACCTAAAGCTAGGCACCCAGCCCATTTCGGTTGCTCCTTATCGCATGAGCCGCATTGAGATGGAAGAGCTGAGGAAACAGATCACTGAATTGCAAGACAGTGGTTTTATTAGACACAGTGTGTCCCCTTGGGGTGTCGGAGTCACTTTTGCCAAGAAGGGAGATGGAACATTGAGACTGTGTATTAATTACAGAAGATTGAACTAGGTTACAATTAAGAACAAATATCCCCTTCCCAGGATTGGTGACCTCTTCGATCAGCTGAAGGGTGCACAGGTCTTCTTTAAAATAGACATGCGATCAGGTTACCATCAGGTGAAGATAAGAACAGAAGGCATCTCCAAGATGGCCTTTCGAACCAGGTACGGACATTATGAGTTCTTGGTCATGCCATTTGGGCTAACCAATGCCCCGACAATCTTTATGGATATGATGAACAGGGTCTTCAGAGAGTTCTTTGATAAATTTGTTATCGTGTTCATCGATGACATCTTAGTTTACTCAAAAAGCAGAGAAGAACATGCTCACCATCTTGCCCAAGTTTTGCAGGTCCTCAGAAAAAAGAAGTTATATGCAAAGTTGAGTAAGTGGGGATTCTGGCTTGAGCAGACCGCCTTCTTAGGACACATCATATCGAAGGAAGGAGTATCAGTGAATCCTGAAAAGGTTGAAGCGGTACTTGGCTGGGAGAAGTTGACATCAGTTAAGGAAATCTGGAGCTTCTTGGGGATGGCAGGTTATTACTGCAAGTTCATTGAAGGATTCTCCAGTCTAGCAGCTCCTCTAACCTGACTCACAAAAAAGAATGCCAAGTTTGAGTGGAATGAGGACTGCGAAAGAATTTTTTCAAAATTACCGCAGGTTCGTTGAAGGATTCTCTAGTCTAGCAGCTCCTCTAACCCGACTCACAAAGAAGAATGCCAAGTTTAAGTGGAATGAGGACTACGAAAGAAGTTTTTCAGAATTAAAAAAGTGGCTGACTACTGCACCCGTGCTGGCTTTACCGAGTGTATCGGGGGGATATATAGTTTATAATGATGCCTCATATCTAGGCCTGGGTTGTGTCCTGATGCAGCATAGGAAGGTCATAGCATATGGGTCCAGACAGTTAAAGAATCATGAGAAGAATTATCCCACCCATGACTTGGAGTTTGCCGCAATCATACACGCATTGAAAACTTGGCGCCACTACTTATAGGGAAAGACCTTTCAGATCTATACCGATCATAAGAGTTTGAAACACATATTCACTTAGAAGAATCTCAACATGTGTCAGAGAAGGTGGATGGAACTCCTTAAAGACTATGATTGTGATATTTTATACCATCCGGGTAAGGGCAACGTGGTAGTAGATGCTCTCAGCAGGAAAAGTGCAGGTATCTTAACCCATTTGATGGTTTCAGAATGCATGCAAATTGGGGCCACACAACAGGTTCGACTTCAGGACCTGAGGAGAGTCACATGTTTGGGCCGCCTGACAGTCCAGCCCGAGTTAATCCAGAGAATAAGAGAAGCCCAGTCAGTCGACCCTGCCCTAGTAGCCCGCAAGATTGATACAAAACAGGGAGCGAGCTCAGAATTTTGAGTATCTGCCGATGGGTTACTCCAATTCCAAGACAGAGTGTGTGTTCCAAACGACAGCGAGTTAAAGAGAGACATCATGACAGAGTCCCACAACTCGAAGCTTGTCATGCATCCCGGAAGTACCAAAATGTACCAAAGCATGCTACCCCAGTTTTGGTGGAATGGGATGAAGAGAGACATAGCCAACTTTGTATCTAAATGCTTGGTATGTCAGCAGGTCAAGGTAGAGCATCAGCGCCCAGGTGGGCTACTTCAGCCTTTACCGATCCCAGAGTGGAAGTGGGAACACATCACCATGGACTTCGTGACGGGATTACCCAAGGCACGTTCAGGACATGACGCCATCTGAGTAATTGTTGACCGACTTACCAAATCTTCCCACTTCTTAGCCATCAGGATGACCGACCCCTTAGACAAGTTGTCAAGAATGTATATCTGAAAAATAGTCAGATTGCATAGAGTTCCAGTGACAGTGGTATCCGACAGAGACCCCAGGTTCACTTCTCGGTTTTGGAGTAGCTTTCAGCAAGCCATGGGAACAAAGTGCTCTCTCAGTACTACCTTCCATCCTCAGACTGATGGACAATTAGAAAGGACAATTTGTACACTTGAGGATATGTTCCGAGCTTGTGTCTTTGACTCTAAGGGCCATTGAGATGACCATCTACCCCTGATAGAGTTTGCCTACAACAATAGCTACCAAGCGAGCATCGACATGGCTCCATATGAGGTGTTATATGGGCGCCCATGCAGATCACTGATTTGTTGGGAAAAAGTGGGTGATAGAAGATTGTTCGGCCTAGAGTTGGTAGAGGAGACCACGTCTAAAATAGTTAAAATTAGAAAGAACATTCAGACGGCTCAGAGTAGGCAGAAGAGTTATGCGGACACCCGGAGGAGAGATATAGCGTTTGAGAAAGGCGACCGGGTGTTCCTTAAGGTCACTCCTCAAGGGAATTAGTAGGTTCGGCAGGAGGGAAAAACTGAACCCCCGATTTATTGGACTTTTTGAAATCTTAGACAGGATTGGTACTACTGCCTATAGACTAGCACTGCCTCCAGAGCTCTCCAAGGTCCACAATGTGTTCCACGTATCCATGCTATGTAAGTACAACCCGGACCCCTCTCATGTCTTGGTTCATGAACCGCTTCCACTCCAAGAAGACTTATGTTATGAAGAAGTACTAGTCGGTATCACGGACCGAAAGAGCAGGATACTCCGCAACCGGAAAATATCATTTGTAAAGGTCGTGTGGCAGAACCACATGCCAAGGGAGGCTACCTGAGAGTTAGAATCAGACTTTAGAGGCCAGTATCCCTATTTGTTCGATCAAGAGCAAGAGACAAATTTGGAGGACCAAATTTATTTAAGGGGGAGAGAGTTGTAACACCCAAACCTTTATTTATTATTTTTATTGAAATTTTATGTGATTTTATCTTATTTTAATAATTTATTCATAAGGGTGTAATTTAATTTAATTTAAATAAAAATTTAGGATTTAATTGAAAATGATTTTAGAAAAAAGGGATGAAAATTTAGATTCTGGGGGTGTTTTTGAAAAGAAAATCGAAAACCGGAGGTCAAAACATAATTTAGAGAAGTTGCGCCACGTTAACAGCCACGTCAGTAGTCCCAGCCAACCAGGGCACGCCGTGTGGCAGAAACGCTGACGCGAGAAGCCACGCGGGATGGGCCACGTGGGCGATCCACGTGCGCACGATCGGACGGTCCAGATCCATTCTTGCGCGCACGGACGGCCCAAATCTCACGCGTGCAGACAGCCCAGATCGTATCGCGATGGACGGTCCAAATTCATTCCCAATTTAATCGCGATCGGACGGCCCAAATTAAATCGTGATGGACGGCTGAGATTAAAAGGGGAATGTTATAAATAACCTCACCCACACCCAACCCCAAACCCTAGCCGCCAGAACCCTCGCTGGAGAAGACGACCCAACCACCGGAGGAATCGGCCGCCGCCACCCGCCACCGCACCGGAGGACTTTTCGACCGCCAAATAAGGTAAAATTTCTTCCATTGGCTCGTTTTTCGATGTTGAATCCACCTGCAGCCAAACCACTGGTCAATCGGCCAGAAAACACTGCCGAAACCCAGCGGCACTGCCGCGGCTTCCTTCAATTTTTGCCTCCGATGAGGCTCTTCCCAGCTCCCGTTCAATGTAATTTTTACACCACTGTGATCACCGTCTTTTTCTCTACAGGTTGACCGAGTAAAACATCAAATCGCGACTCACGCCGGAGAAGCCACCGCACCCGAGAGCTCCACCCCAGTAAGTCTCAATTTTTCGTGATTTTTTGGCCCACCGAAGGCCCTAGGGTTGTTTTGTCGCAGGAACCGAAAGTGTATTTCGGTTCCCGGAGAAAGAAATTCAGGAAATTTAGGGACAGCCCGTAGGCGCAGTGAAAACCCGATTTCAGACTCCATAACAAGTAAGGATTTCTCACCCTATTTTCTATTACGATATTAAAGCTCAATAAATGAATAAACAGTATTTCATGAATTAATACATGTGTATAATTAATTAAGGTTACTAATGGAGCCCAAATCTGATATATTTTTTCGGTCAGTTGTTGTTTGATCTATTTTACAGTTTTAAATGCAATATGGTATTTGATGTGTTCATTCTATGGTTTCATATGCATGAATCACGGTTTCATTTATTATGGTTTGAATTATTGTAAACTCGTTGTTGTCTTGTTTGATGTTCATTACTGGTTTACGTATTTATGTTTGATTGGATAATTGAGACCTAGAAAAAATGGAAAAAGGTATGTGAATTGATAAATGGATGATGTCGACAGCCTAACTAGATATCCTGGGAGATGGTGGACGGATCGGGTCCATAGGGAACCCTATCGGACTGGATATGGAGACCTTATGTGTTTTGGCGCCCATACCAGACGGGGTATGGGGACGGCCCGTTTCACCCTCATACCGGACGAGGTATTGAGGTTTATGGTTTAAGCGCCCATACCGAATGGGGTATGGGAACGACCCTGGAATCAAGTTATTAATATGAATGGTTCACGTGTAGCGGAGACCCCCTATGGATCCCCATGGATACTAGTAGGCTGATAAAAGAGGAAAATTATCGTCTGATGATTGAAAAACGAGAGTTTGATATGTGTTATGTTACAAAGTGTGCATGATTTTATGATGTTTATGATGTTATTGTGTTTCATAAGTTGTCTTTCATGAATCTCACCGAAGTAAGTGGACAGTAAAGGTTTTTATTATTGATAAATGAGTTTGGTATAAATTATGCTCCATTGGTCGTTTTTGTTTTCTACCAACCTTTACTCCTGTGGCAGTGAGATTGTATGATGTCTTTACTGGACTAGTGTAGCTCATTCCTTACTTAACTATTTCAGATCAGGAGGACTTGGTTTCCGAGCCCGTCCCGCAAGAAGACGGCGAGTAGATGACTAAGAATTTCATAGATTTATTTATAGCATTCATTACTAGTGTTTACTTCAGTTAGTTTATTCTTTCATACGTTTAATACGTTTTGGTTATTGTGTAAGGGATATTAATCAGAATTTTTATTTCGCTTCCGCACTTAGAATTTTTAATACATACATTTTCTTTAAATTTCTGGGACCGTTACAAGTATGATATGGTATGTGCAAGGTTCATTAATGTTCAAATTTAACAATATTTGGATGATGGTTTATTAATATCTGATAGTGACAACTGTTTTTTTTTAGATTGATAGTATGGTATGATTGTATATTTGAATAAATTATCTATTTTGCCCCTACTTTATTGCATATAGTGATAAATAAAAAATAAAAAATATTAAAATATATACAGTGTTAAATATAGAGATATATAAATATAAAATTAAATATATACATATATATAATATATATATAATTAAAGATATATATATACAATTAAATATATTATATACATATATATAATTAAATATATACATATATATAATATATATATAATTAATGATATATATATACAATTAAATATATTATACACATATATAACATTAAAATGTTACATACATGTATATTTATAATTAAAATATTATATACATGTATTTATATATAATTAAATATATAAATACATATATAAATTATAAATTTATGTATATTTATAAAATAAAATATATAAATATATATATACAATAAAACCAATATAATTAAATATATTGTATACATGTATATATAATTAAAAATATAAGTACATGAATTTAATTGAATATATATATACATATTTATATATAAAATATATATATATATATATACACAATAAAATAAGAAGAAGAAGAGTTGTGCGGCTCAAGGTGTGCGACTCTTTTTGAATCAATGTCGAGTAGAAGAAAAAGAAGAAGAAACTCCAGAGAAGAAGAAGAAGAAGAAGAAGAGTGAAAAGTATTAGGTAGAATGATTTAAAATGAAGGTTAATTTTATAAATAATAAAAAAGTTAAGGTTATAAAGAAAAAAAATTATCAAACCATCTTAAAACTACCGAATCGGTGGTTTAAAAAAATAAACAAAATCATAATTTTAAGAACCAAGACTCAACCAGTAAAAAAATCATATTATGTGTTTGGAAGTGCAAACAAATAAAAAAAAATTATGAAAAAACTATACTATTATTACTGAACTATCATCTAAACATACTTTTAAGATAGTTAGAATATATTGTTCCGACCACTTCGGCTGGCATCATGAAGCATGAAGAGGCTAGAAGGAAGAATGTTGGTGGTAAAATGCTAGGTTTTTCCTACTATATTGCACTTGTTTTTATTTATTTAAAATTCGGATATGATATTACTTACATTACTATAGAGATTAGTTCAATTATATTTATTTCGAAAAGAAATGGTGGTTATTACCTATATTATATTAGTTAAAGATCAAAGAGGTTGCCACTTTACACGCTTCATTCTCACCTGGTGTGGTGTGAGTGGCTTCACTAGCAAATTGTAGAATTGTGTTAGATCAATTAATAATTTGGAAACCAAATGATTGGGAATTTTTAGAATAGGAAACCTCTTGGCCTTGCATTTTTTTTTTTTTTCTTTCAATAATTCTTTTGTTCATTTATATTTTTTGTTGGGTTGGTAGAAATCCGTGTAGGAACTGGACAAAATTCAATTAATGATTGTGAAGTTGCAGACAAGAAGACATAACCACTGCATATTCTGATTTACAAACGGATTAGGTTACTAGTTGTCATTTAACCCAGAGATTAAGGAAACATAATCGACAAAATTATATTTATTCCATCACGGGTTTATATATCTGTGTGTGTTTTTAATATTTTAATATAAACTTCGTATGTATATATATATATATATATATTTATATATGTGTGTGATATTGTTTAGATTCCACTCTATCAATTTGTGATAGCAGAATTTAATTGAGTGCTGCCCCCCACCGCTTTAATTAATTAGTAATCCTATAATTGATTAATTTAAAATAAGAACTGTCTTTTATCTTTAAGAATAACACAATTAGATTCAATAAAAAGTTAATATAAACTATATTTATAATCAAAATAAAAAGTTTGCAATACCACATGACATTTACACAATAATAACCCACATAAACAGTGTAACATAATAATATAGATGAAAAACCAAATCACAACTTAAAAAATAGATAACTTCAAGAGACACACTTGCATTTCACCTTCTAAGATCCCTACATGCACCCACCCCTTAAAGCTATGTTCATGAAGATCGTTGAAGGCTAATTAACTTTTGAATCACACCAGAGAAAAATAACAAATGTGTATTAAATTTAAGAATCAAATACTCTTGTGCTAATACTATTATTAGGTACTTATTATCTTATCTCCAACTTATGTTTAATTAAAAGAATTTTTTGAGTTATTTAGTTGCCAAGTATAATTCAAAAAATTTAGCTTGTAAAATTCAAGGTGAAGTTAAAAATATGTATGTATATATTTTAGAGCTTCCAGGAAGAGCTTTATTTCTAAAGATTTCCGAGCAAGCTTTCATATATATATATATTCCTCCTATAATTTTAATTAAACATGTATAAATTTTATATTTTAATTTTATTTAAAATCTAAAAGAGAGATCAAGTAGCCAAATTCAAAGAAGATAGGTTTGTCTCATCCTATTTTATTTCGGGCCCATACCCAATTCCTTCCTCTTTCTTCCCTATTTTGTTCTTCTTTTTATTTCATATTTTTAAAAAATATATATATTCCTCACTGTGGGGTTTTTCTTAAGCTAACTTTATGGGAAATTGTTTTTGCTTTTGAATGAAATGGTGTTGTGTGAACATATCTCACTAGTTTAATTTTGACACTCATTTTTCTTCTGTTTCTGGTTTTTAATTGAAAAAACTAAAATGGTTAAACCTTATTTCTATATTTAAAAAGGGTTTTAACTTATCAATTAAATTAGTAAATTAATAAAAATATTATTTTATTTTTTAATTAATTTTTAATATAATTAATTAATCAAAATTATTTATTAAGTATTCAAACATGACAATTTTAACTTTTTTATTTTTTATTTTTTATTTTTCTTTCTTTCTTTCATTTGAAAAGTTGAAGGAAACAAAATAGAAAATACTAGAAATTAAATTATAATTTCAATAACTAATATAAGAATTTACTTTTAAAAAAAATGTTGATTGACACTAACGTGGTACTCAGTTCAGCAAATTTAAAAAGAATGTACAGGGTGGCTTCACACGTCAAGTGAATATGTTGACATACACCTAAAAACAACGTTACCAAAAATTATATGAGAGAGAAAAATTTTCATTATTTCCCAAAGTACAACGGCTTTGTTTTTTTTTTTTTTTTGTTTTTTTGGGTATTTCGCTTCATATATTGGGTCTGTATGTAATTATTAGAAAATTACCGACAAACTTAGAACTTAAATATTTTTTGCCCCCCCCACTATTTTCAGAATTATGTTTTCGCCATATATTTTATGTTTCTTTTTTTTTTCTTCATAATTATGTTTAAAATCAAGTTTTTAGAGTACGTTTTTTTTTTTCCTTTTTCATAATTACACCCAAACACAAAATGGTCATGTATTAAAACACACTTATCACTTTGCTAATACATTCAAACACAGAACGGTATATATCTATGACCACATTGAAATCTAACATAATGCAAGTACTTTCGGAACGGCTCGTTCCCATAATAAGTAATGCATACATACCAAGATCATATTTAAAAAACACAAAACGAAATAACATTTTTATCGAAGTAAAATTTTAATAAATACTTATTTAGCAAATATAAAAAATAAATTAAATATTTACATATTTTTATGCTGAAAATACGTAAAATACTTCAAATCTAAGTAGATTAATGAATTCATAATATCCACTGACCTTAGCTCCTGAGCAGCTATAATCTTAATTCTTGTAGAGTTCCGACTTTATTTATAATATTTTTCTCTCACAAATCCAATAGAGTTTCGGGATAATTTTTGGTCATTTTCTTAAATAAAAAATATTTAACACAATACTCAAAAATCAATCAAAAAAATTAAAGAAAAACTGAACTTCAAAACTTAAGAAAAGATTTATCTTTCTAACGGTTTATATCATCTAATAATCATAATAATCATATAAATTTGAAAAATCATATAAATTATATTTGGATTTTTTCCACCCCATTGATATGTTTATTTGTAAAGGTCCATAATTTAAAAAGAAATAAAGTAATTAATTAAATGCGAAAACGAAATTGTAACGGCCCCGGAAAATATTAAAAAAGAAATGAGTATTTAAATATATCGAATGCGGAAGCGAGATCAAAATTTCAGTTAACATCCCTTACACGAAAAAAACCCAAAAAAACGTACTTAAAATATAAAAGGTTAAACTAACTAAGAAAGAAAACTCGAAAATAAACTATGCGTATGACTACAGAGTCTCTAGGCATCCCCTTCGTCGTCCTCCTGCGGAACGGGCTCGGGAACCATGTCTTCCTGATCTGAAATGGTTAATTAAGGAGTGAGCTACACTAGCCCAGTAAGAACATCACGATATCTCACTGTCACGGAGATAAAGGTGGGTAGAAAACCACAAAAAGACCAATGGAGCATAATTTACAATAAACTCGTTTATTAACATGAAAACCTTTACCATCCACTTACCTCGGTGGAATTTATGAAAACAATATAAGAAAAATAATAACATTATCACAATCATGGAATAATATAAGCTGTAAAACATAGCACTTATCACGCCTTTTGTAATTCAATCATTATACAACATATCCTTTTCTCATTTACCAGCCTACTAGTATCCATGGGGGTCCCTAGGGGTCCCGCTACCCGTTAACCTTTAACATTCATAATCAGTTTCCAGGGCCGTCCCCATACCCCGTCCGGTATGGGCGCCAAAACCATAAATCTCAATACCCCGTCCGGTATGAGGGTGAAACGGGCCGTCCCCATACCCCGTCCGGTATGGGCGCCAAAACCATAAGATCTCCATGCCCCGTCCGGCATGTGAGACCACAATCCCGGTAGGGTTCCCTACGGACCCGGTCCGTCCACCATCTCCCAGGATATCTAGTCAGGCTGACCCCATCATACAATTATCAGTCTATACAATGTTTCATTTCCCTTTTTCCTCAATAAGCATCATCAATTCACATTTAAACAAGCAAATCGTAATTCATGCCGAACAGACAACATACAGTATCAGTTCTTCAGTCATTCAACCCATAATTAATAAAACAGTAATATATGCATTCGAAACTATAAAATGAACACATCAAACCCCATAATCCATTTAAAGCTGTAAAACAGTGTAAAACATGCCAAATAACAGTAAATCATTAATCACACTAGACTCGGGCTCCATTGGCAACCTTAAGCAATTTCACACATGCGTTAATTCAAGAAATACCGTTTTATCATTTTGAACTTTAATACCGTGATAGGAAATAGGGTGAGGGGTCCTTACTTGTTTTCGAGATCCGAATACGATTCACAGTGCGCCTGCAGGCTGTCCCTAATTTTCCCTGAATTTTTCCCGGGGAACTGAAACACGCTAACAGTACCTGCACGTGTTCCAAAAAAAATCCAAATTAGGCCCAGGGCCTCTTTTGGCCCAAATCGCAACTCCGGCACGGCGGCTCCGCCGTGCTCCGGCGACGGCGCTGCCGCTGGCGGCGGCGAGTCGCCTCGGGTTGGCTGTTTTCGGCCGAATTCGGCCACACTCGCATCGGTCCTTGTCAGAAAACAACCCTAGGGCCCTCGGGGGGCCAAAAAATCACGGAAAAGCGGAGCTTACCGGCGGCGGCGCTCTCGGGTACGGCGACCCTCCGGCGAGGTTCGTGTTTTGGTGATTTGGCTTCGGTCAACCTGTAGAGAAAAGAATGGTGATCACGGTGATATAAAAATTGCATCGAACGGAGGCCGGGAAGGGCCTCGTCGGAGGCAAAAACCGAGAGGGGGCGCGGCGGCGCCGCTGGGCTTCGGCCGCGTATTCCGGCCGTTTGGCCGGGATTTCGGCTTCGATTTGGCCATAGGAGGAATCAGTGGGGAAAAACGAGTCGGGGTATGAAATTTACCTCGATCGGCGGTCGGAAATTTCTCCGGTGCGGCGGCGAGTGGCGGCGGGTGGCGGCGGTCGGCCTCTGGTTCGTCTTCTCCGGCGAGCGGCTGGCGGCTAGGGTTTGTGGTCTGGTGTGGGGATTCTATTTATAACCCCTTGCCTTTTGATCACAGCCGTTCATTTCGTTTTAATCTGGGCCGTTCCTTTTTGATTGAATCTGGGCCGTCCGTGCGTTTGAATCTGGACCGTCCGATTGCGCGATTGATCTGGGCCGTCGGATCGCACCCACGCGGATCGCCAACGTGGCTCCTTTTGGAGTGACGCGATCTTGCCACGTGGCAGGCCCCGGTTGGCCGGGACTGCTGACCGGGCCTGCTGACGTGGCTGCTGACGTGGCCCCCCCCCCTTTTTTTTTTTTTTTTTTTTTTTTTTTTTTCCTCCTCCTTTCCGGGTGCTACAACTCTCCCCCCCATAAAGAAATTTGGTCCCCAAATTTGCCTCATTACTCTTGATCAAACAGATGAGGATATTGGGCCCTAAATTCTGATTCCAGCTCCCAAGTCGCCTCCCTAGGCGTGTGGTTCTGCCACAAGACTTTTACAAATGATATTTCCCGGTTACGGAGTATTCTGCTTTCTCGGTCCGTGATACTGACCGGTACTTCTTCATAAGACAAGTCCTCTCGGAGTGAAAGCGGTTCATGAGCCACGACATGAGAAGGGTCCGGATTGTACTTGCGCAGCATAGATACATGAAACACATTATGAACCCGGGAGAGCTCAGGGGGCAGTGCAAGTCTGTAGGCAGTGGTACCAATCTTGTCTAAGATTTCAAAGGGTCCAATGTATCTGGGGTTTAATTTTCCCCTTCTGCCGAACCTACTAATTCCCTTGAAGGGGGTGACTTTAAGAAACACACGGTCACCTTTCTCAAAGGCTAGGTCTCTCCTCCGGGTATCAGCATAGCTCTTTTGCCTACTCTGAGCTGTCTGGATGTTCTTCTTGATCTTAACTATCTTGGACGTGGTTTCTTCCACTAAATCCGGGCCAAACAATCTTCTATCGCCCACTTCCTCCTAACAAATCGGTGACCTGCACGGACGCCCGTATAGCGCCTCGTATGGGGCCATGCCGATGCTTGCTTGGTAACTGTTGTTGTAGGCAAACTCTATCAGAGGTAGATGGTCGTCCCAATGGCCTCCGGAGTCAAGGACACAAGCTCGGAGCATATCCTCCAGCGTACGGATTGTCCTCTCTGATTGTCCATCGGTTTGGGGGTGGAAGGCAGTACTGAGGGACAGCTTTGTTCCCATAGCTTGCTGGAAACTATTCCAAAACCGAGAAGTGAATCTGGGATCCCTGTCGGATACCACTGTTACTGGGACCCCATGCAGTCTGACTATTTCCCGGACATACATTCTTGCCAACTTGTCCAACAAATCAGTCATTCTGATGGCCAGGAAGTGGGAAGACTTAGTGAGTCGGTCAACAATTACCCATATGGCATCGTGTCCCGATCGTGCCTTGGGTAGTCCCGATACGAAGTCCATGGTGATGTGTTCCCACTTCCATTCTGGAATCGGTAAAGGCTGAAGCAACCCCCCTGGGCGTTGATGTTCTGCTTTGACCTGCTGACATACCAAGCACTTAGATACAAAGTCGGCTATATCTCTCTTCATCCCATTCCACCAGAATCGGGGTCGCATAGTTTGGTACATTTTTGTACTTCCTGGATGCATGGCGAACCTTGAACTATGGGACTCTGTCATGATGTCTCTTTTTAATTCATTGTCGTCTGGGACACACATTCTGTCCTTGAAACGAATCAATCCGTCGGCAGAGATCTGAAATTCTGAGTTCACTCCCTGTTCTGCATCCTTCTTGCGGTTTACTAGGGCAGGGTCGATTGACTGGGCTTCCTTTATTCTTTGGATTAACTCGGGTTGGACTGCTAGGTGGCTCAAACATGTGGCCCTCTTCAGATCTTGCAGTCGAACCTGCTGCGTAGCCCCAATGGACCTGCATTCCGAAACCATCAGATGGGCTAGGGTGCCTGCACTCTTCCTACTGAGGGCATCGGCTACTACGTTGCCCTTACCTGGATGGTATAGGATGTCACAATCATAGTCCTTGAGGAGTTCCATCCACCTTCTCTGACGCATGTTGAGATCCTTCTGAGTGAAGATGTGCTTCAAACTCTTATGATCGGTGTAGATCTGAAAGGTCTCTCCATACAAATAATGGCGCCAGATTTTCAAGGCGTGTATGATTGCGGCAAGCTCCAAGTCATGGGTAGGATAGTTCTTCTCATGATTCTTTAGCTGTCTAGACCCATATGCTATAACCTTTCCATGCTGCATCAGGACACAACCCAGGCCCAGATAGGAGGCATCACTATAAACTGTATACCCTCCTGATCCACTCGGTAGAGCCAGCACGGGTGCAGTAGTCAGTCGCTTCTTCAATTCTGAAAAACTCCTTTCGCAGTTCTCATTCCAATCAAACTTTGTATTCTTCTTTGTGAGTCGGGTTAGAGGGGCCGCTAGATTGGAGAACCCTTCGACAAACCGGCGGTAATAACCCGCCATCCCTAGGAAACTGCGAATTTCCTTAACTGTTGTCAGCCTTTTCCAACCAAGTACCGCTTCAACCTTTTCGGGGTTCACCGACACCCCTTCCTTCGATATAACATGTCCTAGGAAGGCGGTTTGCTCGAGCCAAAATCCACACTTGCTCAACTTTGTATACAACTTCTTTTCCCTGAGTACCTGGAGGACTTGGGCAAGATGATGAGCATGTTCTTCTCTACTTTTTGAGTAGACTAAGATATCATCGATGAACACGATGACAAATTTATCCAAGAACTCTCTGAAGATTCTGTTCATTAGATCCATAAAGATGGCCGGGGCGTTGGTTAGCCCAAACGGCATAACCAGGAACTCATAGTGTCCGTACCTGGTTCGGAATGCCGTCTTGGGGATGTCTTCTGCTCTCACTTTTACCTGATGGTAACCTGATCGTAGATCTATTTTAGAAAAGACCTGTGCACCCTGCAACTGATCGAAAAGGTCATCAATCCGGGGGAGAGGGTACTTGTTTTTAATTGTTACCTTGTTTATCCTTCTATAATCAATACACAGTCTCAACGTTCCATCTCCTTTCTTTACAAAAGTAACCCCGGCACCCCATGGGGAAATGCTGTGTCTAATGAAGCCACTGTTTTGTAGCTCAGTGATTTGTTTCCTTAGCTCTTCCATCTCGATGCGGCTCATTCGGTAAGGAGCTACCGAGATGGGTTGGGTTCCTGGCTGTAAGTCTATGGTGAACTCGACCTCTCTGTCCCCTGGTAGACCGGGCAGTTCATCCGGAAATACGTCTGGAAAGTCTCGGACTACTGGAATCTCTTGGATACAAACTTCTTTCTCGGGTTTACCATGTACCACGTCCGGGTCTGCGTCGGCATCCTTCTGGGTAAGATTGTAAACTCTGCCCTGGATTGGAGGCCTTCTCTGATTCTGGTTCCTGGGGCATTCCCTTGCATAGTGCTGGGCACTATCGCATATGCGACAGGTGTCGTTGAGGCCCAGGCCTGCCGTTCAGGCTCCTCCTCAGGCTATGGGGGCAGCACGTGGGAAGATCTGCCAGCACTGCGGCAGGGATCACGGGGCTGAGGGTCGGGGACTTCCCGCTAGCTGAGGGCGGGTGTCGAAGCTCCTTTCTATGATCTGCGCCTTTGCCAGGACTGCCGAATATGTCTCGAGCTCCATCACCAATAAGTGCTGTCTGATCGCCGGGCGGAGGCCCCACTGGAATTTCCTGGCCTTTCGGCCCTCATCCAACAATGTCTCCGGGGCATGTCGGCCCAGCTCCAGGAACTTGTGGGCATACTCCGACACTATCATATTACCCTGGACCAATTGAGCAAATCCCAATTCCTTTAAATTTTGGATGTGTTTAGGGAGATACTCCGCATGGAAGGCCGCTAGGAACTGCTCCCAAGTAACTGGTACAGGCAGGGTGGCCCGCTTGAGCTCCCACCAGCGTACCGCTTCCCCTACCAGCATGTAGGAGGCAATGGCAGTCCTCTGCTCAGGAATTACTCCCAAGGTCTCGAAAGCTCTCTCAGTCTCTGCCAGCCAGTATTGGGCTTCTTCGAACGAGGATCCCCCTGAGAAGGTAGAAGGGTTCAGTCTCCTGTACCTCTCTATGAAGCCGGGGTCGATCAAGGAAGGAGCAGGGTCCCGGGGTAGAGGGACTGGGACCGGCTGAGGGTGAACTGGGGGACCTTGTGGTGGAACCTGCTGATGTGGTGGGGGTACTGGAATGTGCTGTGGCGGCGCCTGCTGGTACCGTGGCTGTGGTACAGGGTCGTACCGCGGCTGTGGCGCCGGGTGGTACTGTGGAGGAACAGGCTCCTGCCGGGGTGGCTCGGGATCAGCCTGCTGTAGCGGGGGCTCAACCTGCGCTAGCGGAGGAGGTCCGGGTAACTCCCTTCTCTCCTCTTGCCTTCGCTGGGCAGCTACGAGAGCCTCCACCATCTCATACAGTCTGTCAAGATTCTCCCGAAGCGAATTATCCTGAGCCGCTCGGTTTAGTGGGGGCCTTCCTCTCCTCATTCCCGTGTACTTGCATTCATAAGGAATGATTGAGTAACGATATATCGGTGAGTATTTATCTAAGACACTATTGTGTAAGGGATGGGTCCGAGGAAACCCGGTTCTGATACCAACTGTAACGGCCCCGGAAAATATTAAAAAAGAAATGAGTATTTAAATATATTGAATGCGGAAGCGAGATCAAAATTTCAGTTAACATCCCTTACACGAAAAAAACCCAAAAAAACGTACTTAAAATATAAAAGGTTAAACTAACTAAGAAAGAAAACTCGAAAATAAACTATGCGTATGACTACAGAGTCTCTAGGCATCCCCTTCGTCGTCCTCCTGCGGAACGGGCTCGGGAACCATGTCTTCCTGATCTGAAATGGTTAATTAAGGAGTGAGCTACACTAGCCCAGTAAGAACATCACGATATCTCACCGTCACGGAGATAAAGGTGGGTAGAAAACCACAAAAAGACCAATGGAGCATAATTTACAATAAACTCGTTTATTAACATGAAAACCTTTACCATCCACTTACCTCGGTGGAATTTATGAAAACAATATAAGAAAAATAATAACATTATCACAATCATGGAATAATATAAGCTGTAAAACATAGCACTTATCACGCCTTTTGTAATTCAATCATTATACAACATATCCTTTTCTCATTTACCAGCCTACTAGTATCCATGGGGGTCCCTAGGGGTCCCGCTACCCGTTAACCTTTAACATTCATAATCAGTTTCCAGGGCCGTCCCCATACCCCGTCCGGTATGGGCGCCAAAACCATAAACCTCAATACCCCGTCCGGTATGAGGGTGAAACGGGCCGTCCCCATACCCCGTCCGGTATGGGCGCCAAAACCATAAGATCTCCATGCCCCGTCCGGCATGTGAGACCACAATCCCGGTAGGGTTCCCTACGGACCCGGTCCGTCCACCATCTCCCAGGATATCTAGTCAGGCTGACCCCATCATACAATTATCAGTCTATACAATGTTTCATTTCCCTTTTTCCTCAATAAGCATCATCAATTCACATTTAAACAAGCAAATCGTAATTCATGCCGAACAGACAACATACAGTATCAGTTCTTCAGTCATTCAACCCATAATTAATAAAACAGTAATATATGCATTCGAAACTATAAAATGAACACATCAAACCCCATAATGCATTTAAAGCTGTAAAACAGTGTAAAACATGCCAAATAACAGTAAATCATTAATCACACTAGACTCGGGCTCCATTGGCAACCTTAAGCAATTTCACACATGCGTTAATTCAAGAAATACCGTTTTATCATTTTGAACTTTAATACCGTGATAGGAAATAGGGTGAGGGGTCCTTACTTGTTTTCGAGATCCGAATACGATTCACAGTGCGCCTGCAGGCTGTCCCTAATTTTCCCTGAATTTTTTCCGGGGAACTGAAACACGCTAACAGTACCTGCACGTGTTCCAAAAAAAAATCCAAATTAGGCCCAGGGCCTCTTTCGGCCCAAATCGCAACTCCGGCACGGCGGCGAGTCGCCTCGGGTTGGCTGTTTTCGGCCGTTTTCGGCCGAATTCGGCCACACTCGCATCGGTCCTTGTCAGAAAACAACCCTAGGGCCCTCGGGGGGCCAAAAAATCACGGAAAAGCGGAGCTTACCGGCGGCGGCGCTCTCGGGTACGGCGACCCTCCGGCGAGGTTCGTGTTTTGGTGATTTGGCTTCGGTCAACCTGTAGAGAAAAGAATGGTGATCACGGTGATATAAAAATTGCATCGAACGGAGGCCGGGAAGGGCCTCGTCGGAGGCAAAAACCGAGAGGGGGCGCGGCGGCGCCGCTGGGCTTCGGCCGCGTATTCCGGCCGTTTGGCCGGGATTTCGGCTTCGATTTGGCCATAGGAGGAATCAGTGGGGAAAAACGAGTCGGGGTATGAAATTTACCTCGATCGGCGGTCGGAAATTTCCCCGGTGCGGCGGCGAGTGGCGGCGGGTGGCGGCGGTCGGCCTCTGGTTCGTCTTCTCCGGCGAGCGGCTGGCGGCTAGGGTTTGTGGTCTGGTGTGGGGGTTCTATTTATAACCCCTTGCCTTTTGATCACAGCCGTTCATTTCGTTTTAATCTGGGCCGTTCGTTTTTGATTGAATCTGGGCCGTCCGTGCGTTTGAATCTGGACCGTCCGATTGCGCGATTGATCTGGGCCGTCGGATCGCACCCACGCGGATCGCCAACGTGGCTCCTTTTGGAGTGACGCGATCTTGCCACGTGGCAGGCCCCGGTTGGCTGGGACTGCTGACCGGGCCTGCTGACGTGGCTGCTGACGTGGCCCCCCCCCTTTTTTTTTTTTTTTTTTTTTTTTTTTTTTTTCCTCCTCCTTTCTGGGTGCTACAGAAATAATAGAGTTTACGGTTTACATTCCTTACACAATAATTTAGAATGCTCAATAAGTCTACAGGAATATCCATTTTAAAAAAATAAATGAAAATCAAAGAAATAAACAAAAAAACGATATACTGAGCATTATAAGACAACTTTCACTACCTTTTGAAGGGAGTCCGGGTGGTGAACTATTCACCACCCTCTTGTTGATCGGGATCTAGGTCTTGGTCCTCTTGATCTGAAATAGTTAATGAAAGGGTGAGTTACACTAACCCAGTAAGAATATCACCACCGATACAGAAACTGAAGATTGATAAAAATCATAAAAATAACCAATGGATCTCTTGATTTAAGTAAATTCATTTATCATAAGAAAAACTATTTATTGCATATATTTATCGTTACGAGATTTTCAAAATCAACCTATAAAGGTAATAACTCAAATAACCTTCTAATCTCATATTCAAGTGAGTGAGAACAACAACTTTTCCTTTTTATTTGTCTATTAGTATCCCTAGAGGTCCATAGAAATGTCCTACTACGCGTGAACCAATATCCAATATTGTCAACTAATCAGTCATTCCCATACCCTGTCCGATATGAATGCAAAAAATATCATCCCTCAACACCCAGTCCGGTATGAGGGTGAATCGAGTCATCCACATACTCTGTTCGGTATGAGCGCCAAAAATATCATTCATCGATACTCCGTATGGTATGAGGCAACGTTCACGGAAGGATTTTCTATGTACCCAGTCCATCCACCATTTCACAAGATATCCAGTAAGGCTACCATTCATTAATTCACATGACCAAATAATTTTTCGTTTGCATATTAATTTTTAATTTCACGAATCAACCGTAAATCATGCAAGACAAACAATATATATATATCAAGAAAGCACATCTGAATTATTTAACTATTCAAGTATATCATCAAGTGTTTAAAGTTGTAAATTTAACAATCAGTTAAATAGGACAAATAAAGAACTAGCTGGTTCTGCCTTTATTAGTAATCTGTAATTATTCTCAAAGTTTTCTAAAATACACAAAATACTATATTATCGATTATTAAACTTCAATTCCACAACAGAGAATAAGGTGAGGGATTCTTACCCGAATTAGTGTTCGAAATACTGAACTTTCTACTACGCCTACCGGCAGTCCCTGAGTTTTCTGAATTTTTATGTGGAGATTAAAACATGATTTACTTACCAAAAAATACCCAAAAACCAAAAATTAGAGTTCGAAATTCTTTTATGACCAATTTCGGGGTTCCGACACGGCAGCATCACCACCTGCGGCGGTAGTTTTCCTCGGCCTGGCCATTTATGGCCAGTTTTGGTCGATTTAGACTGGTTTTATACCCATCCTTACGAAAATACATGTTAGGGGAACTCGGTTGGCCGAAAAAATTTAAAAAACGGAAACCTACAAGTGGTAGGATTTTCTGGTGCAGGCTCTGTGGGCTCACATTCGCGATTGTGCATTTTTCTTCAGTCAACTTGTAAAAAATAGAACGGTGAATACAATAGTAGAAAAATCACATGAAACAGGAAATGAGAAGGGGCTCATCGGAGGAGGTTGAGAGTTTTACCCACGGTGGCACCCTTGGGCTTTACCTGCGATTTTTGGCTCACCCACCATTCCTTTTGCTCTGATTTAGTCATAGGGGTGCTCAGAATCAAATTCTAAGTGGATAGGAGAATTTTTACCTTTTTGGAGGTCGGAGATGGCTCCGACGTAGTGGGGGGTGGCAGTTAGCTCCCTTCTCCCGCGACTGATTCTTCTTCTCTGGCAGAAGGCTGGCGGCTAGGGTTTAGGTTCAGTGTGATGCAAAATATTTATATCCATCTCGCATTAATCTAGATTGTTCATTGCGTTTGATCTCAACCATCTGATCGTGTTTAAAGAGGAAATAAATATAGACCGTTCATCGTGATTTAATCTCGACTGTTCGATCACGTTTAAAGAGGAAACGAATCTGAGTCGTTCATCGCATTTAATCACGACAATCCAATCGCACTTGAGGAGGGAATGGATTCGGACCATCCACACGCGCGGGAACGCTTCAGGGTCGTCTGATCACAAGGAACGCAGATCGCCAGCGTGGCCTCCAGCGTGGCACTGAGTCAGCATGCCTTTCCACGCGACGCGCGCTGGTTCATCGAGACTGTTGATTGGGCAGTCCTACGTAGTAAAATTTTTTTTAATTGCATTCTGACCCTGAGTTTCTTATTTTTCTTTTAAAAACACTATTCAAACCTAAATTTTTACCCCTTTTTCCAAAAATTATTTTCAATTTCATCCTCAACCTATTTTTTTTCTTCATAATTTCACATTAAATTAAAATTTATTAATTTCAAAAATAGATTTTTATATATTTTTTAATATTAAAATTAATTCAGGAACAAATTCCAGGCCCGGGTATTACAACTCTCCCCTATTTAAAAAAAATTTGGTCCTTCAAATTTGTCTCCCTCTTACTCAATCAAATAGTTGGGGATACTGGGCTTTGAAGTCTGATTCTAACTCCCATGTGGCCTCTCTGTGTGTGTGATTTTTCCATAGGACCTTAACGAATGAAATTTTTGGGTTATAGAGTACTCTGCTCTTTTGGTCCATAATGTCCACCAGTATCTCCTCATAGGATAGATCCTCCTAGAGTGGAAGGGGCGCTTGGGCCAAAATGTTAGAGGGGTCCGAGTTGTACTTGTATAGCATGAACACATGAAACACATTATGGATTCTGGATAGTTCTAGAGGTAGTGTCAGTCTGTAAGCGGCAGTACCAATTCTATCTAAGATTTCAAATAGCCCAATAAACCAAGAATTTAGTTTCTCTCTCTTGCTAAACTTACTGATTTCCTTGAAAGGAGTGACCTTAAGGAACACTCGATCACCTTTCTCAAATTCCAAACCCCTCCTCTAGATGTCTGCATAACTCTTCTGCCTGCTCTGAGCCATCTGAATGTTCTTCATGATCTTAACTATTTTGGTTGTAGTCTCCTCTATAAGATTTAGGTCGAACAATTTCTTATCACCCACATCTTCTCAACAGATCGGCGATCTGCATGGGCGGCCATATAACGTCTCGTACGGAGCCATATCGATACTTGCTTGGTAGCTGTTATTGTAGGTGAACTCTATTAATAGTAAATAATCATCCCAATGGCCCCGAAGTCAAGAACATAAGCTCAGAGCATATCCTTAAGTATGTGGTTCATCTTTTCTAATTGTCCATCGATCTGAGGATGGAATGCGGTACTAAGAGACAGTTTTGTTCCCATGACTTGCTGAAAATTAGACCAGAACCGAGAAGTAAACCTGGGGTCCCTGTCGGATACTACTGTCACTAGCACTCCATGTAAACTGACTATCTCTCGGATATACATTCTTACTAGCTTTTCTAGGTCATTTTGATGGTCAAGAAGTGAAAAGACTTGATGAGCCGGTCCACAATTACCCAAATGACATCATATCCCGAGCGTGTCCTAGGCAATCCTATCACGAAATTCATTGTGATGTGTTCCCACTTTCACTCCGAAATCGGTAATAGCTTAAGTAACCCACTTGGGCGTTGATACTCTGTTTTGGCCTGCTGACACACTAGACACTTGGAAATAAAGTCGACCACATCTCTTTCTACCTGTTCCACCAAAATTGGAGTCGCATACTGTGATACATCTTAGTGCTTCTGGGATGCATAACAAACTTTGAGCTATGAGCCTTTGTCCTGATGTCCCTTTTCAGCTCACTATCAGTTAGAATACATATCCTGTCTTAAAATTTGAGCAACCCATCGGTAGAGACTCAAAATTCTGAATTTACTCTCTGTTCTGCATCTTTCCTGAGGGCTGATAGGGTGGAATTTGCGGACTGAGCTTTCTTTTTTCTTTGGATCAACTCAGGTTGAACAATCAGGTAGGCCAAACATGTAACTCTCTTCAGGTCCTAAAATTGTACCTGTTGTGCGGTCCTTATTACCCTACATTCTGAAACTATTAGGTGAGCTAACATACCTGCACTTTTTCTTCTTAGTGCGTTGGCTACCACATTGCTCTTGCCCAAGTGATACAAAATATTGCAATCCTAGTCCTTAAGGAGTTTTATCTATCGTCTTTGATGCATGTTGAGATCCTTTTGAATGAATATGTGCTTCAAGCTCTTATCGTCGGTATAGATATAAAATGTCTCCCCATACAAGTAAAGGTGCCAAGTCTTCAAGTCGTAGATAATCACGACAAGTTCTAAGTCGTGGGTGAGGTAGTTTTTCTCATTACTCTTCAACTGCCTGAACCCATAGACTATGACATTTTCATACTGCATCAGAACACAACCCAACCCCATATAAGATCAGTAATTTTTACTTTTTAACCTACATAGTAGTACTCCTGGGGGTCAATAGGAATGTCTTCCCCCACACGTGAACTCAATATCCAAATTTATCAATTAATCAGTTGTCCCTATACCCCGTCCGGTAATAGGTGCCAAACATTCTATCGCCTCAATATCTCGCTCGGTATGAGAATGAACCATATTTCCCAAACCCTTTTGGTATGGAACTTTCCTCCCCCGTCCGACTAAGGTAACGCTCACGGTAGGGTTCCCTATGTACCGGCCTCATCCGTCATTTCCCTGGATATCGGTAAGCCTTTCACATAAAGATCCCATCAACAAAACAATCACCAAACGCATACCAATATCTCATTTCATATTCACAGATTAATTAAATGGTATTTATGCAAATAATACAATTTCATACCTCAACAACTAAGAAACGTACTCAGGGTCTTTATTTCCAATCAGACAATCGGACTAAGAAAGTAACAATTAGGCAGTCAATAAACGAGAAAATAATTAAAACAATAATTAAGGCACATGGCAGAGTAATAATCAATTTAAGAAGCAAAGGAAAATGAATAAGCAACACAAGCAAACTAGGAAAAATATAAACTGACCGGTTCCGACTCCACTAGTGACCTGTAATTATTTTTAGGGACTTTTTAATTTTTCTCAAAGTATAGCATTACTGATTATTAAGCCTCAATTTACCGTAACATGGAATAGGGTGAGAAATTCTTATCCAGATCGGTATTCAAAATATCGTGCTACCAACTGCACCTTCTTACGGTCCCGGGGTTTCTTGAATTTTTTCTGCAGAAATTAAATAACCCGTCACGTAACCAAAAATATCCAAAAGGTCAAAATCGGTGTTGAAAACTCTTTTCAGCCAATTTTAGGATTCCGCACAGCACCGCCGTCGTGCTCTGGCACCGACTCTGCCGCCCACAGTGGCAGTTTGCCTCGGTCTGACTGGTTTTAAGAAATTTGTACTGGTTTTACACGTATCAGTGTGGAAAAACACATTTGGAGACCTCGATTGGATAAAAAATAAAAAAAAAAACTGAACTTACCAGCAATGGGTCTCCAGGTGCAGCAACTCTGCCGGTTCCTTTGCCTTTTTCTTTAGCTAACCTGCATAGAAAAGGACAGTGAACAAAATGGTTGAAAAATCATGTGAAACGGGAAACGGGAAACGGGAATGGTCTCATTAGAGATTTTATCGGGTTTTAGCTGCGGCGATTTTATTAGATTTTGTCCATGGTTTCTGGCTCATCCAGCATCCTTTTTGCTCCGATATGGCCATAGGGAGGCTCAAAATTGAATTTCGAGCACAGAAAGGAAAATTTTATATTTTTTAGCGATCGACGGTGGCTCCAGTGCAACGGCAGTCTGGAATCGGCCTCCTTCTCTAGCGTCTGGTTCTTCTTCTCCGGCAAGGACTAGTCGGCTAAGGTTAGGTTCTCCTTTGATGCGATGTTTATATACCCATGCCGTGTCGATTTGGGTCGTCTGTTCGGGGACACATGGAGCGACGAGGATCGTTCGATGATTTGTCGTTTAGGCTAATTGCATGGATGAATCTGGGCCATCCATCGCGATCAATCTTATCCGTTTGATCGTGTCTAAAGAGAAAATGCACCTGAGCCGTTCGCATACGCAGATGCGATCTAAGCTGTCGGATCGCCCAAACATGCGGATCGTCCGCATGGCCTCTCGCGTGGAGCCGATGTCAGCCTGTCTGCCAACGTGCTCTGATTCGCTTGGGTTGTTGATTGAGCCGTTCCACGTGGCCAAACTTTCTCTTTTTACGATTTAACCCCGTATTTTTAATTTTTCTTTTAAAAAATATCATCTAGATTCAAAATTTTGTCCTTTCTCATCAAAATTATTTTCAATTTCGTCCATAATCTATTTTTTTTAATAATTTAATTAAAATTTAAATTAAAATAATATTTTTAATTATTTATATATATTATATAAATAAAAAAATTTATCCTAAGTCAAATTACGGCCCGGGTATTACAAGTACTCTTTATTATTTCTGATCTACTTCCATTAATAAGCTTATTTGAATTATTTTAAATTTATTTTTTATGACACTCTATTGTATCTTTTGAATGAATTAACTTTGGTTTAATTAAAATTCTAATTATTTATACATTTTTGTTCAATAAAGTTGTCATATAGTGTCCCTAGTGGTTGTTACTTATGTATATATATATATATATGGGTAATAATAATAATAATAATAATAATAATAATCAATAGATAGACTAATATATAACAGATAATAAGTTTGAATGTTGATCATGGTTAAGAAAAATTTCGGCTTGTATATATATATATATATATATATATATATATATATATATATATATATATAAATAATGGTTGCGATATGTCAAAGGGAATAAAAACAAGAAAGGAAAAGATAAAATGAAACATAGTCAAAACAAGGCATCTTCTTATCTTTTTGAATCTTCTTCTTCCTTTTTTTCTGGTTTTAACTTCAATTTTTTATTTTAAAGGGAAAAATAATTAAATTTTTTGGCAAAATGTGGAATATAACCAAAAAAAAAAAAAAAGAAGCCATGCATGAAACTTAATTAATAAATGTTCTTTTAATTTTAAAATTATGGAACAATTTTTCTTGTTTTTTTAAAAAGATATGATAACATCTATGTGAATATTCCTTTTAAATAACTGCAAGATAATAAATAATTAGTAAATTTTCTTTACTTATTTTAGGTAAAAGTTCTAAATGATTGCAGGGTCAAATACTGTCTGTTAATTTTTTTACTTTTGAATATAATATATAAAAACTTATATGTAATTCTCCTATTTTAGTAAAATTTTGATATTTACATCTAAAAAAACCAATAAAATAATACACATCTATAAAAAATATTATTATGATTTTACCTTAACACATTTATATTATAAATTCTTTTTCAATTAGACTTTCTTTTGCATAAATATAAACCTGGCAGATCATATATACATATATATATTTTTTTTCACCACCTTCTTTTTGGGTAGTCTTAGCATATATTATCTCAAGTTTCTTTTTTCATGTTTCTACTATTTAAATAATCCATATTTCTCCATTAGGTTAATGTGCTAATTAATATATCAATGATTTAGATTTAAGTTTACTATGTTAATTATCAAACTCATACAACAATTAAATATAAAATAATTCTACAATATTTAGAAATATATAATTTTTTAATTCTTTAAAAATATACCAATTAAATATAAAACATAAACAAAAAATAATTATTTCTTGATTGAATTATGGATATTTCTATATTTTTCTATAGTTATATGTATTCGAATAATAAATTATTCGTTCTGTATATTTTTGTTATTAAAATTATCTCATGTATATTTTTATTAGAAAGTTATATATTCTTATTACACGTATTTTATAAATGGAATGAGAGTGGTTTTGTACATGGTGTAGTTTTTTAAGGGGCAATGATGCAGCCAAGCTTCATCAAACCCTCTTGAAGCGGCTACGTGGAAGTAGGGTGGTTGTTATGAAGTACTTGCATCACTGTTACTGTAGGGTGGATATCTCCAATGTTTGTCCATTATGCCACTCAAATGGTGAATATGTGGATCATCTCATTTTACATTGTAGGAATACATGGATTGTTTATAGCTGCTACCTTGAATGGTGGCATCATCCATGGTGTGCTCCAGAGACCACATAATCCCCAGCAGCCTCTATGATATTCTTCTATGGTCCCATTTGGCTTCTATGAATGAAATGATTTTCAGAGATAAATAATTTGTGTCTTTGGAAGTTTTTGAATTGGTAAAGATTAGACTTGTATGCTGGTTGAAATCCTCAGAAAAAGAGTTTGGACATACCTCAATAAATTAAATTGTCATTTTGCTTCGGGAAATTTGTTGAGATAACCTGCTAACACGACAACAAAAACATACATACTAGATCCCACCCACTTCATAGATGCTAAAACTCAATGGGATGAATATGTCCTTGAAAAGCCATACGAGGGTTATAGACTCGAACATAACAAAATTGTCACATATCAATGAGGTAATTCTGCTTTTACATGACTTACATGCTTCCGAAAATCTGATTATGAAAAACAATTCTTTGGTACAGACAACTTGGGTCATAAAGAAGACAATTCCTTGGAAGCCAAACCATGTTGCTAATATGATTGAAAAAGGGGATCTAAAAACTGAGAAGTTTGTCATATGCTCATGATAATAGGGAGAGAAATACCATGGCTCTAGGCTGGCCAGAATGGGTGTCCAAATTGGGTCATGCTTAAGAAATAATTTGATCAAGTGGCAGTCAACATCCAAAAACTACTCTAAGTGGGTCTGTTGCAGTTTGTTTTATAATATTTTCCCATGATTGTATAGGATTGTGTTCTAGTGTAACCTATGTGTTTATTTTCTTTATGCAACCCTAATGTATGGTTGAACCGGTGTGCATTTTGCACTCTAATGCCAATAGGTCCTTTATTTTTCAACAAAAAATGTGCATTCACTTTCTAATTAATGAAATATAAAAGTGTAAATATAAGACAATTGAGTAATTGTATATATATATAATATCTTGTTTCATTCAATGGTTACTAAATATAAAATGCCATAAGTTTATGTAGTCTAATCCTATGCTTACCAAATATAAAATATTATTTTTATTTGCTCCACTCTAATCTGATCCCTGTATTGTTGTTTTATCTCGATATATTCTACAGCCAAGGCTACCAAAAAAAATCAAAACAGTAGCCTGCCACACCAAATTATATGTACACACACACATATAAACATATGTCATGATGAAAGAGGTTGTGTCTGCATTGGTCAGATCCAAAGAGCGTTAATGTCACTTAGTATGAGTTACAAGGGGGGAAACTGAAGTGGTATACATACTGCCCAAACTTTAGGATTTGATTAATTTTAGAAATGTATCCATGTCTATATATATATATATACACGCACATACAAACATTATGAATTGATAAGTTATTTTTAAGAGAACTCGTTAAACTTCATGCATGTATAGGTGAAAACTATGTTTTAATTGTATATAGGAATATCTTAATAATTAAATAAAATATACTATGAAAGGAACATAATTATATCTAAATAATTGTTTTAAATTAGTATGAAACAAAGTCATCAAAAATAACTTGCTGGAGAGCATATTAACTTACCTTCGGATACTTTAATATATATATATATATATGTATCATGGGTGTATATATTATACATATATATATATATAAGTATTAAGAGTTTATTTAGTTTACGTGTTAATTGTTGTTGACCTATTATTTAGGAACTTTGTTATTTCTTGATAGTGGTTAATATCATAAGATAGTGGTTCCTATTTTGTAGTTCAGTTACTCATTTATTTAAGATGTAACTCTCCTCATTTTTGTATTCAAGTTAAGTTGTATGCTTTTAAAAAATCTTTTATCATCAGTCTCTCTTAATCTTAATATTTGGTATCAGAGTCATAACTTTATTATTTTACAGTAGTAAAGAACCATAATATCTGATAAGGTGGTCGATAATTTTGTTCAACTAGTTATACCCCATTTTGATGGTCACTGAGAACATTGGAGCATGCTAATGGCAAATTTCCTGAGATTGAAGCAATACTGGCCCTTTATTGAAAATGACATTGAAAAACCAAAAAATGGAGTTGTTCTCTTAGATACACCATAAAAGAAACTTGATGAACAGAAGCTAACTAACTTAAAGGTGAAGAATTATTTATTTAAGGCTGTAAATCGTTCTATTTTAGAGACCATTCTTGACAAAAGCTCCTCTAATGAGATTTGGGACTATATGAAGAAGAAATATAGTGGCTTAACAAAAGTTAAGTGTTCTCAACTTCAGGCTCTCCACAGAGAGTTTCAAACTCTTCAAATTAAATAAGAATCAATAAATCATTATTTTTCAAGAACAACGACGATTATAAATAAAATACAGCTATATAGTAACAAGATGGCATATGTCTCTATAGTTGAAAAGATTCTTCTATCAATGAATCCAAAGTTTGACTATGTTGTTTGTTCACTTGAAGAGTCAAATGACATAGATGATCTTTCGATTAATGAACTCCAGAGTTCTCTGGAAGTCCATGAGCAAAAGGTGAACTGAAGCAGCAGTATCGTCGCTGATGAACAAAGGAAACTTGAAAAAAGGTGGAAGCATGCATCAAGATTCTCAGCTTGCTAGTAATCAATTTTCTTGTTCTAATAGAGGTTGTGGTAATCAAAATTTTGAAAAACCCAATGTTGAATGCTTCATATGTCATAAGTGTAAGCACTACCATTCTAAATGTTGTTGAAGTTATTTTAGGTAAAAAACTTGAATTTCCACTTAGTTGAAAAATAACAATTTAATATACCTTTAAATAGGCTTACATACAATTAATCTCCTAAAAATAAGTTACTATTAAATAAATGATACATAAAAGATAAACATGAACCAAATCTTCTAAAAGATAAGCTCTCACTAACTATAAAATAAATTATAATTTCTACATTAATTTTCAATACTCTACCTTAATATAGAAATTACAAGAATCAAATTTGTCTTGTTGGAGCATCTCTCTCCAATATGTCTTGTTTAATATTCATATTTTGAAACACTTCTCTTTAGTTGTTAATATGTCTTGCTAATCTCTAATTATTATTGCATTTCTCATTAATCTCTAATTGTTGATGCATTTCTTATTAATATTCAATTATTGATGTACTTCTCATCAAAATCTAATTGTTGAGTACTTTTCATCAATACAATTATTGATGCACTTCTCATCAAAATCTAGTTGTTAATACACTTCTCATAAATTTTCAATTATTGATGCACTTTTCATCAAAATCTACTATTAGTTCTCTTAGAGTCATTCTCTCCAATCTTTTAAAAAAAGATATTCTTCTTCTTGAGCAAAATTTGTTTGCTCATTCTTCAACCTGTAATTTTTTTTTTTTTTACATGCCCAAATCTTTTACAATAAAAAGTTATGGTTTACTTTTATGCTAACAATCTTTTTCATCATGATTGTCTTTCTGGCATACTTTGCATTGTGAATTTTTTTTTTTTTATGTTTTGGTGATGAATGATCCCTCCATTATTTTTTTTCTATCTCTATATTTTTTTCTAACAGACCCATGGGCAAGAAAGACTCTGATACCATTTGTTATAGTTTTTTCCGGTTAAAAAACTTAAATTTATATTGATTTAAAAATTAACAACTTAATATATCTTTAAATAGGATTACATATAACTAATCTCCTAAAAATAAATTACCACTAACTAAATGATATCTGAAAAATGAATATGGACCTAATCTGTTAAAAGATAAACTCTCACTAATTAAAAGGTAAACATATATTAAATGTAATTAAAAGATAGAACATATTTGAATTCAAACTAACAAATAAAATAAATTATTATTTCTACATTAATCTTCAACAAATGTTACACTAATCATGGAAAACACAAAAGAAAAAATGAAGAGCAGTCCAATTTTGCGAAGAAAAAAGGAGTAAACAACACTCTTGACGGCATGCCATGTGAATGAGAATGCTGTTGAACCATACCTATGGTACCTAAACACAGACTATAGTAATTATATGTGTGGTAATAAGTCATTCTTTTCTTACTTAAATAAAGATTTTCATACTACTGCAAGTTTTGGTGATCATTTTAAAGTGAATGTCATAGGAAATGATGATGTTAAAATGTAAAGGCTCGCAAACTTAAAAAGAAATAAAATCATAAATTGAATGCGAAAACAGAATAATAGAATTAGGGTTTACATTCCTTACACAATAGTTTAAAATATCCAATAGGGTTACGGGAATATCTTTTCCAAAAGAACAAATAAAAATCAAAGAAATAAACGAAAAGTAAATAACTGAACATTCTAGAATGACCTTCACTAGCTTTTAAAGGAGTCCGGGTGGTAAACTATTCACAACCCCCATGTTGATCGGGATTTGGATCTTGGTTCTCTTGATCTGAAATACTTAATGAAGGAGTGAGCTACACTAACCCAGTAAAGATATCACACTACTCACCGATACAGAAACTGAAGGTTGGTAAAAATCATAAAAACAACCAATAGAGCTCTTAATTTAAGTAAATTCATTTATCATAAGTAAAACTATTTATACCGTTGCGAGATTTCTAAAACCGACCTATAGAGACAATAACTCAACAACATCATAATCTCATATTCAAGTAAGTAAAAACAATAACTTTCCCTCTTTATTTGCCTACTGGTATCCCTGAGGGCCCATAAGGATGTTCCACTACGCGTGAACCATTATTCAACATTGTCAACTAACTGGTCGTTCTCATACCTCGTCCGATATGAACGCCAAGAATACCATCCCTCAATACCCCATTCAGTAGTAGGGTAAAACGGGTTGTCCCTATACCCCGTTCGATATGAGTACCAAAAATACAAATCCTCGATACCCCATCCGATATGAAGTGACGTTCACAGTAGGGTTCCCTATGTACCGGTCCGTCCACCATCTCTCAAGATATCCAGTAAGACTACCATTCATTCATTCACTTAACCAATCAATTCTCCGTTTACATTTAATTTTCAGTTTCACAATTTAACCGTAAATCAACGTAAGACAAACGATACATGCATCAAGGAAATACAACTGAATCATTTTACCAATTCCAGTATATTATCATACATTTAAGGCTATAAAATCAAACAATCAATTAAACAGGGCAAACAATAATAAATAACCAATTCTGCATCTATTAGTAACCTGTAATTAATTCTTAAAATTTTTCAAATTACGCAAAATACCGTATTATTGATAATTAAACTTTAATTCCATAATAGGGAATAAAGTGAGAGATTCTTACCTAAATCAGTGTCCGAAACAGTGAACTTTCAGTTGTGCTTACTGCCGGTTCCTAGGTTTCTTGAATTTTTCTGCGGAGATTAAAACACACTTCACGTACTTAAAAATACCTCAAAAATCCAAAATCGGTGTTAAAAAACTTTTTTGACTATTTTTGGAATTCCAGCATGGCGGTACAGTCGCCTGCGACGACAGTTTGCCTTAGCCTGGCTGTTTTTGGCTAGTTTTGGCCGGTTTTGACTTATTTTATACCCATCCCGGTGAGAAAACATGTTAGAGGACCTCGGTTGACAGAAAAAAGTCAAAAAACAAAAACCTACATGATGTGGGATTTTTCAATGTTGCGGCTTCACCAGCTCACCTTTCGCGGTTGTACGTTTTTCTTCAGTCAACCTGCAGAAAACAGAACGATGAACATAATGGTGAAAAAATCGCACGAAACAGGAAACGGGAAGGGGCTCATCGGAGGCGATTTCAGGTTTTTCTCACGGCGACACTAGCAGACTTTACCCACGATTTTTGGCTCATCCGTCGTTTCTTTTGCTCTAATTTTGCTTTAATTGACAACAAAAATATTTTATTTCTTTTATTAATAATTATTGTAAAAAAAACTTAGCTTTTCTTTTGTAGGAAAAATCTAAAAACTTAACAACATTTAAAAGTTTTGAAACTCAAGTGGAGAATGATGCTGGGACGACCATTAAAACTCTTCTTATCAATTGTGATGGTGAATACATGTGTAAGGAATTTTTATAATTGTACAACAAGCAGGGAATTCATAGGCAAGTGATAGTAGCCTAAACACCCCAATAAAACGGTGTATCAGAGAGGAAACATCGAACCATCTTAAATATGGTGAGAAACATGGTGGCAAATGAGAGAGTTCTAAAGTCGTTTTGGCCAGAAGCAATGAATTAGAGTATCTATATTTTGAATAACTGTTCTCACATTTGCTATTCAAAATATGATACCAGAAGAAGCTTGGAGTGGATGAAAGCTAACTGTTGATCACTTCAATGTCATTGGACGCATTACACATATATGTTTCAAATGAGAAAAGAAAGAAGTTTAATGATAAATGTGAAAATTTGTGTCTTTGTGGGGTTAAAAATCTTATAAATTGTTTAATCCAACTACTTAGAAGATTATCATCAGCAAATATGTAATTTTTTATTAAGAAAACATGTGGAATTGGGCTAAAAATGTACTAGAAAGCAACAAACACTAATGACTATTACTAAAGATGAAGTAGAAACACAGTCATAACAAGTACTCCTTATTGACACTACTTTAACATAAACGAATCAACAATTGTAGCAATGATGCCTAAACAATAAGGGAATCAACCTCAGTGAACTCAAAAGAGACCTATATGGATGCAAGATTATGAGGTTAGTGGTGATGAATAGGATGATAATTATATGTTTACTCATTATTCGTTATTATTAGATTGTGATCTTCTTACATTTTAAAAAGATGTAAAAGACTTGAAATGACAAAGAACCATGAATGAAAAATCAAATATATAGAGGTGAACAACACATGACAACTCATAAAACTTCCTGAAGAGCATAAACCCATCCACATTAAATGGGTTTATAAAACTAAACTCAAGAAAGATGGTGAAATGGATAAGTAAAAAGAACATCTCATCACCAAAGGATATAAGTAAGAATTTGGTGTCGATTACAAGAGGTGTTTACTCTAGTGACAAGGCTTGATACTGTTCACTTACTATTATCCATAGCTACCCAAAATTCATGGCTCTATTATCAATTAGATATAAAGTCTACTTTATTGCATAGAGAATTGAAGGAAGAAGTTTACATTGATCAACCTCTTGAAAACATGAAGCAAGGTCATGAGAATAAGTATACAAGATAATGAAAGCATTTTACGGCTAAAACAAGCCCTAAAAGTTTATTATAATCATATAGATGCTTACTTTACCAAATAAATTTTTTAAAATGCCTTTACGAGCACACACTTTATACTAAAGTTAGAGATCATGGGAAGATGCTTATTATGTGATCATATGCTGATGACCTTATTTATACTAGTAATGACAGAATTATGCTTGGTGATTTTAAAATATCTATGAGGAGGAGTTTGATAAGAAAAATTTAGGGTTGATGCAATTTTTCCTTGATATTGAAGTAGTTCAATAATATATTGGTATCTTTATTTCATAAAAAAAAAATATTTTGGAAATCTTAGAAAGAATCAAAATAAAGGATTAGAAATCTGTCTTAACTTGAACTGAATTTGGTTTGAAGCTCATAAAACATGAGACAGAAAAAAGGTGGATAATATTTCTACCATAAAGCTCTAAAAAATCCAATTTTATAGAGAGCATTTTGATGTAAGATATCATTTCCTATGTGATTTGTGCAAGAACGGTATTAATGATACGACATTTTATAAAAGTGAATATCAAATTGCAAATATTCTAACTAACTCAAGCCTACTACATTTATCAAGCTTCAAAGTTTGTTTAGAGTATGTTCAAGGAGTGATGTTGTTTTAGAATAGTAAACCATGTGATCATTCTTATAAACTAATGTCTTAAGGACATTTACTTTAAGGGAGGGTGTTAAAAGTTTATTTAGTTTATGTGTTAGTTATTGTTTGATAGTGGCTAATATCATGGGTTAGTGGTTAGTATCATGAAATAGTGGTTCCAATTTTGTACTTCATGTTATTCATCTATTTAAGATTAACTTTCATCATTTTTGTATTCAAATTAAGTAGGTGTCTTTCAAATTTTATTTTTGTCATATGTCTCTTCTGACCTTAATAATAAAATGCATGACCATATATGATAATTACTATTGATTGAATACACACACACACCTAGACAGTAAACCTATCATCCACACACAAATGCACTCACCCAAACACCAATAATGGTGCACATTCTGCATATAATATAAATGCAGTTATTGGACATGGTTTGTGTGACATTGCAACACCCAGTGGGATAAAGGTGTCTAATAACATAATAGACAATAGTGCATGAATATATATATATATACACACACATCGTAAGAAAAATCATCCCTTATAAAATATTTGATGTTCCAAATACACCTGAGGCCAAGAAGTTGGCTGACAAAATACATATATAAACAACATGGTATCAAGCCACTTTTTTAACTACAAAATCATGATTTATCATAGTACAAATATACAATTGCACTTAAATTTCCCTATAGGTTCGCGAATGTATCCAAACAAGCTTCGAGGGGCAACTCAACCAACAAATCATTACTTTCTAATTCATCTTAGGAGGATATGGACTGAGGTGAGTTCCAATAAACTCAATAAGAGAAATATTATCTAAACTACACTACCAAGATTTTCAACAGGATCGATTGAAATATTTACGAAAATATTGGTTTTTAGGAAAACAATGTACTTGTTCAAAAACTATTTTCAAATCGTAAGCCTCTAAACGAAATAGTGAGAAACATATGTGAAAAGAAAATAAACCAATAATAACAAAGCAAAATGAAAGGAACATTACGAAACATACATAATTTAACAAACTAACCTTGCATAGCATAGCATAATAGTGAAAAGCATATAGAAGATATACATCAATCATGCATGGGCAAATAAACAACAATTTTTCAAATAGTTAAATAGTGACAATCATGCATGGATAATAGTCATCAATCCCAAATAGTTTTGATTTATTTATGGATTTTACAGATCTTTGTGCGAGAAGATTCTAACTTATATTAGCTAAGGGTCGAATGGATCCCCGACTACCACTGTGAATGGGCAAACGGTTTAATTTTGATATGAAATAATCTCATATGAAAAACTAATTACCATGGCCGTACTTCACCATTGTAGCCTCTATAGCCAGTTGCGATCCACTCTTATCAAAGGGAATGCCAGTACCATTCATAGAGAGTGGTTTACCAACAGTCAGTTTTAGTCATATTCAGATACCCTCCAGTGATAATGGTCAAATAGATTTTTAATACTTTTCTTTTTTCTTTACTATTTCAGAATCATAAATAAATTTACAATCAGAACCCAGTTGGGGTTCAACAATCTATCCTGGCCTACTATGACCTTCACACTCAGATTTCACCGTCGAGTTACCTTCTCGACTGAGACCCAAATAAGATAATCCTCTCCGCCATCACCCCAAGGAAAGGCAGAGGGTTAAATCTACACGTACATATGTATTGTTTAATCAATCATTTTCATAACTTAATTTAAGCATTCATTTTCACTTTATAAAAGATCAAAGACATATATTCAAAACTCATCAAATGTTCGACTATTTACGATTGCAAGCAATCTACATTTTCATGAATTAAAAACAAATCAATAATCATTAATTGAATTTTTTATAAATTTCACTTAGGAGAGTAAGAGAAAATACTAAAAAAATTCCTTATCGAAACCTTTAAACTTCAAATTTTGGTGGCTTTGAGGAAGATGGAAGGTTGCTCGATGATTCATAGCTCTTAGGTGGATTTTGTACAAAGAAAAATCAAGCTTTCAATCTCCCTCAATCCTCTCTCAAATTTTCCCTTTAATTTTTCTGAGGGAGAGAAGAAGAAAAATTTGCAAAGACGAAGGAGGAGAAGGGGCTTTAAATAACCTTCACGAGTGCATGTGATATGTTGGATCACATTCTATAATAACCAGGCCCAGGCCAGAAAATAGAAAAATAAAAATAAATAAATAAATAAAGACAAGCCCTAGTAGAAAGGGGGATGGCGCAGGGAAGCAAATAAGAAGAAGAAGGAAGGAAGCATGGGCCATGGCACGCGCGGTTGAAAAAGAAGAATTGTACGTGGTGTCGAGCACGTGGTGCTAGCTGTCGAAGAAGAATAAGCAAAGTGCAGTGTTGGGTGGATTTGTACTATGTGAGGCATACCACGACGCGGCGTTCTAGATCCGTTCAAGATTCGTACGAGGCCAAAAATTAAGGAACCAGAGAGAGAGATCGAAATCGCACTCAATTAGGTCAAAAGCATGAATTCGACACTAATTTTTGATAAATTTTCTTTCACCTTACATTTGGTTATTCCTTTTTAAATTAAATCCTTAATCATATGTATGAAATTTTTAGGAAAATCGAGAATAAGAAATTAAAAAGTGAGCTGACTGACGAAACTAAAGTTGTTCAAAAACTTTTCAATTTCTTCTTTCGTTGGAGATTCTGGTAAGAATTGAGTTAATTTTCATTCAAGGATTTCATGTTTTTAATAAAATTATTTATTAATTTCAAAGTGATTAGTTTAAAAGTTTGATGGATGGTTTAAGTTTTATTCTAAAAGGTGTTTTGCAAAATTTCATGTGTGTGAATGAGTGTGTATTGAGCTCTGGTGTTGTATAAGGTATTTCTAAAATAATATGAATACAGATATATTGTGCGTGAATGAATAGGTAAAGATAAAGTTATACATAGGTTGCTGTTTGTTTAACGTATGAGATTCCATGTATAAAATTAGATAGATTTGAAGGTGTGTGTACCTGTATAGCTGTGTATATATATATAATTATGTAATATGTGTTTATATATATATATAGATATATAAAAAGCTGTACAAAAATATAAATATATATATGTATTTTGGTATGGGCATAAATAGTCCTACGCATTGAATCCGTATGTGTGCAGGTGTAAAATAATGTATGTATTTACGCAGGTGTAGAAAATTCTTATACGCAGATTTAAGTATGAATATAGATGTATGTATTTTGTATGGGTATAAGGGGTGATGTTTAGGTATGTTAGTATCCAGAGAATTTGTATGTATGGAGTTATATAGGTGAATGTGAGATATGTGTTTGCATTTTATATATTTACAAGTATTGTGAGACTATGATGAATCTATTTGCAGTAGTTTATGTATGTTAAATCGTAATTGTATGAAATATGAATACTGTAAGAAAATATATATATATATATATAATTAATTAAAATAGTTTTGTGGTTAAATATAATAGGACCAAGATAAACATATGTAAGCAATGTGTGTAGATATGGATTACGGTTGCTTGTTGCTTACGTAGTATGTTGGGTGTATACTTAATACGATATAAACTATGTACGTTGGATATACATGTATGTATGTGACTACTTGCTCAAATAATTTTGTGTGTGTATTTGATATACACGTAAGTTCGTTGTTATGTATACTCATTATGGGTGGAATGAGTGTGCATATCAGTTGTGTAAATAGGTGTGTTAGAGTGATGAGATTAGTTGTTGGTAGTGTGAGTGAGAATACAAATTAATGTGGTTGTTGAATGTGAATTTTCTTTCTAAAATATAAATCTAATATTTGAGCAGAAAAAGAATAAAATCTCAAGAATGTTTGAGTTTCTGAAATTAGGATATGAAATAGAAATAATCTTTGAAGAAGAAAAAGTTTACTAAGTATCATGGGAGATAGTGTACGGACTAGGTATATAAGATAAATTCTACCATGGATGTATCCTCAGTTGTACATGGCTAGGAAGTCGTATACCAAACGGAGTTGGAAATTGATTTGATTACGCTCATACCGGATGAGATATTGAAATGGTCTATAATTGTGGTGCCTATTACCGGATGGGATACGAGGACGACCGATAAATTATAAAAGAAATATTTTGTATAACCGCGTGTAGTTGGGCTCTCTATAGGTCCTCAGTGATACTGGTAATGGAAATGATAATATGTAATAGAAATGAAAATGATAAATATCCACATGTGATAGAGGTGAAATGGTAAGGAACTCAAGTGTTATATTTATTGAGATGCATGTTGATTATATTTTTCACGGTAATTCTAACAATTTTTTAATATTATATGTATGGATGATTGTTTTTAAGAGAAAGAAATAGAGATCTTTTTTAATAAAAGGAAAAAAATACTAATGGTTATGATTGTTGTTCAACTTTTAATTTTATTTGATAAAATTTGCATTGGTTTTATTAAACTTGTATGAATGTGTATTTGTATATTTTGGTTTTGAATACTACTTTATTCTTACTGAATCGATGAAGTTTACCAAAATTCATTCATTTCCCCAGTGTAGATTAGTTCAGGTCAAAAGTGAGTTCAAGATCAAAAGAAGACTCTGAATAATCTTTTAACTACTTTAGATATTTATTGTAAAGTAAATCTAAATATATTATTGTTATGTAACTTTAAAAGATTTTTGTAAGTCTCATAAATTGTGACTCCGTATAATAGATTTATTGTTCTTTTATAAATATTAACACAATGCTGCGCAAAATTTATTAGATTTATATATATGGTAATGCACATTTCTAAGCAAGAGAATGTGGGTCATTACACATGCAATCATTAGTGGCCATTGATCGGCCAAGTGGCCAACCAACCACCCCCATATGGCATGTATGCGTTCTATGTGGTAGTCATACATGCCCGGTAGTGGGTTAATGGGACGGACATACAACCCGTTCGTCAAAGGTCACACAAAGCTGACCTTGCATGTGGTTGTGCGCTGTAGGTTGACAGCACACGCGCTCAAGCCTAACATGACAGCCTGTATAAGCATACGTGGATGTGACCGTTTGCGATGGGATATCCCCGCGTGTGCAACAAGAACGCAAGTGCGGACTTTTTCCTATGGGTTCAGGGGCCTTTTTCCTCAGTTTTTCCATTTTTATTTTATTTTTTTATTCTTTTTGTTCTTTTATAAAATTTTTAAACTATTTTGGCAAAAATAAAAAAAATAAAAATTTAAAATAACAAAAAAATCATGCACAACATAATTTAAATGTCGATTAAAATTTAAACACAATAATTTACCCAAAATAGAAAAATTCTAAAACACATTTCTAGGGTGTTACATCCTCCTCACCTTATAAAAATTTGGTACTCCAAATTTAAAATTTTAAAACAGTTCTAGATACTTGTCCCGCATTTCATCTTCAAGTTTCCATGTAGCCTCATCAAGAGAGTGGTGTTATCATAATACCTTGACCATTGGAATCCTCATATTTCTCAAAATCTTCTCCTCTCAATCAAGGATCTCGATAGGATATTCTACATAAGCCATGTTAGAATGGACTAGCGCCTGTTAATGTGAGATGATGTGAGAAGGATCGTAGTGGTACCTCTTGTGCATGGAGACATAAAAAATATCATATAGACTGGAGAATTCAAGGGACAAGGCGATACGGTAAGCCCAGGCCTACGTGTTCTAAGATCTCAAAAAGTTTGAAAAAACAAGGACTTAGCTTCCCTCTTTTCCCATACTGCATTTTTCTCTTGTATGGATCTCTTGTATGGAAAGATTTTGAGGAAAACATGGTCGCCAACAACAAATTCCAAGGCCTTATTTTAATTGTCGGTGTAACTCTTCGGCCGAAGCTGAGGGGCATCCTTGTCAATTGTCTCTTGAATGTAATCTATTCCTGGAAGACATTTATTCCCAACTTTATTCCAATGAGTAGGGGATCAGTAGGGCCTGCCATAAAGAGCTTTATATATACCCATACCAATACTAGAGTGATAATTGTTGTTGCAAGCAAACTCGGCTAGGGGGAGATGTCGATCCCAACTGCCACCAAAATCTAATACACAGGTATGCAGCATGTCCTCCAACATCTAACTAGTTTGCTCAGACTGTCCATCAGTTTGAGGATGGTAAGTAATGTTGAAGACTGGAGCCAATAACCCCTTAAAAACTTTTCTAAAAATGAGAAATAAAATAAGGATCCCTGTCGAACACCACGAAAGTTGGGACACCATAGAGTTTGAAACGTTTCTCGACATACAACTTACCCAACTTGCTGGTTGAATCAGTAATCTTGACTGCAAAAAAATGAGTGGATTTGTTCAATCTATCCACAGTGACCCAAATAACATTACGATATGAATTATTCCTCGACAAACCCATGATAAAGTCCATAGTCACGTGCTCCCATTTTCATTATGGGATGGGGAGATACTACAGAAGACCACTGGGTCTCTGATGTTCTATCTTGACCTATTAGCAAGTGAGACATTAGGAGAAAAATTTGACAATATTTTTTTTATACTAGGCCATTAGAAACAACACCTCAAATCCTAATACATCTTCGTATTTCCTGGGTGGATAGACAATTTAGATGGATGGGCTTCCCTCAGAACATCCAACTTGAGCTCGGTGATGTTAGGTACCCATATTTGATTTCAAAATCTGAAAAGTCCATCATTGGTTATTTTGAAGTCACGAGGTTCCTCCGATGTAAACTTGTTTATGTGTATGAAAATTTCAAGATCCATAGAATAGGTTTCCTAAATTCTCATGAAGAGAGTGGGTTGGGTCCAAATTTGGGCACAATATGCCCCTTTGCCGTAATGGTTCAGTGGGAGACCTTGAATTATCTCAAACATCCTTCAGCTAGAAACCATCAATAAGGCCAATAGGGTTGTGTCCTTTCGGCTAAGGGAATCATCAATTATATTACCCCTACCTGGGTGGTATAGGATCTTGTAGTCGTAATATTTTAAGAGGTCCATCCAATGCCTCTATCTCATATTTAACTCTTTTTGGAAGAACAAGTACTTCAAACTTTTATTATTAGTGTAGATCTAAAAAATATGACTGTATAGATAGTGACCTTATATCTTAACAGCAGAGACTATGGCAACAAGCTTAAGGTCGTGAGTGGGATAGTTCTGTTAATATGGCTTTAGCTATTTAGAACCATAAGTTATTACTTGACCATGCTGCATGAGCACATATCCCAAACCAATGTGAGACACATCACAATAAACTTGAAATCGACCGGTATTGTTAGGAAGAATCAACAATGAGGCAATGGTAAGTTGACGCTTGAGTTTAAAAATTTTTTCTTCACATCAGGGGTCCTAATTGAAAATAACACCTTTTCTGATGATCCAGGTTAAGAGAGTGATAATGTAGGAAAAGCCTTCAATGAAGCGATAATAATATCTCGTCAATCATAAAAAGCTACAGACTTTAGTAACATTGGTCAGTTGGCTCCAATTAATTATAGCCTCGACCTTTGAAGGAACCACAAAAAGTCCATCATTAGAAATCATATGACCAAGGAAAAAGATCCAGTTCAACCAGAATAAGCACTTACTAAACTTGGCATATTTACCGATGCCTTCTAAGGGTACTCAAGACTTGAGTTAGGAGGACAACATGCCCTTGATGATTCTTAAAATATACTAAAATGTCATCAATAAAAATAATAACGTAGTAATCTAGTGCAGACTTGAAAATCTAGTTTATAAGGTCCATAAAAATTCGTTAGAACATTGGTTAACTCAGAGGGCATGATCCTGATTTCAAAATGGCCATACCTACAATGAAACGTCGTTTTGAAGATGTTTTCAACTCTAATCCTCAACTGGTGATAGCTCGACTTGATATTAATCTTAAAAAAGATTGAAGCACCCTGTAGTTGGTCAAATAGGTCATCAATACGAGCAATGGATACTTGTTTTTTATTATCACCTAATTGAGTTCCTTATATTCAACGCACAATTTGAGGGTCTCATCCTTTTTTTTAGTAAACAAATTTGGAACACCCCAAGGAGAATGACTCAATTTGATGAACCTTTTTTCCCTCAGTGCAACAATTTGACGTTCTAACTCTAAAAGTTCTATCAGCCCATCTGGTAGGCAGCCTTAGAGATGGGTTGTGTCCTTGGAATTAGGTTATTGGAGAACTCGATCTCTTGCCCGGGTGACAGAATAGGTAGCTTCATAAGGAATATGTTTGAGAAGTCACAGATGATAGGGATTGCCTAAACTAAATGCTCATAATCCATGTGTCTATACATCATAGAGGTTAGGAAAAGAAAGACAATCTTAATCTTAAAAATCTTATAATGTTGGACGCATTAAAATTTTAAATATTTAAAACATTATTTAAAATTATTTATTCACAAAACAAAGCCTCTTGTAGTCCTAGAGTTGTTTTTTTTTTAAGGGAAGAAACTGTTATAGTCTTGTCACAACAATCAATAATGACATGATAGGTCTCTAATTAGTCAATACCTAAAATCACATCAAACCTAGGAAAATTTAAGAGTATGAGATCTATGGTTAATTCTTGACACGAAAACTTCACCCTACAGTCTTTATATATAACATAAGCTTCTAGGAATCCCCTAGAGGGGTTTCTATAGCTAAAGGTTATCTTAGGGCTTCAGGTTTAATTGTTAGATTTTTAGCAAACTCACATAACACAAAAAAGTGGGTAGCACCAGTATCAATTAAAGCACAAACAGTAGAATTACGAACAGAAAGCGTACCTTGGATGATAACCGGTGTCAACATAACATTAGACTCGTCAAGGTGGAAGACCCTTCCCTGGGCGACGGGTCTAACAATATCCCTTAACTTTTGGGAATAGTCCTTCACAAAATGTTGTGTACTCCTACACTTATAGCAGTTGTTGTTCAGCCGGTAGCAGAATTAATTACCATGGTTTCATCCACAATATTGGCATGTTTGGGTAGACTGAAGAGGACTACTAGGAGGCGAAAATGGGGTAGCAACTACGGCAAGAGTTGTTCTAGATCACTTGTCAGTACGATCCTAGTTGATCAGTTTTCTCTTCAATTGTTGTTGTAATCAAACATTGTTAATGTGCTGGTAATAGGTAGCAAGGAGTTTCTCGACTAACTGGGCATGTTTCAGGACCTCTTAATAAGTGTTTGGCTTTATCATAGCCATTCGATCAAAGATGTAAGCCCTAAGACCTTTAAACAATTTTTGGGTTTTCTTGCTTTTTGTGGTTAAAAGCTTCGGGGCAAACCAAGATAACTAGATAAACTTAATGGCATATTAGTTTATGGTCATGTTTCCCATATGCAGGTCTTAAAATTCTTCTTCTTTCTTCTCCTGGACATAGCTGGGAAGAAGCTCTTGAGAAAGGCATCCATGAATTGATCCCAAATAGTCGGAGAAAGCAAGGCATCCTTCCTGAGAAACCATCAATGTTTAGCTTTTCTAGTGAACATAAAAAATGCAAAGGGAACCTTTTGCTCCTCAGTGAGCTCAAGGACAGAAAAGATTTTCACTATTTACATTTTCCACATCTCGGCGACCATGGGGTCAGGTCAACCATCAAAGTGGGGAGGGTTTAGTCTCCTAAATTCTGAGATACTATGTGAGATAGTACGATTGACGAAATGATGATCATTTACAGAAGGCTACTAGCCGACATTATGGGCAAGGATGTGGCCCACAACAGCGGTCAAACCTTCAATTACATGAACAATTTAGTAAAATCTACCTGGGTTGGAGCATTCTAGGCATAAGATCTTTCTATTGAAGGTCTTCCTCGAGTCATACTTGCCTAAAAAAGAGAGACAAAGGTCTAGAAACAAAGTTGTTTGCTAGAGTACAAAGATTATTTCTAGTTCTAAGAAATTTTCTAATTTTTTGAACCTAATCCCTATACCTCAGTGTAAGGGATGTCCGAGAATTATATTCTGATGCCAACTGTGACATCCCGATATTCGGTGGGTAAAGGTGTCAAATAATAGAATAGATATGAGTATATGAAAATATATATGTCTAACGGAAGAAAAATCATCCATTATAAACTATTTGATGTTCCAAATACACCTGAGGCAAAAACGTTGGCTGACAAAATACATATATACACAACATGGTATTGAGCCACTTCTTTCACTACAAAATCATGATTCATTAGAGCCCCGACATATAATTGCACTCAAATTTCCCTCTAGGTCCACAAACGGATTAAAACAAGATTTGAGGGGCAACTCGACCAGCGAATCATCACTTTTTACTTCATCTGAGGGGGGACATGGATTGGGGTGAGTTCTAATAAACTCAATAAAAGAAATAATATTTAAAGTAGACTATTAAAGTTTCCAAAAGTTAATTAATTTAAATATGTACGTATAATCCTAAACTTATCATTGGAAAGGACTATGGCAAGATCGATTGAAATATTTCCAAAAACATTGGTTTTTAAGAAAATAATGTACTCGTTCGAAAACCATTTTCAAATTATAAACCATTAGATAAAATAGTGAGAAACATATGTGAAATAAAATGAACCAATAATAACAAAAGAAAAACGAAAAGAAATAGTACGAAACACACATAGTTCAACAAACTAACCTTGTACAACATGGAATAATAGTGAGAAGTATATGCAAGACGCAGTAATCATGCATGGGCAAACAAACAATAATTTTTCAAATAGATAGTTAAATAGTGTCAATCATGCAAGTATAACAATCATCAATATCAAATAGTTTTGATTTATTTACGTATTTTACAGATCTTCATGCGAAACTGTTCTAACTTATATCAGCTGAGGGTAAAAAGGATCTCCGACTACCACTGTGAATGGGCAATTACTTCAATTTTGATATAAGATCATCTTAGAGAAAAAAATTAATAACCACGGCTGTACTTCACCATTGTGATGCTACAGTCAGTCACGATCCACTTTCGTAAGAGGAAACACTAGTACCACAACAAGTGGTTTACCAACAGTCAGTTTTAATTGTATTTAGATATAGCCCAGTGATAACAATCAAACAGATTTTCAATAATTTCTTCTTTTCTTTACTATTCCAGAATCACAGATAAATTTACAATCAGAACCCGGTGGAGGTTTACAGGTGTGTGTGGATGGATAGGATGTCCCCATGTACGCAGCAGGCATGCAAGCAGGGGCACGCAGGCACAGGCCTTTCCCGCAGGTTCGCAGGTCCTTTTCCTCTGTTTTCTGTTTTTATTTTATTTTTTTTTATTCTTTTTGTTCTTTTTGAAAAATTTTAAATTACTTTGGCAAAAATAAAAAATTAAAATAACAATAAAATCATGCACAACATAATTTAAATGCCAATTAAAATTTAAACACAATAATTTACCCAAAATAGGAAAATTTTAAAACATGGATAATTTCTTATAAAGAAAATTTTACTCCTAAATAAGGAAGATATCTTGTATGATTGGGACTACTTCATTAGTGTTAATTGAATTCTCTTAGTAAAGAGTGAGACTGATAAAAATTAGCAATGAAGATTAACTTTGAAGATATATATTTTATTATTTTAAGCATAAATCTCTTTGAGTATATATTTTAATTTTCAATAGAAAAATAATTATTCGTAAAGTTTTTCTAAATATTTCTTCAAACATTGATGCAAACATGACAGAATTACAAGAATCAATAATCAAAATATAAATACAGGTAATTGACTGACGTATACTATTCGTGCTCAAAAAAATAGTTTACATTGAATTTTTTTGTTGAGATAACAATTTTTTTGAATTTTAAAAATAAATTATATTTAATATATTTTACTATAATTACAGTACTTAATATATTTGGATAAACAGTAAAAAAATAAAATAAAATAAAAATTTTAAACACGAATGAAGTAACTAAAAGTTTTTCTTGACATCTTCACACTGTAGTAAATTGTCTAACAAAAGATGGATCCAATTCCCAAGCATCTTCCATTATGGAGGAAGAAGTATGTCCCAGGAGGTTTTGACTTTAAAACACGGGGGAATGTCAGCCGTGGGCCACAAAGTATATTCTATGTTAGTGTTTTGATTTTAAAAGATTAAAAAAAAAAAAAAAAGGTGAAAAGAAAAGCCGCACATGACATAAAGGAAACTAAGAACATTCATTTTCATTTTTTAATCTTTCTTTCTTGTTTCAACTTTGATTCCAACTAGCCCCACTTACCACTATCTTTTAATGGTAGTCAAACCCCTCTCCACTTCCATTTTCTTTCATTTTATGTAATCCTTTCTTTTTCTCTTTCCTTTCCCAGTGAATATTTGTTTCACTTTTTTTGTATCCATAACAATTAACATATGCTCTATAAGTTTTTTTTTTAAAAAAAAACAAAAAGATAATAACAATAATGTTTCTAAATTTCTTGTTTAAAAATTAATACCGTAACGGTCCAGAATTTAAAAGAAAATAAATTATGAATTGAACGCAGAAGCGAAATACCATCCAGAACTATCTATAGTCCATAATGTGTTTCTTGTGTCTATGCTATGCAAGTACAACTCGGACTCCTCTCACCTCTTGGCCCACGAGCCCCTTTTATTTCAAGAGGATCTGTCATACGAGAAAATACCAGTGGGTATTGTGGACTGAAAGAGCAAAGTACTTCGCAACTAAAAAATTTTCTTCGTTAAGGTCCTATGACAGAATCACACACTGGGAGATGCTATATGAGAGCTAGAAGCAGACTTCAAAGCTCAGTATCCCCAATTATTTAATTGAGTGAGTGAGAGATAAATTTGAGTGACCAAATTTCTCTTAAGGGTGAGAGTTGTAATACCCGAAATTAATTTTAAATATTTAAAATTAATGTATAAAATATAATTTTTAATTTATGAATTTTTATTTAATGTAAAAATTAAGAAAAATTAGGTGGATGATGAAATTAAAAATAATTTTAAAAAAAATGGGTGAAAATTTGGGTTATGGGGATATTTTTGAAAGAAAAATCAGAAATTTGGAATCAAAACGCAATTTAGGAAAAATGTGTCACATAGGACTGCCCCATCAGCAACCCCGATGAACCGGAGTGCGTCGCATGGCAAGGCACGCTGACGCGGTGCCACGCAGGAGACCACGCTGGCGATTCACGTGCCCACAATAGAACGATCCGGATTTGTTCCAGCACGCGTGAACGGTCCGGATGCGTTCCCTCCTTAGGTACGATTGAACGATCGCGATCAAACGCAATGAACGGTTCAGATTCATTTTCTCTTTAAACGCGATCAGACGGTTGAGATCAAACGCGATGGACGACTCAAATTAAAGAAAGATGGATATAAATACTTCACTTTACACAAACCCTAACCCTTGCCGGAGAAGAAGAACCAGTCACTGGGAATAGAGCCGACCGCCGACCGCCATCGCGCCGGAGCTACCTCTGATCGCCAAAAAAGGTAAAAAAAATTCTCCCAGTTGCTCGAACTTTAATTTTGAACACGCCCATTGCTAAATCGAACCCAAAGGACCAGTGGATGGACCGAAAACAGCGGGTAAAACCAGGCAGCACCGCCGCGAAAACAACCAAAAATTGCCTCCGATGAGCCCCTTCCAGATTCCTGTTTCGTGAAATTTTTTCACTATTATATTCACCGTTTTATTTTCTACAGGTTAACTGAAGAAAAATATCTAACCGCGAAGGTGAGCCAGCGGAGCCGCCGCACCGAAAAATTTTGCCGCTGGTGAGTTTTTGTTTTTAGACTTTTTTTGGCCAATCGAGACCCTTCAACGTGTTTTCTCGCAATGATGAATATAAAACCGACTAAAATCAACTAAAACTAGCCAAAAATGGCCAGTTTGAGGCAAACCACCGCTACGGACGGTGGTGCCGTTGCTGGAGCACAGTGATGCCGCCATGCCAAAATTTTAAAATTGGCCGAAAATGCTTCCTAACACCGATTTTAGATTTTTTAGGATATTTTTAGGTACTCAAAATGTGTTTTAATCTCTGAAGAAAAATTCAGGGAACCCAGAGACCGTAGGCGCAACTGAAAGCTATGTGTTTTGGACATCAATTCGAGTAAGAATCTTTCACCTTATTCCCTGTTATGGAATTGAAGTCTAATTATCAATAATACAGTATTTTGTGAAACTTAAAAAATTTTGATAATTAATTATAGGTTACTAATTGAGCCGGAACTAGTTATTTATTACTGTTTGTCATGTTTTAATTGATTGATTAATTTTACAGTTTTGAATGCATGATAATACACTAGAATTGATATGATAATTCGATTGTGTTTTCTTGATGCAAGTATTGCTTATTTTGTGTGATTTACACTTAAATTAGGAAATTAAAAAATTAAATGTAAACGAAAAATTGTTTGATTAACTAAATGGATGAATAGTAGCCTTACTGAATATCCTAGGAGATGGTGGACGGACTGAGTGCATAGAAAATCCTACCGTAAACATTGCCTCATACCGGACGGAGTATCGATGATTGGTCTTTTTGGTGCTCATACCGAACGGGGTATTGAGGATTAGTATTTTTGGCGCTCATACCGAACGAGGTATGAGGGACAGCCTGTTTCACCCTCATACCATATGGAGTATTGAGGGATACTTTTGGCACTCATACCGAACAGGGTATGGGGACGGCCAGGTAGTTGACAATATTGAATAATGATTCACGCATAATAGGGACATCCTTATAGACCCCCATAGATACTAGTAGATAGATAAAATAGAAAGTTATTGTTTTGAAAAATTGAATATGAGATTATGATATTAGTTATGTTATTGCTTTTATGAGTCAGTTTTGAAAATCTCGTTACGGTAAGTATGCAGTAAATGATTTTAGTTATGATAAATGAATTTACTTAAATTAAGAGCTCTATTAGTTGTTTTTATAATTTGTACCAATCTTTATTTCTGTATCGGTGAATAGTGTGACATTCTTACTGGGGTATGCAACTCACTCTTTCATTAACTATTTCAAATCAAAATGACCAAGATCCAGATCCCGATCCACAAGAGAATTGTGAATAGGACGCCCACTTGTTTACTTTCTATTTACTTCTTTGATTTTTCGTTTGTTTTTTTAAATGGGTCATTCTCGTAACCCTATTGGGTACTTTGGATTATTGTATAAGGATTAGTATTTTTAGTGCTCATACCGGACGGGGTATGGGGGACGACCTATTTTACCCTCATACTAGATGGGGTATTAAGGGATAGTATTTTTGGCGCTCATACCGAACAGAGTATCGAGTATTAGTATTTTTGGTGCTCATACCGGACGGGGTATGGGGGATGACCCGTTTCACCCTCATACCGGATAGGGTGTTGAGGGATGATACTTTTGGTGCTCATACCGAACGGGATATGAGGACGGCCGGGTAGTTGACAATGTTGAATAATAGTTCACACATAGTAGGGACATCCCTATGGACCCCCTATGGATACTAGTAAGCATATAAAAGAGAAAGTTGTTGTTCTGAAAAATTGAATATGAGATTATGATGTGTTATGCTATTACCTTTATGAGTCAGTTTTAGAAATCTCGCTACGGTAAGTATGCAGTAAATGATTTTAGTTATGATAAATAAATTTACTTAAATTAAGAGTTCTATTAGTTATTTTTATAATTTCTACCAATCTTTATTTCTGTATGGATGAATAGTGTGACATTTTTACTAGTCTGGTGTATCTCACTCTTTCATTAATTATTTCAAATCAATATAATTAAGATCCAGATCCCAATCTACAAAAGGGTTGCGAATAGGATGTCTAGTTGTTTACTTTCTATTTATTTCTTTGATTTTTCGTTTATTTTTTTTAAATTGGTTATTCTCGTAACTCTATTGGGTATTTTAGATTATTGTGTAAGAAATATAAACTCTAATTTATTATTTCACTTCCGCATTCAATTTATAATTTATTTCATTATAAATTCCGGGTCGTTACAGATGCATAATGCAATAATAGAAATAAAAAAAATTATTTAATTAAATTAATGCAGAAAAGTATAAAACTAGAAAATAGATTTACACAATTTTATCATGTGACCTACTCTTTAGAAAAGAATATTAATTTAGAAGAAACTAAAGATTGACGCAAGTTAGAATTCGAATCTTAATCGTCCAAAATCTAACACTGTTCTTGAGAGAAAAATGGACATATATATTATATATATATGCATCTATGTGTTATATTATGTGAGTGTTATAGTAATTCAATGGTGAATGTTGGGAAATGAGAAGAGTACATGTTTAGATATATATATATGTGTATGTATGTATGTGTGGAAGAAAAAGAAGATGACATGGATCTAGTTGAAAGTATAATGAATTGGGAGAAAAATATTCCGGTTGATATGGACCCCCAGGCATCTGGATTACAACGAATATACAATGTGAGACTCACTTACTAAACTCCAAAATTCATGTTTTATATTCATAAAATCTTTCAAAAAGAATAAACTCAACTTGTAGCCTTTTCTTACATCTTACCAAATATAAAATGTTGTTGCAAATGATCTTCACATTCATTTCATGATCATCTTCTTCTCCTGTATATACATATATCTCTATATATCTTCTTCTCTTCAATTTACTTATCTATTGAAATCAACTATCATGGATTACCAGGCCTCTGAAACCCTAAGGTATATACGTATATGCATACACGTACTACTCTTACTAGCTAATTTATACACCACATCTGGAAGTAATCCTTTATTAACTAACTAATATATATATATATATGTATATGTATATGCATCATGTAGGAACAAATGTGCAGCCTGTTTCAGGCAATTCAACAAGATGGAGCACCTGGTGGAGCACATGAGGATTTCTTATCACTCGGTGCATGAGCCCATGTGTGGGATCTGTAAGAAACATTGCAGATCTTTTGAGTCTCTAAGGGAACATCTTATAGGTATGTAAAGCATTTATATCTATATATATCTGTATACACATTTTCTAAAATTCATGGTGATATGATATAATTTGTTTTCATTTAAATGTATATATATATTAGGGCCCTTGCCTAAGCAAGAATGCAAGAACATATTCAGCGTCCGAGGATGCAAAATCTGTTTAGCGATCTTTGACACTCCTAATGCTCGTTGGGTTCATCAAGAAAGATGCCAGCTTTCTAATGCAAACACTGTAATTATTATATTTATATATACATATTAATATTCATATATATTCTGCATATTTTGTTGTAATATTTTTTATTGAATTTCTACTTTGAACATACATATATATATATATATAGGGGTTAGTGGGTCGATTTGCAAACTTAGGGCTGCGTGACAACTTGACTATTGATTGTGCGAGCCGAGGTCCTCAAGTAGTTGCATTGGCTTGCAAGATGGTTGGGGGAGGGAGTGATGGGTCCCTAGACCTCTGTGCCAGGGTCTGCATCACCGACGAATATAATAATATCATCTTTCATTCTTATGTCAAGCCACCGATTCCAGTCACAAATTACAGGTATACACACACGTACACACACACACACTATATATCATAATGTATTTGGAGACATCCCTTAATATCATCTTTGTGATGCTACCAAGTGAAATTAATTAATCGGAAGAGTTATCCAACATATATAAATAGTGTAAATTTTTATATTTAATTAGCATGAAATTGTATATTTATGCATTTTTATATTAATCTTATGGTAATGACACCTAATGATATAATAATTATTAATTAAATTTTAATTATATATGATTAAATTTAAGGTATGAGATAACGGGAATTCGAGCTGAATACCTGAGAGATGCAATGTCACTAAGGCAAGTGAAGAAGAAGATTCAAGATTTTCTGTGCAACGGAGAGCCAATGTGGAAAATTAGACCCAAAGCAGGAAGAGCAAGGATTTTAGTGGGTCATGGTTTGGATCATGATCTTGATCGTCTACAAATTGAGTATCCTTCTCTCATGATCAGGTATATGTATATATATGTTTACACACACAGAAAAGAGAATTAATTATATTATATTTTCTCTATTTGTCTCGACAAAGTCTTTGAGATCTATTAAGCAACACTTTATGTATATACATATAAATATGGATGGAAATTTATTTGTGAATTAATATAGGGATACTGCAAAATACCCGCCATTGATGAAGACAAGCAAGCTCAGCAACTCACTCAAGTACTTAACTCAAGCATACCTGGGGTGAGAATTTATAAGATGTTTAATTAATTAAATTAATATTTATTTATTTATTCATGAAGTAAAGAATCTGTAATATATGTACGTGTGTATATATATAGGTATGAGATACAAAATGGGATACAAGAGCCATATGAAGAATGTGTTGCAACAATGAGGCTTTATATGAGAATGAGAAATCAATCTCACAAGAAAGAAGATTACCCTCTTGCTTCTGATCCTCAAAACCGCAATAACTTTGCTTCGTGGAGGCAGAATGAGTTGGAGAGGATGATACCAGAAGAGATGCTGGCTATTTCAAGGTCCGATTACTACTGTTGGTGCCTCGATTGATCCCACACACACACACACACACATATATATATATATACATATCTAGAAAATCAGAAGTCAGTAGTATTTAATTATAATATATCTAAGTTGAGCGTCAGTTGTTCGTCCACATAATATATATATATATATATATATTAATAAATCATGTACAATGGAAAGTTCCTAAGTTGTACTGATTGTATGATTTTTATGATTAAGTTGACTGTATAAGCTAAATAATTAATCCAATATTCAATAAATCATGGTGTCTCCCTGAAGCTAGCATTTTGTATATACAGATTAATTAATACATTATAGAGATCAGCACCCAGCACTAATTTTATATACATGTAGCTACCCTTCATACATACATATATATACATAATATTTATGTGTATTTTATATAGAGATATATCGTTGCAGGAATAACTACAATTATATTAATATTTTCTAACATATACTGATGTTTGGAAAAATTAAAATTATTTATCAGCTGAGCAGTTACCAATTTACTGGCTTACTTAATTTAATTTCTAGCATTCCCTTATACTTTATTAAAGGATCCAAGTCCCTTATTGGCTTGGTGAATGATTGGCAGAATGTACTGAAACTCATTATTTACTCAATGTCCTATTCTTTTGTATATAAGTTTTACTGTTGGTTTTTTCCCCTATCATACAAAAATTTGTTGGAATAATTTGAGAAACACTGTTTTAAAAATGAGAATTTCTCATATCAATTATATAAAATTGCAGAAAATTTGTTGCAAACTACTGCATTTTATTCCAGAACTGAACTTGTCTTTATATAAAGCTTACAATCAAACTGAAAAAATTAAAAATTCTCAACTAATCATTAAAAATTCTACCACTGATAACAAATTAACAGAAACAAAAAATTAAGGAGAACTATTATGCATGAAGCGAGAAAATATCTATAGTAGATTAAGGAGCAAAACATTTGCAAATATTTTTGACCAATTCTTGAATCAATCTTCAATGCTCCTCCTTGATTCAAAATTGCACACACCAAATAGATTTCTGAAATAAATGAACTTCTCTTTAGACAATGTCTTAGTAGGTATATCAACCAGTAGTTGGTTTGTGCTGCAATACTTCAAAATAATCTCCTCCTTAGCAACCAAATAACGAATAAGATGGAATTAGATATCAATATGTTTTGTTGTATTGTGAAATTTAGGTTCTTCACGAATAAGATGGAACCGAATATCAATATGTTTTGTTCTCTTGTGAAAATTTAGATTCTTTATCATGAAAATTGTTGTTTGGTTGTCATAGAATATCTGTATGGCTCCTTCTTGCTTTTGTTGTAGTTTTGCTAGCATTCTCCTTTGCTAAATGGCTTGATAAGTTACTAAAGTGGCTGTTATAGACTCAACTTCTAAAGAAGACAGTATTGTTGTGGCTTGCTTTTTGGAGCTCTAAGTGATTACTTCTAATCTAAGAGTAAAAACATTTACTGAAATACTCTATCTATCATCCAATGAACTAAGCAATCACTGTTTATGAACCCGTATAAACTAAAACAAAAAACTTTTGAGTACTAAATGTCATAATCCACAATTCCAACAACATAGCAGAAGACCCACTTTATTGCTCCAAAATGAAACTTCGATGAACTTTTATTGGAGATTCTAGGCATAATCATGATCATGATTTTTTTTAATTTTTCAATCATGATCTTCTTTTTATTTTAGGCATTAGTAAATATTAGAGATTTCAGACATAATCATGATTATGATATTTTTCTTAATTTTAGGCATTAGCAAATATTATTTTATTAATTGTAAATATTCTCTAATGTATTTCTTCTCTACATATATTCACAACTCATGAGAATAAAAGCACAAAAAAACTTTGGCCCCAAATTACTTATATTCTTTCAAAGTATTAGAGCCATTAAACGTACATCATCATGGCTGGTGATGGGAAAAAACGAGATGGAGGAGACGACTCGAGCCAATGTAGTTCTAACACTAGGAGCTGATGATGGGAGAAGTGATGTTACTAATTCTAATAAAACACAAATTAGTGGATTTATCATAAGCACGACAAATCCAAAAATAACCTCGAAAATCCAAGTAGAACCTTGAGGGATGATGCCCACATGCATGGGGAAGAAAACCCGCAAGTTGGAATATTCTTGCAAGGAGCAAGAATTAGCCGGCAAAACACTAACCTATGGGAAGGAAGGAATCCACGAGCAACCACCCACACAGAGAAGCAGCACACACACACACACACACACGTACAGGGAAGTTACGTGCGCACATGTAGGCACAACAGGCAAGCTCCTACACTTGCGGTCAAAGAGAATTCTTCCATGGAAAAACTGAGTCCTACTTCTGAAAGGAATTATGCGACTCCAACTCCTACAAGGATTTGGATTTAGGCCTAAATTGATTTTTTAAATCAGCCCAACATCAAGATTCAAGATTAAATATTCAATAATCAAGATTTATGAACCACGATTCAAGATGTGGCCAAGAAAAAGTAGGAAGAACTGGAGTTCTACATGGAATCCTCTTTGGATTTTATGGCGCAAGAATTTAAAAAGAAAAAGGAAACATCAAGGGAGAAGGATTTCTTCTCCTATCCAAAGTTCTTATTGGAATTCTACTTAAAGAATTACTTTAATTTCTACTAACGAAAGGAGGATTCTTTAAACATCTTCAACACCAACTCTTACAACAAATTAATTAAATATTTAAGAGTCCAATCTGACCTTAACAAAAAGAGATAATTCGGCCATAATACTACTTATTCCTTAAGATATAAAAGTTTATGCTTTAATTAAACTTCAATCTTTTAATTAATATTTTAATGCTTTCCTAGATAAGGTAGTTAAGAATTTAATTAGGATTTTTAATTCTATTTTCTAGTAGAATAAGTATGGTGAAAGCCTATATAAAGGTTATACCTTAGGTTGTATTCATTCAATACAAGTTTAAGTTCAATAAAATATTCAAGTTTGCTTTAGCTTTGGCTATTGTGAGTGCTCGTTGAGAGGTTAAATTCAACCATCTTGCTGAGTAACGAGTTAATTCAATTTATTAAGGTAATTTTTTGTGTGCTTTATCAGTCCATCTTGAATTGATTTTACTTATCAAGAATCTATCTTATGGCGTTTAATCAATTTAAATGTTGATCCCAATTACCTTGGTTAACATTCACGTATTGAATATAGGTCAAATAGGGAGGATTTGTTAAGAGTTTTAGTATTCTGAATACTGAAATATATGTGGTGTTTCTGATCATGATGGTTGATTCGATTTCACATCAGGGTTGAGCGACGAATAGTGGGCCACATTGTTCAGCATGTTAAACTCACACAAACGTGGTGTGAAAGAGAGGTTAAGAGGTAAGCAAAATATTTTGCTTTGGATTATTGACACATTGGTTTCGCATCACGTTACAAGGACATATGCACATTTGAGTGACTTGTGCGATATTGCGTCATGTTTGGTTAAGTTGCCAGATGCAATGGAGACCATAGCTTTAAAAGAAGGAAAAATGATTATTAGAGGGAAATTAAAACTATTGTTTGTTGTGTTTATGCCTAAATTAAAGTGCAATTTGATTTTTGTGTCATAACTTCTTAATGATTCCAACTTGTTTGTTCAATTCACTAATAAAATTTGTGTTTTATAGGACCGCAGTTCGTGGATATTAATTGGAGCAAGAGAACAACACGAGAAGCTTTATTTTCTCATAGGAGTGACTCATGTTCGTATGTACAAAACAACTAGTATTGCATCTTTTGAGCTCCAATATAAAAAAAGGGGTCATCCACCCTCTAGATAGGATAATTAATTTTTGAAGTTGGTCATCCTAATAAAAATGATAGTGTCAAAAATAAGTTATGCGACATCTACTTTAGAGCTAAATAAACAAGAGAAGTGTTCTTCCATAGTGATAATAAAAGTTTTGATTTGATCTATTGTGATTTGTGGGCAGCTTATAGTGTTCCTACTTTTTTTGGAGTTGTTTATTTCTTGACAAGTTTTGATGATTATTCTCATGCGGTGTGGATATGTTTATTGAATATAAAAGACGAAGTTACTTGTGTTCTTAAAACTTTCATCGTAATGGTTATACAACAATTTGATAAAGACGTGAATATTGTTATGAGTGATAATAGTACTGAGTTTATGTGTGTAAAAGAATATTTTATTGAATATAGAATTTTGCATCAAACTTCTTATGTCAGGACACCCCAACAGAATAGACATGTAGAAAGTAAGCATCCTCACATTCTAAATGTTGCAAAAGCCTTGTGTTTTCAAGTAAATTTACCTATTTAGTTTTAGGGCGAATGTATTTTTGCGGCTGAATATTTTGATTAACAGAACACATTTTTTTTATTGGATGGTAGAACACCATATAAAACCCTATACAGACATGTAGCTTCATATAAACATATTCGAACCTTTGGATATTTATGTTATGCACATGATCGAAATCGAGATAAAGATAAATTTGCTAGTTGGAGCTGAAAGTGCATTTTTATTAGGTATCTGTTTAGGAAGAAAAGTTGGAGATTATATGATTTAGAAAGCAAAGAATATTCTATTTCACGAGATTTAATCTTTATTGAAATAGATTTCCTATATGTAAATAATATGTAGATTCCTCATTGACTAAGAATACGGTTGCGAATTACTTCACCAATGATGATGACTCATATGTGAAAAATGACATGGAGTAGTAGTGAGCTCCAACGTCGAGTGTGGACCATAAGGTGAATACTAAAATGGATCATGATAAAGAGAAGTCTACTAATGTTAATGCTAGAGTAGGAGACAAGGGGGTACCAACATGGGAGGACCCATGGTGTTTGATGAACAACTTGGCAAAGAAAAAAGGGTTAAACAACCTTATATTCGTTTAAAGGATTATGTGATGTGTACTATTCGAGTAAGTCCCTCAACAGGTTCACTATTCCAATCAAAGTCCTCAGGTACACCTTATCCTAACACATTATGTAAATTATGATAAATTTTATATGCAAAACCGATATTTCTTTACAGCTGCTACCATAGGGTATGAACCTAGTACTTATACTAGGACAGTAAAGGATGAACGTTGGAAAAAGAAGATGAGAAAGGTATTCACACTTCGAAAGTCATTGTATGGTTTACGGTAGACACCCAGGTGTTGATTTGCCAAGTTAGCGGTGATGTTGAGAACTTATGGATTAAAACAGTTATATTCTTATTGACACATTTTTCTCAATGTTCTTATCTATATTGATGGGCTTATTATATATGATAATGTTGAAATAATTATATAGAAGTTCAAAGATTATTTGAGTATTTGCTTTCATACAAAATATTTGGGAAAACTATAATATTTATTAGAGATTGAAGTAGCACAAAACTCAGAACGTATCTTCTTGTGTCAGTGTAAGTATGTATTCGACATTATTTTTTAGACTGGCCAATTAAAAGCTAAGTTTGATGGCACTCCTCTTCAACAAAATCATAAATTAACATTTTCTAAAAATGTTGATTTACATGATCCTGTACAGTACAGACACTTGGTAGGGCGAGTGATTTACTTGACGATTACTCGGCTCGAACTGTCTTATTATGTGCATTTACTTACACATTTCATGTAGCAGCCGGAGGACGAATATTGTGAAACAACTTTGAGAGTTGTTTGATATTTGAAAGGAAATTTGGGTCAAGTATCCTCTTGGGTGCTAATTGCGACCTAAAATTGTACTCTTATTATGACTCTAATTGGGCAAATTATCCTTTAACACAACAATTCTTGACTAGTTATTTTCTTTTTTTAAGCAATTCACCAATCTCTTGGAAGATTAAAAAGCAATAGATAGTGGCTCGGTCTTTTGTTGAAGTAGAATATATTTTTATAACAATCACAACTTGTGAATCAAAGTGATTAAAAGAATTATTGTCTACTCTTTGTGTGATGTATCTAGGACCTATGCATCTGTATTGCAATAATAAGGCAGCTTTGTATATAATTTGTAATCCATTTTTCATGAACAAACAAAGCTTATTAAAATTGATTGTCATTTTGTATGTGATGAATTATAAAGTGGTAATATTCAAACCAAATATATTCATACTTCTATGCAGCTTGCAGACGACTTACGAATGCTTTAAGTGAGCGATAGTTTGATTTTCTTCTTCGCAAATTGGGTATTCAGGATCCTCATACTCCAATTTAAGGGGGATATTAAAGATTCTAAGTATAATCATGATCATGATCTTTTTTTTTTAATCATAATTTTTTTTCTTAATTTTAGATGTTAGTAAATATTTGAGATTCTAGGCATGATCATGATATTTTCTTTGGTTTTAGGCATTAGCAAATATTGTTTTATTAATTATAAATATTCTCTTAATGTATTTGTTCTTTATATTTACAACTTGAGAATAAAAATACAAAAACTTTGGCCTAAAATTAATTAGATTCTTTTAACTTTGCATAAATATGAAAGTTACACAAAAAAAAAAAAGCAATAGTGGGTCGAGTATGGGTTAGATAAATTAATCCTTCAACCAAGCTTTTGAACCTTGTAGTATCAACATTTCTCCTCCATTTTCATGCTGCAATTGTTCATTGACATTCGTGGGTGTAGGAGCATATTTACAATTAATCATTTCAAATTTCTTAAGAAGATCCTTAGCATATTTTTTTTGGGAAATAAAGATCTCTTCTTCAACCTGTTGAACTTCAAATACTAAGCAAATAACGCAATATACCTATATCTGACATTTCAAAATCATGCAACATATGTTATTTAAATTCAACCATAAGAGAATTAGAAGAGCTTGTATTAATGATATCATCAACATAAAGAAAAATAATGATGAAATCATTTTTAGCTTTCTTCTTTAAATAGAGAATGGGTTCATTCTCACTTCTCAAGAATCCATTTTATTGAAAATATTTATCAATTTTACTATACCATGCATGCGAAACTTACTTTAAATCATACATTGTCTTCTTCAACTTGTACCCTTCTCATCTTTTCCTTCAATTTATGAAACCCTCTAGTTGGGTTGCATAAACCACTTCTTTTAAATCGTCATTCAAAATGATGATTTGACATCAAATTGATAAACAGATACATTGTAATTGTGCGACCAATAATAAGATAATTCTTACAATTCCAAATCGAGCCACTAAAGAAAAAGTTTCTTTAAAATCAAGACCATGTTGTTATGCATATTTTTTCGCCACGATATGAGCTTTGTGATTTTCTATACTTCCATCAGCATAAAAAAAAATTTGAAAACCCACTTCAAACTTATTGCATTTTTCTCTTATGGACATCCACCATTTCCCACATCCCAATCTTTTAAATTGTTGTTAATTCCATCATTGCTCTTTGTCATTCTTTTTTTTTCAATTACTTCTTCATAGGTTATAGGATTTGAAACACTAAAAGCAAATTGATTGGATTCACATGTCTCTCAAGGATCTAAACCTCCTTGTTGTGTCTTATCTGATGAAGAATTTCAACTTGGTGATGTTGATCTGATGAAAGTGGCAACGCCATAGAGGAACCAACTAGTGAACTTATAGGAGTTGGCTCTGTACTTTCATTTGCAAAGGTTTCAAGAGGAATTTGTTGAGTCTTATCATCATGCCCATGTCAATTCAAGCTTGCATTTTCATCAAATATTACATCCCTTCTAATTAAAATCTAGCCACTATGAGGATTATATAATCTATATGCTCTGAAGTTTACATAATAACCAATAAAATTACATTTTTCAATTTCTCGTCAAGTTTATGAAGAAATTGAGAATTTACTCAAGTATAAACAATACACCCAAAAATTCTTAAGTGACTTACAGCTGGTTTTCTACCATGTCAGGCTTCAGATAGAGTTTGATTCATGATAGCCCTTGATTATTCATTACCAACTACCAACTAAATATAATATAGAGAGAATTTAGAATGAAAAAAATTCAAACTTCGTCTCTTACCAACTACCAACTAATCATTACCCTTGTATTTTGTTTCAAGATTGAGATCGAAGAGGTCTTGGAATGACATGGTGAGATGCTCCAATATCTAGCTACCAAGAAGTATTTGATTATTCATTAAAATATTATTGCAGTGAATTTTGCAACATATGTAAGATTAGCCTCAGTATGTTGTTGTGGCTGAAAGATAACTTTGAAACTATTTATATTGTTTTCAATAATGACCTACAGTGTGATTTCTCATATTGCATATTTGACAAAACTCATTGTCCTATGTTGATTGTAATTTAAATTGACAAAAAAAAAATTAGAGTTCGATTTTAAAGTCGAAAAAATGACATCAATAGACCTCACACCAACACTGGCAGTGATTGGTTCAGACATTAATTGATGTGAGTATGAGGAGGCCCAAATCCCATAAGGTGAAGGATTCCCACAGACAGCTAAAATCCCATGGGAATATGTCACTCACACGCCCACAGCACGGAAGAGGCACGTCACTAGCGAACAAGGTCGCACGCGCACACATGCGTAGGAGGACCCGCCAAGCAAACGGGAAAACGAGTTTTAGCCATGGGAAAGAGGATCCTTCTCCCGCAAGACCTCCCATGAGCCCAATCTTGGGAAGGCTGAGGTTTTCAGCCCAAGAAGATTTCCAGCAACATTTCAAGCCCAAGATCATTCCAAGGAAGCCTAAGAGAACCAATCCAAGAAGGTTACGAACAAGAATCAAAGATCTTTAACCCCAATTCCAAGAAACCGTCCCAAGATGCTTCAAAACGGGTCCAATATATATATTCAAGCTTGGGTTAATGAAGTAAACTATTTGGAGGCCCAAGAAGTTGCAAGAAGGGGACCAAGAAGCCGAAGAAGGCCTTGGCCATGTGTGACTTTAACAATTTGCACATGTAGCTGAGAGTTGGGAAGCCCTTTCCCATGAGGATTCATTTCTCCTATCTTAAGTCGACTTCAAGAAGTCTTCTAGGACCTGAAGACGTACCATGGATAAAGAAGAAGAGTCTAACGATTAGCAAAAGAATGATCCCTATACAAAGAGTCTGCTTGAATGCAATCCCACAAGAAAGACGATTCCCCCCGTGCAAAAAGGAGTCCATCCCGGACGAAATTTTCCTCCTTATTTTACAGTGAATTTTACTCCTAGAAGAATCCTACATGGAATAAGAGAAAAAATTTAAGTTAACATCAAATCTTCAAGAAAAAATCACATGGAAAAATCGGCCAAGAAATTCAAGATTTCCAGCTAAATTCTCCCACTTCATTCTCAAAGGAATTTCAAGTTTCTTCAACTTAAACTCTTCAAGAAATCGATTAATTAATTGAAAAACAATTCAAGATGCATCAAGACATTTCAAATTAATTTGGATTCAAGATTCCCCCATGAGAGGAGAAGATCTATCCTAGTTTAGTTTGATTTCTTTTAATTATTATTTTAATGTAATTAATTTAAAAATTTTACAAGAATTCTAAAGTTTGATTTGTTTTTAGAATTAATCCGGTGAATGTCTATATAAAGGTCACACCTTTACATTGTAATGCACCTTCAATTTAGATCAATAATATTCAATTTATTTTGATTTTAGTTATTGTTAATTCTGATATAGTGTTCAATTAAGAGATGTTACTTTAACCATCTTGTTGCGCTAAAAAAATCGAATCGATTTATTAGGTAAGTCGTGTGACGTCTTTTCCATTCCTATTTTATTCCTAATTACGTTAGTTTGCATTCATAGGTTGGTTGTGGGTCAAGTAGGGAGAGTCTACTTAGTAAGTTAAGATTTATGCATGCTAATGTTCTATGCAGGGTTTTCTATTGTACTGTTGATCAAGAGTCCCATATCATTTATTTTAAGAGAATTTATGAGCAAGACAACGATCATATATCTCACGAAATGACACTGGATCTAGACTCAAATTGAGAGCAACGATAATGAACGATAATCTGATCCGACATTGCAAAATATTACAGTATTAAATTTCATAGTAGGTAGAGAGATCTAACAGCCACTGCAAGAGTATTTACAAAGAGTTTTGATTCTTTTAAGATATTGAGAGATAAACATGTGGAATAGTCATGTCAAATTAAAGTTGAAGAGTTTGAGATGTAGACCCAAAGGCCTAATTAAGTTACATTATTTACATATCTACGTACGCAGCCGCCTAAGCTTGTACCTAAGAGAACATAATACACCAAATAACATCGTGAATGGAGACGCATATAACAGAATAAATATACAAATAGAACACTTATCCACTACTTGTGCATAAGGTAATGAACCAAAATGTCCGGCTAAACTGAACCTTCATCCACGAGGGGACACAAAAACTCATTCATGTGTTCAGAAACATACATACATACAAACAGATAACCCCTCCTAAATAATAGAGTAAACGAATTTAACTAAACAATTTTATTTATTACGTCTTATTAGACACCATACTTGTTTTATTACTTTATTTTATTTAAATCTAACCTAAACCTAAGTGTAGACCTAGGTTAGACAAAACTCCCTTTTTCCCGAAACAAACATTTTTACCAAATTTCCAAACTTAACTAAATTTTCCTTATTTTCCCATTCTTCGAATTTCTTATCAAATTTCTTCAATTTAAAATTTGTTAATTTCTTAGTTGACTTCTAATTTTCAAAAATTCAGTTCCAAATTCTCTTATATTTCTTTCTGATTCATTAAATTTCCTTTTGTTCAAAATTCATATTTTATTTCCCACTTTCCTTTTTAGTTTCAATTATTTTATTTTACTGTTTCAATTTCAAACTTAATTTTAAAATTACAAATTCCAATTCCTTTTTACGTTTTTCTCCTTTTTTCCAGTTTTTATTTCCAAAATCTTAGTTACAATTTCAAAAATTCATTGCTTTGGCGCTTTGGGCAATATGCCCTCAAACCCGAGGCAGGGGGATAAGATCCCGCAAGCCTGTACCCGCAGCACATGGTGCCTTGGCTCGTGGCACTCTCAGTGTGTGCATGTCTGGCAGTGCCCGTGACCCGCATGGCTTACTGTGCGTAACAGCTTGCCAATGGGGCGCATGTGTTGGCACTGTGGGTTCCTGGGTGTGCGTCCTTGTGTGCATGCATGCACATCACTCGGCACTAACAGTGCCTCGCGCAGGTACTCTCGGCCAGCGAGAGTGCTTGGCAGGAACCCTTCGCCCATGCACAGCGTTCTGCGCGTACACAACGTGTCAAGGGACATGTCCCGGCGCTTTTGGATGCCTGGACAGTGTCGGCACGCACCATCGCGCACAGTTTCCTGTGTCTGCCTCCTTTGTCAGCACATTAGTCCCTAGGCAACACAGACAGAGGCATCGGGCCCCTATTTACAAATCAATTTTCAGTTTCCTTTCGTTTTAGCACTTGAAATCGATTTATAATCGTCATACAAACATCCAGTAATCAAATTCCTTCGAAATTATTATCAAAAGCAAGATTAAATCATCAAAATCATGCATGCAACACATAACTCTCTGCATCAGTTAAAACAGTGAATACACAAGTATTTTTTGAAGATTTAATCACCCTACATGCATCTACAAGACCAAATGCTTATAAAAACTGATTACTAACAATCTTACCTCAAAGCAGAAGGTCTAAATGGTCCAAACACACGAGTAATCGACCTAAAAACCATGAAAAACCACTAGCAGCACGCCTATGCAGCGATTGTCGTATCAGTAGGGTTTTTGAGTTGAATCTGCAGTTTCTGGGTTGTTTGACCCACAAGGATTCGGTTTAAACTTAGCTTAGAACTTAAAGGAACTAATCTAAAATGGGAATCGAAGAAATAACCGAAAGGAAACAAGAATCAAAGAGGAAGAGCATGCTTACCTGAACAGTTGGGCTCGGCTCTGTTCTGATTGCAAAAGAAGCTTTGGTCAAAGCCGTAAGAAATTTTCCGAGTTTAGGTAAAAATAAAGAAATAAAAAATTAAAAAGGGAGAGTCAATCGACTCGAACAGAAGAGAAAAGGACTCACCTCAGAGGACTCGTTTCTCATTAACACACTTGTTTTCCTACTTTCAACTCGCACCAGAACACTCGGCTTTCATTCTCTCTCTCTCTCTCTCTCTCTCTCTCTCTCTCTCTCGCAGAACCTCTGGCCCCTTGGATTACATGCAATGCATCCAGGCTGTTGGAGGCTTCGTGTGGCCAACAGAACTGAAGAGGAAAGTTGGCTAACCGACACCTAGAGAGGGAAGAAAAGAGCTCGCCTGCAAAGCCTTGGGTGTCGGTGTGAGTGGTGTCTCGTCGGTGAATAGTTCGTAACAAGCGACTTGCATACCCGCGGGGATTTACGCGGATGACATCTCGCGAGGCTGAGGAGCACACGACTAAGGGAAAACATGTCCCACACGTAAGCCTTGCCTAAGGATAGGCGTGCGCAGAAAGTATTCTTGCGCACAAGCCCTGCCCATGGGTTGGGGCAAGGGAAGAACCCGCATGTGCGGGTGAGTTGTTTTGTGATTTAATTGTTTTTTTTTTTTTTTTTCTGGAAAACTTAATTTTAAAATACATATCTAAATATAAATTTATAAAAAAAAATATGATTTCTTGAAATACTTCCATACATTTTATAACATGATTCAATTTTACAGAAATGTTGAATATTATAATTTTTAAATAAAAATGTGACAATCCGTAATTTAAGTAGAATTACAGAAACCTAATTATATTGAACATTAAATCGTGCAATATCTCATTTATATAACAATGCAAAATTTCTAATTCATTCTATTTCTAATCTTAGTGAAAATATTTACATAATTCTATGAAACATCTTAATTCTCAAGAAATTAAATAAGTTTTCAGAATTTAAAAATATAATCTCAGTACTAATTAATGATGGCGTAAACTCCGTATGCATTAGAGGTCTAGTCACTGCTTTAATTAATTGTCATCTGGTTGTTGGATTTCTAGTTCTGAAAGAAATAAAAATGGACGAGCTATACGGGCTCAATAAGAATCATTTAATAATTTAACCTACACCTATTACTATTACAAGTGAGTCTTTCTTACTACCTGAGTATGTGATATAATGCATTGTTGGAATAATTATATCTTTGTGTATTTTTCTCATTTCAATTTTTTTTCTACATTTTCACACATTATCTCTTATATTTCTCAATTGACTTGACAGATATATTTGATTCAATTGTACTATTAATATCTACGGATTAATAAACATATTAATACCTTCTCATTTAAGGTGTTATTTACCTTTTTTTTAAAATTTAAAAAGTATCACATTTTCTACTCAAATTGTAAATTACAAACTGTATAACCACCATACATTTCATTTTTATCATAAATAGACATTAGTGTCTCATTGTACGATGTTATTTAAATCATTATCAGAGAAGAGAAATTAATAGCACTTGTAACAACACGAACACTATCAAAACAATATAACAGTGGAAACCACATGATACTTTTATCAGTCGGGTTCATTGATCGACTAAGAACGGCCACTCATATCTGTGAACCTAGTATAGTACGGTATGTTACACACTCTCCGGATTGAGTTCACCACTCGATCGCAACCGACCACTCATGCACCTACCCCTCAGAGAGTATAACCACCACAGTCGTATCTGTATAAGCTCCCACCATAAATACAAAGCATCGTACACATAATTGCATCTGTAGCAGTTCCCACAATAAGTACAGTGTATATTACCGTTAATAATCTTTCTCGTCTACGTGAGATGGTCACACACATACAATTAAACGATTTTTCACATAGCAATTAACTCAAATCTCACATTTATTCATATTCTCTTTTTTTTCGACTACGTTCCCGTATACCTTTTATTGTTACAAATTTTTAATTAAATTATTCTCATTCTAATATATCTTTTCTAATAATTTTGTATTTACTTATTACTACTAAGGTAATGATTTTTTTTTTTTTCTTGAATATGTTTTATTTACTTTGTTATTACATTTTTGTAACGCATATTTAGGGAAAAATGCAAACTTCAGTACGTGCATTCAGACCTCTTGTTTGGTGTATATCTACAACGAAATTGATACCCTTCCTTTCTAATTTGAACTTCTTTGATTTAATTCCTAACTTGGACTTCCCCCCCCATCACAAAACCTTCTAGTTTAGCTTTAGAGATATTTTGGGAGTAAAGTTGCTGATCCAGTCCCGACCCATCCAGAGATCGTCTTCCCCGATTCCTAAAACGTCTGACATATTATTATATTACAACGTAATGATCCATTTCTCTAATTCATAACTCTGAATCAGATTTATTTACTTTAATTATTCCAAGATTTTTTAGTCTATACTTTTTAATAATATTTTGGACGCACTACTAAATCACCCAAGGGAGAAACACTACTAATTTCCGGTCTTTTAGTCGCCACCGGGTTGAGAGAGCTTAGGGAGTTTGTTTATATTTATATGTATTTTTAGGTTTTCATCACAATTTACTCCTTAATATTTTCTGTTTTCCAAACACACCACATATTTACTACATAATTAAATTAATTTCATTTATATTTAGTTCTACAATTATACATTTTACATTTCTATTTATTAAGATTTTTATAATTACAAAAATATCTAAATCAAATTAGAAAAGATGATCTTAAAATATCAATTTTATTTAATGTCTTCATTCTTATTCTCAAAAAAAAATTGAAAATCAAATCGAACTGAAAGAAAGAAATTTACAAATGGCTAATCTCAAACACAATTGGCTAGAGCTACAATATAAATTATCATTTCTTCCCACACCGCATGAGAAATCAGTGGCAGTGAGTACACGTTGTCATCAATTCACCACCATGAATGATTGAATCCAATTTGATGGTCCTACTACTACTACAACTTATTACAAAAGCCAGCCAGCCAGCCAGCCTAGATTAACTTGTTTGCGATATAATAATCATAGAGATCTTTTTCTTTCCCAGAGCCAAAAGAAAAGAGTAGAGTAGCCATAACCGAGAGTGACAATGCAAATATATATATCTACTCTATCAGGACCTACCTACCAAAACAAACTACACATTCGTGCCAGCCAGCTTCTGATTAATTTACAAATCCAGGAATGCTAATACAACAAAGATCGCAGCAAGAAAGAATTAAAAAGCTCGAAAACCCACCAACCAAAATGATCATTGATCGTTCTATTATTGTAACTAATTCATGATCCACACGGAACAAACATTTTTTTTTTTTTTTTTTTTTTTTTTTCTGTACACCATTTGAAAGATTTTTCTGTTAATGATCAGTTTCACCTCCAACCACGCATATATATATATATATAATACTTCAGATATGTATTTGTTCTTTTTCTATCAAGGAAAAAGCTCCAAATATGTATTTGACAGGCTTGCAAAACAAACAGCCAAATGAACTACATAAAATTGAGAGTACAAAGAGCATAACCAGAGATGAGCGAGCTGAATGCTAAGGCCACAAATGCCAGAAATGACAATGTTACAGATGCTTTAGCCATCTGCGGGAACTTGTCTGCACCCCAATTGGATTGCCAATCTGCAACTCGGACAGCAGCAGAAGAAGATGCTGATATGAGAAGATAGGTCAAAATCTGCCAATGGCAAACAAAATGTTAATTTCTCCACCCAAGAACGTAAGTGGCAAGAATTAAACAATCAACTTGCTCAAAATACTATGAAACAGGTCCTAGTAGCTACATGTTATCTGCTCCTCCGGCATGTACTTTCATTTCAAGAGGTGAATCCAACCAGATGATAAAGATTATATTAGTGAAAATAAAGGACTTAAAGAACTTCATCATCAATCATTATAGCCCGTATATTTAAAAACAATAAGGATATATGCACCAAAAGCTCCAAAAATGGTTGCCTCTTACACCAATACCACTAATCTCCTAGTGTCCAATCAATTTTTTCCACAAAAGATTCTAGTAACCTATTTCTCCAAAGCCCCTTTACAATTATTAATTTTTGCTTGGAAATCAAGCATTTTACATTCTAAGTTCTACCTACTAATCTCAAAATCTTCTCTTTAGAAAGATCAACATTTAGAAATATCAATGTTATTGGCCAGGTAGGCCAGTCTCCACCTCCATCACATGAAGTTTTGGAGATTTGGAAGTCCGAGATCTCGTGTTCCTTGCATGGGCTATGAAGCAAATTTTATGAGAGAACACTGAAGAGGGAATACAGTTGGAAAGCAAAAGTAGAGCATATCCTTGTGGAGAAAAGGTGGGAAAAAGATGAACAAGTGTTGTCCAAGAACTATAAATCATCCAAATTATTCTAACTAACCTAACTCCTACGCAATACCAGTAGACTTACATTGCCCCACAGAACATTAATCATTCATTAGCTTACAAGCTCTCTGGGAAATAAAAAATGAATTAGTGATTAACTTATTCCCCACCGTGACCATACGTATCAACATCACTTTTATGTCTTGTGGTCACCAAAAAAATTACAGCAAAAATACTGCCAACACAGGTTTTGATGTGTAACTAAACGTGGGTCCATGTTAGGTATGATAAATTATTAACATGAAAAATGAAGAACCTAAAATAGACCTGATCAGTAGCAAAATCCAAGAAATGGCGTAAGTCATAGTGGGATTTTTGTTTGCCCGTCATCAATTGATAGGCTACTTGAAAGCTTGAATACACAAAGCCTAACACATTCACTGCCATACAGTACCTGTAATACATATTCAATAAGCACATATCAGATAACCCATACCCAGCAAACTTTAGTCTAAACTAACTAAAGCCATTTACCTGATTCACTTCACTGGTGCAGATATCAAGAACTTAAAAATCCAGTCCGAGAAATTACAAATTGAAATAAAATAAGTTGCTTAACTTTTTAGCTCAAAGAAAAAAGCTCCTACCAGTGGATCATAAGCATGTATTTCATTCAATTGAACAATTAAGTAATGAAATTAAAGCAGACCTGAACTCCTTGTACTTATAAAAAGAATCAAGAGCCCAGCCCTGATCCCTGTCCGCAGCCATGACCGAGAAGGAGACCAAGCAAAACACAAATCCACAAAACCTAAATACAAGCAACGCCCTCTTCACCATAGCATCTCTGTTAGCTCTCCTCGCCATCGAGAAGTCAGGCCTCAATCTCCTCTCCACCCCACCAGAACAACCAGTAGCAGCACCATCGAGTTTGGAATCTTCAACGCTTGCAGAGAATCTATCTGCGACTCTGGGCCCCAATCTAGTCGCCAGCCCGGGAGACGGGTGCTTGGCGGAAGGTGGGCTGCGTTCAGGTGGGGGAAAGAAGACATGATTGTGAGAGGTCTGATCAGAAGTGAAAGCATCTGGGTATGGTGGGGAATCTAACGGTGGCAGTGATTGGTTGCTAGAGTTGTGGTAATGGTGCAGCCCAGATGGTGAGGAGTTCATAGTGGGTGATGATGATTGGGATTTTTGCTGTTCTTGTTCTTGTTCTTCGTTTTCCTTCTCTAATTGTTGCTGTTGTTGTTGCCATGATTGTTGAGATAGTTGCCCGGAATCTACCGGTAGCGACGATTGGGTAATGGAATTTTGGTGGGATGGTGGTGATTGGGGTTTTTTTTGTGGTTCTTCTGCTTCTTCTTCTTCTTCTTCTTCTTCTTCTTTCTGTTGCTGTTGCTTCTGGTTTTTGTTTTCTTGGTGTTCCATAAATTTGTGTTGACGGGTTTCGGGTTTACAGTTGAAAATGATGAAGGAAAGAGGTAGGAATCTGTGACGAAAAGTTTGAATTTTGAGGAACAACTAAAAACACCTACTGCCGAGCTCAAATGGTAGAGTTGATATTGCCAAGGATCCTTGGACTTAAGAATTATGCAATTAAGGCCATAAGAATTTGTGTTCTTAATTAACTCTCAAATTGATCATTCCCTAATGAGTAATGCATAGTTATTAATTAAAACACAACAGAAAATCATTTTCAAATAAAAATATGAGGGAGCCTAGTCTAATTGATGTAAGCATAAACAGTCCCAAGCCTAAGGTGAAAGAAAGCAAGCCCATTAGGCCAAGGGTATAATGGTACATGTACCCTAATTCAAGTGGAATGGGAAAATAAGCAAGAAGAGAAAGGAAATCTTCCCTTAAGAGAAGAATCCTCCCAATCCGGTTGGGAGAAAAAATCTCCCAAAACTGCAAGTAATTTTTTCTTCTATATCCTGTTTGTATAAATTTTAGTAGTGATTAATTAATACATGATTGAATGGCAATGACATAAGATAAAAATAACAAAAAAAAAATTTATGTTTAAATATTTGTATATTAATATATGTTAATAGTATATTTTTGTTCGGATAATAAAATGTTATGGTTGTATTTTCAATCAAATTACTAATTTACCCATATCTATTATATGTAATAGTAAATGGAATATATGAAGTATTTAATTAAAAAATAAATAAATTGTTTACTAATATAATTACATTTGTATTTAAATAAATAATTATTATATATAATCAAATTAAATTTTTATATTTAATAAAATAAATAATAATTTATGAGGATAAAAATATAATTAAATATATTATATGAGGGTATAAGAAGAAAAAAAATAACATACCGGTCACATACCACTAATTCGGTGGTTTTAAAATTCATCACAAATTTGTTAATCAGATATTGTTTGCTACCATTAGAAGTTGAAATAAATATAATTTTCTTTCACCCATGAAATAACATACATTAAAATCCTATTATTCACCACAATCCAAACAGAGTGCTAACGGGAGAATCAACCAATGGATGTTTTCCTTCCTAAATTGCATGGGAATTCAAGAGAAATAAGAAAACAAATCACATGTTTTAAAGGGAGCTTAAATCTCAAGGGTTTTAGAAAGATATGAGGGCAATTAATCATTTTCCAAATCGGTAATAATCTTCCCTAATTATTTCCTCAATTATCTCTGTAATTAATTAAGATCACCTCCATTTAAAACGTTTCCACAAAGAGAGATCATATCTACCTTATTTTGATTGTAATTTCTTAATTTTTATTATTTTTTCATTTAAGATTAAATTTTATTTCCTATATAAGTGTTACAATTAATTTAGTAGATTTCTTTCCTTATAATTCACATGACCTACAACTATAAATAAATATTCAATTTATAGTTATAATCACTCAAGCTGAAAATAATAAAATACAAAAAAAAAATTTAGCTTCCAACAAGTGAGATGTTCTTCATCTTTCTCATTAAGCAAAGAATTTGGTCAACTTATCAAGGTAATTTTATGGTATTTTTTTCAATTCTTTAATTTTTTCAATTATCTTAATTCTTATTATTCATCAATAATGGATTAAGTAGAGAGAGTTTAATTAGATATTAAATCTATTGTTCTATTAACTTTTTTTCTTGTAGGAATCCTTCTTAAAATGTCACAGCAAAGTGAAAATCAAATTCCCAACTATATGAAACTCTTTATGGAAACAATGCAATGGGAGATGACACGAATTAGTAAAGTAGTGGACGAACTCATAATAGTGTGTCATGAAATAAGACACGAGACCCCCAATATATGACGACCTAGACATCAAATCCAAAAAGATGATGTTGGGTCTCATAATGACGACTGGGGAAAAGATCAAGCGTACCAACAACAACATTAACTCGATAAAGCTGAAGATTCCATCATTCAATAGAAGGAATGATGACGAAGCATACTTGGAGTGGGAGATAAAGGTAGAGCTAGTGTTTGATTATCACAATTATAGTGAAGAAAATAAGATAAAGTTGATAACTGTTAGGTTCACAAATTATGCCCTGGTTTGGTGGGACCAGCTACTACTTAATAGGAAGCAAAATGGAGAGTGTCCTATGTCATCTTGGAGGAAGATAAAGTTCACGATGAGAAAAAAGTTTATACCATCTTACTATTATAAAGAGATGCACCAAAAATTACAACATCTAATTCAAGGATTCATGTCTATGGAAGACTATAGTAAGGAGATGGAAATAGCCCTAATTCGAGCCAATGTAGAAGTTACTATAGCTAGCTTCTTGAGTGGCTTGAATCAAAAGATTGCCAACATAGTCGAGCTGCAACACTATGTTGAGCTAAAAGACATGGTTTATATGGCAATGAAGGTTGGGAAACAATTGAAGCATAAGGGGGTAGTAAGGGAGTTCTCAAATCCCCTCCCTAATCATGATATGAGATGGTCAAGTAAGGATGAGAAATTCAAGAGCCAAAAGCCTCAATTAAGGAAAGTCGATAAAGGTAATTCTAAACCACCTACTCGTACTAAAAAATAGAGTAATATTAAATATTTGAAGTGTTTAAGTATTGGACATATTATCTACCAATGTCCCAATTAAAAAGTTATGCTACTAAAAGATAATGGAGATATTGATAGCGCAAGTGATAGTGACAATAATGATAGCATGCCATCATTGGAGGATGTTGAGGAAGATGTTGAATATCCAACTAAAGAGGAAGCTTTAGTTATTAGAAGAGTTTTGAATGTTCAACTCAAACCAGAAGAACATAACTAAAGAGAGAATATCTTCCACGCTAGTTATCTTATAAATGAGATTATATTTATTAAAAATTAAGTTCAGACAATCTAAACTTAAATTTATTTTAAACTAGTTTAACAAATTATATATCATAAACATGTATGTATAATCATATATATATATATATACACACACCGACATAATGTTTGGTAAGATATACATCATATATACTATAATATATAGTTTTGATATATATATATATATTAAACAAGATGATTCAATTTTTTTTAATGGATTAACTCATTTAACATTTTATCATGAAGAGAATTAAACTAGGATAAATATATCCACATACTTATAAAGATATGTATGTGAAACTAAAATCATACTCTTTTTATTAAACGGGTTAAGGATAGTAATGATTTGCATTGTGTATTTGCAAAACATGTTTAGACATAATCCCCACGTTTTGTTAACTTTACATCATATATACTATACATATGATAACAAGAACCATTTATCTTAACAATATAAGCCATGTTGGTTCTTTAAGTAATCAAAATTTTGTTAGCAAAACATAATTAACAACTCAATCCATTCCATTCCATTCCATTCATATGTCAAACCCATTATCCGTTGTTAGAACCAAATTGAATTTCTCCTCCACTCATTATTATATAATTAAAAATACAAAAAAAATTTTAGTTAAATTATTGATGTCTTTTCTCTTACAAGAGGTTGAATGATCTGTATTAAGTTGAAGGAGAATTTCTTGTTGTTTTGGTTCCTTTGTGTGCGTTGGAAAATCACAATTTTTATAATCTGATTTCTAGATGGGTCAAACTCTGAGACAGTAACAAATCTTTATTCTCAATTGAATCCAATTTCTGCAGCTTTATTTTTATTTGAATTTTGTAAGTTAAAATCTTAAGAATTATTTTCACTTAAATAAAGCTTTTCCACAGTCAATTCTTACTCCTGGATTTTTCTGTCACATGATTCTCTCACTTTGCCTGTTCTCCCCGCAGTTGCTCTCGTCATAATAATAATAGCTTTTTGTTCCTTCCGACATTCCTAATGTTTATTTTTCTCTCTACATTCAATATATATATATATATATATATTTTCTCTTCACCCCACCTCCATTTTCTCCTTAAAACTTTTTAAGAAGTTTGCTCTTTCAGTAAGAACTATGTGAATGACAGACCAATTTCTTTATCCTCCAAAAAAATTGATATACGTATTCTCTTTGTATTTCCAAATATAGCTTTGACATCAAATTTTATGAGTTCCCCAAGTACTTTGGGATCAAAATATAACTCTACCTTTATACATTTTTTTTTTCCATAAAAACAGATTGCATAGTACCGCATGTTATAATGTGAAAATGGAGAAAGAAGGGAAATAGAGGGAAAACCAAGAAGAAAAGTGGGGTGAGAGAGAGAGAGAGAGAGAGAGAGAGAGAAAGTCTAACAATTCTACACAAGGGACTCTATTTATAGCATCTTGCGTTAACAGACTGCTCTCATGGTTCAAAACTAGTAAGAGAATGTCTCAGTTATTCCTCATTCTCACATCCAACATACAGCAGGGCAGAACAGACTGTTAGCTTTCTCAGCTGGAGATTCAAACAAAAGAGAGCTAAAGGTGCTATTAGCCTGATATGTCCCTTTACGAGTCAAAACTAAACCTCCCTCTTTTAACTTTGTATCACATGGTTATTAATATGGGAGGAGAAGAGCTACCTATGAGCGTGAAAAGAACTCGTGAGCTTCACGATATTGTTCTACGACAACATTGTACAGGGGATGTACGCGTTCCAATAAATTGGAAAAGGGACCTAACACGGCCATAGAGGAAGGTGGAGTGTCCTCATCCTTTGAGAGGCTATATTGACATACCGACAGGCCACTTAGACAGTAACATGTGTGGTAAAAGTCTCTGCTCTTTCCAGGTTTATCTCTGAATCCACCTTCTAGGTCCTGCATACACATCAATGTCATAATCTAAACCATTTCAACTGCAAAGTGGGAAAGTTCCACTTGCTTGAAGCTCCAAACCCTTATAAAAAAAATTTGTATTTAACTTTGGAAGTAAATATTCTGGTTTCCCCAAGTAAAATTTTTCATCATAAACCAGGCATTGACTTCCCAAAAAGGATTCAATTCTTCCATAGAAATTCAGACCTGCGAGCACAAGAGCAGGTATTTCTGCAATGCAAGGCTGTCAAAAAGGGGCCCCTTTTTCCTACGGCCGTTGGTGGAATTATAATCAGCATGATGCGTTTCAGCAGAAGTGCTGCTCTCTGGACATATAGAGTAAAATGAATATTAAAACTATTTCCTGTTATTAAATGGTATAGGGAAAGAAAGCTTCAAGCATGAAAAGATAAGATTAACAAAACTGATTTATGCATCATTAGGTCCTACCCTTACCAAGGCATCTAGCCCAGCTGGTCATTGCCAGTTCCTCCGTAGGAGAGATCCAGTTTTAAACACTTCTATGGACATTTATCGAATCAAAAGAACAAAAGATTATTGTAGTTACCAACTTCTTCTGGTATATCTGATGATGCATGACTTTGTAAGCTATCTCGAAACTGGTCTGTCTCTCCCACTTCTAATTGTCCATTGATATGTATTTTTAATCTTTCCAATAATGCAATTGCACCTCCCTGGCCACTTCTTCAGTTACAATCTTTTCATAACCAATGAGGGGCAATAACAGAATCAACATAAGGAAATTCACCTGCCAGAAAGAGTAGCAACCATCAACCAATTTATTTGCCCTCCCCTGAAATCCAAGTTCCACTCCTTGTCGAAATGCAACCCAATCCTACATAAACATTTAGTTAAACGTTCATAGGCATCATAAGAAGAAAAAAGCTACATAGAGAAATATAATAGCTAAAGAGATAAATTTGTAATCGGTATGAAGTCCGTAATTATACTTCTTGAAAATCAATATGAAGCTGAAGTTGTCTTACTATTAAAGATTCCAAATCCAGACGATCAGCCTCATCAATCAAAATCATTGTAGCCAACCCACAAAAGGTGTACCTGATAAACAAATCATTAAAATTTTAAAGTTGTGTTTGGTTTACATTTTAATTTTATAGAATAAGAATGAAAATAGAATATAAATGAGACAAAGATTTTAATGAAAATAACATCTTAATTTCAAGTCAATTTGCTTTCCAATTTAACTTAAAGGTTATCTTTAGGAAAAGTCTAGAAATGATGTGGAATTCATTTGTAAATCCATACTTACATCAACTAGAAGAATGAATAAATTGTATTTGAATGATAAAAAAAAATGAATATATATAAAATTTATATGTAAATTGGAACAACACATTTCAAATTCCATCAAAATTTATGGTATTTGGAATGTATTATTTTAATTTTATATAAATTTAATTTTTATCATTTTTGGTAAGACATCTGTTATCTTTTAATTAAAATAAGGATAGAGTTTCAATAAATTTTAGATCTGTTCCAACATATTGTTTTTATAATTCCTCCGTAACAAATGAAAATACAAATTCATTATTTTGAAAGTAAATGCATGAATGGTCAAATTATGCATCCAATGTATAAATTATGACAAAATTCTAGATATCATATCACTAACATCTAGTAACAATCCAAATGTACATAAGAGGCCTTGCCAGCAAATAGGGAGGATATGGAAACAGTGCTCCCAAGAGAGAAAAAGTAAATAGGAAAATTCAGATAAATCTATTTTAAGAGAATGGAGTCAAACTTACCCACCATGAGCCTCAGAACCAGGTTCCCCACCAATTCCACCTTCATAAGTCTGACAACTGCACAGAGATGCAACAACCAAAAACTTCCAATCAGCTGTGTACATCAGACAACACCATTTAGACTCGTGGAATTCAAGTAATCCAAGGTACAAAAATTCAGACAGAACCCAAGATTCCATTAAAGATATTAAAATAATCTATTCGCTAGACACTAAGGCAGGTTTTTTGAAAGAGACCAATCAGAGATGAAATTTGAAGGCAGACTAATTTCAACATAATCGGACCTTTGCCATCTATGTTCCGAGTTTCCAGAGGCTCATAAGCCATCAAATTTTTGGTTCCAGCCATTAATGATAATCATGATTTTACGAACACTAAACCACATATACATTGTTATTTGAGCTTCTAACCTTGACAGGCATATCTATATGGTCTTCCAATAGTTTCAAAAAACAGTTACGCCATCAGAAAAGGCCTTATCTAGCAGGTATATAATCAAGAAAGGAACAAAATCAATTAAGCATGCAATCGCTAGATTAAGAAATGAACTAGCCATCTTATACCATCCAAAAAACTTATATGCCACTTTAACCAACCTCAAGATGTAATTTCCGACATTTTTAACAAGTTCATCATCCAAAATATTTAGGATGCTTGCAACCTGGGTAGGACAGAAACAGTTCAAGTCATTACAAAAACTGGGAAACACTTTAAAACAAAAAGAGCAAAATGTTTGAAATACTTCACAAGTATTAGATGCTCTTGGTAGTTTTTAATAGTTTTTTGGCAAGGGATCACAAGGATGGATCAAAGTTACACCGAATGACCCGTCAGGCATGATGTTTGCCTTCTAATAGTACCTTCAAGCTACATTTGGTTTAAACAGCTAGTTCAACAAAATAGAAACAGTTATAAGTACATTAGGTTCAAATGAAAATAATATTCTAGTTTTTATATTCAGTTCAACGTGAATTTCTAATTCCTACCTAGACATGTAGAAATCAGTAAAGATCATAAATTCATCCCCAAAAATTTGAAATGAGAACAGAATTGGCCTAGAAATGAAAACTATAATCCAGTATATATAAATAATATTTTAGTAATTAAACAAAAAATAGGATAAGGATTAAACAAAATAAGCCATAATGTTACAAGACAATTTTCGTGCCAGCAAACAACCAGTCACAACAAAATGAATGCACCTTTGATGTATGACTAACTTGAAGAAAAATGCTGGGACTTTGCAGGGGGCTTAAGATAAAGAAAAAAAATTTTGGGCTCAAAGCCATGGAGCAAAGGCCCGAGTTATATATATTTGCACTTTGTTTTACAGGATATCAATGGACGGTGTTAAAGAAAATATAGCCATAAGATAGAAGTTCTTCATCAACCATCCATCCACCCATGCATTTATAATGACCATCAATCGACTAGTGGCTAAGTTAAGTAAGAGATTGCATGCCAAAGGACATGTTAAATAAGAGATTGCAGGCAAAAGGCCATCCATTCACCATATATTTACAATGACCATAAATCAAAAAGAGGCTATGTTAAATAAGAGGTTGCATGCAAGAATGTGCTTGTGGGTATGCAAACATCCGTGTCCGAGTGAAGGTGTACACACAAGCACACAAGAGAGAGAGAGAGAGAGAGAGAGAGAACAAACAGAAATGGCAGTGTAACATGCTCGAACGTCAATTTCACCAGCGTCATGCATCCTGAGAGACAATAATCAGTGGTGTCAAAAAATCTTCAATAAACAGTGCTTCAAATTATGCTCTAAACACTGGTTTGTGAAAGAAAGATAAAGAAGTATCAGTAGCACCACTTGCGGACTATGAGCACTGTCTAACAAACTAGATTCAGATAATACTTATAGTGAAGCATTACAAGGACAGCCTTGTATTCTTAAATTGTTATAGCATCAAGTAATACAAGCTTTTCAAAAATTCAAAGAAAAATAAAAGCAGAAAAAGTAGATCATAGTATAGGATTAACCACATTGCATTACAGGAACGCCATCCATGCACAAGAAAATGGATAGAAATCTATGGACCAGTCAAAGAATCTATTAGGTCCCCTAACTCACATAAATCAGAAATAGGGTGATCACTAAAGCATAGGTTAAGAGTATGCAGCCAAAATTCAACACAAGCTCATACTTCTGCTTACATAGAGTAAAATTCACAGCATCTAAGCGAATTTTCAATTTAGAGTATAAGAAGAAGAGACAACCTGAAGGCCCCACTAGCATTCTTCATTCGCCGTAAAAAATTATACATTTTGCTTCTGAAAAAGAATTTCATGTTTTGTGTCAAATCACTTCCAGAGAAGACTTAAAACCATACCAGTGTTATAGCACTCTATGTGAACCATTCAACAAACTATAAGTTGCACCTATTAATTGATGACAAAGCTCTGTCACCCCCTAAAGTAACAAGAGCATTTACTGCAGCATAAGTTGTTGCAAGATGAGGCATCTGAGGAAAAAAAAACAGCTGATTACAATTTTTTACAAGAAAAGCAAATAATCAGATATTTAATGAGGAAAAGAACCCTAAGTTCTTGGATACAACACAAGTTATGCACATTCAATCAACCAAAAGGCTGCCAAGTGCCCTCTCAAAGAAAATAATACACCAGACAACCATTTAAATCAGCAGACCACATAAGTTTCCCTTATTGAAACTGTCACATGAGACAAGAATCTCCCACATGCAACAAGAAAGATTAAGCTCAATTCCACAAGAACTGCCAACTCTGTCCATTCTCTTCGGGAAGCACATACTAGTTCAAATTCAAGAACATATGCTAACAGTTTATTCTGTCAGCTAACAGAAGGTAGGTAACACGGTTCTCTCATCTAATGTTTTATACTTAGAAGACTAAAATGTCAAGGACGCCCAAAGTATAAAAACAAGTCTTAATAAATTGAGTTTCATACAAATTCCAATTTCATTGAAGTAGGAATAAGAATAAAATAGAAATAGGACAAAAGTTTGAGTGAAAAAAATATATTCTACTACCAAATAAATCTCATGCCCAAGTCAAATTACATGTTTTTATAATTTCTTTCTTTACATGTTGATACACAAACATATGGTTGAAATTAAATATGAGTACAGTTGATTCAATTTCGCATTAAATATATAAACTATAACGTATCAATTAACTAAGATGTAGGAATTAAATAGAAATAAAATAGATTTGAATCAAACTTAGGATTAATTTTTTTCTTTTGAGGAAAAGAGAATGTTTCCAGTTTAAATATGAACAAAATGTAGATATTTGGTTTATCTCAACTATTCTTGTACATCCATGAAACAGTCAATACCAAGCATCTCACCAAAAGAAGAAAACATCAACTCACCTGTCCAGGTCCACCACAATACCCACCATTTGGATCCTGCCAGCAAAGAAAACAACTGACTTATTTCCTTTACGAATACCCATCAAAAAGACTTGTTGTGTGCACACTCTATTTCCTTTACGACAAGAAGATGAGCATCATGCACATCAAATGAAGGAAACATATATAATGCAAGAAATCAGCAAATACCACATTTAACCATGCGATTCATTGGTCAATTCCAAAGGTGGAGTTATCTCCACCAATAGTCAATGCAAAATAAAAGCCGCCTTCAGGAAAATATGTATTTTCTATGGAATTCATTTGAAAATTCACACAATGAGAAGTCTATCTGAAGATGAAAAAGTGGACCTCTTTGGAAATTCCAATAGAACTAAAAGAAAGCATTCCAAATTGTCTCAAGTTTGATAGAATTTGAATTTTCAATTCATTTGAAATTCTCTGCGAGGTCGATTTTCACTGTTTTGCAGAGAACTTTCATCACCTTCTACTCATACTAGGACTAGATTTCCTACTAAGTTTCACAAATGAAGTCTTCATTTGTTCTAAATATAGCCAAAATAATGAAGACAAAAAACTAATACCTGACAGCGATTCAGAAAGTCAATGGCATTATGTTCCAAATCTTCATCAATAGACTCCCACAACAAAGCAATCGAATGAAGGATCCAGTAGCAAAGCCAAGGTCGACTGCATAAAACAACAATGGAAAATAGAGGCAAATTAATGAGAACTTCCAATGTGTGCCACTAATAAATCCCATCGATGCGTGCTTTTATTAGGCCTTTTGATATATCTAGTCTATATGTATAGTAAGAAAAACAAAAACAAACTTCCCTTTTTCCCCAAAGCTTACAAACTTAACTTATTTCACTCTTAACTGTCATTCATGCTCACACGACCATCTTTCTGAGCCATTAGTTAGGAACTTTGACAATCGAAAACATAAATTTCCAGATAGTACAAGCACGAGTTTATTTTACATTATCAACTGCAAATAGCTTATTAAAAATTGGCACAATTAATACAAACTGAAAAAAGCGGGCCACAGAATCTAATATTAGTTTCCACATCAACAGGCTTCCCCAAAAAAAGAAGATCCCATATCAATTGAGACGCAAATTTTGTGAAGTCCCAACCACAACGTTTATAAGCACCACTTAATAGCATGAACCTCAAAAATATGTTTAAACTTACATATTCCTCAAAGCTCTCTGGGCAGAAATCCGATATATGGGAAGAGAAACTAAAAAACTGGTTCAATTAGTTGTAACTCCTATATACAGAATGAATTGGCTAAAAAATATGCTTAATTAAATCCAGCAGAAAAACCAGCACAAAACACACTGTTTTCAGAGATTGCAAATAAATAATAAATACAGGTGCGAAAAAGATTGCATCAATACATACTTAGCATCCAACACCGAAAAAGATGGAGGAAGCTGCTTTAAGCCTTTAACTAGGTACTCCATATGGTTTTCAAACTGAAGCTCCAACCTATATCCAAAAAGGAACAAAAGAAAACAAAACAAATCAACATATCTGCAATCAGTACACAATAACGCGAAAACGTTATAACTAAACTACAATTTCTATGCTTCTTTTGATTAGAAATGAAAAGCAGAATCAATATAGTTCGAGCTTTAACATGAAATTCTGGGAGGTAGGAGGTAAACTGGAAAAGGCATTGTAGATTTTGAAAATCCGTTCCGAAACCAGTAATTGCTCCCGCTGTGTCACGGTTAAACCCGGGGGTGACTCCATAACTCCGAACTCCAGTACCAAGCTATCAGTACGGCACCAAGTTGAACACCGAGCAGAGCAAATAAAGAGGGTGGTTCGGGTTGACAAAAGAGATGCGCAATCGCGTGTGGTTTTGGTGTTTAAATTGCTTTAATCACATATATAATTTATCTACGAAATAAATAATTACTTGTTTGTAATAAATTGTAAATAAAAGTGTTAAATTATATAAAAAAATAATAATAATAAATGTATATATATATTTATATTACTAATGTTAAGTGAACTGAATAGATATTTAAGTAAATTTTTTTAAAAAAAAAAAAAATTAATGACTTAAAATGTTAGGAATAAGTGTAATTACTTAAAACTGCTTGTAAATATATATAATAATTAGTCTCAAATGTCATTGAAGGAATTTTGCACTGCTTCATCTGTAAAACAGTTGGGGAAAAGAAGAAGACAAAATGAGGTTGTAGACGCTATGGAATAAGAAAGAAAAGGGAAAAGGGAAAATGAGTATGAGCTAAAACCTAGAAATTGAATGGAAATAAAAATGAGGGGTATAATAACACTAGTAAGGCGGTACCTTCTTTTTCTTTTTCTTTTTATGTACGTAACATACACCCAAAACCATGCACTAGGCTTTAATTAAAATATTTTCAACAAAATATGTGTCAATTGGCTTCTTATCTTCTAGCTTATTGTTTTTGTAACTAAGACAAATATATTATATTGTATTTTAACCATCACTCCATTTTGGACTATGATGACTCCCACTCAAATTTGTTATAATTAATAAGTTTGGAAGGAAAAAAAAAAAAAAAAAACCGATAGATATAGTTAGTGACTTTATAGAAAAACTCAAATTTGTTATAATTATGAATTTAAAAAAAAAAGAGTTAAAAATATAATTAATGATTTTATAGATATAAATTAGCAACCAATATTTTATGATAGAGATTAAAGGCACAGAGCATAATCGAGCATGTGTGCAAGGAGATGAGCATAGTATGAACGTAAGTCATCATGTGAACATAACTTAAGATGTGTACAGGCCACAACGACCGAACATCATCATGCCAAGTGGGCCACTCACTAGATTACGAGCCAAGAAACTCAACCAAGCTTTTCAGGCTTATGCTGTAACACCCCAACCCTTTCTTTTTATTTTATTTTTTATTATTGTAATTATTATATGAAAATAATTATTATTTATGTAATAATATATTAATTTAATTTAGTTTAATAAAATAATAATAATAATGGATAAAAATTATTTAGAAATTTAATTGAAAATAATTTTGTGAAAATTTGGGTTCTGAAAGTATTTTTAAAAGAAAAATTAAAAATCGGATGTCAAAACGTAATTTAGAAAAATTGTGCCACGTCGGCTGCCCGGTCAGTAGCCCCAGCCAACCACGACGCGCCGCGTGGCAGAGACACTGACGCGGGAGACCACGCGGAAGGGAGCCACTTTGGCGATCCGCGTGCTCGCGATCGGACGGCTGAGATCCGTTCCCGCGCGCACGGACGGCCCAGATTGAATCACGATGAATGGTTCAAATTCATTTCCTATTTAATCGCGATCAGACGGTCCAGACTAAATGCGATGGATGGCTCAAATCAAAAGTGGATGATTATAAATAATCTCATCCGCACCCAAACCCTAACCCTAGCCGTCAGAGCCCCTCGCCGGAGAAGATAGCCCAGTAGCCGGGGAGCCGACCGCCGCCGTACTGGAGCAATTTTTGGCTGCCAAACGAGGTAAAAATTCTATCATTTGCTTAGAATTCGATTCTAAACCCACATATGGCCAAGTCGGAGTGAAAACACCGGCCAATTGGCCGAAAAACGCTGCTGAAGCCCAGCAGCGCTGCTGCAGGGTGTCTCAATTTTTGCCTCCGATGAGGCCCTTTCTGATTCCCATTCGACGTGATTTTTCCACCTTTGTGATCACCGTTTCCTCCTCTACAGGTTGACCGGAGCAAAATACCAAACCGCGACGTGAACCGAAGGAGCCGTCGCACCAGAGAGCCCCACCGTTGGTAAGTTTTGGTTTTCTGTATTTTTTCGGCCCACTGAGGGCCCTAAGTGTGTTTTCTCACAGGAACCGATGCAAATTTGGCTGAATTCGACCGAAAACAGCCAACCCGAGACGGATCGCCGCCACCGGAGCATGGCGGAGCTGCCGTGCTGGAATTTCAAAATTGGCCGAGTAGGCCCTGGATCTGATTTTTGGGTTATTTGGGACATGTGTAAGTACCCTAAGTGCATTTCAGTTCCCGAAAAAAAAATTCAGGAAACCTAGGGACCGCCCGTAGGCGCAGTGAAAATCTAGTTTTCGGTGTCATATCAGGTAAGGACCCCTCACCCTATTTCCTATTATGGAATTGAAGTTTGAATAAATGATAATATTGTATTTTGTACAAATTAAATAGATATACATAATTAATTACGGTTGCTAATGGAGCCCGAACCGGATATATTTCTCTGTCGATTCCTGTTTGATTTATTTTACAGTTTAAATGTATTATGGTATCTGGTTTATCTATTTTATGGTTTTAAATACATGTATCACTACTTGCTTCACTACTGTTTGATTTTGGGAATCTAAGATATGCTTACTTTATTGGATACACGTTACTTGCTTATGTATTCATGTTTAAGTTGGTAATGAAGACTAAAGAAAAATAAGAAAGGGGTGTGATTTGATAAATAGATAAGATGACAGTCTCACTAGATATCCTGATAGATGGTGGACGGACTGGGTTCATAGGGAACCCTACCGTGAACGTTGTCTCATACTGGACGGGGTATGGAGATTTTAATATTTTGGCGCCCATGCCGGACGGGGTATGAGGAAGGCCCGCTTCACCCTCATACCGGACGGGGTATTGAGGTTTATTGTTTTGGCGTTCGTACCAAACAGGGTATGGGGATGGCCCTAGAATTAAGTTTGTTAAGGAGAATGGTTCACGTGTAGCTGGGATCCCCATGGATATTAGTAGGCTGATAAAAAGGGATAATTGTTATTTGACGAGTTGAATATAAAAGTATGATATGTGCTATATTACAGATTATATATGAATTCATGATATTTACAATGTTATTATTTTTATAGGTTGTTTTTATAAATCTCACTGGGGTAAGTGGACGATAAATGGTTTGATTACTGATAAATGAATTTGTTTAAATCTACTGCTCCATTGGTTGTTTTAATTTTCTACCAACCTTTACTTTTGTGACGGTGAATAGTGTGATGTCCTTACTGGACTAGTGTAGCTCATTCCTTATTTAACAATTTTAGATCAGGAGGACCTGGTTCCCGAGCCCGATCCACAAGAAGACGACGAGTAGATGCTAGATACCTTATAGTTTCCTTTATTTTTCTTATTTCAAGTATTTCTTTTTAGAGAACTTATTTCGTGATATTGTTTAGTACTTTTGAGTTATTGTGTAAGGGATATTAACCTTAATCTTTTATTTCGCTTCCGTACTCAGATCATTATATGTATTTCTTTTTGAATTTCTGGGGTCGTTACATATGCCCAATAATGGATCGATGAAAAAGGAATGCTTGGGCCAAATTTGAAGAGCCATGAAAGAAGTGGGTCGAATTCATTAAGTCACATGAAGAAGCAACCCATTAATCTTTTACAAGTCATTGGTCTGATTTTTCAGAGCTCAAATTCATGAAGAATAAAGCCCAATTAACTAATTAAGTTAGATTTGTTTATTATTTTTTTATGTGTAATATGGGGCCTTATGCTACATAGGATTATATAGGAGTCATTAGGCTAGATGGGAGTTGGTTTCTATGTTGGATTCATTAATCCACATAAATTAGTTACTCCTTTTTTCTATTATGATTATGAATTGGTTTCCATGTAGGATTCATTAATTCATATGGATTAGTTATTCATTTTTCTATTATGATCGAGAATTAGTTTCCATGTAGGATTCGGTATTTCTTTTCTTATTATGATTGGTTTTCTTGTAGGATTCATTAATCCACATGGATTAATTATCCCTCTTCCTATTAAGATTGAAACTAGTTTCATATAGGATTCACTATTCTTTTTTCTACTATGATTGGATTTTATTATTAGATTAAATCTTATCCTTACGATTAGATTAGATCTAAGGGTTAATATTATTTTATAGTCTTTTAAGAATTGAGATTAGTGTGGCATTCCTTACATAAGACTCTCATATGTGTATTTTTTCTTCATTATGCTATTGAAATAAAATAATTTAAGCCAAATGTTATCTTTTACAATTTGTAAGGTTTTTCAATCTTCTTATTTCATCAAGAATTAATTTCAACTTATCAAGATTTTCTTGTAGCATTTTAATCAATTTTTTTTTTTCATCTCAATCATTTTAGTTCTAATTACAAGTTAATTGTGAATTAAGTAGAGATGGCTTATTTAGGCTTGAGTTTTAATATTAATTGTGTATGTTTGAGTTTGAACTGCATGTTAATCTTGGGTTCTGCATCCAATTGGTATCGTAACTTAGGCACTAGATAAATATTAATTTATCTTATTTATTTTATGCTCCTTTTCCCCTAATTGAATTTGCTCATCAATTGTTAGTTCTATTTTCTTTTTCATTTTTGCTCAATTTGTTTACTTCTGTTTGGTGTTAACCAAGTGTAAGTTCTTATTTCTGGTTTCAGATCTCTTAATTAATTAATTTTATTGTTGCTTCAAGTTGACCAAAGTCAATTTCTTTATCAAATTAAGGTGTGTTTTCCTTGGTTCCAAATTATGTCCACATTAAAATTAGCTTACATCCACAGTTTACTTCATACACATTATGTTATATTAGCATAAAAAAGATTAATATATTCGAGTGTAGCTTATTAGGTTTTACTATTTAGGTTTGCATATTCGGTTTCTCATTATGAGTTAAAAAGAATTCAATACAATATGTCCATATCATTTTCTTTACATTCTTAGCTTTTTTCTTTCTTATACCTCTTGTTTTTTTACATTATTAAGTAACTGAAGATTTTTAGAGAAAATAAACTTCTAGTTTTTTATTCCTTGTTTTGTTTACATTTAGAAGATATATATAGATTAGTTATTCTTATTCTCTTTGAATTCTAATTATAAGATATAATTATACTATTAGAACTCTAAATAATATAATATTATACTTAACATAAAATCTTTATCAACACTCTTCCTCAAGTTAGTGCAAAGATATCACATATGCCCAACTTGTAAATCAGGTTCTGAAGAGATTTGTTGCATAGTCCTTTAGTAAAAATGTCAGTTACTTGGTCGCCAGAAGATACATGATATAAGCATAGAGAGCCACCAACCACCTTCTCTTTTATGAAGTGTCGATCAATCTCAATGTGTTTTGTCATGTCATGTTGAACTGGATTATGAGCAATGTTAATTATTGATTTACTATCACAAAGTAGGGATAGTTTTTTATTAGCTTTTGCAACCATAATACTTCACATACTCCTTGGGCCATTGCTCTATATTCTGCCTTAGCACTGGAGCGAGCAACCACACTTTGTTTTTTACTTTTTCATGTGACTAAGTTGCCTCCTACAATTGTGCAGTAACCTATAGTTGATCTTCTATCATCTAGGGAACCAGCCTAATTGGCATCTGTAAATGCTTCTATTTTAAGGACTGACCATGTTTAGAAAAGAGCATACATTTTCCTGGTGCAGACTTCAGGTATCGTAATATGCAGAATACAGCATGTAAATGAGTCTCACGAGGATCATGCGCATACTGGCTCACAAGACTAACTGTATATGCTATATCGGGTCTGGTATATGAGAGATAAATGAGTATTCCAACTAGTCTGTAGTATCTTCCCAAGTCAACTGATGTACCACTACCTATTTGCAATTTGTGGTTGTTCTCAATAGGTGATTCTGCCGGCTTGCAACCTATCATACTAGTCTCTTCTAGTAAGTCTAGGATATACTTCATTTGAGAAATAAAGATCCCTTTATTGGATCTGGCAACTTCAATGCCCAAGAAGTATTACAATGTTCCTAAATCTTTATTTCAAATTCTTGAGTAAGAAGTTCCTTCAACCGAGCCGTCTCCTTTGAATCATCTTCAGTCACCACAATATCATCCATATAAACAATAAGAAGAGTGACTTTGCCCTCATGATGTTTAATAAACAAGGTATGATCCGCATTATTTTGTTGATATCTAAAAGAGATCATAACTGTTGTAAACCGTTCAAACCATGCTCTTGGAGACTGCTTCAATCCATATAAAGCCTTTTTTAATTGATAAACTTTTTCTTACATCCTCTCATCTTCAAATCTATGTGAAATTTTTATGTACACCTCTTCCTCTAAGATTCCATGGAGGAATGCATTTTTAACATCAAAATGCAGTAAATCCCAATCAAGGTTAGTTACGTAAGACAAAAGTATCTTAATTGTGTTCATCTTTGCAATAGGTACAAATATCTCTTGATAGTCAATCTCATAGGTCTGAGTAAATCCTTTAGCCACTAATCTAGCTTTGTACCTTTCGATCGATCTATCTACTTTGTGTTTTATAGTGAACACTCATTTGCAACCAACTATCTTCTTTCTCTGTGGAGGTGAAATAAGTTCCCATGTTTCATTTTTTATCAATGCTCTCATTTCTTCAATCATGGCTTTCTTCCACTTGGGATCTTCTAGAGTTTCTCTCCAATCTTGTGGAATAGACACAGAGGAAATAGACAAGATAAAGGCTCTATAGGAGGGAGATAGAGAGTCATAAGAAATAAAGTTAGATATAGGGTGCTTAGTGCAAGTTCTCATTTCCTTTCTAATAGCAATAGGTTTATCTGATAAATCACAAGAGAAAGATAACTTACTAGTATCTTCTGGAATCAAAAAGATTCTTGACCTGGGACAGACTGCATAATGACTTTTTCAGACTTCTCTCTCCTTGAATAACTTTCAAGTCTGATTTATCTAGACATCCAACATTATTTTCTTGATTAAGACTTTCTGTAATAGAATTCTCCTCCTGAATATGATTCTCAATCGTTACCCAATTAGGTATCACTTCTTCCTTCTCACTCCCCCCTTAAAGAGGTGTTGGGTTTGAGTTGAAGTAAGGCTCATTCTCCATAAAAGTAACATCCATAGTTACAAAGTATTTTCTAAATAGTGGATAATAACATTTATAGCCTTTTTGGGTAAAAGAATATCCAACAAATACACACTTAAGAGCTCTAGGTTCTAGTTTACCCACAGTTCTAACATGAACAAAGCACACACATCCAAACACTTTTAGGGGAACAATGTAGGAATTTTTTCCTTGCAAAACCTCCATAGGACTTTAAAATTCAGGATCTACAAAGATATTCTATTGATAAGATAGACAGTTGAGAGAACTGCTCAGTAATTCTTTGGTAGATTCATGGTGAACACTAGTGACTGAGCTACTTCTAGTATGTGTCTATTTTTTCTTTTAGAAATCTCATTTTATTCACTGGTGTAAGCACAACTTGTTTGATGAATTATCTCATTTGACTCCAAGTAGGCGCGGAACCCACTATTCATATATTCTGTACCATTGTCAGTTCGCAGAATTTTAACTTTAGCACTAAACTGTGTATATATCATTTTGTGGAAAGATTGAAAACATGAAAATATATCACTTTTTGCTTTTAACAGATAAATCCATGTTAATCTAGTACAACAGTCAATAAAAGTAACAAACCATTTATGACCAAAAAGAGAGGTATTATGAGTAAGTCCCCACACATCAGAGTGAATAGTCTTAAAAAGATTAATACTTCTATTATTACTTAAATGAAAAGAGTTCCTCTTATGTTTAGTAAGTTCGCATGCATCACAAAATAAAGACTCCATAGAAGTTCTTTAAAATAACTTAGAATATAATTTTTCTAAAATTAAAAAAAAATGATGTCCCAATCGTCGGTGCCATGATAATATCTCCATATTAACTTTTTTATTCCCAATGGTTGCTTGATTTTCAATTAAGTTCAGATGTCTATCCAAGACATATATGCCATCTTGCAGTCTACCAGTGCCAATTCTCTTCCCCGTTTGAAGATCCTGAAAGATGCAATGATCAGAAAAAAATTCAATTTTACAGTTGAGATCTCTAGTTTTGGCACTAATAGATAAAAGATTATCAGAAAAACTTGACACATGTAAAACTGAAGACAGTGTAATAGTAGGAGTGCAATTAATGGAATATGTTCCCGACACGGGGTGTATGACCCATCTGCTATACGGACATTATCCCTTCAGTAAAAGAAGAATATGTTAAGAATTCTTTAGAAGAGCCTGTCAAGTGTCTGTTAGCTCCAGAGTCTATGATCTAATTATCAAGAGTAGAAATAAAATGAACAATACATGATTTTACCATATTTAATGTGCCAACAGTTGATGGAGAGTTAAGTTGACTCAGAAGGCACTTCAGCTTTTGAATTTCTTCTGTGAAAAAGGCTCTAATGGATGGTGAACAAGGTGTTTTCCTATGTTCAACAAAATTTGCTTGAGCTCTTATGGTTCCACCTCTTCTTCCTCCCCGACCTCTAATTGGTCTTCCATATAACTTCTAACAAGTTTTCCTAGTGTGTCTTGGCTTGCCACAATATTCACATTTTCATATATCTATGAATTGATCAGACTGAGCAACTAATCCATCTTTCTCAACTGGTGCAATGTGAAGCATGGCATTTCTTCTACTTTCTTCTTACTGAACATAAGTATAAGTTTGTTCTAATGAAGGAAAATGATCCTTACCAAGCACTTGGACCAGTATTTGATCATATTCGGTGTTTAAACCATCTAAAAAATTATAAATTCACTCTTTTTCTATCAATTTCTGAAATTTGACTAAATCTGCAGGGCACTCTGCTTGAAAATCTTGATAGTAATCTAACTCCCGTCATAATCCATTTAGTTCAGAAAAATATTGAGAAATAATCATCTCTTCTTACTTTGTGCCATGAATTTTATTCTGGAGATCATAAATCTAGGCGTCATTACTCATCTGTGAATATGTAAGATATGTTGCATTCTATATTTTTTCGGCAATGTTAAGCAACAGGTATGTTCTGGAAATATAGGGTTGCATGGAATTTATGAGCCATGACATTACCAATAAGCTCTTAGAGTCCCATCTATTATATTCTAAACTGCTAACATCTGGTTTTTTCACCTCACTAGTAATGTAACCCTACAATCCTTTAGATTTGATGAACAATAAATAAGATTTCGACCAAGTAAGATAATTAGTTCTATCAAGTTTTACGAGACTGATTTATAATGAAGGATTATCAAAGCTAGTAACACTCACCTTTTTTGCTTCTATAATTTTAGAATGCTAAAATAAGAAGAAAAAAATACATAGTAATGAAAAATGGACCTCCTATTGCACCAAGAAGCCAAAAAAAATAGAACCAGATCTGGTTCAGCTCTAAACAACTTAGACTCGGCTTTAGAACGGCTCAGACTCGGCTCTAAAACGGCTCAAAGTTAGCTTGGTTCATCTTCTCCGGATAGATATCTGAACGTGCGCAGAAAAAGGTAATGGTGTGGCATTTTTTACCAACATCTATTGATGTGTTGCTGTAAGTTTTTACTAGCGTTTCTAGATGTGTAACTTAAATTTTTACCAGTGTCTCTGGATGTGCGGCTGCACCTTTTTACTGGCACTTGAGGATGTGTGACTGCAACTTTTTACCAGCGCTTATGGTTGTGCGGCTGTATATTATTACCGGCACTTTTGGAGATGCGGTTGTACTTTTTACTGACGCTTGCGAATTTGCGACTTCAATTTTTACCGACGCCTGCAAATGTGCAACTTCAGTTTTTATCAGCACATATGAATGTGCAGCTTCAGTTTTTGTCGGCGCCTATGAATGTGTGGCTGCAGCTTTTTACTGGTGCTCTAAATTTTTATTCCTTGTTTTATTTATATTTAGAAGATATATATAAACTAGTTATTCTTATTTGAACTCTAATTATAAGATATAATTATATTATTAGAACTCTAAATAATATAATATTCTACTTAACATAAAATCCTTATCAACAATAACTAATTGCATTCTAGTTAAGTATTAATGACACAGAAATACACACTCTTTATATTCGTGTGTTTCAATTTTGTTTTTGTTATCTTTTTGCCTATAAGTTCTATTTATTTACAATTTTATTTGTTTGATTCTTTGTAGTGTCAATAAAAAAAATTGATTATTATAATTCAAGTGATTTCAATTCTAAAATTCAACTTAGAAGATAGTGTGAGTTATTTTTCCTTTAATGGTCTGTGTAGAAACTCAAATATAAATCCTTCATAAAGTATTTTATTACATTTTTTAATGAAGAAAAAGTTACAGAAATAATTATTTCTGGTACGTTTTTTTAATGAGAAAAACGTTACAGAATTAAATATTTATGTTACTTTTTTTAGTGAAAAAAAGTTATAAAATTAAGTATTTTCGTTACGGTTTTAATGAGGAAAACATTATAAATAGAAGTAGTGTTTGTTGGTCCCTAAGCGCAAAGATCTCCTTCAGTACATTGCTCCATCGTATAAGGTTTTTGAGTACTTAGGAGAATCCAACACAGAGAGGAAAAGCCAGCCAACTGTTCAAACTAAGCAATAGTGAGAGTTATTTATCAATATTTTGTTTCTACTAATTTTTATTTATTTTATCATTTAAATATGCTAGAACGTTTAGATAGCTAACATATAAAAGATTGAGTGGTAAAATACTTGAGAGTATGAGCTTAAAAGAGGGTAAAAACCAATTTTGAATGAAACATGTGGAGTGTTAAAAATGATTGTTTTTATATACTAACTTTTTTTGTAGCTTTTCATAATGTTATTATCTAATGAGCATCATGCCCCACCCGATATGAAGCTTTATATAGAGGCTACATAAAAATAGCTTACAAAACTTGGTAGAGAAATAAGAAACATGAGGTTTAACCTTGACAAAATTAAGCAGAGAACTTATAATTCATCAAAATCCAAAAGCCAAATCCAACCCCAAGTGGAAGAGGAGGAGACCAAACCATATACTGATGATTTGGAGGAAGTACAATCAACTCAAAAAGAAGATAAAAGAGAGAATAACTTGAGCTCCATTAAGGTGAAGATACCGCCTTTCAAAGGGAGGAACGACACGGAAGCTTACTTGAAATGAGAGGGAGAACTAGAGTTAGTCTTTGATTGCTATAACTCTGTTAGGAGGAAAAAGTTAAGCTTGTTATAGTTGAGTTTACTGACTCTACAATAGTTTGTTGGGATCAAGTGTTAATTAGTATAAGACCTAATAGAGAGAGGTTTATCTCAACATGACGAGAGATGAAGACCATCATGAAAAAGAGATTTGTGTCTTCATATTATTATGTGAAATATACCAAAATTGCAATGATTGACGCAAAGATCTATGTTCATTAAGGATTATCACAAAGAGATGGAGATGTCAATTATTAGAGCCAATATGTAGGAGGATCCCGAAGCTATTATGGCATGGTTTTCAAGTAGTTTGAGAAGAAATTGCCAATATAGTTGAGTATGAACATTATATGTAATTAGGCGACATGGTTCACATGATCATGAAAGTTGAAAAGTAACTAAAGTATATATGAGAGACAAATGGATCTACAAATTCCACCCCTAATTATGGTTTAAGATGGTAAAAAAAGATGAGGGATTCAAAGAAAAGGTGTTTGATTTGGAGAAGCAAGAAAAGCAAGTCAAGATTAATCCAAAAGGTGACCCTGAAACACCTAACTTTAATCAAAACCATAGCAATATTAAATGTTTTATGTGTTTAGGTGTTGGTCATATTGCATCATAATGTCCTAATAAGAAGGTTACATTATTAAAAGATAATTGTGAAATTAATAGTGCTAGTGAGCATGAGAGTGATAATGAAGATGATGAATGCATGCAACCATTAGAAGACATTAATGAGATTATTGAATACCCCACTTAAGGTGAATCTTTAGTTATTAAAAAAGCTTTAAATCTTGAAGTGAAAGAAGAAAATAATGACCAGAGATAAAATATATTTAACACTCGTTGCCTTGTAAATGAGAAATTATGTAGTCTAATTATTGATGTGGGTAGTTGTACCATTATTGTTAGTACTATAAAAGTCAGGTTTGACATGCACTAAACATCCTAATTCCTACAAGTTACAGTGGTTGCATGAATATAGAGAGGTGAAGATAATTAAGCAAGTTTTGATTTATTTTGTTTTTGGGCAATATAATGATAAATTTGTTATGATGTGGTACCCGTGCATGCTAGTCATGTTTTACTTGGATGATCATAACAAGACGATAGGTGTGTGTTTCATGATGACTTTAAGAATTGTTATTCCTTTAGTTTGAATTGTCAAAATTATGTTCTTACTCCTTTATCTCCAAAAAAAAAATATTTGAAGACCAATGAAGATCAAGAGATCACTAGAGGGAAATTCAGGTTGTGAAAATCAAAAATGAAAAAAATGAGAGAAAAGAGACCAGAAAGAAAAGAAAGATAATAATGGTCCATTAGTGAGAGGAAATTAGAAAATGCATGAAAAGAAAAAAGAATGTTACTATGCAAAGGAAAGAGAATTTAGGAGTGCATTTTATGGGAAAAGAAGTCTAATTATATTTAGGTACAAAGAAATTTCATTGAATTTGACTGGCCTTAACTTTTTTTTACCTAGTTGTATTATTTCTCTCTTGCATGATTTTTATGATGCATTTTCCAAGGAGATGCCAAAAGGATTGCCACCATTGTGAGGGATTGAGCATCAAATTGACCTTATACTTAATTCAACAATTCTAAACCAACTAGTCTATAAAAATAATCCTGATGAGATAAAAGAACTTCAAAGGCAAGTGAGTTGTTAGAAAAGGGACATGTTAGAGAAAGTTTGACTCATTGCGTCATTCTAGTTATTTTGGTACTTAAGAAGGATGAGTATTTGAAGATATGTATGGATTACCGCCTAATCAACAAAATCACTGTAAAGTATAAACATTCTATTCGTATATGGTATGCTTGATGAGTTAAGTGGTGCACGCATATTTGCTAAAATTGATTTAAAAAGTGATTACGATTGAATAAGAATGAAACTTGGTGATGAATGAAAAATTATTTTTAAAATAAAATATGATTTATATGAATGAATAGTAATGCCTTTTAGTTTGACCAGTCCACCAAGTACTTTTATGAGATTAATGAACTATGTTTTACATTCTTCTCTTGACAAGTTTGTTATTATTTATTTTGGTGACATACTCATCTGTTATAAGTCATTAGATGAACAAATTGAGCATATCAAATTTGTTCTTGAAATTTTGAGAAAGGGAAAATTGTATGCCAACTTGAAGAAGTTATGTTTTTTAGTGATAAACTCATATTCCTAGGATTTGTTATTAGTACACAAGGAGTTGGAGTAGATGAAGAAAAGGTAAAAGCAATTGGAGATTGACCTACATTTAAAATTGTGAGTGAGATAAGGAGTTTTTATGGTTTGGCTAGTTTTTGCAGGAGATTTATGAAATATTTTAGTTCCGTAACTGCATTTTTAAATAAACTTGTTAAAAAATGATTAGAATGAAAATCAAGAAAAAGCTTTTAATTTATTTAAATAAAAATTTTATTATGCTCCTATTCTTATTTTACTCAATCTTAAAAAGACTTTTAAGTTAGAATGTGATGCTTCAAGTATTAGCATAGCCACAGTTTTGATATAAGAAGGGCATCTGGTTGTTTATTTTAGTGAGAAGCTAAATTAGGTGCAATTAAAGTACTCTACCTATGATAAGGAGTTATATGCTTTCGTGATAGCTTTGAACGTGTGGCAACACTATCTTTTGCTAAAAGAATTTGTGATTCATATGGATCATGAATCTTTAAAACATTTAAAAGGACAAAGAAATCTCAACCGAAGTGACAGGGGAGGGTATAAAGAAGATCAAATCAACTCCTATAACCCACTCAACATATACAATATCAAAACTTAACTGTCTAGAAAACCTCTTTTTCTAATTGAATCCACAATCGTAAAATGAATGCAATAACAAAGACTAAAAAAATAAAATAATGAAAGAAAAAATGTCATGGACTTACTGATAAGTTGATCCTCGCTTCTTGGCTCAACAAGATTTCTGACGACTTTTGCTTCTCGAAGAACTTGGAGAAACTAAAATTAGCAAAAATGCTAATTGAAGAAAAGGCTAAATTTTTAAGAATTTCTCTTAAATTGATTGTAATTGAATGTACTTACAACCTATGGGCAAATACCTATTTATAGCATTCCCCGTAATAATTCTAGATGATTACAATCTCTTAAAGAAATTAATAAAATAATATCCTAAATAAAATTCTATATAATTTTAGGATAATTACATAATAAAATATTTATTTTATCTCATCTAAATACAAGATAATTAATTAAATAATCTTATTGATATAATTTATATTAAAATAATAATAAGATAAGATCTTAGGATTAAAATTACGTAATAAAAATAATAGTCTAGGGTAAATCTAAGGTTAAAATATTATATAATTTAATCCCTTGATGGATTTGAGATTTAAATACTTTAAATATTATTAATTAAATAATAAAGGATAATTATCATGTGAATTTGCTGAATTTGGTCTTGAAAATCACATGGAGCATGTGGAAAAAAGGAATCCAAAAGGTATGCCATCTCTCCCCTGCCCACACACACAAAACTCGTGCGGGCTAAGGAAACCTGCTCGTGCGTGCGTAGCTTGTGCAGGCCCGTGCAAGCGTGGCTTTGGGCCTTATGGCTCCGAGGCCCGCCCGACCTTCTCCTTGACTGGGCCCGTAACTATTGTTGGGCTAGTTGTGGTAGTCAACTTGCTGAGTCGTTCGATCAGCCTGGAGGCTTCTCCTTCGGGTGCAGACTCGTTGGGCCAAGTTTTGGGATAAGGGTCAGGCCTCGTGTCTCTTCAATGGGCCCCCATCGGCCTAGCTGCATGAGCGTGCGGCATGGGCCGCACGTTTTCCTCGGGTGCACGGCCAGCTAGCCTACGAGTTGCGCCTCGCGGACCGTGGGGCAAGTCGGGTGACTTGGGTCACCCACCCACGAATGTTTTCCATCTATGCATGGCCTCGGATGCGCCATCTTCATCTTCCTAGATCAATCCGAAGGCCCACAACTCATTGTCTTCAATACTTCCTTAGGCCAGTTGTCTTGGTGGTTCGTAAGGCTTTCCGGTCTTGATGGCATCGATGATCCACCATATTCGATCTAAGCTTTCACGAACTGGATCTTTGAGCTTCACGAGATTTGGGCTTGTTGTCGAATCTCGACTCCATTTTCTTGGTATAAGCTTCTTTCGAGTTTTGTCTTCGAGTTGGCACGAATTCCAATTGTTGTTTACTGAGTAACTAGAATGTCTTCCTACAGCCATGTCATCCCCCCTCCTTCAAAATGATTCATCCTTGAATCCATCTAACTGCTGCATAGCAATTCTGGATATAATAGAGAAGTTAAAAAGTAGTGGAAGGCGTTAGGATGGTACCGTAGTCTGGTGGAACACATGCGCATGTGGAATTGCACCAATGTCTCAGCGCCAAAATTCATGTTTTCCTACTACACTCGTGTTTGTTACCACTCTCACTATCTTGGTCAAGTTTAGCATCGAAGTTGGGATCCTCTCATTCGACTCCCTACAAGTTAGAAATTTTGTAAAAAGTTCCCAACAAACTCTAGCTTCCCAAATTGTGCAAGCACGAGTGGATTGTGCAATACAGTATGAATGATGCAAATAGAATAAAAAATAAAAGTTTTCATTCGCACCTAGTAGATGACTTACTCTTCTTCTTGATGGTTTTCCAACAATCTAATAGGAAATTACTCTAGCTTTGTCATACAAGATGCAAACAATGTGTCAACTACCTTATGGGGTGCAATTGAGATATTTTTTTGAATTTTTTTTAATATATGTAATTTTTTTAATAATAAATACGAACTACTTAAATTGAACGGATAGATATGAATTGAAGAAAGATGTAATACGAACTAACAAATCAAAATTTAATTTGAATTGTCAATTAAAGAATAAAAATACTAAAAACAATAAAGATAAATTTGGGTTATGAGCCTAAACTCTGATACTAGATGACACAGGAGGGTATGGGGAAGATCGAATCAACTCCTATAACCCACTCAACATATGCAATACCAAAACTTAACTGCCTATCACTCTAATTGAATCTACAATTTTAAAAGTAATGCAAAAATAAAAACTAAGAAAATAAAACAAAGAAAGAAAAAATGTCACGGACTTACTGATAAGTTAGTCCCCGCTTCTTGGCTTAATAAGACTTCTAAAGATTTCTGCTTCTCAAAGAACTTGAAAAAGCTAAAATTAGCAAAAATACTAATTAAAGAAAAACCTAAGCTGTCAAGAATTTCTCTCAAATTGATTGTAATTGAATGTGCTTATAACCTATGGGTAAAAACCTCTTTATAACATTCCTCAATATAATTCTAGATGATTACAATGTTTTGAAGAAATTAATAAAATAATATTTTAGATAAAATTTTATCTAATTTTATGATAATTACATAATAAAATATTTATTCTATTTCATCTAAATATAAGATAATTGATTAAATAATCCTAGAGGTAGAATTTACATTAAAATAATAATAGGATAAGATCTTAGGATTAAAATTATATAATAAAATAATGGCCTAGGGTAATTCTAAGGTTAAAATATTATATAATTTAATCCCTGGATAGATTTGAAATTTAAATACTTTAAATAATATTAATTAAATAGTAAAAGATAATTACCATGTGAATTTGCTGAATTTGGTTGTGAAACTCACATGAAGCATGTGGTGAAAAAGAGTCCAAAAGGTATGTCATTTCTCCCCCATCCCCACACACTTCGCACACACCACCTATGTGGGCTAGGAAAACCCGCACGTGTGTGTGCGGTTTGGGTTGGGCCCCCCCGTGCGTGGCCTTCAGTCCTTACAATGGCCCGCCTAACCTTCTCCTTGGTTGGGGCCGCAATTGCTGCTTGGCTAATTGTGGTGCCTATTTGCTGAGTCGTTTGATTGGCTGAGTGGCTTCTCCTTCAGGTACAGACCCGTTAAGCCAAGTCTGAGGATGAGGGTCAACCCTTGAGTCTCCTCAATGGGCCTCTGTCAGCCCACCTGTATGGATGTGCGGCATGGGTCACACATTCTCCTAGGGTGCACGGCCTACTACCCCGTAGGTCACCTAATAGGCCATTGAGCGAATCGGGTAACTCGAGTCACCCACTCGCGGATGTTTTCCCTCCATGTGAAGCTTCAAACCGTCTTCGTCTTCCTAGATTAATCTGAAGGCCCACAACTTGTTGTCTTCAATACTTTCATGGGCCAGTTGTCTTGGCAGCCCGTAAGGCTTTCTGGTCTTGATGGCATCAATAATCCACTGATAGTACATAAAAATGACATCATTATCACCCATTTTTGAGCTTTTAAACTTGATGATATGTTATCTGATCCGAGCTATTTTTAATATTCTGTTGCAATATAAGATATAAAGACGAAAGGAGAAAAAATAACATAAAAAGAGAAAGAGTTCGTGAACAGAGTCATCAGCCCAGAAACAAGCCTCTTGGTCAATGCTTGATCCAGCAGACAGACAACTTATCCTTGAGTAAGGCTAAGAGTTGCGCACAACAGCTGATTTAAATAAAAATATGTGTTTTTCAAATATGAAAAAAATATATCCTTCCAACTAAGATTTGGGGTCAAAAATCATGAGAAAAATATTCTTGAAGGCTTAGGATAAATCAAAAATCAAGAAAAAAGATCATAATCAACAAAAGAAGAAAATCCTAACTCCTTTTCTATAAAGAGGGCGGCTGCCAAACAGATCCATTATCTCTCTTCTTCCCGGTGTCGCACACAACAACTTATGTTGCTTCTATAATTTTTCTTCTTCATCTTTCTTCTTCTCTCTACTCTCCAAGAACTCATTTGTATTAAAAAAATCTACCATGAGTGGCTAGTTTATTTTTTTTTCCTAGTTAATAAATCTAGCAAACTCCAGCAATGTATTTATGAGCTAATTAAATTAATTTGAGTTTTATTTGAGAGCTGATATTTATTTACTTCATGCACCTATATATATTTATTGTTTTGAATCCATTTGAACAGGGTTAGTCATACAAGAAGAGAAATTACAAGCAGCTAACCAAACTTCTCAAACCTATAATTGTTTGAGTGTTCCGGCATCAAATAATGATTAGTGACACATTGAGGAAGGTAAATAATCTAGTTGACCGGTTCACACGGATGAATCTGGCAACTTGAATCAGGCCCTTCTACCTTTCAAGGTCACTGACAAATTAAATCTTGTGGACGTTCCTAAGACTGCTTGGTAGCAAAGAACCAACTAACGAACTTTTCTTAGTTTGTTTACGAATAAGGAATGACTGGTTGTCAGAACGTTTCTGATAATTAACTTATTTTTTATATTTTGGGTGAAACAAATTCTTACATCTATGATCAATTATAATATTGGAGTTAGCTATTTCATCAATAGGAATTCTTCTTATAATTGTTTTAGTTTCTAATTTGCAAACAAGAGTTTGTTTAATATTATTCTACTCAGTGTTTATTTCATATTTTACATATTGGATTCTAAAAAATCCCCCATTGTTTTTTTATTCATCGATCAAGAAAGAAAATTAGTTTTCAATTTTATGTGGATTCGACCCTTCTTATCACTACTATAATATTGGTTTATTGGTTAATTAGGAATTTATTTTTGGTAGATTCGACACCTATCATCCACCTTATCCAATCTAAGTTTACACAAACTGGATCTTTGGGCTTCAGGGGATTGTGTCTTGTCGTTGAATCTCGACTCTGTTTCCTTAGTACAGTCTTCTTTTGTGTTTTATCTTTGGGTTGGCACGAATTCTGATTGTTGCTTACCGGGTAAGTGGAATGCTTTCCTACAGCCATGTCACGGAGGCATAGTAAGTGTGTAGAACTTATTGAGTCTTCTTCCATATGTGATAAAGTATAAATAAGGCAAAGAAAATATTATGGTCGATGCATTATAAGGAGGTATGCCTTAATTTCTACTATTAGTCCTAAATTATTAGGCTTTGAGCAAATTAAGGATATATATGTTAATGATGTTGACTTTGTTAAAGTTTATAAGGTGTCTGAGCAACGTGTATTCCAAAAGTTTCATAGGCATGATAGTTTCTTGCTTAAAAATTGTAAATTATGTGTGCTTAATTATTCTCTAGGGAATTGCCTGTACGTGAAGCATATAGTGGAGGACTTATGTGTCACAACCCCTTTTTATGGGGCATAACCGAAACACAGATTTATGAACAATAAAATATTATTAATATTTATAATACATAAGTGTATCTCTTGAAAATATGTATACGTTGTATATATACAAAACAAGGCCCTATTTATTTATAATTCTTACAAAGATAAAACATTATCCTTATATTACAAAATTCAAAACCTAACATATCTATCACCTTCCAAGCATTACCAGCTACTCTGTAGCGATGTCCGTTATATCTGAAAGATAATACTTAAGTGAGATTCACTATCTTAGTAAGTACCTTATTATGGAAATATAACATTTATCATGCAATATATGGATATATATATACATAAATATATTCATGCAGAGCGGCAGATACAAAAAAATCATATATAATTTGTATAGAGAAATCAAAATCATGTGTGTTCAAAACATTACACACCACCATGTCGGGAATGGTTTGGCTGCAAGAGGAGGAGGAGATTTATGATTTTTGAATCCGAAGAGGATGAAGAGAGTGAGTACTTTATTTCCAGCAAGAAAAAATGGAAGAAAAAAGACTTCAAGGAGGAAATAGAGCTAGATATTCTAACCCTAATTGAAGTGGCATATCATAAAGGAAAAGAGGAGAAAAACAAGGATATTGGAATCCATGAAGGAATCCAACTCCCACACTCATTGGGAATCCAAAAATAAGAAAAATTAGACTTAAATAATGAAGAACCCTTGCTGGAAAATTAAGAATGCAAATTTGAAGAGGATACTTAAGAAAAGAGAATACTTAAGAAAAGAGTGATGAAATCCAACCTGAAGAGGAATTCGCAAGTCCTTCCAAATTCAACCAAGAGGAAGACCTCAAGAACAATCATTCCATTCAATTTCCAGCCCAAGAAATATATATTACAGCAAGTCTAATTCAAGGAAACTCATTAAAGAAAGAGGAACATTAAGCCAAAGTCAACTACAAGTCCAAAACCAAATAGAAGAGTGAAATCCGCCATGAAAAGGACTTTATTAATTAATTGTTGTTTTAATTCCTATTCCATTTAGTATTATGTATTTTAATTCCTATTCCACTCTTCTTAATTTTGGGTCCCCATTTTACTTTTAATTGTACAACATATATACATATATATAATTGCATCTATGTGTATCTGTAAATATATATATATATATATATATTATATTCTAGCCACAATAATTTAAATCCTAAGACACCCCATGCTTGACTTCTAAATTCCATTAATTCATATCATTTTCTTTTCTTAATTCAACGCCCCTTACTTCTCTCTCTTCTTATATATATGCATATAATATTTATATAACATTAATTAATTCATATATATATATATATATTAGTTCTTACATATAATATTAATTTACATAATAATAATTATTCATGTGGCCTTCTTCATATTTGATTTATTTTATTTTACTATATATATATATTTTTATACCATTAATTCATTTTTATGTTAATTAATTATTTTATTAAAATTCTAATTAATTTTGGACAATTGGCACAGGGTAAAATAAAAAGAAAAACTCAAAATTGAGGGATTGCTTTATTGGAGGGATCTTTATCCCTCAACCAGGGGATTTAAGGCTTCCTTCTAACCTTAATTTTTGTTTTCTCGTCTTATTTTCACTCTAATTCTTTTTTTTTGCTCGTGAAATATTTTTAAATATATTAAAATCTTATCTAAGGTTTACAAACCTAATTCGAACTTCGAAGTAACTCAATTTCACTTTCAGAGGATAAAAATCCCTCGTTCGGGGGGGGGGGGGGGGGGGGGAACTTAATTTCTCCTTCATTTCCTTTTCTTGTTCTTTCGTTTTCTACTTTTATAACACATTTCTATTTACATGTGTACTCTAACCATTCATGTCATTAGTAAAATAAAAAACTAAGAAATTTAAGAATATTACATTATGTGTCACTTTGAAGTAGATAAGACTTTAGATATTTTGCATGAGCATTTTATTTGGCCTAATTTGCGAAAAGATATTGACAGAATTTATGTTAAGTGTATTGCATGTAGGCAAGCAAAATCTAAGTCTTTACCTCATGGTTTGTGTACTCCTTTGCCTATTCCTAATGTGCCTTAGATTGATATATATATATATATATATATATGCATTTTGTTTTAAGTCTGCCTAGGATTAAAAAAGAAAGAGATAACATATTTATTATTATGGATATATTTAGCAAAATAGTATATTTTATCATTTATCAAAAAATGAATGATGCAACAAATGTTACTAATTTATTCTGTAGGGATGTAGTTCGTTGTCATGACATTCTTAAAATAATTGTGAGTGATAGAGATGTAAAGTTTTTGAGTCACTTTTGTATGTTCTGTTAAATAACCTTGGTATTAAGTTGTTGTTTTCTACTACTTATCATCAACAAATAGATGGCCAAACTGAAGTGATGAATAAAGCTTTAGGATCTCTTTTGTGTGTCATTATTTCTAAAAATTTAAAAATTAGAGAAAATTGTTTGCCATTGATTGAGTTTACTTATAATCACAATATTCATTCTTCAACAAGTTTTTCACCATTTGAAATTGTAAATGGTTTTAATCCATTACTTCCTCTTGATTTGATGTCTTTGCCATTACATGAGATCACTAAATTAGAAGAACAAAAAAAAACAAAGTTGGTTAAGATAATACATGAGAAGGCATGTCAACATCTTGAAAAGAAATATGACTCTTATGTCCACAGTGTGAACAACGAGAGATAATGAACGGTGTTTTCACCTGGCGATTGGGTTTGGGTTTATATGCATAAAGAAAGGTTTCCTAAACAAAAGAAATCCAAATTAGATCCAAGGGGTGATGGTCCATTTCAAGCCTTGAAGGGCATCATTGATAATTGTTACAAGATAGACTTAATTGGTGAGTCTTATACCTGAAACGTCCAAGTTGTATATTTAGGATTAATAATCAATCATCCATCAACAATAGAAATCATTTTGGGAGGAGGTGGTAGAGATCAATCAACAAAACAAGACAATTTTTTGTATCAAAATTGGAAGGAATTGAGTCTTCTGAAGTAGATAATTTATTGTTGTCAATTTGATAGAAAGTGAAAGAGAGATCAAATAGAGATGGAAGAAGGAGAGGATGTTGTGTGTATTTTGAGAAGAGAGGGGAGAGTTGGTTTTAAAGTTTGTCATTTGGCTCTGATACCATATAAATTATGATGTTAATTACATCTTTTATATTACTAGTATTCTTATGTTTATAACCACAAGTTTACAAAAGATGAATTAAGAGAATTAAATAAAGAAATTTAAAAATATACAATTAATTACATAATCTCTAAATCAAACCAATTATTTCAGTGACAACCCTAAGCTATAAAGTACACACATTTTGTCTAGGAGATAATAGTGTGGTAAAAAAGGTGTTTGCTATTTCCATAAGAAATTTAACTTTATGGTTGCTATATAAAAGAGGAGTAGACAAATTAAATTCTTTGAACTAGGTTGTTGCTCAAACTCGAGAAGAATTAGCCTAATGAGGACTTTTCTTAAATGATTATGCTAAATGAAATTACTTTCTTGCTTCTTGTTATTTCAGTGCTTGATTAAACATCTAGTAAAAGATAACACAAAGTTTATCGACTTCAAGTTTTAGAATGATGTGTGGGATAAAGAACATGCTAAGTTTAACCACAGGACTGGCCACCTCCAGCACAAGACTAGCCATCTCCACCAACATTTGACCTTATAAGTCATTGCTACTCCTTATAACTAGCATCTAGCCTAGGTACCTCCTGGTTTTGCATAGTTGTGCTTCTTGCAGTTGCTACTCATCAGCAACAAGTTGTGGCTCCTGTCATGTTCCTCTCTGTCCAATTGTGTTTGTAAGAAGCTGTCCATAAACACGCATTACCACACACAGATCTCTCTAACTTCTTCATTGCGACCAGACATGAATGACTTTACGCATCCATGTGTTCTAGGTAAACTTATCGATAATTTTTTTTCATTTTTAACAATTAATTATCAAGTAATTCTTAATATCTTAATAAATCTTAACATAACAACTTCATATTTTAGTAAATTTAGAATGGAGATTGAAAAACTAAGAATAGGACTTGAATACCTTGATAAATAAGTAAATAACACACTCAGGTATGACTTCTATCTTATAAAAACCCAAATGCCTCAAATAAATCATTTAAAAACTCTTAGATTATAGAATCAGGAGCCACATATAATTTTCTAGACATTTTTATACATACGTTCCATGTCCAAGTAATAAAAAGATTATCATTGTAGATGGTTCCTTCAATACTATTGCAAGCAAGGATGACATTAAGCTTAACCTTATTATTGTCCTGAAAAATATATTACATATCCCCAAGTTGTGCATTAATCTTTTGTTAATAAGTAAATTAGCACAAGACTTGAACTATAAAGTAATATTTGATTCTTCTCAATGAGGTTTCCAGGATCAGAATTTGGGGAAGATAATTGGATACTGAAGTCATAAACAAACTCTAATACCCGAATGAACCTGAGGGATCATTCTCTATAATTACTACAGACCTTACACATAACATTTAGCTTCACCATAAAAGACTCAGGTACTTATCTTTCTCCATCTTAAAGTTGATGTTTCCTTCATTATTTAATACTTTAGAATATAAAAATTTATTTTATATTATCTGCGAGTTTACAAAACATAGACGTGTGACATTTTTTATTAGTAACAAACAAAGTTCAGTTATACTTTTATTAATCCATATTGATATTTGAGGATCATCTCACATAGCTAATATTTCTAATACTCAATGATTTGTGTCTTTTATTGACAATCGCACTAGATTCATTTAACTATTTTTACTCAAAACCAAATATGATCTTAGTTATATCGTATCTTAGTTTTGTAACATAATAAAAACTCAATTTAAAAAATTCACAAAGAAATTTCGCATCGACAATGTCAAAGATTTTTCAATCGCATATTTTTCTCATTCTTTTATAAAAAAGAGTCATTCATGAATCATCATGGGTCCACACTTCCAACAAAACAAAGTAGTAAAACAAAAGAATAGTCACCTTTTAATCACCATCAAAGCTTTTCTCTTCCAAAAAAATTCCTAAAATAATATTAGATGAAGTTATCCTTACTGCCACTAACATTATTAATTGTCTACCCATAAGTGTTATTGACTTTAAAAGTCCTCTTGAAATAGTTCTGCAGCTTTATCTAGCAGTAATTGTCATAAACCATCTATTCTCTTAGATATTTTAGTGTGTTACTTTTTTTTATATTCATTCTCACCAGAGAGGAAAATTTGATCTTCAAACCTTAACATTTATATTTGTGTGGTGCTCCTTCTCTCAGAAAAAGCACAAATGTTACCATCCCCACTTAAAAATTTTATGTGTTTGTAGACTTCAAATTTGTTGAACAAAAATCCTATTTCACTCAACCTTATCATTAGAGAGAGTCTATATTGGAATATAATAATACATAATTCATAATGAATTTTAACCAACCACCATTGCCACACACTTGAAAACCATCACCACAATATAAAGTTTCAAAATGAAAACTTTCAAAATATATCATCTCAAAAGATCATATCAGACCTTAAATTTTCTCAAGTGCATACAAGGAGGAAAATGTCAAATACTGAGCCAAAACAAGTCCAAGAATCTGAAAATAGATCTCGAAAATGAAGTCCCAGAAAACTTATATAATCCTCTTATAATGATATACCTATTGCACTTCGTAAATACACAAGAGAATTCACTAAATATGTTTTGTATCCAATCTTAGAATTTGTGTCATTTGATAAGTGATCATCAATTCATAAAGATTTCTTCACAAGTTTAAATGATGGGTATATTTCTAACACAATGTTTGCGGCATTGTTCTATGAAATATGAAAAAAAATTCCTATGAATGTGGAAATGCAGACACTTGAAGAGAATCATACTTGAGAAATAGTTGATCTACTAAAAGGTAAGAAGCTAGTGGAATGCAAATAAGTTTTCTCAATCAAACATAAACCAGATCGAATAATCGATAGATATAAAATGAGATTTGTGATAAAAGGCTATACACATATATATAGAATTGACTACTATGAGACATTGTATCAGTAGCCAAGAAGAACACTTTACAAATTTTGTTGTCATTAGCTGCCCAATTTGATTTGCAATTAAAATTGTTTGATGAAAAAAAATACCTTCTTATATTGATATTTAGAAAAAAAAAAATTCTACATGAATATTCCATTAGGTTTTGAAAAAGGAGCATGACCAAATAGGGTATGTAAACTAAAGGCTATATATAGATTTAAATAATTACTGAGAGTATGGTTTGGAAGGTTTTATAAGGGTGATGATAAATCTAGAATTTAAGTAGACTCAAGGAGACCACAATCTTTTCATCAAACACGTTTAGAGAATAGGAGTTATAACTTTCCTAGTATACCTGATGATATTATCATAAAAATGACAAAAACAAACAACGAACACTAAAACAATGTCTAGGAAAAAAAAATTGAAATCAATAACTAGAAAAGTTAAAGTATTTTATGAAAATTAAAGTTACGTACTCTAAATCTTGGAAATTTAATTTCTCAACAGAAATATATTAATGACCTGCTAAAAGACACTAACAGATTAGCATATAAACCAGGAAACAATCCCATTGAAAGATCCTAATCACAAACTAAAAATAACAAAGAAAGATATAATAGAAAACAAGAAAATAAATAAAAGATTGGTTAGGAGAATGATCTACATATCCCATATAAGGTCAGGTATCAAATATACATAAAGTATTATCAATTAATTCGTGTATAATACGAACGAAATGCACCTAAAAGTAGTCTACAGAGTACTGTGATACTTTAAAAAGTCACTACGGAAAGGAATCTTCAAATATATAGATGATGTAGTGTTGGCTGTAAACAGAAGATCTACTACAGCTATTGTAACTCCCTTGGAGGCAACCTAGTCGCCTGAAAAAGTAAAAAACAAAATACAAGATCAAGTGCATAATCAGAGTTTCAGGCAATGACACAAGGGGTATATGAACTACTATTAATAAAAAAGAAACCTGGAAGATTATCAAATCAATCGAAAAATCCTATGCGACTATACTATGATAACAAGTCGGCCACAAGTATCGCTGACAATCCAACACAGCATGATCAAAGCAAACACATTGAGATTGATAGATATTCTATCAAAAAAACTTAAAAAATGGGTTAATATGTACGACATACGTACCCACCAATTCTGAATTTGTAAATATATTAAATAAAGATGTAAGCGACCTAATATTCTAAACTCTTATTGGCAAGCTGGGAATGGATAACATCTATTCCTCAACTTGAGAAAAAGTATTAAAGAGAAAGAAACCATGATATTAAAAAAGAAATAAATCAGGATGCTAAAAAAAATAAATCAAGGTATTAAATAGGAAGTAAATCAAAGTGTTACAGAGAAAATAAATTAGGGTTTTAGAGGAAATCAAGTTAAATAGTAAAATTAAACCTTTTGTAATTAATAGTTTATTTACTTCTTTATCCTCGAAAATCGATATATATTAGGCTACACGTTGGGAAATTGATCCCTAAAACATGCACAATCACAAAACGAACTAAAAACTGAAAAAAATAAAACAGGATTTTATGTGGTTCGACAGGGTGCCTACATCCATGAGTAAGACTAGTAAAAAATTATTTTACTATGATCAAAAGAGAGTATATCACCTATAGGTTATCAAACCTATATATAGAGGCTTCTAAGATTTTTTACGTCCCTAGAATATACATAAAATTAATCCTTAAGATAATTATAAAAATATTCTCATGATTAAGATTATTATAATTTAAGCCACATCAATGAATTCTCCTCTTGGCTTGAATTCTCTTCAACATTAGAGGAAATGACCTTCTTATTGTTATGTTTTGCCATAATGCCCTTATTGGGGCACTATTGGGTATCACATATCCAACCAAGTCTACGTCGTGCCTAAACTTACTATCTGATCCATGGACAAAGTGACATTTGTCATCAAGTTCTTCACATACAACACCAATCATCTGATCTGCATTTGAACTCCCTGGTTCCTGCAAATCAACTGTCTCTGCAACTGACAAGTTACATACAACCAGACTTTCATACCTTTATGGTTATCTAATCTATCTTCTCTCCCTGCCTGTTGCAATACTATATAATTGTTATTGATCAAGTGCACCATCACTTTCTTGATTAAAATCTTGCACTTCATTCCCTGGACCATTAGACTGAACTTTTAACTCTAGTTATTCTCTGACACCATGATCTAATTTTGCTATTGTCTTCTCCTTCTGACTGTCTAATGAAAAAGACTCATTAAATGTCACATCTCTGCTGATAATCAACTCTGAAGACTTGGAATCACTATACCACAACATGTAGCTTTTCACTCTAGATGTATATCCTAAAAATATGCATTTCTTTACCCTCAGCTAAAGCTTACCATCAATAACATGAGCATAAGTAGGACAACTAAATACTCTCAACTGAGAGTAATTAGCATGTGACCCAGACCATACCTCAAAAGGAGTTTTATCCTCGATAACTATGGATGGAGATCTATTAACCAATAAACTAGCAGTATTGACAGCCTCAATCTAAAATTTATATCTCAAACTTGAATGAGACAACATACTTCGTGACCTATCACAAAGCATCATATTCATGCATTTTGCAAAACCATCATGTTGTGGTGTTCTAACACAAGTTCGGTGTCTCATTATTCCTTTCGTACTGCAGAAATTATCAAACACATGATTGTAAAATTCTAACCCATTATCAGTCCTAAGATACTTGATCTTCCTCTCCATTTACTTCTCAATCATGGTTTTTCATCTAACAAATGTTGAAAATGCCTCTTCCTTGGATTTCAGAAAATACACTTGTACCTTTCTAGAGTAATCATCAATCAATGTCATGAAATACCTAACACCGGTTTTGGAGGAAACTTTTTATAAACCCCATAAGTTAGAATGAACATAATCCAACTTATTAGTTGTCTTGTGTACTACTTTTTTGTTGAACATCACTATGGTCTACTTTCTAAACACGTAGTGTTCACAGAAACTCATGACTTCTTCTTTTTACCCGTTTAAAAATTCTGTCTGCTTAAAACAGATAACCTTTTTATCACTCATATGACCCAAATGCAAATGCCACAACTGATTCTGACTACTACTCCCTAATGCTATAGTAGCTTCCTCTGAAACTAAATTCCCTTGAAGAGTATATAATCTGGATTCCAAACTGTATTTCATGAATACTATTGAGCCTTTACATACTTTAAAAATTCCATTTTTTGTATGAAACCTATATCTTTGAGAGTCAAAAGTAGAAAAAAAAATCAAGTTCTTCTTTATATGAGGAACATGTCAACATCTGATTGTTCTGATAGCTCCATCAAATATTTTTAATTTGATGTCACCAATTCCATCTACAGTCAGTGGACTATCATTGCCCATGAACACAATACCATTCATCTATTTATATGTAGTAAACTAACGCTTTTGTGGACACATATGGAATGTAGCATCAATATCAAGAATCCAATAATTTTTTTCGTGATTAGAACTCACAAATAAGACTTGTTCAACACTGCTGATATCACTATTATTAGTATTGTTGTCATCAACTAAATTAGCAGACTTCTCTTACTTCTTTCCTTTTTTTCTCTCAACTTGGGACAATCTCTCTTAAAGTGACCATGTTCCTCGCATTCATAATAGTTTGGTTTTCTAGCTCTAGATTTTGATCTACTCCTTGACATATTCTCTCTGTGTTCTTTCCCTATTCACCAAACTCTCTCCTTTCATTCTATACTTTGGGAAGTTCTTTTTCAACTCTTTTAATTTTAATGCATTACTGACATCATCCAGTGAAATAATGTCTTTTTTGTACAATGAAGTGTCAACAAAAGTCTCATATGATGGTGGTAATGAACACAATATAATTAGATTTTGGTCCTCATTATCAATCTTGATATCCATATTATTCAAGTCCATAATGATAGAATTAAATACATCAAGATAATGTTGAATGGACGTACCTTCACTCATTTTTAAACTATACAATCTTTTCTTTAAATAAATGTGGTTCGTCAATGATTTTATAGAGTATAATTCTTCTAAATTTTTTCCACACAACTGAAAGAAAAAATTTTCCAGCAATTTTCCACAAAACATTATTAGATGAAAACCGCACATAAGGCTCTATCTTATAGATCTGCCTCATCTGACTCTCACATACCATCCAAAAAATCTTTCTTCAATTGTCTTCATAGCCAGGACAGGTAGCGAGAGGTGAAAGGGCATTTGAGTTTTTTAAGTTTTTGAGTAGCTTAATTTTATTTCAAATTTCTCTGGTGTTGGTGAAGATTGTGCAATAAAGTCAGCTTTTTTTTCCCCTAAAAATCATTCTGGCTTTTGAGAAATGGTTTGCCTAGCTAAGCACTAGTGACAGTCCAACAAATATAGTTTTTCCCCCCCTGCTATATTAGTGATGGTGCTTGTTAGTGCAAAGTTTCTGCATCTTCGGGAATCAAAACGTGCTATAAGTACCTACAAATATCTCAAACAAATTCTAAATCAGTCTCAGGGCCCATTTTGGCCAATTTCAGAATTCTAGCACAGCGGCTCTGCCATGCTGGCGATGGTGCCGACGCCCACGACGACAGTGCCCCTCAGGTCAGCTATTTTTGGTCATTTTTGGCCGGATTTGGCAAGTTTTTTATGAATCCCTGCGAGAAATCATGTTAAGGGGCCTCGGTTGGCTGAAAAAATACAAAAAATTAAAACTCACCGGTGGCGGAGCTCTCCGGTGTGGCGGCTCCTCCAGCTCACATTGTAGTTGGCTGTTTTGCTCCGGTCAACCTGTAGAGAAAGAAACACCGATCACAACGGAGGAAAAATTACGCAGAACAGGAATCGGGAAGGGTCTCATCGGAAGCATTTTGTAGAATTTTCTACGACGGTGCTGCCAGATTTTGCCCACATTTTTCGGTCAATTGGCTGGTCCTTTTACTCCAATTTAGCCAAAAGTGTGTTTAAAATTGAATTCTGGACAAAGGGGAAAATTCTTACCTCTTTTAGAGGTCGACAAGGGCTCCGGCGCAGCGGCGGGTGGCGGGGGTCTCCTTCCTAGCGGCTGTGTCTTCTTCTCCGGTGAGGGGGTCTGGCGAATAATGTTAGGGTTTGGTGTGAATGGGGGTTATTTATATCCGTCCGTATTTAATCTGGGCCGTCTATCGTGTTTGATTTAGACTATCCAATCGTGATTAAATAGGGAGTGAATCTGGACCGTTCATCGCGATCTAATATGGACCGTTTATCGCAATCTAATCTAAACTGTCTGATCGCGTTTAAATCTAGTCGTCCGATCGCATTTTGGGAGGAAACGCATTGGGGATATCCGTGCATGATGGAACATATTTGGGTCGTCCGATTGCAGGCACGCGGATCGCCCGTGTGGCCTCCCGCGTGGCATTGCATCAGCGTCCGCTACCACACGGTGCGTCCTGATTCGTTAGGGCTACTGACCAGGCAGCCTACGTGGTAAAAATTCTTCAAATTATATTTTGACCCCTAGTTTCTGATTTTTCTTTCAAAAATATCTCCAGAACCCAAATTTTCACCACTTTTTCCCCAAAATTATTTTTAATTTAATCCTCCACCTATTTTAGTTCATTTTTACTCTAAATTAAAATTAAAAAATTAAAAAATTATATTTATAAATAAATCTTAGATTACATTAAAAATTAATTTAGGGTATTACAACCCTCCCCCTTTAAAAAAATTTGGTCCCTCATATTTTTCTCTCTCACTCTCAATCAAACAGTTGGGGCTATTTGGCTCTAAAGTCTGATTTTAGCTCCCATGTGGCCTCTCTCGGTGTTTGATTTTGCCATAGGACCTTAACAAAAGGAATTTATCGGTTGCGGAGTAATATACTCTTTTGGTCCACAATGTCGACTAATATTTCTTCGTAGGACAGATCCTCTTGGAGTGAAAGAGACTCATGGGCCAAGACGTGAGAGGAGTCCGGGTTGTATTTACGTAGCATAGACACATAGAACACATTATGGACCCTGCAAAGTTCTAGAGGCAGTGTCAATCTGTAGGCAGTAATACCGATTCTGTCTAGAATTTCTAATGCCCAATAAACTGGAGATTTAGTTTCCCCATCTTGCCAAACCTACTGATTCCCTTTAAATGAGTAACCTTAAGGAACATCCGATCATTTTTCTCAAATTCCAAATCCCTCCTCCAGGTGTCCGCATAAATCTTTTGTCTGCTCTGAGCCGTCTGAATGTTCTTCCTGATCTCAGCTATTTTGGTTGTAGTCTCCTCTATGAGATCTAGGCCGAACAGTTTTCTGTCACCCACTTTTTCCAATATATCGGCGATTTGCATGGGCAACCATACAACGCCTCATACAGAGTCATGCCAATACTTGTTTGGTAGCTGTTGTTGTAAGCGAACTCTATCAAGAGTAGATGGTCATCCTAATGGCCCCCAAAATCAAGAACACATGCTCGGAGCATATGCTTAAGTGTGCAGATTGTCCTTTCTGATTGTTCATCGGTCTGAGGGTGGAATGCAGTACTAAGGGACAGTTTCGTCCCTATGGCTTGCTAAAGGCTAGACCAAAACCGCAAAGTGAACCTGGGGTCCATATCGGACACTACTGTTACTGGCACTCTATGTAATCTGACTATTTCCTGAATATATATTCTTGCCAACTTGTCCAAGGGATCGGTCATTTTGATAGCCAAAAAGTGGGAAGACTTAATAAGCTGGTCAACAATTACCTAGATGGCATCTTATCCTGAGCGTGCCTTAGGTAATCCTATCACGAAGTCCATGGTGATATGTTTTCACTTCCACTCTAGGATTGGTAATGGCTGAAGTAGCCCACCAGGGTGTTGATGTTCTGTCTTGACCTGCTGACATACCAAACACTTAGAAATAAAGTTAGCTATATCTCTTTTCATCCCGTTCTACCAAAATTGGGGTCACATACTTTGGTATATCTTAGTGCTTCCCGGATGCATGGCAAATTTTAAGCTATGGACCTCTATCATAATGTCCCTTTTTAACTCACTGTCACCTATAACACACACTCTGTTCTGGAATCTGAGCAATCCATTGGCATAGACTCGAAATTCTGAGTTAGCTCCATGTTCTGCATCTTTCTTGAGGGCTACTAAGGTGGGATCGGTGGGCTGAGCTTCCCTTATTCTCTGGATTAACTCAGCCTGAACAATCAGGTGGTGCAAACATGTGACTCTCTTCAGGTCATGAAGTCGTACCTGTTGTGTGGCCCCTATCTGCCTGCATTCTGATATCATCAAATGGGCTAATGTACCTGCAATTTTCCTATTGAGTGCATTGGTTACCACGTTACCCTTACCCGAGTAATACAAGAAGTCGCAATCATAGTCCTTAAAAAATTCTATCCACTTTTTCTTACGTATGTTGAGATCCTTTTAAGTGACTATGTGTTTCAAACTCTTGTGATCGGTATAGATCTGAAAGGTCTCCTCATACAAATAATGGTACCAAGTCTTCAAGACTTGAATGATTGTGGCAAGCTCTAAGTCATAGGTGGGATAGTTTCTCTCATGATTTTTCAACTACCTGGATCCATAGGTTATGACCTTCCTATGTTGCATCAAAACACAACCCAAATCTAAGTATGAAGCATCACTGTAAACTGTATATCCACCTGATCTGCTCGGCAAGGCCAACACAGATGCAGTAGTCAGCTCCTTCTTTAGTTCTGAAAAACTTCTTTCACAGTCTTCGTCCCACTCAAACTTGACATTCTTCTTTGTGAGCCGAGTAAGAGGAGCAGCTAGAATAGAAAACCCTTCCACAAACCTGCAGTAATACTCTGTCATCCTAAGAAAGCTACGGATGTTCTTAACCGATGTCAAATTTTCCCATCTGAGCACTGCTTCAACTTTTTTGGAGTTCACTGACACTCCATTCTTTGATATGATGTGTCCTAAGAAGGTAGTCTGCTCAATGCAGAACTCACACTTACTCAACTTTGCATACAGATTCTTCTCCCTGAGAACCTGCAAAACTTGAGTCAGATGGTGAACATGTTTCTCTTTGCTCTTTGAATAGACCAAGATATTATCGATGAACACAATGACGAACTGATCCAGGAATTGTCTGAAAACTCTATTCATCAACTCCATAAAGATGGCTGGAGCATTGGTTAGTCCAAATGGCATGATCAAGAACTCATATTGTCCGTACCTGGTTCCAAATGCTGTTTTGGGAATGTCTTCTGCCCTAATTTTTACCTGATAGTAACTTGAACGCATGTCTATCTTGCAGAAGACTTGGGCACCCTACAACTGATCAAAGAGGTCATCGATTTTGGGGAGGGGATACTTGTTTTTGATCGTGACCCTGTTCAGACCTTTGTAATCAATACAAAACCTCAACATCTAATCTCCCTTTCTTGCAAATGTGACTCCGCCACCCCAAGGGGACACACTATGTCAGATGAATCCATTATCCTGCAATCCTGTGATCTATTTCCTCAGTTCTTCTATCTCAACGCGGCTGATGTGGTAAGGAGCAACCGAAATAGGCTTGGTGTCTGGTGAAAGGTCTATGGTGAATTTGACTTCTCTGTCCACCAGCAATTCAGGTAGTTCATCTAGAAATACATCTGAAAAGTCTCATACTACTGGAATCTCTTGAATATAAATTTATTTCTTAGGTTTGTCCTATACCACGTCCGGGTTGGCTTCTGCATCCTACTGAGTGAGATTGTAAGCCATGCCCTAGATAGGAGGTCTGGCCTGATTCTGGTTTTTCGGGCACTCCCTTGCATAATGTTGGGCGCTACCACATATGCGGTAGGTGTTGTTGAGGCGATAGTAGGGTCAGTCCCTGTGATCCTTGCCGTAATGCTGACAGATCTTATCGCGTCCTGCTACTGGAACCTGAGGGGGAGCTTGAGTCATTGGCCTGGCTATCTTGTTCTGTTGAACAGGTGTAGTAGGTGCTCGTCTACGGTGTGGAGCTGATGGCCTGAGGTTCCCTGCTGCTTGAGGGAATGTGTGAAGGCTCCTCTCCACTAACTGTGCCTTGGCCAGAACAACCAAATAAGTACTGAGCTCGAGAACATACAACTGTTGTCTGACCTCAGGACGGAGACCCCACTCGAACCTTCTAGCCTTCCTGCCTGTGTCCATCATGCTCTCAGGAGAATATCGACCCAACTCCAAAAACTTGCGAACATATTCTGATACAGTCATGTCCCCCTGGACCAAGTGTGCAAACTCCATCTCCTTCAGATGTCGGAGATGCTTTAGGAGGTACTTTGCATGAAAGGCCGTTAGGACTATTCCCAAGTGACTGGAAAGGGCAGAATGGTCTGCTTGAGTTGCCACCAGCGGTCTGCTTCTCCTACCAGCATATAGGCAGCAAGGATGACCTTCTGTTCAGGGATCACCCCGAGGGTCTTGAAGACATTCTCTATCTCAGATAACCAGAATTCGGCCTCTTTAAAGGAGGACCCCCCTGCAAAAGTAGAAGGATTTAGTCTTTTATACCTTTCTATGTAGCTTGGGTCCATCATTAGAGGAGTTGGGTCCTGTGGATGAGGGACTAGGCTAGGCTGAGGATGGACTAAATGACCTTGCAGTGGTACTTGACGATACAGTGGAGGCACCGGATTGTACTGTGGTGGTGCTGGGTGATGCAGTGGCTGGGCACCAGATCATATTGTGGTGGTACCGGGTGGTACTGTGGAGGAGCAAGGTCATATTGAGGTGGCTCAGAATCCTCCTGCTACAGGGGTGGCTCAACCTGTGGCAGCGGGGGAGGGTCAAGCAGTTCCCTCCTTTCCTTCCGGGCCTGCTGGGCAACAATGAGTCTCTCCACCATCTCAAATAATTGCTCAACATTCTCTCTAAGTGAACCCTCTCGGGCTGCTCGGTTTAGTGGGGGTCTTCTTCTCCTCATATATATGTACCTGCATTTCACAAGGAATGGTTGAGTAACAATTCATTATTTTTGGTGTTTCTTAAGGGTTTTGTGTAAAGAATGGGTTCGAGGAGCGCGGCTCTGATACCAACTGTAACGATCCCAAAAATATCCAAAGAAAATAAATGATAATTAAAGTGCAGAAGCGAAATAAATATTCAAGGTTTACATTCCTTACACAATAACTTAAAGTACCAATTAGTGTTATGAAATTCACCCATTTGAAATAAATACAAAAAAATAAAGAAATGAACGGAAAATAAGGAAAACTAGCATTCTACTCGTAACCCTTTTACGGATCAGGCTTTGGATCCTAGTCCTCTTGATCTGAAATGGTTAATAGGGATGAGCTACACTAGCCTAGTAATAATATCACACTATATCACCAACACATAAATGAAGGTTGGTAGAAAAAAAATAAAAAAATAACTAATGGAGTACTAAATTAAGCAAATTCATTTATCAATAATAAAATCATTTACCGTCCACTTACCGTAGTGAGATTTATAGAAAATAACTTATAGAAAATAATAACATTATATATATTATGATTCCGTATATACTTGGCAACATAGCACATATTATACTTTTATATTCAAATCATCAAACAATAATTGTCCCTTTTTCCACCAGCCTGCTGGTATCCATGTGGGTTCATAGGGATGTCCCTGCTATGCGTGAACCTTTTTTCTTTAACATTCTCAATTACGGGTCGTCCCCATACCTGTCCGGTATGAGCGCCAAATTACCAAAGTTCAATACCCCGTCCGATATGATGGTGAAACGGGTCGTCCCCATACCTCGTCCGGTATGAGTGCCAAACTACCAAGTCTCCATACCCCGTCCGGTATGAGACACGTTCACGGTAGGGTTCTTTGTATACTCAGTTCGTTCACCATCTCCCAAGATATCCAATAAGGCTGTCGTTTCATCCAGTCACTTAATCACACAAGTTTTTCGTTTTTCTTCAGTCTCTATTTTTCTAATTCAACCATAAACACGTAAAACAACAATACATGCATTCAAAGCTATAAAATAAATCAATAAGGCACTATTATGCATTTAAACTATAAAAATAATCAACAGAGAATAGTTCTCGATTCTGCCTCCATTAGCAATCCGTAATTAATTCTGAACATTTTCTAACTTGTACAAAATATCGTATTTATTGTTAATTAGACTTCAAGAGATTCTTACTCAATTTGATACTCGAAAAGCTAAACTGCTGACTATGTCTACTGGCGGTCCCCGGGTTCCTTGAAATTTTCTTCGGGAATCAAAATCACCACTACATAGAAAACCACCACATAAAACCACCTAGTACCGCACGCGCCTCCACGTGCTCTCCCATGCGCCATCACCCATGCCATCACACAAGCAATCACACGCGCGGTCGCCGAAGTTGTCATACACCATCGCCGCTAGAAAACACCACAAAAACTCGTAAAACATCATATCCAACATGGATCTGTCAAAAAATGCCTTAAAACTGCCAAAAAATGCCTCAAATCTGGCATTGCGTGATTCAAATGCAATCACGGCAGCTCCGCATGCTCCGGCGATGGTGCCGCCGCCCGCGGTGGTGGTTCACCTCGGGTCAGCTATTTTCAGCCGTTTTTAGCCGAATTTGGCCGATTTCGCATCAATCCCTGCGAGAAAACATGTTAAGGGGCCTCAATTGGCAGAAAAAACATAAAAAATTAAAACTGACGGCAGTGGGGCTCTCCAGCACAGTGGCTCCTCCTGCTCATGTTGCGGTTGGGTGTTTTGCTCCAATCAACCTATAGAGAAGGAAACGGTTATCACAATGATGGAAAAATTATGAAGAACGGGAATTGGGAAGGGCCTCATCGGATGCGTTTTGTGAAATTACCCGCGGCAGCGCCACCGGGCTTTGCCCATATTTTTCGACCAATCGACCAATCTTTTTGCTCCGATTTGGCCAAAGGTGTGTTTAAAATTGAATTCTGGGCAAAAGAAAAAATTCTTAACTCCTTTGGCGGTCGAAAAGGGCTCTGACGTGGTGACGAGTGGCGGCGGTCTCCTTCCCGGTGGCTGGGTCTTCTTCTCCGGCGAGGGGGTCTGGTGGCTAGGGTTAAGGTTTCGTGTGAATGAGGGTTATTTATATCCGTTCGCATTTAATCTGGGTCATCCATAACGTTTAATCTGGACCGTCTGATCGCGATTAAATAGGGAATCAATCTGGACCGTTCATCGCAATCTAATCTGGACTATTCATCGCAATCTAATCTGAACCGTCTGATCATATTTAAATCTGATCGTCCGATCACGTTTGGGGAGGAAACGCATCTGAGCCGTCCGTGCACACAGGAACGGATCTAGGTCGTCCGATCGCGGGCACGCGGATTGCCTGCGTGGCACTGCATCAGCGTTCACTGCACGAGGCGCATCCTGATTCGTCAAGGCTGCTGACCAGTCATCCTACTTAGCAAAACTTCTCTAAATTATATTTTGAGCCCTAATTTTTTATTTTTCTTTCAAAAATACTCCCAGAACCCAAATTTTTACCCCTTTTTCCCCAAAAAAATTTCAGTTTAATCATCCACCAATTTTACTTCATTTTTACTTTAAATTAAAATTAAAAAATTGAAAAATTAAGAAATTATATTTATAAATAAATCTTAGATTGCATTAAAATTAATTTAGGGTATTACAACTTATAGATAAAAAAAATCATTCTTAACAAAACCATCTAAACCTTAATATGCTTATTTAAAAATAAATCCAAGTAAATTTTTTCTTCTTAGAAAGATCCAAAAACAACTGAATACTTGGTCAAATCTAAGTGGTAAAACTTACTTTCACAACTTATATCATAATGTTTGAGTAAGTTTTTAATTGTTTGTTGTGATTAGGTAGTTGAGAAGGAGCACAATCAAATATGACAACTAAATATAATGGAAGAATTAAAAAATCACTACTTAAGTAGTAACAGCAGTAAAAGAGTAATAGTCTTTCCGTAACTTGTTGAAGCCATCACTGCTTACATGGATTACCATTATAAAAAGCAACATAAGCACATTACCTAATAGTTTGTCCCACCTCATGCCAACATAATCCTTTAAATCGCTCGCTCTTCCTTTTTTTTTTTTGAGCTAAAATCTCTTGCTCGTCTAGTTAGAAAGCAAACTATAAGAGTTTATATTTTATTAGTGATATAATCAAATTTTATGAAATTACATTACAATATTGTAATTTTAAAAAAAATGAATAGAGTTTTATCTTTAAATTTAGAGGCAAAATGTCTATTTGGATATTTAATATAATATTTTACTTTAAAAATAGATAAAAATAAAAATTAAATTAAATAGACCGTATTGTACTTTTAGCACCAGTTGTTAATTGTTATTAGAAATACTGAAAATAAGTATATATTTTATCCTTGAATATAAAAGCAAAGCATCTATTTAAGTAGTTAATACTATATTTTAATTTAAAAATAGATAAAAATAAAAATATAAGTAACTTTGTGGCAAAATAAAATCATCATTAAAATTCATAAAATAGATGTTGTCAATGTCATTATTTTTTTGTGCAAACTCGCGATTTAAAAAAGTTTATAGCAAATAAGCTTTTAACAACATAAATCGTAGCTAAAAGCCCAAATAAGCACAAATATTTTTCCTATTTCTTGTAGTGCCAAAATATCAATGTCAAGTGCTAAAATGTATGCAATGAATATATTTTTTTTTTCAAAAAAAAAAAACTTAAACTCTTCATATAAAAATACTTCAATGATCAAAATGATTGTACCATTTAATATCAATGTGAATGTCATTCAACACAACACTTGTTGTACCAATTAACTTATCATATTGTTTCATGTCATCTATTAGTTTAACATAATCTATGATTTTTTTTTTTTTATCTGGTTGTGATGTAATTTGTATAATTTCAATTTTGTTAGTAGCAATTTTTATGGATGTTAATATTTTTTCATGCATATAGACAATTTTAATATAAGATTTATACTTATCTTTTTAAGGGTTGTTTTATACTAAATTAAAAATTTGATATCATGTAATAAAATAAAAAAATAATGAAAAAGGAAGTAATTAAATAAAATTAATAAATATAAAATAAAACTAACAAGACATGATTTTGATAGAAATAAAATAGAATAGAAAAAAAAAATAACATGCAACGAAATAAAATTGAAAAATAGAAATGAATGTAATAACTTAATATAATATAATATGAAAATTGAAGAAACTAAAACGATAAGAAATAAAAAAATATAAAATAAAACACATTTGTACGTAACCAGATATCAAATTTTGATTTGGATTGATTATAAAAAACAAAAAAAAACGATTCAAAATTGACCAGCTGCCTCGCAATATTATTTGCATTCCAATGTTTTAATAGAATTTTATTTATTTTAATTAAAATTTTATAAGATTATATTGACTATAAATTTAAATAATATTAATAAACTTGGAAATACTTGAGAATTGATGAATTACTCATGCCATTAATTCTGTTTTAAAAAATAAATCTTAATAATAAAAAAATGTATCCAATTTTGACACGTCACTCACAACAGTGTTAGCTTTTCACTACCCACCCCACGAATCGTCTTTATAAATCTCACTTCCTACCGAGAATTATTGAGCTTCATTTCATTCATACCGAACTTCCTCCCACAGATGGCAATGAAGCGTGCTGCTACTTCTGCAATTAAAGCTTTTGCTTCTTCTCAGACTTCCTTTTCAGGTTTATCAACGAATTTCGCCCGTAACCTCCATGTAAGCCTGTTTCTAATTCTCAATTATCAATTATCAATTTGTAAAATAAGAAGAAAATGAGAAGCATCTGATGTTGATGATCATCTAGTTTCCATAAATTTTCCGGCAGGGGATTTTGGAATTGGTTATTTATTTTTTATTTTTCCTAACAATTGAACTGTCTCAATTTAGTCTTGCATGCAGATTTTGGTTGACGATCATGGTTTATTGTGGTTACCGTGCATGTTAGGTCTTGCAGTGGTGTGACTGTGCCGATCGCAAAGCGAGGAGTCGATTTGTTTATTTCTGGTCTTTGATTCACTTATTAAATAATTAATTATCAATTTATTCTCGAGATACGAATTCTCTGTCAAAATTATGAGAAGACAGAGAAAACATCATCCGCTAGTTAAGATCTTGACAATGAAAGAAGGCTTATAGAGATTTTATACTCTTTTTTTTTTTTTTTTTATTTTTCCATCTTCTTGATGTGGTTGATGTATTAATGTCTATCTGTGCGGCTACAAGCAGGCGTCTCCAGGGAGCAAAAAGATTGTTGGGGTGTTTTACAAGGCCAACGAATATGCTACAGAAAATCCCAATTTCGTAGGCTGTGTGGAGAATGCATTGGGCATACGCAACTGGCTGGAATCACAAGGCCATCAGTATATTGTTACGGATGACAAAGAAGGACCCAATTGTGGTAACTATATATGTAGACTATAGCCCTTTCACGATGTTTATGTACATGCCTTTTCAGCTTAGGAACGTTATTAAGCCTCTACATTGATACTTCCATAAATATTATGTGATTATATTCCATAGAGTGTTTGGCCATTCCGTTCAAGGGTCTAGAAATGTTGAATGCACCTGCTGATCTAAAACTTTAAAAAGATTGTGGCTTACTGTCAACAGTTGGTTTGGTTTTATGGACTATGCTATCATCAGAAAGAGAACATTTTGTATCTGAATTTCAGTGGTGGATTGGAATCTCTGCTCAGCTATATGCACTTGATTATCTAATGTGTTAGTAGTTAATACATTAGTTGAGCCTAATTGGTTGAAGTGATAAAATTATCATCTAAATTTACTTTTTTCCTATTGTCCTCTTGTCCTTACTCAGAACTTGAGAAGCACATTCCTGATCTTCATGTGCTCATATCGACACCCTTCCATCCAGCCTATGTGACAGCAGAAAGGATCAAGAAGGCCAAAAATTTGCAACTGCTTCTTACAGCTGGAATAGGGTCAGATCACATTGACCTGAAGGCAGCAGCAGCTGCTGGGCTAACTGTTGCAGAAGTCACCGGAAGTAATGTGGTTTCAGTTGCGGAAGACGAAGTCATGAGAGTACTCATTCTTATGAGGAACTTTGTGCCTGGATACCAGCAAGTAGTTAATGGAGAATGGAATGTTGCTGCTATTGCTTGCAGATCTTATGATCTTGAGGGGAAGACTGTGGGAACTGTTGGTGCAGGGAGAATTGGCAGACTTTTACTCCAAAGATTGAAACCTTTCAATTGCAATCTTCTCTATCATGATCGGGTCAAGATGGATCCGGAACTGGAGAGTCAGATAGGGGCAAAGTTTGAGGAGGATCTCGATAAAATGCTTCCCAAATGCGATGTCATAGTTGTCAATACTCCTCTTACAGAGAAGACAAGGTATCATATACAACCTTATGTCTAGTTTTCCATGCGCCATGAATATCTGATTTTTAATTTTTTATGGCCTCCGACCCAAAGTCAAATATGTGAGCGTTAGAAATTGGGACTTCCTGCTGTTAAACATAGTCATAATCCTTTGGATTTTTATCAAGGAAACTCATCAAATTTTGATGTTGTGAATCAGGGGGATGTTTAACAAAGAAAGAATTGCAAAGATGAAGAAAGGAGTCCGTATTGTCAACAATGCCCGAGGAGCAATTATGGATACACAAGCAGTTGTCGATGCTTGCAATAGCGGACAAATTGGAGGTAAGAACTAGTTGAAAGTTGGTATTTGTAGATGGGGAATCCTATATATGGTGCTGCAGGTTTACATACTTAGATAGTTCTTTAAGATTCCTTGCAAATGGCATGTGGAGTTAGTTCAGAAGTTTTTTCCGCCTTAATCTCTTAGAACAAATGCCTTTGTGTCACTTTCCCCTTGCTGAGAATTAATTTTTGTCGGAAAAGGGTTGGTGAGTTTTTGTAAAAATGTGTTATTTACACATTATCTGGAAGCAATCTCTCATATCAGTTTCTTTCATTCAGGTTACAGTGGGGATGTTTGGAACCCACAACCAGCGCCAAAAGATCATCCATGGCGTTACATGCCAAACCAGGCTATGACTCCTCATATTTCTGGTACTACCATTGACGCACAGGTAATTCGAGTCATCAAGTAAGATTTATTACTTTTCTTTATTTCAAATCATCCAACTCCTCACAATCATATATTGATATTGCACAGTTGCGGTATGCTGCTGGAGTTAAGGATATGCTTGACAGGTACTTCAAAGGAGAAGACTTCCCTGCAGAAAACTATATTGTTAAAGATGGTCAACTAGCAAGTCAGTATCGGTGATTTTGTGCTTCCAAAGCCTGCAGAGTCTTGGTAAAACTTTGTCCAGGTCTTTAAGTTCCATTTCCAAGTTTAAAAAAAAATAATAATAATAACAATAAAGTTGTAATGACTGAAGTCACAACAGTAGTATCATCTTCATGTGTGTGTGTGTGTGTGTCAGTTTTAAAATTTTAAGTCTGTAAATGGATGAGTTTCAATAATTGACTGTTTTTTGCTGGGTATATCGAATTTTTGTCATCTTTTGTTCAATAAAATGAATAGTAGGAGGTATTGTTTATAATACTTTATAAACTATATTGTGTTCTTTTAAAGAAAAAGAATTGTTGTGTTCTTGACTTGGGTTTCCGATAAGGAAAGATACTAAACAGAAAGATTGATTGTATTAGTATTACTTTTGAATTGTTAATCAAGTAAACTTGGGATTTGGAGTAACAAGGAGGATATCATTTAAGTGTCTGTATTCTGTTTAAGGAATTGAAGATCCTTCATTTGCAATTGAATTGCTTCTTTTGATAGAGGCTTTGGCTCCACAACATCATCATTGCCTTCGGCTACCCTCCTCGCCTTGTCTTTCACGATTCTTTGAATTTCCAAGTGCTTGATTGTCGGGAAAACAGCACTGAGCATCATATTTAATAGTCTCTCATCTTCATCTTCTATAACTTCCTTGTCAAAACAACAAACATAAATTGCTTCAACTGCCTTCTCAACTCGAATCTCCATGGGGATTACTGGAGCAGCAGTCTTCAGTTTTGCTCTTCTCTGAACCATACACAATAATCTTTTCTTCATTCAGTATTACAGAATCATAATAATTTAACTCAGATACTTTTGACATGTCAGAGAACTATGTGTTGAAATAGAAGCAACCAAACTAGGTAACTGAAGCGAAAAATTACCTCTCTTGCCTCATTCATCAAAGCGATAAAATTCTGCTCTTCAAATTCAATGTCATTTGAAATTCGAAGCCTCGCTACTCCTTCTAGGATCTCTTCTGATTTTAAAAGGCCAGCACCAACAGCAGAAACCCAACAGCACAGTAAAACGTATAGAGGATCCCCTGCCTACCCAGTAATCAACACACAACAACTCGTTCCAATTAAGAACAACAAAGAAAAGAAAGAACACCCACGAAAAATAAATCAAGATTTTGACGGAATCATATTCTTAAGTTCTTACCCAAAACAATATAGTGTCAAGAAGAGCGCATGATGAGCATATAAACTAGTATAGATCTTAGTACTTGGTCAATATGAGATTATATTCTTCTTTGACACACTCTTCTCATATAAGCGAAACACATTCATAAATAGGTAGGCAGGAACGAATCACCAACCCGATATTATGCATGACTAAACTATGATGCAAAATTGACTCTGATTGCATGTTTGATTCTTACCAAAAATTATATGCTATGAAGAAGAGTTACATGACAAGCATATAAGCTAATATAAATCCTCATATTTAAATAATACTGAATTACATCCGTTAAAACACATAATCATAAAAAATTTTGGCGAATATCATCATCAACACTTAAACCCAACAAAGTAGCATAAACGAACTTAGCAATAAATGAAACATTCTATGACTCGATCTAAGAACTTGGATCCTAAATTAGAGCACCTCAGACTCGCAAGGTATTTAAATCCAAAATACTCTACCATTGAGCCACCTCCTCAGGTGGTATAAGATCAAAATTCTAATCGCTAAACATGTATTCAACTTGTGTGATTACTCAATAATGTCAAAAGAAAAAAGGTATGCTTAATTAAGTGAAGCAAAACAATAGCTACTATACCTTGCCTCTTCTGTCTTGGAAATCATAGAAAGCTCTTGAGTCATTGATGCTGCACTTCTTTCCCACCCTTCTCCGAAACTCTGCAAAATCAACAATATCGCTACCTACGCCGCCTTCATCGTTGAGTATTCTGGCGACAAGTCCGATTACAGGCAGCGAGCCGATCACCTTGTTGGCGAAACCGGAGATGGAGTTTGAATTCTCCATGTAAGCTCTGACGGGGAGGTGCCATTTTGCTCTGGTGGTTGGTGTGGAGGTAGCAGCAGTGATTTGGTGGAAATGAATTAGAGAAGGGGAGATATTCTTGCAGGAGGTTAGGGTTTGGATCAGGGTCACCATAGTTGTTGATATGTTGGTTTTGGCGTAAATGCTGGCCCCTCGTTTATATATGTTATCCAGAGTGAGGGTTTTGATTGGCTGTTGCTGATGCATGAGAGAAAGTTGTACAGGAGCTGAGAAGTTGGATCACAGCAGATCATAGCCGGTTACTCGTAGTCTTAAAAGGCTCGTTAACAAAGCATTAAAAGAAAGTTCTGTTTACCATTTTGATTATTTAAGGCAGAATATAATGATCGACAAAAGAAGACCGCAAGTACAGAAAATTCTTGGATAAAGGATAATAGTGAGGAAGAGATTATGGGATTTAGTTCGGTTAACTGTTGCATGTTTTATTTGTTGTTCAGGCAGTTTTATGTTAAAGGGTTAAAGTTGAAACGATATGTGCAATTTAAATCAGAGCGGATTGGATTATGTTCAGACCGGTCCTCATTCCAGGACGAAATGGACCAAAGAGTACGGTATGTTCCGTTTCGGTTCCAGTCATGACTAATAATAATTTTTTAAAACATATATATTTATTTATATTAGGTTCAATACTAATTGATTCTTATATTATTTTTACATATTCCAGTTGATCCTTGTACTAATTTTTTTTTTTTTTAAATTATTTTGGTCATTATATTTTAAAAAATATATATATATTTATATCAATTCGTTAAATGTAATTATCACTATTTCGAAAAGATATATTTGTAGCATTATATTGGGAATAAACTACCATACTATTTATGTAAGTTATTGATAATTTTAAGTTATTTGTTGTTGCCACCACATGACTTTCCTTATATTTTGACAAATTTTGTAGTTTTTCTTTATTACCAATCATACAATTTAAACAACTCACATCAAATCCAATCCTTCTCATAATCAATTTGATTACATTTTGTTACTGTAAGAGTTAGTTCATCATCTTTTTACAGCAAAGAATGTCTCAACTTCTTGTTCCTCCTCACTTTTGGAAGTAGCGATGTTACTCTTTACAGACTTTTTCTTTGACCAATAAGTTTTCACCCTGTAAACCTCTTTCCCACAATTATAGCACTTCCCTTCAAATTTTTTTCTCTTGCCATGGTACTTTGAAGCTCCCCTTGCAAGAGCATTCCTTTCATTTTGATGAAGTTTTGTCTTATCTTTATTTATTTTAGATCTATCGACGACATATTTCTTAAAATTTTATTTATTTTTTTTTTTTTGGCATAGAGCATTTTTCTTCACCCTTTATTAAAACTCCTCCATTTCTTAGCCAAGGCTTCTTGACCAACAAACAAATTCTCAAACTCAACAAGTGATGTTGATATTCGGGTCTCAAACTTTGGATAATTATTTTCTTCATCATGATTCATCTAATTAGAACTTGTGGATCAAACTCTAAAATTTTACGCATAACAACTTCACCTTGTGGAAGTGTCGAACGATTGTCATATTGTATCGTGCTGTTGATAGTAACTCACTCTCGAGAAGTTAATTATTGAGTCATTTTTCTTTGGGAATAACTTGACTAACGTATTCCAAACTTCTCTGGGGGGTTTTGGCATCCCGAGTGTACTCTAACATGTCGTCTTTGATTGTATCATTACTTTATCCATTTTTATCTTTTATTTCCACAACTACAATTTGCATCCTTTGCTTCCAGTTGTGAAACTTTGTTCATGTACATGACCTCCCATAAATCTTAGCCTTCCATGTAAGACATCGTACATGTACAGTAAAATTTGTAGTTTTGAATTGTTTAACTTTTTTATTTTGCCAACAACTTGAATATAGTTCATCTTGTCAATAAAAAACTCTCACAAAAATTATTATAGAAGTCTCTTAACCTAACTTTGATACCATAATGTTGAGAAACATAACAAAAATTATATATATATATATATATATATTGTAGAGAGGAATAAAGAAATGCACTCAATAAAAGATATATTACAAAACAAGAAATGAGGTTAATAAGGTCATTTGATGCAAATGAGTTTGACTTATATAAATATTCAATATCTGCCACTAACTTCTCCACAAATACAGTAACTTCTCCAGTGATGCACTAATTTTTTAACTAACATACTAACTTCGCCCCTTAACTTCTTCACTAAGACTCTCTTGATTAGGTAAAAATAAGTTATAGTATTTATCTTAACAAATAGAACTAATAGAGATAACAAACTTTGGCCAAATAAAAATCACGTGTTGATTAATGTTGTAACTTTAACAACATTTTCTATTAATTTTAAATGCATATTTTTCTTTTATTTTCTAATAGAAAAATTAACATGGTTAAATCATGTTTTGATATTTAAAAAAAAAATAAAAATAATTCAAGAAAATGATTTGACTAATGAACTAAATTAATAAATCAACAATAGAAAAAATAGGTCTAAGATTATTATTAATTTATTAATCTATTAGTTTTCAATTAATTAGTTCAAGTTATTTTTTTGAATTATTTTTTAAAATATTCAAATATAAAACATATCATTTTACATTGTTCAATTAGAAAATAGAAGAAACTGAGCATTTGAAACAAATAAAAAAACTTTCGAGAACTAAATTATAACGAAAAAAAAATATAAAAAACTAAATCGTAATATGAGACTAATTTGGTAATTTGCTATTAAAAGTATATTAGAATTAGGTGCAAGAAATATAATGTTGATTTTAATTATTTTTAAAATTAATGTACTAATATACATAATATTGTTAAAAAAAATAATATCAATACATAATTTGATCAGTTAAAGCTATCAATAATTTCTCTTGACAAATATATGATTTTCCCTCTCACATTTGAATCTTATATTTTTTTCAATATAATGAACCAAGAGGAGAGGAACGTGGGAAGTATAATGGAGTTAATTTATAGTAATTGGTGATGGGAAATGATATTTAAAAATAATTAATTTTACTATTATTTATCATACGGAATTATATTTACATTATATTTTTTTTTATTCTATCTATAAGGTAAGAATTGTAGGAATCTATTAATTAAATATATTTGTTAATTAATAATTATTACCATTTAAAACGTGATCAATTTAAATATTATTTATTAAGATTTGTTTATACAGGAAAGATTTCCTTTCGCCCAGTTATATATTGTTTTACTTTTAAGTGTGAGATTTGTTAAATGCAAAATCAAAACTTTTAAGTATTTTATTTTATCATTTTATATTTTGTATGTATGTATGTACATATATATATATATATTTATATAAATAATTTTGATCATTATTATCGTATATTTATGTATTCAAATCTTTTATGAGAATTCATAATTTTGTTACGTTTAATAAATTTTTTATGCTTTACATATATTTTAAAGAAATATAAAATTCATTTATATTTAATAATTCATATTTTAAATTATTCTTTTGTACGCTAGGTATTTAAAACTGTAGTTTAATTATAATATATAATTTGAACTATAAATAGAATTAAAAAATAACTAAAAAATGTTTCTCCTGAAAAAAATAAAATAAAAATGTATAATGAGATAAATTTACCCCTTCTAAAATTTGAAATTTATAACCAAAAAAATTTCCGTTAAGGTGCCTCTCTCTCTCTCTCTCTCTCTCTCTCTCAATGGGCAGGCCCCTAACCAGGGGATTTTGACTTCCGGCTCCACGAAAACGTGACTCCCAGTTGGCGGCACCACACTTCTCCTCCATCTCTGCTTCCCTTCAGAAACAAAAAGCTTCAAGTACCGCTCTCTCTCTCTCTCTCTCTGTGTCTTTCTCATATTCATAAACTCCTTTACATTATCATTTCTAAATCTTCAGACAATCAAATACCTACTCTCTGCCGTTATCCTTTTATCAAGCTATTGTTAGTTTCCAGATACAGTGGGAGAAGGAGTAAAGAAAATTTTCAGTATATCAGCAAGTGAGAGTCAAAATGGGAGCTTACTGCAATGAGGAATTCTCCCTCTCTCCGGTTTACAGTTCCATTTCATCACAGGATATTAGACTCTCGAAGCACGTTCACGATAATGTCCATGGCAACATTTACCTCGATCCCGTAAATCTCACTTTCTCTAGCCTATTTTATTTATTTATTTTTCAGATTTATCTTAAAATGTTATTCCGTTATTTTATGATTTTTCTGGTTTTTTAATATCGATGGATTATTGAAGATTCATGTTGTTTTCGAGCTTGAGATCTATGGATTGAAATTGCATTGTGCTTTTTATCTTCTGTGTCAAAGCAGAATAGGATTGTAAGATTAAGCAAAATTGATTTCAATTATGGTAATCTTTAAAGCTCATTTAGTGCCTACTTTGTATTTGCACAGGATTCCGTGTGTGTTTGTGTGTTGAGATGAGGATGTTAAGCCTCATGTATGCTCAGCTACTGGTGGCTGACTACTGTTTTTGATGCGCGAGCACATTTATCAAATTTTTCATATATCTACTAGTGGTGTAATGGAATTTGACCAGTGTTTTCGTCGTGATTGATTGCAGCTTTGTTTGAAATTCGTTGATACCGAGCAGTTTCAGAGGCAGGTTCTTTCAATAACGACTGTGTTTTCTGTGATCTTTTATTCCTCCATTATAGTTTTTATAGGTTTTGTTTATCACGTTACTAGCATTGTATTTAACAATTTGGTCTGTTCCAATATCTCAGGCTTCGGGACCTTAAGCAACTTGGTAAGTTGCGTGCCTATTCTCTTTGATCTCAATTGACTGTTCTCTTCTGTTAAATAAGCAACGGGATGGTTCTTTCACAAGAATACTCTTTAATTTAGTGAAACATACGTATAGAAAGAATCCCAAAATGGATTCTTTTCCAGTGAGGACATTTTTCTCATCAGCATGCCACAGGCACTCACACTCTTCTATTCAACCCTCTGATGACAGCAGAGAGCTGGTCTAAGATTGTGATAGTTCTACTAGCATAATGACTAAAAACAAGATTTTTCCTTAAGGGAGTGAGTAACTAAAAGCACTGGGGGCTTTAACAACCAAGTAAATATTGTGCTCTCCTATCCAAGAAGAAAAAGAATGAAGTTTGGTATATCTCTGTCTAAATTGGTTATGTTTGGAAGTTTTTTTTCAAAGTGGATCTTGATTCATCATGTTATTTGACTGAACCACACAAATTTTTGCATCCTTTATGTCTTGCTTATTTATTTTATTCACACAAAATATTACACACATGCACAAGTTTCCTACCATCGTAAGTAAAAATTTAAAGGGACCGTGCTCATTAAATCTCAAACCACTTAACATGGTGGGTTACACTAGTTTAAGCATTTAGCTAACTAAAATAAAAAGTAAAAGATTACCCAGGTTGGTGGATTAGAAATGATAAGATAAGCGTAATGATTAGCTCAATTTTTTGGAGAAGAAATTTCAAAGGGATGCAGCTATGAACTTCTCAAAAAATTATCTTGCTATACAGCATGTTGGAAAAAAATAAAGGGGGTGTGGTTGCTCTCTGTTTCCCCCTTGCTTCATTACTTATCAAAAGCATTTTGACAATAAATTCTAGTGCTTTTTGTTATTTTATGTATATACAAGGAAAAAGCCAAAACAATTATATGGTTATATTTTATGAAAACAACTATACATCCTAAGTTTCCAGCCAATATTTCTATGCGCATATTTTTTCTTTTGGTTTTTGGTGAATATCATTGGGCATCAATGTTTCTGTTCCATTATTTGCTCTTTAGGTTTGTTTGCTTTTTATTTTTGACCTCCTATGCGATAGAACGACCTTCTTAATGTCTCTTCGGGATAAGGCACATGTGCCTTATTGGAATATATCTTTGGCTATTTTCCAAAGAGGTTGAGTTGCAAGTTTGTATTGAGTTCCCCCGCCCCTGTATTTCTATTTTTTTGTCCTTTTCTTTGGTTAGAAAGATTGGTATTCTCTATAATGTACTTTTTCTTTGAACCAAACTGCTACTGCTAGACCTATAGCAATTGCTGTCCCCGCATCTAAAACATACTACGCATTGGCATAAGGGGCCTTGTGGTGCACACATGACACACTAGCATGATGGACTGTCCATGCATCAATGCCATGCCCATACATAATAGAGAGTCCGTAGGATGATTTTTGGGTCCCATAAGGCCAACAATCTCCCTCATGACATCCAGGGGTCTCGAACTTGCGACCTCTCTATGTACCATTTCTTAGGATCGAGCTCCTATTCTAGACCAAAAGCAATTGGTCTTCGTCAGTGTAAACTTCATTGGTATTGTACCAGTCCTTAGGATTAAGCTTCTATTTTAGACCAAAAGCGGTTTCTATTGGTCAGTGTAAACTTTATTTCCATTAAACAAACAGCACAGAGCCTCACATCTATATTGTGCTATAAGTAGGCATGAGGGACTTTGCAGTGCATGCGTGGTATATCAGTAGGTTAGGTTGTCAATTTACTGATGCCATGTCCATACGTGACAGCAAGTCCATATTGTGATTGCTAGTCCCCAAAAGACCAACATTCTTCTCTTTTCTCTTTCTAGCAAACTCCTTTTTGTATAAATAAAAAAGAAGTGATTGCTTTGGTGTTGATTGTTAGTTGATTTCCGTTGGCTCAGTATTTGCTTCTGAGGAAAAAAGATAATTATGTCTTTCAGGAATGGCAAACATGGTTTTTCCCGGCGCTGTGCATTCTAGGTTTGAACATTCTCTTGGAGTATACAAGCTTGCTGGTGAAGCTGTTCAAAAGCTTAAAACTTACCAGGTATATAACTATTTGATAGATTAGTCCTGTGTTTTTGTGCTGCTGAAAGAATTTTAAATATTTTCTTTATATCTTGAATCCTTGTAGGGCCTTGAACTCGGTATTGACCACTTTGATATTCAAACAGTGAAACTTGCAGGTATCCTTTAATGGGCCAAAATACTCTGTGAGCCCTTGTACCATTAATTTTTTCTATCTAAACTCCCATACTTTCAAATTTTTATGAATTCAACCCTTAACAATAACGACCATTTATTTGCCGTTAACGGCTGGGTACATGGCTGATGATGCATCAAAATCATGACACGTCAACAATGATATGGTGCATGACGTGGTAGGATTGAACATTAGTGTTGAGGGTTAAATTGCTAAAAGTTTGAAATTATAGGGCGAAAATAGACCAAAAAATAGGACATAGGTTTAGATGAAAGAAAATCATATAATACAGGGGCTCATAGGGCATTTTGATATTTTCTTTTTCTACTTTTTCATTTTTGTTAATTGAAATTGCCCTACTAAATCAAATATTATGTGGATTGAAATGCTTAAAGAATGTTGAATTCTACAATTTAATAAGATTTGAACTCGTAACTTTTAAACAAATTAGAAGTTTTAAATGGAAGTCAGACATTGCAATTTTTTGTTCCTCTTATTCTTTATTTGTATTTCTTTTGGGGAAGTTGTAAATGGAACATGACCGAAAAATAAGGTTATGAATTACCTCTCTTTCTCTCTCTCTTGTACATCTTAATGAGTTACGTGGTGCAAATATAGTTAACTAATTACATATGATACTTTTTATTTTTTAAAAATAAATTGATATAATCTAAAATATATTGTTTGGAATAAGAAATGTATATAAAATAATGCTAACTCTAAAAGTTAAATATTTATAAAAAGTTCGAAGCATACTATAAGCTCCTACACTATTTGATTTTTTTAATCTTATCTCTTGTACTATTTTTTTGGTCGACTTTGGCCCTGTACTTTTAAATTTTTACAGATTCAATCCTCAGCACAAATCTTCAAACCTGGCCATTATGTGTCACTTCATTGTTAAAGTTTCATGATTATGACACGTTATCATTCATGTGTCTAGCCGTTAACAGCCTTCAAACGGTTGTTAATGCCGAAGGCTGAATAAATAAAATTTGAAAATATAAAACTAAAATAGACTAAAAAATAGTATAGGGACTTACTTAGAAAAAATCAAATAGTACACGGGCTCTTAGGGTATTTTGACTATTCCTTATGTCTCATTGTTTTCTCTTGTCTAGTCAACTGGTTCCTAATTTTTTGATGCACAAAATGTAGGACTTCTCCATGATGTTGGCCATGGGCCTTTCAGTCACTTGTTTGAACGAGAGTTTCTACCTAAGGTTCTCAATGGTGCTAAATGGTATGTGTCAGATGCCCCAATGGAATATCTTGATTTCTTCATTCTTCTGATTGCTGATCATGAGAACATGGAGTCTAGTTCAGAAACTTAAGATTTTTACTTGAATATCATTTTTTCTTGTGAACATGATTATTTTTGCAGGATGTTTCCTTTTTAAATGTATTAATTTTTGTGTCTGGGAACGGGTTGAGAGGGCATATGGTTAAGGTATTACGGACGAAGTATATTTTTGGTTTTTTATTCCTTGGCAAGTATAGTTTTTGAAAGACTTTGCTTACATTATTATTACTAAATTTTTCCCAGTTGATCTATTTGACAAATTCTTTTCCAACCTAATTGCTCTGTGAATAGTTTTGATTATTTTTTTGTGGCAATTTAATATTCCAGGTCTCATGAGCAAATGTCAGCAAAGATAGTTGATAATATTGTTGACGAGCACCATATTGAAATTGACTCTGATATGGTTAAAAGAGTAAAGGTAAGTTCATCTTCTTACGAGTCTTCTGCTTCCATTTCTTCTCTGTCTTCTCTCTGGCATATTATCTCTGGTTTTGTCGTGTTAACACTGGAAATATTTGCATTCTCAAGTCATTTAGAATACTTTCTTAGAAAAAGTTAAGATAGAATATTACTAAAATGATGTTAGAATATAGTGGAGAAGTCAAAATTTTGTTTGAGTGAATTACTGCATATGCCTAAAATTTGTATTATAGATATCCAATATTCTTAAGTGTCTATTTTTCTGAAATAATCTCAAGGGTTCACAAGAGTGACCTTATAGCAGTTTTATAAAGTATCTGTCCCATTCAGAAAGTTTTGCTTAAATTTGAAGCCAAAACCAGGTAATATGCCCTAGATTATTTATCAGCCAAATCTTCTTGCTGGTTGATAGTGTTAGAAATTTCCATTTTCCTTCAGAATTTTTTCAAGTTCTCCATTGCCATGAATTTGCTATAACCTGTGTTTTTTCTTTCAGTTGTTTCATGGTGAAAAAATCAATGCATATGATTCCAGTTGGAACTAAAAGCCTATGCAATATTTTAATTTCCATAATTAGTATCCATTTATTTATTTGAATGGTTTTTTTGCAGGAAATGATACTAGCTAGTTCTGAATTTTCTCAACCCAAAGTAAGATTCTTCTGGGTTTCTTTATCTCATAGGCATAGCATGGCTCTTTGTGGTGTGCTTTCTTAGTTGCTTTCCAAAACAAAATATTGGTTTTAGAAAAATTAGTATTTGCTGATGTACTTTGTAGTTGCTTTTCAATAATTTTTCAATTGGAAAAAACAAATTGAGCTGTTTCTCAAAAGTAGGTTACTTTCTCAAAGTAACAAAATTTTCTTTGGAGGGAAGTAAATAGAAGTCATTGGTAAGTTTAGTTCTAATACTCTAATATTTTCAAAAGATCAATACAGAATATGTATAGATAAATTTCAACTTTTGGAAAAAATAAAACTTTTTTTTAGATTATTGTTTCCCCATAATGTTTTTTGAATGTGTTTTTATCGCAAATAAATATTTTTTGAAGCATCTCAATAATATTTTATAAAAAATAATATTCCAAACACTTATTACCTTTGATTAGTACAAACCTTTGATCGTAACAACTAAAATGAATTTCTCTTGAAATAATTTCCCACAACATTATAAGACGGCGCATATATGCTTCCTAACAGTTTGTTGATTTTTTTTTATTACTTTTGTTGACATGGATTTACTTTCCTTTGATTTGTAGGAAATGGTGGAAAAGTGCTTTTTGTATGATATTGTTGCAAATGGTCGAAATGGAATTGATGTGGACAAGTAAGTGGTTTTTGTGAATTTTCAAATTTTTATCATTCTTTTCAGCATCATGTTGTTACTACAATTGTGGCGTTCACATTGTAATTTTCAAGATGTTGTCCACATACAGGTTTGATTACATTGTCCGTGATTGCCGAGCTTGTGGCCTAGGATGCAACTTTCAGTTTCAGAGGTTTTTTACTCTTCTCTTCTATTGATTCCTTTTATTGATGGTGAGCAAGCTTTATACACACCGCATCACTTGCAGATTAATGGAGACAATGCGGGTATTGGGTGGTGAAATTTGCTATCGTGCTAAGGACTGTTCGTATCTTATGTCTAATTCAATTGTTATATTTGTATTTGCTTGTTTGTATCCCCTGCTTATTATTTGTTAATTTACTAGATCTTACTGTCTACAAGTTATTTTGTACTCGAGCTGATTTGTATAGGACAGTTTATACACATCCAAAAGTAAAGGTATGAAATAGAACATCGAAGTGATTCTTCTTTATAATGTGATTATTTCTGTATGATAATACTTTTATTTTTTTCTTCCACCTCTTCTAGTAGTCTCTGGAGCTGCTGGGTCTCTAATGCTATAGTGTTACAATTGCAGGCAATAGAGCTTATGGTAGCAGATGCCTTGTTTAAAGCCAATGATTACCTAGAGATCTCATCCTACATTGAGGATCCATCTCAATACTGGAAGGTTTTTGCTACATCTTAAAATCTAAACTATTTAGTTCTTGTGGTTAGAGAATTTATGTTGTCTTTGTTTCTTGCAAAATGCAGTTAGATGATACAATACTCAAAACGATTGAAACAGTTGTGGACCAACAACTTAAGGAAGCAAAGGAATTGATCTTGCGCATCCGCAGAAGGAATTTGTACCAGGTAGTGTAGCTCTTGTGATTAGACACCTCCATTTTTTTAGTACGTAATGATCACATGGAATGAAATGACTGCTATTTACTTCTCTTGGTTCATGCTTGCACATTGTTAAATGTTATGTTGCAATCGTGTATTGTGAAAAGTAAAGCTTAATGATTACTTTCCTTCTCTCTGGCAGTTTTGTAATGAATATGCTGTTCCCAAGGACAAAATAGAACATTTCAAAGATGTTACTGCACAAGATATAGTTTGTTCTCAGGTCCTTCCAAATCTTTTGCTTTGTATTTACATTTCTGGTTATATTTGTGGTTCAAGGCCTTCTTTAATATTGTTTGAAGCATTTTAAGCAGAAAAATGGAGTCCTTTTAAAAGAAGAAGATATTGCTGTCAGCAATGTTAGGATCGATTTAACTCGTGGAAGGCTTAATCCGCTGGAAAGGTATGTGAAGAGCATGTTACCATTGAACAGGCAATTCCTTTTTCTCCTGCTCTTTTGGGATTATATGCTGACACTTTTTTTTTCCTCTCTTCTTCCAATTCTTTGCCTGTTGTGTTCTCTTCCAGCATCAACTTTTTCAAGGTAAAGAAACTTTTAACTGATTTCATCTTTCATTAGCTGTATACTTGACAACACTGGTTGATTCTTGATGTTTGTGGTCAATGGTTAAATTTCAGTTACTAAGGAAAAGAGGCTTTTGTAATTGCAGTCTGAATTGTACGCTATAGTTGCAGTGACTTATGACATGATCAGTTTCATCCTTGTATAGATATTGCTATTGATTATAAAGTAGTGCTCTTAAATGTCTTATTTGGTGCTTGCTAGCATGAAGGGATTTGCTGTTTTGTTTTTAAATATTAATTCTCTGGGGATTTGGGTTTGTCTATAAACTGCTTTAACATCCCCTGACCCAATTTACCTGTTTGGTAAATTGAAAAGGTATTTAAGAAAATCCACTTATTATGAGCACAAGTAAAAAAGAACAGAAAGAAAAACACTTCGATCTTGACTTTTTTCATATTGGCTCAACATGCTTATTCTTTCAACATGTTCTATTACCTATTTAATCCCAAATTTTATACATTTTCTTTTATCAACATACAAAAGTTATTATTTTGCACAATAAGTACACTTAACTATTTATTTTCTAAAACAATGCGTAGATGCTTTTGGGTTACTTATGAAAACCTAATGGTTCAAGCATTTTTCCTTCATCAAATCAAAGGGCTGTCCATGAGCTAAATGGCAGTCCTGCTAGAGACTCAGAGGACGACTTTTTAATGTATTTGAGAATGACTTTCATATGAAGAGATGGGTAGTAGAATTCTTCAGACTTCTGTTAAAATTTTATTGTATGGACAATACTAGCATGAAGATTTTCTGGAAATGGCTTTTATAAACGTTCTCAAATGGATCTCCAGCAGACGAAGAGGCAGAAGACACTCAGAATAGCACAATTGGAGATCCTGGAATTCTTTTGTTTGCATTAATGCATTTTCAGTAGTTTTCATGTCCTTCTCCCTACAGCTTGTTACTGATTTGGTTTCTGCTCAGGATTATGAGAATGAAGAGAAATTCCCAATACCGGATGAGCGTATTAGTCACTTGCTACCTTCATTTTATCAAGATATGATAGTGAGGGTGTACTCCAAGAAACCTGAACTGGTTTGTTAATTCCTTGTACCCTTTATCATGCGTCTATGCTCATATTTTGACCAATTACGTTATATTTCTCTTACATGTGGAAACAGGTAGGAGCAGTGTCTGAGGCTTTTGAAAATTTTCAATTAAGAACCTATGGGATCAAAGCTCAGATACATGCAACACCAGAGAAGAAGAAAAGGCGGTTATGAGATAATTCATTTGTGCTATTATTTCCATATTTATTATAGTTTGTTGAAATAAAAATTCTTTTTAAATTCGTAAATCTGTAAAAATTAAACATATAATATCGTACTGAATTAATGTGAAATATAAGCGGAAAGATAGCTGGATCCATCGGAGAAGATTTGTTCGTGTCTGTTGGTAGGATCTTCTGAATCAACACAGCACTTTGAAACTAATTTTTTCTGGTGATAGGATTTCAAAAAAATAAAATGATAAACTTGTGATTCGTGGATCATAACTGTTTTTTACATCAATAAACATTTGTCATTTTCATTTCGCCCATCATAAAATGAGAATATTACAAAAATGATATCTGCACATTACAAGCCTATAATTAAATCCGATGCATTAAAACTCAATATTGTTTAATTATATTTGATCACTTTTAAACGAATTCATTAAATTGATAGCTTGATACGCATATCAAGATCCACATTAAGCCTACATGTTAGAAAAAATCTAATAATTTTTCACTTAGACTTTATGTGAACTTTAATTATGCGTTAAATAACTTAGGAGTACTCAAAATTGTGCTATAAATACTTGAATGTATCATCAAATAATTTCGTCCATCGATCATAAAGACGTAGGATCAAAGCGGATTTTGCTACAGCTAACGTAACTAAATCCATAAATGGTCACGTATATCAGTATAACCGAATGACATAGATCAAGTATGGATGTGTAGTATGAAAATTACATGATATGTGATCTAAGCATGCTTAGTTTTAACTGATCATGCCTTAATTTTAATGAGATCAACTGTAAGAAAATTTAGAGATAATAATATATATAAACATAAGCATAAAAAAACTGAAATGAAACTATATATATAAACCAAAACCAAAGTACAAAAATTTATAACATGTCTTACAAAATAAATGCAACTATGGTGCAAAACTCCCACTGAAACTACACATCATATAGGAATATAACACCCATATGATCATTGTGCTCATAAAAGATCTTAGGTGATAATCTCTTAATGAGTGGATCCGCAATTATGGATTTTGTTTCAATGTACTCTTTCAATATCTGCTTACTCTAAACTCTTTCTTTAACAACGAAGAACTTGATATTTATATATTTTGATTTCGTCGAGCTTCTGTTGTTGTTGGAATACATAATTACAGATTTATTGTCACAAAATAACTTTAATGGTCTTTCAATGCCATCAACAATACGCAGCCTAGTAACAAAATTTCGCAGCCATATTTAATGATTATATGCCTCATAACAAGGTACAAACTTTGCTGGCATAGTAGAAGAGGTTACAAGTATTTGTTTAGCACTTTTTTAAGAAATAGCTCCCCCAACAAGCAAGTAAATATAGCACGATGTAGATTTTGTACTGTCTTAACATCCAACAAAATCAGAATCAGAATAACCAATGATCTCCAACTGATTTGACCTCCTGTATGTGAGTATATTACCTTTTGTTCTCTGTAGATACCGCATGACACGTTTGAATGCTTTCCAATTATTCATATCTGGATTGCTTAAATATCTATATAACATCCCAACAATGTATGAAATATCTGGACATGTACAAACATGTGCATACATAGCATAAAGAATCTTTTGCATCTCCGTATTCTCTAAATCATTATTAAAGCATTGACTTAGAGTAAACTTGTCTCCTTTAAGCACATGGGAGTCACCTGGTTTACAATCCTGCACGCTAAACATTTTAAGAACATTTTCAATATATCTATTTTGTGATAATTCAAGAATACCCCGAGAGCGATTCTAGTGTATCTAGATTCCTAATACAAAAGAGATGTCCCCAACATCTTTTATCTTAATTTTTTTTGTCAGAAATCTCTTGATTTCGTACAATAAGTCTATATTACTGTTGAAAAGCAGTATGTTATCAACATATAAAATCAGAAAAATATATTTACTCATACTAAACTAGTGGTATACACAATCTTCCACTAAATTCATCTCAAAACCAAATGAGATGACCACTTGATGAAATTTGTGATATCATTGACGGAAAACCTGCTTAAGTTCATAGATGAATTTTTTTAGCTTGCAAACCATTTGCTGTGCATTTTCGGATACAAAGATTTCTGGTTGCACCACATAAATCGTCTCATTAATATCACCATTGAAAAATACTGTTTTAACATCCATCTGATGTAACTTAAGATCAAAATATACCACTAAAGCCATTATAGTCCTGAAAGAGTCTTTTGACGAAACTGGAGAAAATGTCTCTTTATAATTGATGTCTTCTTTCTGTGTAAGCCCTTAGCGACAAGACGAATCTTGTACCTCTCCACATTACTTTTCGGATCCCTATTGGTCTTAAATATCCATTTGCAACCAATAGGTTTCGTATCCTTAGGCAATGGAACAAGATAGAAAACGTAATTGTCCTTCATGGATTTTATCTCTTTATTTATGGCATTAATCAACTTTTGAGAGTTAAAACTTTCCATTGTTTGATGGAAGTTGATAGGATTATATTCAATCGTGCCAATATCAAACTCATATTTTTGAAGATATACAATATAATCATCTGGAATTGCACTTCTCCTCTTTTTAGTGAATCTCCTTAATGATATAAGTTCTTGAGGGTGTGAAGTTTGTGTTTCAAGAACAGTTTACTGAACAAGAATGTAAGATACTATGACATTATCTTGATCTGGAGTTACTTCTTGAATAATACTAGATATAAGAACCTGATCCTGATCATTGTCAAGAGCAACTGAGGAATTAAGAATATTGACCAATTCCTCTTCAAAAATAAGGTTACAAACTCTTTCTCCCCCCACAAATTCAACATCCTCAAAGAACTGAGCATTTTCCATCTCAAAAATTATCTTAGCAGTGAGATCATAAAATTTGTAACCCCTGAATCACTCAGAATAACCAACAAAATAACAACTAACAATCCTGGAGTCCAGTTTCTTTTCATGTGGCCTATAAGGCTTAGCTTCAGTTTGATATTCCCAAATATACAAATGTCTCAAATTAGACTTCTTGTCCATCCAAAGCTCATAATGGGTCTTTGTAGTTGCTTTAGTTGGAACTTCATTAAGTAAATATGTTACAGTCTTTAATGCTTCTCCCCAGAGTGATTCGGGTGAAGTAGAATGACTAATCATACTTTTCATCATATTCTTAAGTGCTCTGTTTTGCCTTTCAGCAACACCATTCATGCTAGAAAAACCTGACATTGTGTACTGTGGGACCATACCTCATTTTTCTAAGAATCGAACAAACGGCCTTGGACACTGTTCACCTAATCCGTAAGATCTACCATAGTATTCACTACCACAGTCAGATCTAATAACCTTAATTCTTTTGTTAAGTTGATTCTCAACTTCTGCTTTAAAACTCTTGAACACATCCAGAGACTAAGACTTCTCATGAATGAGATATAGGTAGCTATATTTTGAATAATAATTTATGAACGTTATAAAATATTATTGACCATCCCAAAAAATCGTAAGGAAGGGTTCACAAATATCTATATGAATGAGTTCTAATACGTTCATAACCCTGTCGATACCTAATCTCTTAATATTTGTCTGTTTTCTCTTGATATAATTGTCACATCTGTCAAAATCTGTAAAATCAAGGGGATCTACAAGTCCATCTGACACAAATCTCTCAATTCTTCTTTGGAAAATGTGACATAATCTCTTGTGCCATAATGAAATGAAATTCTCTTCGGTTAATTTTCTCTTTATATCTCTTGTACTAACATGTAAGGATTTATTATAAGAAGTAATTATATCAAACAAATAAAGATTATCATACGCTGATAAAGAATCAGAACTAATCATATTTGAATTAAGAAAAATATTAAAATTTTCATTTCCAAATAAATATGAATAACCAAATTTGTCCAATGTAGAAACAGAAATCACATTCCATCTAAGTGACAGTACAATAAAAATCTCTTCTGAATCCAAATAAAATCCAATTCTTAACAAGAATCTAAATTTGACAATTATTTCCACCTCGACTGGTTTACCATCGCTCACATAAATGAATCTGACGCCATCACTTGGCTTACGACAATAGAGGCAACCCTACGTAGACACATTGATGTAAATTATGGTATCATGATCTATCCACTAAGTAAATAAACAAAATTAAGAAACATACATTTCTTTGTGCTCCACGCATGATAGTTAGCGCATTATTTGATCACTTTTAAATGAGCCTATTAAGTTGATATACTGATATGCATATCAAGACCCACATTAAGCTCACATGTTAGAAAAAATCCAACATAATCTTCATAACATTATAAAACATCAATAGATGACACACCATAAAATATACTTGTTTAAATAACATTGCCATTAACAATTAGGTGATTTTTGCTTCTCTTATTTGGATTGCCCTCGAGTCATGAAAGATTTGCACCATGAAGAAGTAAAACCAATTTGTATAGTTGGTTATTAGCATCTTAGTTATCATCTTAGAGGTCTTTGAAAAAAGCTAAGGAAGCATCCGAAGCAGCAATTAAGACATCAAATTTCTTATGCAATAGAAGCTAAAGAAGCATCCAAAATACCAAAATTTATCGAGTTTTTCTTGCAATAAGTACAGAAAATGGATCGGTCAGACTTTTCCAAGATATTTATATCATTAGTTTATTATATATATGAATTAAATATCAACAGATTGCCAGTAGGAAATGTTCTGAATAAAAAAGAGAATCTGCTGTGCTACTTAGTATGAGTTTCTTAATGTGGGCTCAGTTTCAATGAGTGTTTTCTCTGTCAATGTGCTAAAAGCTGATAGTCGATTGTTACTGATTATTGTTCAGATTTTGTCTATTAATAGTGTGAAAGTTTTTATTCTTTATTCTCTTGCAAGTAATTAGTTTCCAATTTTTCATGGAACACATAAAAGAACAAACAATTAACTAATAATTTGAAAATGTTGAAACTATAAAAAAATATTAAAATAATCTAATTACGATAATTCTTAGATAGTAAATTACTATGCCTATGTGACATTAATTTTCCATGTGTGAGAAAGAATTGGTTTATTGAGTTAAAATCATAAAATGTAGCATGCATGACAAGGTTGAGCCTCTTGAGGTCAGCTTCTGTCATCCAAGTACAATCATTTTGAGGCGTCCCTTCCACTTTATGGAAACTTACTTGTGATAAGAATTGTTGGGAAGTGCATTTGTATAGTATGATAAATGGTATATTAGTAATATACCTCTCTAATCTAATTAATCATGTTTCCTTTTTATTGTTTATACAACCTCTGTATATATATATATATATATGGTCATATCATTCAATAAAAATACGTAACTCATCTTCCACATGGTATTAGAATTTTAAGTTTAAAAAAACTAAACTTTTTTTATAAATCCTATTCGGCCATCATTGCGGAAATAAGAAACCCTAAGGGATGCCAGCATTTATAGCTGGCCAACTCATTTCGATCGCCAGCGACCACAAGACTGGCCATCTCTACCACAAGGTAGACTTTTTAGCTAGCCCTAGTGTCCAAACCGCATGGCTAGAAGCAACTGCTCAGCCGCTAGTCACCAGAATCGCGCACCTGCACCTATACAGTCTCTATCAAGCTAGTTGCAAACCCAACTCCATCTGCTTCATGCCTAGTTCCATTTGTTGCCGCGTGTTAAGGTCCTTTGCCACGCACCCAGCAACCTTCACAACACAGCCACAACCCCTCACTTGGCACGTCTGTACCTGACAGCCCTTCTTTCCACCATTGCTGCTCTCTGCACAACAGCAATGCCTTGCACACCCAGCCACCACAGCACATAGCCCTGTGTGCTCAACCTTTGGAAAGTCTAGCAGGTAATCTCGCTCCTATTACTTCTTATTTGTTCTTAATTACAGTGAACTGTTTTGAAATATGTTGGAAGTTACTTCTCAATCTACTGACACAAACTCGCCAATCAGAAACTCAACACAGAACAATGGCGAATGTCAATAGATCTAGGCTACCTACCTCTTCAGCGGGAAAGATTACATAAATTGTTTATAACAGATTCAGACCACTTTCAAGGACCGAGGAGAACTAAGTTATCTCATTGGGATTGGATTAAAGCTGAGCGATCCCACTTTTGATGCTTGGAATGAGGAGATGTCAGGGATAAATCAAAGGAATTAGAGCATTTTAGGGTTTATTCCAGTAAGAATTATGTTGGGAATATCCAAGTCAGCTCATACAGAAAGTTGCCAGTGTATTGCTGTCACTGAACGGATTGTTTATCCTTGTATCAATAATTGGTATTATAAATATGTATGATGAATACCAGAGTCATTAATGAAAAAATCTATTCAGTCCTCAAATTTTTACATCTTTTTTCTTTTCCTCTCTCTCGCTCTCTCTCTTGCTTCTCATTCTTTTATCGATCTTACTTCTAGTTCACAGCTAAAACCTAATGAGACAAGAGCTTGACAATGTGGTATTAGTGTATAACGACCCTCAGCCTCCTGTTAATACCACTGCTAGACTAGCGAAAAGAAAAGGCAAGACAACCATGACGGACTCACGGAGGATGTCATAACTGGAAGACATTTTCAGAAATATTGACCAACCATTCCAGGAGTTTATGGCAGAGATGTACGAAGTAATAGACGTGAGAATGGCAGAAGCTAGCTCCAAAATGCAAACAATGGTGGTGGACACAATAAAAACTCTTCTTGGCCAAAACCTCACTCCTGCATTACTGACTCAGAATTCCATCCAAACGACCCAGAACTCTAACAACTCCAATGCACCACTATCATCACCAACCCCCCACTCCTTTTCTTCGAATGGTGGGCAGGCACTAACCTCTCAACCAACATAATACCTACAATGGTTTTCTGGTCTTACAGTCTTCTTAAGTTCCCTCCCCAGTGAGAGACATCCTATCTACTATAGGAGCCCAAGATCATATCAGGTCTAATCCAAATACAATTGGTAATGCAGAAGGGAACATGACATCCATGTGTTTGGTATCCTCCCCAGTGACACTTCACAATGACAATCCTCTTCTCCGTTTATCTTAAAAAAGGGGCTAATACAAATACCTAGCGGTACTTAGGAGGGAACACAACGCGCATTTGATATCCCATCTTTGAAAGAACAAATCCATGAGCATGGCTAAGACGCAGTCGCAAACACTTCCAGGTCTATGGAACATCAGAGGAGAGGAAGGTAGAGATAACTATCTTATACTTCGGTTGAAATACCAAACACATGGTATTAGGGATAGCAAGCGCAGGTAGCTGGAAAAGATTGGAGGATATTTGAAGAGGAACTATGCAGAAGGTTTGTAGATCCATGAGTTGCTAACATCATTGATGAGTTCAACAAACTTGCTCAAAAAGGACCACTGCAAGAATACCAAATTTTTTTGAGGAACTTGACTCCTTACAACCAAGGAGAGAGTAGGATCATTCCATTACTTTGATATCAAGGACACCTGTAAACATCAGACCTTATAGGTATCCTTATTCCAGAAGACAAAAATTAAGAGATAAATTGCAAAGATGCTGGATAGCTCCATCATTCAGTCTAGTCATAACCCATCTGCATCTCCAGTGCTCCTAGTTAAGAAGGACGACTCATGGAGATTCTGCATCGACTACAGATAGCTCAATGCAATCACAGAAAAAAATAAATTCCTACTACCTTCGATTGATGATTTATTGTATAAATTACATGCGGCCATGGTCTTTTACAAGATGCATTTAATGTCGTGCTATCACCATATCAAAATGAAGTCAGAATACGCATACAAGACAACCTTCCGAATACACCACAAGTATTTCAAGTTCAAAGTCATACTTTTGGCTTGAATAATGTACCATAGACATTTTAGTTCTTAATGAATCAAATATCCCGGCTCTACATAAGACGGTTTATGTTAGTGTTTTTTGATGACATATTAATTTATAGTAGGACAATGAAGCAGTACTAGGAGCACTTAGAGAAGGTCTTTCAAACGTTAAAGCAACATAGGGTATTTGTGCGCTAGTCCAAGTGCTGTTTTGGAAGGAGACAAGTTGAATGCTTGGAGCAAATCATCACAAGAGAAAGTGTTAAGATAGATCCCTCAAAGATTGAGACCATGGTCACTTGGCTGAGACCCACTACTATAAAGGGATTGAGGGGATTCCTCGGATTGATATGATATTGCAGGAAATTCGTGAACGGTGCCATAAATGGACCCTTAACGGAATTACTCAAAAGAGACACCTCCAATGGAATGAAATAGCTGAGGAGGCCTTTGAGAAGCTCAAGATTGCAATGACCAGTGCCCCTATCCTTGCCTTGCCCAATTTTGTAGAGATCTTTGTGATAGAAGTCGAAGCTTATAACATAGGAATGGGGGCACTCCTATCACAAGTAGGGATATCACAAGTTGGGAGATCGATAACATTTATGAGTAAATTCTTAAGTGCAAAGAATTAGATTGTCTCAAGATATGAAAAAAAATTGCTCTCAATTCTTATGGGAGCGAGCAAGTGGAGGCACTATCGTGAAAACAGAATTCATCATTAAAACCAACCAACAAGGCATTAAATACCTCTTAAAGTAACAAATCTAGCCTTTTATGTAGGTCAAGGGAATTATAAAGTTAATGGGGCTCGACTACAAGATTATGTACAAAAAGGGAATTGAGAACAAGGCAGTAAATGCTCTATCCAGAAGTGAGGCGCATGAAGGAGGAGAATTGTGTATAGCAACATTAACAATTGTTCACACTTAGATGGAGATCCAACAATCATACCAAGGGGATGAAATAGCTGAAGACCTCTTATGCGATCTAATGCTGTGATAATTTAAGAGATTTTGAGTAAAAATTTTGTTTCTCACATGGAGGAGAATTCTCATTATATATACAAATATACAAACTAATTTTTAACCTCCTAAATTAGCTAAACTATCATATACAAATCTGTCATATCATTAATATATTCTAACATAAGGACAGAATAAAAGATATAAATATAGAAAATAATTATTAAAGTTGTACAAGGCATAAACTAGGAATAAAATATGCTAGACTTATAATTGCCAGTTAATTCATATGACATTCAAGGCATAAAATCTGCTTGCTAATTGCATAATCTGCTGGTCTTATAATTGCATAAAATTTGCTGGATTTATAATTGCCAACTAATTCCTTTAACATCCCCTCTTAAATTGATGTTAGTACATTTAAAAGTATCAATTTGCTAATAAGAAAAATTATGGTGCTAACAAGTCATAGATTTGGTGAAGAGATCTTCAATATGTAGATTTCCTAGTGTTTGTACACTTTACCCAATCACTTCTGCAATCTGTAGACTTCTTAATGTTTGAACACCCTGCCTAATCAACATCACTATGGACTTGTACTTGGAGAGAATGACCACTAAGAAAGGATAACCCACGTCTAGGAGTGCCATAAATATACTTGATAATTCGACAAACTGCTGATAGGTAGAGACGCCGAGGAGCTTGCATGAATTTGCAGACGATGTGGACAATATAAAAAATGTCCAGTCATGTGATGGTTAATTAAATGAGACTACTAACAACTTCCGATATAAAGTAGGATCCTCAAGAAGTTTTCCTTCATTACGTTGATATTTCACATTAATTTGTATAAGAGTATCAACAGATGTGTTTGTGAGACCAACTAATTTAATTGGATTTTAAATATACTTTTGTTGATTCAAAAAAATACCTTGAGACTGATGACGCATCTCTAACCCCAAGAAGTAGGTGAACTACCTAAAGTCTTTTATGTGAAAATAAGAGTGCAACAAATTTTGAATTTCAGAGATGCTCTCCTTATTAAACTCAGTAATAACTATGTCATCCACATAAACAAAAAGTATAACTAAACCCTTAAATGTCATTTGAAGAAAAAGTGAGGAGTCATACTGATTTTGAGTAAATGAAAAACCAAGAAAAGTTGATTTGAACTTTTCAAACCATATCTGCGGTGTCTACTTCAAGCCATAAAAAAAACATTTTAATTTACAAATAACATTAGATGAGGAAATAAGCATACCATGCAGAAGTTTTACGTAAACTTCCTCTTTAAGATCATCATGTAAGAACACATCCTTAATATCAATTTGATGTAGAGACTACAACTGAGATGCAGTAAAGATTAGTATGGTGTGCATGGTTGTCATCTTGTCCACTTGTGCAAGGATTTCATCATAGTCTAGGCCATACTTCTGTTTATTGTCAAGAATTACCAATCGAGTCTTGTAATGGTTTATGGATCCATGAGATCGAAATTTTATAGAAAACACAAGTTTACTTCCAATGAGTTTCATAGATGGGGCACACAAAACAACATCCCAAGTTTGGTTTTCTTCGAGTGCTAGAAATTCTGATTCAGTAACTTGTCACCAGCATCATGCTCCATTTTGCATGTTTGTATGAGGGAATAAGAATAGATGATAAAGTGGCTGTCAAGGAGAAAGGAGGGGTGAGACAATACCTATATAGTGGTCTATGAACATAAGTATTGCGTCTAAGAGGAGTAAGTGCAGCTTTGGAACATGATCAACAGTCAAGGAATGAGTTGGAGAGGACTTGTTAGGTGTAGAAGTTTGATATGATGTTTTGAATATGCATCACTGATATACTAAGAAAAGTTTAGAAGGTACAAGATCTGGAGAAGAGTTAACAAATCATGATAAAATAGAAAATGAAGGAGAAATAAAATCATGGTGGGTAGGAAAAAAATATTAATTTTCGAAAAATGTCATATTTTTTGACACCCGAATACAACTCAGATTAGGATCATTACAAAAAAAACCTTTATGGTATACTGAATATCCTAAAAATAAACATTGAATTGATTGAGCTGTGAGTTTTATATGTTCATGTGCAGGAAAATGTACAAAACACACAACCAAAAGTACAAAGTTAAAATAATTTAGAATACGACCAAATAACTGAGTGAAAGGAGAGACATGATTCAATGAGGAAGAGGACAACTTGTTGATGAGGTGTACAACAGTGGAGAGAGTTTCACACCAAAACTGAGAGGGTACAAATGACTCTAATAGAAGGGTGCGAACAACATCAAGAAGATAACAATTCTTTCTCTCTATCATCCCATTTTGTTGTGGGTTTGATGGACAAGATCGTTGAGAGACTATACCAATAGATTGTAGAAACGTTTGAAAAGAGTGAGACATGTACTCACCCCAATTGTCAAAGTAAAAGATTTTAATTTTAGCAAAAAATTGGGTTTGAATATGTGCATGGAAAAGTTTAAGAACAAAAATATTTCGTTCTTAGAATGAAGAAAATAGATCAATGTGAGATGATTATACTCATCAATAAAAGTGACAAAATACTTTCAATTAGCATGAGAAGTAATTGGTGCCATACCCCCTCCCCCCACATTACTATGTATCATATCAAAAGACTCCATTTGGTCTGTGAGTGAGAAAGGGTAAAGTTTTATTTTTGCCAAACTTATAAGAATTGTAATCAAATTGAATATCACGAAGAGATTGTGACTTTTTATTCCCAAGTATATAAGAATTTAGTAAAACATAGAGTATATTAGAGTTTGAATGCATGGGACATTTATACTATTAGAGTTTGGATGTATGAGATGTTTATGTCATGTTCGATAATCAACATGTGCAGAATTACAAGCGATAGATGATAAAGAGAAACATGGAGACGAAGGAAATGAAAGAGAGAAAAAATGTCTTAATTTAGGTCTTATTACAATTATCTTCCCTGATTGTTGATCCTGCACAATACAACTAGATTTAGAAATTTTTACTTTATAATTATTATCAACCAACTGACCGATAGAAACGAGATTACTAATAAGATTAGAAGAGACAAAAACATTAGCTAGAGAATAAGAAATGTCACCAGTGACTATGATAGGTAAATGGATCCCATCAGCTGTATAAATCTTGAAATTTTTAGAGTATTTCTTTGAATTGATAAGAAAATTAGGATTGTTGATCATATGGTTAGAGGTAATAGAATCAAAATACTAAGGAGATGATGTTGAGAAAAGTTTATCTAAGAGTTTGAAGCAGAAAATGCAGAGATGATCATTTGTTGATTCATTTCAGGGGTTACAGGTGGAGTAAGAGCAGCAGGACACTCTGTGCTATGTTAATAGAATTACCAGTACTAAAAAAACCAACAGACGTTATATATATTGTTGTAGATTTCTTAGGAGGTCGGGTAAGACATTCCTTAATGATGTGATTGTCCTTTTTACAGTAGTTACATAACTTTTGAATAGTTTAAAATATAATATTCAAACTCCTTAGAACAAAGACATTGAATAGTGCTCAAGTCTCTACATTTTGGCTTGTCTTGTGCTGCATAAGGCACAAGGATAGAGATAGATTTTTGTTATTCCATGGTGATTTGGGTGAGAATTCGCTGTTCCTTACAAAATAAAGTATTGAGACATATATTTAATGAGGGGATAGGTTCCCGGTTCAAAAGATTAGACCTGGTGCCTTCAAACTGAAGAGAATTAAAACCTTCAGGAGATAAGGTAACATAAACTATATTAGTATATTCATCACAAATATTCATAAAGTTAGAATAAAAATCAGAAGTAGAGAGATTGCCCTTTTGAGGAATGGCTAATTCATGTTCAATATGAAATCTTCGAGCAGTGTTGTGTTGGCTATCGAGTTTTTTCAAATAAGTCCACATTTCAGCTGTAGTTTTGAAGAGTTGGAGGTTCAAGATGATATTCGAATTAACAAATTCTAGAACCTACACCAAGGTTTAAGCATCCTTGAAGTCCCACTTGGCGTGCTCATTCTTCTCTCTATCTTTGTCTGGGGTAGGTTTGCTACCATCAACCTTTTGAAGTAAAATGCGCAAGTTAAGTAGTTTTTGCCTTTAAAACGAATTAAGATAGATTAATATTTTTTTGCAGACATAATGTCGAGAGAACTTGATTTAGAATAAATAAGACAAGGGATTGTATTAAGATTGAGATTTGAAATAAAGAAAACCCATGAAATTAAAAGATAGGTTAAGGTACCATGACAATTTAAATTATTTTGAGCAGAAAAATATGTCAATCCCATAGACAGAAATTCTCGTTATATATACAAATATATAAACTAATTTTTAGTCCCTAAATTAGCTAAACTACAATATACAAATCTATCATACAGATAGCATATTCTAATGTAAGAAAAGAATAAAAGAAATATATATAGAAGATAACTATCAAAGCTGTATAAGGCATAAAACTAGGCATAAATTCTGCTGGCCTTATAAATTGCATAAAATCTACTGACTAATTCATAAAATCTGCTAGTCTTATAATTGCATAAATTTGCTGGCTAATTGCATAAATCCTGCTGATAATTGTTTAAATTCAGTTGCCCCTATAATTGTTAGTTGATTCCTTTGACATATTGTTCCATTTTTCCCAAAACCTATATACCTATCAGCAATAAAGGGCACCCATTTGTAGGAGAGAAGACACAATTGAGAGAATAACTACTACGACACCACCATAATTCACCTTTTAGAGAGCATTTGGGAGTAAAGGATACTTATAGCAAGTTCGAATGGAACTCTACATGCTTAAAATGAAGTAGCAGATGGAAGATTGGGTAAGAAAGTATGAGGTATGCCAAATGTGCAATGAGAAAAATATGATTTATCTAGGGCTATTACAATTTCTTAATACTCCAAATCTAACATGGAATGGTATAACAATATATTTCATTGAGCATTTATCCGAGTTAGAAAGTAAGGATACCATATTAGTTTTGGTAGATCGATTTACCAAGTTCGACTATTTTATAGCCTTGTTATAAAAAAAGATTTAAGTCAGTAATCTACAGACTAAAGTTGCCTCAAGAAGCCAGAATTGGCGACGTATTCCATTTGTCCTAATTGAAGAAGTATGAAGGATCCGTTAACCTAGAAGATAACTCATTGCCAATTATGGACTTAAAGGGACAAGTAAAGGTGGAACCAGAAGAAATTCTACAAAAGAGGACCATCACTTCCAAAGGAACAAAAATAGAGTAAGTGTTGGTGAAGTGGCTCTACATGAGCTATGAGAAAAACACTTGGGAAGACTGCAACGTCTTCAAAGGGGAATTCCCTCACATCAACCTAGAGGACGAGGTTTGTCTTTAAAGGGGGAAAAATATCAGGAATAAAAGAAAAGGAAAAAGAATTATGCTGGGAATATTCAAGCCAACTAACAAGGACAACTGACATTTATTGCTGTCATTGGACATTGTTTATCCTTATACCAATTACTAGTATTATAAATATGTATGATAAATTACAGAAATCATTAATGAAAAATCTATTCAATTCTCTCAATTTCTCTCTCTCTCCCTCATTTCTTCTTCTACAATCTTACTTCTAGCCTATGACTAAATCCTAATGAGCTAAGAGTCTGTTAGGAGTACTCGATGATTATGACTTGACACTAGAACTCTATGGCATTAGAGATTAGTAAACCAGTCATGTACTCGCCTACAATGAAAGAAATTTGGGATTCGATCCAAAAAATCCATTCTAAAGGAAAAGATGTAGCCCATATATATTATCTGATTGTTAAAACCTAGACAATAAAACAGAGTAATAAAACAGTTAGAGAGTATTCCAACCTTTTAATATTCAGTTTGGATAAATTTTAGTGATGGTTAATTAATTTATGATAATGACAGTAATTGGATGGTAATGATATATGATGGGAATGAATTTTTTTTTTTATATTTGGATGATTATATATTAATGTATGTTAATGACATATTTTTGTTTGGATGATAGGATGGTGTTTTATTTTCAGTCAAGTTACTAATTTACCCATACCTATGGATTTTTTTGGGTTTAATTTAAGGTTTATTTTAAAATACATGTATGTAGATTTTTTCATAAATGTGCAATGTTGTAATATGTCCAAGTTTCTATTTGGTACGTTACACTTTTGGCGTATTATATAAAGAATGTTGAACACTGAGCTGAAGGACTCTATGCCTATTCATCCAGAAATTGATGGACAAACTAAAGTTATCATTAGAAGCTTTAGGGGCCTCCTTCGTCTTTATGCTTTAAATCATATTAACAATTGAGACCTTATTCTTCCTATTATTGAAGTCGCTCATAATAGTTGAGTAAGCACTAAATTTGTTCTTTTGAATGCGTTATGGGCATACATGCCAAAAAAGCCTATTGATTTTGGTAACTTTACCTCTAGATGCTCATCCTAGCACTAAGTTAGAAGACTTTATAAACATATTCATGACCTCCATGTTAAGGTTAAACAACAAATTGCTTTAAGCAATGAATGTTAAACTTTTGCTGACATGAAGAGAACTTGCTAAATTTTAATAGACGAGGTATGATGATGGTGTACGTCAAACTTGGAAGGTGTTCAGAGGGAGTTTATAAGAAACTTCACTCAAAAAATATTGGTCTTTAATAAAATTCTCAAGAAGATTAGTTCAAATATTTATATTCTTGACATGTTGGAAGATACATGTATAAGTGAAGTCATCAATGTTGAAGATTTGCCTTTAAATCAGGGATGTGACACTAACATTTCTTATGATATTTGGTCTTATTCACTTATTAATCACTATAAACCTCAAGACGGAGATAGAAGATATTGTTAACTATCAAAAGATAACTAAAAAGAGTGGTATTTGTGAAGGTAAATTATGTATTTTATTAAATAATAGAATCCTATATATACAGATTTTATGAATAATAAAAAGAAACACTATACATTACATTAAAGTGGTATATTGATAATATATCATTTACCTTACTTACTGGACAAATATACTTCTCAATACTTTTTCTCAAGCTGATAAATAGATGTTATTAATTTTTAACTTGCAATATTAGTTTAAAACCCAATAATGCTCAACCTCTTGGTTATTACATCTGCAAGCTGCAAAATAATTAGCATGCATAATGTGCAAATCAATATGCTATCCAGCTTCTCCTTGATAAAGTCTCGATCAACTTCAATATGTTTTGTTATACAGGGTTATGAGTAATTTTAATTGTTGACTTATTATAGCACTAGAGTCTTATAGGTCCATCTCATTAAATCTTCAAGTTCTTCAAAATCATCTCTAACCATAAGAGCTCACATGTCTCTTGGACTATAACCTTAAACTCTGACTCGGTACTGGATTGAGATAATACATTCTTCTTCTTACTTTTCCGTGCCACTAGGTTTTCTCCAAAAAAGGTACTCTACCTCGATGTAGGCTTTCTGTTGACTAATGGACCTATATAGTCGGTCAATTAGATTGCTATGTCTGATTTTTTTTTTTGAGTGTAAGATTGCAATGTCTATCTCGTCTAAAAAATATTTATTTTTTTGAATTTAGTATGCTCTGTGGATTACCCATTAACAAGATAGGCTTTTTTAATTTCTTAGGCATTGACGTATGACGATCATGTTTTAGTTTTGCAAATTACTTGCATATGGAGGTTTTTGGTTCAATAGTTGGAGCATTATTTTGTTTGCTATATCACATGCAAGTTTAGATATGTGTCAAAATATCATCAAAAGAAAAAGCACTTGTCACTGTGTTTTATCGGTTGTTGATAATGGCAATTGTATCTAGTGACGTAGTCTTTTTAAGCTATTTGACTCTTTGGGAGAAGATAAGGAGCTTTTACGAGTCAAAAGTCATGGAAATGTCTTTAACTTATTTACCATTTCCTTCTTTAAGAAAACCGGTGAAATAGAGCCTCGTGACCCGAGTCTTGTAGCCCCTTGTTTTGATGTCACATGAATTCATAAAGTGTACAGTTCACATGCATGTTGATGTGAAACTGTAATAACAGCCCTTTTGTTCAACAGAAAAAACTAGTTAAGTGATGATGCTATTTGCTTCTCTGATTTCCTGCTGGTCATATATATATATATATATATATATAAAATATTTATTATATCTTCTACAACTCTGCTGCCACCATGGATGACACCTTTTCAGCCGTTCTTGCTGGCCATTCTCTGTAGATGCAGTATGCATGTCATAGGAAAGTTTATGGTGTTGCTACCCTGCCTTTTGATACCAATATAAAGTACTGTTGTAATCAAATGGCAGCATCCTCATCATCAAGAATCGAATGGTTAAAATTTTAAACCTCGGAAATAGTTCTTGTTCGTCTACTCTTGTTTTCCGCTTTGCGTTGTTATGTATATTTACATGTGTTTATGTTGGAACACAATAATTAAGATTGTGCAAAATCTGACTAAAACTGAAACTGATTAAGAAAAATGGCTTGATTTTCTCTATTATCTGGCCAATTCAGTTTACTCGATTTGGTTTTGGTTCTCAAATTTTGTAAGTGACTTGACCAGAAACTGGAGTTTAATTTGTTAAATAAATAATTATAGGTTAATGATATAGTAATAATATATTGTATTATGTATATAATTAATAATATACAAGTTTACACTTGTTACTTCCAGGTTAGGTAATAACAACAAATAATATATAAATAAACGTATGCAATTATTTATTGGTTATAACCCACCCACAAGGCCGTCTATACAAACCTCAAATTCAGAAGAAATTTTTCTTTAGGAGAGAGGCTACCAGTAATGGAATGACGAGTTCTCAGTTGAATCAAAAGATAATGATGCTGATGTATATAATGTCAATAATCTGTTATGCCGCTTGCTAGCATCATTCTCTTTTCTTTTATTTATATTTTCCTTCTTTGCCGCGCCCGAAAGCTTTCTCATTTAGCTTATTACAATTAAGAGAAGCCAACAAATGGTTGATTAATCAGTCATTAATTTGTGAATGTATTATATATATATATGTATATATATATTGCTCATTGAGCATTATTTATTCTTTTTCTTATAAATCGCATTGAGCACTACGTTTATAAAATGGGTTTGGTTTCATCTGCTTTAATTTCTAGTTCTAATTTTTTATTAGCTTCAACATTTTTTTTTCAAAGAACATCATCATCAATGGATTAATCATGAGAGAAATTATGCTTTAGCAAGGGCCCCGAAATCAATAGGCTCCAAGAAAACAACGTTTCTTATAGTCAATTACATAGTGAAAAAAATTAAGAGTGAAAAAAAACTGAAAGGAAATGAACACATGGATCGCCCATATCAAAATCGTAAAATGAAAGGTCAGAATTTTTTCTATTTTAAAATTTGTTAGATTGTTGGGGACAGCTGGTGGTCTCAGTAGATTTCAGAGACCACTTTCCCTCTTTTTTCTTTTACTCTCCTACATGTATAAATATTCACAATACCTTCACACAATAAATGAGATGGAAAATTAAAGAGTATTAAAATCTTATTTACATCTAGTTGGATTTTTTTTTACATGGTATCAGAGCTGTGCTTGTGATAAGCACTGATTTATCTGATTTCTACACTACACTATTACTTTACTACTTAATGGCAAACCCTAATACAGATGTGTTGACACTCATAAATTTAGATCAGCCTGGAATGCAACTTGTCATAACTACCCTCGATGACTCCAACTATTTGTTTTGGAGGCAAGCCATGGTGATTGCGTTGAGAGCCAATGACAAGCTCGTTCTTGTTGATGGCAGATGCAAAAAGACCGAACTTGATGCAACAGAATATGAACAATGGCACAAAACAGACAGCATGGTAGTGTCCTGGATCCTAAGCTCGATGAACAAAAAGCTTACTAGCGCCTTCTTATTCACTACATTAGCAAAAAACTTGTGGGATAAAATAAAAGAAATGTATGGTGAAAGTAACGGGCCTTTGCTGTATCAAATAAAATATGAAATAAGTTTTATCATGCAGTCTAACATTTCTGTCACAGCTTATTATACGAAACTCAAAAGGTTATGGGATGAGTTAACTCACATAAGTCCCTCACCTGCTTGCACTTGTCATGCTGCAACACAACACAGTGAAATTGACAATACCGATAACCTGATCCAATTTCTAATGGGTCTTAATGACTCATACGACCATGTCAAAAACTAAATATTGATCATGGAACCCTTACCCGCTGTGAACAGAGCTTATTTCATGGTGATTGGTGTTGAAAAACAAAGGAAAGTACACAATATCAACTCACCTGAAGGGATGCCCGTTGTATTTTACACCAACTTGAAAGATAATCCAAAATTTTCAAACCGAAAAAAGGAAAAAGATAGCAAGACATATTGTAGAAATACAAGGCATACGAAGGACAAATGTTTCAAGCTTCATGGCTACCCAGAATGGTTTGCAGAGCTCAAAGGGAAAAAGAACAAAGTAAAAGCCAATTCAGTGGCAAACAATGCCCCTGATGGCACCAAAACAGAAGCATCCAACACAAATTTGGGCACAGAAATGGCCACATTCATACAACAAGAGATCAGCAAGTACATGAAAAACCAAGGAGCAAACACAGTAGAGTCGGCAGGATGCGTGGGCTACTCTGGCCCCACTGGTAAGCAACCTAAATACTATTTTTTACATGCCTCTAATGATATAAGAACTTAGGTAATAGACACAGGTGTCACATCACACATATGTCATGATTTTAAAATGCTTTCAAAACTCGTAAAACAAAACCTATAGTACCTATAGTACCTATCTCGCTACCAGATGGAACCACGAGTCATTCAACCCACAAAGAAACCATAAAACTGTGTGATAATCTCTTTTTGCAGGATGTCCTCTATATACCAAAATTCACTTGTAATCTTATTTCTGTCAAAAAGCTAACCCAAACTTCAAATACCTACATTTTCTTTTATCCCAACCATTGTTTTGTGCAGGATTTGACAACTAACAAAATATTGAGGAAGGGAACAATAATGAAGGGCCTGTACCCTTGAGTAAAGATATAGACTATAACAAAACATGCATCAGCCATACCCAAGAAAACAACCTATAACTATGGCATAAAAAACTCGACGGCCTGTACCCCTGAGTAAAGATATAGACTCTAACAAAGCATGCATAAGCTACACCCAAGAAAATAACCTGCAATTATGGCACAAAAGACTCGACCACACATCCACACAAAAAAATGATTCACATCCCCAGTCTAAAGTTATCGAACAGTGCAGCTTCACATGATTGTGAAATATGCCCCTTGGCAAAACAACAACATTTGTCTTTCCCTAAAAGTTCCATCAATACTAATAACATTTTTAGTTTGATACATGTTGACCTTTGGGGATCATACCCAGTCAATTTTATCTCTGGTGCATTTTATTTTTTAACCATAGTTGATGATTTTTCAAGAGCCACTTAGACTTATTTATTAAAAGAGAAAACGAGTGTACCAAATATCTTAAAATGCTTTTGTAATCTAATACAAAACCAATTTCAGAAAATAATCAAAACAGTTATGACAGACAATGGCACTGAGTTCATAAACACTTCATGCAAAAATATTTTTTAAGAAAGGGGAATCATAGATAAAAAAACCTGTACATACACGCCACAGCAGAATGGTGTGGTAGAAAGGAAACATAAACACCTACTGCAAATTGCTAGGGCATTGATGTTTGAATCAAAATTACCAAAAACGTTTTGGGACGAAGCAATACTCACAGCCACACATATAATAAACGTTTTTGCCAAGCTCTGTTTTAAAGTAGAAAACTCCTTATGAAATTTTGTATAAAAAATAATCAGATTACTCAAACCTAAAATTTTTCGATTGCCTATGTTTTGCTACAAATACTAACCCCCAAAAGGACAAGTTTGAACACAGGGCTTTAAAATATGTTTTCTTAAGGTATGCACCCGATACTAAGGCCTACAAATTATATGATATAATAAATAGAAAAATGATTTTGTCAAGGGTTGTCTTATTCAATGAACATATTCACCCATACCAAACACACCACCCTAAACTAGATTATCATGACACACCACTACCGAAACGAACAATCGATACAACAAACATACCCGAAAACAAGTTAAAAAGTAGAGACGAAATTTCCTTACCAAACATCATCCCCCAAGGGCCTGAAACAAGTGGGTCGCCAATGGAATAAGGAGCTTACTTTAGAGCGTCAATCCATTGACTTCACCAAGTTAGAAGTCGACCACTGTCTATTCATAAAAGGAACAAAAGTAAACTATGTTGCAGTTGTAGTATATGTGGATGACTTACTTATTATGGGTCTTAACGACGAAGAGATTTGTAAAGTCAAAAGCGCCCTAGATGAAACCTTCATGGTTAAGGACCTTGGCCAAGCAAGATACTTCCTTAGAGTCGAGATAGCTAAGTCAAAAAAAGGGATCTACATAAGCCAGAGGAAATATATCAAAGATATTTTACAAAATACAAGGATGGAAGATGCAAAAGGAAGCCACTTTCCTCTGCCTTATGGACTAAAACTAAATGTAGAAGAAGGAGAAATCTTACCAGATCTGGAGAGGTACAGACGTCTAATCGGTCGCTTGCTCTACCTCAACTTTACCAGACTTGACATAACATACTCCATCCAACATCTCAGTCACTTCATACAATAGCCCAGACGACCAACCTTAAAGTTCAAGCATTTGGCAACTCGGACTGGGCATAGTGTCCGATGACCTGCAAATCCCTCACGAGCTTCTGCGTCTTCCTCGGGCCAGCATTAATCTCCTAAAAAATAAAGAAACAAACTATGATAAGCAAGTCTTCTGCAGAAGCTGAGTATAAAATTATGTCATCCACAGTATGTGAAGTTCAGTGGATAACTTACCTCCTTCGAGATTTTTAAATAATATCTCACTTACCCGTAATACTGAATTACGATAATAAAGCTGTCGAGTACATCGCAACAAATTTGGTCTTTCACGAACGAATGAAGCACCTCGAGATCGATTGCCACATAGTTCGCAACGAAGTACAAAAGGGTTGCATCAAAACAAAACACGTCACCTCGAGAGAACAACCCGATATGCTCACGAAACCTTTAGGGACCTCAGCACATCACCGACTTCTATTCAAGATGAAACACTTGCAACAAGAAAACACAAAGTGTTAGAAAAGTGGTGAGGAACTTGAAGAGTCGAAAGTGAACAGGTTTCATCTTGAGGAGCAGGTGAAAAAATCAAGAGTGAAAAAAAATTGAAAGGAAATGGACAGGTGGACCGCTCAGATCAAAATCCTAAAATAAAGGGTCAGGATTTTTTCTGTTTTAAAATTGGTTAGATTGTTGTGGACAACTGGTGGTCTTAGTAGATTCCAAAGACCACCTTCCCTCTTTTTTCTTTTGCTCTCCTACATGTATAAATATTTCCAATGCCTTAACACAATAAATAAGACAGAAAATTAAAGAGCATTAAAATCCTATTTACACCCGATTGAGTTTTTTTACACATAGCTTGTCTAATAAGCTCGTGAGCAACATGATTATAATTTCTAATCATCCATAAAATAAAAATAGAAAAAATAAAGAACGTAAATATATAAATCGTCACCAACAAATAAAACCCAACTCGACTATAAACTCCTTCGGAGAATATTTGAGTTCCCTTCCACCATTACTTCTTGAAGCCCCATTCCACTTACAAATAACAATGCTAAAATTTTTGCAATATCCACCCTGTTTGAGTTTGGAATGTGCTTCATCCCAGCAAAACTACTTTAACATGATAATCTCTATAAATAACCACTAAGTATGTACATTCCCCTCGTCTACGAAAAAAATTATAATTAATTCTAAAAACACCATGATTAGGAGGAGACCATGGTTGAGGATCAGCTACACTCCATCTAACATTGAGATTTGTGCCTGTACTAAGATAATTTCAAAAGATATAGTGTGCAACTTTACCACCAATCAACAAGTTAGTTAAAAATTTCTAATGAATTTATAAATTCTTATACCACCAAATTCCCTAAAGGATTAACATAAACTAAAGGTAATAATCCAAGTGATTTTTAGATATCACATCTTGGAGCCATGAATGAAAGGAGTATGAAATAAGACATTACTTAAGAGATGAAATATTTGCCATGTTCACTTTGCAAACACACAATCCTTGAATAAATGTTCGATGGTTTCATTTGTGTCAGTACACCTAGGGTAGTGGGTATCCGCCAGAATCACTCTTTGACTCAATATGCTTATCGCAAGTAATATATCTCAAAAAAGTCTCCAAATAAAATATTTTACCCTGGAGAGGACAGAGTATACCAAATTTTCTTGTTATATATGTTATGAGTCTTAAAATTAGAATTTGTCCTACTGTGACATTGAGATTGCCAAGCTCGATACTAAATCGAGTAATCATCATCACTTGAACAATACTAAATGAGTTTATCATATGGTAAACTTCTTTTTAGAGGAATGCTAAGAATATAGCCTACTTCAAAAGGATGGGATAGGCTTATTATGAAATCAACAATCTATTTTGACCTTAAGTGTGGTAGTAAATTAGAAACCAATATATTGAGCTTGATTGGATCTTAGTCTCCACACCCACCTCTTACTTGCATTGGCGAACATCAAATGAGTCCATATCTGGATATTGAGCCAATTGCTAACTTATAATCTACCTTATTTATAAAGTTTTGTCATGTTAAGATGCTTTTACAAGAGTAATTAGTCTATACCTACCATTTGCTAGAAAAATATTACCATATCATGAATACCTAGTATGCAGTAATTTGTATTAGAGAATGTTGTTATTATTAAGAAGGCATCATATTGTTTACCTAACATAGCCATATTGAAACTCTTGAAGTCCTGAAAACCCAATCCTCCATCCACCTTATTAGCCAATATTTCACCCAAGATAGCCAATGAATTTTCCTCTTGCCATTATGTTCACTATAATTGTGATATTATTTTCTCTATTTAGTGCCAAATTGACTAATATAATAAGAAAACACTCACATAGTATTTTGGGATAGCGTACGCTACTACGTTAATCATGATCTTTTTTCCAACCTTCTAAAGTTTATTCATCTTTTACTCAATGCGTCTTCTTTGTCACCTTATTTACCAGCAAGATTGAACATTCTATTGCTACTAGGAGACCTAAATACTTGCTACATGAATCTACTGGGTTGGTCTCAAGGTTGTTGCTTAATTCATCTCGTAAATAGACTGTACATCTTTGAAAAATGAGATGACTGATTTATAGAAATAATTGATTGTCCAAAGGCTTTCTCATATGCTTCAAGAAGATTTTTAGGGGTTAAAATGTCACAACTTGTTGTTCATCAAAAAATTAAACTATCATTTATAAATAATAAATTGGGATATAACTACGGTTGTTTGACATATTTTAATGTCATCGAGCTTTCTATTATCCTCAATTCTCTGAAGCATACCTAAAATTTTTTTTGCATATAAAATAAACTTTTAAAGAGATAGGGGTTCGCCTTGGTAAATATCCTTTACTAATGTATAACTAATAGTGCGTAAAAATGACATCCTTATACCCAATTTTCAGCTATCAATTTGATAGCTGAAAACATCATGAAAAAATAAGTCATTAGACTAGGAATAAGCCTCAGGAAAGGCTTGGATCCAGCAGACAACAGCATGTTTCGTTTCCAAAGAAGTAAGCCTCGTACAAAGGTAAAACAACATATAGGCTCACAAACCCCGCACATAACTTAAATAAGCCTTGGCCAAGGCTTGTGTCACACAAAGTAGCCAACTTAAAGAAAAATCGTACTTTTTGAATCTGAAAATGATTTCATTTCAGCCAAGATTTAAAGATCAAAAATCAAGAAACAATTATTTTGAAAAGTTAAGAGTGAGCCGAAATCATTGGAAAAATATCTCAATCAAATAAAGAAAAAACCCCAGCCTTTTTGGGTTATAAAAGGCGGGATGCAAAGTCGAATTATCATCTATTTTTTTTCTTGGTGTCGCACTCTGCAACTTCTGAAAATTTTTTGCATTCTTCTTCTTCCTCTCTTCAATATTCAGAAACTTTATTTTTGTTTTAAGCTCACTATAAGTGGTTGATAACTTGTCTTTCCCTAGTTAACAGATCTAGTATAACTCTAGTTTGTATTGTGAGATCTAATTGATTTAATTTTGGTTTAATTGAAGGTTAATATTTGTTTATTGCTCTTTATATAAATTATTGCTATTGTTAACTGTTTAAACATGACCCATTAGACGTGCAACACAGTAGCATACAACCATCCGAACAGCTCAAATATGTAATTGTTTGAGCTACATCGGTACCCAGTGGCGATTAGTCACGCGGTTGAGTTCAACGATCAAAACTAGATTCTTCTAGGTCTCAAAGCTATTGACAAGTTAAATCCTAAGAACATTCTCAAGACTATTCGATTAACAAGAATCAATCAATGAACGTTTTTTAGTTGATTTAAAATTACAAAAAGATTGGTTGTCAGAATGTTTTTGACAGCTAAAACTGGTTTGCTGTACTTTAGTAAAACTAATCACTGCATCTATGATCAATTACATAACTGAAAATCAACTATTCTTTAATTGAAAATTTATCTTATATCTGTTTTATTCTCTAAACTACTTCTCAGAATTCTTTAATGTTATACTTCATTCTTGTTAGGTATTTTATATTTTTCTATTAATCTCGAATCATAAGATAACCTCCTTGTTTACTTTTCATTCACTGGTGAAGGAAAAAAAATGGTTCTCAATTCTCTGAGGATTCGACCATACTTATCACTAGTACAATTGTATTTTATTAGTTAAATAATATTTTATTTTTGGTGAATTTGACACCTATTAGAAACATATGTGACCGGTTCCTATTTATGAGTAAAGAATAGGAAACCATTTTAACACATTTCATGATTAATGAAACAAATCTCAGATAAAGACTCAATTTAATCAGCATGTTTTCCAAGAAAGACCACATCACTTTATGATATACCTTACTAGCATTAAGTTTGAGGATAAAATAAACTATGCCTTGAACTATGATTTATTTTTAAAAATAAAATGGTTTAAGGGTTGTAAAAGCATTATCAGTAATAAGATAACTTGAAACAAAAGCAAATTGGTAGGAATGGATAATCTCATTTAAAAATGCTTTTAGTACACTTAGTAACAAGTTTTATAATCACATTATATAAACTTATAGACCTAAGAAATCATATGGCTATTTCAAGTGTTTAATTTTATGGACGAAGGTTATATAAGTATAATTTATATAAAAGATGATTAATTATTTAAAAAACCTATAGCAAAGTGTACAACATTATTTTTAACAATATGTTAAATTTTTTATAAAAGTAAGAGACATGTTGTTTAATCTCAATGCCTTTGTGAGGTGCATCTAATTTGAGCAACAATGATAGCAGCTTTTATGTAAGTCTTTAGCAATCTCCTATTCATCTCTGGAGTTACTCAAGGCTCAACACACTTCACAATCTACTCTATTCATAACATGCCTTCTTCTTCAAATATATTAGAGAAATGATCATATAATATATATACAATCTGACTATGCTCAACATCCATGTTCCTACCTGTGATTTATGCGAGATACTATATCTTTATTCCATTCTGATGCATGTACATGGAAAAAGCTAGTGCTTTTATCACTATATTCTAACAACACAACCCTTGATCTCTAAGTCCATATAAATTATTCATGTTTATACACTTTTAACTCATTTTCTTTTCTCATCAATTACATCATAATCTAACATATGACCCTTGTGGTTATAGATATCAATAATATGGTTCTAAAGCATTATGATTCTATATTTTAAATTACCATCACAATCTTACTCTAATCTTATAAAGCATTAGCCAAACGAAACAATTTTCTCTCCACATTTCCTGGGCCTAAAAGAATAAAATGATGCAAAATTGAATAAATGATTTCCATACAGGATTTCTTTTAAAACCAATAAGTTTCAAACCTAAATAAATTAAATCAATAGGAGACTCCTAAGTGATTTTGGACAATGTTAAAAAGAATTAGGGCGTGATTTGAACCAATAAGTAGCAATTGTTATACATAGTTAAAGGAAAATGATAGCACTAATTGAAATATACAAGGAACTTGTCTAAGCTCTCTTGAATCCCTTTCCGATGGTTGCTCCATGTGAATTTTTAACCTCCAAATCCAGGACTAATTAACTCATAGGCAACTAAAACATTTTGAAAAAGACTCAGAGAACTATCATTTCTTCTTCTACAACATTGCTTCTCGTCCTGGGATTAAATTTCATTAGAGTCCTCCTTCTCTTGAGGACCCAACCCAATGAAGCCAAGATTCATTTTGTGTTTACTTTGGGACTCAGCCCACCTATATATCTCTGTGAATCTCTATTTCTTCGTCACTATGCTTTCCACTATATATCAATGTGATGAATCGAGCTAGATTGCATACAAACCGAGATATATTCCTTCCATAAAATAAACAAACCACTTGTTATATTTTTTATAATAACCACAAAGTCAAACATAAGCTCTATTATGGTACTTTAAAGTGTCCTTAATATTCTTCATTTCCTCCCTAATTTTTCTAGTTTCAGAAAAAAAAAATTAGAAAGAAAAGATGTGCACGAAACATTTGCTTAAAGGATCTCATTTTCGTGGCTCTCTTTAAACATCGATAATTCCAACATAAAATATTTATGCTTTTAGCGGGATTGCGTCACAACCTCCGCCATTTGAGAAACCAATTGTGTTTGTGTCATAAAAATAATTAAATTTAACTTTTTTTTAGATACAAGGGGAAAACAACCAAATGGACTAATAAAAACAATCAAACATGAGTATTACATAGTTTGGACCGAAAAATAATTAAATTTAACTTTAACATACATAATAAAGGCATAATTAATTGTGTTTATGTCATCACTCTCACTTCTCCTAAAAAAGATATCATTATCACCATTTTTAACCCTACAATGGTGAAAATTCAACTCCTACATTGCAATCAAAAGATTCAACTTGGGGTTATGCTAACTCTAGAAACAATAAATTATTTTCTAATTATGTCTGTTCATATTAATATAAAATTTAAATGTAGAGATTAATTAGAGATTGAATGAGATTGAAGTGAACACACTAATGTTTTCAAATGTTAGTCAACTTATAGTTAATTTTAATTTTCTTTTATCAATTTTAATATGAATAATCATAACACATTTTAATATTTGAGCTACTTCTATCATGAACTTTTTTGGAAGTTTGAATAGGTCAAACATAAAAAAGTATTTTGTCATTTGATAGATTAAAAGTAATAAAAAATTAAAGTAGATTATACGGAACTCATCGAAGTTTTATCTAACTATATAGGATTAATTATATTTTTTTGAGACATAATAACTTAATGCCTGTACAAAAAATTTATGTGATTATAAAATAATAAAAAAGAAGTGATTTTATTGGAAAAAGACTTGAAATATTGAAAAAAAAAACATATTGTATGAATAAATATATTTTACTTTAACTTAGTGTTATATTGTTATTTTTTTTTAAAAAAAGATATAATTGCAGTTAGACAAAAGCTCTTAAGATTTATATAATTTATTAAACAATAAAATTAAAAAATTACTATAAATAAAATGGGAATTGAAACATGAATTTAATGTACTTATTACATTTATATTTCCGTTTTTAATTTGAGGTTCAAAGTTAAGGAAAAGTATTAATCCTATTTGATGACTTATGTTCTACTTTTATTTTCAATAAATTTATAATGGTTGTAGTAGTGAGCTCTTTTATTTCTAGTATCAATCATATTTGATCACTTAGGTTCTACTTTTATTTTCACTAAATTTATAAAGGTTGTAGTAGTGAGCTCTTTTATTTCTAGTACCACTCTTATTTGATCACTTGGGTTCTACTTTTATTTTCAATAAATGTATAAAGGTTGTAATAGTGAGCTCTTTTATTTCTAGTAATTAAATTTCAAAACTTCTTTAGTACGTCATAACTACTACTTTTACCTTACTACGGGTTCAAGATGAATGTGCAGGAAGAGTAATATATTGGTAAAGAAAAAACATATACTTTCCAAGACCAAAATAAAGATTGATTTGAAAAATAAAAATTTTTTAATTATCTTCTTTTTGTACATTATAAAAAACCTAAATCAATTTAGAGTGCTTAGGAATTTATTTAATCGATATTAAATTAGATAGATTATTGATGTTTACTTAATGATTAATGTAGGACAACAAAATATCAAAAGAAAAGAATAAGTCTTATTATTTTTACATGTTAGTAAACTTTTTTTTATACTTCCAAAAGTATCACTCATTATATGGTTTGCTTATGCTTAATCTTTACTTGTTTATTATGAAATTACGTAATATAAAAACTTTTATGTATTTCACTACTACTAGTGAAGACTAATGAAATAATTTCTTCATATTCATAAAAATAAGAGACATAATTCACATGTATATAGTAAGTCTAACTAGTTGGCAAAAATAAAATTAAAAAAATTGTTAACAAATCTACATATTTTTTCAGGTACTTATTTGATTTTTATATAGATTAATGGTAAACTATCGTTTGTAATCCTATGAACAACTTATTGGATTATTCATGCACCTGTTCATGATTATAGTTTAAGATTCGAATTTCATATTATTTCTTTCTGTTTTAAGATATTTCAATTTAGAATCTTGTAATTTTTTCTTTACTGACTTATTATTTTATAGTTCAAACATTAGTTAAACTTATTATTTCATAATAAAATAAAGGTAAAATCAAAAAAATCAAAAAAGAAGATTAAAGGAAGCAATCAGGAAGCTAGCTAAAGAAGGAGAAGAGGCAATCTCGTATGCTTGTTGTGGATTAATAAACATCACTTTTTATTGTATCTTCCATGACAAGACTCGTGGTTAAAAAAGAGGCTTAGGCAATGTAGGGTTTTTGTTACTCTTTGTTTTTACGTCTTGGTCATAACCCTACATGGAAAAGCAAGTAACACCATGAAAACAATGATACTATACACTCACATTTTTTATATAGATTAATGGTAAACTATCGTTTGTAATTCTATGAACAACTTATTGGATTATTCATGCACCTATTCATGATTATAGTTTAAGATTCGAATTTCATATTGTTTCTTTCTGTTTTGAGATATTTCAATTTAGAATCTTGTAATTTTTTCTTTACTGACTTATTATTTTATGGTTCAAATATTAGTTAAACTTATTATTTCATAATAAAATAAAAGTAAAATAAAAAAAATAAAAAAAAAAGATTAAAGGAAGCAATCAGGAGGCTAGTTAAAGAATGAGAAGAGACAATCTCGTATGCTTGTTGTGGATTAAGAAACATCACTTTTTATTGTATCTTCCATGACAAGACTCGTGGTTAAAAAAGAGGCCTAGGCAATGTAGGGTTTTTGTTACTCTTTATTTTTACGTCTTGGTCATAACCCTACATAGAAAAGCAAGTGACACCATGAAAACTATGGTACTATACACTCACAATTTCCAGCTTGCACTTGGCAAAAATTCCCTCTTTTTTCTTTTTTCTCTTATTACTCAAGTGATTCACACATTATCATGTCAATTGTTTCTAAAACAAATAACTTCCTAAAATAATTATTTCTTAAATAATATTTTTCATGAATTTACTTTATTTTAAAGTAAAATAATATACATGTAGAACAATATAAATCAATCGTTATATGATTAGTTTAGAGCATTTAATATTGATTTAGTCTATAATAAATTAATACATGTAAAATGACCATTTCGCTGGAGTTTGGGAAGAATTAAGAAATACTGATTTAGTTTGTAATAAAACAATGCTTATCTACTAGATATTTAGGAGAAATTGTTGTTTTTGAGCTAATATTTTAAAAACTCTCATTCTACATGTTTGCTTATCTGTTCAGAAGGAGTAAATATTTATATTTTTTATGTTTCTTTAAAAAAATTTATAAAAGATGTGAGAATACCAATTATGATGATCTTTAAAAAGTGTTTTTTTGTAAAAAAAAATATTTATATTGATTGAAATAGCACTTCATCATCCTTTTGTAGGAGAAATTAAAGAAGATAGAAGAAACTTTGTGTTAGTTGTTTGAGCAAAGGATGCACACATGATATGGTACCTGGACTTCTATAAATCGAGTTTGTAATTTTTTTTTTTCATATTATCTCTAGTTTATGTATCACATTTAATTATATGTTATGAATAAATCTTAACTTGCTTAAATAATTTTTTGCTTATGTATTTTCTTTTTGTTGCTTTAAGTTGCTTAGGTTTAAAAAAATTAATTTGCTCCCTTTCTTGGATTACCATAAGCACTTAAGCTAACATATAGTTGTCATATTCTTCAATTAAACCATCATGATAACAATGGAAGCAACATTACTCATTTGGATCTTGTTTTTTTAGCAGAGCTTTTAGCTAGTATTGCTAGTTTACATATAGGTAATCAGGGGTTTGAGTGAGAATGCTGAATTTTAAGGTGGTTAAAGGGGATGAAACATATGTTTTTTTTTCATAAAATTCTTTATTTTCATCACTTCTTTTTTTTCGTTTCCTTTCTAAGGTTGTTCCTTCATCGTGATTACCCTTTCCATATTGATGTACTTTTTGTGTTCGTGTTAGAAGTTCAACCATGCTTTCAACTACACTTTTGGTTAGGAAGAATTCTAGGTTGGAAGACCTTAATTTTTCAATAAAGGTAGCAATTTTATTAGATAAATTCAAGTTATGTACTTAAAATTTGCACGGTTAAAGTGATTAATATATTGTCTCAAGGTTTCTCTTTTTTGATTGTGGATAGTGATGAGACTTATAATCTATTTGACTATCCTATCAGCTAAAAACTCCTTTTGGAACTGTTTGAATGATCATATTCATTTTCATGATATCAAAGAATAACATTAATGGGAAGTTTTTCTAAGAATGATGGAGAAATGATGATAGAAAAAAGTCTTTAGCATTATTTAGCATAATTATGCTTTAAAGTTTTCAATGTGATCCACAAAATGTGGTAAAAATTTATATGGTAAAAGTACATCCATACCTAATCTTTTTTATTGTTTTTTCAGTCATTTTGCACTTTTAGACAGTATCTTTGATGAATTTTTTAGTCGAAGCAAAGTAAGAAATGGTAAGTTCATGTAATTTCTTTGGGTTTTGACTTTAATTTAAGGATTATTTATTATGAATATTTCACGATACTAATTCGACTAGGCTATAGGCAATAGCTTATAAAGTTTCAAATTGACTATGTTTAATTACAAAAGTATCAATGTTTTTCTTTTTTGATGTGAAGTTTTTGGTGTGAAAGACTTGTTGAAGATTCAACATAATCATCGAGCCTTTAAGCCCTTAAAGGAGTTTTAGAATTGTGATTCCTTGGAGGAGTATTACAATTATTAAATATGGATTTTATAGTTTGGCATAAAGATCCTAGCCCAATGATGGGTGTTAAGGTATTGTGGATGATTTTTTACTTGTCATGAACCATAAAATCTATAAAGGAGAAGATATGAGGTATACAAGCTAAAAATGCCCTTGATATGGTGACTCCAACATTCAAGTTAGGTAGACAAAGAGCAAACAAATAGATAAGAATTTCAATCAAGTATGTCTTGATTATTTAGTGATATCCAATGAATATTTGTTAAATAAGTGGAGTTCATTCTTTAATCTTGTTAATCACTAATTGTTGATTCGCTAGTATGTCAATATAAGATTAAATATTAAATTAGTACATATACTATTTTTAAATATTGAAATTAGTTTCTGTACTAATTTTTTGTTATTTTGATCCATCTACTTAAAAACTATCTGTCTTAATCTTTGTTCGTTAAATGTCACTAACACTATCAGTAGATTTGTCATGTAACAGCAAGTTGGACATATGGCTATTTTTGATTGGATAAATTTTCACAACAAATCTCATATTTGATATAACAAAAAATAAAAAATAAAGATGTAAGATAAAAAAATAATTTGTCTTCTTTCTCCACCATTGCCACATTGAAGGAAGAGAAGTTGTCCAGATGTGGGGAGGACAAACGAGTGATCAATAACAACCATCACTAGAACTTTAAAAGCATCATTATCAACCATGCCTCCCGTATCTTGACATGGGGTGTCATAATTCTTTTCTTTTTACTCTTAAGTCTATGTTAACTAGTCCAGATTCATTTCAAACACTTTATCAATCTACATTTTTTGGACCATTATTTTTTGTCGAGGTTCTACCACTGCTAAAAGACATATTAATTGGCCGTTTATCTTCATTCACAAGGCCCAATTGTGTTACTACTCCTGTAATTTCTCTAATACTTTGGAGATCAAGAGGTAGAAATTGCATGAATTGATCGATTATGTCCAGTCTGGCTCCAACAAAGTTAATGGAACAATGCAAAAAGAATTAATCAAGATAATTTTTGCTAACTTTTTTTGGTGTCTCCCACTAGCATGCCACAAGAATAGGTTGAACCTGAAAAGGCCAACCCAAACGAGGAAGAAGACAAATATTCGTTATGTTGTCTCATCCGAAATTTGAACCTAAAATAACAATGTGGTACATCAACAACACTTTTGTCCTTCTTACATTTGAACATCTTCTCTTCCTTCAACATAGGAATGGTGGAAGAAGACAAAATATTTTTTTAATTTTATGTTTTTAACTTTTATATCATATTATAAATGATTAAAATATTAAAGTATTTTTTATATGTTAATACTATATGACATCTAACGTGAAAATACCCAATCAGAAACAGTGACCTATCCAACTTATTATTACATGACAAATTTACTGACGATGTTAGTTGTATTTAAGGATAATAACTAATACAAATATTTTTTTTAGAGTAGAGAGACAAAGAAATAAAAAATTAGTATAAAAACTAATTAAAATATTTAAAAATAATAAAAAGGTCAATTTAATATTTAAGCAGATGTCTGTATGTATATTTTTACCTAATAAATACCTGGATCACTTGGTGGGTTCAATGCAACTTGCACCGTGGAGTGATGTTATCCTTGTCATGCCTTTTAGGGCAGCAAACTCTAGGAAAAGGCTTGCCCTTAAATGCCCTTATTCTTTAGGCATACTCTAAATCATCTTATTGTCTTTCATATTTCATGGGGAAGTGCATTCTTTGACTTAAAGTATGGCTAAACTTTTTTTTCGTTCAATTTGATCTGTGATCCGATTTTTGTGTTAAATTATTTCCTATACTTTAAAAAAATGATCGAATTAGTTCATTTCTATCAGTTACCACTAATACCATTAACACCTGATATTATGTATCACTAATTTTAATATATGACATCTTTTGATTAGTTACTTCTTTATGTCAGATGTCATGTAGAAAAAAATATAAATAGTTTTTAATTATTTTAAACTGTTTATTTATAAAAAAAAAAAATTCAATAAGTTCATGCAGGTTCACATTTAATTTTTTTTTTTTTACATCAGATGCTACATGGTGTCGATCGACCAAAATACGTCATCTACCACGATCGATGCCACATGACAAAAATTTTTAATAGAATTAGTAATTAACTTATGAAGATAGATTAATTTAAATATTTTTAAAAAATACAGTAATTAAATTAATATAAAATTAAGGCGGACACTTACAGTAATTTGATGCTACAACTTAAGACTCGATGGTATAAGTATCTCATGACCCATCACCAAACGTTCAATGGTATTCTTTTCTATGCTTTAATTTTTAATATTTAGAAATTTCAAAAATATATTTATTAAAAAAAGCTTACGGTAAGAAATTATTTTTTTTTCAGGGCATCCATAAACCATTATAACATTTTCTATTGTAATCTTGGATTCCCCGGCATTATATATAAATGTGTATGTATCTTCTTCCCAGAAAAGCCAAAAAGCATTTTAAAATATTGAAGTATTTGATTAAAAAAATATTTTTTATTATCATCTTTTTAACGTTTATTTCAATGAGCATTGGTGGTTGTTCTTTGAATTGATTTTTTTTTTTAATCCCCTACGGTTAATTTATAGTCCTTAAATAAAGAAACACCTGGCTCTTAAATTAGCAAATATTATATACACATAACATATACATAAATATATATAAACACACTCAAACAGCAGCAGAAGCTGTTCTACTCGGGGTGATGAAATTGGGTTGTTCTGTGTTTATGGAGCTTTGATCCAGTTTTATATTTTGAATTAGATTTGATCAATTTATCTAACCTAATCTATAAAGGGCGCTTAAATTTTAATTTTATATAATAACGAGAGGCAATAAATAATGGCTGTTACGTCATCAACTCAAAGATTGAAAGTTGAAAGAGAGTCACAGATTAAGAAGAAAAGGCTCAATATATTGACCGTGAATCCCATAAATATCACAGACAAAGCTTGATCCTTTTCTTTTTTCTTCTATATTTATTTATATATTTCTTTACATATATATATATATTCATAAATAAAATAAAAGAGAGGAGGAGAAGAGGCCGAGGTGGGTCAGTTTACCCATGTCGTCTTCATCCAAAATCCATGTGCCCACATGTATCATTTCTTTATGTACTCCTGCTCTGTTACTACCAGTAACATGTATGTAGATATATAATATATAACTATCATAACCATCATCGTCAAACTTGAAACCGATATGCCCACTACCAGAATCGCCCAAAACACCAGCATCAGCAATAGTAAAGGAGGAAGTTTGTTTGGGTGTAGAGTGTGTTTGTTTCTAAAGAAACTGAAAGAAAGAGATGAAGGAGAAGAACGCGGGTGGTGATGGGGGAGATGGGTATGTGAGAGCAGATCAGATAGATCTAAAGAGCTTGGACGAGCAGCTGCAGAGGCATCTGAGTAGAGCATGGACTATGGAGAAGAACAAGAACAAGAGAGAGGAAGTTGACGAAGGCCAACAACTTCAAAGGCCTACAAGTAATTCTTCTTCAACGAGGCAAGACTGGGAGATTGATCCTTCTAAACTTATTATCAGAGCTGTTATTGCTCGTGGCACTTTTGGTACTGTTCACCGCGGCGTTTATGATGGCCAAGATATTGCAGGTATTTCATATTTCCTCCCTTCTCTCCCTCTCTCTATGTATACACACATAAACACCGAAACACACAGACCCATTTTTAGAATGGAGCAATATTTATATATGGTTTTAATGGAAAGAGAAAAGATTAATTGATTATGGGTCAATGGAGACTTTCCATGAATGGTAAATATGTTGATTGATTGACGAGGGTTTTCCCAGTTGTAATTATTATTTCTTTCCATTTTGGGGTGAAGATATTTTCCATTTTTGAGTTCTTGTATGTGTGCAAATGGGCTGTTAGGTTGATTTCGATTGTTTTCTCTCTGCTGCTTAGAAGACTCAGTGAGGTAAAGTAGGAAAAACAGAAAGAAACCAGTATTAACTATTAATAACTTTAAATTTCTGTTTACTCCAGGCTGCAAGCAACTGATAATTTGCAAGAAAAACAACATGAAATATTCGTCTGTGATTTTAGTTTCTGGGTTGCTTAGATTTGTCAAGAGTAAAGGACAAATATTTTTCCAATTTCAGAATGTAATTTTGAATATTGTAAATGTAGCTTACTCAAATCCGTGATTCACGAGAGTGGTTGAGTTTACAGTTAGCTGTTGTTACTTCATGTGCTCTAATTTATTTTGTTATTTTTTTCATCTCACTTTTTGGGAGATAAACCTTAATGGATGATTTTGTAGCCAAATGGGCATTTCAGCATCACATAAAGCCTTGTAATTCCAACTATTTTTGTTTTTACCTGAATTAATTCTCTAATTCATCTCTAATCAATCAATACCTACAACAAAGTTTGTAGTTATACCTTGTTTTATTCACTCGCTGCAATTGTAATTTCATTTTCATCTCGATTTTCTTTTCACGTTCTGAACTTAAAACATTTTCCTTTTCTTCCTCATGCTTAGTTAAGTTACTTGACTGGGGGGAAGAGGGTCACAGATCCCAGGCTGAAATAGCTTCACTTAGAGCTGCTTTCACACAGGAAGTTGCAGTTTGGCACAAGCTTGATCATCCCAATGTAACAAAGGTAAGCTTGATCATCCACCGAAAGTGCCGCCTAATCAAAACAAGTCGTTCTAGAATTAAAATTATACGCTTGTTTCCCCACAGTGGCACTTTCCCATATCTTATACAATCTATACTTTAAGGGAATGATATCTTGCCTTCAATCATATCTGAATCGGAATAGGGGACTTCATAAAGGAAAGCCTATGATGCGATGTCTAATTGTGTTCTTGTGATAGATTGTAATTGTAAAGTCATCTAATGTATTGAGATTAACTTTACTTTGATAGGTAAAATATGGTTAAAATATACTCCTGATATTAATTGATTACTGGAAATTGTTTACTTATCATTTTAGTTAATTAACTGTATCATTTAAAAGTAACTTTCTTCCATTAGTTTTCTTGTTGCAAAAATTGACAAGTTCTGAAGTCCAGTTTAAGAGTCGTCATGAATAAAAAGAAAAGAATGGTACAGTATGTCTAGCAATGATCATCATGTTGCATGCAAAGAAAGGGATTGTATGTTTAATGTGGACTTGGTCTCGTATTATATTATCTGAGTCGCATTTGCAGTTTATAGGCGCAACAATGGGCACATCAGAGCTGAACATACAAACTGAAAATGGACACATCGGCATGCCCAGTAATGTTTGCTGTGTTGTTGTTGAATACTGTCCTGGTGGTGCACTTAAATCTTACCTCATAAAGAATCGAAGAAAGAAGCTGGCTTTTAAAGTTGTTATTCAACTGGCACTAGATCTTGCACGAGGGTCAAATTCTCATGCCCCATCTGTATTATTTTTTGTTCTCCAAGTCTTTTTATTTGAGTTAATTTACATGCCTGAATTCACATATCTTAGATCTTTCGCTTTTGAAATAACTAAAGCCGTTTATGTGCATGTTTAGGTTGAGCTACCTTCATTCTCAGAAGATCGTCCATAGAGATGTCAAAACAGAAAACATGCTTCTGGACAAGACCCGAACTGTGAAGATAGCTGACTTTGGAGTTGCCCGCCTTGAAGCTTCAAATCCTAATGACATGACTGGGGAGACTGGAACGCTTGGTTACATGGCACCAGAGGTATATTCATCCCATTTATCCTCCCTAATCCTCTCAATGATTTCTTGGTGGGGTCTCTCTATCTTTCTCTCTCTTTCACATTGAATACTTAATCTCATCATGCACCCATTTGAGCAGCACTATGCTGTTCAGGGCTTGCACGCTGATGTTTGTCGGGAAAACTTGCTTATGGGAATCCATTAAGCCGAGAATATCGTCTTAAAGCATCACGAGTCTGTATACACCATCGCTGACTTACTTTATCAATCAGACTATATGTGCTTCCTGCAGCTTCTAAGCATTTCTAACCCATCATCTCCAACTTCTAATGACAGGTTCTCAATGGCCATCCATATAATAGAAAGTGCGATGTTTACAGTTTTGGTATCTGCTTGTGGGAGATATATTGCTGTGACATGCCCTATCCTGATCTCAGCTTTTCAGAAGTGACATCTGCTGTTGTCCGCCAGGTAGACAAAATATCCGTTCTTACAAGAATATAAACCAGATGATGACTCTTCTAATTTTGATATCTTATATTTATTCATAATAATATGGTAATGCTGTGAAATGCTTTGGAAGATGTTATAATATCAGCCAGTTCCAAAATTGATTGAGGCGTAAAAGTAAGATGAAACTTTTGTATGAAATTGCAGAATTTGAGGCCAGAAATACCACGTTGCTGCCCGAGCTCCCTTGCAAATGTAATGAAGCGATGCTGGGATGCCAATGCTGACAAACGGCCAGAGATGGATGAGGTGGTAACCATGTTGGAGGCCATTGACACATCTAAAGGTGGAGGTATGATACCTCTTGATCAATCCCAAGGATGTTTCTGCTTCCGCAGATACCGAGGGCCTTGAAAGATTTTATTTTGTGAGAGAAAAATTATTTAAAAGGAAATTTGTATTTAATTCAATTGAGAAAGACACTTGTGATGTAAGAGTTGAGGATATAAAGAAGCTTGGAGTTAGGGAGTATATGTTTCTTTTAATTGGATAATGGGTTATGTAGAGCTTCTGTTTCTTTGGTTCTTCAACTCATTTCTTCATTTGTTATTTGGACAAAAGCAACAATTGGCTGGCTACTTCAGTTTCCTATTAGTTTAAGCTTTAAGTTTCAATGTAAAATCATGAGGTTTAGCTTTGTAGCGCCATTTCCTAATACAGAGAACTAATTATGATTTACATACTGCCAAACAAATCTCTAGATATGGTTCTATGTTTTGTCTTTGGTGGATTTAAACGAAGTTATATAAGTTTTATTGGGATTCTTGACTCAACTTACTCTATAGTAACTCAAAAGACACAATAGCTCAATGACAGTTGAAATGTTAGAGACAGAACTTTTTTAAGTTGTGTTAATTTCTTTATATATTTTGATAAAAGAATTATTCATAAGTTGCAATTCATAACTATCTCAATATTCAAAAATTCATAATTCTTTCAATTTTCATCCAATTCATACAACTTAGATGTTTATTGAAATTAGACGCAGAGATTATAGTTTTTAAAAAATAAATAAATAAAGTTAGAGTAAAAAAATGTAAACCAGAGAATGAGATTTAGAAGTCTAAAGTTGTTGAATGTGATTCGCAAATTTTCTCCAATCATTTATATCCAAAAATTTATTATAATTTTTTTTAATTTTTAATAAAATCATTCAATTTTAGTGTTTATGAAAAGTATATGATATCTAAATTATAGCTACATAGATTTAGTAGCCAAAAGTTGGTCAAAAAAAGGGGTAGGATCATCAAAAACTTCACTACTAACATCTACTTCTTGTTTTCTTCTCTTTCTTTTTCTTTTTCGTTAGCCGCCATGTGTAAAAATTATGATATTGAGTTCTAAATTAGTTCTGAGAATTTTTTACTATATATTTATTTGTCCTTTCTTTTTTTCTTTTCTTTTTTATTTCTTAAAGTTTTCTACACTTTTAAAAGTTTATATATATATATATATAATGGGTTTCAACAGTCTAACAAAAACTCTAGTACTTTATACTATAACTTTTAAAATAATTCTAAGTTTCATAAAATAAAAATATGGGGATTCATGGGTCTGTATTTAAATAATAATTTTTTTTGAGCTTGTTATTACAAGTTTGCAACACTTGTAAATACTAGTTCTTAATGTTTTTGAGGTCGTTCTTTTAGTTTTTTTTTTATGTTATTTTAGCTCATTTTATGTTCTATAACTATTTTTTTTGTAGGTTGAGAATATGGACATTGCGTTAGTATCTGTTCTTGTATTCCACTAAAGTTATTTGATTTAAAATGAATGTTAAGCCTTCTAATTGAATTAATGAAAGAGAAAATCAGGATCATGCTAGTAGTTATGGCATCATGTGTTATAAGGCTTAAACAATGGACTATGGACATTGGTTACATGTTTACTAAACTTTCTCATTCAATGAATGTACTTCTTCTAGAGCAAATTACGTATTGTCTTTCAAAAGTATATCAAAAGTCATCTATATAAATGCAAGATACACTTTGTCCATTATTAAAGGATTGGTTAGTGACCAGGAGCCTACATTTGTCGCCAATCTTGAAGTTATCCAAGCAAATTGCACAATCCAAAAAGGTATTTGATTTGTAATCAAATCAATGAAGCTTGTTTAAATCATCTCTTGACAAGGTTGAGCTTCCATTGCAGCCAATCTCCATTTCAGCGCTGCTTTTCAGATTGTTCCGAAAGGCTCTCCCGACAATGTAAATGTAGATGAGAATCAAAACTATAATTCCTACGAACAATAATATTACTGATATGATAATGATCATTACCATGATGCGAGTAGCAACTTAAATAACTTGCTTACTCATAATAAATCTTTCTTCGTAAGTGACTTCATTCTTCTATTAAAAGAAAATTAAGAATTTTCAGGAAGATAATTGAGGAATCGTGAGGGAAAGAGAGTGATTGACGATGATTCTGGAAATTACAGAGTAGGAACAAAGTGAAATTGATGGCATTGATGGAGTGAATGGGATGGGTGGGGAATAAAAGAGGGATGAGAAAATATTAAAATATCTCTCTTTTAAAATTTAATTATGCAGTTTGCGATTAATTCAAATTTAATTTTAATTTTTTATTTAAAAAATTAAATAGATAATTACTATATATATTATCATACTAATTTTATTTTTACACTAAAATTTAAGTCGATAAAAATATCTAAAATTTTGTTTCTATGTAATATATATAATTATAATTAACATTGACATATTTTTCTATATTTTATTGTATTATTTATATAATACACACACCCACACACTAGAGTATGAAAACAGGTTTGTTCATTTTTGTAAATAAAGAATGTATACTTTGTAACAACCCAAAAAAAAAAAAATTATTTTATTTTTATTTTTATTAGAATTTTATTTGATTTGATTTGATTTATTAATTAATTTATAAGGTTGTAATTTAATTTTATTTTATTTAATGGAGATAAAAATAATAATAATGATAAAAATAGGTAAAATTATTTTTGGGAATTAATTGAAAATGATTTTGGGAAAAAAGGGTGAAAATTTGGATTCTGTGGGTGTTTTTGAAAAGAAAATAAAAAACCGAGGGTCAAAACGCAATTTAAAAAAGATTCGCCACGTCAGCAGCCCCAGCCAATCAGGACACGCCGCGTGGCAGGAACGCTGACGCGGGATGGGGCCACGTGAGCAATCCGCGTGCGAGCGATCGGACGGCCCAAATCCGTTCCCGCGCGCACAGACGGCCCAGATTTCACTTGTGCGGACGACCCAGATTGAATCACGCACGGACGGCCCAGATCGCATCACGATGGACGACCCAGATTTATTCCCATTTTAATCGCGATTGGACGGTCCATATTAAATCGTGATGAACGACTGAGATTAAAAGGGGAAGGTTATAAATAACCTCACCCACACCCAACCCCAAACCCTAGCCGCCAGTACCCTCGCCGGAGAAGACGACCCAGTCACCGGAGGAGCCGGCCGCCGCCACCCGCCGCCGCACCAGAGGATTTTCCGACTGCCAAACAAGGTAAAAATTTCTCCCCTGGACTCGTTTTTCGATGCTGAATCCACCTGTGGCCAAATCGGAGCCAAACCACCGGCCAATCGGCCGGAAAACACCGCCGAAGTCCAACAGCGCCACCGTGGCTTCCCTCGATTTTTGCCTCCGATGAGGCCCTTTCCGATTCTCATTTGATGTAATTTTTACATCACTATGATCACCGTCCTTTTCTCTACAGGTTGACCGGAGCAAAACATCAAATTCTGATTCACGCCGAAGAAGCCGTCGCATCCGAGAGCTCCGCCGCTGGTAAGTCTCGATTTTTCGTGATTTTTTGGCCCACCGAGGGCCCTAGAGGTGTTTTATCGCAGCAATCGATAGTGGCCGAAAGGGCCCTGGGTCTGATTTGGGGGTTTTTTGGGGACACGTTCAGGTACTGGAAATGTGTTTCAGTTTTTCGGAAAAAATTCAGAGAATTTAGGGACAGCCCGTAGGCACGGTGAGAACCTGATTTTAGACCCCGAAATAAGTAAGGATCTCTCACTCTATTTCCTATCACAGCATTAAAGTCTAATAAATGATAAAACGGTATTTTATGAATTAATAGATATGTATAATTGATTAAGGTTGCTAATGGAGCCCGAATCTGACGTATTTGTCGGTCTGTTCTTATTTGATGTATTTTGCAGTTTTGAATGCAGTATGGTGCCTGATGTGTTTATTCTATAGTTTCATATGCATGAATCACGGTTTCATTTATTATGCTTTGAATTATTGTGAACCCGATGTTGTGTTATCTTGTTTGGTGTCCATTACTGGTTTACGTGTTTGTGTTTGATTGGATAATTGAGATTAAGAAAAATGGTAAAAAGTTATGTGAATTAATAATGGATAATGTCGACAGCCTCATTAGATATCCTGGGAGATGGTAGACGAACCGGGTCCGTAGGGAACCCTACCGAGAATGTGGTCTCTCATATCAGACGGGGTATGGAGATCTTATGTGTTTTGGTGCGCATACCGGACGGGGTATGGGGACGGTCCTGGAATTAAGTTATTAATGTGAATGGTTCACGTGTGGCAGGGGACCCCCTATGGATTCCTATGGATACTAGTAAACTGATAAAAGAGAAAAATTGTTGTCTAATGATTGAAAAACAAGAGTTTGATATATGTGTTATGTTACAAAGTGTGCATGATTTTATGATGTTATTGTGTTTCATAAGTTTTCTTTCATGAATCTCACCGAGATAAGTGGACAGTAAAGGTTATTATTATTGATAAATGAGTTTGGTATAAATTATGTTCCATTAGTCGTTTTTGTTTTCTACCAACTTTTACTCATGTGACAGTGAGATAGTGTGGTGTCTTTACTGGATTAGTGTAGCTCATTCCTTATTTAACCATTTCAGATGAGGAAGACTTGGTTCCCGAGCCCGTCCTGCAGGAAGACGGCGAGTAGATGACTAAGAATTTCGTATATTTATTTATAGCATTCATTACTCGTGTTTATTTCAGTTAATTTATTCTTTCATATGTTTAATACGTTTTGGTTATTATATAAGGGATATTAATTAAAATTTTTATTTCGCTTCCGCATTTAGAATTTTTAATACATACATTTTCTTTAAATTTCCGGGGCCGTTACATACTTTATATATATATATATATATATATATTAATATTGATATGCAATTTATTTACAAAATCATAACAATCAACTAAAAATTTAAAATGACAATATAAATTTATTTATGTTTTTAAAAAAAGTTAAAAGTGCAGATTGGAGTATTTTCTATAAACCATTTCGTTTATGTTGTAATTATTTTGACAAATATCAAATTCTTAACAACTTAATTAACAAAAAAAATGGAAAAAAACGTCAAACTAAAAAATAAAAACATTCTGTATTAATTATTTAAAAATAATATAATAAGTAGTTAATTTGTAGAATCGAGAATTCTGTGTTTTATCTTGTTTCTCTCTTTGCTCCCTTTAATGTTTTCTGTTAGTTTATTGCTGTTGACTGGTCATTCCCTCTTCACTTGATTATTAGTTTGATTTTTTCTTATATATATATATATATATATATATATGTGAGTTTTTCATTTTTTTTTTAAACTTTCTCAAGTTAATTAATGTTCTATTTTATATTCCTAAACTATCACTTCTTTTTTTTTATAAGAAAACCTGAATTATCAATTTGAAGTAACACAAATGAAAGTTATTATGTATTCTACGCTCACAGGCTAAACAATATATAGAAATTTTATATAACGAATGTACGAACAAATATAAGTATACATGTAGTAGTCCTGAATGCATTCAAGTTGGTTGGTCACCCACCAGTCTGGACTAGACTGTGTAATGACAGATCACCCACTGGACTTACAACCAACTAATAATATCCACATAATACATTATACAAATAAAATAGACAAAAGAATGTTCCGCTATTATTTACAATTTTCCAATTTTCACCCGCTAAAAGTCTCTGTGTCGGCCACCTCAAATCTTTCTAGAAGATATTCAAATCCGTTAAAAGAAAATTGAGGCTATTGTATTTTTAGCAAAGATTTAGCAATTTATGTGGAGTAAGAGAGTAAACCACTTTCATTAAGACCAAACATTTTTATTGTATCCTCGCGACAACAGAGCCCACCACATAGAGTCCGATGTATTGCAAATGGGCCCTCTACAGCAACATTCAGATCTTGAAGTTCCCTCAGTTCACAACTACTATTGTTAGTGCATTTATAGGGCCTAAATATGAAAGATATAGCAAGACACAAGCAGCAGCTAAATAAGATATTAAAGCTCAATTAAATATAAAATTTTAATTACTATTTGATTATTAAATAATATATAATTTTTTATTAATATTAAATTTTTAAATTGTATAAAATTTCTAATATTTTTATAAAATATTTATATTTCAACTTAGATTCCTAAGACTTATATCCTCTATTTAAGAAGATATTTTTGTTATTAATAAAATAAATCAGAATTTATTTTAAATAATAAAATTAAAACTCTCTTTTAACGAGATTTAAAATAGCAGTTTCTCTTGAGAAATTGTAATATCTTCCCACAAAAATAAATTGCTCGCGTAATAATCCTCTGGTAACTCGATCCTTAAACAGGAAACATAACAAATATATTTATTATTACAGATCTGTAGGTGCTACTATATGTGACAGTCCAATGTAGTCATTCAAATGCACTTCAAGACACATAATCTAACTACAATAAATATTATTCTACTCATGCAAAGCTCTAAAGCCTATCCCATTTGGGCTTACACATTTTAAGCCACTCAACAAAACTAAATTAACAATATACTGCCTATTTGAATCAATTTTATGCCAGCAACTACCATAATATCATCAGATTTTTAACATATCCCAACTGCAATGAATTGCGAGGGCGACAGCCTTGGTTTTTTTATTAGTATCAATCTTCTAACTTGACATGGATCTTCAACAAATACCGGATAAGGGTCCCCAGCACTTTCTCTAAGAATACCAAACATGATCCCCAGTACTCGCAAATCAAGGAAATTGCAGATCAATGAAGTAATACTTAAAACTACCACCTTGTCTGATCATGAAAATCAGAGCCTTAAAGACACACTAACTTAATCCGCATTCATCAATGACCAACAAATATGACTTTGTTGTTATTAGTTACCTAGCAGCAAAAACACACAAAAAACACTTGCAAACTATTAAGGCAGGTACTGGAGGATGCTTTCAGAATGAAATCAAAAAATAAACTTGATATAACCAATAAAAATATAAATAAGGCTCAATACCTGCACGCAAACAATACTGTAGCATTCCAGCTCAACTAAGTGCTTAACAACAATTCAGGAGAACTCAATTTTCATGGTATTTACACGAAAGCTATATGAAAAGAAATGCAAGGACCCAAGGAAACAGCAACATCATAGATTGCTCACTTGAAGATCATAAGGAAAAAAAGAATAAACAGAACTCACTATAAGCTCATATATGCTTTGTTTATCCTGTTAGGAACCAATAATGAGACCCTCCCGAGCAATATTGGTCACGCGGAGCACAGCTTGTGCACTTAAGGGTGAGAGTTTTGACTGACAAAAATGCTCCCAGGTACTCATCTCTGAATGTTCAGATAATGTGGCTGATGTAAGATTGTGAGATTTCTCATAAACAGTTTGCAGCTCCAGAAGAAGGCCTCTTGCAGCCTCCCGGGATTCAGGAAGCTGGTCACTAAGCTGTGATGCAGCCACTTGAATCAATTTGTCAATTCCATATGCTTCAATACCTTCAACTCCCTGGAAATTATGAAACATTTTGTTATTACTCAAATAAAAATAAACAAATTTCCTGATGTCATTGAGAACAGCAGCTCTGGAACATGCATGATGCTATTCCTACCTTTTTTTTTGTTGCCTTCCATCAACCTACTACTATTTCCCAGTAGAGAAATTAATTCTCTGAAAGATCAATAACAAGGGTTATTCTGTGAAATTCCTCTAGAAAAAGTGTCCTTTTGTTAAGTAATATATAACCCATTATCCATAAGCCTTAAGTTGATAGGAAATTGTCAAGTTCATTATTTACAATCTAATATGCTTCCTTACATGCAAGCATGCTAAAAGCTAAAGACATGGATCAAACTCAGGCTCTTATATCTTGTTGCTGATATTTTAGATTAAGAGAAATGGGGGAGGCAGCTAGGATCCAAATTTTAGGCCTCAAGCTCTTGTACAACGTAAAACAATTATGACCAATATTTCATGTTGTAACATACCAACAGATCTAAAGCCTTGATCTTCGTTGTTACCTTATTTCCATTAAGTAATTTCAACATAAGATATGCTTCAGCCTCACAAGTTCATTCATAAAGGAGCATGTTAAAGTATAAAAATAGGTTGAGCTCTTTCCTATCATAAATGAAATAATTAATTATAACCAATAAACTCAAAAGCTAAGGCTGTTACAGAATGTACCAATCTGTAACTTAGAACCCTTTCTTCAGTCTTTTCAACAAACCAGAGTATAAATAGAGTGGAAGCACCGAGAACTATGAATACACTAATAAAAAACAATGGGGGAAATGAAAAGGGCTAAAAGAATAGGGAAAACACCACATACATTATCCTCCTTTGGGTGCTTCAAAACAAAGCTTAAACAAAGACCCAAACCCACAAGCACAAGCACGAAACTCAAGGGCAGACCAAGGAAGGAAAAACTGAGAACCAAAACTAAGAAATTCTAGAAAACAAAGGAACCACCAGTGAAATTTTAAATCGTTTTCTTACCAATCGCGGAACACTTCGACTAAAGCACATTGCAGCCTTAGCTCGAATACGTGGATTTCTATTCTTAAGATAAGGCTGCAGTTTTGGTAACAGCAGTAAAGGAGAAATCCAAGTAGTCATAGCAACTAATGCCCTCTCAGCTGCCTCGCAAACAAACCGTTTATCTTGTGAAGACTTGAGAAGAAGTTGTGTAAGCTGCATCATTAGCAATTATCTTCTTTTAAGAATATATAGTTATTCACTTTCAACAGCTCTTCTGAACAGAGCAAAGTAACAATGAGTTGACACAAATCTTAAAATATAGAAGTACCAGAGGATCTAATGCATCAATTATTTGGTCATTGTATGCACTGAAAATGTCCTCAGAAGTCATAATTGCAGTTTTACAGACAGCACTTCTTGGATTCTTTAAGGACTTGACTATAAGTGGAATCAGCTCTCCCCTGTTCATGCAATATTGTGGCGAAGAACACATTTGTTAAACGATATTTGATCAGTATTATGAAGAAAATATTAAAATGAAATATCACATCCAATCAGATTGATTTTGTAAGTATTTGGGACTTACACAGTACCAAGCATCTGTTCCTTGTGAAAAATTGATAGGCGACGTGCATTATTTAATGCCTCACATACCATAACCCAATCCTTAGAGTCCAAGCCCAGTAGAAGTGTCTGACATATGAAACACAAATACATGCACATTAGCTTAAATTTTTAACGGCAACACCAGCAAAAAAGATATCCAAAAGGGAGAACCTAATACCTTCAGAGTTGTATCAACATCTTCCACATCACTCAAATTCTCAGATTCAATATACTCTACTTCCATATTACATACATCATTTCTGGGGTTATCTGTTTCAACTCCACTGGCATGAACTGAAATTGAGGGGGAAGACACTTGCGTACGCCGTTCTTCAGTATTTCCATTGGCATTTCCCAAACATGGCTTGACAAAACTCCCTTTACCAGAGTTGTCAATCTTCCTCTCAGATGCTGGTAAAGTATTCAGATCTCTAAGTGCATTTGCCGACATTACGGCTTCCATTCTGAAACCAGAAGGAAATAATATCAATACAATCCTTTCCAAAACATCCAAATTAGACTTTCTAATTTCTTCAGAAGGATGATATTGAATTGCCTAATCAAGTGACTAACCCCCCTCATGAAATCCAATGTTCTTTTTTCAGGTAAAATTCTGTAAGGTATTTATCTATTCGAATTCTCTCCCTTGCCATTATTTTAGTTTTTTTTTACTAGTAGTTAAATGTATATATCAAGCTCTTGGTTATATGAAATCAGCCCTCATGTCAACATATCATCGTAAACCAAGTCTACAACACAAGCACTTCAGACTACCTAACATAATCGTATTGAAATCATATAGTCTCTCTAAAAAACCAGACTTCCTGATGCATATAATAAAAAAGTATCACAATTGCCTTCAATTCTAATTGGTTGCAAATACATCCTTCTTTCCAACCTTGCCAGCCAGTGTTACCTTTAAATATTTTCCAATCCTTGCTCTTCAAGTGCAAGTTATAGCTTTATCATTATATTTCAATGTCTTTAAGCTCTTGCTTTTATGAAATTAGCCCTCACATTAAGATCTGATTGTGAAGTCCATAATACAAGCACTTAGGCTACCTGATGTCCTCTTATTGAAATCCGGTACTCCTCTTTTTTTCCTCAAAAGAAAAAGAAAAGGACTACCTGAGGTATATAATAAAAACAGTATCATAATTACCTTCAGTTTAAATTAGAAAATTGCAAATGCATCCTTCTTTCTGGACTTTCCAGATTGTGTTAACTTTAGACATTTCCGGTCCTCATTCCTCCAGTGTCTAGTTGGCCAACTTCTTCTGTCCTTACAGATTTTATTATTACATTTCAATATCTTTAAGATAGTTTTAATTTTCCTAAAGTAATCTCACTTTCACATAAAAGAATCTATAGGACAGACTTTAGTTACTACAACTAGAAACTATGCAATTTCAGGACTATTAAGTTAGTAACATCTACCAGTAACTTATCTTGAGGTACATTCACCCAAACATTTGGCTTACTTTCCTATGGAACAGCTCATGGGCATAAACCATGTACCTGCTTCACACACATCCGAAGCAGACTTATTTCTTAAGAATCACAAGGACAAGTGAACAAACATCACAATCGTGTCAGTGCTTATGCACATATTATCTTCCAAAGCTATTTATGACTTCCATTGAATACATCCCCAGCTTAGATCAAGACTTGAATCAGTTGAGCCCTTTTTCTAAATAAAAATATGGAAATTTAAACATATCAAGAAATCAAAGACAATATATGGAGAAATAAGAGACAAACTTCTCAAATCTAACTACAACATCCAAAGTTCAACAAACAATCCCTAATTCATCATCACCATTTTCCAACAAAAGCTGTTTAACCGCAAGCTGGATCCACTCAAACATCAAAATTATACACGTATCTCAGTGTTCTTTTCTCTTCTTCTATATCTTTGAAGTACACAAGTTCCAAATCACCAGCAACAATCACAATTAGAGTATTTGCCAGGAAACAATTAGAAAAATGCCAATCAATAATATTAGTAGAATTGTGAAAAGCAACGCCCACTAATTTAAGCAGTGAATGATCCGGATTCAAAACAAAACAAGGATCTAAATTCCAAGAGTAAAGCACAAAACCAAAAAGAAATCAAGAATGCGAAATGAAAATTCGTAGAAACACGATCTCTGCAGCGTCAGCACATGTCTTGCAACAGATCTCTCCCAATTAAGCCTCAATATCCTGATTTGGTCCACCATTATTACAGGAAGTTTAAGATTCAGAAAACCAAAACATAGAAAGATACACATTATACACACACATTAATGCGTGAGAACGCCTACATCTAAACAGATTGAGAAAGCAAATACCAGGGAACAGAAAGCGAAAGGGACCGAGAAATCACCAGTGACGCGCCACTCTCCAGTCGCCTCTTCAGTGGAAATGAGCAGACCACAATAGACGATTTTTGGTTTTTTATAGAGGGAGAAATTTTAGACAAGAGAGACTGTCAACTGGCGAGAGCGAGACCTCGCATCCGCATAAAACGACGCCGCTTTTAGAGTCAATGACCGACCTGAGCCGGCAGGCACGGGATATTTACTTTTCCAATTAATTTTTCGACGATTTTAGTTGCGACTTGCCGCTATTTAAGAATAGTATATTTTATTTGAATTCAATAAAATCTGGCAAAATACTTTGAGAAAACGGAAGTCAACACTCCGTTTCATTTTAAATCAAACAATTTATTTTTCCGTTTAAAATGAGAAGGGGAAACGGAAACGGAAACGAAGTCTTGGCCGTCTCAATTATTTAATTCCCGTAATTAAGTAATTATTCTTTAATTATCGGAACTGCCACGTCATGAGCACCTAAGAAAAGGAAATTGCTAGTGATTTTGAACTGACGCTCCACCCTAAGAAAATGAAGTTTTGGGAAATGGTGCTTTATCTTTAATAATGATAATTAATCAATTAACCGTAATTAATTAATTAATCAATTAATTGTAAAATATAATGATATACACGATCCCACATTTCTATTGTAGGATTGGGTGGAATAAGATGAGTAAATTTATATTTAATTATAAAAAGTAAAAGAAGAAAAAAAAGTTTTCCAATGAAAATAAAATTTAATTAATTGAATAATCATTTTTTCTCGACAAAAAGATTAAGGAATCAGCAATAATTAATTATCTAAACCAAAATTAATTATATAATCAAACAAATAAATCGTCCCACAAATAATGTATGTTTATTACATTATTATGGTTAAAATTTCATTTTATTTCATTTTTAATTCTTAATGCACTAAATACTAATGAAATAAAATAGTTTGAAAATACAACATGAATTTAATTTATATATACTGTATCTTCAATCTATATGCGTACATGATATAATTTTAAGAATTATATATGTAATTATTGAAAAATTCTTTAAACATTATTTTATGTGAACAAAAAATTTTAAAAAAATTATTATATCTTATTTATTGATGAAATATGTACATGATGAGTAAAATATAAAAAAAATAGATGATTAAGAGTTCATGTACTGCATGATCTAAAGTTTTGAAGGAACTAAAATTTAAATAAATAAATATTATGTATATATATATTTATAGTTAACTAAAAAATAAATTTTATTTTTTATATTTAAAATTTTTAAATAGATGATTATTATAAAATATTTTTACTTTACTTATTTTTGTTATATTCATTATTATTCTAAAAAATATATAAATAAATTATTGTATATACATTAAAATTATTGAATATTTAAAATCAATTCACTATTTTTAAAAAGTAAAAAATATTCAAAATTTAGTTTTTGATCTATTGGTAGTTTTTTAATTAAAGTAATATAAGATTCTTCCATTAGTAAGTATGGTTAAATAGCATAATTAGTTACAGTTCTTTATAATCAACAAAAGATATATATTATCATACTAATTTTATTATTATATTTTAAAATTATTTAAAATATCTAAAAATATCACGTGGACAATCTCAATAAGATATATATACATATATATATATATAGATTGATGAATAAGACTCTTATCTATATTTTAAATTCATAATTTTTTTTTTATAGAATTTATTTAAAAATTTACTAGCTCATTAAATTAGAAGTTATAAAACTCTACTAAAAAATTATAAAGTTAATTTTGTGGACATTTTAAATAATTTATAATATATAGTTTGAATTTCACTTGAAACATACTAATCAAAATATTTACCATAGAAGTTTTAAATAAATTAAAAAAAAATCTAAATTTTTTCTAAGCATAATTAAGAATTTCAGTTGACATACACTTATTATATTAAATTATTCATTTTTAATTTGTATTGGTATTATTTTAATAGTAAAATACTGAATATACTAAATCTATATTGGAATAAGAATGATGAGTATTCATTCAATTTGATTAAAAAATTTGTAAACCAAATAAACTGATTAGATCTATATAATCGACCGATTCGGCTGAATACGATTAGTTGATTCTACTAATAAACGAATAACTACAAATTACTTAAAAACTCATATGTTCATCATTAGCGAAAGCAAGCAAATATCATTTTACTTCATTAAAAATTTGTTGCATATAACAATTGTTTGAGAGAATAAATCTCAAAAAAAAAAAAGAGGTATTGAAGAATAAGCATAGTTACATTCTTAGCTTCATAGGAAAAACTTCATTTAAGAATTCTTTATTATGCATCAAAGTAAAATAGCTATCTTAAGATTTTAAAAGAACTTCATCTAAAAATTTTCTTGTGGCTACTAGAGTGCTCTTTTGTCTACTTAACAACAAAGAACTCTATGACCATGATGATGGTTTAAATCCTTTTGCTAGCACGTTTGAAGCTACTGTGTAATATCCGGATCCAAAATTTGGTATGGAATTAATTTTGGTAATTACAAAAATAATAAAAGATATTATTTTTAATTTTATTTCATTAAATTATTTGAGAAAAATAGGTTATGGGCATAATTGAAAGCAATTTTTGAGAAAATGAGTGAAAATTTTAGTTCGAGAGAAGTATTTTTGAAAGAAAAACAGGGGGTTAAAATATAAAAAAAATTCAGTCGTGGAATGACCCAGTCGGCAACTCCGATAAAACAGAGCACGTCGCATGGCAAAACACACTGACGTCGGTGCCACACAAGAAATCACACGGGCGATCTGCGTGCCAAGCATCCGACGACCCAGGTTCGATCCCACACGCGTAAACGACTCAGATTCGTTCCCTCCTTAGGCGCGATCGGACGAACAAGATCAATCGCGATGAATGGCTCAGATTCACCCACGCAATTCGCCTAAACAGGCAACGATCAAATGGCTCTCCTCGCTCCACGTTGACGCAAGTGGATGGCCCATATCGACACGGGATAAGTATAAAAATATCGCATCGGAAGGAAACTTTAACCCTAACTGCCCTACCTTCGCCGAAAAAGAAGGACCAGTCGTTGGAGAAGAAGGTCGGCCGCCAACTGCCGTCGCACTAGAGCCACCGCCGATCGCCAAAAAAGATAAAAAAATTTCCTACCCGCTCGGTATTCGATTCCAAGCCTCTCTGTGTGCCATATCAGAGTAAGAGGGACAACAGGTGAGTCAAAAACTGTGGGCAAAGCCTGACAGAGTTACCGCAGTCGAATCTAAAACCCCCTTCGATGAGCCCCTTCCCATTTTCCATTTCACGCGATTTTCTGACCATTGTGTTCTCTGTTCTTTTTTGTGTAGCTTAGCCAAAGAAGAAACCATATCCGTGAAAGAGAACCAACGGAGTCGCTGCACCCGAAGACCCCCGCTGGTAGGTTTAGTTTTTATGTAATTTTCAGTCCACCAAGGCCCCCTAATGTATTTTTTCGCAGGAGTACGTGTAAAATTGGCCAGGTTGAGGTGAACCATCACCGTGGGCGGCGGAGCCGACGCTGGAGCACGACGGCGCTACCGTGCTGGAACTCTAAAATTGGTCGGAAAGAGTTTTCAACACCAATTTTGGGATTTTTTTTGAGTATTTTTAGATACATGACGAGTATTTTGGATTCCTATAGGAAAAATTCAAGAAATTCGGGACCCGTTGGGAGGCGTAGTGGATATTCCATCACCCTATTCCTTGTTACGGTAAAATGGAGGCTTAATAATTAATAATTGTGTGTTTTTATAAAAACTAAAAAAATTCTAACAATAATTACAAGCCACTAATGGAGGCAAAAAACTGGTAAGTGTATGTTTGCGCTAAGCTAGTATGTGTTTGCCTATTTATTTTTCTATATTGCGTAAATTACTTGTTGTTCTGCTGTATGATTTAAATTATCACATTTAATCACTTTTTCGTTATTGATTGCCTGATTGTAATTATTATCTAATTGATTAAGTTGAAAATAAAGGCCATGAGTACATTTCTTGGTTAATAAGGTATGAAGTTATATTGTTTGCATAAATACTATTTAATTAATCTATGAATATGATATGAGAGGTTAGTATGCACTTGGTGTTTGTTTTGTTGATGGAGATCTTTATGTGAAAGGCTTACTGGGTATCTTGGGAAAGGGCAGATGGGCCCGGTACATAGGGAACCTTACCACGAACGTTACCTCAGTCGGACTGGACTGGAAAGTCCCATACTAGAAGAGTTTAAGAGATATAGTTCACTCTCATACCGGACGGGATATCGAGACGATGAAATATTTTGCGCCCATTACTGGACGGGGTATAGGGACGATCGGTTAATTGATGAATTTGGATGTTTGGTTCAAGCGTAAGGGGACATCCCTATAGACTCCCAAGGGTACTAGTAAGTAGGTAAGAAAGGAAAATTATCTTTTTTGTTCACCTGTGCATGCAATTAAAAAGTTGTATGGATATTGGTCTTCATAGGTTGCTTTTTGAAAAACTTGTAACGGTAGTATGGAATAGATGGTTCTTTTCCTGATAAATGAATTTACTTAAATTAAGGGCTCCAATAGTTGTTTTGTGATTTTTACCAACATTTGTTTTCTGTATCAGTTATTAGCATGATATTTTTACTAGATTAGTGTAACTCACCCTTCTATAGCCATTTCAGATCAAAAGGATCAGGATCCATATCCTGATCAACAAAAAAGTTGTGAGTATTTTACCTCCTGAACCCCTTCAAAAGCTAGTGGAGGTTAACCACTAGGACATTTATCTATTTGCTTTAAATTATTTATTTGCTTCTTTTTACGAGCCGTTGTAGTATAAACATTCCTATAACCCTATTGAACATTTTAATTTACTTTGTAAGAAATATAAACCCTAACATTATTATTAATTTTTGTATTTAAATTATAAATTAATTCCTTTAAGGTCTCGGGTCTTTATATATTGTATCTCTTATTCTTTTTTTCTTTCAATCTAACTCCAATTACTTTGAATTGAATACTTATGATAATGGTTTATAGAGAATAGAAAAGACATTGATTGTTGATATAAAATGAAAATGTAACAAGTAGGTGGCAATTGTGACATGAGTGATGACTTTACGCAATGTAGTGTGAGGATATTGTATTCGTAAAAGAAAAAATGGGCTTTTTTTATTTATGTTTGTGTGTCTTGATAGAGCCACAATGGATCACTGGTCACAAAGGAGGAAAGTTAAAAGAGATTTGGTGTAATACCCGGGCCCAAAATTTGGCTCTGGATCAATTTTTGTGTTATAAAAATAATTAAAAATATTATTAATTTAATTAATTTAAATTATATAAGAAAAATATGTTAAGGATGTAATTAAAAGCAATTTTGGAGAAGAGAGTGAAAATTTGAGTCGGTGGGTGTTTTTAAAAGAAAAATTAGAAACAGGGAGCCAAAAAGTTTTCCAAATACAGATCCCGATAATTTTGAGTATTCCGTTGGGTGGTCGTTGGAACTTGTAATTTAATTAAATTAATTTTTAATATTTTAAAATATTTTAATTAATTATATCATGTGTACAGAAAAATTTAGACATTCAAACAGATCTGGAAATACGTGTAGGAGAGTAAGTATTTCTAAATCTCAACCATGTTAAATTTTAAAATGTGCATTCATTTTATAAAAATTATAAAATTTGAAATTGAACGGACATTAGCTCAATTTTGATGGAAAAACAGAACTCAAATTATGATCAGTAAACCTAAGCAATTGGAATCCTATGAGGAGATGAAACCAGAAAACAGACTCAATAGACTGAGAGTTATTTGGACTAATGAAATATGAAATTGAAAAGAAAAATTTTCAATTAAGGAAAATTTGAAAAAGAAAAAAAAATAAATAAAAATATAAAAATAGAAGGGAAAAGAAATAATGAGGTTAAGAAATGATTATTTAAACAAATTAAGAATTTTGGAATGAGAGGGTAGGAGTGAATAGGGTAGAGACTTCGAATACTTTATCGTTTAGTCTGAATCGAGGAAGGGAGTGTGTGTGTGTGATTGAAGTTTAGCGAACATGGTGAACCTGCACATGGATAGAGTCTGAAACCTAATCCATATGTAGATAGGCATTCGTGTGAGTGTGGGTCACTTAGCAAACATACCTGTTGTGGCCATTGTGTAATTTGTGTGTGTTATCCATGCGATGGAGGGATCCATTTCGCTTTTCTTCGATGATGACATAAACGACATCGTGCGTTGAAACTATAGAAATGACATTTCGAGTGTATCTGTAATTTTTTGTATGTGTGTGATTATGTTTCGAGATTATGAACGATATTCGAGTGTATCTGTGATCTTTTGTATGTGTGATTATGTTTCGAAATGACAATTAATATTGGAGTGCATTTATGACTTTCGAGAGTATGAAAATATACATTTGAGGTTTGTATATTATATTCGAGAGAATTCATCATATCGATCAGGAACATGTGAAATAGTGAAAATAAGAACATGAATTTTGTACTGAAATATTTTTATTGTTTTTATTTCTTACTGTGTGTTTTGCATGAAATTTTATCTAGGTTAAGAGAACATGAATACTTATTGAGTTAGTGAAACTCATTAAATTTCATCATGATATTTTTCAGAGGAGAATGAAGAGTCAGCATCGCTGTTAGAAGAGTAGAACCTGTAAAAAGAGCTATTGTTTTTGTATATTTTGTGCATATTCGAAAAGTTTTATTTTGTTATGTTAGATACTAAATTATGATCTCATGTTTTGTATATATCGTTACCGTACATGTCACATGAGATATTATGTTGTATCATATTTTTTGATTTACGCATATATATATTTTATGAGTCCAATACATAAAAATGACATGAGCAGAAATTGCGCCTCATATCAAGTATCGGGGCATGACAATATATTCCTTGATTTTGGAGAAATGAAAAAATTTGTACATTTATAGATTATTTTTATATCTAAAAATATTTTATTTTCAAATTATTTTAAATGTAAAAATCAAATTATAAATTGAAAATCATAATAATTATCACTTTTAAAAATTTTCAAAAATCTATGTTTGTTTAGAGGGTTTGTTATTAACATGTTAATATTGATAAAAATAAGAGGTTCTATTTTAACATTATTTAGAGAATAAAAAGAAAATGCACATGGCAATTCATAAAATAAGGTAAATTTTTTATATATGTTAAAACACGTAAATACAGAAGGAAGTAATCTTCACTTTAAATTTAAATGAAAGTAATCTTTTTGGATCTTAAAAGTTTTTTTCTATATATTATTTGCTTAGTTATATTTTTTATTTATAAATTTATTAAGAAATTAACGTAATAAAAAAATTTACTAATTGTTTAATTAAAAATTGTAATATGGTTAAAATGATGTAAATAAAAGGGATATGAGTTATTACATTGATTATATTGAAATAACAATTATCTAAATAAAAATTATACTAAATGTCTAATTAAATTTTTATTGAAACTAAAACTATTTAATAAAAAATTCTACAAACCTTCCTTATTAAAATTTATATATATATATATATATATATATATTAAATGGTATAGTGAAAAAGGAGACAATTATCATAATTGTTTATATTGGAAGTTAAAAAAATAAATTTTCTAGAAGATAAACATAAAATAATTGATGGAGAAAACAATTTGTCTTGATTATATCAATTAGATGACCCACATTTAGAAAGCACATAATAAACCTTAGTTGTAACATGTCACCCACGTGGTATACCAGTGTCGGCGTGCCCATTTGCTCTATTGTCAAGGAGACATGCGGGTGGAGTTTAACTTCCCCAAAATTGCAATATGATTGTACATATTGGCTTAAGTTAGAAGTGTATATTTTAATTAAAAATTAGATTTTTATTATATTTACAACTTTTAAATGTTAAAGTTGAATGATATATTAAACAAATTGAGATATCATATAATTAAGAAATGACAACGAAATAGAATTTTAGATATCTATTTAGCTATAACATGAGTTCATCCATCTGATTTTCTACCAATTTGTAATATTTTACAAAGTTCAAAACATTTAGTTAGGCTCTTCATTTTTTGAGTTTGCTTCCCTATTATCTAATTTGAAGTTCATGATGTTGAAGCAAGAGGTTGACTGTTTATTGAAATGAACCAAGTTTGAGTCCTTACGACAAAGTTATTATTTGTTATTCAAGGAAGTTTGGCTTGGCGTAAGTTGAATATTTGAGGGTAATCCTAGTTACTTATGCACAGGCAAGCTTATTAGGGCATCAAATGCGGTTTTCTCCTTTTCCTTCTCAACCTTTTCAGGTCCTTGATCTCACTTCAGACCCATGTCCATGCCTTCTGGCTGAAATTGGCTGCAACTTTGGATGCCTTAACCTCTCATGAAGAGCAGGACTAACTTGTTTGTGTTCTTCTAGAGGTAGAGCAATGATTCACTTAGCTAGCTGAACAATTTTATCTGTAGGAGGGGTTCTTGGTCCATATGGATCATAAAAGGGAGGATTTTTATACAGTTTAGGCTTTGCTTTGGGAGCTGTTGGAACGAAATCACATTGGAATGAATGAAACTGCAAAGGCCCAGTTATTTCAGAAAGGGCACGACATGCACGAATGGATCTGGCAAATGTAACGAGTTTCATATTTTCTGTATGAATGAAAACAATCAATCACGGGACCAACATTGATATTCCCTCTTATGCTGATTCAGATTATACCCGTGCTGAAAAGAAAAGTTGATATCAGCTTAGCAGAAAAACCTTCCAGTCTCCATTCATAAGACAACTATATAGACCCAAACAAACTCGTGGATGCCCCAATGAGTCAAGAAGATTGCAAAATCTGAAAGAACATGTTACAATCATTGTAATATCACTAAAAGAAAAACAAAATCATGCTATTCCCAAACTACATATAGCATCCGTACTTTTATACTATCTACAATGCCATCTTCCACCCTCACTCGAATGGATAACTACCACAAAACTATTGACTTTACCCAAAGACACCTTGATTGCCAAAATCCCACCCTTGGATATGTAGAATTTTCCTGACTGATGCCACGAACCCTCAGCTTCTTCAATTTTATGAACTACTCAAATTCGAACAGAAAACTTCTTGAAGCTGAACATGGCCAATTTATAAAATTTACAAAAGAATAAAAAAACAAAGTAGAGAGTAGTTCTCAAAGACAGATATAGAATGTTTAGAAAGTCAAAACACTTCTGTAAGAGATAATTTGCACCCATATCCATATTCTATGCATGCATATGTCATTGTTATTGGGTGAGATGTTTTCTTTTGCTTTTCTTGTTGGGTTTTTGGTTTTGTTTTTTTTTTTTCCTTTTCAGAGGATATCTCGTTCTCCTTTGTTGTATTTTCTTCTCCTTATCTTAATATATCCTTCTTTTTTCTTTTTCTTTTTGAAATAAATCTTAATATATCCTTCTTGTTCTTTGAAAAAAAAAAAGATTTAGGGAAAAAATGGGAAAAATACACCCAAAAAAAGTATCTCATGGTGTCACAGCCTGGCAACGACAAGACTCCACGAAAAGTAACCTAAAGTTAAAAAGGAACCACTACTAATTATATTGGGAGCAAAATCAGACACCTCGTGCACTAATCTTCAAGGGAGAGATTGAATTCAAAAAGATGACACCAGATGAAACAGCATAAAGCACCCAGCCAACATAATAGACTCTTAATTGAAGCTAAAAACTCTGTTTGTACATGGGTTGCACCCCTTTGGTGCATTGTTAAGAATACTCATACTTTTTATTTGACAAAAAAATAAAGCTAAAAACTATTCTATTTATATATAATAAAGATTCTCGCCCAACTTAAACAAAACAAATGCCTCTGCACCAACTCCAAATACAAACATAATCAAAGACCTCAACCACAAAAGGAAAAGACATAAATGAGTCCCAAAGAAAACTAATACAGGAGACATATATCATTTACTAGTATAAAAACTGGGCCTATTATGTCACAGCAAATGGTAGCAAATTAAATAAGCATCAAAATAAATGACAGATTCTGCACTTCCCTAAACCATGGCTATAACAAGCTGTAAACACTGACCAAGTGCTGAGAGTAACATGCAACATGTCATACATTGATTATAATGGAAGCATTAATCTATTTAAGGAGTATTGGAACACTGTAACTAAGGCTGAAATAGCCTACCAGATTTTATACCTTAGAATTGATCAGCATTTCTTTTACATAAATTTTTCATGCAAAGAAAAATCCCAGCAAATCCATGCAAGCACCTTATCATTAGCCACCTAATTCTCATATCCACATGAACTAATTTGTTCATGTAAAAACATAAAAGAAATACCCACATATTGGCATTTAACAACAACTTAAATTCTTCCTCCTTGGTTTTCATTCCAAACGTGGAGTGGGCGGCTAATATTAAGAACTTCAAACTTCTCAGTTTAGTTGGGAGTTTTTCTAAGCTCATAGTGGAAATGCTAGCCAGAAGGATAGCTAAGGTGATGAAGAGGGTGATGAGCGAGTATCAACATGCCTTTGTGGAAGGAAGGCAGATTCTGGACGCGGCTCTTATAGCTAATGATATGTGGATGATCTGTTATATAGAAAATGGGAGAGTGTCTTACATAAGTTGGATATGGAGAAAGTGTATGATCATATAAATTGAGATTTTCTTGATTATATGTTGAAGAGGTTGGGCTTTGGAGACAAATGAGACAAGTGGATCAACTCATGTATTTCTAAAATTTTTGCAGTCATGGCGAACGAAGGTCCGTCTTCATTCCTCAAAACATCCAGAGGCCTTAGACAAGGTAATCCCTTGTCCCTCTTATTATTTATAGTTGTCATGAAAGTTCCAAACAAAAATGTTGTTAAGAGTCAGAAGTTGGAGTTGTTTAAATGTTTAAAGATGGTTGAGGGTGAGTGTATGGAGGAGGTAATTTACATATTTTTTGCTGACAACATTATGGTATGATGTGAACCGGATGAGGGGGTAATGCTTAATCTCATACACATTTTGATGAGTTTTCAAGCGGTTTCTGGACTCAATATTAAATTAGCCAAGTCCCAGCTGGTGAGACTGAGTGAATGTGATGGGAGGATGCTTCTACTTTGGCGAGCTATAGGGTGTAAAAGTGTGGAGTTGCCGATTAAATACTTCGGGTTACCATCGGGAGTTAAATATAAAGACTTAATGACTCAGGATCCTGTGGTGGCGCGATTTGAGAGGAAATTGGCGGGATACAAAAGAAACTTCCTATCTTAAGGGGGAGACTTATACTAACTAAAAGCACGGGCACCAATATCTCTATCTACTATATGTCCCTTTTGACAGTCCCTACAAGTGTAGCCAAGATACTAGAATCAATTGAATATAGATTCTTATGCTCCAAAACCCATAAAAAATCATAATACACAAAACAAACTTCAAACTCCAAAACCCATGACAACCCATTGCTCTCTCTGTTTCTCCTTCTTATACTGTACGTCAAGTTCCCAAAAATCCAATCCTCCTCTCTTTTTTTTTTGCTTTTCCAAAGCCCTCCAGATAATCAACCACCTCCTCAAACCATGTTAATGTTATTTACATATTCATAATATTATATAGTTAAAAATTCGTTGGCAATACCTACTATTAATCAATTCTAACATTTTTATGATATATATGTATTCATAAAAACATTTTAAAAGAGCGGAAGATTAATTGGTAAAGCATAATATTGAGGCATAAGGAGAGATCGGGTGAACAATTATCCAGAAGTTATATAGAGGAATTTAGGGGTCCAACTGACAATTTAGGTTTGGTTGACTTACCATTGATGGTAAGGGAGGAGGGAAGAGGGGGAAGGTGGACCCATACTAATGAAAGGAATCCTCTGGCTTGCTCAAGAATCGACTGGTTTTTAATCTCTAATGATTGTTTTCTTGAATTTTCAGGTATTTGTTAGAAAGTACTACAAAAAACGATCTTTGATCACTTCCCCATACGTATCATGTTTGATGGCACCCAATTGTGACTGGTACCGTTTAGGTTGGACAATAAATGGCTCAAGGTGAAAGGTTTTAGGAGTATGGTGGAGAGAGTGTGGAGAGAGGCTTTAGTGAGTGGGAAGGCAAACTTTTCAGTGGCCAAAAAACTTATTATGTTGAAAGCGGCCATAAAAATTGGGTGAAGGAGAAGAAGGTAAAGGTAGAAGAGGGTACTGATAGGTTGTTGGAAGAGTTAGAGAGGTTTGATCTTATGGAAGGGGAGGAGGGATTGTCTAGGGAGGACGGAGAGAGAAGAGAGATAGTAAGAATTGATTTGGCGAATATGTTGTCTATGGAGGAAATCTCTTGGAGACAAAAAACTATGGAGAAGTGATTGAAAGATGGGGGATCGTAACACAGTATTTTCATTGCTTGGCCAATTATAGAAGAATGTACATTTATTTGGATGAATTGTTGATTGACAACATCCAGGTGTCGGGCAATGATAACATGAGCGAGAAAGCACAGAACTTTTTTCAGTGGCTATTTACAGAAGAGTTTGACGGAAGACTGAAACTGGACGGGCTTCACGTTTAAGGAACTAAGCGAGATGAATAGAATCAGTCTTGAGAAGGAATTCTCTGAGGAGGAGATACTCGATAGTCTTTAAAGTTGTAATGGTGATAAAACACCAAGACCGAACGGTTTTAACACGAGATTTTACCAGAATTTTGGCACATAATTAAGGAAGACCTTATGGATATTTTCAAGGATCTACATCAGTCCGGTTCATTTTTTGAATTCTACTTTCCTTGCATTGATTGCCAAGGTGGAGGGTGCAAAAAACATTACATACTTCAGGCCCATCAGCTTAGTGGGGTACATATATAAGCTCTTCTAGGGTAGAGCAATGCTTCGCTCAGCCAGCTGAACAATTTTCTCAGTAGGAGGGGGTCTTGGTCAATATGGATCATAAAAGGGAGGATATTTGTACTGTTTAGGCTTGGCTTTGGGATCTCTTGGAACAAAATCACATTGGAATGAACGGAACTGCAAAGGTCCAGTTATTTCAGAAGGGAAACGACAGGCACAAATGGATCTGGCAAGTGTAACGAGCTTCATGTTTTCTGTATGAATGAAAACCATCAATCATGGGACCAACGTTGATATGTAACTAATAACTATTCCCTTTAGGCTGATTGAGATGATACCTATGCTGAAAAGAAAAGTTGATATCAGCTTAGAAGAAAAAACTTCTAATCTTCATTCATAAGACAGTCATATAGGCCCAAACAAATTTGTGGATGCCCCAATGAGTCAAGAAGATTGCAAAATCTGAAAGAACATGTTACAATAATTGTAATATCACCAAAAGAAAAACCAAAATCATGCTATTCCCAAACTACATGTAGCATTCCTACTTTTATACTATCTACAACACCATCTTCCGCCCTCACTCAAATTGATAACTACCACAAAACTATTGACTTTACCCAAAGACACCTTGCTTGCCAAAATCCCACCACTGGATATGTAGAATTTTCCTGACTGATGCCATGAACCCTCGCTTCTTCAGTTTTATGAACTACTCAAATTTGAACAGAAAACTTCTTGAAGCTTAACATAGCCAACTTATAAAATTTACAAAAGATAAAAAAAGAACAAAGAAACAATAGTTCTCAAAGACAGAATGTTTAGAAAGTCAAAAGACTTGTCTGCAAGAGATAATTCGCACCCATATCCATATCTCTCTAAACATGCATATGTCATTGTTATTGGGTGAGATGTTTTCTTTTGCATTTCTAGTTGGGTCTTTTGTTTTGTTTTTTATTTCTTTTCAAAGGATATCTCATTCTCTTCTGTTGTATTTCCTTCTCCTGATCTTAATATATCGTTCTTATTATTTTATTAAAAAAAAAAGATACACGGAAAAAAGGGGGAAATACACAGAAAAAAGGGGGAAACAAAGTACTACATGGTCTCACAACCTGGCAACAACAAGACTCCACAAAAAGTAAACTAAAGTTGAAAAGGAACCACTACTAATCATATTGGGAGCAAAATCAGATACCTCGTGCATTAATCTTCAAGGGAGAGAACAAATTCAAAAGGCTGATACCAGATGAAAAGGTATAAAGCACCCAGCCAACATAATAGACTCTTAATTAAAGCTAAAAACTATTCTATTTATATAAAATAAAGATTCTCGCCAACTTAAACAAAATAAAATGCCTATGCACCAACTCCAAATACAAACATAATCAAAGACCTCAACCACAAAAGGAAAACAGACAAATGCTTCGCAAAGAAAACTAATACAAGAGACACAAATCATTTACTAGCATAAAAACTCTACCTATTAAGTCAAGACCAAATGTTAGCAAATTAAATAAATATCAAAACAAATGACAGACTCTGCACTTCCCTAAACCATGGCTATAACAAGCGGTAAAAACTAACCGAGTGCTGAGAGTAACATGCAACATATCATACGTGGATTATAATGGAGACATTAATCTATTTAAAGAGTATTAGAACGCTGTAACTAAGGCTGAAATACCCCACCAGATATAAAATAGATTAGCATTTCCTTAACATGAATTTTTCATGCTAAGAAAAATCCTAGCAAATCCATGCAAGCACGTTACCATTAGCCACCTAACTTTCGTATCCACGTGAACTGATTTGTTCATGTAAACACATAAAAGAAATACCCACTTATTGACACTTAACAACATAATCACCTACCAACTTCAAAGAATGACAAGGAGAAATTTGTTAACTAAATCCAAAGCCACAAAAGCATTTGGACACCTTTAATATTCTCTCTGCCACATGTCATACAAGCTAACTGAGAACAGGAAGCAAAACACTACAACACTGTGCATGCAAAGTGACATTTTCTTGCTTAATGTCTTCTCTCAGTTTAGCAGTCAAGAAAAGTAAGAGATATGACATGCAACTTATTTTGTATTAAGCCAGTTTCTACACATCAAATGCCTTCTCACACCATGTCAAATTTCTAGACCAAGAAACAATAACACGGTAATGCATTTTTTTTTTGAGATAATAACACGGTAATGCATATTACTCTGGAACATATTGAATCAAACCAGAAATAAAGCTAAAATGCAAGTTCGGAAAATTAGAAAAGAATAAATAAAGATCGAATGAAATCCCCCAAAAAAAGCCTACATAAGCACTGATAAGAACAAACTAGTATCTTGCAACTAATCCTCCTAGCAGCTTATTGAATTACCAGTTAACATATATTTCTGTTGGATGTTTCCAGTTAAGCCCTAAAGGTAAAAAGTGAAAATGAAACCCGTAAAGGTTAAATTGAATTCTGTTTCTGTCCTTTATTTAAAAGAATAATTATAAAAGAAGGTAAAATTGAAAGAACCTCCACTCCAAAACCATGCTTATGCAACTTGTAGGAAGTTATCAAAGGCACAAGAAAACCAACATGCTCATTTGACCATATCATTTTGTTAAATTATTGGTAGGTGAGCAGGTTGATACGGACGATCCAGAAGACTTACGGACCGGTAAGGATGTCCAGAGAGATGGCGTCCTACCTATTCCATGTGACTCTAACGAACATCGGAGGATAATTAATGGATCAAAGAATCAGGTTATGTCTAAAAACTCTATAGCACTAAAACCAATAATGATAAATTCTAAAATGGAGAATCTTAATGTCCTTGAGAGTTTAGATTTTAACTTAGTGGAAAAGTCCGGGAATGTGGTTAGAGTAAAAGTGTTACCTAGGACCTATATACAGAGAAAGAAAAGGGTAGAAGAGAGAATTAAGAAGATAGCAGGTAAATTAAGGACCTATATCCATCAACATGGATTTTCTACAAAAATTTTGGCACTTAATACAAGAAGACATTTTTAGACTTTTTATGGAGTTTCATGAATCCAGAACCTTTGTTGGATCTTTAAAATCTTCCTTCTTGATCTTCACTCCAAACGTGAAGTGGGCAGCTAATATTAAGGACTTCAAACCTATCAGTTTAGTTGAGAGTGTATGTAAACTCACAGCGAAAGTGCTAACTAAAAAGATGGTCAAGGTGATGAATAGAGTGGAGGTCAAGTGCGAACATGCTTTTGTGGATAAATTTTGGATGTGGCTCTTGTAGCTAATGAGATGCGGATGATCTGTTACACAGGAATAGGGAAGATGTCCTATACAAGTTGTGCATGAAGAAAGTCTATGATCATATAAATTGAGACTTTCTTGATTATATGTTGAAGATATTGGGTTTTGCAGACAAATGATGCAAGTGGATCAACTCATGTACCTCTAAAACTTTTGCGGTCATGGTGAATGAGGGCCCATCTTCATTCTTCAAAGCATCCAAAGGTCTTAGACAAGGTAATCCCTTGTCTCCCCCATTATTTATAGTTGTCATGGAAGTCCTAAACACAAATGCCGTTAAGAGTCAGAAGCTGGAGCTGTTTAAATGTTTAAAGGTGGGTGAGGGTGAGCATATGAAGGAGGTAATTCACATAATTTTTGTTGATAACATTTTGGTACCATGTGAACCGGATGAGAGGGTAATGCTTAACCTTATATGCATTTTGCTGAGTTTTCAAGCAGTTTCTGAACTCAATATTAAGTTAGCCAAGTCCAAGCTGGTGAGACTGGGTGATGGAAGGATGCTTCTAATTTGGCGAGAGTTATGGGGTGTAAAAGTGTGAAGTTGTCGATTAAATACTTGGGGTTGCCGTTAGGGGATAAATATAAAGATGTGACGACCTAGGATCCTGTGATGGTGCAGTTTGAGAGGAATTTGATGGGATAGAAGAGCAACCTCCTATCTTAAGAGGGAGGCTTATACTAATTAAAAGTATGACAACCAATATCTCTATCTACTATATGTCCCTTTTGACAATCCCTACAAGTGGAGCCAAGATACTAGAATCAATTCAATGTAGATTCTTATGCTCTAAAACCCATACAAAATCATAATACACATACAAACTTGAAACTCCAAAACCCATAACAACTCATTCCTCTCTCTGTTTCTCCTTATTCTGTGCATCAAGTTCCCAAAAAAACCGATCCTTCTCCTCTCTCTCTCTTTTGCTTTTTCAAAGCCCTCCGGATAACCAGCCACCTCCTCAAACCAAAAAAACATAGTTTACTCTTAAATCAGTATGTTTATGTTATTTACATATTCATAATATTATATAGTTAAAAATTTGTTGGCAATACCTATTATTAACCAGTTCTAACATTTTTATGATATTTATGTATTCATAAAAACATTTCAAAAGAGTAGAAGATTAATTGGTAAAGCCCAGTATCAATTTATTCTATTATTTTTAATCAAATGCATCTTATTTGTTTAAGATGGTTATTTAAAATGTATTAAAATTGTTATTGTCTACTCATTCTCTCCTAATTTTTTTACAGATATGACTAGAATTTAGATTGTAAACTCCTGTGTCATGACATCTGAGTTATATCATATATTTTTGGCCTCTCATTCTCCTTTTTGGGGGCAAAAGAAAACAACAGACTGATAACTGACCATTCTCATTCTCTGCTCTGGGAGCTTCAAAACTATATATGTAAGGCTAAAACAAACATTTTAAATTATAACACGGAATAAATAGAAATTTGTACCTGTTAAATTGGAAAACCTTACCTTTGTTACAAATGAAAAGGAATTTTCAGGTCAGGAACTCGCCGACTGGTATCACACTCATTACTTTCGGCAATTTCCTTGAGGCTTGTCCATGACTTTCTCCCTCTTTTACTTGAAGCACTGAGAGTTTTATCCAAATCGGAGATGGCAGACTTGTTTTCAACCTCAGATGGTTTCGGAGTCCGGGATTTGTTTCTCTTCCTCTTGTTTCTATCTAGCAAAGTAGTGGCAGGTCTCACCATTGGTGTTACTGGGCTGTTTGTGATTCCATCCACCTTCTGGATTTCATCTTGGCTTTTGACAGCACCTTCCTTGGAGTTGATCACAAAGTTTTGGAGTATCAGCATGGCAGGTTTAGAAGGTTAAAGTTTTGAAATGTTAGTTGGCTTGACTGGATAAATCTCTTTCATGTGACCTTTTTGAGTGCCTCTCTTCAGATTTTTGTGAGAACAAAAGTGGCACTTGTAAACCACATTATTCTGCGTCAATGAATTATTCAATTTCTTACTTCTGTGCTGCACCTTGACTGAATTCTTTTCGATTCGAATAGTGCAATTAAAGCCAGGATGAAGGATTGTCTCACATCTGGAACAAAAAAAATATGGAACTGCAAACATTCTTGTCACAGGAATAAATACATAAATAAATATAGATTAAAAACTAACATCGAACTAAATATATTATTATTTACAAGAGTCCTAACAAGAAAAATAATTCATCAACCTGTTTAAGTTCATCATGAACAAATTATTTGCAACCTTATATATTCTGAACCACACCAGGACAGTAAAAGATGTACACAAGCACAATAATTACCCAATCATAATTGGCCTCAGATACACCTATTCTCGTTTGTAAGCATCAAAAGCAGCTATTCTATTTCAGGACCCCAACTCAATCTTTCAAAAATTTCCAACATTCACACACACACACACACATGAAAACAATTATCAAGATAGGGAGAGGACAAACCCCTGGCAAGAGAACAAAGAAAGGTCTGGAACAATCCCTGCAGCTTCTCCATCAGCAGCCAAACAGTGTCCGAAAAATGCTGCCAAAGAGGGCATTGACGTGTCCTGACTTGTCCACACTGCATGGTTCTGTAAGTGCTCATGTCTCAGGATAGCCTTTACGTTAGTTGGTCGTCCAGCCCTTGCCTTTCCTTTCATTTGCTTTTTACCAGTAACTTCTTCTCTTAGCGAGATTAGATTTTGGGACCCTGACTGCGTATTTGGTACTGTATTGGAGCCTCCTCTCTTGCCCATACTGGGATTGTGTTGTTGTCTTACACTCTCTTTCACTCACTATCTTTCTCCCTCGGTAGAAGACTGTAAAACAAATTATTGTCATCTTCAACAGCCATAAAAAGCTACAGAAACAAAATCCTTGAAGCTCATATAAGGGAAGAAATCCAATTAATAAAGAAAAAGAACTTAATGCTAATATAATATTTAGCAGAATCATGACCATAAAATAAACTATAAAAAGAAAATCACATAATAAGAGGTTTCCAAAATGGAGGGCTATTTACAGAAATCCACCTAATATAAAATGCTAAAAAGTTCAACTATGATATTTAAACAACTCGTCAAAATGACCAAAATTTTAATAGAAGTTCATGATTTCCCAACATGATATTATTCTTTAAAACCAAATCTATCCTCATTAACCAAAGATTACATGCCATGTACCAAAAGCAACTTAACAGAGGCTCAAATATCAAATTATCATAATCATAACATCAGGGAGCTAATAAAAATTTTATTAAAAACTTTCAAGTCCAATGATCCAATTAATGAGTGACATCAGACACCAAACAAGTAGGCACTGATCAATTTCCCAGTTTATAGGTTCAGGAAAATAACACAACACATAAAGGTAAATTTTTATGTCTTATGATGTATATTAATTAATTAGAACTTAATTTGATCCTAAAATAAAAACCAAAGAAACACTAAAGTTAAAAAACATAAAAATCAACCATCAAAAAGGAAATTTCATATTATAGGTTCATAACTGAAAAAAAAAAGGTAAAATCTCCATTATTCAAACTCTTCCATGAGCTGAACCATGTCATCAACCTATCCTGCCACTAAGCCCAAAGATGATTGGAAGGGCAATTTAGAACTACATGCTGAGCATATATCTGTTCGTGCAACCTTGCAATTTGTGAATTTTCACCAAGATTTGCATATCAGTGTAAAACATGCAGCATTTAATTTGATTTACTTAAGAAAATCCCCCACAACAATTTATGACCATGTTATTAAGAGAGACAAAACGATCCTAAACCTTGCCACCCGATCTTCATAGTCAACTTTTAACTAGCAATATCAGAACCTCAACTTAACCTTTGCATAGCATATAGAAAGTAGAATTTGCAATTTATTCGTGGTGTATAATTAAGATCAAGTTAATATTCAGGAAAGACATAATCATGCCATGAATTCCATATCCAGATATCCAAACATTTAGAAGAATACTTCTTGAGTATCTGTTGCTAATAACCACCTACTATTTTAATTATTTAGGCCTCATGAGGTTTTTCGTTAGTCAATGAAATTGACTGTGTATAACCAGTGGTCAGAATAATGATTAAATCAACAAGCAACATGAAGCAAGGGTGCAAAGACCCATATTCACTCAAGCCAATTTATACATGAAATACACCAATTTATGCATGAAATACAAATTCTTTTTTTTTTTTGGAGAAAAAAAGATGAATTACATTCACAAGCACCAAGAGAGTTCACTCCAAAAACAAGATATTTACAAATTTAAGAAAATGTCTATTCGGTCCTCTAGATCTTCGCTAGAATAAGGCAAGTCATCCTAATCTAAAAGCTTAAGGTCTATAACCAAGAATCCCTATAAATCTAACAAAATGAAATTTAATGCCCTCAAAAGCCCTTCCAATCCTTTTTCAATGACCCAAAAGGCAGCCAGAGGGATAAATTGTTCTCTTATCCCCTGAGATGCCCCTCCAAGCACAGAGCTCCTCCTTAATTGAACCAGCAATGAGAATTCAAACCCCAATAAACCAGATGCCAAACTCAAAAGCCAGTACACAATGAAATACACATTATTAACCTAGATCAGCAATTCAAAGTATCAAGCAGTCATTGGAACTGGCCAGTAAACAAACAATCATGTATAATGTCACAAACACGATGCCCTAGCTTCCCAAAGGAAAATATATTTAAAAAAATTAAAATTTTAAAAATGGAGTTGCTGCTGATCCATTCATGGATAGGATCCTGCAAAAAGAATGGATTAGTAAATAATCTGGCTCAAAACATACAGACAGAAACGTGCAAAAACCCCACCCTGTGGTTTTATTAATTACATCTTACCTTTGCATGCATTTATTTCTTTCCCAAATATATGTGCAGGTTCGCTAACATGCCATTAGAAATTCAACAACTAGAAAGTTAAATACCAATCCAAGACAGCACTACAGAACATAAAGAAAAGATCAACAAGCTTTTGGCTTCTCCATGCTTCATCAAATGACTCACCTCTTTCGTCTCCAGAGAAGACTCAAAACTTAATAGCTTCAAGAAAAAAATTGAAACTAAGCTACGAAAAATTTTAATCTTTTCCTGAACAATGCATATGAAGTCCTCAACTCTGAAGGAATCAGTGGAAGATCAAAAAAAAAAAGGAAAACTTCAAGTTTTAGGTTTATTTAACAATGGCCCCCTTGGAATTCATTTTTTCTTTCTATTTTTGATATTTTTTCTAATAAAAACTGGGGAACTCCTATTACTAGAGACAATTTTTGTGCATTGAAATAGGCCGAGTAGAGGCTGATGCTCTGGGCTTTGTAAACATGTTCGAAGGGTTGAATTTAATCCATCATTTGGTTGTGTGGGTTATCATGGGCTCTAGATATTTTCTTTTTCAAATTGGGCTTATAGAAGATCCACACTCGCTTATGTTTTAGGCCTTATTGAATTTAGTGTTTACTTATTAGGTCCAACTCTTGACTCCCCTAGCTATGCCTTCTTCATCTTCCCTATATTAATAACACTGGATTTCTTTAATTGCCGGAGCATTTGTTCATCCCTATTGTTGGAACTTGTGCATTATTAGAGCATTTGGGTTTTGTCACATGACTTACATCAATATCATCATGCAAGATAAAAAATCTCATCACATTTCCCACCTATTGAAATTGTAGCAAGAACTTGGTTCTCTTTATATCTAAACAAAACTCATTTAGTACCAATCATCTGCCTTATGTGATATGTTATTTGACATCCATCAGAATCCTAACCTTTAAATAAGACGTATGACTACCTAAAGGTGTTTTGGTCAACATGTACTAGCTACCTCATCTTCTTTTGACAAATTTCGCTACTGCTTTTGTCATTCATTTTTATGGAAGCTCATAAGCCCTCCCCTATATCTCCTCATTGTAACACTTAACATCATTTGGATTTTTTGTTCTTAAGATTTGTCGAAATCATAAAACTGATTTCTTAAAGGATAATGGTGCTCTTTGCTGCACTTGGGGTAGGTCATATTCACCGACAAAGGTAAACAAGAACAGGTTTCGCATCCATACTTTGGCTTGAAGACTTTCCCATGGCTTCCAAAAATCAGTTTTATGGTAGTCAAAGCATGGACATTAAATGTTTTTTTCCTATAAAACCTTCCACCTAGATAATATTTTATTTTCCATTTTCCTAGTTTGATCCATAGTTGTTAAACTCCACAACATCAACCTTAGATTCTACTTAGCTCAAAGCGGGTATGTTCCAAGCCTTAGACAATAAGCTATTAAACAGTGCAAAGCTTTATACATTGTAATCACTTTCGTGGCTCTTAATCCTGAACCAAATAACAAAACCAAAAATAATGAAAAAATAAAGAAATTTAGGACATCAAATATTTATTTGGAAAAAAGAAAAAAAGAAGGATCCTAGTAGAAGGTACCAAAATAGGAATAGATCTGACAGTGGCTCCAAACTCCACACCCAAGGAGATAAAACTCAACCTAATAGAGAGAATCACACTGCTCCAAGAGCATACTAAAGTTTAAAACTAAATTGTATGTTTATAGTTTACCATCTAAATTGATTCTTTTTTAATATATTCTATTGCCAAAATTCATAACTTCTCCCATACACCTCATGTAAACTCTGAAAGTAACATATAAATAAATAAAAAAACCACCAATTTTTAGCCATAATATCTATCACAAGGAGGATGGTGCAGGCCTAAAAAGAAACTCCATAAAAATAAAGTTCAAATTTTTAAAAGTAAAAAATAGAGTTAAAACTAATCTTACTGCAAGTGAAATTGGAAGATAAAAAAAACCTAAAGGGTTTAGAAATTCTTGGTTGAAGGGTATGATAGGAAAGTTTGAAGCACCTACTCTATTATATAAACAAAATAATAGAGTAAATTACATGCAAAATTAAAAAGAAAAAAAATACTTATATTGCATGTATATGATAATGTCATTAATTGATAATTAAATTTATTAATTTAAAATATTTTACAAGCCTTGGGGAGCTGGGATTAAAATGCACGACAAAAAAAAGAACCATATCATCAAGTGTCTTCTTCCTTAGACCATTTCCACCATTTCTTGATTTCCAATAGAGTTAACTTTTAATGACTTTTTTTTCATGATTTACGGATTTGTCTTTTAATTTTGATTAATCATATGTTGCAAATTTCAATGAAACACGCCACATGTACTTCTATTCTTCATATTAGAAACAAAATCAATATATAATTCACTCACAACTCATATTTGATTATTTTTCTATTAAACATAGTACTATTATACGAATTTAACTTAGAATCACAATGAAACCGATAAACAAAAACAAAAAAGCAAAGAAAATAAGACCTTTGAAATAACCAAAACCTTAGGATATATACAATAATAAATAATAAAATGAAACACAAATTAAATTAATTTATTATACGTACAAAGAAAAATAATTAAAGTTAATCTATAAATAATAGGCACTAAGTTTAAATATAAACACTAAGCTAACTTAATCCCTTCCATTGGTTTGTAATTCATGAATCATTATTTTAAAATTTAGAGAACAAGCTATAGAATAACCTAGACATTAAGAACGAAAAATTTCTTGAACAAACAAGAGCATCAAGGGCCTTTTAAACACAAAACATCAAAATTCATGAATGCTCAATCACAAACCATTAAATCATGATTTTGATGACTAACTTTGTTCCTAAATCACTAGCTTCACCAATGGGTTACACAAATACAACTCACTATTCTCAATCAAACAACACAAAAGGTGCTCTCTCTTATACTAATAAACTAATTGAATAACAAGCCAAGTCACTCTTATCATGCTCGAGATACTCCATCGTTCATTGTTACTTTACCACCCCAGAGAAACCTCTCTCTTCCCTTTTTTATCCGTGCCAATCTCTCATTTTTTTCCTTTTCTTCAGCTACCACACACCTCTCTTTCTTCTCTATTTTTTAGCCAAATATAAACCCTGAGCTTTTTTTTTTTTTAATTTAATGCAATGACATTGTCGCATTGGTTAATGAAACGACACCAATTTAATCTTTTGTTAAAGCTGGAAAAATGTCGTTACAGCTAGGGCAATCGTTGTATTGCTGAGCTTGGCTAGACGGGCCCGTGCAGTGTTAGGCTACCACAAGCTAGGCTCTGCCTTCTTTTTTACCATTTACCTCTTTTGCTTGTTGGGCTCGCTTCGACTTGATTGGGTTTAGGTTTTAATTAACCATATTCCTTTTCCTTTTTTTAATCCTCTCTTTCTTTTTTTTCCTTTTCCTCTTTATTTTTTCATTTTTTCCATTTTTAATTTTCTCTTTTTATCATTTTTATTCTTTTTTTGAATTTTTTTATTTTTTACTAGTTACATCATATGTATAATAATAATAATAATAATAAGAGTAACAATAAAAACAGTAACGACATTAACCTATTTTCTGAAATAAGTTAAAATTAATATGAATGAAATTAGATTATTACCGTAGTTCCTTTTTTACTTGATTGTTTGTAAAAAGACAAAAGTAAATAAAGGTACAAAACAGGCAAAATATCAATAATATTAAATTAGTTTATCTAAAAATACTCCTTAAGATATCGAAAGAAATGCTAGATTCCTTACTAAAACCTTGATGTTTTCTCCTTCACCGTTCTCCTTTCTTTCTCTTCTTCTCCTAGATTACTATCACTCACTCTCTCTCTTTCTCTAAACCTTTAAAAAAATGGAAGAATGGAAGTGTGGAGAGGAAGGAATGGGGGAGAGTAATTTATACAGTTTTGGAACTGTTAAATTCACGTCAAGTGGCAAAATCTAGTGAAGAGAGAGGAGAAAAAGATGTTTGGCATGAAAAACGAGGGAGGAGGGCCTCCTCCACTGATGGCGGTGCCTATCTGCGTGCGAGGTGACGCGCAGACGACCTGCTTGTACGTGATAGGACGCGCGGATGGCTCGCCTACATGTGATAGGATGCACAGATGGCCTGCTTGCACGCGACAGGACACGCGCAGGTCCTGACCCAGCGCCGTGCGCGCAGAGGGGATGTTCGCGCTGTAGCAGCCTCAGAAATTTAAAATGGAATTTATATTATAAACATCAAATGCGGAAGCGAAGACAAAATTGATTAACATCCCTTACACTAAAACCAAAAATGTGCTCACAAAATATAAAAGATTAAACTACCTAAAGGGGAAACTTGAAAGTAAAAACTACGAATGTGACTATGGAGTCCTTAGGCGTCCCCTTCGTCGTCCTCCTGCGGAACCAGCTCGGGAACGATGTCCTCTTGATCTGAAATGATTAAATAAGGAATGAGCTACACTAGCCCAGTAAAGACATCACGATATCTCACCGTCACGGAGGCAAAGGTGGGTAGAAAACACAAAAGACCAATGAAGCATGATTTACGACAAATTCTTTTATTAATAATAAAACCTTTACCATCCACTTACCTCGGTGGAATTTATAAAACAATATACGAAAGCAATAACATTATCATAATCATGGAATCATATAAACTGTAAAACATAACACTTATCACGCCTTTCGTAATTCAATCATTATACAACATATTTTTTCCTTATTTACCTGCCTACTAGTATCCGTGGGGGTCCATAGGGGTCCCGCTACCCGTAAATCCGTAATACTTGAAATCAAATTCCAGGGCCGTCCCCATACCCCGTCCGGTATGGGCGCGAAACCATAGACCTCATTACCCCGTCCGGTATGAGGGTGAAACGGGCCGTCCCCATACCCCGTCCGGTATGGGCGCCAAAACACATAAGATCTCCATACCCCGTCCGGTATGGGAGATCACAATCCCGGTAGGGTCCCCTACGGACCCGGTCCATCCACCATCTCCCAGGATATCTAGTTAGGCTGATCACATTATACCATTATCCATTTACATAATTGTTCGTTCTCTTTTTCCTCAATCAGCATCATTAATCCACATACAAGCAAGCAAAACGATAATTTATGCTAAGCAGACAACATACAGCATCAATATCCCGGTCATTTAATCCATAATCAATAAAACAGTAAAACATGCACACGAAACTATAAAATGAAAACATCGAACCTCATGCTACGTTTAAAACTGTAAAACAGGCCAAATAACAATTAACCGACAAACACACTAGACTCGGACTCCATTAGCGACCCTAAGCAATTTCACACATTCGTTGATTTATGAAATATCGTTTTATCATTTATTGAACTTTAAAACCGTGATAGGAAATAAGGTGAGTAGTCCTTACTCGTTTCGGGGTCCGAACACGGCTTCACAGTGCGCTTGCAGGCTGTCCCTAATTTTCCCTGAATTTTTCTCGGGGAACTGAAACGCACTACTGGTACCTGCACGTCTTCCAAAAAAAATCCCAAATTAGGCCCAGGGCCCCTTTCGGCCCTAATCGCAACTCCGGCACGGCGGCTCCGCCGTGCTCCGGCGACGGCGCCGCCGTGCTCCGGCGACGGCGCCGCCGCAGGCAGCGGTGATTCGCCTCGGGTTGGCTGTTTTCGGCCGTTTCCGGCCGAATTCGGCCACACTCGCATCGGTCCCTGCGAGAAAACAACCCTAGGGCCCCCAGGGGGCCAAAAAATCACGGAAAAACGGAGCTTACCGGCGGCGGTGCTCTCGGGTGCGGCGGCTCTCCGGCGAGGTTCGTGTTTTGGTGATTCGGCTCTGGTCAACCTGTAGAGAAAAGAGTGGTGATCACGGTGATATAAAAATTGCATCAAACGGAGGCCGGGAAGGGCCTCATCGGAGGCAAAAACTGAGAAGGGCGCGGCGGCGCCGCTGGGCTTCGGCCGTGCATTCCGGCCGTTTGGCCAGGATTTTGGCTCCGATTTGGCCACAGGAGGAATCAGCGTGGAAAAACGAGTCGGGGGTACGAAATTTACCTCGATCGGCGGTCGGAAGTTCCTCCGGTACGGCGGCTGCGGCCGGCTTCTGGTTCGTCTTCTCCGGCGAGTGGCAGGCGGCTAGGGTTTGTGGTCTGGTGTGGGAGTTCTATTTATAACCCCTTGCATTTTGATCTCAGCCGTCCATTTTGTTTTAATCTGGGCCGTCCGTTTTTGATTAAATCTGGGCCGTCCGTGCGTTTAAATCTGGGCCGTCCGATCGCACGTTTGATCTGGGCCGTCCGATCGCGCCCACGCGGATCGCCAACGTGGCCCTTTTTGGAACGACGTAGTTTTTGCCACGTGGCAGGTCCCGGTTGGCCGGGACTGCTGACCGGGCCTGCTGACGTGGCTGCCGACGTGTTTTTTTTTTTTTTTTTTTTTTTTTTTCCCTCCTCGGTCCGGGCGCTACATGCGCTTTGTGCACGTCCCATGCGTGCGTGCGTCCAGATTTCAATCGAAAGTGGTGATCGAGCTCAAGCCGTTAATAAAAAACATGATCATGCAGTCTTGATTTAATGTATAGTCAACATAAAATCTAAAAGAGGAAACTTCTAATCTAAATAATCATCAAACCAAAGTGATAATTAAGGGAGATTAGGGCTATGCATTATGCATATAATAAATGCAGGTGCGACTTTGACAGTCCCTAAAACGACACTTGTAGCAACCAAAGCAGACACAAGAGGTGCATTCTGCATTTTTATCTCCTGTACACCCTCTATAAATTTTGCGACTTGCCTTTTCTTCTTTAAGATCACAATTTATCTTTTATAAATACATATATAGACATTACTCAGTATAACATGCAGTGGATTTTCCTATGAATATACATATACAACCAAATTAATAATAAATGTTTATCTCTTATAAGGCTAGTCGGGGCACCTTCACTTTTCCTTTTGAGCTTCATTGTTCCAATAATACTCACCATCTTCATTCAGGATTCCCAATTCCCATAAAATGCAACTTCTAAAAATTGAAGAAAATATTTTAAAACTATATATATTGTTAAGAGGATTTTTTATATTAAAAAGACAAGAAGGTCGAGTTGTTTTTGCTTATAATTTAAAAAAAATTGCAGCATGATAAACTTTTAGCATTATCTCAACAAAATTATTCCTTACTTTTCATAATAAATAGCTTATAAGTTCTTTCGTACAAAGATTAAATTTAAAGGTAAATTTTATTTGAGTTAACTCATTTTGTACTATAATGGCAGCCATAAAACTAATAAAATCAATGTTCATAAGTATTTTATATAACTTAAGTAAAATATCTATTAAGTATAATAAAATCATGTCTCAATTAGTATGGATTATTTATTTAAGTTAAATATTTCAAAAAATGAAATCACTTTCCAAATAACCATAGATTCTTTATTTAAGTTCAAAGATTTTATAAGCTATAGTATAATAAACTCTACATTTTCCACGACGTATATAAAATACTCAATCATATGTCATTTATCCTCCTAACATAATTCAATTTTTTTTCAATTAAATTTAGTCTTCTTGACTGGTGCAACAAAGAAGTATAGCAAAAAGTTTGTTTTCCAAAACCTACATAACCTCTCAAGTTATTTATTGTAGATTAAACTCCAGGGTAAGCACTTAACCTCCATTCATTCGAAGAAAGAAAAAAAAAAGTTTCTTTCCATTCTTCATAATCTTCAGGCACAAACATAAAATCAAGATGTTCGATGTTAATATTTTCTATAGTCTAAATATCATGTCATAACGTTTAAAGGAGGAAACTTTGGAGAAGATCTATACCAACAAAAGCTTACAGGACCCAAGACTATATTGCACTCATTCCCACTCGGTAAGCCTTCATTTGTGCCATCCATTCCAAAATTCTTTTCCATTAATTTTATTGTAGATGTATTTTTCTTGGATGGTTTTCTTTATGATAAATAACTAACTATATGGATAAAATTAAAATTATTACTGTAGCTGAATGGTTTCAATTTCCTTCTCACATCTCACTTGGAGCTCCATTAGAAGAACGAACTTAATATGTTTGTTCCTGATCCATATAAGATTAAGTTTAACAAGATATTATATTACAAGTTTGAGGAACATGAAATAGAGTTAGTGAAGTTTTTTCTGTGAAAAACAATCAACTCAGAAATTTGGTTCTTGTAACTCCTAAGAAAAATGCTCTTAAAATTCATCATAATATTGTATATTATTATTGTAAGCTTTTCTATTCCTCGAGAGCATTGAAATAAGCTCGAATATCTATTTATGAGCCTTCCAACAATACTGATAATCTATTGATTTAAATTTTATATATAATTGTCCATTTACTATTTTTTAACGAACTATGATAAATAAATCCAATACATTTAGTTTAAACATATTAGATTGAATTACTAATAAGCATTATTATTCTTCCCATCAAAAGAATTTTTTTTAAAAAAAGTGATAAGAAGTTATATAACAGAGATAGTTTTTAGTGATAGTTGAAAATTTATAGTCACTTCAATAGAACATTAAGAAAATTTCTTCTGCTTGTTTTACCATTTATATAGGATATACTAATTTTTTAGGCTGAGACTATCTTTAACCATGTACCATTCTTTAGTGGTGGCTTACTACCAATTTATTTAATAATTTTATCTTTTATCTCTAAAAAAAAATTTAATGATCTCATTTTTCTAGAACCTACAAATTTTGAGTATTAGAAAAAACATTCAATTATTTAATAAATCTTATTTTTCAGAAAATAATATATGCATATATTTAAAAGAAAGCCAATAGTATATCATTATTTTATACTAAATTAGATTCTTTATTTCATTTAGGAATTTTAGTAGAATTCTCTTAAATAATAAAATTATAATAAATTAAAAAATAAATTCAAGGATACTTCACACTTCTTTTAAATATACTTTATATGTACATATTTTATAAATATAAATATGCCTACTTAAATAATATGTAGTATTATTGTTAAAGAATTTTTGAGATAGAAAAAGAATATACATATGTACACATATTTATATTTATATATATATATCCTCTATTGTCCTTTAGTTCTTCTCTCATTAATTCTAAAAAGTTTTCTTTCTCTTCTCCAAAACCTAAATTCCAAACACAAATTTTAAAATATAATTATCACCCATCATACAATAATAAGTACTTTTGATATGAGTATCCAATGCATGACCATCACAAAACTTGAACAAATGACGACTAGTTAGAGAGCATATGCACTAAAGAACTTATTCGTCATTTATTTTTTTAAAAGTTAAAAAAGACAATTCTATTAAGATAATGATAGAAGTTTATCACCACACATAAGGTAAAAAGTTACGTTATACAAAAATGTCGACTGTATTTTACAATAATGTGATTAGTTATTTTAATGCGATATCTTTATTTTAAATCATGTATTTATATACCAATATATAAAGAGTAGTTAGTAATTAACTTTAGAAACATGATATAATTATTAATGAAAATTTTGAAATACCTTTTAATATCCTACTCAAAGTATACTGTAATATAAAAACATAAGTCAATAACAAAGACAATATAAAATACATAAAGAAGGTAACTAACTTTTCACGATACTTCTTCTTTGCATCAATCAAGAGGATTAACTAATTATTGAAGAATAATGACAATGTGAGAAGAGAATAAATGTATAGGGTTGATTATTTTGTGCAGGCTATGAAAAACATAAGTGTGACATCCTGGTGCCTGAGAGCAACAACGTTAAATTAATCTATTAAATAAAAGTTTCTTTTTCAAATATACTACTGTGGAACATTCCATCCCTTACTAACATACATTCAGTATTCTGAGTCACAAGTTAACTATCTAGATATGTGCATCAGTTTAAGTTAACTAACAAAATACAATTCTTTTACTCCAGTCAAAATATACAAAAGTCATCTTATCCTAATCCTCGTGGAACAGATCCAAACAGGCGTCTAGAGGTAGATCTACATTATAATATGAAAAATTAGATTAGGGGTGAGTTCCAATAACTCAATAAGACCAACGGTAATAGATTTGCACAAAAGATATTTTGAAAATCAATAAATGCAGCTTATGAAATTACAATTTAATTTATACAAATTTTAATAATTTCACCAATCATTTAATAATCTCAGTTATCACTATCAGATCAATAGTGCGCTCAATATCGTAGTCGATCATCCAACACACACACACACACACACATGAATTTGAACGTATATTTGAAATTTTACTATAAAATTTTATTATTTTAATAATTCTAACCCTACTACATTCAGACACCTAAACAGATATCAAGGAGGCAGTGAGGACACCACAACCTCTAAGAAAGGGGAATTATATTTATATCAGTAAATGGTAAACAGTTCAGTATCCACCCAATCTAAGAGTAGGGTTCCTATCAGTAAACAATAAATAGTGATAACAATCATAACAGTAATTCCGGTAATACCCCTCCTGAGTACCGAATAAACATATTTATTAAATATTTTAGTTATTAAATTTTTTATTAGTTTTTTTTCTTTCTTAATTATTCATCTAGACTTCATCTTTTATCCATAATTCCTTAATTAGCTTTTTTTTATAGAGCTTTATTTATTTTATTTCATTTTGATAATTTATTTCATTTATTTATTTTAATTATTTTATATATATATTTTTAATTTCATTTTGATAATTTACTTATTTTATTTACTTTATTCTACTTTTCTTGATTGATTTTTTTAATAATTTTAAAAATAGTATACTTAATTCATTTTCTAGATTTAATTTATTTTCAATTTCGTTTTTTTCCAATTTCACTCTTTGCAGAAAACTAACCCCTAAGGAAATATATATATTTTTTCTTTTTAAAACCCGTACCTTCCCCATTCGTTTATGTTTTTTCATCTTACCATCCTTCGATAAACAGTTTATCAAATGTAAGTATACACAAAAATCCATCCAACTTATAGATTTTAAACCAAATGGACACATGACACACACACATTCATTCAATCCTAAAACTGCAACAAAGATCAAATTTGAAAACTAAATTTATTCATAATGCGTCTATAAAACACCATTGCATGCATAAACTATATTACTATAGGTCCTACCGTCTTGAAGAATTCAAAAACAACCTACATGTGCGAACAAATCAACTTAAGATGACCAAAAAATACAGACGGGTTACCTACACTATCAATAGTGGGTTATAGCATAAAATAAGACTTATGTTTTTCACAGTTTGTACAAAATAATCAACCCTACATATTTATTCTCTTCTCACATTGTAATTATTTTTCAATAATTAGTTAGTCCTCTTGATTGATGCGAAGAAGAAGTATCGTGAAAAGTTAGTTACCTTCTCTATGTACTTTATTTTATTATTATTATCGACTTATGTTTTTATATTACACTATACTTTGAGTAGGATGTTATAGGGTATTTTAAAATTTTTATTAACAATTAGATCATGTTTTTAACGTTAATTACTAACAAATTTTTATATATTAATATATAAATACATGATTTAAAGTACATATATTGTATTAAAATAACTAATCACATTATTGTAAAGTATAGTCAATATTTTTGTGTAACGTGATTTTTTACCTTATATGTGGTGATAAATTTTTATTATTATTTCAATAAAATTGCCTTTTAAACTTTAAAAATAATGACAAATAAATTCTTTAGCACATGGATTAAAATTCAAAGTTAATTTTAATACAGTTGACGACCATAAAATTAATCAAATCAATAGTTTTAATTATTATATATATATATATATATTAAGTAAGATATCACATAAATATAATAAAATCGCGTCTCCAATAGCAATGGATTCTTTATTTAAATTAAAGATTTTAAAAAATAAAATCACTTCCCAAATAACCATAGATTCTTCATTTAATTTAAAATTTTTATAAGTTATAGTATAATAAAATATGCATTTTTATGGCCTATATAAAATACTCAATCGTATATCATTTATTCTCCCATCACATTTCAATTGTTTTTCAATTAAACTTAGTCTTCTTGAATGGTGCAATAAAGAGATATCATGAAAAGTTTGTTTCCCATAACTTACATAACCTCTCAAGTTATTCATCATAGATTAAACCCAAGGGTACGCACTTAACCTCCATTCATTTGAAGAAAGAAAAAAAGTTTCTTTCCATTCTTCTTAATCTTCAGCGACAAATATAAAATATAGATGTTCAATATTAATATTTTCTACAGTTTAAATCTTGGGTCATAAGGTTTAAAGGAGGAAAATTTGGAAAAGATCTATACCAACAAAATCTTACGGGACCCAAGACCATGTTGCACTCCTTCCCACTCGGTAAGGCTTCACTTATGCCATTCATACTAACATCCTTTTCTATTGTAGATGTGTTTTTCTTGGATGGCTATATCAGTTGCTCTACCATGGTATATAAGTAATTAATTTCTCAATGCACACAAAACATTAGCTACACATATAATTTAATCTAATTAGTGTTAGAGGAGTCTTCAAGTTACTATATATCTTCTCTCTTTATTTACTCTTTTGGTTAAAAAAAAGTTTCATTATTCTCATTAATGGATATCTTTTCTATATTTATATATATATACATGCTTTTTGGTTTTTTTGTGATAAATTACTAACTTTAATAAAGAAAATAATGAGAATAAAAAAATTTTGCATGTTAATTAAGTATCCTTACGTCAAAAGAAAACGTTAATGATCATATTATTTCGGAACCAAAGAATTTTAAGTATTAGGAAAGACATCCAATTTTAATAAACCATTATTTTTTAAAAAAATAATATCTGCATATATTTAAAAAAATTCAATTTCATATCACTAGTTTTTACTAAATCATATTCTTTATTTCATTTAAGGATTGTAGTAAAATTCTTTTAAATAATAAGATTATAATAAATTAAAAAATAAATTCAACAAACACCTCACACTTTTTTAAATATACTTTATATGTATATATTTTAGAAATATAAATATGCCTACTTAAAAAATATGTAGCATTATTGTTAGAGGATTTTTAAGATAGAAAAAGAATATACATATATATATATATATATTGCTATTCTTCTCTCATTAATTCTAAAGAGTTTTCTTGCTCTTCTCTAAAACCCAAATTCCAAACACAAATTTTAAAGTCTAATTATAATCATCATGCAGTACAAAGCCCTTTGGATAAGAGCATCCAATTTATAGCCACCACAAAACCTGAATAAACGATGATGAGTTACGGAGCCTTGTCGTCCACCACCTCCACGCCTAGAGCCTCTGCAGATGCTGTCACCACCACTGCATGGATTTGTATACTATGCAGTGGAAGATGGCATGGGCATCCAAATTCCAATTGATAATATTGATCAAGTTTAGGCCGTGAATGGTCGGCAAGTCAACACCGAAACCATCAACACCTTGAAAAAGGTTCATTCGAGAAAGAACTGACAAGGACATACCTGCGCCTATGTCTTCATCTACTTTTACAAGGAGACACAAGATTTTGGCTTGCTGATTCGAGGATGGATTGCCAAGAAGAGGATGATAGCACCACAAAAGACTTACTGGGTTTATATGTCCTACAAATGCTCTAGTTAAATTTGACATAAATATGTACATACATGAATATTAACCTTGGTATGTCTATATATATGCATATATAATACTAATATTCCTTTGGTTATCTAATTAATTAATCCATTTTAATTATGTTTAAATATACTATTTAACTTATTTTAGTAAATCTTAAATTTAAAAACTACATCCATAAATTCATATAAAATACTTAATATTCCTTTAATAATTCAACTAAACGAACCAATTTAATTATAACTGAAACTATGATTTAACCTATTATAAATTCTTGCAAAATTATCGCACAAATTAAAGAATATCTTTGTTTTTGCAGCGATATTATGATCCAAGGGGAAGCAATACACCTCCCGAAAAAAGATTTGGGAAGAGCAGCAATAAGGACATTACAATTTTTTATATGTACTATATATGTATATATTTAACATGTCATGGACCATCCCTTGTTTGATAGGGCAATGACCCGAGCATATTTACTTAAATTATAAAAAATCAAGTTAGGTAAAATAACTTAACTATATTAGTCATAATAAAGTCGCAGAAGCGTTAAGGGAGGCTCTAAATTTTCTTTCTTATATTAGAAAACAAAAGTACGAAACAATAATCTTAACCTCAGAGTTTAGTTTCCTAAACTTTTCTCCTTATCACTGCTCACTTTGTAGCGGTATCTTCGGTATCTGGAGGGTGATAGGGGGCGAGATAAAATATTTCAATAAATAATACTATGGAGTTACAACATAATACATGCAGTATATAGTTTTCTTTATACACTACAAAAACAAAAACATATATCATATACTCTTTTCAAAAAATATATATACGAATCAAAAGAAAAATACCGAAATCAGAAAATAGATTCATAATTACTTCGTTGTATACTTCATCACTATTATGGAGGATCAATCAATTACTATACATTATGCAGGCACACATACTTATCACTGGTTTTCCATGTAACCAAACGTGGAACAACATACATGAGTACCTTGAAATACTACTACCCCTCGAACACGGAATGGTTAGGGTACGCAGATCAAACTATTTCCCCACCTGAACATGGAACAGTTATGTATGCGCACATATTTAACTTCGCCAATATACTCGAACACGAAACAATATGCATGGCCATATTGAAACCTAGCATCATGTAGGTGTTTTCATAATAACTCCTTTCCATAATGAGTGATGCACACATATCAAAACCATATTTTGAAAACAAAAAGCAAAATAACACTTATATCGAAGTAAATCCTTAACAAATACTTACTTAGCAAATACTAAAATATAAATTAAATATTTTCCAAAAATATGTAACTTTAATAGTAAAAATATATAAAATACTTCAAAGCTACGTAGGCTAATGAATCCATAATATCCACTTACTTTAGGTTCTTAACAATTGTATTTCAAATCTTTCAATTTCTTTATGGAGCTGTAATCTTAATTCCGGTTGAGTTCTGGCTTTATTTATGACCTTCTTATCTCAAAAATCTAGTAGAGTTTTAGGATGATTTTGGTCTCTTTCTTGACTAAAAACTATCCAACACAATACTAATAAACTAATCCCAAAAATCAAAGAGAAACTGAACTTCAAAACTTAAGAAAAGGCTTACATTTTTAATGGTTTATAACCTCCTTTTGACCGTGAGCCTTGTCATTTTTCTCTTCCTCTTCCTTTGCTCTCACAAATCTAATAGAGTTTCCCCAAAGTTTTTATCTAAAAACTTCACAATACTCTCACAAAATCACACACTCGTACTCATTCTTCCTCTATGTTTTGCACTATTTTTCTCTCATCCACAATATCTCTTCTTATATTCTCCCATCTCCTATTTATAGGAGTGCGGAGCCATGAGAGACAGCTTGTGACCATTCCACCATACCACTTTATTTAAAAGTTGTCACCTTTCATAATGTCACTTTATCTAAAAAGTTACCACTTTTCACATGTCAGTTTATCTAAGAAGTTATCACTTTTTACATGCCACTTCATCTAAAAGGTTACCACCTTTTTACATGCCACTTCATCCGAAAAGTTACCACTTTTCACATGCCACTTCATCTAAAAGTTTTCACTTTCTGTTATGTCATTTGATCTCAACGTTACCACCTTTTTCCATTAGGAAAAACATCTAATTTTTTAATAAACTATTGTTTTTCAAGAAATAACATATAGATTTGAAGACAAGAAAAAAATCCAATCGCATATCATAAGTATCTACTAAATCAGACTCTTGATATCTTCTAAGAATTTTGATAAAGTTCTCTTATATAATAGTATTATAACAAAATCAAACGGAGAATAAATAAGCTTGTAAATAATTAGTACTAAAATGGGAAGAAAATAAAACAAAAGAGATTAATAATAATACTTAATTGTTGGGGTTGGGCTAATGGTTTAGAATAGTGAATGACACAGAATAAGGAATTCAATTATGAAATAATTGTGGGTCAAATGAAATTAAGATATACCTCTAAATTTGTAATAAATAGGGAAAGGAACAAAAAAATAAGCTAATTTTCGGAGGTTAAAATTCGAATACAAACCTTGTGGGTTGAAGGTCTAACTATGGAGTTAAATGGGAAGTGCCAATTTAAATGTTTATAATTTTAAAGAAAGAAAAATGTGTAATAGAAATAAATCTAGGAAAGGAAATCATAACGAAAGTGAAATAAATCTTAAACAATATAGTTTTAATAATAAACTTCTAAATATAAGTAAGAGTAACCGATGTGATCCCAAAAATAACAAATACTAAAGAGGAGTGTGGCTGTGAGAATGCTCGTGCCCGCTAGAAGTCCTACAACCACGAGGAAAACCAATCATGCTGGGAACAAGTTTCACCTCTTCCCAAAAAAGAAACCACAAGCAATTCCTCTTTGTTTCCTATTTTGTCTCAAATAAGGAATCCAAGAACATACAAGATGGCCTTGGGGAAATAGGAAACAAAATCCAATTGCCCATAAGTCCAATTATAAGAAGTCGGGCCTAGAAGTTTCAAAATACTTTTGATGGCAGTCGAATCCACAAAAATAAAATCTTAATTAATCAATAAAATTGAAACATAGTACTGGTAAGAAGGCTGGAATCCACAGGGAGTCAGAAATTAATTTTCTTACTTGATCAATAATGGAAAAGTAAATAAAAGGGGGGTTTATAGAGCTAATTACATGAAACATAAAATGAACAATAAGTAAAACGAAGTTGAGGAAAATCTTAGCTGCAAGTTAAAATCTAAACATTATAAAGAGGATTCCTAGTTAACGAAATAGCCAACTCCAGTAACGTAATTAGTCAAGCATGCAAGGATTAGTTTTATTTAAGGTATGACAAACAAGTTACAGCAGTCAAAAACTTTTGACTACCAATCTTTTCTTATTTTTAAACTATCTAAGAAACGTTCATTGATTAGCTTTTTCACTGTTAAGCAGTCCTGGGAACGTTCATGGGATTTAACTTTCCAATATCTTTAAAACTAGAAGAACTTGATTCAAGTTGCCAAATTCATTGACATGAACTGCTCATCCAGATCACTTACCTCAGTGTGACACTAATCGCTTCTAGGTACCATAATCACATAACAATTATGGATTTAAGAGATTCGACCAGTTATTTACAACTTCTAGACACGTTCAATGGGCCCTGTCAAAATGAATTCAAAGAAAAAAATATATGTAAACACAGGAAATAAATAAATACCAAGGATTGAACAAAACATGAATCAAATCAATTAGATCTCACAAATATATCAGTAGAGTTCACCAAATCTTAACTAGGAAAAAGAAAATAAATCAACCACTCATGGTGGACTTTTTAACACAAATGAGTTCTTAGAGAGTAAAGAAAAGAAGAAAGATGAAGAAGAAAAAAATTGAAGAAGTAGCAAAAGTTGTTGTGTGCGGCATAGGGAAGAAGAGAGATGATCCTTCGACTTTGGTGGTTGCCTATTTTATAACTGTTGGGACTCAAAGGTTTCTTTTTTTCTTTATTTTTGATCCTGTTCCTTGATTTCAACATATCTGTATCTTTTTATAATGATTTCCTCATGATTTTTGGCCCTTGGATCACAGTAAGGAGGATATCTCCTTAAATATTCAAAAAGTCTACTTTTATTTAAGTGCACTGCAGGTGGATGTGCAAGCCTCGAGCAAGGTTTATTTTTATTGCACGCGATCCTTTTAAATTTAAATGTTGCCTTTACCTTGGCCAAGGCTTAGCAGGTCATAACTTGGGTCCCATTCTGCTTACTTGGATGCAAGCCATGCAATTCAATTTTTTATGTTTGAAAAATAGCTACAGTTCCTAAAAGATGGTTATAAGTGTAGTTTGATTTTTTAAATATCTCATTTGGGTCATTTGAAATAATGGAGATAGATGAGAGGATATGAGTCAAAAATTGCTAGAGGTTCATTGAAAGGGTGTGAGTCAAAAATTGTTAAAGGTACATGTGTAGTGTAACTAACCTTGGGCAAGGCTAGTGTATCTAGAATCATGTGGTAGATATGAAACTAGTTATTTAGGGTGCCTAATGTAGAATGTAGGGTACTGCTTCCCCTACACTTAAACTACACATTATCCCTAATGTGTTGCAAGTTTAAGAAGGGCAAACAAACAAAAAGTAGAATAGAAGATAAAATAGAGAAATAAAAAATATTGAGTAAAGTAGAGAGAAGAAGACTCCCATGTCTTCATATGTTACGAGTTCATGGGTTTGAGTGTCTAGTTTGGGTGATCAATTATGTTAGGGGGTCAATTTTCTCGTGCAATTCCCTCAAGGAGCCTCCATGTTATGCAAGGTGCCATCTATCATGCAGATGTGCAGCAATGTGTGGTTCATGAATTCTTTGAAGTTAGGCAGTGGAGGAGCTAGGGCAGGTTGCGCTTGGAGCTCGTGCTGCTTGCTGTAGATTCTTCTGTCACGTGGCATAAGTGATCCATGTGGGGTAAAGCAGGGGAGGCTGTCTTTCAGTTTCAGGAAGCCCATGTCTCCCAAAGATCGAAGATCCAAAAGTGCCTGAGGGCAGGTGATATGTAGGTCCATCTCATCACCATCGAATTGGGTAGTGAAGGCAGCGATTCTTGTGATGACTGAGCTTAGGATTAATGACTGTCGAGAAGAGATATCATTAGCAAATTGTGACACAAACCAATACCCTAGGTTCACCTAGCGTCGCTGGTGCATACACAAAAGAAAGTATAGATATGTTTTAGAGATGATGTTTGGTGCATCCCTACGACCTGAAAAAGAATAAGAGAAAAATTATTAAATGTATTTCATGCATGGGTCACACAAGTAGAGATATTTAGACTTGTTGGGGTCATATGCATCACAATGGTTTAGATAAAATTCATCATATATGGTGGCTGGGTCAAAGTCTTTGCAGAAATCATAGTATGGATGTTTTGCTTCCCATTCAAAGAACCCCAATGCATCATTAAATTTAGCAATGGAGAGTTAGAAGTGACTGCCTTGGATGCAGTAGGAGATGAGGTTTGGGGTGTGGAGATTGAATTTGGTTAGCTTATAAAAGTGGAAGGTGGTGTAAAATTCCTTGACTATTCGATGTAGACAACGACATCCACCGCAAAGAAGTTGGCCAAGCTGATGGCGTAGACTAGATTCAAAACACCCATTTCGATGCTAAGGGTGTCAAGAGTGGGGTTCTATATGGATTTGCCGAGAACAATGGGTAGTTTTCAGATTTCCTCATACCGTTCTTTCTCCATATCATCTTCGAATGTGAGATGTCATCGAAAGTCTATTTTCATAGGTTGGTGGATGAATTGGCCTCGACAAACTCAGGATCTCTTCAGTGCTTGCTTTGGTGTGCCTTCTTCTACAATGGATTCACTGGGAGTAGTTAAAGGGGGGTCTTGATTTTCAGTCGTCTGACCTATTCTGACATCGGGAGTGGTTATGTGGGTTGGCGGTAAGTTGGAGATGTTTATTATGGGGCTTCGGGGAGTAGGTTTGTTGCTTGTAAAGCTACTTGTGTCTGTCAACGAAGCAGGTACGACTGGTGGGGCTGGTTGGGAGGTTCCTTTGGTGCGAAGGTGTGTGAATGGCCATAGGCCACTAGTTTTTTGATCGAATCTCTTGCATCTCATTGTCGGTGGTTGCTAAGGGTAGAGTTATGTGAGATTTATGGATGAAGAGTAGGAAGGGGAAGATTGGAGGTTAAGAGGGCAAGAGATAGGAGAGGTTAGGGTTTGATATCGGGGGTGGGTGTTTGAAATTCAAAGTCGGCCCCAAGTGGCAATTGCTTAGGGAAAGGGAAGTTTAGGTTTTACTAATGGTTTTTTTTCTTTTCCTTAAGTAAGGCTTGTGTATCTTTCACTGGTTGAGTGTAAGCCTAGGGCAAGGATTAGGGATGGTTTAGTCTGTGACATCCCAAATGCTATTCAAGGCATGAGGGTTTTAGATGCAAAAACAGATTACGAGTGCATGATAAAAATTATATGCAGGGGAGCAAATTGTTACAAATCCCTTCCAAAATATATGAGTTCCAATTACACACATATATATATAACTAAGGCCAGAAGTGACAAAAATACAAAATATCAAAATACAAAAAGGGCACTTCTATCATTATGCTATTGAACTCATCAGAGTGTGGGAAAAATGCATGCACTCAAGGTTTGTTGATCCACGGTATCCTCATAGACTTCAAAGGTAGATTAGTGGATAGTTAACTCCTCACTAGCTTCCTCATCTGGGGGGGCCTGGAAAGAGTGAGTTTCATATGGTCAGTAAGAAAAATAATATTTAAATAATATCATAAAATTTAAAAGGTGAATAATTAGATTATAAATACTTACCATTAGGTCATGTTAGAGTCCTATCCTGCATTATGAAAATAATTTATTATTAAGACAATTTTATAGTCACCACAATCAAAATCAAACATTATACTTTATAATAGAGAAAATTAAATAAATCATGAAATGCTCAAATTTTCGTGTCATGCTTCGCAAAGTCGTTCCGACTTCCATATCTGAGGGTAGATACAGATTTCTGACTACCCATGTGGAATAACTAGACCAGATATAGATAACGTCAATTTGCTCAAGCACATTTCAGGCTTGCTAAACCATGGTATGACGATGACCACAGCCGTATCGACCATAGTGGTCCTATTAGATATTTTATAGTCACGACAGTACTTAGCCAAAGGTGACCCCTGATAGAAATTTGCATCACCGCTCTTGTTAGAGGGTGCACCATCATCCACAGGGAACAGTCCTCTCACGTCTTTTCAAACCATATAGGGGAGGGGGAAATAGATACTCCTCAGAGATAAAAAGCCTAACGAGATGCTTGATGCATTATGTATGTCAATACAGATACATAAACACTTCAGGCCATTGAGGCTTCATTCCACTTTTTTTTTTTTTTTCTAGATAACATCACCAATTTCATATTATTTTATTTACATGCAAATCACCAAGTGCCTATAAATCATATAGTGTGCTTGAAATCAAGAAAAATTCACTTTATTAGAACGACTAAACATAGAACATGCAAACTACACAAAATAACAAATGCATTATTTTAATTTTTCTACAAATACACCTTAAGAAAATTAAAAAAATACTTAATTCCTGACCAGAACCTCGAAGTTTTTCTACACCATTCTTCTTCTCCTCCTCTTCTTCTCTCTTTAGATCACTCTCTCTCTCTCTAAACTTTTTGAAGGTGGAAGAATGAAATGGAAGTGAAAAGAAATGGGAGGAAGGGTGCTTATTTATAGAAAATAGGGACCATCGAATTTGCACCATGTGGCAAAATCTGATAAAGGGAAAGAGTGTCGAATGGAAAATGATGATTTAATGTGCCACGAAAAATAGGGAAATTTTTTTCCTCTACTGGCAGCGGCACACCCCAAACGACAGCACACCACCCAAGGAGGGTAGTGGCACATTACTCAAGGCAGTAGTGTGCCTCACCCGGTAGGTGTGCACTGCAAGCCTAGCCTGTAGGCGCTAGGCTACCCTGCCACGCGCAGGAGCTAGCTTACACGTGCGGAGGTCATGTAGCACGCTGGGGCATCACGCGCAGGCCTATTGTGCTTAGGCCCCAGGCGTAGAGGCATATCTGCGCAGGCTTGCTGCGCGGATGGCATGCGCACAGTGTGCGACGCTTGACCCTATCCATGTGCAATGTGACGCACGCGGATGGGCTTGTTAGTGCATGACAAGACGTGCATGCAGAACTAACCCCGCACCTCACACGGATGGGACGTGCGAACTGTGCGCACGTCCTGCGCTTGGTCACAGCGAGCGGTGCCCACACAAGCGTCCCTCTCCCATGGGTGTTTTCCTGCGGGATTTTCCCCCCTTTTTCCGTTTCCTCCCAAAAATTAATTATTTTAAAAATAACATTAATAATAATAAATCAAAATAAATAAAATAATGATAAATTAAATAATAACATATAAAAATTAAAATTAAATAAGTTAAAATAACGAAAGTGGCAAAAGATTGAAATTAAAAATTACGATATAAGACTACGAAATAAAATTAAATGATTTTAGGTGGCCTTAAGGCCCCAATAAATAAGGGTTCTCCAAATACAATTTAGCGTGGTGGTGAGTGCGGTGTTACAGTAACCCATCATTTGACACTCTGAGCTCTGGCTTCAAACCTTACCTTTTGTCCTTCCTAATGGCCAACAATCTGGAGTTAGTCAACTGGGCATCTTTGATCTATTGAAGTATTGTAGGTTGGATATTTAAACCGGCCAAATAAACACCTTCAGCTGGATCATGAAGTTGAATTTTTCGCACAGCCTATAACTGCTTCCACTCAAAAACTATCATGCAAGCAAGTGTACCTGTATTCTTTCTGCTAAGTGCATCAGCTACTACATTACTCTTTCCTAGATAATACAAGATCTTACAATCATAATCTTTTAGTAGTTCCATCCATCGCCTCTAGCGCATGTTGAGGTCCTTTTGAGTAAAAATATATTTCAGATTTTTGTGGTCAGTATAGATCTCGAATGTCTTACAATATAAATAATGACACTAGAGTTTCAAGGCGTAAACAATCGCAGCAAGCTCCAAGTCATGAGTGGGGTAATTTTGTTCATGTACCTTTAGTTGTCTTAACCCATAAATTATGACCATCCATGCTGCATTAGTACACATCTCAATTCCTAATAAGAAGCATCACTGTATATTGTATATCCACCAGCTCCATTTGGTAGAGCCAATACAGGCGTAATGGTCAACTGTGTCCTAAACTCTATGAAACTTCTCTCACATGCTTTATCTCATTTAAATTTGACATCCTTTTTTGTAAGCCGAGTAAGAGGAGCTACAATCTTGGAGAATCCATTCACAAATCTGCAGTAATACCCAGCTAATCCTAAAAATCCTCTGATATAGTTGACTGTAGTAGGTTGTTCTCAACTTAACATGGTCTCAATTTTGTGGGGATCCATTAACACACCATATTTTGATATTACATGTCCCAGAAAAGCAACCTTATCAAGTCAAAAACCACACTTACTTAATTTTGTATTCAACTTCTTTTCTCTGAGAACTTGCAAAACTTGAGCCAGATGCGAAACATGTTCCTCCTTGCTCTTAGAATAGATGAAGATGTCATCAAATAAGAGCATGATAAATTAATCCAAAAATGGTCTGAAGAGCCTATTCATCAAGTCCATGAAGATTGTAGGGATATTCGTTAACCCAAACGGCATGACAAGAAATTCATAATGCCCGTACCTAGTTCAAAAAGTTATTTTGGGAATGTCTGTAGCTTTTATCTCTATCTGATGATACCTCAAACGTAGGTTAATTTTAGAAAAGACTGGTCCACCTTGTAATTGGTCAGCGAGATCATCAATTCTAGGGACAGGGTACTTATTCTTGACTGTAACTCTATTCAGCTCCCTAAAATCTATGCACAATCTCAATGTCCTGTCATTTTTCTTTACAAATGTGACTGGAGAACCCCAAAGGGACACAATATACTGGATGAAAACCTTATCCAAAAGTTCTTGAACTTGTTTCCCCAACTCCTTCATTGCAATTCAGCTCATCCTGTATGGGGCCAATGAAATCGATTAAGTACCTGGCTAAAGATCGATGGCAAATTCCAATTCTCAATCTATAGGTAATCCTGGTAAGTCATCAGGGAAGACATCCAGGAATTTCCTGACTGCTGAAATTTCTTAGATATCAGTTCCTTTACTTAACTTGCCTAATACATATTAAGATTATTAAATCACATCACATAAATTAAAATCAATAGATTATTTTCTTTGTACGAAATATTTTTTAAAATTATAAGCAATAAAAACTCAACTTTCTGGTCTTCTTAATATAAGAAATCCTCTAATAACTTATTTAATTTTACAATGTTTTTTCAATTTTTAGAAGATGGTGAGTGCTATTGTAAGAATAAAGCTCAAAAGGAAAAGTGAAGGAAGGAAAATGAGATAGATGGAATAGTTTTAAATATTTTCTACTAATTATTTTTTAATTTCACAATTTTTGTCTTTAAAAGACCAATTTAATGATACAGATAACCAAGTCTACCCTCTTTATATTTCTTTACCGTACTATACATATATATGTATGGTTATTATCTTGATAATTAATTAAAATTAGATAATTAAGTGTTAAGTGCTTCAAAATATAAATAAATTTATCAACAGTATAAGTATGACACCACAAATTTTTGTTAAAAAATTATAGAAACAAAACTTAGAGGATCACAATCACTTAATAATTTTTTATTTCAAATTAGTGATTTAAGAATAAAAAATACGTAACAAAAATAAGCTAATTTTTTAAATTCAAAGCTAAAGATGTTTCATATTTTTTATGTACACATATGGTCTACATAAAGAAACTGTGTGGTAAAGATGAAATTATTCTTTTGATTTTGTCACAATAGTTTGTTAAATATTTTTTCTAATATTCAAAAGTCTAGGCTTCATGAAAAATGTGATTATTAATTATTTTTTTATTAAGTTTGAATGCTTGATCAATATGCTAAATTTTTTATTTCATCCCTAAATTCTTATTGTTTCTTTTTATGGATTGCATGGTTTTTATTAATTAATGAGATACATTTGTTTGTTTCCTTTGAAAAATTTACTATAGTTTACAATAATATGATTAGTTATTTTAATGTAATATTTTAGTTTAAATCATATATTTATATACTAATATATAAAAATCGGTTAAAATATAATATCATAAACATGATCTAATGGTTCTTGAAAATTGTAAAATACCATTCAACATCCTTCATCATATAATATAAAAAATATAAGTCGATAATGAAAGTATTTTAAACTATAAACTAAAGGTTTACATGGTCACAATATTTAGCACCTTATGAGCCTTTAAATTGATTGCATACTCATACAAACTTTACTTTGTAACGTTAACTTAACTTATTACTAATCTTGTAAATTTAATTAATGTGATATATTTGTAAGTTTTTTGAGTTAGTTTTAACTTATTACTGACCTTGTATGAAATTTTAAAATATATTATACATAAAAAAAATTATTCCATCACATGGTCTATTAGAGCTTAGAAATAAAAAAATCATCCGCATTGGAAGCATTTCTATTCAAGTAATCCATTTGTTCTCTCTTCCTCTTAGCTCACACTCAACATTTTTTCCCTCACATTATGTTGTCTCTTCATTTTTACCTGAATTTTTAGCTTTAAAACTAATTTTTAGTCTCAATTTTCTCCTCACATTATGTATAAATGAATGTATAAATATATATATATATAAAAAGATGGAATTGTCAATTAATATTAAGTAGGTGGGATTGGTGGCATAGAGATGCAATTAGCAATTCAATGTGTACTATTCCAAAATATTAAGCCTTGTGATAAAATAAACTACTATTAAGGTACTGATTACTTTTATAACTTTATGATTTAGTTTACTTGTTTGAGAATCTATCATTTGTCAAACGACTTTTATAGGTATAAGGAATATGTACAAGATCTCCTGTTTATATAGAAGTAAAAAACCATTCAATTTTTCATTTTTTCCACGACTTTTATGGGAAGAAAGAATAAGTACAAGATCTCCTATTTGTATAGAAGTACAAAATCAAATACTAAAGCTTGTTGTAATCCTAAACAACATATCAAAGCTCATTAATGAAAAGCAGCAATTCCATCGGGATGAATTCATTACCTGCACAAGGTATAAAAAGGACCAACTCTTCTGCCTCTGCACTACCAGGGATTATAGGCTCTACAATAATACGTTGACTAATAAAAGGTGGAGGTGTAAATCCACTACATGTTATGCTGAGTAATGTGCATATATATGTTTTACAAAGTTAAACTACGATCCTAATGAAGAAAAGACAAGTTACAAAACTTGGAGAGGGTGTACAAGAGATCCAAGATGCATAATCAACTTCTTGTGTCTGCTTTGGTTGCTATAAGTGTCACTTTAGAGACTATCAGTGTCGCACCTACATTTATTATATACAAAATTCACAGCCCTAATCTCCTCGTCATCACTCTAGCTTAATGATTATGCCAATTGGAAGTTTCATTTTTCAAATATTATGCCGACTATACCAAAAATCCAGATTACATGATCATGTTTTTTTGATTAATGGTTCGAGCTTAATCACCACTTTTAATGGGAATTTGGATGCACATGCCATCTTCCATTATGTTTTACACAAATCCCTACAGTGCTGGTGGCAGCATCTGTAGAGGCTCTGGGTGTGGAGGTGGTGGACGACAAGGCTCTTTAACTAATCGTTGTTTGTTCAAGTTTTGTTGTGGCCATGCATTTGAAGTTCTTATCAAAAGTGCTTGTTGTTGTATGATGGGTGGTGATTAAATTTAAAAATTTGTGTTTTAGAGAAGAGAAAGAAAACTCTTATAAATTAATGAGAGAACTAAAGGATAATAGAGGATATATATATATATTCTTTTTCTATATAAAAAATTCTCTAACAATAATACTACATATTGTTTACGTAAGCATATTTATATTTTTAAAATATGTGCATATAAAGTATATTTAAAATAAGTGTTAAGTATCCTTAAATTTATTTTTTAATTTATCATAATCATATAATTTAAGTAAATTTTACTAAGATCCCTAAATGGAATAAAGAATCTGATTTAGTAGAAACTAGTGATGTAATATCGGCTTTCTTTTAAATATATGCAGATATTATTTCATTAGAAATAATGGTTTATTAAAAAATTGGATACTTTTCTTAATACTCAAAATTCTTGCATTTTAGAAAAAATAGATATTTAAATTCTTTTTTAGAGATAAAATATAAAATTATTAAATAGATTGGTAGTAAGCTACCACCAAAAAATGGTGCTTGCTCAAAGATTGTCTCAGCCTAAAAGTTTAGTGTATCTTATATAAATGATAAAACAATCAGAAGAATTTTTTTCAAAATTCTATTGAAATGACTATAAAGTCTTAACTATCACTAAAGCTTATCTCTGTTATATAACATCTTATCACTCTTAAAAAAAATCTTTCTTTTGGTGGGATGACAAATATTGAAGTAATATATCTAATTACTAATTCAATCTAATATGCTTAAACTAAGCGTATTGGATTCATTTATAGTTCATTAAAAAAATAGTAAATTGAATATTATATATAAAATTTAAATCAATAGATGATCAGTATTTTTGGAAGGCTCATAAATAGATATTCAAGCTTGTTTCGATGCTATCGAGGAATAGAAAAACTTGCATTAATAATATGCAACATTACGATAAATTTTAAGAGCATTTTTCTTGGGAGTTACAAGAACCAAATTCTCAAGTTGATTGTTTTCCTCAGAAAAAAACTTCACTAGCTCTATTTCATACTCCTCAAACTTGTAACCTGATATCTTGCTGACAAGATCGACAACCAACATATCAAATTTTCACAATACTTCTTTTTTCCATCAATCAAGGGGATTAGCTAATTTTTGAAGGATAATTACATCGTGAGAAGAGAATAAATTTGTAGGGTTGATTATTTTGTGTAGGCTGTGAAAAACGTAAGTCTTATTTTATAATATAACTTATGAAATCTTTGAACTCAAATAAAAAATCATAAACTATTTAAAGTAAACAAAAAATTGTAACTATTTAAAATATTATTTCTTAAATAAAGAATCCATGACTATTGGAGACTTGATATTATTATATTTATTAGATATTTTACTTAATTTATATAAAATTCTTATGAAAATTGACTTTGTTAGTTCTATGGCTGCCCTTACAATACAAATGCGTCACTTCAAATAAAATTTACTTTTGAATTTAATCTTTATGTGGAAGAACTAATTAGCCATTTACTTTGAAAAGTAGGAAACAATTTTATTGAGATAATTTTAAAAATTTATATAGTGTTTCTTCGTTTTTTTCAATTTTTAGAAGATAGGTCTTATGGGAATTCAAAATTTTGGATGAAGATGGTGAGTGCTATTGGAACAATGAAGCTCAAAAGGAAAAGTGAAGGAAGGAAAATGAGATAGATGAAAATAGCTTTGAATATTTTCTGCTAACTATTTTTTAATTTCGTAATTTTTATCTTTAGAAGACCAATTTAATGATAACGGTTAACTAAGTCTCCCTCTTCATATTTCTTTGGCATACTATACATAAATATGTATGTATAGTTGCTACCTTATTAAAATTAGATAATTAAGTGTTAAGTGTTTTAGAATATAAATAAATTTGTCAATAAAGAATTACGACACCATATATTTTAGTTAAAAAAATTATAGAAACAAAACTTAGAGGATCACAATCACTTAATAATTTTTTTTTCAAATTTGTAATTTAAGAATAAAAAATACATTAAAAAAATTAGCTAATTTTTTAAATTTAAAGGTAAAAATGTTTCACATTTTTTATGTACACATATGGTATAAAAAAGTGTGTGGTAAAATTGAACTTATTTTTTTGATGTTGATATAATATATTATATAAGAGAACTTCACCAAAATCCTTACAAGATATCAAGATTCCGATTGGATAGAATTTGAGATAAGTAACTAGATTTTTTTATCTTCAAATGCATTTGTTTTTTTCTGAGAAACAATAGTTTATTAAACAATTGGATATTTTTCCTAATATTCAAAAGTCTTGACTTCATGAAAAATGTGGTCATTAATTTTTTTTGCTAAGTATGAATGCTTGATCAACATGCTAAATTTTTTATTTCATCCTTAAATTCTTGTTTCTTTTTTTAGTATACTTTATAATAATGTAAATAGTTATTTTCATACAATATTTTAGTTTAAATCATATATTTATATACGAATATATAAAAATAGGTCAAAATTTAATATAAAAAATATGATCTAATTGTTAATGAAAATTCTAAAATACCTTTTAGTATCCTACAAAGTGTAATATAAAAAATATAAGTCGAAAATGATAACATTTTAAATTGTAAACTAAAGGTTTATTTAGTCATAACATTTAACATCTTTTGAGCCCTTCAAATGATTGTACACAAACTTTACTTTGTAATAATAACTTATTATTAATCTTCTAAGTTTAATTAATGTGATACATTTATAAGTTTTTTGAGTTAGTTTTAACTTATTACTGACCTCGTATGAAATTTTGAAAGATAATTAGACACTAAAAAAATTATTCCACCACATAGTTTATTGAAGCTTAAAAATGAAAAATTCATCATCCTTGGAAGCTTTTCTATTCAAGTAATCAATTTGTTTTCTCTTCCTCTTAGCTCACAGTCTTTTTTTTTTCCTCACATTATCTTGTCTCTTTATTTTCACCTCAATTTTTAGCATCAAAATTTTCCTCACTTTATGTATAAATGGATGTATATAAATATATATATCTAAAAGATGTAATTATCAATTAATATTAAGTAAGGGGGATTGGTGGCATAAAAATAAAATTAGCAATTCAATGTGTACTATTCCAAAACGTTAAGTCTTATGATAAGACAAACTACTATTAAGATGCTGATTACTTTTATAATTTTTTGACTTAGTTTATTTATTTTAGTATCTATCATTTGTCACACGACTTTTATAAGTAGAAAAAATACGTACAAGATCTCCTATTTATATAAAAGTAAAAAATTATTAAAATTTTCATTTGTTCCATGACTTTTATGGGCAGAAGGAATACCTACAAGATCTCCTATTTGTATAGAAGTAAAAAATCAAATACTACAAGCTTGCTGTAAACCTAAACAACAAATCAAGACTCATTGTGGAAAGTAGCAGTTCCATCAAGGCGAGTTCATTACCTGCATAAGCTGTAAAAAGGAGTGACGCTTTCGCCTCCGCACTACTAGGGATTACGGGCTCTGCCATGATGCTTTAGCTAATAAATGGTGGAGGTGCCCCAATTGGCCTTATGAGAGATAAATCTTTATCATTATTTTGGTTGTATATGTATATATTCATGTGCAAATCCACTACATGTTATGCTAAGTAATGTGTATATACATGTTTCTAAAAGATAAACTATGATGTTGATGAAGAAAAGACAAGTCGCAAAATTTACAAAGGGTGTACAAGAGATCTATAATGCAGAATGCACCTCTTGTGTGTATTTTGATTTCTACAAGTGTCGCTTTAGGGACTGTGAGTGCCACACCTACATTTATTATGTGCAGAATGCATAGCCCTAATTTCCCCTAATTGTAACTCTAGCTTAATCATTACACAAATTGGAAGTTTTATCTTTTTGATTTTATGTCTATTATACTTATGTCTACTATACATAAAATCCAGGTTGCATGATAATTTTTTTCATTAACAGCCTGAGCTTGATCACCGCATTCAATTATAATATGGATGCACGCGTCATCTTCCATCGTGTAGTATATAAATCCCTACAGTGTTAGCAGTAGCATCTACAAAGGCTCTGGGCGTGGAGGTGGTGGACGATAAAGCTCTCTAACTAGTCGTTGTTTGTTCAGATTCTGTGGTGGCCATGCATTAAAAGCTCTAATCAAATGTGCTTGTTGCTCTATGATGGGTGATGATTAGACTTGAAAATTAGTGTTTCGAATTTGGGTTTTAGAGAAGAGAAATAAAACTCTTTAAAATTAATGAGAGAAGAACTAAAGGACAATAGAGGATATATATATGTGTATATATGTATATACTTTCTATTTTAAAAATTCTCTAACAATAATGCTACATATTATTTAAGTAAGCATAATTATATTTGTAAAATATGTACTTATAAAGTATATTTAAAAGAAGTGTGAGGTATCCTTGAATTTATTTTTTAATTTATCATAATCCAATTATTTAAGAGAATTTTACTAAAATCCCTAAATAAAATAAAGGATCTGATTTAGTAGAAACTATTTATATGCTATTGGCTTTCTTTTAAATATATGTAGATATTATTTCCTAAAAAATAATAGTTTATTAAAGAATTGAATATTTTTTCTAATACTCAAAATTCTTGAATTCTAAAAAAATGAGATTATTAAATTCTTTTGAGATATCAAAAGATAAAATTGTTAAATAGATTGGTAGTAAGCCACCACCAAAGAATAGTGCATGGTTATAGATTGTCTTAGCCTAAAAATTTAGTGTATCTTATATAAATAGTAAAACAAGTAAAAATAATTTTCTCAAAGTTCTATTGAAGTGACTATAAAGTATTATCTATCACTAAGAACTATCTCTGTTATATAACATCTTATTACTCTTTTAAAAAAAATATTTTTCTTTTGATGAGATGATTAATATTAAAGTAATATATCTCATTAGTAATTTAATCTAACATGCTTAAACTAAGTGTATTGGATTCATTTATCATAATTCATTAAATAATAATAAATAGATAATTATATATCAAATTTAAATCAATAGATGATCAGTATTTTTGGAAGGCTCATCAATAGATATTAGAGCTTATGTTGATGCTCTCGAGGAATAGAAAAACTTGCAATAATAATATACAACATTACTATCATTTTTAAAAGTATTTTTCTTAGGAGTTACAAGAATCAAATTCCAAAGTTGATTGTTTTCTTCAAATGTAACTTCACCAGCTCTATTTTATGCTAATCAAACTTGTAACATGATATCTTGTAAACTTAATCTTGTATGGATCAGGAACCAATATATCAAGTTTGTTCTTCTAGAGAAGCCCCTAATGAGATGTGTGAAGGGAATTGAAACAATTCGATTGCAGCAATAATTTTAATTTTATCCATATAATTACTAATTTATAATAAAGAAATCTATCCAAGAAAAACATGTCTACAATGGAAAGGATTTTGGTACGGATTGCACAACGGAAGCCTTACTAAGTGGAAACAAGTGCAACATGGTCATGGGTCCCGTAAGATTTTTTTGGTACAGAACTTCTCCAAAGCTTCCTCCATTAAACCTTATGACCTCATATTTAGACTGTATAAAATATTAAAATCAAATATCTAGATTTCATATTTGTGTATGAAGATTAAGAAGAATGTAAAAAAACTTTTTTTTTCTTTCTTCAAATGAAGGGAGGTTAAGTGCGTGCCTTACTACAAGCTTGCTGCAAACCTAAACAACATATCAAGACTCATTGATCGAAAGTAGTAGTTCTATTGGGGTGAGTTCATTACCTTTACAAGGTGTAAAAAGGATTGACGCTTCCACCTTCGCACTACTAGGGATTACTAGCTCTACCATGATGTTTTGGCTAATAAAAGGTGGAGGTGCAAATCCACTATATATTATGCTGAGTAATGTGTATATATGTGTTTCTAAAAGATAAATTGTGATCTTGATGAAGAAAAGGATAAGTCACAAAACTTGCAGAAGGTATACAAAAGATCTAAAATGCAGAATGCACCTCTTGTGTATGCTTTGGTTGGTACAAGTCTCACTTTAGACACAAACAATGTTGTACCTGCATTTATTATATGCAAAATGCACATCCCTAATCTCCTCGTCATCACTCTAGCTTAATGATTATGTAGATTGAAAGTTTCACCTTTTAGACTCTATGTCAACTATACATAAAATCCAGACTGCATGATCATATTTTTTGATTAATGGTCTGAGCTTAATCCCCACTTTCAAATAGAATCTGGATACACGTGCCATCTTCCACCACGTGGTACATAAATGCCTACGGTGCTGGTGGCAGCATCTACAGAGGCTCTAAGCGTGGAGGTGGTGGATGACAAGGCTCTCTAACTAGTCGTCGTTTGTTCAAGTTCTGTTGTGGCCATGTATTGGAAGCTCATATCAAAAGTACTTGTTGCTATATGATGGGTGATGATTAGATTTAAAAATTTGTGTTTGGAATTTAGGTTTTGGAGAAAAGAAAGAAAATTCTTTGGAATTAATGGACAATAAAGGATATATATATATGTATGTATGTATATTCTTTTTCTATCTAAAAAATTCTCGAACAATAATGCTACATATTATTTAAGTAAGCATATTTATATTTGTAAAATATGTGCATATAAACTATATTTAAAAGAAATGTGAGGTATCCTTGAATTTATTTTTTGATTATCATAATCCTATTATTTAAGAAAATTTTACTAAAATCTCTAAATGAAATAAAGAATCTAATTTAGTATAAACTAGTGATACGATATGGCTTTTCTTTTAAATATATGCAGATATTATTTCATAAAAAATAATTGTTTATTAAAGAATTTGATATTTTTCCTAATACTCAAAATTCTTGGATTCTAAAAAAAATGAGATACTTAAATTCTTATTGAGAGATAAAATATAAAATTATTAGATAGATTGGCAGTAAGCCACCACCAAAGAATTGTGCTTTGTCAAGATCGTCTCAACCTAAAAAATTAGTGTACACTATATAAATGGTAAAACAAGTAGAAGAAATTTTTTCAAAGTTCTATTGAAGTGAATATAAAGTCTTAAATATCACTAAAGGATGAATCTATGGGTATTTAGAAAGTAATTTTATTTTTTGAAATCTTGAACTTAAATGAAGAATCCATTGCTATTTAAGACGCATTTTATTATATTTATGTGATATATTACTTAATATATATAAAATAATTAAAAACATTGATTTGATTAATTTTATGGTTGCAAACTATTTTAAAATTAACTTTTGAATTTTAATCCATGCGCTAAAGAATTTATTCGTCATTTATTTTTTAAAGGTTAAAAAAGACAATTCTATTGAGATAATGATAGAAGTTTATAACCACACATAAGGTAAAATGTCACGTTACAAAAAAACGTAAATTGTACTTTACAATAATGTAATTAGTTATTTTAGTATAATATCTCTACTTTAAATCATGTATTTATATACCAATATATAAAATTGGTTAGTAATTAACCTTAGAAACATGATCTTATTGTTAACAAAAATTTTAAAATACCCTTTAACATCCTTCTCAAAGTATGGTGTAATATAAAATCATAAGTCAATAACGATAATAATATAAAATACATAGAGAAGGTAACCAACTTTTCATGATACTAATTTTTTACATCAATCAAGATAACTAATTAATTATTTGAGAACAATTATAATGTGGGAAGAGAATAAATGTGTACGGTTCATTATTTTGTACAAACTGTGAAAAAAGTAAGTCTTATTTTATACTATAATTATGAAATCTTTGAACTAAAATAAAGAATCAGAAACTCTTTAAAGTAAATAAAGAATTGTGACTATTTAAAATATGATTTCTTAAATAAAGATTCATGACTATTTGGGACGTGATTTTATTATATTTATTGGATATCTTACTTAATTTATATAAAATATTTATGAACATTGATTTTATTAGTTTTATAATTTTCATTATAGTACAAAATTGGTAACTTCAAGTAAAATTTACTTTTAAATTTAATCTTTGTGCGGATGAATTTATAAGCTATTTACTTTGAAAAGTAAGAAATAGTTTTGTTGAGATAATGCTAAAAGTTTATGACGCTACAATATATATATATATTTGTATTATAAGCAACAAAAACTTGACCTTCTAGCCTTTTTAATCTAAAGAATCCTCTAACAATTTATATAGTTTTACAACTTTTTTTTAATTTTTAAAAGATGTGTTTTATGAGAATTGGGAATTCTGGATGAAGATGGTGAGCGTTATTAGAATAATGAAGCACAAAATGAAAAGTGAATGATAGAAAATGAGATAAATGAAATAGTTTTGAATATTTTTTGCTAACTATTTTGTAATTTTGTAATTTTTTTTATTAGAAGACAAATTTAATGATAACGGTTAATCAAGTCTACCCTTTTCATATTTCTTTGCCATACTATACATACATATATATGTATAGTTATTATCTTGATAATTGATTAAAATTAGATAATTAAGTGTTGAGTGCTTTAGAATATAAATAAATTTATCGACCATACAAGTATAACACCATAAATTTTTTGTTAAAAAATTATAGAAACAAAACTTAGAGGATCCGAATCACTTAATATAACTGGGCTCTGAAATCGGGTTCTCACTGCGCCTACGGGCTATCCCTAAATTCTCTGAATTTTTTTCGGGAAACTGAAACACACTTCCGGTACCTGCACGTGTCCCAAAAAAGCCCAAATCAGACCCAGGCCCCTTTTCGACCAATATCAGAATTCCAGCACGGCAGCTCCGCCGTGCTCCGGCGACGGCATTGCTGCTCGTGGCGGCGATCTGCCTCGGGTTAGCCGTTTTCGACCATTTTTGGCTGAATTCGGCCAAACTTGCATTGGTTCCTGCGATAAAACAACCCTAGGGCCCTCGATGGGCCAAAAAATCGAGACTTACCGGCGGTAGAGCTCTCGGGTGCGGCGGCTTCTCCAGCGCGTGTCGCGATTTGATGTTTTGCTCTGGTCAACCTGTAGAGAAAAGAACGGTGATCACAGTGGTGTAAAAATTGCATCGAACGGGAACCAGGAAGGGCCTCATCGGAGGCAAAAATCGAGAAAAGCTATGACGGCGCCACTGGACTTCGGCAGTGTTTTTCGGCCGATTGGCCGATGATTTGACTCTAATTTGGGCATAGGCGGATTCAGCATCGAAAAATAAGCCAAAGGGAGAAAATTTTCTTCGTTTGGCAGTCGAAAAATCCTCTGGTGCAGCGGCGGGTGGCGGCGGCCGGCTCCTCCGGTGACTGGTTCTTCTTCTCCGACGAGGGTACTGGTGACTAGGGTTTGGGGTTGGGTGTGGGTGAGGTTATTTATAACCTTCCCCTTTTAATCTCAACCGTCCATCACGATTAAATCTGGGCCGTCCGATCGCGATTAAAATGGAAATAAATCTGGACCGTCCATCGCGATGCGATCTGGACCGTCCGTGCGTGATTCAATCTAGGTCATCCGCACGCGTGAGATCTAGGCCGTCCGTACGCGTAAGATCTAGACCGTTCGATCGCGTGCACGCGGATTGCCTACGTGGCTACGTCCCGCGTGGCCTCCCGTGTCAGCTTCCTTGCCACGCGGCGTGTTCTGGTTGGCCGGGGCTGCTGACGTGGCACAACTTTTCTAAATCGCGTTTTGACACCCCGATTTTCGATTTTCTTTTCAAAAACACCCTCAGAATCCAAATTTTCACCCCTTTTTCCCAAAATCAATTTCAATTAAATCCCAAAAATAATTTTACCCTATTTTATTATTATTATTATTTTTATTTCTATTAAATTAAATTAAATTAAATTAAAACCTTATAAATTAAATATTAAAATAGAATAAAATTAAACAAAAATTCTAATAAAAATTAAAATAAATTAAATAATAAAAATACAAATTTTGGGTGTTGTAACTCTCCCCCCCTTAAAAAAATTTGGTCCCCCAAATTTGCCTCTTACTCTTGGTCGAACAAATGGGGATACTGGGCTCTAAAGTCTGATTCTAGCTCCCAGGTAGCCTCCCTTGGCGTGTGGTTCTGCCACACGACCTTTACAAATGATATTTTCTGATTACGGAGTATCTTGCTCTTTTGGTCCGTGATACCGACTAGTACTTCTTCATAAGATAAGTCCTCTTGGAGTGGAAACGGTTCATGAGCCAAGATATGAGAGGGGTCCGGGTTGTACTTACGTAGCATGGATACGTGGAACACATTGTGGACCTTGGAGAGCTCTGGAGGCAGTGCTAGTCTGTAGGCAGCAATACCAATCTAGTCTAAGATTTCAAAAGGTCTAATAAATTGGGAGTTCAGTTTTCCCCTCCTGCCGAACCTACTAATTCCCTTGAAAGGAGTGATCTTAAGAAACACCCGGTCGCCTTTCTCAAATGCTAGATCTCTCCTCCGAGTGTCCACATAACTCTTCTGCCTACTCTGAGCCGTCTGAATATTCTTTCTGATTTTAACTATTTTAGACATGGTCTCCTCTACCAACTCTGGGCCGAACAATCTTCTATCGCCCACTTCTTCCCAATAAATCGGTGATCTGCATGGGCGCCCATATAACGCCTCGTACGGAGCCATGCCGATACTCGCTTGGTAGCTGTTGTTGTAGGCAAACTCTATCAAGGGTAGATGGTCGTCCCAATGGCCCCTAGAGTCAAGGACACAGCTCAGAGCATATTCTTAAGTGTACGAATTGTCCTTTCTGATTGTCCATCAGTTTGAGAATGGAAGGCAGTACTGAGAGACAGCTTTGTTCCCATGGCTTATTAAAAGCTACTCCAAAACCGAGAAGTGAACCTAGGGTTCCTGTCAGATACCACTGTCACTAGAACTCCATACAGTCTAACTATTTTTCGGATATACATTCTTGCCAACTTGTCCAAGGGGTCGGTCATCCTGATGGCCAAGAAGTGAGAAGATTTGGTAAGCCAGTCAACAATTACCCAGATGGTGTCATATCCTGAACGTGCATTGGGTAATCCCGTCACGAAGTCCATGGTGATGTGTTCCCACTTCCACTCTGGGATCGGTAAAGGCTAAAGTAGCCCACCTGGGCGCTGATGCTCTGCCTTGACCTGCTGATATACCAAGCATTTAGATACAAAGTCGGCTATGTCTCTCTTCATCCCATTCCACCAAAATCAGGGTCGCATGCTTTGGTACATTTTGGTGTTTCCAGGATGCATGGCAAACTTCGAGCTGTGGGACTCTGTCATGATGTCTCTCTTTAACTCGTTGTCGTCTGGAACACACACTCTGTCTTAGAATCGAAGTAACCCATCGACAGATACTCAGAATTCTGAGCTCGCTCCCTGTTCTGTATCAATCTTGCGGGCTACTAGTGTAGGGTCGACTGACTGGGCTTCTCTTATTTTTTGGATTAACTCGGGCTGGACTGTCAGGTGGCCCAAACATGTGACTCTCCTCAGGTCCTGAAGTCGAACTTGTTGTGTGGCCCCAATTTGCCTGTACTTTTTCTGCTGAGAGCGTCTGCTACCACGATGCCCTTACCCGGATGGTATAAGATATCACAATCATAGTCTTTAAGGAGTTCCATCCACCTTCTCTAACGCATGTTGAGATCCTTATGAGTGAATATGTGTTTCAAACTCTTATGATCGGTATAGATCTGAAAGGTCTCTCCGTATAAGTAGTGGCGCTAGGTTTTCAAGGCGTGTATGATTGCGGCAAGCTCCAAGTCATGGGTGGGATAATTTTTCTCATGATTCTTTAACTGTCTGGACCCATATGCTATGACCTTCTCATTCTGCATCAGGACACAACCCAAGCCTAGATAGGAGGCATCACTATAAACTGTATATCCCCCCAATCCACTCGGCAAAGCTAGCACGGGTGCAGTAGTCAGCCACTTCTTTAATTCTGAAAAACTTCTTTCGCAGTCCTCATTCTACTCAAACTTGGCATTCTTCTTTGTGAGTCGGGTTAGAGGAGTTGCTAGACTGGAGAATCCTTCAAAGAACCTGCGGTAATAACCTACCATCCCCAGGAAGCTCCGGATTTCCTTAACTCATGTCAACTTCTCCCAGCCAAGTACCGCTTTAACCTTTTCGGGATTCACTGATACTCCTTCCTTCGATATGATGTGTCCTAGGAAGGCGGTCTGCTCAAGCCAGAATCCACACTTTCTCAACTTTGCATATAACTTCTTTTTTTCTGAGGACCTGCAAAACTTGGGCAAGATAGTGAGCATGTTCTTCTCTGCTTTTTGAGTAGACTAAGATATCATCGATGAACACGATAACAGATTGATCCAAGAACTCTCTGAAGACCCTGTTCATAAGATCCATAAAGATTGCTAGGGCGTTGGTTAGCCCAAATGGCATGACCAGGAACTCATAGTGTCCGTACCAGGTTCGAAAGGCCATCTTGGGGATATCTTCTGTTCTTATCTTCACCTGATGGTAACCTGATCGCAGGTCTATTTTAGAGAAGACATGTGCACCCTGCAGCTGATCGAAGAGGTCATCAATCCTAGGAAGGGGATATTTGTTCTTAATTGTAACCTTGTTCAATCCTCTGTAATCAATACACAGTCCATCGTGTAATATAAAAAATATAAGTCGATAATGAAAGCATTTTAAATTGTAAACTAAAGGTTTACATGGTCACAATATTTAGCACCTTATGAACCTTTAAATTGATTGCATACTCATACAAACTTTACTTTGTAACATTAACTTAACTTATTACTAATCTTGTAAATTTAATTAATGTGATATATTTGTAAGTTTTTTGAGTTAGTTTTAACTTATTACTGACCTTGTATGAAATTTTAAAAGATAATTATACATAAAAAAAAATTATTCCATCACATGGTCTATTAGAGCTTAAAAATAAAAAAATCATCCTCATTGGAAGCATTTCTATTCAAGTAATCAATTTGTTCTCTCTTTCTCTTAGTTCACACTCAACATTTCACCTCAATTTTTAGCTTTAAAACTAATTTTTAGCCTCAATTTTTTCCTCACATTATGTATAAATGAATGTATAAATATATATATACATAAAAGATGGAATTGTCAATTAATATTAAGTAGGTGGGATTGGTGGCATAGAGATGCAATTAGCAGTTCAATGTGTACTATTCTAAAATATTAAGTCTTGTGATAAAATAAACTACTATTAAGATACTGATTACTTTTATAACTTTGTGACTTAGTTTACTTGTTTGAGAGTCTATTATTTGTCAAACGACTTTTATAGGTATAAGGAATATGTACAAGATTTTTTATTTATATAGAAGTAAAAAATCATTCAATTTTTCATTTGTTCCAAGAATTTTATGGGCAGAAAGAATAAGTACAAGATCTCCTATTTGTATAGAAGTACAAAATCAACTACTAAAGCTTGTTGTAAACCTAAACAACATATCAAGGCTCATTAGTGGAAAGCAGTAATTCCATTAGGACGAATTCATTACCTACACAAGGTATAAAAAGGACTAACTCTTCTGCCTCTGCACTACTAGGGATTATAGGCTCTACCATAATACATTGACTAATAAAAGGTGGAGGTGTAAATCAACTACATGTTCTGTTGAGTAATGTGCATATATGTGTTCTTAAAAGTTAAACTGCGATCTTGATGAAGAAAAGGCAAGTTACAAAACTTGCAAAGGGTGTACAAGAGATCCAAGATGCATAATCAATCTCATGTATCAGCTTTGGTTGCTACAAGTGTCACTTTAGAGACTGTCTGTGCCGCACCTGCATTTATTATATACAAAATGCACAGCCCTAATCTCCTCATCATCACTCTAGCTTAATGATTATGCCGATTGGTAGTTTCATCTTTTAGACTTTATCTCGACTATATGAAAAATGTAAATTACATGATCATGTTTTTTGATTAATGGCTCGAGCTTAATCACCACTTTTAATGGGAATTTGGATGCAGATGCCATCTTCCATCGTGTTTTACACAAATCCCTACAATGCTGGCGGCAGCATCTGCAGAGGCTCTGGGTGTGGAGGTGGTGGACGACAAGGCTCTCTAACTAGCCGTTGTTTGTTCAGGTTTTGTTGTGGCCATGCATTTGAAGTTTTTTTTAAAAGTGATTGTTGTTGTATGATGGGTGGTGATTAGATTTAAAAATTTGTGTTTGGAATTTGGGTTTTGGAGAAGAGAAAGAAAACTCTTTGAAATTAATGATAGAACTAGAGGATAATAGAAGATATATATATGTATATTCTTTTTCTATATCACAAATTCTCTAACAATAATGCTACATATTGTTTACGTAAGAATATTTATATTTTTAAAATATGTGCATATAAAGTGTATTTAATATAAGTGTTAGGCATCCTTGAATTTATTTTTTAATTTATCAAAATTATATTATTTAAGTAAATTTTATTTAAATCCCTAAATGGAATGAAGAATCTGATTTAGTAAAAACTAGTGATGTGATATTGGCTTTCTTTTAAATATATGCAGATATTATTTCGTTAGAAATAATGGTTTATTAAAAAATTGGATACTTTCTCTAATATGCAAAATTCTTGCATTCTAGAAGAATTAGGTACTTCAATTCTTTTTTAGAGATAAAATATAAAATTATTAAATAGATTGGTAGTAAACTACCACCAAAGAATGGGGCTTGCTCAATGATTGTCTCAGCTTAAAAATTTAGTGTATCTTATATAAATGGTAAAACAATCAGAAGAAATTTTCTCAAAATTCTTCCTATAAAGTCTTAACTATCACTAAAGCCTATCCTTGTTATATAACATCTTATCACTCTTAAAAAAATCTTGTTATATAACATCTTATCACTCTTAAAAAAATCTTTCTTTTAGTGAGACGACAAATATTAAAGTAATATATCTAATTAGTAATTCAATCTAATATACTTAAACTAAGCCTATTGGATTCATTTATCATAGTTCATTAAAAAAATAGTAAATGGAATATTATATATAAAATTTAAATCACTAGATGATCAGTATTTTTAGAAGGCTCATTAATAGAGATTCGAGCTTGTTTCAACGCTCTCGAGGAATATAAAAGCTTGCATTAATAATATGCGACATTACGATAAATTTTAAGAGCATTTTTCTTAGGAGTTACAAGAACCAAATTTCCAAGTTGATTGTTTTCCTCAGAAAAAAACTTCACTAGCTCTATTTCATACTCCTCAAACTTGTAACCTGATATCTTGTTAACAAGATCGAGAACCAACATATCAAATTTTCATAATACTTCTTTTTTGCATCAATCAAGGGGATTAACTAATTATTGAAGAACAATTACTAGCATGGATTCTTTATTTAAGAAATAATATTTTAAATAGCTACAATTCTTTGTTTACTTTAAATAGTTTGATTTTTTATTTGAGTTCAAAGATTTCATAAGTTATAGTGTAAAATAAGACTTACGTTTTTCACGGCCTACACAAAATAATCAACTCTACAAATTTATTCTCATTAGATATTTTACTTAAATTTATATAAAATTCTTATGAAGATTGACTGTAACGGCCCCGGAAATTTAAATGAAATGTATGTATTAAAAATCTCAAATGCGGAAGCGTAATAAAAATTTTGATTAACATCCCTTACACAATAACCAAAATGTACTCAAAACATGAAGGAACAAACTAACTAAAAGAGATACTCGAAATAAGAACTATAAATATAACTATGAAGTCTTTAGGCGTCCCCTTCGCCGTCTTCTTGCGGAACGGGCTCGGGAACAACGTCTTCCTGATCTGAAATGGTTAAATAAGGAATGAGCTACACCAGCCCAGTAAAGACATCACATTATCTCACCGCCACGGAAGTAAATGTGGGTAGAAAACAAAAATGACCAATGGAGCATAATTTATAACAAACTCATTTATTAACATAAAAATCTTTACTTTCCACTTACCTCAGTGAGATCTATGAAAACAACATATGAAAGCAATAACATTATCATCATCATGAAATCATATAGACTTTATAACATAACACTTACCACACCTTTGCATTTCAATCATTAAACAACATATTTTCCTCTTTTACCAGCCCACTAGTATCCATGGAAATCCATAGGGGGTCCCCGCTACCCGTGAACCATTAACATTACAACCTGATTCTAGGGCCGTCCCCATACCCCGTCCGGTATGGGCGCCAAAACCATAAACCTCAATACCCCGTCCGGTATGAGGGTGAAACGGGCCGTCCCCATACCCCGTCTGGTATGGGCGCCAAAACACATAAGGTCTCCATACCCCGTTCGGTATGAGAGACCACGTTCCCGGTAAGGTTCCCTACGGACCCGGTCCGTCCACCATCCCCCAGGATATCTAGTCAGGGTGTCCACATTTTTCACTTATCAATTCACATAATTTTTTTGCCTTTTTTTTCTTAATCTCAATTATCCAATCATACACAACATGTAAACTAGTAATTGACACCAAACAAGACAATACAGTATCGGGTTCACCATAATACAAACCATAATAAAAGAAACCATGATTCATGCATACGAGACTATAACATAATTACATCAAACATCATACTGCATTTAATACTGAAAATTAGATCAAACAATAACATACCAACACTGTATCAGACTCGGGCTCCATTGGCAACCTCAATCAATTATACATCTATAAAGTCTCAAAATACCGTTTAATTATTTATTAAGCTTTAATACCGTGATAGGAAATAGGGTGAGGGGTCCTTACTTGTTTCGGGGTCTGAAATCGACTCTACAGTGCGCCTACGGGCTGTCCATAATTTCTATGAATTTTTTCCGAAAAACTGAAACGCACTACCGGTACCTGCACGTGTCCCAAAAAATCCCAAATCAGACCTAGGGCCCCTTTTGACCAATATCAGAATTCCGGCACGGCGGCTCCGCCGTGCTCCGGCGCCGCCGCCTGCGGCAGCGATCCGCCTCGGGTTGGCCGTTTTCGGCCGAATTCGACTAAACTTGCATCGGTCCCTGTGATAAAACAACTCTAGGGCCCTCGGTGGGCCAAAAAATAATGAAAAATCGAGACTTACCGACGGCGGTGCTTTCGGGTGTGGCGGCTCCTCCGGCATGAGTCGCATTTTGATGTTTGGCTTCGATCAACCTGTACAGAAAAGAACAGTGATCACAGTGGTATAAAATTCGCATCGAATGGAGGCCGGGAAGGGCCTCATCGGAGGCAAAAACAGAGGGGAGTCGCGGCGGTGCCACCGGACTTCGGCTGGGTTTTTCGGCTGTTTGGCTCTGGTTTGGCCATAGGCGGACTCAGCATCGAAAAATGAGCCAAGAGGAGAAAATTTACCTCGATTGGCGGTCGGAAACCTCTCCGGTATAGCGGCGGGTGGCAGCGGCCGACTCCTCCAGCGTCTAGTTCTTCTTCTCCGGCGAGGCACTGGCGGCTAGGGTTTTGTGGTCAGGTGTGGGTGGGGTTATTTATACCCTTTGCCTTTTAATCTTAACCGGCCATCAAGATTAAATCTGGACCGTCCGATCGCGATTTAATTGGGATTAAATCTGGACCGTCCATCACGATGCAATCTGGGCCGTCCGTATGAGTGAATCTGGGCCGTCCGTGCGTACGTTTGATCTGGGCCGTCCGTGCGTGCGGGAATGGATCTGGACTGTCCGATCGCGCGCACGCGGATCGCCCACGTGGCCCGTCTTGTGTTAGCGTTTCTTGCCACACGGTGTGTCTTGGTTGGCCGGGGCTGCTGACCGGGCTGCTGACGTGGCACAACTTTTCTAAATTGCATTTTGACCCCTGGTTTCTGATTTTCTTTTCAAAAACACCCCCAGAATCCAAATTTTCACCCCTTTTCCCCAAAATCAATTTCAATTAAATTCAAATAATATTTTTACCCAATTTTATCATTATTATTATTTTTATTTTTATTAAATTAAATTAAATTAAATAAAAATCTAAAAAAAGTCAAATACAAAAAAAAGAAAAATAAAAATAATAAGAATAAAAATAAAAATACTTAGGTGTTACATTGACTTTGTTAGTTCTATGGCTGCCATTATAGTACAAATGAGTCACTTCAAATAAAATTTACTTTTGAATTTAATCTTTGTTGCAAATAATTAATTAGCCATTTATTTAGAAAAGTAGGAAATAATTTTGTTGAGATAATTTTAAAAATTTATATAGTTTTTCAACATTTTTTTCAATTTTAAGAAGATGAGTTTTATTGGAATTCAAAATTCTGGATGAAGATGGTGAGTGTTATTGGAACAATGAAGCTCAAAAGGAAAAGTGAAGGTAGGAAAATGAGATATATGGAAATAGCTTTGAATATTTTCTGCTAACTATTTTTTAATTTCATAATTTTTATTTTTAGAAGACCAATTTAATAATAGCATTTAACCAAGTCTCCCTCTTCATATTTCCTTAGCATACAATACATAAATATATATGTATAGTTATTAGCTTATTAAAATTAGATAATTAACTGTTAAGTACTTCAGGATATAAATAAATTTGTCAATAATAGAAGTACAACACCATATATTTTGGTTAAAAAATTATAGAAACAAAACTTAGAGAATCACAATCACTTAATAATTTTTTATTTTAAATTAGTGATTTAAGAATAAAAAATACATAATAAAAAATAGCTAATTTTTTAAATTTAAAGGTAAAAATATTTCACATTTTTTATGTACACATATGGTGTAAAAAAGTATGTGGTAAATTTGAATTTATTTTTTTGATTTTGATGTAATACTATTATATAAGATAACTTCATCAAAATCCTTACAAGATATCAAGATTCTGATTGGATAGAATTTGTGATAAGTAACTAGATTTTTTTTTCTTCAAATGCATTTATTTTTTTATGAGAAATAATAGTTTATTAAACAATTGGATATTTTTCCTAATATTCAAAAGTTTTACCTTCATGAAAAATGTGATCATTAATTTTTTTCTTGCTAAGTATGAATGCTTGATCAACATGCTAAATTTTTTATTTCATCTTTAAATTCTCTTTGTTTGTTTTCATTGATTGTGTGGTTTTTATTAATTAATATGATACATTTGTTTGTTTCTTTTGAAAAATTTAGTTTACTTTGTAATAATGTGAATAGTTATTTTCATACAATATTTTAGTTTAAATCATATATTTTTATACGAATATATAAAAATAGGTCAAAATTTAATATCAAAAACATGATCTAATTCTTAATGAAAATTCTAAAATACCTTTAATATCTTACAAAGTGAAATATAAAAAACATAAGTCGAAAATGATAACATTTTAAGCTGTAAACTAAAGGTTTATTTGGTCACAACATTTAGCATCTTTTGAGCCTTTTAAATGATTGCATACAAACTTTACTTTGTACTATTAACTTATTATTAATCTTGTAAGTTTAATTAATGTGATACATTTGTAAGTTTTTTGAGTTAGTTTTAACTTATTACTGACCTCGTATAAAATTTTAAAAGATAATTATACACTAAAAAAATTATTCCACCACATAGTTTATTAGAGCTTAAAAATGAAAAATTCATCCTCCTTGAAAGCTTTTCTATTCAAGTAATCAATTTGTTCTCTCTTCCTCTTAGCTCATAATCCACTTTTTTTTTCCTCACATTATTTTGTCTCTTCATTTTCACCTCAATTTTTAGCCTTAAAACTAATTTTTAGCATCAAAATTTTCCTCACTTTATGTATAAATGGATGTATATAAATATATAGATATATCTAATAGATGGAATTATCAATTAATATTAAGTAGGGGGGATTGGTGGCATAAAAATGCAATTAGCAATTCAATGTGTACTATTCCAAAACGTCAAGTCTTGTGATAAGACAAACTACTATTAAGATGCTGATTACTTTTATAATTTTGTGACTTAGTTTACCTGTTTCAGTATCTGTCATTTGTCACACGACTTTTATAGGTAGAAGGAATACGTACAAGATCTCCTATTTATATAAAAGTAAAAAATCATTAAAATTTTCATTTGGTCCATGACTTTTATGGGCAGAAGGAATACCTACAAGATCTCTTATTGTATAGAAGTACAAAATCAAATACTACAAGCTTGCTGTAAACCTAAACAATAGATTAAGGCTCATTAGTGGAAAGTAGCAGTTCCATCAGGGCGAGTTCATTACCTGCATAAGGTGTAAAACGGACCAACACTTTCACCTTCGCACTACTAGGGATTATAGGCTTTGCCATGATGCTTTAGCTAATAAATGGTGAAGGTGCCCTGATTGGCCTTTTGAGAGATAAATATTTATCATTCTTTTGGTTGTTTATGTATATATTCATGTGCAAATCCACTGCACATTATGCTAAGTAATGTGTATATATGTGTTTCTAAAATATAAATTGTGATGTTGATGAAGAAAGGGCAAGTCGCAAAATTTATAAAAGGTATACAAGAGATCTAAAATGTAAAATGCACCTCTTGTGTGTATTTTGATTTCTACAAGTATCGCTTTAGGGACTGTGAGTGCCATACCCGCATTTATTATGTGCAGAATGCACAACCCTAATCTTCCCTAATCATCACTCTAGCTTAATCATTACACAAGTTGGAAGTTTTATCTTTCAGATTTTATATTTACTATACATAAAATCTAGACTGCATGATCATTTTTTTCATTAACAGCCCGAGCTTGATCACCACATTCAATTGGAATCTGGATGCACACGTCATCTTCCACCGCATAGTACACAAATCACTATAGTGCTAGCAGCAACATCTGAAGAGGCTATGGGCATGGAGGCGGTGGACAACAAGGCTCTCTAACTAGTCGTTATTTGTTCAGGTTCTGTTGTGACCATACATTGGATGCTCTTATCAAAAGTGCTTGTAGCTGTATGATTGGTGATGATTAGACTTGCAAACTTGTGTTTAGAATTTGAATTTTAGAGAGAAGAAAGAAAACTCTTTGGAATTAATGAGAGAATAACTAAAGGACAATAGAGGATATATATATATGTATACATGTATATTTTTTTCTATCTAAAAAATTCTCTAACAATAATGTCATATATTGTTTAATTAAACATATTTATTTTTGTAAAATACATACATATAAAGTATATTTAAAAGAAGTGTGAGGTATCCTTGAATTTATTTTTTAATTTATCATAATCAGATTCTTTTAGAGAATTTTACTAAAATTCCTAAACGAAATAAAGGATCTGACTTAGTAGAAACTATTTATATACTATTGGCTTTCTTTTAAATATATGTAGATACTGTTTCCTGAAAAATTATAGTTTATTGAAGAATTAGATGTTTTTCCTAATACTCAAAATTCTTGGGTTCTAAAAAAATTGAGATTATTAAATTCTTTTGAGATATAAAAGATAAATTGTTAAATAGATTGGTAGTAAGCCACCACCAAAGAATAGTGTAGGTTATAGATTATCTTAGTCTAAAAATTTAGTGTATCTTATATAAATGGTGAAACAAGCAAAAATAATTTTCTCAAAGTTCTATTGAAATGACTATAAAGTATTATCTATCATTAAGAATTATCTCTGTTATATAACATCTTATCACTCTTTAAAAAAAATATGTTTCTTTTGATGGGACGACTAATCTTAAAGTAATATATCTCATTAGTAATTCAATCTAATATGCTTAAACTAAGTGTAGTGGATTCATTTATCATAGTTCATTAAATAATAGTAAATGGACAATCATATGTCAAATATAAATCAACAGATGATTAATATTTTTGGAAGGCTCATAAATAGATATTAGAGCTTGTCTTGATGCTCTTGAGGAATAGAAAAACTTGCAATAATAATATACAACGAGTGCAAGTTGTATAATGAAGAAAATTTAATTTTATCCATAGAATTAGTAATTTATAATGAAGAAAACCATCCAAGAAAAATATGTCTACAAAAGGATGTTGGTACGGATTGCACTAGGGAAGCCTTACCAAGTGGAAACGAGTGCAACATGATCTTGGGTCCCGTAAGATTTTTTTGGTACAGAACTTTTCCAAAGCTTCCTCCATTAAACCTTATGACCTCATATTTAGACTGTAGAAAATATTAAAATCAAATATCTAGATTTCATATTTGTGTCTGAAGATTAAGAAGAATGTAATCGAATGAATGGTGGTTAAGTGCGTATCCTTGACTTTAATCTATAATATATAACTTGAGAGGTTATGTAGGCTTTGAATTTTAATTCATGCACTAAAAGAACTTATTCGTTATTTATTTTTTAAAAAGTTAAAAAAGATAATTTTATTAAGAGAATGATAGAAGTTTATCACCACCATAAGGTAAAAAGCCACGTTACACAAAAACATCGAGTGTACTTTACAATAATATGATTGATTATCTTAATAATATATCTCTACTTTAAGTCATGTATTTATATAACAATATATAAAGATTGGTTAGTAATTAACCTTAGAAACAAGATCTAATTGTTAATAAAAAATTTTGAACTATCCTTTAACATCCTACGTAAAGTATAAGGTAATATAAAAACATAAGCCGATAATGATAACAGTATAAAATACATAGAGAATGTAATCAACTTTTCACGATACTTCTTCTTTGCATCAATCAAGAGGACTAACTAATTATTGAAGAACAATGTATATGGTTGATAATTTTGTGCAGACTGTGAAAAACGTAACTCTTATTTTATGCTATAACTTATGAAATCTTCGAACTCAAATAAAGAATCATAAACTATCTAAAGTAAATAGAGAATTGTGGCTATTTAAAATTTGATTATTAAATAAAGATTCCAAGTCTATTTGGGATGTATTTTTATTATACTTATTGGATATCTTATTTAATTTATATAAAATGCTTATGAATATTGATTTTATTAGTTTTATAGCTATCATTATAGTACAAAATGAGTCATGTGAAAAAAACTTACCTTTGAATTTAATCTTTATGCAGAAGAACTCATTAGCCATTTACTTTTAAAAGCATGAAACAATTTTTTTAAGATAATGTTAAAAGTTTATCAGGCCGCAATATTTTTTTTTGAAATATAAGCAACAAAAACTCGATTTTTTTGTCTTTTTAATCTAAAAAATCTTCTAATAATTTATATAGTTTTACAATTTTCTTTTCAATTTTTATAATATGAATATTATGGGAATTCAGAATTCTAGATGAAGATGGTGAGTAATATTGGAACAATGAACCTTAAAATAAAAATTTAATTAATGAAATTGAGATAGATAGAAATAGTTTTGAATATTTTCTGCTAACTATTTTTTAATTTTGTAATTTTTGTCTTTAGAAGGCCAATTTAATAATAACAGTTAACCAAGTCTACCCTTTTTACATTTCTTTACCATACTGTGCATACATATGTATGTATAGTTATTACCTTGATAATTGATTAAAATTAGATAATTAAGTATTGAGTGCATCAGAATATAAATAAATTTGTCGACCATACAAGTATAACACCATAAATTTTTGTTAAAAATTATAGAAACAAAACTTAGAGGATCCCAATCACTTAATAATATTTTATTTCAAATTAGTTATTTAAAAATAAAAAATACATAACAAAAATGAGCTAATTTTTTAAATTCAAAGCTATAGATGTTTCATTTTTTTTTATGTACACATAAGGGGTATATAAAAAAAGTGTGTTGTAAAGTTGAATTTTTTGATTTTGTTATAATACTATTTTATAAGAGAACTTAATCAAAATTCTTACAAGATATCAAAATTCTGATTTGGTAGAAATTTGTGATATGCAACTTGATTTTATTTTTGTCTTCAAATACATTTGTTATTTTATGAGAAACAATAGCTTATTTAACAATTGGATATTTTTCCAAATATTTAAAATTCTTTGCTTTATGAAAAATGTGATAATTAATTTTTTCTTTGTTAAGTATGAATTCTTGATCAACATGCTAAATTTTTTATTTCATCCCTAAATTCTCATTGTTTTTTTCATATATTTCGTTGTTTTTATTAGTTAATGTGGTATATTTGTTTGTTCTCTCTTCCTCTTAGTTCACAATCAATATTTTTTTCCTCACATTTTGTTGTCACTTCATTTTCACCTCACTTTTTAGACTTAAAACTAAATTTTAGCCTCAATATTTTCCTCACATTATATATCAATAGATGTATATAAATATATACATATATATAAAAGATGAAATTCTCTATTAATATTAAGTAACTGGGATTGATGGCATAGAGCTGCAATTATCAATTCAATGTGTATTATTCCAAAATGTTCAGTCTTATGACAAAATAAACTGCTATTAAGATACTGATTATTTTTATAACTTTGTAACTTAGTTTACTTGTTTGAGTATTTATCATTTTTCACACGGCTTTTATAGGTACAAGGAATACGTACAAGATCTCTTATATGTATAGAAGTAAAAAATCATTCAATTTTTCATTTGTCCCATGACTTTTATAGGCAGAAGAAATACCTACAAGATCTCCTATTTGTATAGAAGTACAAATCAAATACTACGAGCTTTCTATAAACCTAAACAACATATCAAGGCTCATTGGTGGAAAGTAGTAGTTCCATCATGGCGAGTTCTTTACTTGCACAAGGTGTAAAAAGGACCAACGATTCTGCCTCTGAACTACTAGGGATTACAGGCTCTACCATGATGCTTTACTTAATAAAAGGTGGAGGTGCCTTGACTGGCATTATGAGAGGTAAATCTTTATCATTATTTTAGTTTAATATGTATATATTTATGTGCAAATCCACTACATGTTATATAACGTAATGTGTATGTATGTATTTCTAAAAGATAAACAATGATACTGATTAAGAAAGGGTAAGTTGCAAAACTTACAGAGGATGTGCAAGAGATGTAAAATGCAAAATGCACCTCTTGTGTCTCCTCTGGTTGCTACAAGTGTTGCTTTAGAGACTGTCAGTACTGCACCTGCATTTATTATATGTAGAATGCATAGCCCTAATATCCCCTAATAATTAATTTGGCTTGATGATTACATAGATAAAAGTTTCATCTTTCAGACTTTATCTCGACTATACATAAACTCCAAACTACATGATCATATTTTATGATTAATGGCCCGAGTAATCACCACTTTCAATTGGAATGTGGATGCATGTGCCATCTTTTACCATTTACACAAGTCCCTACAGTGCTGGCAGGAGCATCTGCAGAGGCTCTGGGCATGGAGGTGGTGGACGCCAAGGCTCTCTAACTAATCATCCTTTGTTCAGGTTCTGTGGTGGCCATACATTGGACGCTCTTATCAAAAGTGCTTGTTGATGTATGATGGATGATAATTATACTTAAAAATGTGTAGGGTTGATTATTTTGTGCAGGCTGTGAAAAACATAAGTCTTATTTTATACTATAATTATGAAATCTTTAAACTCAAATAAAGAATCAGAAACTTTTAAAAGTGAATAAAGAATTGTGACTATTTAAAATGTAATTTCTTAAATAATTTATCCATGACTATTCGGAACGTCATTTTTTTATACTTATTAAATATTTTACTTAATATATATAAAATATTTATGAATATTGATTTTATTAGTTCTATGGCTATTATTATAGTAGAAAATGAGTCCCTTCAAATAAAATTCACTTTTGAAATTAATATTTGTGCAGACAAACTTATTAGCCATTTACTTTGGAAAGTAAGAAATAATTTTGTTGAGATATATTAAAAGTTTATCATGCTACACTATATTTTCTTCAATTATAAGCAACAACAACTCGACCTTCTGGCCTTTTTAATCTAAAATATCCTCTAACAATTTATATAGTTTTACAATATTTTTTTCAATTTTTATAAGATGAGTTTTATGAGAATTGAGAATTATGGATGAAGATGTTGAGTGGTGCTATTGGAACAATGAAGCTCAAAAGAAAAAGTGAAGGAAGGAAAATGAGATAGATGGAATAGCTTTGAATATTTTCTGCTAATTATTTTCTAATTTTGTAATTTTTATATTTAGAAGACCAATTTAATGATAACAGTTACAAAATCTTCCCTATTCACATTTCTTTACCATACTGTAAAAACATATGTTTGTAGGTTCTAATTTGGTGAAAAATTTTGATATGTAACCGGATTTTTTTGGTTTTCAAATGCATTTGCTATTTTCTGAGAAACAATAGTTTATTAAATAATTAGATTTTTTCTAATATTCAAAAGTCTTGCTTTATGAAAAATGTGATCATTAATTCTTTTTTTTTAGTATGAATGGTTGATTAACATGCAAAATCTTTTATTTCATCCCATAATTGTCATTGATTCTTTTCATTGATTGCTTAGTTTTTATTAATTAATGTAATAAATTTGTTTGTTTCTTTTGAAAAATTTACCATACTTTATAATAATGCGATTAATTATTTTAATTCTAAATTTTAATTTAAATCATATATTTATATACCAATATATATTAAATCGTTTGAAATTTAAATTAAGAAATATGATCTAATTATTAATAAAAATTCTAAAATACCTTATAATATACTTCGTAGTATAATATAAAAAATATAAGTCGATAATGATAACATTTTAAACTGTAAACTAAAGATTTATATGGTCACAACATTTAGCACCTTGTGAGCTTTTTAAATGATTGTATCGTACAAACTTTACTTTTTAATATTAACTTAACTTATTACTAATATTATAAGTTTAATTAATGTAATAATATCAATTATCACTATTAGATCAATAGTGGGCTCAATACTGTACTCAATCATCCAACGCGCACACATAAGTTTGAACTTATATTTGAAGTTTTACTATAAAATTTATTATTTTAATAATTATAATCCCACTGCATATAGATGCCTAAATCGATACCAAGGAGACAGTGAGGACACCACTACCTCTAAGAAAAGAGAATTACAGTTATATCAGTAAGCGGTAAATGGTAAACGGTTTAGTATCCACCTAATCTGAGGGTAGGGTTCCTATCAATAAGCAGTGATAACAGTCATAACAGTAACTCCGGTAATACTCTTCCTGAGTACTAAATAGACATATTTACTAAATATTTTAGTTATTAAATTTTTTATTAATTTTCTTTTTTCTTTCTTAATTATTCATCTAGACTCCATTTCTTATCCATGGTTCCCTTAATTAACTTCTTTTTTCTAGAGATTTATTTATTTTATTTTATTTTAATAATTTATTTCTTTTATTTGTTTTTATTATTTTTTTATATATATTTTTTAATTCTGTTTTGATAATTTACTTGTTTTATTTACTTTATTCTACTTTTCTTGATTGAATTTTTTAATGATTTTAAAACTGGTATATTTGGTTCATTTTCTAAATTTAATTTATTTTAAAGTTACTTTTTTTTTTCAATTTTTCTCTCCGCAAAAAAACTAAACTGCAAAGAGAGAGATATATATATGTATTCTTCTTTTCCAAACCAGTACCTTCCCTATTCGTTTATGTTTTTCCATCTTACCATCCTTCAATAAACAGTTTATCAAATGCAAGTATACACAAAAATCCATCCAATTTATAGATTTTAAACCAAATGGACTCATGAGACACACACACATTTATTCAATCATAGAATTGCAACAGAGATTAGATTTAAAAACTAAATTTATTCATAATATGTCTATAAAATAACATTGCATGCATAAAATATATTACAACAGGTCTTACTTAATTGAAGAATTAAAAAACAACTTATATGCGCGAGCAAATCAACTTCAGATGACTAGAAAATAGAGATGGGTTGCCTCCACTATCAACAGTGGGTTTCAATTTTGTTTTTGTTAAACTAGTGATTTCTGAAAGTAGATTTGTCGTTGAAGTTTGCATTAAATGAAGCTAGACCCTTATAAGAACCTAAATGAACCTTAAAAATAGAATTAATGTAAGAATTAAAATTAGAAAAGGGAAAGGAAGGCTAACATAACTACACTGTTCAAAGGTGCAACAGAAACAAAGCCTTGTTGAGCTTGATTGTTTCAAAACGGGAGCTGGGGATAAGTGAATAGCTTAAGAGGAACCTAAACATCATTGGAAAATTACTAGAAATGGCTTACCTCTCAGAAGGACGGGTCTACATACCTCTGCACCCTTATAGCCTTTCACTCACTTCCTCCCGATTCACCCTTTATTTTCACTTTTGCACTCTCTCTCACATTTAGTTTTTCTTCTACTCACTAAAATGTCCACTGCTTCTCAGTTTCCTTTTTTCCTTATAAAGGAATAGAAAGGAGTCGATGGCAGAACCCAATGATGAGTTTCTATGTTCATTACCACTGCCGGATCACAACCATGTGATCTTAACCATGTGATGAAGGATCAGGTGCCTAGGAAGATACTGGCATGCACAGGCTAGGTATCCTCCTTCCAGCTTGTTTTGCCCAAAATGGTCAGCCATTCTCCTTCATCACACGGCTGGGATCACATAATTGTGATTGTGATCCCAGTTGTGATGTAAATAATGAAAGATAAAAATGAAGTGACAGATTAACTCCCCTGGTTACTTGACTTGGAGGTGGGATACATTGGAAAACATCACTTTTTGAGAACCACGAAATGTGTTGCCAGGTGATATAAGCCTTGGGCAAGGCTTATATGGGGAATGACACAAGGTCGTGTCAGGCATGCATTACTCCATTGAGGTTTAAGTGCCTCAAATTCAAGCACCATATCTTGTGGATATGGATTAACCTCGATTTGAGATAGTAATTTGCCTTGGAATTCTAGCCTACTCATAGATACTGTTAATTAGCTTACTTGGGTCTTCAAATTTCAAATGCTTGCTCTTTTTTCTTGTTGAAATTATTGTATTTTTTGAGGTACTGGTTGTTGTTGTAGACGCGGTCTTGGATGATATTGTTGGAAATCTTATTACTCTGCTCCATAGCAAAAGTTAGGATGATCCCTCCATCCTTGATTATAAGTGTTGGAAAATTTATCATATCTTCCTTGCAGCTAGCTGGAGAATCCTCCAATTGCATTAACTTGGTGTTGGTCACATCATCTTCAAGTATAGGACATATTTTTGTAGGATGTCGAGGATGCGCACAAATTCCACAAACCCTTGACCGAGGGTTATTATCTGCAACCATATTTTTCACCAAATGAGTTAGTTTAGAAATGTGGGATCCAAGATAAGAAATACATTCCTCATTCACCCCCATTGGGGTGTCTCATCAGCTCCCTTAAAGTTTCTTTCTTGGCCATCTGCTCTATTTGTACTTTTATCTTGATGACTGTACTGCTATTTGTAAGAACTGTGTCATGCTGACACATTTTTCTCTTTAGTTGAGTATGTTTCCTTAAATTTTTTGTGGTTTTCTAGATTTTTGAATCATAAAGAAGAGATTCTCCACGATTAGTCCTAGTAATAAAAAGGAAAAATAATTAGTTAATCTCAATTCTCTGGCAACAGTGCCAAAATTTGATGAGTGCCGAATCTACTAAATATAAATTGCTAATTAATCACTAAAATAATATTGTAGTAGTGGTAAGAAGGGTCAAAACCATAGGGAATTGAAAACTAATTTTCTTTCTTGACCAACGAGTAAAAAGCAAACAAAGGGGTTTTGTAGAATTCAATATGCAAAATATAAAATAAATAATGAGTAGAATAATATTAAACAAACTCTTGGCCGCAAATTAAAAGCTAAAACAATTATAAAAGAATTCCTAGTCAACAAAATAGCTAGCTCCAATAACGTAATTGATCATAGATGTAAGAGTTTGTTTTACCCGAAATATGGCAAATCAGTTATAGTTGTCAAAAACGTTCTGAAAATAATTTGTTCCTTATTCTTAAACCAACCGTGAAATATTCGTTAGTTGGTTCTTCGCTGTCAAGCAGTCCTGGGAACATCCACAAGATTTAACTTATTAACGACCTTGAGAGCTAAAAGGACCTGATTCAAGTTGTCGGATTCATCCGTGTGAACCGGTCAACTAGACTATTTACGTCCTTAATGCGGCCTTGATCGCTACTTGGTGATAGAACCACTCAAACAATTATGAATTTGAGGGGTTCGACTAGCTGCCTGCGGTTTCTCTTCTCGTATGATGGGCCCTATTCAAACTTTTTCAAAACAACAAATATATATTGGTGTAGGAAGTAAATAAATATCAGCTCTAAAATAAAACTCAAATTAATTTGATAAAATCTCACAAATACATTACTAGAGTTTGCTTGATCTATCAACTAGGAAAAGGAAAAAAAATCAATCACTTGTGGTGGATTTTTTAACACAAATGAGTTCTTGGAAAGTATGAGAAAGAAGAAAGATGAAGAAAAAATTGTAGACGCAGCAGAAGCTGTTGTGTGCAGCATTGGGAAGAAGAGAGACGATGATTCTACTTTGACAGCTACCCTCTTTATAGGAAAGGAGTTAAAGTTTTCTTTTTTTTTTTTGTTGATTAGGATCATTTTCCTTGATTTTTTATATATCCCAAGCCTTCCAGAATATTTTCTCCTTGATTTTCGACCCCAAATCTTGGCTTGAATAATATCTTTTTTACATATTTGAAAATCACGCATTTTATTTAAATCTGCTGTTGTGCACGACTCTTAGCTTGCCCAATGCTGAGTTGTCTGGGGCAGGACCCAAGCTTTGTCTAAGGCATGTTTCTGGGCTGATGATTCTTTTCACGAACTCTTCCTTTTTTCATTTTGTTTTTTCTTGTTTCATCCTTATATCATGTACTGCAACAAAACATAGAAAATAAATCGGCTTAGATAAAGTATCATCAAGTTTAACAACCCAAAAGTGGGTGATAGTGATGTTGTTTTTAGGCACAATCAAAATTTATATAGTTTTACAATGTTTTTTCAATTTTTAAAAGATGAGTTCTATGGGAATTCAAAATTCTAGATGAAGATGGTGAGTACTATTGGAACATGGAGCTCAAAAGAAAAAGTGAACTAAGGAAAATGAGATAGATGAAAATAGCTTTAAATATTTTCTGCTAATTATTTTTTAACCAAGTCTACCCTCTTTATATGTCTTTACCATACTGTACATAAATATGTATGTATAGTTATTATATTGATAATTGATTAAAATTACATAATTAAGTATTAAATGCTTGAGAATATAATTAAATTTGTTGATAAAACAAGTATGATGCCATAAATTTTTGTTGAAAACTTTTAGAAACAAAACTAAGATGATCACAATCAGTTAATAATTTTTTATTTCAAATTTGTGATTTAAGAATAAAAATTGTATAACAAAAATTAGCTAATTTTTGTTATTCAAAACTACAAATGTTTCATGTTTTTTATGCACACATATAGTATAAAAAAGTATGTGGAAAAGTTGAATTAATTTTTTTATTTTGTCATAATACTACTATATTAGACAACTTCATCAAAATCCTTACAAGATATCAAGATTTTGATTCGGTGGAAATTTGTGATATGCAACTGAATTTTTTTGTCTTCAAATGTATTTGTTATTTTCAAAGAAGTGATAGTTTATTAAACAATTTAATATTTTTCCTAATATTCAAAAGTCTTTACTTCATGAAAAATGTGATCATTAATTCTTTTTTTGTTAAGTATGAATGCTTGATCAACATGCTAAACTTTTTATTTTATCTGAAAATTCTCTTTGTTTCTTTGCATTGATTGAGTGGTTTTTATTAATTAATGTGATACATTTGTTTATTTATTTTAAAAAATTTACTATACTTTACAATAATGTCATTAGTTATTTTAATGTAATATTTTAGTTTTAATCATATATTTATATACCAATATATAAAAATCGATTAAAATTTAATATCAAAGACATGATCTAAATGTTAATAAAAATTCTAAAATACCTTTTAACAGCCTACATAGTGTTATATAAAACATATACGTCGATAATGATAACATTTTAAACTGTAAATTAAAAGTTTATATGGTCATAACATTGAGCATCTTGTGAGCTTTTTAAATGATTATATCCTCATACAAACTTTACTTTGTAATATTAACCTAACTTATTACTGATCCTATAAGTTTAATTAATATGATACATTTGTAAGTTTTTTGAGTTAGATTTAACTTATTATTGATCTCCTATAAAATTTTAAAAGATAACTATACATAAAAAAGATTATTCCACCACATGTTCTATTAGAGCTTAAAAATGAAAAATTCATCCTCCTTAGAAGCTTTTCTATTCAAGTAATTAATTTGTCCTCTCATTCTCTTAGCTCACAGTCAACTTTTTTTTCCTCACATTATGTTGTCTCTTCATTTTCACCTCAATTTTTAGCCTTAAGACTAATTTTTTGCCTCAATTTTTTCCTCACGTTATGTATAAATGGATGTATATATATATAAAAGATAGAATTATCAATTAATATTAAGTACGTGAGATTGGTGGCATAGAGATGCAATTAGCAATTCAATGTGTACTATTCCAATATGTTAGGTCTTGTTATAAAATAAATTGTTATTAAGATACTGATAACTTATATAACTTTGTGATATAGTTTATTTATTTGAGTATCTGTCATTTGTCACACGACTTTTATAGATAGAAAGAATACGTATAAGATCTCATTTTTGTATGGAAGTAAAAAATCATTCAATTTTTCATTTGTCCCATCACTTTTATGGGCAGAAGGACTACACATAAGATCTCCTATTTGTATAGAAGTAAAAAATCAAATACTGCAACCTTGCTGTAAACCTAAACAACATATCAAGACTCATTGGTGGAAAGCAATAGTTCCATCGGGGTAAATTCATTACCAATACAAGGTATTAAAAAGATTGACTCTTCCACCTCCACAATACTAGGGATTTCAAGCTCTATCATGATGGTTTGACTAATAAAATGAGGAGGTGCCCCGATCGGCCTTATGAGAGGTAAGTATTTATCATTATGTTTGTTATATATGTATATATTAATGTACAAATCCACTACATGTTATGCTGAGTAATGTGTATATATGTGTTTCGAAAGGATAAACAGTGATGTTAATGAAGAAATGGCAAGTCACAAAATTTGCAGAGGGTGTACAAGAGATCCAAAATATAGAATGCACATCTTGTGTCTCCTTTGGTTGCTATAAGTGTTGCTTTAAGGATTGTTAGTCCCACACCTGCATTAATTATATGCAAAATGCACAGCCCTAGTCGAGTTTTTCTTGTTTATAATCCAAAAACAAATATATGAATTTGCTCTTCTAAAAAATTTTTTAAAACAAAAAACATGGACAAAACAAATTATATATTCATTTAGGTAATTTCTGTAAAATTAGGTTTACAATTTATTTCTTATGGAACATAAAATTAGATAAGAATCCAATTAAATTACATTTTTCCTCTATATTCAATAAAGTATCCAAAAATAAAGAAAATTAAAACAATATTGTGTTAATGATAATACAAATAAACTAGGATCATGTCTATAACCACTATGTGTTACATTGTGTAAAAAAAATTTAACATAAATAAAATGAACACAAAAAAATTGATAAGAAGGATCCCTCAAATGTAAAATGTTGGCTACAAGTTTTCGGTAACATTAGGTGTGTACAATTCTAGGGACTTGAGATATAGTAGTTTTGTTGCATGGGTAGATCAGGCTCTATTATATTTTAGCATGATAACTTCTATAATTATCTTACAAAATTATCTCTTAACAATTATCTTAACAAAATTATCGCTTAATTTTCAAAATAAATGGTTAATAAGTTCTTCAGCACAAAGATTAAATTCAAAAATAAATTTTATTCAAAGTTATTCATTTTGTAATAGAATGTCAAAATTCGGCACAATTTCTCCCTTGTGTTTACATTTCTGATTACTCTCTTGGACACTTCACCTGTTGAGACATCAAATCTTTCAAAAATTACATATTTCTCCTAATTTTAAAAATCTTCTTCATTTTAGTCATTTTTTAAATTAAAGATTTTTTTTTTCAATTCAAGCTTTTTCAATTTAACCCTTATATCAATTTGCTTTTATTTTTCTTAATATTTGAAAATTTAATATTAGTTTCTTGGAAAATTTAAATTTTTTAGGGTTAGATTAAATTACTATTTTCTGAAAATTTGGCTTTTGGTATTTTTAAACATCACGGTCTATTATTGGAAATTATTTTCATTAAAATTTTCCTTGAAAAGTATACATGCTTTTCAATTTTCGAATTCTAGGATAATTATTTTTTCCGGGTCGTTACATAGAATATTATTGTTATCAACTTATACTTTTATATTACACTATACTTTGAGTAGGATGTTAAAAAGTATTTTAAAATTTCTATTAACAGTTAGATCATGTTTCCAAAGCTAATTACTAACTGATTTTTATATATTGGTATATTAATAAATGGTTTAAATTAGAGACATTACATTCAAATAACTAATCATTTTATCGTAAAGTATAGCCGATGTTTTTGAGTAATCCAACGTTGTACCTTATGCGTGGCAATAAAGTTCTATCATTATCTTAATAAAGTTGTCTTTTACTTTGTAAAAATAAATTATGAATAAGTTCTTTAGCACATAGATTAAAATTGAAAAGTTAATTTTATACAGTTGGCGACCATAAAATTAATCAAACCATATTTTTAATTATTTTATATATATTAAGTAAGATATTGAATAAATAAAATAAAATCATCTCTCAAATAGCAATAGATCCTTCATTTAGGTCAAAGATTTCAAAAATCAAAATCACATTCCAGATACTCATAGATTCTTCATCTATATTTAAAGATTTTGTAAACTATAGTATAAAATAAAATCTATATTTTTCACAACCTATATAAAATACTCAACTGTACATCATCTATTATCCCATCACATTTCAATTGTTCTTCAATAAAACTTAGTCCTCTTGATTGGTGTAAAGAAGAAGTATTGCAAAAGCTTTGTGTACCACAACTTACGTAACCTCTCAAGTTATTCATTATAAATTAAATTCAAAGGTACGCACTAAAGCTCTATTCCTTAAAAGAAAAAAAAACAAGCTTCTTTTTGTTCTTCTTAATCTTCAAGCACATATATAAAATCTAGATGTCTGATGTTAATATTTTTCACTGTCCAATCTTGGGTCATAAGGCTTAAAGGAGGAAACTTTGTCTTCTTCATAACAACAAAATCTAACAGAACTCAAGACCATGTTGCTTTGTTTTTACTCGATAAGGCTTCACTTGTGCTACCACCATTGCAAGGATTTATGTACCATGCGTTGGAAGATAACACATGTATCCAAATTCCAATTAAGAGTGGTGATCATGTTTAGGCAAGTATCTCATTTTCTCTCACCATTATAACCGTTAAGGCTAGGGCAACAAAAGGAAAACAAGTATTTTGTTTTATATAATTGTAAAAAATATATATCAAGGTTTGCTATGTTATATAATATATATGATAGTTATTACAGAATCTTAACTTTGATTAATAATATAGTTAAACTTGACATATATATGTACATATATGAATATTAACCTTGATATATATATATATATGTATATGTATATATAATACTTAATATTCCTCTAGTTATCCAATTAATTAACCCAATTTAATTATATTCAAACTACCATTAAGCCTATTTTCGTACATCTTAAATTTAAAAATTACATCCATAAATTCATATAAAATACTTTATATTCCTTTAGTAATTCAACTAACTGAACCAATTCAATTATATTGGAAACTATGATTTAGCCTATTTTAGTAAATTATAAGTTTACAGTTACATCTATAAATTCTTCAAAATTATCACACATCAAATATTGCCTTTGCTTTCGTAGCGATATTATGACCAGAGGGGCAAGCAATACACTTGCTGAAAGCAAATCCACAAGGTTTGGGAAGAGCAACAATAAGGACATTACATGTATAACTGAATGATTTTGTACTTCTCTATAAATAAGAGATCTTGTTGGTATTCTTTCTAGCCATACAAGTCGTAGGACAAATGACAACATGAATGATTTGTACTTCTATACAAATAGAAAATCTTGTAAGTATTCCTTTAAGCCATAAAAGTCATGGGACAAATAACAAACTGATGATTTTGTACTTCTATACAAATAGGAGATGTTGTAGGTATTCCTTCTAATTATAAAAGTCATGGGACAAATGGAAAACTGAATTATTTTATACTTCTATAAAAATAAGAGATCTTTTAGGTATTGTTTTTAGTCATAAAAGTCGTAGGACAAATGATAGATACTCAACCAAGAAAACTAAGCCCTTGGATGCTATTTTAATATGAAAAGTGATTTGTTTCACTTGTAAATGAGATGAGGAAATTCAAAGTTTATTTATTTTTATAGTTGTTTCATATATGTAGAGCTCTTATGATTCACCATGAAGAAATGCATTTGAAATACTAAATTAGAAGCTAACCATGTAAAATTATAAAAGTAAAAGTAGATGATTTTATTACAAGACTTAACGTTTTGCAATAGTAATCATTGAATTATTAATATGCCACAACTCCTACATAGTTAATATTAATTGATATTTTCATCTTATCTATATATATTTATACATACATACATCCATTTACTTCTAGTAATATTTTTTTTTCTTTTAAATAAGAACTTTATAGATTGGATAACTAGAGTAGCAATCATAAATGTTCAAAAAACGTCCACAACCAATATAGAATGTTATTATTATGAAATTATATTTTCATATTACACTGTACTTTGAGTAGAATGTTAAATGGTATTTCAAAATTTTCATTAACAATTAGCTCATGTTTCTGAAGTTAATTACTAACCTACTTTTATATATTGGTATATAAATAGAAGATTTACAACTAAAGACTTTGTAGTAAAATAACTAATCACATTAATATAAAGTATAGTAAATCTTTTAGATGAAACAAACAAATGTATCACATTAATTAACAAAGACCACATAACCAATAAAAAGAAACAATAAGAATAAAGGGATGAAATAAAAAATTTGGTGTGTTGATTAAACATTCATACTTCAAAAAAAAAATTAATGATCACATTTTTCTTAAACCCAAGACTTTTGAATATTAGGAAAAATATCCAATTTTTTAATAGACTAATTTTTTCAAGAAATAACATATGTATTTGAAGATAAGAAAAAAATCCAATCACATATCACAAGTATATACTAAATCAGATTCTTGATATTTTTTAAGGATTTTGATAAAGTTCTCTTATATAATAGTATTATGACAAAATCAAGAGGAGAATAAATAAGCTTGTAAATAATTAAGACTAAAATGGGAAGAAAATAAAACAAAAGATATTAATAATAATACTTAATTGTTGGGGTTGGGCTAATAGCCTAAAATAGTGAATGACACTGAATAAGGAATTTAATTGTAAAATACTTGTGGGTTAAATGAAATTAAGATATACCTCTAAATTGGTAATAAAAAGGGAAGGAACAACAAAATAAGCTAATTTTGGGAGGTTAAAATTCGAATATAAACCTTGTGGGTTGAAGGTCTAACTATGGAGTTAGGTGGGAAGTGCCAATTTAAATGTTTAAAATTTTAAAGAACGAAAAATGTGTAATACAAATAAATCTAGGAAAGGAAATCATAACGAAAGTGAAATAAATCTTAAACAATATAGTTTTAATAATAAACTTCTAAATATAATTAAGAGTAACCGATATAATCCCAACCATAACAAATACTAAAGAGGAGTGTGGTCGTGAGAATGCTCGCGCCTGCAAGAAGTCCCACAATTGCGAAGGAAAAAAATCATGCAGGGAACAGGTTTTACCTATTCCCAAAAATGAAACCGCAAGCAATTCCTCTTTGTTTCCTATTTTCTCTCAAATAGGAAAGTCCAAGGACATACAAGATGGGCTTGGGGAAATAGGAAACCAAATCCGATTTCCCATAAGTCCAATTACAAGAAGTCGAGCCAAGAAGTTTCAAAATACTTTGATGGTAGTCGAATCAACCAAAATAAAATCATAATTAATCAATAAAATTGAAACATAATAGTGGTAAGAAGGGTGGAATCCACAAGGAGTCGAAAGTTGATTTTGTTCCTTGATCAATAATGGGAAAGTAAATAAGAGGGGGGGGGGGGTTTTAGAGGACTAATTACACGAAACATAAAATGAACAATAAGTAAAATGAAGATTACTGAAATCTCAGCTACAAGTTAAAATCTAAACAATTATAAAGAGGATTCCTAGTTAATGAAATAGCCAACTCCAATAACGTAATTGATCATGCATGCAAGGATTAGTTTTATTTAAAATAGGACAAACAAGTTATAGTGGTTAAAAATGTTCCGACTACTAATCTTTTCTTATTTTTAAACTTGCCAAGAAATGTTCATTGATTAGCTTTTTCACTATCAGGCAGTCCTAAGAATGTTCATGGGATTTAACTTGCCAATAGTCTTAAAAACTAGAAGAACCTGATTCAAGTTGCCAAATTCATTGGCGTGAACTGGTCACCCAGATCACTTACCTCAGTGTGGAACTAATCGCTGCTAAGTACTATAGTCACACAAATAATTATGGATTTAAGAGATTCGACCAACTATTTACAGCTTCTAGACACGTTCAACAGGCCCTATCCAAACGAATTCAAAGTGACAAGTATATGTTAACAAAACAAGTAAATAAATACTAAGGATTGAACAAAACATGAATAAAATCAATTAGATCTCACAAATACATCACTAGAGTACACCAAATCTTAATTAAGAAAAAAATAAATAAATCAGCCACTCATGGTGGATTTTTTAACATAAGTGAGTTCTTGGAGAGTAAAGAGAAGAAGAAAGATGAAGAAAAAAATTGAAGAAGCAGTAGAAGTTGTTGTGTGTGACGTCGGGAAGAAGAGAGATGATCCTTCTACTTTGGTAGCTGCCCATTTTATAGCCATCGGGAGTCCAAGGTTTTTTTTTCTTTATTTTTGAACCTGTTCCTTGATTTTAACATATTTATATCTTTCCATAATTATTTTATCATGATTTTTGGCCCTTGGATCACGGCAGGGAGTATATCTTCTCAAATATTCAAAAAGCCTATTTTTTTAAGTGCACTGCAGGTGGACACGCAAACCTCGGGAAAGGTTTATTTTTATTGTGCACGATCCTTTTAAATTTAAATGTTGCCTTGACCTTGGCTAAGGCTTAGCGGGTCATAACTTGGGTCCCATTTTGCTAACTTGGCTGCAAGCCATGCAGTTCGATTTTTTATTTTTGAAAAATAGCTATAGTTCCTAAAAGATGGTTATAAGTATTCAATTTTTGAAATATCCCATTTGGGTTATTTGAAATGATAGAGATAGATGAGAGGGTATGAGTCAAAAATTACTAGAGGTGCGTTGAAAGGGTTTGAGTCAAAAATTGTTAGAGGTGCATGTGTAGTGTAACTAACCTTTGGCAAGGCCAGTGTATCTAAAGTCATGTGGTAGATATAAAACTAGCTATTTAGGGTGTCTAGTGCAGAATGCAAGGTACTACTTCCCCCATACTTAAACTACACATTGTCCCTAATGTGTTGTAAGTTTAAGAGAAGGCAATGAACAACAGAAAGTAGAATAGAAGATAAAATGGCAAAATAAAACTCTTAAGTAAAGTAGAGAGAAGAAGACTCCCATGTGTTCATCTGTTGTGAATTTACATGTTTAAATGTCTAGTTTGGGCGATAAATTGTGTTAGGGCATCAACTTTCTCATGTGGATGTGCAGCAGTGTGTGGTCCATGAATTCTTTAAAGTTGGGCAGTGGAGGAGCTGGGGTGACTTGTGCTTGGCGCTCGTGCTGTTTTTTGTAGATGCTTCTATCATGTGGCATAAGAGGTCCATTTGGCGTAAAACAGGGGAGGCCATCTTTCAATTCCAGGAGGCCCATGTTATCCAAAGACCAAAGATCAAAAAGTGCTTGAGGGCAAGTGATATGTAGGTCCGTCTCATCACCATCAAACTGGGTGGTGAAGGTGACGATTCTGGTGAAGACTGAGCCTAGGATTAATGACTGTCGAGAAGGGATAACATTGGCAAATTGTGATATGAACTAATACCCTGGGTTCACCTGGCATTGCTGGTACATACACAAAAAAAAGTATATCTCTATTTTAGAAATTATGCTTAGTGCATCCCTGCTACCTGAAAAAGAGTTAGAAAAAATTGTTGAATGTATTTCATGTATGGGTCACGTAAGTAGAAATATTTAGACTTGTTGGGGTAATATGTATCGGAGTGGTTGAGGCAGAATTCATAATAGACGGTGGCTGGGTCAAAGTCTTTGCAAAAATCGTAGTATGGGTGTTCTGCTTCTCGTTCAAAGAACCCAAATGCATCATTAAATTTAACAATAGAGAGTCAAAAGTGCTTGCCTTGGAGACAATAAGAGATGAGGTTTGGGGTGTGGAGATTGAATTTGGTCAGCTTGTAAAAGTGAAAGGTGGTGTAAAAGTCCTGACCAGTTCGATGTAGACAGCGACATCCACCGCAAAGAAGTTGGCCCAGCCAATTACGTAGACTAGATTCAAAACACCCATTTTGATGCTAAGAGTGTCGAGAGTGGGATCCTGTACAGATTTATCAGGAACAATGAGTAGTTTCTAGATTTCCTCATATCATTCTTTTTCTATATTATTTTGGTTATATATGTATATATTAATGTGCAAATCTACTACATGTTATACTGAGTAATGTGTATATATGGGTTTCTAAAAGATAAACTGTGATGCTGATGAAGAAAGGGCAAGTCACAAAATTTGTAGAGGGTGTACAAGAGATCCAAAATGTAGAATGCACTTCTTGCATCTCATTTGGTTGCTACAATTGTCGCTTCAAGGATTGTTAGTCCCGCACCTACATTAATTATATGCAGAATGCACACCCCTAATCTTCCCTAATCATTACTTTGGTTAATGATTATACATATTGGATGTTTTATCTTTCAGACATTATGTTGACTATACATAAAATCCAAACTGCATGATCATTTTTTTTATTAACAGCTTGCTATGTTGGCGGTAGCATCTGCAAAGGCTATAGGCATGGAGGTGGTGGACAACAAGGCTCTCTAACTAGCCGTCATTTGTTCAGGTTCTGTGATGGCCATGCACTGGATGCTCATATCAAAAGTACTTATTATTGTATGATGGGTGATAATTATATTTGAAAATTTGTGTTTGGAATTTAGATTTTGGAGAAGAGAAAGAAAACTTTTTAGAATTGATGAGAGAAGAACTAAAGGATAATAGAGGATATATATATATATATATATAAATATATGTATATATGTATATTCTTTTTCTATCTCAAAAATTCTCTAACAATAATGTTACATATTATTTAAGTAGGCATATTTATATTTATAAAATATGTACATATAAAGTATATTTAATAGAAGTGTGAAGTATCCTTGAATTTATTTTTTAATTTATCATAATTTTATTATTTAAGAGAATTTTACTAAAATTCCTAAATGAAATAAAGAATCTAATTTAGTATAAACTAATGATATACTATTAGCTTTCTTTTAAATATATGCATATACTATTTTTTGAAAAATAATGATTTATTAAAGAATTGGATATTTTTTCTAATACTCAAAATTCGTAGGTTCTAAAAAAATGAGATCATTGAATTTGTTTATAGATAAAAGATAAAATTATTAAATAAATTGGTAGTATGCCACTACCAAAGAATGATAAATGGTTAAAGATAGTCTCAGCCTAAACAATTAGTATATCCTATATAAATGGTAAAACAAGTAAAAAAAATTTTCTTAATGTTCTATTGAAGTGACTATAAATTCTCAACTATCACTAAAAACTATATCTGTTACATAACTTCTTATTACTCTTTTAAAAAAAAATTTCTTTCGATGGGAAGAATAATAATGCTCATTAGTAATTCAATCTAATATGCTTAAACTAAGCGTATTGGATTCATTTATCATATTTCGTTAAAAAATAGTAAATGGACAATTATATATAAAATTTAAATCAATAGATTATCAATATTGTTGGAAGGCTCATAAATAGATATTCAAGCTTGTTTCGATGCTCTCAATGAATAGAAAAGCTTGAAATAATAATATGCAACATTACGATAAATTTTAAGAGCATTTTTCTTAGGAGTTACAAAAACCAAATTCCTGAGTTGATTGTTTTCCACAGAAAAATCTTCACCAGCTCTATTTCATATTCCTCAAACTTGTAATATAATATCTTGTTAAACTTAATCTTGTATGGATTAGGAACAAACATATCAAGTTTGTTCTTTTAGTGAAGCTCCTAGTGAGATGTGAGAAGGAAATTGAAACCATTCAGCTGCAGTAATAAATTTAATTTTATCCATATATTTAGTATTTATCATAAAGAAAACCATCCAAGAAAAATACATCTACAATAAAATTAATGGAAAAGGATTTTGGAATGGATGGCACAAATGAAGGCTTACCGAGTGGGAACGAGTGCAACATGGTCTTGGGTCCTGTAAGCTTTTACTGGTATAAATCTTCTCCAAAGTTTCCTCCTTTAAATGTTATGACCTAATTTTTAGATTGTAGAAAATATTAACATCGAATATCTAGATTTTATATTTGTGTCTGAAGATTATGAAGAATGGAATGATACTTTTTCTTTTCTTTCTTCGAATGAATGGAGATTAAGTGCTTACCCTGAAGTTTAATCTACAATAAATAACTTGAAAGGTTATGTAGGCTTTGAAAAACTAACTTTTTGGTATACTTCTTTGTTGCACCAGTCAAGAAGACTAAGTTTAATTAAAGAAAAATTGAATTATGTTGGGAGAACAAATGACATACGATTGAGTATTTTATATACGTCATGGAAAATGTAGAAATCTTTGAACTTAAATAAAGAATCTATAGTTATTTGGAAAGTGATTTCATTTTTTGAAATATTTAACTTAAATAAATAATCCATCACTAACTAAGACATGATTTTATTATACTTAATTGATATTTTACTTAATTTATATAAAATTCTTATGAACATTGGTTTTATTAGTTTTATAGCTGCCATTATAGTACAAAATGAGTCAATTCAAATAAAGTTTACTTTTAAATTTAATCTTTGTGCGGAAGAAGCTATTTATAATGAAAAGTAAGAAACAATTTTGTTGAGATAATGCTAAAAGTTTATCATGCTGCAATTTTTTTTGAATTATAAGCAACAAAAACTCAACCTTCTTGTCTTTTTAATCTAAAAAATCCTCTTAACAATATATATAGTTTTAAAATATTTTCTTCAATTTTTAGAAGATGTGTTTTATGGGAATTGGAAATTCTGGATGAAGATGGTGAGTATTATTGGAATAATGAAGCACAAAAAGATAAGTGAAGGTGCCCCGACTGGCCTTATAAGAGATAAACCTTTATTATTAATTTGGTTGTATATGTATATTCATGGGCAAATCTACTATATGTTATACTGAGTAATGTGTATATATGTGTTTCTAAAAGATAAATTGTGATCTTAAAGAAGAAAAGGCAAGTCGTGAAATTTATAGAGGGTGTACAGGAGATAAAAATATAGAATGCACCTCTTATATCTGCTTTGGTTGCTACAAAGGTCGCTTGAGGGACTGTCAATGTTTCACCTGCATTTATTATATGCAGAATGCATAGCCCTAATCTCCCCTAATCATCACTTTGACTTAGTGAGTATCTAGATTGGAAGTTTCCTCTTTTAGATTTTATGTTGACTATATGTTAAATCCAGACTGTATGATCATGTTTTTGATTAAAGGCTCGAGCTCGATCATCACATTCGATTGGAATATGGATGCACATGCCATATTTAACTGCATAGTAGATAAATCCCTATATTGCTAGCGGCAGCATCTATAAAGGCTCTGGGCGTGGAGGTGGTGGACGATAAGGCTCTCTAACTAGTTATCGTTTATTCAGGTTTTGTGGTGGCCATGCATTGGATGCCCTTACCAAAAGTGCTTGTTGTTATATGGTGGGTGATGATTAGACTTGAAAATTTATTGTAGAGGATATATACATATATATATGTATATTTATATATTATTTTTCTATCTACAAAATTCTCTAACAATAACCCTATATATATAGTTTAAATAGGCATAATTATATTTGTGAAATATGTACATATAAAGTATATTTAAAAGAAGTATGAGGTATCCTTGAATTTATGTTTTGATTTATTATAATCCTATTATTTAAGAGAATTTTTGTAACACCCCATCCATCACTGTGCTAAAATTATTTGGAAAATCTATTTATTCGGGTCTTTGGTTGCTTTAAACTTAATTAATTTACAATGCTTCATATTTATCGTCATTCGTGATTTTAGTTTATTTTTATTTATTTAATTTTTTATTTAAATTTTATTTTAAATAATTTTATTTTATTTTATGTTAAATAATTTTATTCTAACTTATTTAAATTGAAAATGAAAATTGAGAAAAAAATCAGAAATATAGTGAATAGGGAAAAAAAATCCCGCGAGAAGACTGGTTGCCCGCGCGGATGCTGGGCACTACCCGTGCGTGCATGCACACACAATGGCAGTGGGACGTGCGCACAGTGCGCAAGTCCCTTCCGCACGCACGCACGCACGGGATGTGCACAAAGTGCGAACATCCCCTTTACGCACACGGCGCGGGGTTAGGACCTGTGCGAGTCCTGTCACGCACAGGCAGGCTGTTCGTGCAACCTATCACATGTAGGCGAGACATCCGCGCATCTTGTCGTGTATAAGAAGATCATCCGGGTGTCACCTTGTGCGGAGACAGGCGCCGTAAACTGTGTGTTCGCTATCCGTACAGCAGGCCTGTGTGGATAGGCCCTGTGCGCCTAGGGCTTGCGCGTGGCAGGAGGCCTATGCGCCTACAGGCTAGCCTGCAGTGCGTCTACCAAAACAATGCCACCTCGAGTTGTGCATCACCACTTCCTTGGGCGAGGCACCACCGCCGTCGGTGGAGGAGGCCCTCCTCCTTCGTTTTTCATGCCAAACATCTTTTTCTCCTCTCTCTTCACTAGATTTTGCCACTTGGCTCGAATCTAATAGTTCCAAAACTCTATAAATTTTTCCTACCCTTTTCCTTTGTCACCATACTTCCATTCTTCAAATTTTTAAAGGTTTAGAGAAAGATAGAGGGAGAGAGAAAGAGACAGTAGTCTAATGAGAGAAGAAGAGAAAGAAAGGAGAATGGTGAAGGAGAAAACATCGATATTTTGGTAAGGAATCTAACATTTCTTTCGATGTCTTAAAGAGTATTTTTAGATAAACTAATTTAAAATGATTGATATTTTGCCTGTTTTGTATGCCTTTATGTTCAGATGAGTCGAATGGTTCTTGTTTTCAAGCATGCTATGCAGATACTTGATGAATTTGCATGTAATAAAGATAATATGTGATTGGTAACAAAAAAAGTATAAAAAAAAAAGAAAAAAGAAAAAGTGGAATGAAGCCTGTATGGTCCGAAGTGTATCTTTATTGACATGCATATTGCATCAAGTGTCTCGTAGATATTTTATCTCTAAGGGGTATCTGGTCCCCTTACCTTTCGGGGTATCTATTTTTTCCTCTCTTATCTGGTCTGGAAAGACATAAGAGGACCGCTCCAAATGGATGACGGTGGACCCTCTGACAAAAGCGGTGTCACACTATCTGTAGGGGTCACCCGTAGCTAAGTAATGTCATGACTTTAGATATCTGTTAGGGCGACTATGGCTGGTACAACTGTGGTCATAGATCATACAATGTAGTGAAGTTTAGGAAACTTAACCTCCCACACTTTGAAGGTGGCCATGATCCTTTAGTAGCTGAAGCCTGGATCCTACAAATAAAGAAGCTCTTCTCTGTCCTAGACTTAACTGAAGAACAAAAGGTCCCTCTTATAGCTTTCATGTTAAATGGTGAAGCCGAACACTAATGGCGACTTAAGAAAAAAGTCCTGCTTACACCTATAACTAGGGAAGTTTTCATGGATGCTTTCTTTGATAACTTCTTCCCTGCCTACGTTCAGGAAAAAAAAGAAGAGGAATTCAAGGATCTTTACCAAGGAAGCTTGTCTGTAGCCCAATATGCAGCCTGTTTTATTCAACTATCTAAGTTTTCCCCTTTGATGGTCACCCCCGAAAGCCAAAAAGTTAGGAAGTTTGTCAAATGCCTTTATGCCAACATTTATGACCAGGTCGTGATGCTAAGACCCAGCTCATATGCGGAAGTGCTCAAACATGCCCAGTTGGCCGAAGATCTTATCTCGACCAAGCACCAATGCTTTGGCCGAGTCCATACCCAACACCTTATAAAAGACTGCCCTCAGCGATAAAAGGATGTTGCCCGACCCGTAGCACAAGGTCGAGTGTAGCACTTAGATGAATCTGATGTCTTTCCTGCTCTTGTCCTCATCCAAGGTATGCTTTCTATTCATAATACTTTTGTCAAGGCTTTTATCGATAATGGTGCAACTCACTCTTTTATTTTCTATGCATTTACTTGTAACCTAGAGTTTAAACCAGAAGCTTTAGGAAAAACACTAGTGGTGGAAACTCCTTCTAAAGGATGACTAGAAGCTCATTATGTATATAAGGACTCTAGGATAAAAACTTCAAGGATAGAGGTATGTATAAACTTGATGCTATTAGATTTTTTATGATATGATGAAATATTAGGAATGGACTGGTTGGAAAAGTATAGAGCTATAATAGACTGTGAAAGTAAAATTATAATCTTATGATTCCCGAAAAAGAAATAAAAGTTATCGTTATTATTTTCCTAATAATTGAATGAATTAGAATATCGGCGTTGATCCTATTGTGTGTTCCATACCAATTGTTTGTAATTTGTTGGATGTCTTTCCCATCGAACTTCCTAGTCTACCTCCCCCCATGAGATAGAGTTCTTGATTGAATTATTTTCTTGAACTTAGCCGATCTTGAAGCCCGCGTATCGCATGAGTCGCGATGAGCTAACAGAATTTGAACATCAGCTTTTTGATCTTATTACCCAAAATTCATTCGCCCTAGCCATTCCCCTTAGGGCACTCCGGTGTTGTTCATAAAGAACAAGGATGGTACCCTCTGACTCTGCGTGGACTACAGGGAACTCAACCGAGTGACTGTTAAAAATACGTACCACTTACCCTGGATCGATGATCTCTTTGATCAACTGTAAGGAGCCTCGGTCTTCTCTAAGATCAATATCAAGACTAGGTATGACCAATTCAGTGTTAAAGAAGAAAATACTACAAAAACTTCATTCCCGTGCAAGTACGGTTTGTACGAGTTCAGGATGATGCCATTCAAAATGACCAATGCCCTAGTAGCCTTCATGGACCTAATGAACCGAGTTTTTCAGCACGCACTAGATTAGTATGTCATCGTTTTTATTGATGACATTCTAGTGTATTCCAAAAGCTGTGGGGAACACATTGTACATTTGGTTGAAGGATTGAAGACTCTGCACCAAAACCAACTGCATGTTAAACTAAGCAAGTACTCCTTTTGGTTGGATCAAGTTTCTTTTCTTGGTCATGTAATCTCAAGTGAACGAGTTTCTGTAGACCTATCCAAGGTGGAATCAGTGATCAGCTGGAGTCCGCCCACCAATGTGGTCGAGGTACGTAGTTTCCTTGGCTTAGTAGGCTACTACCGATAATTCATTGATGGATTTGCCAAGATTGCTGCCCCTATGACTCGACTCACCTGAAAGGGTGTACCCTTTGTTTGGAATTATGAGTGCAATGAAAGCTTCATGGAATTTAAGTGTCGTCTCACTTCTGTTACTGTGTTAATCCTCCTTGAAGATGTTTGGAGATTTCAAGTTTACTACGATGCATCTCATATTGGTTTGGGGTGTGTCTTGATGCAGCATGGCAGAGTAGTCACCTTTGGATCCCGACAGCTCAAATTTCATGAGTAGAGCTACCCTACCCACGACCTGAAGTTAGCAAGCATTATTTTTGCCCTGAAGATATGGCGTCATTACCTGCATGATCTGATCTTTGAAATCTACACTAACCATAAGAGTGTCAAGTACATCTTTTCTCAATTGGATTTAAATGTGAGGCAAAGATGTTGGATGGATCTTCTGAAGGATTACGATTGCTAGATCATTTAGCACCTCATGAGAGGGAATGCAGTCGCAAATGCCTTAAGTCAAAAGGAGCCTATTGTGTTGGCTCAAACCATGGCCTCTAGTTGGAAGATGATGGACATTGTACAATCACTCCACCTTAGCTATTACGGCAAAAACACCTATATCACCTAAAGCTGTTCCATACCAGATCTCTTTATGAAGATCTGGAAAGCACACGCCATGGACCCGGAACTCATCAAGAATCTGGGTAAGTTCACTTTTGACAAATCTCCTAATTTTAGGATCTTAGATGATGGACTGTTCAGATTCTGAAACTGAATTTGGGTCTCCATTGCTATACGTACGAATGTACTTAAGATCGCCCATGCTTCCAACTTATCCATGCATCCCGAGAGTACCAAAATGTATCAGAACTTGAAATGACAAAATTGGTGGCCAAGAATAAAAAAGGATATAGTTGACTATGTCTCACAAGACCTCATTTGTCAACGGATAAAGGCAGAACATCAGAGACCTAGTGGCTTGCTACAGGGTCTTCCAATTCTCGAACAGAAATTGGAGCATGTGACTATGGACTTTATCATCGATTTGTCCAGGACCTGTTCTTGTCGAAATGCCATTTGGGTCATCGTGGATAGACTGACCAAGACTATTCATTTCCTGCCTATTCGAACCACGGACTCCACTAGTAAGTTAGCCTGCATATATGTTGATGCGATTGTTCGACTTCATAGAGTTCCCTCTCCATTATGTCTGAACGCAATCCCCAGTTCACTTCTCGCTTTTGGAATAGCTTTCAAGAAGCTATTGGCCCTATGCACTTGGGGCTTGTGCGTGCACAGGCTAGCCCCTGCCCATGCGGCAGGAGACTTGTGCTCCCGCAGGCTAGCCAGCAGTGTGTAATCACTACCTTGGGCAGTGCGCCCCCGCTGCCTGTAGAGGAGGCCCTCCTCTATTATTTTTCATGCTGAGCATCTTTTTCTCCTCTCTCTTCACCAAATTTCACCATTTGGCACGAATCTGACGGTTCCAAAACTCTATAAATTGCCTTTTTCCCTACCCTTCCTCTCCACACTTCCATTCTTCAATTTTTTAAAGGTTTAGAGAGAGAGAGAGAGAGAGAAAGAGATAGCAGTTTATTGAGAGAATAAGAGAAAGAAAGGAGAACAGTGAAGGAGAAAACATCGATGTTCCGGTAAGAAATCTAGTAGTTCTTTTGACGTATTAAGGAACATTTTTAGATAAACGAATTTAATATGATTGATATTTTACCTGTTTTGTATGCCTCTGTGTTAAGATGAGTCAAATTATTCTTGTTTTCAAACATGCTTTGTGAATTGCAGACATTTGATGAATTTGTATGTAATAAATATAATATGTGATTGGTAACAGAAAAAGTATAAAAGAAAAGAAAGAGAGAAAAGTGGAATAAAGCCTGTACAGTTTGAAGTGCATCTGTATTGACATGTATATTGCATCAAGTATCTCGTTAGGCTTTTTATCTCTGAGGAGTATTTGTTTCCCTTACCCTTCGGGGTATCTGTTTTCCCCTCCCCTGTTTAATCTGGAAAGATGTAAGAGGACCACTCCCAGTAGATGACAGTGTGCCCTCTGACGAGAGTATTATCGCACTATCTATAGGGTTCACCTGTGGCTAAGTAATGTCATGACTATAAACTATCTGTTAGGACCACTATGGTTGGTACGGCTGTAGTCATAGATCGTACTATAGTTTGGCTAGCCGGAAGTGGGCCTGAGCAAATTGTCGTATCTGTATCTAATCTGGTTATTCCACTTGGGCAGTTGGGAATTTGTATATGTCCTCAGAGATGGAAATTGTAACGACTTCGCGAAGCATGACATGAAAATCTGAGCATTTCATGACTTATTTGATTTTCTCTATTATCTGGCATGATGTATGATTTTCTGTGTTAATGTATTATTTTCTTAACAAATAAATGATTTTTAATAATGTGAGATAGGTAAACAAGGAAGTTAATAGTAAGATAAAATAATTAACTTTTGAAATCTTATGATGTTAATTTAATACTATTTTTCTTACGGAGCATATAGAACTCACTCTTTCCATACCTCCCCCAGATAAGGAAGAAAGTGAGGAACCGCAGGCTGACCTACCATTGGAAGTCTATGAGGATCCCGAGGATCCACAAGTCTGAGTGCATGATTGTTCCCGCACTCTGATAGCATAGTGAAAGAAGTGGCCCTTATGTTTTGTTTTGTATTTTGCAACCACTTTTGGCATGTATGTATTGGAACTCATAAATATTTGTAAGGTATTTGTAATGATTTTGTTCTACTACATAAATTTTATCATGCACTTGTTATTCTGGATCTGTATCTGACATCCATTTGCCTTAATTAGCACTTGGAATATCACAATTTTACTAATTTTCCTAAATGAAATAAAGAATTTGATTTACTAAAAACTAGTGATATACTATTATCTTTCTTTAAAATATATGCATATATTATTTTCTAGAAAATAATAGTTTATTAAAGAATTGGATGTTTTTTCTAATACTTAAAATTCTTGGGTTCTACAAAAAGAGATTATTAAATTTTTTTTAGAGATAAAAGATAAAATTATTAAATAGATTGGTAGTAAGCCACCACCAAAGAATGGTGCATGGTCAAAGATCGTCTCAGTCTAAAACATTAGTGTACACTATATAAATGGTAAAACAAGCAGAATAAATTTTCTTAAAGTTCTATTGAAATGACTATAAACTCTTATTTTTATGGGATGACTAAATATTGTAGTAATATATCTCATTAGTAATTCAATCAAATATGCTTAAACTAAGCGTATTGGATTCATTTATCATAGTTTTTTTATAAAAAAAAATAGTAAATGGACAATTATATGTCAAATTTAAATCAACAAATGACCAATATTTTTGGAAGGCTCATAAAAAGATATTCGAGCTTGTCTCGATGATCTCGAGCAACAGAAAAGCTTGCAATAATAATATACGACATTATGATAAATTTTAAGAGCAGTTTCTTTAGGAGTTATAAGAACCGAATTCCAAAGTTAATAGTTTTCCTCATATATAACTTCACCAGCTCTATTTCGTGCTCATCAAACTTGTAACCTGATATCTTGTTAAACTTAATCTTTTATGGATCAGGAACAAACATATTAAGTTCATTCTTCTAGTAAAGCTCCAAGTGAGATTTGTCAAGAAAATTGAAGCCATTCAGTTGCTGTAATAATTTTAATTTTATCCATATAGTTAGTAATTTATCATAAAAAAACCATCCAAGAAAAATAAAACTATAATGGAAAAGGATGTTGGTATGGATGGCACAAGGGAAGCCTTACCGAGTGGAAATGAGTGCAACATGCCCTTTAGTCTCGTAAGATTTTACTAGTACAGATCTTCTTCAAAGCTTCCTTCTTTAGAACTTATGACCTAAGATTTAGATTATAGAAAATGTTAACATCAAACATTTAGATTTTATATTTGTATCTGAAGATGAAGTAGAATTGAAAGAAACTTATTTTTTTCTCTTTCTTCGAATGAATGGAGGTTAAGTGCATACCTTTGAGTTTAATCTATAATAAATAACTTTAAAGGTTATGTATGCTTTGGAAAACTAACTTTTTGCTTTACTTCTTTATTGCACCAGTTAAGATGACGGAATTTAATTGAAGAATAATTGAATTATGATGGGAGGATAAATCACATACGGTTGAGTATTTTATATAGGCCGTGGATAATTTAGATTTTATTATACTACAATTTATAAAATCTTTGAACTTAAATAAAGAATCTATGGCTATTTGTAAAGTAGTTTCATTTTTTTAAATCTTGAACTTAAATGAAGAATCCATCACTATTTGAGACATGATTTTATATATTCATGTAATATATAAAATAATTAAAAATGTTGATTTGATTAATATTTTGGTCACTAATTGTATTAAAATTAACTTTTGAATTTTAATCCATGTGTTACAGAACTTATTCGTTATTTTTTAAAAAAAAATTGAAAAAATAATGCTATTAAGATAATGATAGAAGTTTATCACCACTAATAAGGTAAAAAGTTACGTTATACAAAAACATCAACTGTACTTTATAATAATATGATTAGTTATTTTAATGCAATATCTCTACTTTAAATAATATATTTATATACCAGTATATAAAGATTGGTTAGTAATTAACCTTATAAACACGATCTAATTATTAATAAAATTTTGAAATACTCAAAGTATACTGTAATATAAAAATATAAGTTAATAACGATGACAATATAAAATACATAGAGAAGGTAACTAACTTTTCATGGTACTTCTTCTTTGTATCAATCAAGAGGACTAACTAATTATTGAAAAACAATTACAATGTGAGAAGAGAATAAATGTGTAGGTTTGATTATTTTCTGTAGGTTGTGAAAAACATAACTGTGACGTCCCAGTGCCTGAGAGTAACAATGTCAAATCTATCTATTAAATAATTTTTTTTCAAATATACTACCGCAGAACATTCCATCCCTTACTAACATGCATTAAGTATTCTGAGGCACAAGTTAACTATCTAGATATATGCATCAGTTTAAGTTAACTAACAAAATACAATTCTTTTTTCATTATTCAAAATATACAAAAGTCATCTTATCCTAATCCTCGTGGAACATATCCAAATAGGTGTCCAGAGGAAGATCTTCATTATAATATGGGGAATTGGATGAGGGGTGAGTTCCAATAACTCAATAAGACAAACGATAATATATTTACACAAAAGATGTTTTGAAAACCAATAAATGTAGCTTATGAAATTACAATTTAATTTATACCAATTTCAGTACTTTTACCAATCACTCAATAATCTTAGTTATCACTATCAGATCAATAGTGCGCTCAATATTGCACTCAATCATCTAACACACACAAATAAGTTTGAACTTATATTTAAAATTTTACTCTAAAATTTTATTATTTTAATAATTATAACCCTACTACATGCAGACGCCTAAACAAATACTAAGGAGGCAGTGAGGACACCACTACCTCTAAGAAAGGGGAATTATAGTTATATCAGTAAATGGTAAATAGTAAATAGTTTAGTATCCACCCAATTTAAGAGTAGGGTTCCTATCAATAAATAGTAAGCAGTGATAACAATCATAACAGTAATTCCAGTAATACCCCTCCTAAGTACCAATAGACGTATTTACTAAATATTTTAGTTATTAAATTGTTTATTAGTTTTTTTTATTCTTTCTTAATTATTCATCTAGACTTCATCTTTTATCCATAATTCCCTTAATTAATGTTTTTTAGAGCTTTATTTATTTTATTCCATTTTGATAATTTATTTCATTTATTTATTTTTTATATATATTTTTTAAATTTCATTTTGATAATCTACTTCTTTTATTTACTTTATTCTACTTTTCTTGATTGATTTTGTTAATTATTTTAAAACTGGTATAGTTAATTCATTTTCTAGGTTTAATTTATTTTAAATTTATTTTTTTTAATTTTGCTTTTTATAGAAAACTAACCCATAAGAAGATATGTACATTTTTTTTCTTTTCCAAACCTGCACCTTCCCCATTCGTTTATGTTTTTCCATCTTACCATCCTTCAATAAATAGTTTATCAAATGTAAGTATACACAAAAATCCATCCAATTTATAGATTTTAAACCAAATGGACACATGACACACACACACACACCTTCACTCAATCCTAAAACCGCAATAGAGATCATATTTGAAAACTAAACTTATTCATAATGCATCTATAAAACACTATTGCATGCATAAAATATATTACTACAGGTCTTACCTTCTTGAAGGATTCAAAAACAACCTACACGCATAAACAAATCAACTTCAAATGCTAGAAAACACAGACGGGTTGCCAACACTATCAACAGTGGGTTACAGTTTTTTTGTTAAACCAATGATTTCTGGAAGTAGATTTGTCACTGAAGTTTGGATTAAATGAAGCTACACCCTTATTTACTTTTAAATTTAATTGTGACTATTTAAAATGTGATGTCTTAAATAAAGAATCCATAGCTATTTGGGATGTAATTTTATTATATTTATTAGATATTTTACTTAATTTATATAAAATACTTATGAACATTGATTTTATTAGTTTTATGGCTACCATTAAGTACAAAATGAGTCACTTCAAATAAAATTTACTTTTAACTTTAATCTTTCTGCGGAAGAACTCATTAGCCATTTACTTCGAAAAGTAAGAAACCATTTTGTTGAGATAATGTTAAATATTAATCATGCTACATTTTATTTTTTTGAATTGTAAGAAATGAAAAATTGATCTTTTGGTCCTTTTAATCTAAAAAATCTTCTAATAATTTACATAGTTTTACAACTTTTTTTTAATTTTTAGAAGATGAGATTTATGAGAATTCAGAATTTTGGATGAAGATGGTGAGTGCTATTGGAATAATGAAGCTCAAAAGAAAAAGTGAATTAAGGAAAATTAGATAGATAGAAATAGCTTTGAATATTTTCTACTAACTACTTTATAATTTCATAATTTTTGTCTTTAAAGACAAATTTAATGATAACGGTTAACCAAGTCTACCCTCTTTACATTTCTTTACCAAACCATACATGTATGTATAGTTATTACCTTGATAATGGATTAAAATTAGATAATAAGTGTTAATTACTTCATAATATAAATAAATTTGTCAACCACACAAGTATGACATCATAAAGTTTTGTCAAAAAATTATAGAAACAAAACTCAAAAGATCACAATCACTTAATAATTTTTTATTTCAAATTAGTGATTTAAGAATAAAAAGTACGCAACAAAAATTAGCTAATTTTTTATGTACACGTGTGATTTATATAAAAAGTGTGTGGAAAAGTTGATTTTTTTTGATTTTGTCATAATAATATTATATAAGAGAACTTCATCAAAATCCTTACAAGATATTAAGATTTTGATTTGGTAGAAATTTGAGATATCCAACTGGATTTTTTTATCTTCAAATGTGTTTGTTATTTTATGAAAAAAAATAATTTATTAAACAATTGGATATTTTTCCTAATATTCAAAAGTCTTAGCTTAAAAAAAATGTGATCATTAATTTTTTCTTTCCTAAGAAGTCTTGATCAACATGCTAAATTTTTTATTTCATCTCTAAATTCTCATTGTTTCTTTTCATAGATTTTGTTGTTTTTATTAGTTAATGTGATACATTTGTTTGTTTCTTTTAAAAAATCAACTATACCTTACAATAATTTGATTATTTATTTTAATATAATATTTTAGTTTAAATCATATATTTATATACCAAAACATGATCTAATTGTTAATAAAAATTCCAAAATACCTTTTAACATCCTACATAGTGTAATATAAAAAATATAAGTAAAAAATGATAATATTTTAAATTATAAACTAAAGGTTTACATGGTCACAACATTTAGCACCTTGTGAGCCTTTAAAATGATTGACTTAACTTAACTTATTACTAATCTTATAAGTTTAATTAATGTGATACATTTGTAAGTTTTTTGAGTTAGCTTTAACTTATTACTGACCTTGTACGAAATTTTAAAAGATAATTATACATAAAAAAATTGTTCCACAACATGGTCTATTAGAGCTTAAAAATGAAAAATTCATCCTACTTGGACACTTTTCTATTCAAGTAATTAATTTGTTCTATCTTCCTCTTAGCTCACAGTCAACATTTTTTCCCCTCTCATTATGATGTCTCTTCATTTTCACCTCAATTTTTAGCCTCAATATTTTCCTCATATTATGTATAAATGGAGGCATATAAATATATATATATATATATATAAGATGGAATTATCAATTAATATTAAGTAGGTGGGAGTGGTGTCAGAGAGATGCGATTAGCAATTTAATATGTACTCTTCTAAAACGTTAAATCTTGTGATAAAATAAATTACTATTAAGATATTGATTACTTATATAACTTTGTGACTTAGTTTACTTATTTGAGTATCTGTCATTTATCACACAAATTTTATAGGTAGAAAGAATACCTACAAGATCTCCTATTTGTATAAATGTAAAAAATTATTCAATTTTTTATTTCTCCCACCACTTTTATGGACAGAATGAGTACCTATAAGATCTCTTATTTGTATAGAAGTAAAAAATAAAATACTACAAGATTGCTATAAACCTAAACAACAAATCAAGACTCATTGGTGGAAAGCAGCAATTCCATCGAGGCGAGTTCATTACCTGCACAAGGTGTAAAAAGGACCAATGTTTTTGCCCCCACATTACTAGGGATTACAAGCTCTACCATGATGCTTTGGCTAATAAAAGGTGGAGGTGCCTCGACTGTTGTAGGTAAGTCTTTATCATTATTTTAGTTATATATGTATATATTCATGTCCAAATACACTACATGTTTTGCTGAGTAATGTATATATATGTGTTTCTAAAAGATAAACTGTGATGTTGATGAAGAAAGGGCAAGTTGCAAAATTTTCAGAGGATGCACAAGAGGTAAAAGATGCTTAATGCACGTTTTGTGTCTGCTTTCATTGCTACAAGGATCGCTTTGGGGACTGTCAGCGTTGCACCTGCATTTATTATATGCAGAATACACAACCCTAATCTCTCCTAATCACCATTCTGGCTTAATAATTACGCATATTGGAAGTTTCATCTTTAAGACTTTATGTTGACTATACGTAAAATCCATACTAGATGATCATGTTTTTTGATTAACAACACGAGCTTGATCACCACTTTCAATTGAAATTTGAATGCATGTGCCATCTTCCACCGTGTAGTTCACAAGTCCCTCCAATGATGGCGGCAGCATCTGCAGAGACTCTAGGCATGGAGGTGGTGGACGATAATACTCTCTAACTAGTCGTCATTTTATTCAGGCTCTGTGGTGGCAAGAATTGGAAGCTCTTATCAAAAGTGCTTATCGTTGTATGATGGGTGATGATTAGACTTGAAAATTTATGTTTAGAATTTGGATTTTGGAGAAGAGAAAGAAACTCTTTGGAATTAATGAGGGAAGAACTAAAGGACAATAGAGGATATATATATGTATATTCTTTTTCTATCTAAAAATCTTTCTTATAATAATGCTACAATTTGTTTAAGTAAGCATATTTATATTTGTAAAAAATGAACATATAAAGTATATTTAAAACAATTCTGAGGTATCCTTGAATTTATTTTTTGATTTATCATAATCCTATTATTTTAGAGAATTTTACTTAAATCCCTAAATGAAATAAAGAATCTAATTTAGTAGAAACTAGTGATATGCTATTGAATTTTTTAAAATATATATAGATATTATTTCCTAAAAAATAATAGTTTATTAAAGAAATGGATGTTTTTGCTAATGCTCAAAATTCTTGGGTTCTAGAAAAATGAGATACTTAAATTCTTTTGAGAAAAGAAATATAAAATTATTAAATAGATTGATAGTAAGACACCACCAAAGAATGATGCACGGTCAAAGATTATCTCAGACTTAAAAATTTAGTATATCCTATATAATGGTAAAACAAACAGAAGAAATTTTCTCAAAGTTCTATTGAAGTGACTATAAAGTCTTAACTATCACAAAAAACTATCTCTGTTATATAACATCTTATCACTCTTTTAAAAATAATCTTTCTTTTGATGGGATGATTAAAATTGAAGTAATATATCTCATTAGTAATTTAATCTAATATACTTAAACTACGTGTATTGAATTCATTTATCATAATTCGTTAAAAAAATAGTAAATAGACAATTATATGTCATATTTAAATAAACATATGATTAGTATTGTTAGAAGGCTCATAAATAGATATTCGAGCTTCTTTAGATGGTCTCGAGGAATAGAAAAGCTTGCAGTTACAATATACAATATTATGATCAATTTTAAGAGCATTTTTCTTAAGAGTTACAAGAACTAAATTCCCAAGTTGATTGTTTTCCATAGATATAACTTCACCTGCTCTATTTCACGGTCATCAAACTTGTAACATGTTATTCGTTAAACTTAATCTTGTATGGATCAGGAACAAACATATCAAGTTTGTTCTTCTAGTGAAGCTCCCAGTGAGATGTGTGAAGGAAATTGAAGCCATTCAGCTGCAACAATAATTTTAATTTATCCATATAGTTAGTAATTTATAATAAAGAAAACTACATAAGAAAAACACATCTACATGGAAAAGGATGTTGGTATGGATGGCATAAGGTAAGCCTTACTGAGTGGAAATGATTGCAACATGACCTTAGGTCCCGTAAGATTTTGTTGGTATAGATCTGCCCCTAAAGCTTCCTCTTTTAAACCTTATGACCTTATATTTAGATTTTATATTTGTGTCTGAAGATTAAGAAGAATGGAAAGAAATGTTTTTTTTTTCTTTCTTCGAATGAATGGAGGTTAAGTGCATATCCTTGACTTTAATCTATAATATATAACTTGAGAGGTTATGTAGGCTTTCGAAACCAAACTTTTCACTATATTTCTTTGTTGCACCAGTCAAGAATACTTAGTTTAATTGAAAAACAACTTAATTATAATGGGAGGATAAATGACATACACAGTTGAGTATTTTATAGGCCGTGGAAAATGTAGATTTTATTATATTATAACTTATAAAATCTTTGAACTTAATAAATAATCTATGGATATTTGGAAAGTGATTTCATTTTTTGAAATCTTTAACTTAAATAAAGAATTCACTGCTATTTGAGATGCATTTTCATTATATTTATGTGATATCTTACTTAATATATATAAAATAATTAAAAGTATTGATTTGATTAATTCTATGGTTGCCAACTTCATTAAAATTAACTTTGAATTTTAATCCATGTATTAAAGAACTTATTCATCATTTATTCTTTTAAAAGTTAGAAAAGAGAATTTTTATTGAGATAATGATAAAAATTTATTACCACGCATAAGGTAAAAAGTCACGTTACACAAAAACATCGACTGTACTTTATAATAATGTGATTAGTTATTTTAATAATATATTTCTACATTAAATCTTGGATTTATATATCAATATAAAAAGTTTTGTTAGTAATTAACCTTTAAAACTTGATCTAATTGTTAATTAAAATTTTAAAATATCCTTTAACACCCTACTCAAAGTACATTGTAATATAAAAACATGAGTCGATAACGATAACAATATAAAATACATAGAGAAGGTAAACAACTTTCCACGATACTTCTTCTTTGCATCAATCAAGAGAACTAACTAATTATTTGAGAAAAATTATAATGTGAGAAGAGAATAAATGTGTAGGGTTGATTATTTTATGCAAGCTGTGAAAGCCATAAGTCTTATTTTATACTATAACTTATGAAATCTTTTAACTCAAATAAAGAATCATAAAATTTTTAAAGTAAATAGAAAATTATGGCTTTTAAAATGTAATTTCTTAAATAAAGAATTCATGGCTATTTGCAACGTGATTTTATTATACTTATTGGATATTTTACTTAATTTATATAAAATAATTATGAACAATGATTTTATTAGTTTTATGGCTGCCATTATAGTATAATTTGAATTATTTCAAATAAAATTTACTTTTAATTTAATCTTTATGCAGAAGAACTCATTAGCCATTTACTTTGAAAAGTAAAAAATAATTTTGTTGAGATAATGCTAAAAGTTTATCATGCCACAATATTTTTTTTTGAATTATAAGTAACAAAAACTCGATCTTCTGGTATTTTTAATCTAAAAAATCTTCTAACAATTTATATAGTTTTACATCTTTTTTTTTTTAATTTTTAGAAGATAATTTTTATGAGAATTTAGAATTCTGGATGAAGATAGTGAGTGCTATTAGAACAATGAAGCTCAAAAGGAAAAGTGAATTAAAGAAAATAAGATAGATGAAATAGCCTTCAATATTTTGTTCTAACTATTTTAAATTTTGTAATTTTTACCTTTAGAAGACCAATTTTTGTCTTTAGAAGAATATAAATAAATTTTTGTTAAAATATTATAGCTAACTCCTCTTTTTCATTATTTTCTCATTATCCCCCTAATTTCTTTCCTTTCTTAATTATCTAATTGTAACACTTTATATCGCACACTATTATCACATCATCTCAAGTTCCAAAACCATATTCATCCATCAGTTTCCCTCTAATCCATATTTATCCCAAAAATTCACATACTAAAATTTCCCGCAAGTTTTCTGTCAAATCAAGGCATCCGTAACCCTTTAGCGAGTATCCCCGATTCTTGATCTGTCCCAACACAATCATCAATTTAAAGTTATTAAAGTTTTAAATTTTTCTTTGAAATTGCACGAGTGACTCTGTTATCCAATTGGTACCATTATGGAATTAGGATTTCCACTATTACAAAGGGATACATACACAGCCAAAACACACAGAATGGACACAGTAGTTTGTTGCCAGATGACTAAGAACACAACACACACCTCAACCACATTTGGAAGAGTTTTCAATCACCCTAGGATAGGGTTCACCACACCATTGAATTTCAGTCATACCAATCTTAAACGGGTTAACTCTAAATTTTCACTTCTTCCAAGTTTTTGTTTTGTTTTGTTTTCTTTTTCATCCTATTCTAGTTAAGATTGATATTTATATTTTTCCTAATAGACTAATTATATTCCCTAGAGACTTTGTACACTTTCTTAGTTAACCTTACTCTATATTTTACACTAATCTAATTCTCCCAGTCTGTCTTTTTTTCATCCTTAAAGAACTATTCACTAACTCCCATTAATCATATACTTTTTGGTTTATTGTAATATATTTAGTTATTAGTTTTTTTTATGTTTTAATGCTATTATTATATTTATTTTTAGTTTTATTAGTTTTATTTAGAATTCTTAATTTTATTTAAGAATGTATATTTTGTTGTTGATCTTATTTTATTTGTGAGAGTTATTTTATGTGTTCATGATCTTATTGGTGAATATGCACTACTATTATTATTCTACCCAGACTATTCAACTCATCATACTATCAACTATCATATAGTATTTAGAACATGCAATATTCCTTCAACAATCCAGCAACAAGCAAATGACAAATTAAAACATTCAGTATCACTATTTTTCTAATTTCTTCCACTTACTTGATTATCAATCCCGATTCCTTAATTTTATAAACCTTACTCAAAACTTAATTAGGTTTTTGTTTGAAAATATTTTTGAAAACATGCCAATATGGCTTCAGGATAACTACTAGATATACTTACAAACTTCAGAGTTAAAGGATTCTGATTTGAGTTCCAAACACCATCCAAATATTAGCAAAAATCTGCACAGCAACTAAGCCTTCTCGGGTCAGTGGTGAACCCAAGAGTTTCATTCAATCATATTGAATGCCTATCTCGTTTCTACAACTATTCTAGTTACTAAGGCGATTATTCAATTTAATTTTTCTTTGTTTTGTCTATTTGATTAACTACATAATTTCGTGAATAATACTTTCTTATCATTTTATATTAATCTTACTTTAATTAATTAATAATTTCTTTTTAACTTATTTTATCTATTATTCATTCAATTCTAAAAGAAATCATTACAAATATTCTTTTCCTATTTCTTAAATTATTTTCTTATATCATCTATTCAACTCAAAACAAAATTTATTAATTTGTTTACATATTTATTAATCAAAATGATTTCCAAAATTTATTCTTTTTAGTATTTTAAATTACCTTTACCTAAGTATTATAGATTATGGTTAAATTAATCTACTTATCAATCACTTATCCAATCAAGTTTAATTCTTATTAATTATTTATTCGATCAAATTAAATTCTCTTTAATTTCGTATTCAATCAAATTCAACTCTCCTAACTATCATAATTACCTAATTCTTAATTAAATTTTAATTTATTTATTCTTCTCCCATATATACACACACACATACATATGCTTATATATTTATGTACACACAATACATACCCATTTATTATGTACATATTCATACATAGATATCATATTATTTCATTGTTTTTAAAAAAATTATATTATAAGATACAATTATATAATTATAATTATAAAACTTATAAAATTACTTATATAAAAAAAATTTCCCTTCATTTATATTTATGACATATATATATATTGTGTTAATCATACTTATCTTTATTAAAAACGATTTCTATATATATAAACTATACCTGCAATAGCTTGAAAATACCTTCGAGCTAATTTCTTATTTTTGATATATTTAATTTACCTTTGCATGTATTTTAAAATATATAATAAGATTAAGGACATAGTTTAGAGTCAAACGAAAAAAGGATAGATAAAAATGAAGGAGCTAGAATAAGCATGAAGAAGCATGAGAAAAGGTGGAAATCTTTTAAATGAAGTGGTATAATGAAAAGTGGTAACTATTAGATAAAATGACATAATAAAAAATGATAACTTTTAGATGAAGTGACATGAAAAGTGATAACCTTTTAGATAAAGTGACATGTAAAAAGACCTTTTAGATAAAACTGCATGTGAAAAGTGGTAACCTTTTAGATGAAGTAGCATGTAAAAAGTGGTAACCTTTTAAGTAAAATGACATAATGAAAGGTGACAACTTATAGATGAAACAGTAAGATGAAATGGTGGCAACCTTTTCCTTGTGGCTACCCACTCATATAAATAAGAGATAGGAGAAGGGAGGAAGAGACATTCCGGATGAGAGAAAAATAGTGAAAAGCATAGAAGTGAAGAAAGAAGAGGAAGTACAAAGTGTGTGATTTTTTAGAGTATTTTGTGGTTTTAAATAAAAACCTTGGGAAAACTCTGGTAAATTTATGAGAGGGAGAAAGAAGAAGAGAAGAGGAATAAGGCTCACAATCAAAAGAGGTAAGCTTTTCCTTAAGTTTTGAAGTTCAGTTTATCTTTAATTTTTGGAATTAGTTTTTTAGTATTGTGTTGGATATTTTTAAGTCAAGAAAGTGACCAAAAATCATTCTGAAATTCTGTCAATTTTTTACAAAAAAAAGTCATAAATAAAGCTAGAACTCTGTCAAAATTAAGACTACGACTGCTAAGAACGTAAGGTAAATGTATATTATGGATTCATAACCTATGTAGTTTTGAGATATTTTACATATTTTTAATATAAAAATATGTTATACTTAATTTATCTTCCGTATTTGCTAAGTAAGTATTTTTTTAAGTTTTACTTTGATATAAGTGTTATTTTGTTTTGTGTTTACAAAATGTAGTTTTGATATGTGTGCATCACTCATTATGGAAAAAAGTTATTTTGAAAGCACCTACATTATGGTAGGCTTCAATCTGGCCGTATATAATCATTTCGTGTTGGGGTGTATTGGCGAAGAGATAAGTGTGTACTCATACATAACCGTTCTGTGTTTAGGTGTAAGGAAAAAAAATATGATCTGCGTGCCCTAGCCGTTCTATGTTCGGGAAGTAACAACGTTTCAAGGTACTCATGTATGTTGTTCCGTGTTCGGGTACCTCAAAAACCAGTGGTAAGTATCTGTGCCTGCACATAATGTATGGTAACTGATTGATCTTCCATAATAGTGACAAAGTATACCACATGAATCTATTTTCTGATTTATGCCTTCGTCTTCTTATTCGTATATGTTTTAGAAAGATTATATGATATATGTTTTGTTGTGTGTAAAGAAACTACATATTACATGTACTATGCTGTGATTTCATAATATTGCTTATTAGGATATTTTATCTCACCCCCCTATTACCCTCCAGATACTGAAGATACTGCTGTAGAGTAACCAATGATACAAAGGAAATTTTTGAAGTCTATACTCAAATATTAATGTTACTGTTTTATACTTTTGTTTAGTAATCTAAGTAAGAAAATTTAGAGCCTCGTACATATACATATTTAAGGAATGCAATGCTTTTGCGACTCTTTTATCATTAATAAAGTTAAGTTATTTTACTTAACTCGATTCTGTATGATTTAAGGAAGTATGCTCCAGTTATTACCCTATAAGACAAGGTGTGGTCTATGACAAGTGGTATCAGAGCATGATTCTAGGACATCCCTTGAATACGAGGCTTAAGGTTACATTAGACTTAGATAGAGTTGTGAAACATAGGAAAATATCTCTAAATTTTAATTTAATGAATGTAGGAAATGGTAAGGATACTGAAAGAGCAAGCACATCGGATTTTGGCAGACCAGATCGGGCAGAGTCTAGATAGACTCATGTATATACTCGAAGGCTTGGCCACAGTGGTAACTTAACACGTTGTCCATAGCTAAAGTGCTACAAATGGTAATAACACTAGTATCAGTAACACCTAACTGATGGAGGGAAATAATGAAAAACTCATTGAAAGATTTAAAAGAATGAACCCACCATCATTTGCTAGAACAATCGACTCGATATTAGCTAAACAGGGGATCATGGAGTTGGAGAAGACATTTGATGTTCTCAACCCCACTTTAGAGCAAATGGTATAATTAGCCACATTCATGTTCAAGGGAGCAGTAACACTAGTGGCACCTCAAGAAGGGATCCCTGAGGACACTGATCCTTTGGGAAACATTTGGAGCAACATTCTACGAAAAGTATTTTCGTGAATTTGTCGAGAACAGAAGCAACTAGAGTTCCTAGAATTAAAGCAAGGGAATATGAGGATAGTAGAATATGTGGAAAAGTTTATAGAGCAAAGATTGGTTACTAATTAACCCTATAAACATGATCTAATTGTTAATAAAAATTTTGCAATACTTAACGTATACTGTAATATAAAAACATAAGTCAATAACGATGACAATATAAAATACATAGAGAAGGTAACTAACTTTTCATGATACTTCTTCTTTGTATTAATCAAGAGGACTAACTAATTATTGAAGAACAATTACAATGTGAGAAGAGAATAAATGTGTAGGTTTGATTATTTTCTGTAGGTTGTGAAAAATGTAAGTGTGACGTCCTGGTGCCTGAGAGTAACAATGTCAAATCTATCTATTAAATAAAATATTTTTTTAAAATATACTACCGTGGAACATTTCATCCCTTACTAACATACATTCAGTATTCTGAGGCACAAGTTGACTATCTAGATATATGCACCAGTTTAAGTTAACTACAAAATACAATTCTTCTGCCATTATTCAAAATATACAAAAGTCATCTTATTCTAATCCTCGTGGAACATATCCAAACAGGCGTCCAGAGGCAGATCTCCATCATAATATGGGGAATTGGATTAGGGGTGAGCTCCAATAACTCAATAAAACAAATGGTAATACATTTACACAAAAGATGTTTTGAAAACCAATAAATACAGCTTATGAAACTACAGTTTAATTTATACCAATTTCAGTACTTTTACTAATCATTCAATAATCTCAATTATCACTATTAGATCAATAGTACGCTAAATATTGTACTCAATCATCCAACACTCACACAAATAAGTTTAAACTTATATTCGAAATTTTAATGTAAAATTTTATTATTTTAATAATATAACCCTACTACATGCAGACGCCTAAACAGAGACCAAGGAGGCAGTAAGGACACCACTACCTTTATGAAAGGGGAATTATAGTTATATCAGTAAATGGTATATAGTAAATAGTTTAGTATCCACTCGATTTAAGAGTAGGGTTCCTATCAATAAACAGTAAGTAGTGATAATAATCATAACAGTAATTCTAGTAATTCCCCTCCTAAGTACCGATAGACGTATTTACTAAATATTTTAGTTATTAAATTTTTTTATTAGTCTTTTTTATTCTTTCTTAATTATTCATCTAGACTTCATCTTTTATCCATAATTCCCTTAATTAACTTTTTTTTAGCTCTATTAATTTTATTTCATTTTGATAATTTATCTCTTTTATTTTTTTAATTATTTTTTATATATAATTTTTAATTTTATTTTGATAATTTACTTCTTTTATTTACTTTATTCTACTTTTCTTGATTTATTTTGTTAATTATTTTAAAACTAGTATAGTTAATTCATTTTTTAGATTTAATTTATTTTAAATTTATTTTTTTTTTCAATTTTGCTCTTTGTAGAAAACTAACCCACATGGAGATATATATATTTTTTTTTCTTTTCCAAACCCGTACCTTCCCGATTCGTTTATGTTTTTCCATCTTATCATCCTTCAGTAAACAGTTTATCAAATGTAAGTATACACAAAAATTCATCCAATTTATAGATTTTAAACCAAATGGACACATGACACACACACATTCACTCAATACTAAAACCGTAATGAAAACTAAATTTATTCATAATACATGTATAAAACACCATTACATGCATAAAATATATTACTTAGGTCTTACCTTCTTGAAGAATTTAAAAACAACCTACACACGTGAACAAATTAACTCCAAATCACTAGAAAACACAGACAGGTTGCCAACACTGTCAACAGTGGGTTACAATTTTTTTTTGTGAAACCAATGATTTCTGGAAGTAGATTTGTCACTGAAGTTTGAATTAAATGAAGCTAGATCCTTATTTATTTTTTAATTTAATTGTGGCAATTTAAAATGTGATGTCTTAAATAAAGAATCCATAGCTATTTGGGACATAATTTTATTATACTTATTAGATTTTTTACTTAATTCATATAAAATACTTATGAACATTAATTTTATTAGTTTTATGGCTGCCATTAAGTACAAAATGAGTCACTTCAAATAAAATTTACTTTTAACTTTAATCTTTGTGCGGAAGAACTCATTAGCCATTTACTTCGAAATGTAAGAAACCATTTTGTTGAGATAATGTTAAATATTAATCATGCTGCATTTTATTTTTTTGAATTGTAAGTAATGAAAACTTGATCTTCTGGTCCTTTTAATCTAAAAAATCTTCTAATAATTTACATAGTTTTACAACTTTTTTTTAATTTTTAGAAGATGAGATTTATGAGAATTCAGAATTTTGGATGAAGATGGTGAGTGCTATTGGAACAATGAAGCTCAAAAGAAAAAGTGAATTAAGGAAAATTAGATAGATAGAAATAGCTTTGAATATTTTCTACTAACTACTTTATAATTTCATAATTTTTGTCTTTAAAGACAAATTTAATGATAACGGTTAACCAAGTCTACCCTCTTTACATTTCTTTACCATACCATACATGTATATATAGTTATTGCCTTGATAATGGATTAAAATTAGATAATTAAGTGTTAATTACTTCAGAATATAAATAAATTTGTCGACCACACAAGTATGACACCATAAAATTTTGTCAAAAAATTATAGAAACAAAATTTAAAAGATCACAATCACTTAATAATTTTTTATTTCAAATTAGTAATTTAAGAATAAAAAGTACATAACAAAAATTAGCTAATTTTTTATGTACACATGTGATTTATATAAAAAGTGCGTGGTAAAGTTGAATTTTTTTGATTTTGTCATAATAATATTATATAAGAGAACTTCATCAGTCCCAGCGCCAGGTGGTAGAGGCGCTGACGCGGGAGGCCACGTGGGCGATCCACGTGCGAGCGATCGAACGGCTGAGGTCCGTTCTCGCGCGCACAGACGACGAAGATTGAATCGCACACGGACGTCCCAAATTGAATCGCGATGAACAGCCCAGATTCACTCCCTATTTAATCGCGATCAGACGGTTCAGATCAAAAGCGATGGACGGTCTAGATCAAAAGTGGATGGGTATAAATAACCCCATCCGCACCCAAACCCTAACCCTTGCCGCCAAAACCCCTCGCCGGAGAAGACAGCCCAGCCACCAGAGAGCCGACCGTTGCCACCCGCCGCTGCACTGGAACCTTTTCCGACCGCCAAAAGAGGTAAAAAATTTTCCTCGCACGAAATTCAATTTTAAACCCACCCATGGCCAAATCAGAGTGAAAGAACCAGCCAATTGACCAGAAAACACCGTCGAAGCCCAGTGTCATCACCGCAGGAAATTTCACAAACCGCCTCCGATGAGGCTCTTCCCGATTCCTGTATTGCATAATTTTTTCACTGTTGTGATCACTGTTTCCTTCTCTACAGGTTGACCAGAGCAAAATGCCCAACCGCAACATGAGCCGGAGGAGTCGTCGTACCAGAGAGCCCCACCGCCGGTGAGTTTCGATTTTCTACATTTTTTCAGCCAACCGATGGCCCTAAGTGTGTTTTCTCACAGGTACTGATGTAGATTTGGCTGAATTCGATCAAAAACGACTAAAAATAGCCAACTCGAGGTAGATCACCTCCTCAAGCAGTGAACACCGTCGCCGAAGCACAACGGAGCCACTGTGCTGGATTTCTGAAATTGGTCGAGTAGGCCCTGGGACTGATTTTTGGGTTTATTTGGGACATTTGTAAGTATCGTAAGTGCGTTTCAGTTCTCGAAGAAAAATTCAGGGAACCTAGGAACCGCCCGTAGGCGCAGTAAACCATTTAGTTTTTTGGTGTCAAATCAAGTAAGGACCCCTCACCCTATTTCTTATCATGGAATTGAAGTTTGAATAAATAATAATACGGTATTTTGTACAAATTAAATAGATGTGCATAATTAATTTCGGATTGCTAATGGAGCCCGAACCTAACATTGTTCTCTATTGATTTCTGTTGATTGATTTTGCAGTCTAAAAGCATGATGGTTTCTGGTTTGTCTATTTTATTATTTAAATGCATGTATTATTGTCTTACTTGACCACTGTTTGATTTTGGGATCTAAGATATGATTGCATTACCGGATGCATGTTTATTTGTTTATGTAATTATATTTGATTTGATAACGGAGACTAAGAAAAAATAGGAAAGGGGTGTGATCTAATAAATAGATAAGATGAAAGTCTCACTAGATATCCTGGGAGATGGTGGACAAACCAGGTTCATAGGGAACCCTACTGTGATCGTTGTCTCATACCGAACGGGGTATGGAGACTTGGTAATTTGGCGCTCATACTGAACGAGGTATGGGGACGGCTCACTTCACTCTCATATCGGACGGGGTATTGGGGTTTAATGTCTTGGCACTCATACCGGATGGGGTATGGGGTCGGCTATGTAATTAAGACTGTTAAGGGAAAGGGTTCACGTGTAGTGGGGACACCCCTATAGATCCCCATGGATACTAATAGGCTAGTGAAATGAGAAACGATTACGATTTCGTTTATTGTTAATAAATATGAATTTATGATATGTTCTATGTTGATGGTCGTGCATGAAGTTATGATCTGTATGATATTATTGCTTGTATAATTTGTTTTCATAAATTCCTTAATGGTAAGTAAAAGAGTAAATGGTTTTATTTTAAATAAATGTATTGGTTTAAATCTAATGCTCCATTAGTTGTTTTGATTTTCTACCAACCTTTGCTTCTGTGTTGGTGATATAGTGTGATGTCCTTACTGGGCTAGTGTAGCTCACCCCTTATTTAACCATTTCAGATCAAGATGACCTGGTTCCCGAGCCCAATCCGCAAGAAGATTGCGAGTAGATGCTAAATACTTTATATTTTCCTTTACTTTTCTCATTTCTCGTGTTTCTTTTAGAGATTTCATTCCGTGATGTTTGTTTAGTACTTTTAAGTTATTGTGTAAGAGATGTAAACCTTAATCTTTTATTCGCTTTCGCACTTAAATTATTATATATTCCCCTTTGGATTTTCGGGGTCGTTACAGTTTACATATTTATTAAATCAAAATGATTTCCAAAATTTATTCCTTTTAGTATTTTAAATTAGCTTTACTTAAGTATTATAGATTATGGCTAAATTAATCAACTTATCAATTACTTATCCAATCAAATTTAATTCTTATTAATTATTTATTCGATCAAATTAAATTCTCTTTAATTTCGTATTCAATCAAATTCAACTCTCCTAACTATCATAATTACCTAATTCTTAATTAAATTTTAATTTATTTATTCTTCTCCCATATATACACACACACATACATATGCTTATATATTTATGTACACACAATACATACCCATTTATTATGTACATATTCATACATAGATATCATATTATTTCATTGTTTTTAAAAAAATTATATTATAAGATACAATTATATAATTATAATTATAAAACTTATAAAATTACTTATATAAAAAAAATTTCCCTTCATTTATATTTATGACATATATATATATTGTGTTAATCATACTTATCTTTATTAAAAACGATTTCTATATATATAAACTATACATGCGATAGTTTGAAAATACCTCCGAGTTAATTTACCTTTGCATGTATTTTAAAATATATAATAAGATTAAGGACATAGTTTAGAGTCAAATAAAAAAAGAATGGATAAAAATAAAGGAGCTAGAATAAGCATGAGAAAAGGTGGGAATCTTCAAAATGAAGTAGTATGATGAAAAGTGGTAACTATTAGTAAAATGACATACTGAAAAAAGACAACTTTTAGATGAAGTGACGTGAAAAGTGATAACCTTTTAAATAAAGTGACATGTGAAAAGTGATAACCTTTTAGATGAAGTAACATGTAAAAAGACCTTTTAGATAAAACTGCATGTGAAAAGTGATAACCTTTTAGATAAAATGACATGTAAAGAGTGGTAACCTTTTAAGTGAAGTGATATGATGAAAGATGACAACTTTTAGATGAAATAATAAGATGAAATGGTGGAAACCTTTCCCTTGTGGCTCCCCACTCCATTAAATAGGGGATAGGAGAAGGGAGGAAGAGACATTCTGGATGAGAAAAAAATAGTGAAAAACATAAAAGTGAAGGAAGAAGAGGAAATACGAAGTGTGTGATTTTTAAGAGTATTTTGTGGTTTTAAATAAAATCCTTAAGGAAACTCTGCTAAATTTATGAGAGCGGAGAAAGAAGAAGAGAAGAGGAATAAGGCTCACAATCAAAAGGGGTAAGCTTTTTCTTAAGTTTTAAAGTTCAGTTTCTCTTTAATTTTTAAGATTAGTTTTTAAGCATTGTGTTGGATATTTTTAAGTAAAAAAAGTGACCAAAAATCATTCCAAAACTCTGTCAAATTTTTACAGACAAAAGTCATAAATAAAGCCAAAACTCTGCCAGAATTAAGACTACGACTGCTAAGGACCTAAGGTAAATGGATATTATGGATTCATAGCCTATTTAGTTTTAAGATATTTTACGTATTTTAAGTATAAAAATGTGTTATGTTTAATTTATCTTCCGTATTTGCTAAGTAAGTATTTGTTTAAATTTTACTTTGATATAAGTGTTATTTTGTTTTGTGTTTTCAAAATGTAGTTTTGATATGTGTGCATTACTCATTATGGAAAGAAGTTATTCTAAAAACACCTACATTATGGTAGGCTTCAATCTAGTTGTACATAATCGTTTCATGTTCAAGTATATTGGCGAAGTGATAAGTGTGTACCCACACATAACCGTTCTGTGTTAAGGTGTATGGAAAAATAGTATGATTTGCGTGCCCTAACGGTTCTGTGTTCGGGGGATAACAATGTTTCAAGATACTCATGTATGTCGTTCCGTGTTCAGGTACCTCGAGAACCAGTGATAAGTATCTGTGCCTACACATAATGTATGGTAACTAATTGATCCTCCATAATAGTGACGAAGTATACAACATGAATCTATTTTCTTATTTGTGCCTTCGTCTTCTGATTCGTATCTGTTTTGGAAAGATTGTATGATATATGTTTTGTTGTGTGTAAAGAAACTATATATTACATGTACTATGTTGTGATTTCATAATATTGCTTATTAGGATATTTTATCTCACCCCCTATCACCCTCTAGATATTTAAGATACTGCTACAGAGTAACCAGTGATACATAGGAAATTTCTGAAGTTTAGACTCTGATATTAATGTTACTATTTCATACTTTTGTTTAGTAATCTAAGTAAAAAAATTTAGAGCATCGTACATATATTTATGTTTTATATTTAAAGGATGTAATGCTTTTACGACTCTTATTATTAATAAAGTAAAGTTATTTTACTTAACTCGAGTCTATATGATTTAAGAAAGTATGCTCAGGTCATTACCCTATAAGACAGGGTATGGTCCGTGACAAGTTGTATCAGAGCACGATTATAGGACATCCCTTGAGTACGAGGCTTAGGGTTACATAAGACTCAGATAGAGTTGTGAAACATAGGAAAATATCTCTAAATTTGAATTTAGTGAATGTAGGAAATGACAAGGATACCGAGAGAGTAGGCACATCATATTTTTGGAAGACCGGATTGAGCAGAGTCTAGATAGACTCAGGTGTATACTCGAAGGCTTGGCCACGGTGGTAACTCAACACGTAGTCCATAGTTAAAGTGCTACAAATGATAATAATGCTAGTTCCAGTAACACCCAACCGATGGAGGCAAATAATGAAAAACTCATTGAAAGATTTAAGAGAATGAACCCACCATCATTTGTTAGAGCAATCGACTCGATATTAGCCGAACAGTGGATCACTAAGTTGGAAAAGATATTTAATATTCTCAACCCCACTTTAGAGCAAATGGTACAATTAGCCACATTCATGTTCAAGGGAGCAGCAGAACAGTGGTGGCACCTGAAGAATGGATCCCTGAGGACACTGATCTTTTGGGAAACATTTGGAGCAACATTCTACGAAAAGTATTTCCCTGACTTTGTTTGAGAATAGAAGCAAATAGAGTTCCTAGAATTAAAGCAAGGGAATATGAGGATAGTAGAGTCTACGAAAAATTTTATAGAGCCGGTTCGATTCGTGCCCAACTTAATAGCAGATGGAAGTCTAAGAGCCATTCAGAGAGGCCTTCGTAAAGAGATCTAGGATAAAATCTTAATTATGAAGATTAATGACTACCAATAAGCATTGGAACAGGCTCAGATTGTAGAAGAGGCTACAAACCTAGTGCCACAACAGATCTAGCGGGTTCGACCATTCATACCAAATAATAAGAGAAAGGTCTATGAGCCACAACAACTTGATAAAAGGTGAAAAACAGATCTCTTAGTCTTAGCACAAGGGCCATAATAGATATGCCCCCATTGTAGAAAGAACTGTGGTAGCAGACTCTAGTACAAGTTGATAAATGGATGCTTCAGATGTGGTAGTACTCAACACCGGATCAAAGATTAATGGATGCTTCAGATGTGGTAGTACTCAACACCGGATCAAAGATTATCCTATCAACAAAGAGCAGACCATACCAATAACTCAAGGAAGAGTGTATGCCATTACAGAGCGAGATGCTCAATCCTCTCAGGATATAATCTAAGGTATGCTCACTATCGCTAGTACCTTGGCTAAAGTTTTAATAGACCTAGGATCTACACACTCTTTTGCATCACATGAGTTTTCTCAGCATCTAAATATTGAACAGTTACCTTTATAATATGTATTAGTAGTATCTACCCTAGCTCATAAGGACTTGACCCCTAGTACAGTTTACCGAGCATGTATTGTACAAATTGGCAATAGAGAATTACCAGTAGATCTCATACTCCTAGACGTGCATGATTTTGATGTTATATTAGGAATGGATTGATTGGTAGCGTACGATTCCAATATAGACTGTCATGGGAAGATGGTGACCTTTAATGTTCCCAATGATAAGGCTTTCAAATTCGAAGAGATTAGAGAGCCCCAAAATCCATGTCTCGTATCTTGTATTCAAGCTCAACGATTACTTGAGAAGGGATGTGTAGGGTATTTGGATTACGTAGTGAAAAATAAAAGTAGAGAAGTCAATCTACAACAGATGCTAGTGGTGAAGGAAATCATAACAAAAGTGAAATAAATCTCAAACAATATAATTTTAATAATAAACTTCTAAGTATAATTAAGAGTAACCAATGTGATCCCAAAATAACAAATACTAAAGAGTAGTGTGGCCGTGAGAATGCCCGTGCCAGCGAGAAGTCCTACAACCACGAGGAAAACCAATCATGCTAGGAACAGGTTTCACCTCTTCTCAAAAAGGAAACCGCAAAAAATTCCTCTTTGTTTTCTATTTTGTCTCAAATAGGAAAGTCCAAGTACATACAAGATGGGCTTGGGGAATTAGGAAACCAAATCCAATTGCCCATAAGTCCAATTACAAGAAGTCAAGCCAAGAATTTTCAAAATACTTTTGATGGTAGTCGAATTCACCAAAATAAAATCCTAATTAATCAATAAAACTGAAACATAGTAGTGGTAAGAAGGGTGGAATCAACAGGGAGTCAAAAATTAATTTTCTTCCTCGATCAATAATGGAAAAGTAAACAAGAGGGGGGGTTTGTAGAACTAATTACACGAAACATAAAATGAAAAATAAGTAAAATGAAGTTGAGCGAAATCTCAGCTGCAAGTTAAAATCTAAACAATTATAAAGAGGATTCCTAGTTAACGAAATAGCCAACTGCAGTAACGTAATTGATCATGTATGCAAGGATTAGTTTTATTTAAGGTATTACAAACAAGTTATAGCGGTAAAAAATGTTCTGTCTACTAATCTTTTCCTATTTTTAAACTGGCCAAATAATGTTCATTGATTAGCTTTTTCACTGTCAATCAGTCCTGGGAATGTCCATAAGATTTAACTTGCCAATAGTCTTAAAAACTAGAAAAACCTTATTCAAGTTGCCAAATTCATTGGCATGAACTGGCAATCAAGATTACTTACCTCAGCATGGCACTAATCACTTTTAAGTATCATAATCACACAATAATTATGGATTTAAGAGATTCAACCAGCTATTTACAACTTCTAGACATGTTCGACAGGCTCTATCCAAATTAGTTCAAAGTAACAAATATATGTAAACACAGGAAATAAATAAATACTAAGGATTGAACAAAACATGAATCAAATCAATTAGATCTCACAAATACATCACTAGAGTTCACCAAATCTTAACTAGGAAAAAGAAAATAAATCAACCACTCATGGTGGACTTTTTAACACAAATGAGTTCTTGAAGAGTAAAGAGAAGAAGAAAGATAAAGAAGAAAAAATTGAAGAAAAAATGATCCTTCCACTTTGGTAGCTACCTATTTTATAACCGTCGGGAGTCCAAGTTTTCTTTTTTTTCTTCATTTTTGATCATGTTCCTTGATTTCAACATATCTGTATCTTTACATAATTATTTCCTAATGATTTTCGGCTCTTGGATCACAGCAAGGAGGATATCTCCTCAAATATTTAAAAAGCCTACTTTTTTTAACCGCACTGCAAGTGGATGTGCAAGCCTCGAGCAAGGTTTATTTTCATTACACACGATCCTTTTAAATTTAAATGTTGCCTTTACCTTGGCCAAGGCTTAGCAGGTCATAAATTGGTTCCCATTCTGCTTACTTGGCTGCAAGCCATGCAATTCAATTTTTGATGTTTGAAAAATAGCTACAGTTCCTAAAAGATGGTTATAAGTGCAATTCGATTTTTTAAATATCTCATTTGGGTTGTTTGAAATGATAGAGATAAATGAAAGTGTGTGAGTAAAAAATTGTTAAAGGTACATGTGTAGTGTAACTAACCTTGGCCAAGGCATGTGTATATAGAATCATGTGGCAGATATGAAACTAGCTATTTAGGGTGCCTAATACAATATGCAGAGTACTACTTTCCCTACATTTAAACTACACATTATCCCCAATGTGTTGCAAGTTTAAGAGGAGGCAAACAAACAGAACGTAGAATAGAAGATAAAAGGGAAAAAATAAAAAATCTTGAGTAAAGTAGAGAAGAGAAGACTCCCATGTCTTCATCTGTTGTGAGTTCATTTGTTTAAGTTTCTAGTTTAGGTGATCAATTATGTTAGGGTGTCGATTTTTTTGTGCAGTTTCCTCAAGAAGCCTCCATGTTGTGCAAGGTGCAATCTATCATACGGATGTGCAGCAATGTATGGTTCAAGAATCTTTGAAATTGGGCGGTGGAGGAGCTAGGGTGGCTTGTGCTTGGCTCGTGCTGCTTATTGTAGATTCTTCTATCATGTGGCATAAGAGGTCCAGGTAGGGTAAAGCAGGGGAGGCCATATTTCAGTTCCAGGAGGCCCATGTCACCCAAAGATCGAAGATTGAAAAGTTCCTGAGGGCAAGTGATGTGTAGGTCCATCTCATCAACATTGAATTGGGTAGTGAAGGCGGTGATTCTGGTGATGACTGAGCCTAGGATTAATGACTACCAAGAAGAGATAACATTAAAAAATTGTGACATGAACCAATACCTTAGGTTCACCTAGTGTCGCTGGTACATACGCAAAAGAAAGTACAGCTCTATTTTAGAGATGATGCTTGGTGCATCCCTACGACCTAAAAAAGAGTAAAACAAAAATTGTTAAATATATTTCATGCATGGGTCATATAAGTAGGGATATTTAGACTTGCTAGGGTCATATGAATCATAGTGGTTGAGGCAAAAATCATAGTATGGGTGTTCTGCTTCCCATTAAAAGAACCCCAGTGCATCATTAAATTTAACAATGGAGAGTCAGAAGTGCCCGCCTTGGAGAAGTAGGAGATGAGGTTTGGGGTGTGGAGATTGAATTTGGTCAGCTTATAAAAGTGGAAAGTGGTGTAAAATTCTCTAACTAGTTCGATGTAGGTAGCAACATCCACCGCAAAGAAGTTGGCCCAACTGATGGCGTAAACTAGATTCAAAACACCAATTTTGATGCTAAGGCTGTCAAGAGTGGGGTCTTGTATGGATTTGTTGAGAATAATGGGTAGTATCCAAATTTCCTCATACCGTTGTTTCTCCATATCATCTTCGATGTGAGATGTCATCGGAGTCTATTTTCATAAGTTGGTGGATGGGTTGGCCTCACTCAGGATCTCTTTGGTGCTCGCTTTGGTGTGCATTCTTCTATAACAGGTTCACTAGGAGTAGTTAGAGGGGGGTCTCGATTTTCGGTTGTCTGACCTATTCTGACATCGAGAGTGGTTATGTGGGTTGGCAGTGAGTTGGAGATGTTAATTATGGGGCTTCAGGGAGTAGGTTTGTTGCTTGTGTTTGTCAGCAAAGTAGGTACGACTGGTGGGGCTGGTTTGGAGGTTCCTTTGGTGCGAAGGTGTGCGAATGGCCGGAGGCCACTAGTTTTTTGAGCGAATCTCTTGCATCTCATTATCGATGGTTGTTGAGGGTAGAGTTATGTGAGATTTATGGATGAAGAGTTAGAAGGGGAAGATTGGAGGTTGAGAGGGCAAGAGATAGGAGAGGTTAGGGTTTGATATCGGGGGTGGGTGTTTGAAATTCAAAGTGGGCCCCAAGTGACGATAGCTTAGGGGAAGGGAAGTTTAAGTTTTACTGATGGCTTTTTTTATTTTCTTTAGGTTTGTGTATCTTTTGCTGGTTGAGTGTAAGCCTAGGGCAAGAATTAGGGATGGTTTAGTCTGTGACATCCCAAATGCTATTCAAGGCATGATGGTGTCAAATACAGAAACAGATTATGAGTGCATGATAAAGATTATATGCAGCAGAGCAAATTGCTACAAATCCCTTACAAAATATATGAGTTTCATTTACACATATATATAAATAAGGCCAGAAGTGACAACAAAATACAAAATATCAAAATACAAAAAAAGCCACTTCTATCATTATGCTATTGAACTCATCAGAGTGTGAGAACAATCATGCACTCAAGGTTTGTTGATCCACAGGATCCTCATAGACTTCAAGAGGTAGGTCAGTGGACAGTTCCTCACTATCTTTCTCATCTGGGGGGCATGGAAAGAGTGAGTTTCATATGCTCAGTAAGAAAAATAATATTTAAATAATATCGTAAGATTTAAAAGGTGAATAATTATATCATAATTTATTACCATTATGTCATGTCAGAGTTTTATCCTGCATTATAAAAATAATTTATTTATTAAGACAATGTTATAGTCACCACGATAAAAATCAAACATCATACTTGACAATAGAGAAAATCAAATAAATCATGAAATGCTCATATTTTTGTGTCGTGCTTCACAAAGTTGCTTCCATCTCTGAGGGCAGATACGGATTTCCAACTACCCATGTTGAATAACTAGATCAGATATAGATAAAGTCAATTTGCTCAAGCACATTTCAGGCTTGCTAAACCATGGTACGACTATGACCACAGTCGTATCAACCATAGTGGTCCTATTAGATATTCTATAGCCACGATAGTACTTAGCCAAAGGTGACCCCTGATAGATATTCGCATCACCGCTCTCGTCAGAAGGTACACTGTCATCCACACAGAGCAGTCCTCTCACATCTTTTCAAACCATATGGGGGAGGGGAAAACAGATACCCCTCAGAGTAAAAAGCTTAACGAGACACTTTTGATCTATTATTCATGTCAATACGAATACATACACACTTCGGACCATTCAGGCTTCATTCCACTTTTCTTTTTTTATTATTTTCTAGATAACATCACCGATTTCATATTATTTTATTTACATGCAAATCATCAAGTGCCTATAAATCATATAGCGTGCTTGAAATCAAGAATAATTCACTTTATTAGAATGACTAAACATAGAACATGCAAACTACACAAAATCACATATTCATTTTTTTAATTTTTCTATAAATGCACCTTAAGACAATTAAAGAAATACTCAACTCCTGACCAAAACCTCGAAGTTTTTCTACACCGTTCTTCTTCTTCTACTCTTCTTCTCTCTTTAGTTCACTCACTCTCTCTCTAAACTTTTTGATGGTGGAAGGATGTAATAGAAGTGAAGAGAAAATGGGAGGAAGGGTGCTTATTTATAGAAAATAGGGAATATTAAATTTGCACCAAGTGGCAAAATCTAATAAAAAGAGAGAGTGTCGAATGGTAAATGATGATTTGATGTGGCACAAAAAATGAAGGAAATTTTTTTCCTCTACTGACAACGGCACACCCCAAATGGCAGCACACAACCCAAGGAGGGTAGTGGCACACTACCCGAGGAGACAGTGTGCCTCACCCGGTAAGTGCGCACTGCAGGCCTAGCCTAGAGGTGTCGGGCTACCCTGCGAGTGTAGAGATCATATAGCACGCTGGGGCACCACGCGTAGGCCTATTGTGCTCAGACCCCAGGCACAGAGGCCTATCTATGCAGGCTTGCTGCATGGATGGCGCACGCACAGTGTGCAACGCTTGATCATATCCATGTGCAATGCGACGTGCGTGGATGGGCTCGCTTGCGCACAACAAGATGTGCGTGCAAGACTGACCTCATGCCTTACACAGATGGGACGTGCGCACTATGCGCACGTCCTGTGCATGGTCGCGCACACACTGCAAGCGGTGCCCACTCTAGCATCCCTCTCCCATGGGTGTTTTCCTGCAAAATTTTCCCCCCTTTTTCTGTTTTCCTGCAAAATCAAGTCATAATGAAGTAAACAGTGATTCATGCATTCAAAACCATAAAATAAATAGATCAGATACCATAATGCATTTAAAATTGTAAAATAACTAAAACGTCAATTGACCGAAAATATATCAGACTCCGACTCCATTAGCAACCTTAATTAATTAACATATCTATTAATTCACAAAATGCCGTTTTATTATTTATTGAGCTTTAATACCGTGATAGGAAATAGGGTGAGAAATCCTTACTTGTTTCAGAGTCTGAAATCGGCTCTACAATGCGCCTACGGGCTGTCCCTAAATTTCCTGTATTTTCTCCGGGAAATTGAAACGCACTACCGGTACCTGCACGTGTCCCAAAAAACCCCAAATCAGACCCAGGGCCCCTTTTTGGCCAATATCAGAATTCCGACACGGCGGCTCCGCCGTGCTCCGGCGACAGCACTGCTGCCCGCGGCAGCGATCCGCCTCGGGTTAGCCGTTTTCGATCGAATTTGGCCAAACTTGCATTGGTTCCTGTGATAAAACAACCCTAAGATGCTCGGTGGGCCAAAAAATCACGAAAAACTGAGACTTACCGGCGGCGGAGCTATCGGGTGCGGTGGCTTCTCCGGCACAAGTTGTGATTTGATGTTTTGCTCCGGTCAACCTATAGAAAAAAAGACGGTGATTACAGTGGTGTAAAAATTGCATCAAACGAGAATCGGAAAGGGCCTTATCGGAGGCAAAAATCGAGGGAAGCTGCGGCTGCGCCGTTGGACTTCGGGGGTATTTTCGGCCGATTAGCCAGTGGTTTGGCTCCGATTTGGCCATAAGCGGATTCAGCATCGAAAAACGAGCCAAGGGGAGAAAATTTACCTCGTTTGGCGGTCGGAAAACCCTCCGGTGCGGCGGCGGCTGGCTCCTCCGGTGACTGGTTCTTCTTCTCCAGCGAGGGTACTGGTGGCTAGGGTTTGGGGTCGGGTGTGGGTGAGGTTAATTATAACCTTCTCCTTTTAATCTCAGCCGTCTATCACGATTTAATCTGGGCTATCCGATCGCGATTAAAATAGAAGTAAATCTGGGACGTCCATCGCGATGTGATCTGGGCCGTCCGTGCGTGATTCAATCTGGGCCATCCGCACGCGTGAGATCTGGGCCATCTGCGCGCGTGAGATCTGGACCGTTCGATCGTGTGCACACGGATCGCCCACGTGGCCCCCCGCGTCAGCTTCCTTGCCACGCAGCATGTTCTGGTTGGCCAAGGCTACTAACTGGGCTGCTGACGTGGCACAACTTTCCTAAATTGCGTTTTGACCCCCGGTTTCCGATTTTCTTTTCAAAAACACCCCCAGAATCCAAATTTTCACCCCTTTTTCCCAAAATCAATTCCAATTAAATCCCAAAAATAATTTTACCCCATTTTATCATTATTATTATTTTTATTTTTATTAAATTAAATTAAATTAAATTAAAACCTTATAAATTAAATATTGAAAAATTAAACTAAAATTCTAATATAAATTAAAATAAATTAAAAAATAAAAATAATAAATTTGGGTGTTACAACTCTCCCCTCTTTAAAGAAATTTAGTCCCCCAAATTTGCCTCTTACTCTTGGTTGAACAAATCGAGATACTGGGCTCTAAAATCTGATTCTAGCTCCCAGGTAGCCTCCCTTGGCGTGTGGTTCTGCCACATGACCTTTACAAATGATATTTCCCGGTTGCGGGGTATCCTGCTCTTTCGGTCCGTGATACCAACTGGTACTTCTTCATAAGATAAGTCCTCTTGGAGTGGAAGCGGTTCATGAGCCAAGACGTGAGAGGGGTCCGGGTTTTACTTACGTAGCATGGATACGTGGAACACATTATGGACCTTGGAGAGCTCTGGAGGCAGTGCTAGTCTGTAGGTAGCAGTACCAATCATGTCTAAGATTTCAAAAGGTCCAATAAATCGGGGGTTCAATTTTCCCCTCCTGCCGAACCTACTAATTCCCTTGAAGGAGTGACCTTAAAGAACACCCGGTCGCCTTTCTCAAACGCTAGATCTCTCCTTCGGGTGTCCGCATAACTCTTTTGCCTGCTCTGAGCCATCTGAATGTTCTTTTTTATTTTAACTATTTTAGACGTGGTCTCCTCTACCAACTCTGGGCCGAACAATCTTCTATCGCCCACTTTTTTCCAACAAATCGGTGATCTGCACAGGCGCCCATATAACGCCTCATATGGAGCCATGCCGATGCTTGCTTGGTAGCTATTGTTGTAGGAAAACTCTATCAGGGGTAGATGGTCGTCCCAATGGCCCCCGGAGTCAAGGACACATGCTCGGAGCATATCCTCAAGTGTACGAACTGTCCTTTCTGATTGTCCATCAGTCTGAGGATGGAAGGCAGTACTGAGAGACAGCTTTGTTCCCATGGCTTGCTGAAAGCTACTCCAAAATCGAGAAGTGAACCTGGGGTCCTGTCAGATACCACTGTTACTGGAACTCCGTGCAATCTGACTATTTCTCGGATATACATTCTTACCAACTTGTCCAAGGAGTCGGTCATTCTGATGGCCAAGAAGTGGGAAGATTTGGTAAGCCGTTCAACAATTACCCAGATGGCGTCATGTCCTGAACGTGCCTTGGGTAATCCCGTTACGAAGTCCATGGTGATGTGTTCCCACTTCCACTCCGGAATCGGTAACGGCTGAAGTAGCCCACCTGGGCGCTGATCCTTTGCCTTGACCTGCTGACATACCAAGCACTTGGATACAAAGTCGGCTATGTCTCTCTTCATCCCATTCTACCAAAACCGGGGTCGCATGCCTTGGTACATTTTGGTACTTCCTGGATGCATGGCAAACTTCGAGCTATAGGACTTTGTCATGATGTCTCTCTTTAACTCACTGTCATTTGGGACACACACTCTATCTTGAAAACGGAGTAATCCATCGGCAGAGATTCAGAATTCTGAGCTCACTCCCTATTCTGCATCTTTCTTGCGGGCTACCAGGGTGGGGTCGACTAACTGGGCTTCCCTTATTCTCTAGATTAACTCGGGCTGGACTGTCAGGCGGCCCAAACATGTGACTTTTCTCAAGTCCTGAAGTCGAACCTGTTGTGTGGCCCTAATTTGCCTGCATTCTGAAACCATCAAATGGGCTAAGATACCTGCACTTTTCCTGCTGAGAGCATCTGCTACCACATTGTCCTTACCCGGATGGTATAAGATATCACAATCATAGTCTTTAAGGAGTTCCATCCACCTTCTCTGATGCATGTTGAGATCCTTCTGAGTGAATATGTGTTTCAAACTCTTATGATCGGTATAGATTTGAAAGGTCTCTCCGTATAAGTAGTGGTACCAGGTTTTCAAGGCGTGTATAATTGCAGCAAGCTCCAAGTCATGGGTGGGATAATTCTTCTCATGATTCTTTAACTGCTTGGACCCATATGCTATGACTTTTCCATGCTGTATCAGGACACAACCCAGACCTAGATAGGAGGCATCACTATAAACTGTATATCCCCCCGATCCACTCGGTAAAGCCAGTACAGGTGTAGTAGTCAGCCACTTCTTTAATTCTAAAAAACTTCTTTCGCAGTCCTTATTCCACTCAAATTTGGCATTTTTCTTTGTGAGTCGGGTTAGAGGAGCGGCTAGGCTGGAGAATCCTTCAACAAACCTGCAGTAATAACTTGCCATCCCCAGGAAACTCCGAATTTCCTTAACTGATGTCAACTTCTCCCAGCCAAGTACCGCTTCAACCTTTTCGGGATTCATTGATACTCCTTCCTTCGATATGATATGTCCTAGGAAGGCGGTCTGCTCAAGACAGAATCCACACTTACTCAACTTTGCATATAACTTCTTGTTTCTGAGGACCTGCAAAACTTGGGCAAGATGGTGAGCATGTTCTTCTCTGCTTTTTGAGTAGACTAAGATGTCATCGATGAACACGATAACAAATTGATCCAAGAACTCTCTAAAGACCCTGTTCATCATATCCATAAAGATTGCTGGGGCGTTGGTTAGCCCAAATGGCATGACTAGGAACTCATAGTATCCGTACCTGGTTCGAAAGGCCGTCTTGGGGATGTCTTCTGTTCTTATATTCACCTGATGGTAACCTGATCGCAGGTCTATTTTAGAGAAGACCTGTGCACCCTGCAGTTGATCGAAGAGGTCATCAATTCTGGGAAGGGGATATTTGTTCTTGATCGTGACCTTGTTCAATCCTCTGTAATCAATACACAGTCTCAACGTTCTATCTCCCTTCCTTGCAAAAGTGACTTCGGTATCCCAAGGGGACACACTGTGTCTAATAAAACCACTATCTTGCAATTCAGTGATCTGTTTCCTCAGCTCTTCCATCTCAATGTGGTTCATGCGGTAAGGAGCAACCGAAATGGGCTAGGTGCCTAGCTATAAGTTTATAGTGAACTCGACTTCCCTGTCCACTGGCAGTCCAGGTAGTTTGTCCGGAAATACATCTGGAAAGTCTCGGACTACCAGAATCTCTTGGATACAAATTTCCTTCTTGGGCTTGCCTAGTTAGAGAAAATAGCAAGATTAAGTTACTAAAAAATTAAGAAAACTCACCATCAAGGAATAAGTACTAAATGATTTTATTAATTTGTAAATGGCTCCTCATTAGGAGGATTAAATACAACCTTCTCGTTAAAGCAATCTATGGTGGCGTGATGCGCCGCTAACCAGTCCATTCCTAAGATTACATCAAAATCCCCCGTGTCTAACCCTATCAAGTCTACACTCAGTTTCCTATTTGCTATCTCCACGGCACAAGCCCTATAGATAACTTCCCCTAATAATGTTTCACCCCCAATAGTAGACACAAACAACAATGAATCAAGTTTATCAGGTGATACATTAAGTTTGGAAGCAAAAACATGTGAAACAAATGAATGCGATGCACCAGTGTCAAATAAAACATGAGCAATATGGTCACAGATAGTGTACATACCCTGTACCACGTCTGGATTAGCGTCGGCATCCTGTTGGGTAAGGTTGTAAACCCTGCCCTTAAAAGGAGGTCTTCTTTGGTTCTGGTTCCTCGGGCACTCTCTCACATAGTGCTGGGCACTACCACATATGCGACAGGTGTTGTTGAGGCGGTAGCATAGTCGGTCCCCTTGATCCTTGCCACAGTGCTGGCAGATCTTTCCACGTGCTGCCCCTGGAGCCTGAGGAGGGGCCTGAATCACTAGTCTGGGCCTCTTATTTGGTTGGACCGGCGCAGTAGGTGCTGGTCTGCAGGGTGGAGTCGAGGGTCGGTGACTCCCTGCTGACTGAGGAAGGGTGTTGAAACTTCTCTCCACAATCTGTGTCTTTGCTAAAACGGCTGAGTATGTCTTGAGCTCCAGTACCAATAAGTGTTGTTTGATCTCTGGGCAGAGGCCCCACTGGAATCTCCTGGCCTTCCTGCCCTCATCCATCAATGTCTCCGGGGAGTATCGGCCCAGCTTTAGGAACTTACGAGCATATTCTGATACCGTCATGTTTCCTTGGACCAGCTGAACAAACTCCATCTCCTTCAGGTGTCGGATGTGCTCAGGGAGATACTCCGCATGGAAGGCCACTAAGAACTGCTCCCAAGTGGCTGGTGTAGGCAGGGTGGCCTGCTTGAGCTCCCACCAACGACTTGTTTCCCCTACCAGCATGTAGGAAGCAAGGGCAGCTCTCTGCTCAGGAACCACTCCCAAGGTCTTGAAGGCTCTCTCAGTCTCCCCCAACCAGTACTGGGCATCTTCGAAAGAGGATCCCCCTATAAAAGTGGAAGGGTTCAGCCTCCTGTACCTCTCTATGTAGCCTGGGTCGATCAAGGAATGAGCTGAGTCCCGTGGAAGAGGGACTGGGCCCGGCTGGGGATAGACTGGGGGGCCCTGTGGTGGCACCTACTGAAATGATGGGGGTACCAGATTGTACTGTGGCGGTGCTGGACAGTACGGTGGCTAGGGCACCGGTTCATACTACGGCAGTAGTGCCAGGTGGTACTGTGGTGGAGCAGGCTCGTGCCGGGGTGGCTCGGGATCCGCTTGCTGTAACGGTGGCTCAACCCGTGGTAGTGGGAGAGGTTCGGGTAACTCCCTTCTCTCCTCTTGACCTTGCTGGACGGCCTTGATCCTTTCCAGCATCTCAAATATTCTGTCCACATCTTCCCGAAGCGAATCATCCCAGGCAGCTCGGTTTAGTGGGGGTCTTCCTCTCCTCATTTCTTTGCACCTGCATTTCACACGGAAGAGTTGAGTAACGATTTATCGATGGGTATTTCTCTAAGCATTATTGTGTAAGGGATGAGTCTGAGGAACGCGGCTCTGATACCAACTGTAATGGCCCCAGAAATTCAAATGAAGATGTATGTATTAAAAATTTTAAATGCAGAAGCGAAATAAAAATTCTGATTAACATCCCTTACACAATAACCATAAACGTATTCAACGTATGAAAGAATAAGCTAATTAAAAGAAATACTTGAAATAAAAACTATAAATAGAACTATAAAATCTTTAGGCGTCTAACTCGCCGTATTCCTACGGAACGGGCTCGGGAACCATGTCTTCCTGATCTAAAATGGTTAAGTAAGGAATGAGCTACACTAGCCCAGTAAAGACATCACACTATCTCACTGCCATAGAAGTAAAGGTTGGTAGAAAACAAAAACGACCAATGGAGCATAATTTATAACAAACTCATTTATTAATGATAAAAACCTTTACTGTCCACTTACCACGGTGAGATTCGTGAGAATAACATATAGAAACAATAACATTATAACCATCATAAAATCATATACACTTTGTAACATAACACATGTTATACTTTGTCACTTCAATAATCAGACAACAAATTTCATCTTTTACCAGCCTACTAGTATCCATGGGGATCAATAGGGAGTCCCCGCTACACGTGAACCATTAACATTAATAACCTGATTCCAGGGCCGTCCCCATACCCCGTCCAGTATGGGCGCCAAAACCATGAACCTCAATACCCAGTCCGGTATGAGGGTGAAAATGACTGTTCCCATACCCCGTCCGATATGGGCGCCAAAACCACAAACCTCAATACCCCGTCCGGTATGAGGGTGAAATGGGCCGTCCCCATACCCTGTCCAGTATGGGCACCAAAATACATAAGGTCTCCATACCCCGTCCGATATGAGAGACCACGTTCCCGGTAGGGTTCCCTACGGATCCGGTCCGTCTACCATCTCCTAGGATATCTAGTCAGGCTGTCACATTATCTATTTATCAATTTACATACCTTTTCTATTTTTTTTTCTTAGTTTTCTGTTTCTCACATAATCATGAATATTTAAACCAGTAACGAGCATCTAACAAGGCAGGCATATCATCGGATTCACAAAATCAAGCCATAATGAAGTAAACAGTGATTCATGCATTCAAAACCATAAAATAAATAGATCAGATATCATAATGCATTTAAAATTATAAAATAACTAAAACAGCAACTGACCGAAAATATATCAGACTCGGGCTCCATTAGCAACCTTAATTAATTACACATATATATTAAGTCACGAAATGTTGTTTTATTATTTATTGAGCTTTAATACTGTGATAGGAAATAGGGTGAGAAATCCTTACTTGTTTCGGAGTCTGAAATTGGCTTTACAATGCGTCTACGGGCTGTCCCTAAATTTTCTGAATTTTTCCTAGAAAACTGAAACGCACTACCGGTACCTGCACATGTCCCAAAAAATCCCAAATCAGACCCAGGGCCCCTTTTCAGCCAATATCAAAATTCTGGCACGGCGGCTCCGCCGTGCTCCGACGACGGCACCGCCGTCCACGGCAGCGATCCACCTCGAGTTGGCTGTTTTCAGCTAAATTCGACCAAACTTGCATTGATTCCTGTGATAAAACAACCCTAGGGCCCTCGGTGGGCCAAAAAATCACGAAAAACTGAGACTTACCGGCGGCGGAGCTCTCGGGTGTGGCAACTTCTCTGGCGCGAGTTGCGATTTGATGTTTTGCTCCAGTCAATCTGTAGAGAAAAGGACGGTGATCATAATGGTGTAAAAATTGTATTGAACGGGAACCGGAAAGGGCCTCATCGGAGGCAAAAACTGAGGGAAGCCGCAGCAGTGCTGCTGGACTTCGGCAGTGTTTTCCAACCGATTGGCCAGTGGTTTGGCTCCGATTTGGCCATAGGCGGATTCAGCATCGAAAAACAAGCCAGGGGGAGAAAATTTACCTCGTTTTACGGTCGAAAAACCCTCCAGTGCGGCAGCGGGTGGCGGCGGCCGGCTCCTCCAGTGACTGGTTCTTCTTCTCCGGTGAGGGTACTGGCAGCTAGAGTTTGGGGTCGGGTGTGGGTGAGGTTATTTATAACCTTCCCCTTTTAATCTCAGCCGTCCATCACGATTTAATATGGACCGTCCGATCGCGATTAAAATGGGAATAAATCTGGACTGTCCATCGCAATGCGATCTGGGCCGTCCGTGCGTGATTCAATCTGGTCCGTCCGCACGCGTGAGATCTGGGTCATTCGTGCGCGTGAGATCTGGGCCGTCCGCACGCGTGAGATCTGGACCGTTCGATCGCGTGCACGCGGATCGCCCACGTGGCTCTGGCCCACGTGGCCTCTTGCGTTAGCTTCCTTGCCACGCGGCGTGTTCTGGTTGGCCGGGGTTTTTGACTGGGCTGCTGACGTGGCACAACTTTTCTAAATTGTGTTTTGACCCTCGATTTCCGATTTTCTTTTCAAAAACACCCCATAATCTAAGTTTTCACCCCTTTTTCCCAAAATCAATTCCAATTAAATCTCAAAAATAATTTTACCCTGTTTTATCATTATTATTATTTTTATTTTTATTAAATTAAATTAAAACCTTATAAATTAAATATTGAAAAATTAAACTAAAATTCTAATATAAATTAAAATAAATTAAAAAATTAAAAAATAAAAATAATAAATTTGGGTGTTGCAATTAATGTGATAAATTTGTAATTTTTTTGAGTTAGTTTTAACTTATTACTGACATTGTATGAAAATTTAAAAGATAATTATACATAAAAAAAATTATTCCATCACATGGTCTATTAGAGCTTAAAAATTAAAAAATCATCCTCCTTGGAAGCATTTCTATTCAAGTAACCAATTTGTTATCTCGTCCTCTTAGCTCACATTCAACATTTTTTCCTCACATTATGTTATCTCTTCATTTTCACCTCAATTTTTAGCTTTAAAACTAATTTTTAGCTTCAATTTTTTCCTCACATTATATATAAATGAATGTATAAATATACATATAAAAGATGGAATTGTCAATTATTATTAAGTAGGTGGGATTGGTGTGATAAAGATGGAATTAGCAATTCAATGTGTACTATTCTAAAATATTAAGTCTTGTGATAAAATAAATTGCTATTAAGATACTTATTACTTTTATAACTTTGTGACTTAGTTTACTTGTTTGAGAGTCTATCATTTGTCAAACGACTTTTATAGGTATAAGGAATATGTACTAGATCTCCTATTTATATAGAAGTAAAAAATCATTCAATTTTTCGTTTGTTCCATGAACTTTATGGGCAGAAAGAATAAGTACAAGATTTCCTATTTATGTAGAAGTACAAAATCAAATACTAAAGCTTGTTGTAAACCTAAACAACATATCAATGCTCATTAGCAGAAAGCAGCAATTCCATCGGGACGAATTCATTACCTACATAAGGTATAAAAAGGACCAACTCTTCTTCCTCTGCACTACTAGGGATTATAGGCTCTACCATAATACGTTGACTAATAAAAGGTGGAGGTGCAAATCCATTACATGTTATGCTGAGTAATGTGCATATATGTGTTCCTAAAAGTTTACTACGATCCTGATGAAGAAATGACAAGTTACAAAACTTGCAGAGGGTGTACAAGAGATCCAAGATGCATAATCAACCTCTTGTTTCGGCTTTGGATGCTACAAGTGTCACTTTAGAGATTGTCAGTGCCACACCTGCATTTATTATATACAAAATGCACAGCCCTAATCTCCTCGTCATCACTCTAGCTTAATGATTATGCCGATTGGAAGTTTCATCTTTCAAACTTTATGTGACTATACGAAAAATCCATATTACATGATAATGTTTTTTGATTAATGGCCCGAGCTTAATCACCACTTTTAATGGGAATTTGGATGCACATGCCATCTTCCATCGTGTTTTACACAAATCCTTACAGTGCTGGTGGCAGCATCAGCAGAGGCTCTGGGTGTGGAGGTGGTGGACGACAAGGCTCTCTAACTAGCCGTTGTTCGTTCAGGTTTTGTTGTGGCCATGCATTTAAAGTTCTTATCAAAGGTGCTTGTTGTTATATGATCGGTGGTGATTAGATTTAAAAATTTGTGTTTGGAATTTGGGTTTTGGAGAAGAGAAAGAAAACTCTTTGAAATTAATGAGAGAACTAAAGGATAATATAGGATATATATATGTATATTCTTTTTCTATATCAAAAATTCTCTAACAATAATGCTACATATTGTTTACGCAAGCATATTTATATTTTTAAAATATGTGCATATAAAGTATATTTAAAATAAGTGTTAGGTATCCTTGAATTTATTTTTTAATTTATCATAATCATATTATTTAAGTAAATTTTACTAAAATCCCTAAATGGAATAAAAAATCTGATTTAGTAAAAACTAATGTGATATTGACTTTCTTTTAAATATATGCAGATATTATTTCATTAGAAATAATGATTTATTAAAAAATTAGATACTTTTCCTAATACTCAAAATTCTTGCATTCTAGAAAAATTAGATACTTAAATTCTTTTTTAGAGATAAAATATAAAATTATTAAATAGATTGGTAGTAAGCCACCACCAAAGAATGGTGCTTGATCAAAGATTGTCTCAGCTTAAAACTTTAGTGTATCTTATATAAATGGTAAAACAATCAGAAGAAATTTTCTCAAAATTCTATTGAAGTGACTATAAAGTCTTAACTATCACTAAAGCTTATCTCTGTTATATAACATCTTATCACTCTTAAAAAGAATCATTCTTTTGGTGGGACAACAAATATTGAAGTAATATATCTAATTAGTAATTCAATCTAATATGCTTAAACTAAGCTTACTGGATTCATTTATCATAGTTCATTAAAGAATAGTAAATTGAATATTATATATAAAATTTAAACCACCAGATGATCCGTATTTTTGGAAGGCAAATAAATAGATATTCGAGCTTGTTTCGATGCTATCGAGGAATAGAAAAGCTTGCATTAATAATATGCAATATTACGATAAATTTTAAGAGCATTTTTCTTAGGAGTTACAAGAACCAAATTCCCAAGTTGATTGTTTTCCTCAGAAAAAACTTCACTAGCTCTATTTATACTCCTCAAACTTGTAACTTGACATCTTGTTAACAAGATGGAGAACCAACATATCAAATTTTCACAATACTTCTTTTTGGCATCAATCAAGGGGATTAGTAATTATTGAAGAACAATTACAATGTGAGAAGAGAATAAATTTGTAGGGTTGATTATTTTGTGTAGGCTATGAAAAACGTAAGTCTTATTTTATACTATAACTTATGAAATTTTTGAACTCAAATAAAGAATCATAAACTATTTAAAGTAAACAAAAAGTTGTAGCTATTTAAAATATTATTTCTTATATAAAGAATCTATGGCTATTCGGGACTTGATATTATTATACTTATTAGATATTTTACTTAATTTATATAAAATTCTTATTAATATTGACTTTGTTAGTTCTATGTCTACCATTATAGTACAAATGAGTCACTTCAAATAAAATTTACTTTTGAATTTAATCTTTGTGCCAATAACTAATTAGCCATTTACTTTGAAAAGTAGGAAACAATTTTGTTGAGATAATTTTAAAAATTTATGTAGTTTTTCAACATTTTTTTCAAGTTTTAAAAAATGAGTTTTATGGGAATTCAAAATTTTGGATGAAGATGGTGAGTGTTATTGGAACAATGAAACTCAAAAGAAAAAGTGAAGGAAGGAAAATGAGATTGATGGAAATAGCTTTGAATATTTTCTGCTAACTATTTTTTAATTTCGTAATTTTTATCTTTAAAAGACCAATTTAATGATAACGGTTAACCAAGTCTCCCTCTTCATATTTCTTTAACATACTATACATAAATATGTATGCATAGTTATTATCTTATTAAAATTAGATAATTAAGTGTTAAGTGCTTCAGAATATAAATAAATTTGTCAATAATAGAAGTACAACACCATATATTTTGGTTAAAAAATTATAGAAACAAAACTTAGAGGATCACAATCACTTAATAATTTTTTATTTTAAATTAGTAATTTAAGAATAAAAAATACATAACAAAAATTAGCTATTTTTTTAAATTTAAAGGTAAAATTGTTTCACATTTTTTATGTATGCATATAGTATAAAAAAGTGTGGTAAAGTTGAATTTATTTTTTTGATTTTGATATAATACTATTATATAAGAGAACTTCATCAAAATCCTTACAAGATATTAAGATTCTAATTGGATAGAATATGTGATAAGTAACTGGATTTTTTTGTTTCAAATGCATTTATTTTTTTATGAGAAACAATAGTTTATTAAACAATTAGATTTTTCCTCATATTCAAAAGTTTTGATGTAACATCCCCAGAAATTTAAAAGGAAGTGCATATAATAATTTGAGTGCGAAAGCGAAATAAAGGTTAAGGTTAACATCCCTTACACGATAACTTAAAAGTACTAAACAAATATCACGGAATAAATTCTTCGAAAGAAATACGAGACATGGAAAAAATAAAGGAAACTATAAAGTATCTAGTATCTACTCGCAGCCTTCTTACGGATCAGGCTCGGGAACCAGGTCCTCCTGATCTGAAATTGTTAAATAAGGGGTGAGCTACACTAACCCAGTAAGGACATCACACTATATCGCCGGCACAGAAGCAAAGGTTGGTAGAAAACCAAAAAGAACCAATGGAGCACAAATTTTAAACCAATACATTCATTAAAAGTAAACTCATTTACCATTTTGCTTACCGTTGGGGAATTTGTGAAAACAACCTATAAAGACAATAACATCGTACAGATCATAACTTCGTGCACAATCAGTAACATAGAACATATCATAAATTCATATTCATTAACAATAACTAATCATCACCGTTTCTCATTTCACCAGCCTACTAGTATCCATGGGGATCCATAGGGGTGTCTCCGCTACACGTGAACCATTTTTCTTAACAATCTTAATTCTAAGGTCATCCCCATACCCCGTCCGGTATGAACGCCAAGACATTAAACCTCAATATCACGTCTAGTATGAGGGTGAAACGGGCTGTCCCCATACCCCGTCCGGTATGAGTGCCAAATGACCAAGTCTCCATACCACGTCCGGTATGAGATAACGTTCACGGTAGGATTCTCTATGAATCTGGTCCGTCCACTATCTCACAGGATATCTAGTGAGGCTGTCACCTTATCTATTTATTAGATCACATCCCTTTCCTGTTTCTCCTTAATCTCCGTTACTAAATTAAATACAATCACATAAACAATGAATATGCACCTGGTAATACAATCATATCTTAAATTCCAAAATCACACAGTAGTCAAGTAAGACAGTAATACATACATTTAAAACCCTAAACCAAATACCATCATGCCTTTAAACTGTAAAATAAATCAACAGAGAATAATGTCTGATTTCGGGCTCCATTAGCAATCCATAATTAATTATGCATATTTATCTAACTTGTATAAAAGGTCGTATTATTATTTATTCAAACTTCACATCTATGATAGGAAATAGGGTGAGGGGTCCTTACCTGATTCAACACCGAAAACTAAATGGTTACTACACCTACGGGCGGTCCCTGGGTTCCCTGAATTTTTCTTTGGGAACTGAAACACGCTTACGGTACCTACAAATGTCCCAAATAAACCCACAAATCAGTCCCAGGGCCTACTCGACAAATTTTAAAAATCAGGCACGGTTGCTTCGCCGTGCTCCGACGATGGTGCCACCGCTCGCGATAGTGACCTGCCTCAAGTTGGCTGTTTTTGACTGTTTTCGATAGAATTCAGCCAAACTTGCATTGGTTCCTACAAGAAAACACACTTAGGGCCATCGGTTGGCCGAAAAAATGTAAAAACCTGAAACTCACTAGTGGTGGGGCTCTCCGGTGCAGCTGCTCCTTCGGCTCACGTTGCGGTTGGGTGTTTTGCTCCGGTCAACTTGTAGCAAAGAAAACGGTGATCACAGCGGTAGAAAAATCACATCAAACGGGAATTGGGAAGGGCCTCATCGGAAGAGTTTTTTGAAACACCCCACAGTGGCGCTGCCGAGCTTCGGCGGTGTTTTTCAGCCAATTGGCTGGTTCTTTCACTTCGATTTGGCCATGGGTGAGTTTAAAATTGAATTTCGTGCAAGAGGGGAAATTTTTACCTCGTTTGGCGATCAAAAATTGCTCTGGTGTGGCGGCGGGTAGCGGCGGTCGACTCCCCGACGACTGGGTTGTCTTCTCCGAAGAGGGGCTCTGGTAGTTAAGGTTTGGGTTTGGGTGCGAATGGGGTTATTTATACCCATCCGCTTTTGATCTGGGTCATCCATCACTTTTGATATGGACCGTCCGATCACGATTAAATAGGAAGTGAATTTGGACCGTTCATCGCGATTTAATCTGGGTCGTCCGTCCGCGATTCAATTAAGACCGTCCGTGCGCAATTCAATCTGGGCCGTCTGTGCACGTTTTTAATCTAGGCCATCTGTGCGCGCGGGAACGAATCTCAGCTGTTTGATCGCGCTCACGTGGATCGCCCACGTGGCTCTCCCCCGCGTGGCCTCCCGCATCAGCGCCTCTACCACCTGGCACGTCCTGTTTGGTCGAGGCTGCTGACCAGGCATCTGACATAGTGTAATTTTTCTAAATTGTGTTTTGACCTCCGGTTTCTGATTTTTCTTTCAAAAATACCCCCAAAATCCAAATTTTCACCTTTTTTCCCCAAAATTATTTTCAATTAAATCCTTAACTAATTTTTCGCCCTTTTTATTATTAGTATTATTTTTTTATTAAATCAAATTAAAATAAAATTAATTAAATTAAATTCAATTAATAAATAATTATATGTATAAAAAAATAAAATAAAATAAAAAAAATAAATGTTGGGTGTTACATTTGACTTCATGAAAAATGTGATCATTAATTGTTTTCTTGCTAAGTATGAATTCTTGATCAACATGCTAAATTTTTTATTTCATCCTTAGATTTTCTTCATTTGTTTTCATTTATTGCGTAGTTTTTATTAATTAATGTGATACATTTGTTTATTTCTTTTGAAAAATTTAGTATACTTTATAATAATGTGAATAGTTATTTTCATACAATATTTTAGTTTAAATCATATATTTATATACGAATATATAAAAATAGGTCAAAATTTAATATCAAAAATATGATCTAATTGTTAATAAAAATTATAAAATACCTTTTAATATTCTACGAAGTGTAATATAAAAATTATAAGTCAAAAATGATAATATTTGAAACTGTAAACTAAAGGTTTATTTGGTCACAAATTTAGCATCTTTTGAGCCTTTTAAAGGATTGTATACAAACTTTATTTTGTACTATTAACTTATTATTGATCTTGTAAGTTTAATTAATATGATACATTTGTAAGTTTTTTGAGTTAGTTTTAACTTATTACTGACCTCGTATGAAATTTTAAAAGATAATTATATACTAAAAAAATTATTCCACCACAAAGTTTATTAGAGCTTAAAAATTAAAAATTCACCCTCCTTGGAAGCTTTTCTATTCAAGTAATCAATTTGTTTTCTCTTCCTCTTAGTTAACAGTCCACTATTTTTTTCCTTACGTTATCTTGTCTCTTCATTTTCACCTCAATTTTCAGCCTTAAAACTAATTTTTAGCACCAAAATTTTTCTCACTTTATGTATAAATAGATGTATATAAATATATATATATATATATCTAAAAGATGGAATTATCAATTAATATTAAGTAGGGGGGATTGGTGGCATAAAAATAAAATTAGCAATTCAATGTGTACTATTCCAAAACGTCAAGTCTTGTGATAAGACAAACTACTATTAAGATGCTGATTACTTTTATAATTTTGTGACTTAGTTTACTTGTTTCAGTATCTGTCATTTGTCACACGACTTTTATAGGTAGAAGGAATACATGCAAGATCTCCTATTTATATAAAAGTAAAAAATCATTCAAATTTCATTTGTTCCATGACTTTTATGGGCAAAAGGAATACCTACAAGATCTCCTATTTGTATAGAAGTACAAAATCAAATACTACAAGCTTGTTGTAAACTTAAACAATAGATCAAGTCTCATTAGTGGAAAGTAGTAGTTCCATCAGGGTGAGTTCATTACCTGCATAAGGTGTAAAAAGGACTGACACTTTCACCTCTGCACTACTAGGGATTATAGGTTCTGCCATGATGCTTTAGCTAATAAATGGTGGAGGTGCTCCGATTGGCCTTATGAGAGATAAATCTTTATCGTTATTTTGGTTGTATATGTATATATCCATGTGCAAATCTACTACACGTTATGCTAAGTAATGTGTATATATGTGTTTCGAAAAGATAAACTGTGATTTTGATGAAGAAAGGGTGTACAAGAGATCTAAAATGTAGAATGCACCTCTTGTGTGTATTTTGACCACACCTGTATTTATTATGTGCAGAATGCACAATCCTAATCTCCCCTAATTGTCACTCTAGCTTAATCATTACACAAATTGGAAGTTTTATCTTTCAGATTTTTTGTCTATTATACATAAAATCTAGACTACATGATCATTTTTTTTCATTAATAGCTCGAGCTTGATCACCACATTCAATTGGAATCTAGATGCACATGTCATCTTCCACCGCATAGTACACAAATCACTACAGTGCTGGCAGCAACATCTGAAGAGGCTCTGGGCATGGAAATAGTGGACAAGAAAGCTCTCTAACTAGTCGTTGTTTGTTCAGGTTCTGTTGTGTCCATACATTGGATGCTCTTATCAAAAGTGCTTGTAGCTATATGAATGGGATGATTAGACTTGAAAATTTGTGTTTAGAATTTTGGTTTTAGAAAGGAGAAAGAAAACTCTTTGGAATTAATGAGAGGATATATATATATGTATATTTTTTTCTATCTAAAAAATTCTCTAACAATAATACTATATATTGTTTAAGTAAACATATTTATTTTTGTAAAATACATACATATAAAGTATAAATTAAAAGAAGTGTGAGGTATCCTTGAATTTATTTTTTAATTTATCATAATCAGATTACTTAAGAGAATTTTACTAAAGTTCCTAAATAAAATAAAGGATCTGACTTAGTGTAAACTATTTATATGCTATTGGCTTTCTTTTAAATATACATAGATATTATTTCTAAAAAATAATAGTTTATTAAAGAATTGGATGTTTTTCCTAATACTCAAAATTCTTGGGTTCTAAAAAAATGAGATTATTAAATTCTTTTGAGATATAAAAGATAAAATTATTAAATAGATTGGTAGTAAGCCACCACCAAAGAATAGTGCATGGTTATAGATCATCTTAGTCTAAAAATTTAGTGTATCTTATATAAATGGTAAAACAAGCAAAAATAATTTTTTTAAAGTTCTATTGAAGTGACCATAAAATATTATCTATCATTAAGAACTATATCTGTTATATAATATCTTATCACTCTTAAAAAAAAACATGTTTCTTTTGATGGGATGACTAATATTGAAGTAATATATCTCATTAGTAATTCAATCTAATATGGTTAAACTAAGTATATTGGATTCATTTATCATTGTTCATTAAATAATAGTAAATGGAAAATTATATGTCAAATATAAATCAACAGATGGTCAGTATTTTTGGAGGGCTCATAAATATATATTAGAGCTTGTCTCGATGCTCTCGAGGAATAGAAAAACTTGCAATAATAATTTACAACGTTACTATCATTTCTAAAAGTATTTTTCTTAAGAGTTACAAGAACCAAATTCCAAAGTTGATTGTTTTCTTCAAATATAACTTCACCAGCTCTATTTTGTCTAATCAAACTTGTAATATGATATCTTGTTAAACTTAATCTTGTATGGATCAGGAACTAATATATCAAGTTTGTTTTTCTAGTAAAGCTCCTAATGAGATTTGTGAAGGAAATTGAAACAGTTTGACTACAGCAGTAATTTTAATTTTATCCATATAATTAGTAATTTATAATAAAGAAAACCATCCAAGAAAAACACATCTACAAAAGGATATTGGTACGGATTACACAAGGGAAGCCTTACCAAGTGGAAACAAGTGCAACATAGTCTTGGGTCCTGTAAGATTTGTTTGGTACAGAACTTCCCCAAAGCTTCCTCCATCAAACCTTATGACCTCATATTTAGACTGTAGAAAATATTAAAATCAAATATCTAGATTTCATATTTGTGTTTGAAGATTAAGAAGAATGTAAAAAAACTTTTTTTTTTCTTTCTTCGAATGAATGGTGGTTAAGTGTGTATCCTTGACTTTAATCTATAATATATAACTTAAGAGGTTATGTAGGCTTTGAATTTTAATTCATGCACTAAAAGAACTTATTCATTATTTATTTTTTTTAAAGTTAAAAAAGACAATTTTATTAAGATAATGATAGAAGTTTATCACCACCATAAGGTAAAAAGCCACGTTACACAAAAACATCGAGTGTACTTTACAATAATATGATTAATTATTTTAATAATATATCTCTACTTTAAGTCATGTATTTATATACCAATATATAAAGATTGGTTAGTAATTAACCTTAGAAAAAAGATCTAATTGTTAATAAAATTTTTTGAAATACCCTTTAACATCCTACGCAAAGTATAAGGTAATATAAAAACATAAGCCGATAATAATAACAGTATAAAATATATAGAAAACGTAATCAACTTTCCACGATACTTATTCTTTGCATAAATCAAGAGAACTAACTAATTATTGAAGAACAATGTATAGGGTTGATAATTTTTTGCAGACTGCGAAAAACATAAATCTTATTTTAAACTATAACCTATGAAATCTTCGAACTCAAATAAAAAATCATAAACTATCTAAAGTAAATAGAGAATTGTGCCTATTTAAATGATTACTTAAATAAAGATTTCAAGGCTATTTGGGACGTGATTTTATTATACTTATTAGATATTTTACTTAATTTATATAAAATACTTATGAATATTGATTTTATTAGCTTTATGGCTGTCATTATAGTATAAAATGAGTCATTTAAAAAAAATTTACTTTTGGATTTAATCTTTATGTAGAAGAACTCATTAGCCATTTACTTTGAAAAGCATAAAACAATTTTTTTAAGATAATGTTAAAATTTTATCAAGCCACAATATTTTTTTTGAATTATAAGCAACAAAAACTCGATCTTCTGGTCTTTTTAATCTAAAAAATCCTCTAATAATTTATATAGTTTTACAATTTTCTTTTCAATTTTTAGAATGCGAATATTATAGGAATTCAGAATTCTAGATGAAGATGGTGAGTGCTATTGGAACAATGAAGCTCAAAATGAAATTTTAATTAAGGAAATTAAGATAGATAGAAATAGTTTTGAATATTTTCTACTAACTATTTTTTAATTTTGTAATTTTTTTCTTTAGAAGACCAATCTAATGACAACAGTTAACTAAGTCTACCAGCTTCACATTTCTTTACCATACTGTGCATACATATCTATGTATAGTTATTACCTTGATAATTGATTAAAATTAGATAATTAAGTGTTGAGTGCTTCAGAATATAAATAAATTTGTCAACCATACAAGTATAACACCATAAAATTTTGTTAAACATTATAGAAACAAAACTTAGAGGATTCCAATCACTTAATAATTTTTATTTCAAATTAATTATTTAAGAATAAAAAATACGTAACAAAAATTAGCTAATTTTTTAAATTCAAAGCTATAGATGTTTCATTTTTTTTATGTACACCTATGGGGTATATAAAAAAAGTGTGTTATAAAGTTGAATTTTTTGATTTTGTTATAATACTATTATATAAGAGAATTTAATCAAAATTCTTATAAAATATCAAAATTTTGATTTGATAGAAATTTGTGATATGCAACTGGATTTTGTTTTTGTCTTCAAATGCATTTGTTATTTTATGAGAAACAATAGCTTATTAAACATAAAATTTTAATTTTATAAAAAAATAAATAAATAAGTGATAAGTAAAAATAACATTAGAAAATTTAATACGTATAATAATAAATAATAATAACAAAACTAAACAAAAGAAAAATAAAACTTTAAGAAGAATGTTGAGCAAAGCAAATAATGTGAAGAAAATGGGTTAATAAAGTAAATATGGGAATAGATGAATAATTAAGGGTGTAGCAAAATTAAGGTATAAACCAAATCATGTAGGAAAATAAAATTTAGGAAGTTGCAAGTAAAAGAATAAAATACATAACTAATTAAACAATAGAACCATGAGAATATTTAAATTGGATGAGGGAATTGCTATTTAAAATAGAAGAAATTGTAAGAAAGAGATTTTGAAATAAGTAAACAAAAATAAGAAAATCTAGAAAAGAATAATTAAGAAAGAAATGATAAAATACCAATCTTCTACAATAAAATAAAATAAATAAAAAAAGAAAATATTCAAAGTTGAAATAACAAAAAATTTAGGAATAATTCATTTACAATTAGTATGGTTGAAGTTTGGCGAGGGGTAAACCATATCCTAAGATGGATAAAAGCTTAATCACATGTGATTAAGATGTATGTTATGTTCTAAATCACCTGGCGACATACTGTTATGGCTAAATGTTGCATGATCTGTTTATGTTCCTCTTCATGTGGTAGTAGGAATCCTGATCTCATAATGATACTAATTGTAAAACGAAATCATATGATAAATTAATTAAAACAAAAGAATAATTATTGAAAAGCAAAGCAAGAAATAAAGCTTAAAATTCTAAAAATAAAACATTAAAAATTTTAAATGCTCGAATTAAGTAACAATGTTTGTGGAAATTACAAATTATGAGAATTTGATTTGATATAATGTGTGAAAGAATATGATATTTGAGTAATGTAAGAAAGAAAATAAGAAGAATGAGAAGCAAAGAGAAATAAGAAGGAAAGATAAATATCAAATTAAAGAATAGAATTAAGAAATAGGGTAGAAAGAAGAAAATGGAAACATAGGATTTTAAGTGCTCCGTTCATCATTATTTTCAAATTAAAAAAAAAAGTTTTACATCCATGAATGACTGTATATATTGTATGTTTGAATGCTTAGGGCGTAGTTACTTTTTATACTTACTGAGGATGTGGAAAGCTCAACCCATTTATATCATGACCTTTTTCATATCAAGAGGATTAAGAGTTAGACCGGATCAGTGAAAGAATAGTAATAGCGTCGGAGGCAAAATTTGTTATTCTGTACTGGATGAGTATTGCTATATTTTATTTTTATTTTATATTTTAAACCTCATGATTAATGTAAATATTATTACAATATGGTCAAGAGATGAATAGAATATCTTTTGTGATGTAAATGTATTGTTGTTGGTTATTTTCCTACGTTAGTCCAATAAGACGATGACTATAACTCCTTAATAGGAAAACAAGGGCATCATATACATTCATTCATGATCTGGCAAAACTATGTTAAATAATAAATTAAATCGATTATGCCAAAAATTTAAACTATCATGAAGTAAAATAATCAATTATTTATATTATAACACACTTTTTTAGCATAAGTCAATCATGTTAAAAGCGTAAATTATGTACAAAATCACTTGTGTAAAATTAATTTTTTAATAGAAATCACACTAATAAAATTCTAACAGTAAATCTCTAGTTCTAATATCATATTAAATAATATATTATACTAGTTATTCTAGAAGTTTACATTAATAAAAAAGAAGTTCAATAGTTATATTAAATCTTATAAAAATTCTTGAAAATATAACCTTAATTTAGTCTTAGTTTACTTATTAAATTAATATTGATTTCACCATGTGCACATTTTTTTCCAAAACCTTTTATATGTGGGCACTTAAATGTAAACAAACTTTCACCTCCATAGAGTAAGTTTTGTTAATATAGACGTGATTATTATTTTGTTAATAAGAAATAAAATCATTTTGAATTCTCGGAATATCTTTTTTTTTTCTTTAATTTCTTAAGAAAAAGGTCATATCGTCTTTTTATTTTTAATTTCTTTATAAAAGGGTAATATCGTCAAATCGGAGGCTTATTGAACTAAACGCATATAAGCAAATCCCTTACCCGCTACCCCTTATCCTCTTCCTATCTTCTTCCGCAACTTCCTCACTTTCGACACTCTCAATTTCAAAGAGAAGAAGATAAAAATGGCAGCAACCCTCTCAACAACAGTTACCTTGGGTTCCTCTTACCCCGCTACGCCCACTTCCTTTTCTTATCCTCCGCATCACTCCACAAGATTCACCATAGTCGAATTCCCATTTCGCCTCAATCCCCCTGCTATCCTCATTCACCGCAGCACCGACCTCCGACCACTTTCCGCCGTTTCCGCTCCAGAGAAGATCGAGAAACTAGGCGAAGAAATCTCCTCCCTTACCCTCGAGGAGGCCCGAAACCTCGTGGACTACCTCCAAGAGAAGCTCGGGGTATCTGCCGCCGCATTTGCCCCGGCCGCGGCCGTCGTTGTCGCTCCTGGAGCTGGAGGTGCAGACGCAGGGGCGACCGTGCAGGAGGAGAAAACGGAGTTCGACGTGGAGATCCAGGAAGTGCCGAGCAACGCGAGAATCGCGGTGATTAAAGCCGTGAGGGCATTGAAGGGGAACTTGCCGTTGAAGGAGGCCAAGGAACTAATTGAAGGTTTGCCGAAGAAGATGAAAGAAGGAGTTTCCAAGGAGGAGGCTGAGGAGGCCAAGAAGCAGCTTGAAGAGGCTGGCGCCAAGGTAGCCATTCTTTAGGTGGTCAGGTTTTCTGAAATGGTTGGTTTTTGTTTTTGTTCTCTGTTGATTAGTTTGGTATAGTTGTAATGTTACTGGTAATTTGCTTTTGACAATTCCTTTTATTTTATTACTATGATTAGCTTTTCGAGATGCCCGCCATGTGTTTGATAAATTGCTACACAGGAGCAAATTTCTTTTGTCAGTTCTTTTTTTAGATAATGTGGTTTCTGGGTTCATCTGTTTCTGAATGATTTTCGAGATTTAAAAAGCATTATCAAATATCGAAATGGCAAATCATTGTTCCAGAGCATAAATAGCTAGATTCAAAAGCCTTTCTTTCCATCTAAAGCTCGGTTCTTTTGCTAGAATGGCCACCATTTACAGACTTTGTTTGGATAGAAAATGGAAAAGGAGATGGAGTTTGGGGAAAAAGGAAAGAAATAATAAAAAAAAGGAATTTTATCTGAAGTAATTTAAGCCAGAAAATAGAAAAAGTAAAATTGGTTGTCTTCATCAGCTCGCGGGAGCTAAAGCAATAGCTAACCCGATACCATAAACCCATAATAATGATTCTGCGAACTCCATAAAACTTAGTTTTGGGATCTTTATGGATTTTTGCACAAGTCACTCTACCAAGATCCGGTAGTCATTTCTACCAATAAAACATTTGTGTTCAATTTATAGTAAGTATATGGAGAACGAAACTGAAGTGAAGGGTGACAACACTACTATCTTGCATATTTAATACTAGTGTTGGTTCGCTAATATGCTCTAATTCTCTGATGTGAACATAAATATAGAACAAGAAAATGAGAATTGAACCCCCTACTATGGTAGATCCAATGATTTTTGGCTTACCAAATTTTCGATAAGACCATTCAAAATCATGATCGGTGATCATGTTCATGATAATGCAAGATGTTATCCAACGAAGTATAGAAATTGGAAAGGTAATGTAAGTACGTATATAGATAGAATTCTAAGGGGAAACACTTACCCAATCCATTCTCATATAAGAACATGAGTAAAACAAATGATATACAAATTTTTTATGATCTACACACAAAATATTTATTACATATTTTTAGAGAAGTCAAATCCGCACAACACAAGTGCAACATTATATGCTTGACTTTAGGAGGGAGAGAGAATACTCAAAACGCTTCCACTTAAAACTTCTTAAACCCAAAGACAAAGGATTTACCATGATATGTTAAGACCTCAAGAAAAATAATTGGATTGACACGGTGCAAACTCCATTTTGACTGTGGTCCAAATTCATGTATCATAAGGCAAAATTCTTCTTCAAATTGAACAGAAAAGCTATAAATCAATTTCATGTTCTAAACAAAAAATTAGAAATCATCATAGTTGAGATTAGAATGAGATAAGCCAGTGAAGGCATTGGAGTCCAAAGTCAGTTTACTAATATGGGAAGGTAACCGTTTATTTGATATTTTAACAATCCTTTGCTTGTTGCCAATTCTCCATTTGATACTAGATTCCAACGTATCGCTTTATACCACCTTGAGTTTAGCTTGAATGGCAACCAAGTTCAGCAATATAAAATTTCCATTTTTGGAATAATTTGCATGTCTTGAAAAGTCAGGAATCATGATCATCAAGTAGTCCCAGTGATATGAGAATGGACGACATAAGCTATTCGAAACACAATTATAATAATTCAAATCAAGGAGGGAAAGATATGAGCAGCCAAGATAAGAAAGCATGCGACAAGGCCCAAATCAAGAAAGGAGACATATGACCAAGGAAGAGTAAGACAATATCCAAGTAATTTTGTTGGACTTGGATTACTTGGAAGGAATATTATAATGTCAAGTGGGCTAATTACAAGAAATATAGCTAAAAGACTCTGATAAGTCTTTCAACTCTTTGTCCAAGAGTGGATAAGTACGAAAAAAAGGCTTAGGCCAAGCAAGGACTCCCATAAGGAGGATAACAAGCTCATTCGATTGAGGGCATGATGGTATATACATCATAATTAAATGGAAGAGAAAACCATGGAAAAGGGAAATAAAATCCTACCACCCATGAAGGAATCTTTCCAACACGAGAGGATTGCCTTCCTAAGGGAAAATTTTCCTCTTTTTTCATAAGCCACACATATCTCCTTAAAACTGCAAAGATCTCATCCATTAATGAAAGAATCGTCCACCACTCCAAGATCTTCTTATGAATCGATCATTATCTCAAAAAAAATAATGTAACATCCTAAAAACCTTTGTGCTTAGTTATTGTATAAAACCTATAATTATTCGGGCCCTAAGGCCATTAATTCTTTAAATTTATTTTATTTTGAATTTCAAATGAAAACATGTTTAAAATGTTAATTTTATGTTTTACGGACGAATTTAATTTTTATGCATTTATTTTGCCTATTTACATATTTATTTTTATCATTTATTAATTTTAAAATTTTCAAGAAAAACAAATAAAAAAAATGGCGAAAAAATTCCATAGAAAGGGGTTGCGGAAAAATTTTAACCCGTTCGCACAAGCCCCACGCACACACGCACGGCCAACACGGGATATGCACCAGCACGCACGTCCTATTCGTGCAGGGTGCGAGACGCGTAATCTGTGCTTGTCACATCGCGCGCAGACAGGCACGTGGCTCTGCATGCGTTGGCCGAGACACCCACAGGCTTGCTGTGCACAGGAGGCGCGGGCAACACACGCTGCCCCTTGGGGGGTGTGCATTGTCGGTTAGGCAACATGTTGTCGCTATTTGGGCAACGTGCCACCACTGTTTGGGCGACGTGCCCGTCCCTCGTCTGATGTGTTTTTATTTTCTGTAATGCTTTCACGTCGCCATTGTTGCGTCAGCCATCAATCAGTTGTGTCTATCAGTCATCACATCGCATCAAGTCACTTTTACCCCTCCTTCTCTCCTCAGGATTTTTTCACTTGGAGAAAATTTAACGGTCTATATTTTCTATAAATAGGGACCCTTCTCCACCATTTCTTCACCACTCCAACTTCATTCTTTCATTCACCAAAGAAATTCTAAAGAGAGAGAGAGCTAGAGAGAGAAGTGGAAAGACTAGAAAAAAGAATGACTAGGAAAAACTTCAAGCTTCGGTAAGGAATTTAGTATTTATCTTTACATTATAAGGAGTATTTCTAGAATAATTAAATGAAATATTAATCGGTTGGTTGTATGCTTAATTATCGTTATCACTTAATATTACTTATGCAAATGTTATGTGTTAAGGCATGTTGATATTATATATATATAGAAAAGTAAATAAAGTATTTGTGACATCATGATAAAATGATGGAGCATGATGGAGCATGATGTTGTATCGTAAATATGGGAAGTAGTTATCAATATTGCCATTCATGATTTATAAATGACATGATTCGTTAGGCTTTCTATCTCTGAGGGGTTCTGTTTCTCCTCCATCTAGTTTGAAAAGACGTGAGAGGACCGCTCCTTGTGGATGACGACGTATTCTCTGACGAGAGTGGTGACACAATATGATTGCAAGGGTCACCTTTGGTGACATGTAGGACCATTGTGGTTGGCACGGTCATGGTCATAAATTGTATCATGATTTGATAAGCTGTAAATGTGTTGATAGTTTAGTAAGCCGCAAATCGTTGATATGATATGAAATTAATTTATCTTTCCACATGGGTAGTCGAGAATCCATATTGCCCTCAATAAATAGAAGTTGAAATGATTTCGCACGAAGAAAAAAATGAAATAAGATAAAAACATGACATGATTTGTTTGATTTTTTTTTATTTTAAATTACGACATGATTGATATGATTGATAGAATTTGATATAATTTGACATGCTTGACTTGATATTGACGTTTTTCTCTAAATAAAGTAAACTGTTTTCATAATTATTGAAATGGACCTTTAACACAATTCTCGATGGTAAGTAAATAAGCTATCCTTTTCAAGTTTAATTACTTTTAAAATCTTAGTGATATTATTTAAATACTACTTTTCTTACTGAGTATGTGGAACTTACCCATTTCAGTATCCCCATCAGATGAGGATGATAGTGAGGAATTGATTGTTGACCTACCTATTAAAGCTTTTGAGGATCTCGTGGATCTGTGAACCGTTACGAGTGTATGTTTTGTTTCACACTCTAATGAGTCCAACTTTTGTAGAGTCTTGTGTTTAATTTTATTTCGCCTCAGTATTGTAAGATTTGAAACTCTATTATTATTTTTTAAGAGATTGTAATATTTTATTCCGTTACATATAATTATCTTAAATGCTCTTGTATATATTTCTTTATCTGGTACCCTTATGCCTTAATTAGTATTTGGGACGTCACAAATAGAAATTAAATCTCTTGCCTTAATAGGAGCCTAAATTTCATATATTTAGGAAGATATGGGTTGCAGTTAATTTTTTCTCAAATTGGCCATAATCTTTTTTAATTCTTCCCTCAATCATCTCCATAATTAATGAGGATCTTCACCATTTAAGATATTTCAACAAATGGATGACATATATACACTATTATGATTATAATCTTACTATTTTTAATTTTATCCATGTTCTAGTTTTTGATTTACTTTTGTTATATAATTTACCATAATTAATATAAAAAATTTATTTTTTTGTAATTCACATGGTCTACTACTATAAATAGGTCTCCAATTCATTATTGTAAGCATTCAAGTATCAAAGCAATAAAATACAAAGTTTTTAGCTTGATAACTTGAGAGGTTTCTTCAATCTTCTTATTGAGTGGGGAATTGATGTCTACTTTTTGAAATAAATTGTGGCTTTTTCATCAATCTATTTTCTTGAATTAATTTTAACTTATCAATTTTTTTTGCTTGTGACATTCTAATTAATTTATTTATCTCTATTACTTTAGTTTCAATCAGAAGTTGATTGTCGGTTAAATATGAATAGTTTATCTAGGGATTAAGTTTTTGGTACTAATTGAAATTGTGTGACTCTTAGATTGTATTGTTGATCTTGGGTTCCACATCATTTTGTATCAGAGTTTAGATTCAAAATAAACTTTATAATCTTTGCATCTTTTATCATTGCATTGTTATTATCATCTATAGTAAAAAAAAAAAAAAGAATCAAGTATGAAGTTGATTCTATTGGTTTTTCCTTGCCTGTTACATTCGGTTATTGTTTATCTTTGCTCCATCATAAACAAATGTTGGAAAATCGATCCTTAAAACATGCACAATCATAAAATGAAGTAAAAACAAAAAAAAAAAGAAACAACACAGGATTTTACGTGGTTTAACAGAGTACCTACATCCAGGAGCAAGACCAGTAAAAAACTATTCCACTATGATCAAAAGAGAGTAAATCATTTATAGGTTAGCAAACCTACAAATAAAGAGGCTTCTAGATTTTTTAGATCCCTAAAATATACATAAAATTAATCCCTAGGATAATTACAAAAATACTCTCATGATTAAAATAATCATAATTTAAGCCACATCAACAAATCTTTCCCTTTGCTTGAATTCTCTTCAACATCAAAGGAAATGACCTTCTTAGCATTCTGCCCACTCAGGAGCACTAGTGATATTACATACTCCAACTAAATGTAGGCAGTGCCTAAACTTGCTAACTGGGATTGCCTTGGTCATAATTTTCGTAGAATTTTCTTGTGTGGACACCTTCTGCACAACTATGATACCCTATGATACAATGTCCCGAATGAAGTGATATTTGACATCAATATGCTTTATTCGCTCATGGTACATCTAGTTTTTGGTGAGATGTATGACACTTTGAGTGTCACAAAACACTGTTAACTTTTTTCGTGTTAACCCAAGATCACTTACCAAACCCTATAGCTAAATAACCTTTTTTACTAGTTCTATTAGAGCCTTATATTTAGCCTTTGTGGTAGACAGGACTATTGTAGCTTGCAACGTTGCCTTCCAGCTGATAACACTTCCAAATAGAGTAAATAAGTAACCTGTTAGAGATCTTATTTTATCCAAATCCCCTACATAGTCTGAATCCACATAGCCTACAATTGAGTCACTCATTTTGGCTTTGTCAAACATTAGACCAACATTTATTGTACCCTTCAAGTACCTTGAATCCATTTCGATACCTACCAATGTTGCTTCCTAAGATACGCCATGTATCTACTCACTACATTAACTATATGTCAAATATTAGGACAAGTACAAACCATGACATATATGATGCTACCTACAGCACTCGAGTATGGAACACTGGACATATGTTCCATGTCTTCATTTGTCTTCAGTGACATGTCTACAAATAACTTGAAGCGAGTACTAAGTGGAACAGTTACGGGCTTTACATTACTCATATTAAAACACTGCAGTACCTTCTCAACATATGATTGCTAAGACAAGAAAAGTTTTTCAGCACTTCTATCCTAAGTAATTTCCATTCCTAGTATCTTCCTTACAGTATCCAATTCTTTCATTTCAAAGTCTTCACCCAACTGTCTTTTCAAAGTATCAATCTGTAATATGCTTTTAGAAGAAATAAGCATTTATCTACATACAATAGCAAATAAATAGCAGAATCATTTAACAGTCTCTTATGAGACATACAACTGTCATAGGCACTACCAATAAAGCTATTTTGTCTCATGAATGTATCAAGTATCTTGTACCATTATCAAACCATGCAAAGATTTCTTAAGTAGACAAACATGTTTTTCCATACCTAGAATGACAAATCCCTTGGGCTGATACATATAGATATGCTCCTCCAATTCACCATGTAGAAATGCAGTTTTTACATCTAACTGCTCCAACTCTAAATCATGAAGAGCAACCATAGCAAGTAAGATTCTGATAGAATTATGTTTCACAACTGGCGAGAACATGGTAAGGAACTCGGGATCAAGAACATAATCTAAAATCCCACATATACATTAGCAACTAGAAATTTAAAACCCTAAGTAAACCTTCCCTACTTGACCTGCACTCAACAAGGGAGTGAAAACCAAAGTTATAGGGAAAGAAGAAAATTTGGAATTGAAAAGATGCTACAAGACTTACCTTAATAAGTGATCTCAATTCCTTGCTCAACAAGAAGGGGTGGTAGCCTTTATTTATAGAGTTGACCATCCTTATTTAACTTAAACTAGGAAATAAGAGTCCTAAACATAATTCTTACTTTTAATCTCAATAAAATACCGAAACCTAATTTAATTAAAACTAAAAAAATTAAAATAAAATTGCAACAAAAAAAGTTCTGGAATTAACTAAGCTAGACTCATCTTCTTTGATAGGCTTAAACTCCCTTTTGCACTTTGACACTTGTCTTCCACATGGCTTTATCTTATGATTTCTTTATTATTTAATTCCTTGTGCATGTAGTGGCTGGACATATTGCTTCTTCCAAAATTATAAAGAGTTTGGGAATTTAGGAATCAAGTAGGACCCTACCTCCTTTGGCCCACCCACTCTCCCATGTTATGCGATCTTCTTCCTCTTTTCTCTTTTTAGTTTCCTTCTTCTACTTATCTTTGACATTCTTCCTCCTTATTTTTATTGTGCAACTATGTGGACTATTCTTCTTGCTGCAGATCACGATAAACAGCTTCAAAAAATTAGAAGATGGCTTGCAGCAAGGAGAATCCTTCTCTAGTTGTAAGTGTCTTTTTAGTCTATATTTTGCTTCTATTTTCTCTTCTATTTGCATGTTAGTCGGAGTTCATGGTGACGTAATCCCTGCTGATAACACACTTAAATTAGAGGAGTGCAGGAAGCGAGCAAGTACCGATGAGCTTTTGGGAAATAAGAGAAAGTAATTACGAGCTAACAATATTGTAAGCTACTTTGTTACCGATCAAGTATCAAATAACGAGGCTGAATCCATCAGACACAATTCCTGGCTTAGGAAGAAACAGCACCAGAAGGTACCGAAAACTCGAAGGATAACAAGCTTTATTGTTAAGGAACGAGTCGGCCTGAAAATCTCGACCCAAGATGAAAGCCCAAATGTAGTATGGGTTTGGGTACCCTTGGGGTACACATTCGTTGCAATGCACATATAAGATACTTGGCCCACATATCCACCGGTGTTCCCCGGTTCTATGGTAAGGTATTCAGGGTGACCTTATACGCCATAAGAAAATCGGAGACAGACAACCTTCTCAAAGCAGAGATCTGGAGACCTACACATAGGCAAGGAGGTTCACACATGCATCGGACATACGGCCCAGTCCACACGATTGTCAAGCATGCACAGAGCGCAGACGAGAACCCAAAAATGTCCACACATGCGGCCCACTAGGCCTACGCAGAACCAACTGCGCGTGCGTAGGCCCAAAGGCCGAACACATGCATCTCGTGCAGATGGACCTGCGGACAGCCCCGCAGAACGACCCAAGCCCACTAGCTTGTGATTTTTTCAGGCTTTCCCTCGCACGAACCGGTCGGCCAAGCTTGGCCAATCCGAGTAGCTCAATTGGCCATCCCTCTTTTCCTTTATTCTAAAATATTATTTAATATTTATTTTATTTTAAAATCCCTGTGTTAAAATTAGTTTTCACATGTTTTTTTTAATGAATTTCACATGGAATAAACATGAATTTTAAATTAAATATTATTTTAATATAAGCCTATCCCTTAGGATTATTTAATGAATTTATTTGGGATGGAATAATTATTTATTTAGGATAGAATAATTATTTTATTTTGTATTTATCCTATATTAAGATAGAATTTTATCTAGGTTAATATTTTATTAATTATCTCAAGATACTGTACTCATCTAGATTGCCCGGGAAAGGCTATAAATAAATCTTTACCACTAGGATTTAAAACACACATTTTAGAATAAATTTTAGAGAATTCTTGAGAGTTTTGGCTTTTATTCTTTTAGCATTTTTGCTAAAATTAACTTCTTCAAGTTCTTCAGGAAACAGGAGTCTTCAGAAGTCTTGTTGAGCCAAGGAGCGGGGATAAACTTATTGGTAGCCTGTGACGTTTTTCCTTTCCTTGTTTTAGTTCCCTAGTCTTTGTTTTTGCTTTCGTTTTAGGATTGTGAATTCAATTAGAGGGATGGGTTTTATTCTAAATGGCTATTGTTTCGATATTACATACGTTAAGTGGGTTTTCACGAGTAGATTTAATCCTCCACATACCTCCCGCGTCATCTGGTATCAGAGCTTTGGCTCCTAAAGAACCAAATCTATCTTTATTTACTTTAACATTTTGTTCTTAAATTAGCATTCAAATTTATTTGATTGTTAATTCATATTGCATTCTGCTTGAATTCATCTCTATCTGTTCTATTCAAGTAGTTCATGTTATTATTCTAAAAAAAATATTATCAAAATACCAAAAATATCTCAATTGCATCCATAAGGAAATTGGCACCTTGTTTGCATTTTGTATCACAAAAGCAAAATAGCCGCCTAATTGGTGACTGGAAATCCTTTGAGAAATCGAAGGCAAAGTATGTTGCCTAACTAGTGTGAGCGAAAACTTTTGTTTTCATTTCACACACTATCCACATTTAATTTTTAAATTGCATTTCTATAATCTGCATCAACGTTGCATAAAGAAACTTGATTGGTCGTAAAGCGTAGCCGATAAATTAGGGGTATTATAAGAAAACACACCTATCGATTATATCCATCGGGATTGATCGGATCCCTACACATCAATCCAAATTGTCATTCTTTGTGATCTACATTTTGTTCTTTATTTAACGCTTGTTCCATTACATAAGTAAGCAACTAATTGTTATTAGTGGCTTAACACACAAAGAAGCACACAATTTCTTTTTTTTGTGAGCTTGTTTATGAGCTTCCACAGAAATTAGAATCTTTTAGGGTTCCTTGTTGTGTCGTAAGGACTAACGTGCAGACCTGATTCAAGTGATTCCGATTTTGAACGCTCAACTCGACAGACGAAGCTATTAATCGAGAGACTGTGAGGTAAACACGAGCAAAGGTGAGGGAGAGATATTGTTTTCACTAACTCTTATCTTTGCAGGAACTCCGCAATGTCTCACCAAAGCACCAACAGCCGACCAACCAACTGAAAGGAAAGAGTCATGGACATGTTCACCCAGTTAAGTGTCCAGTTGGGAAACATGGCTGCTCATATGGACCACCAGGAACGAGACGAGCACTACAGTCACGCCCGATGCCAAATAGTGTGCGACAAAACAAGATTGTGTGGCGACGATGTTGGTGAAGGACAAGGAGGCCGTTGCGAAGAAGCAGACGGAGATCTCCATGACTTCAAGTTCCAGATACCAGCCTTTCAAGGGAAGAATAACCCTAAAGCCTACCTCGAGTGGGAATGGAAGGTCGATTGCATTTTCAGCTACCACAACTATAGTGAAGAGGAAAAGCTCAAGTTGGCCACCCATGAGTTTACTGACTATGCCTCAGTATGGTGGGATCAGTAAGCTCTTCTCCGGGAATGAGATGGAGACTTACCTATCACCATATGGTGAGAATTGAGATCCATCATGAGGAAGCAGTTTGTACCAGCTCATTTTGATAAGGACATAAACCTGAGATTACAACGCTTGACCCAGGATTCTAAGTCCGTGGAAGAGTATTCTTTGGAAATGGAGATAACTATGATTAGAGTCCGAGTTGACGAACGTCCGGAAGCCACCATGGCTCAATTCTTAGAGGGTATAAATAAAGATATCGTCAACATCCTTGAACTCCAAAACTATGTCGACTTGGACGAGATAGTGCACAAGGCTACCAAGATTGAAAGGTAATTGAAGAGTAGAGGAACTAATCGAGGGTTTGTTAGTAACACTCCCCAAGGAAACCAAAGATGGACTCAAAGGGATGACAGTAAGAAATTGGATGACAGTAAGGGAAAATAACCCGCTGGAAATCCAACAGTTAATTTTAAGGCACTAGCCACTCGTCAGAACACTGTTAAATGTTTTAAGTGCTTAGGAGTGGGGCATATTGCATCCCAATGTCCTAATCAGCATGCCATGATTCTTTGAGATGATAGAGATATCGTTAGTGACCACGAAAGCAATGATGAACAGGAAGATCTACCACTGGTGGACGTAGAGAGTATAGCTCGACCAGTATAGGGAGATGTATTTATGGTTCAACAAGCACTAAACATACAGATTAAGCCTGAAGGCAGCGAGAGATTATTTTTCATGCCAGGTGCTTGATCAACAGAAAGGTCTGTAGTATGATAGTTGATAGAGGCAGCTGTGCTAACGTTGCTCATACCTTGCTGGTGGATTGGGTAGGGTTCACATGTAGACAACACCCTACTCCCTACAAGTTGCACTGGTTGGATGACAGTAAAGAGATCAACTTCACCCAGTAGGTATGTGTTCCATTCTCTATTTGTGACTACATGGATGAGATATTGTGCAAGGTAGTCCCCATGCAAGTAGGATACCCATTGCTAGGCAGGCACCGACAATATGACCGTAGTGTCACCCATGCCGACGAGAAGAATCAGTATTCTGTCCGAATGGGTAATCGCACCCATGTTTTAACACCTTTGCCAAGAAGGGACACTTATGATGATCAGCTGAAAATTAAAAAGTCATACAAGGATTTCGCTAAGAAACAGACGAGGAAGGACCAAAATTTGGATATGGGCAAAAGTTGTTTCTTCATCCAAGAACAGCCCGAGCACACCGGATGTCTGGTAAAGCCTCTGTCCTTATTGACCTTAGATGAAAAATTTATAGCATCTGAAGATTCGAAGACGAATCCTCTCGAAGAAAGGGGGATGATGCAATCTCTGCTGATAATACACTTAAAATAGAGGAGTGCATGAAGTGAGCAAATATCGATGAGCTTTTGGGAAACGAGAGAAAGCAATTACGAGATAACAATACTCTAAGTAACTCTGTTCCCAATCAAGTATCAAACAGCGAAGTGGAATCTATCAGACACAATTCTCGGCCTAGGAAGAAATGGCACCAAAAGGTACTAAAAACCTGAAGGGTAACAAGCCTTATAGCTAAGGAATGACTCAGCCCAAAAATCCTAACCGAAGATGAAAGCCCAAATATAGTATGGGTTTGGGTACCCATGGGGTACACATGCATTGCAATGCACATTCAGGATATTTGGCCCACACATCCACTGGTGTTTTTGGGTCCCGTGGTAAGGCATTCAGAGCGACCTTATACTTTACAGGAAAACCAAAGACAGATAACCTTCTTGAAGTAGAGATCTGGAGGCCCACACGCAGGCAAGGAGGCCTACACTTGCGCTGGACATACGGCCCAGCCCGCTCAGTTCTGGTGCATACACAGACCGCGTGCACGAGAGCCCAAAAATGCCCACGCACGCAGCCCACAAGGCTCATGCAGAACCAACCGCACGCACACAGGCCCAAGGGCTGAACACGCACATCTGACACGAATGAGCCTGCATACGGCCCAAGCCCACTAGCCTGCAATTTTTGCGTGCTTTCCCCCGTGCAACCCACGCGGACCAGCCAACCCTCTTTTCTTTTATTCGAAAATATTATTTAATATTTATTTTATTTTAAAACCCTTTTAAAAAGGCTTGAGACCTACTTTTTAAAATTCATGTGTTAAAATTAATTTTCACATGTTTTTTAATGAATTTCACATGGGATAAATATGAATTTTAAATTAAATATTATTTTAATGTAAGTCTATCCCTTAAAATATTTAATTAATTTATTTGGGATAGAATAATTTTTTATTTTGTATTTATCCTAGATTAAGATAGAATTTTATCTAGGTTAATATTTTATTAATTATCTCAAGATTTTGTATTCATCTACATTTTTCGGAAAAGGTTATAAATAAACATTTGCCCCTAGGATGTAAAGCACACATTTGAGAATAAATCTGAGAGAATTCTTAAGAGCTTCGACTTTTCTTCTTTTAACATTTTTACTTAAATTATTTTCTTCAAGTTCTTCGGGAAGCAGGAGTCTTTAGAAGTCTTGTTGAGACAAGAAGCAGAGATCAACTTATCGGTAAGTCTGTGACATTTTTTATTTTCTTGTTTTATTTCCCTAGTTTTTATTTTTGCTCTCCTTTGAAGATTGTGGATTCATTTAGAGGGAGAGATTTTATTCTAGGTAATTATTGTTTCGATATTGCATACATGGAATGGATTTTTAGGAGTAGATTTGATCCTCCCATACCCTCCCGCTTCACATGGAGAGGACTTCAAGCCTTGTCAAAGAGAAATCCACCTTAGTCTTTACTAGTTTGGTGCAGTTCCCATGTGGGTGAGCGGGACTACACCTCCATTCTCTTCCCAAACAAGGACCAGATGTGGCTAAGGTTTTTCTAGTTGTTTGGCCTTGTTCTTATAGCTATTTGGGCTTTAAAGTTGTTTCCTTGTGTGACCCAGCTTTGAACAAGAAGATTGAAAGCTTTTTGGAAGCTTTTGGCGCAGGCCCGGGTGATAGGTCCTTCCGGGACTTGAATCTTTCTTCCTGCTTCTCCCCAACTATCTTTTTGGTCTTCTGGGTAAGTGTCCTTCATTATGTCTCTTGTGTCTAGGTTTACATCATCCCCCCCTTCGTCAAGAGGATTCGTCTTCAAATCGTGATCTATGTCAAAAAGGGAAAGATCATAAATATTAAATGTAGCAGACACTCTGTACTCACCTTAGAGATCAATTTTATAAGCATTGTCATTAAGACACTCCAGGACTTAAAAGGGTCCATCTCTTCGGAGGTCTAACTTAGATTTTTATTGATTCGAAAATCTTTCTTTTCGCATATGAACCCATACTCAATCGCTGGGTTGGAGAACTACTTGTTTTCTTCCTTTATTGGCATTTCGTGTATATGATTCCTTTTTTTTCTGGATATGCTGTCTAGCTTTCTCATGTATGGTTTTAACAAGTTCGGCTCTCTACTTACCATTGGTGTCCTGAATTTTCTACAAAGTTAAAGGTGTGAGATCTAACAGAATTAAAAGGTCGAAACCATAAACAATCTTAAAAGGTGAAAACCTTGTAGAGGTATGAATGCTCTTATTGTATGCAAATTCTACCATAGGTAAACAATCCTCCATGTTTTCAAATTTCAGCCAACAACAGCTCTTAACAAGGATCCTAAGATCCTATTTACAACTGCAGTCTAACCATCAGTTTGGTGATGACATATAGTGGAGAATAACAACTTTGTTTCTAATTTACCACACAGAACTCTTCAAAAGTAACTTAGAAATTTCAGATCTTTATCACTCACAATAGTATTAGGAATTCCATGAAGTCTCACAACATCCCTGAAAAACATATTTGCAATATTTGTCGCATCATCAGTCTTATGGCATGCAATGAAATGTGCCATCTTACTAAATCTATATACGACAACAAATAGATTATTGTTACCTCTCCTGGTCCTAGGCAATTCTAATACAAAATCCATAAATATGTCTATCCACCGTGTTGTAGGTATAGGCAAGGGTGTGTATAATCCATGAGGTAGAACCTAAATTTGGCCTGCTTATATATAATGCACCTACTACAAATGTACTCAACATCTTTCCTCATATTAAGCTAATAAAAATGCTCGTGCAATATGTCTAGAGTTTTAGTTACCCCAAAGTGCCCCATCAATTCCTGGATGAGCCTCACACACCAGTAATTTCTTAAGTGAATAGTTAGGCACATATAACTTACCATCCTTAAGGAGAAAACCATCATCCCTATAAAATTTTTGGAATGCACAATGTTCACATGTATGATAAATAATAAAAAAATTATTGTCACTAACATACATCCCCTTAATATGTTCAAATCTTAACAACTTAGAGCTAAGGGTAAAAATCAAAGCATACCTGCGAGATAATGCATCAAAAAACTATATTATACCTTGTTTATACATGATTACATAGGGAAAAGACTCAACAAACTCGACCCACTTACTATGATGACAGTTGAATCTACCTTGCCATTTCAATGTTTTAGGGATTCATGGTCGGTGTGGATAACAAACTCCTTCGGTAATAAGTAGTGTTGTTATACCTCTAATGCTCTCACCAAGGCGTACAACTCCTTGTCGTAGGTTGAGTAATTCAACAATGCACAACTAAGTTTCTCACTAAAACATGTCACGGGGCGCCCCTCCTACATCAAAACTACTCCTATACCTATACCTAAAGCGTTACATTCAAGCTCAAAAGTTTTGTTAAAGTCAGGTAAAGCCAAAATAGGTGCAGAACACAACCTATTCAATAAATTACAAACATGCTCTTATTTTTCAATGCATACAAACTTTATATTTTTCTTTACCAGTTCATTTAATGGTGTTGCAATGGAACTGAAATCCCTAACAAACTTGCGGTAGAAGCTTGCTAAACCATAGAAACTGCTTACTTCACTACCTGATGTCAGGGTAGGCCATTCTCTAATTGCTTTCACCTTATCCTCATCTACCTCAATGCCTTGTGCACTAACTATAAACAATAAAAATATCAACTTTTCACTGTAAAAATTACACTTCCTGGCATTGGCATACAACTGTTCTTTCCTAAGAACCTCAAGGACATATATGATATGCTGAAGGTGAGTCTCTAAGGATTTGCTATAGATCAAGATGTCATCAAAGTAAACTACCACAAATTTATCTAAACAATATCGTAAAACATGTTTCATAAGTCTCACGAAGGTGCTAGGGGCATTTGACAGGAAAACTTCAAGGTTTCGATAAGAAATTTAGTAATTTCTTAAACACCTTAAGGAGAATTTCTAAAAATTAAAATTATGAAGTTTGAGATTTATGATTTGCATGATTTATGTTTAATTGTTCCAATGAAGTGAATTGTTATTGATAAAGCATGTTATGAAATTTTATAGGCACTTGATGATTTGCATATGATTTAAATAACATAATTTTGGTGATAATTTTCTGAAATATGGAAAGGGGAATGAGCTTGAAATAGTCTAAAAAATAAATGTATCTATATTGACATGTATAATGCATCAAATGTCTCGTTAGACTTTTTATCTCTGAGAGATTCTGTTTTCCCCTCCCCCATCTGGTCTGCAAAGACGTGAGAGGACTGCTCCCTGTGGATGATGGTGTACCATCTGACGAGAATGGTGACGCGAATATCTATTAGGAGTTATTTTTGGCTAAGTATTATCGTGGTTATAGAATATATGATAGGAATACTGTGATTGGTACAGCCGTGGTCATAGATCGTACCATGGTTTGACAAGTCAGAAATATGTCATGAGCAAATTGTCATTATATATATGATCTGGTAATTCCACATGGGTAATTAGAAATTCGTATTTGCTCTCAGTAAATAGAAGTCGAAACGACTTCGTGAAACATGACACGAAAATCTAAGCATTGCATAATTCATTTGATTTTTTCTATTATCAAGTATGATTTGATTTTGATTGATATGACTATGATATGATGAATCTGATATTTTTTTTAATAAATAAATTATTTTCATAAAGTAAGAAAGGACTCTGACGTGACCTCGATGGTAAGTGTTGATGACATAACTATTTATTTTAAAATCTTATGATGTTGTTTAAATACTATTTTTCTTACTGAGTATATAGAACTCACCCCTTTTCATGCCCACTAGATAAGAAAAATAGTGAAGAACCGATCGCTGACCTACCCCTTGAAGTTTATAAGGATCCTGTGGATCAGCAAACCTTGAGTACATGACTTATCCCATACTCTGATGAGTTCATTCACATAGTGAAAGATAGGCCCTGTCTCCTTCCTGCAACCATCATCTCTACATGTATTCACTGATTCATGGCTCACAACCCCAACTTACCATAAACATACACGCAATCAAACCTGTGTTATCTCAACTATAAACACATATTTTACAGCATATACACCAGAAATAAATTATACAGGTTGCAAGCATACAATTCATGCATAAATATATATCGAGAGTACGCAAGGAACAAAAACAAACAAATTAAAAGTACACATTATAAAATAAAATATTAAATAAAACAATCGAACTTATTTGCTCCATCAGTAAGGTCCATTTAATCATCAAACCATCAACAAAATTATTTAGATCACCCCTATTGTTGGTTGAAACTTCGATTAAACTATTATGAAAGAAGAGATTGAGGTCTTCTTACCTTGATGTGGAAATCAGGGCTCCACCTCTGATGTATACTCGCTGATAACACACCTAAACCATAGGAGTACAAGAAGCGAACAAGTGTAGATGAACTTTTGGAAAATGAGAGAAAATCATTACGAGGTAGCAATACTCCAAGTTACTATATTCCTGATCAAGTATAAAATAGCAAGGCCCAATACAACAAACAGAGTGCCCGACCTAGGAAGAAACGACACCAGAAGGTGCTAGAAACTCGAAGGGTAATGGGCCTTGCCGCTAAAGAACAGCTCAGTCCAAGAATCTCGGCCCAAGAAGAAAGACCAAATGTAGTTTGGGTTTGGGTACTCATAGGGTACAGATGTGTTGCAATGCACGTGTAGGATACTTGGCCCACACCTTCGCTAGTGTTCCCTGGTTCCATGGAGAAGACGCCAAGGTGACCTTATGCCTTGTAGGAAAATTAGAGATAGGCGACTTTCTCAGTATAGAGACCTAGAGGCCCTCACACGAGCAAGGAGGCCTGTACGTGTGCCGAACATGTGGCCTAGCCCACATGGCCCACGAACACGCACATGTTCCTACACATGTATTTTTTCTTGGTTATTTTTCATATTTCTTAATAATTTTGATCTTTTATTTAATTATATTTTATTTTATTTATTTTTTTAAATAGCGATAAATAGGGAAATTATTTATTCAATTACAAAATTCAATTATTTTAAACCCAAGACATTACATCTATATCTATTGTTTCAGATTTTGCTGTGGTTATACTTTTAAAAGTTAATATAAATTAAATATTTGTCATTTCATTAGAATCAATGCCTATGTTTAAACAAAAACTACCAACAAATATGTAGGAATGATCCTCAAATCTCTTGAAATTCTTAATATGCTAGAATTAATTCCTAAATCGGCAAAAGTTAATTTTCATATTTGTTTTCATATTTGTTGGAAATTAATTCCTTAAATCTCTCAACACTTATATCCATGTGCAGAACACACTAGAACTCCTCACCCCTTTTCTTGAATCATATTAATTAAGAAATTGAACCATAACTAAACTTAGTTATCTTTAATTAGAAAGATAAATATAAAGCAAATGTAAAAAAATATTTTGTTTTCCCAAAGTTCATGTTTCTTTGAATCATTATTCAAGTAACTTATATTAAATCATAAATATCACTTTATTTTATAATGTTAATTTGTACCAAATAATGATATTATATTAATTGAAAATATTATTAATTTGTTGAGTATATCAATTTCGTTTTTCCTTCATTGTACATGATAATGTAATGAATAAAGATCTCCCCCCTACAGTCTTATCTTCCTATCATCACTTCGATTGAGAGATCTAATCTCATTGCACCTCATTGGCCTGGGCGAAGGGGAAGGAATGATGGGTGGTAACAGGAAAGGGTTTGTAACCCCTCTCCCTGCTCCATGCCTATTTCTTCCCCTAATTCGGAGAGACATAAAACTTTTTATTTTAAGAAAAAGGTGAATAGATAGAGCCATGATACATTCTAGCGTATTGTAAGGATAAATAGATTCTTTTTGTCAGCTTTACAATGTCTGCTTGAGGACCTATGTCAACATTTTGGAATTGAGATGTTCACTTTTTGTAACAAGTAGATACCCATGATATAGATAATATGGTCCCAGTTAGAACAAAGATAAATTTATAATTCTCTTAAGGTGAGAAACAACCTTGATTTTATTATTGATAATTCATACTTACATTCTCTTTGGCATGTATACTTAAATAGAAATTAGAATACAACTACTTCCCTACTAATTTGGACATACAAATAACTGTAGATAACTATTTAAGTTTATCTAATTTTGAATTGCTAGAAACTGTGTTTGATAACTAGTTGCTCATATCAATTAGTTATTGAAGTAATGGGGGTTGGGTACCCTTTGTCTCTACGAATGAAGAACAGTATCATTACTCTCCCTTTTTACAGGAACCTAGTCCTCAAGATTCAAATCAAGAAATTGTTCTTGCAAAGTAGAAATAGGTTCCCAAGTAGCATCATCGGTCGGAAGATTATGCCATTTAATAAGACTTTCTTCAATGATTTTGGAACTGCGCTTAATCCATCTATGGTTAAGGATAGATTCTGGTTGGAGTATGGGAACACCATCTTCAGTTATAGGTGGTAGAATATTTGTGTGGTTTGTGACCTCACCAAGTTTCTTGCAAAACATTAATATGTGAAAAACTAGATGGATGCGAGATTCTGTAGGCAACTAAAGCTTATATGCTACTAGTCCAAATCGCTGAATGATTTGAAAAGGTCCATAAAAATGGCATGCGAGCTTTTGGAAAGCCTTTCTAAAGATGGAGTGTTGCTGATAGGGTTGTAACTTGAGAAAGACCCAATCATCCTCTTGAAACTCAATATCCAAGCACTTGTTTTTGGCCTACTACTGCATGCGATGATTTGAATTCTATAAATTGATTTTGAGTTGTTGTAGTAGGACCTCGCAGCTAGTTAGTTGACTATCGACTTCATTCACAGGAGAAACACCACGATGATAAGAAGGAATAGTAGGCAGAGGCCGAGCAGATAGTGCCTGAAAGGAGTCATTTTGATAAAAGAATGATAAGTTGTATTGTACCAGAACTCGACCTAAGATAAAAGAAAAGGCCAATTGCGAGGCTATTGGTGGCAAAGACAACGGAGATATTGTTCCAAACTATGATTAGTCACTTCAGTTTGATCATTAATTTGAAGGTGGTATGCTGAACTCATCTTGAGTTTGGTGCCCAACATCTTAAAAAATTCTTGTTAGAAGTTACTAATGAAGATAGGATCTCGATCATTGATGATAGACCGAGGCATGCCATGTGACTTGACTATGGTATTAATGAAGAGCTCAGTAACAATCTTGGTAATATAAAGATGATTCAAAACAGCAAAGTGAGCTCATTTAGTAAGGCGATCCACGACAACAAAAATTACACTTTTACGATGGGAAATAGGCGACCAATCAATGAAATCAATTGAAATATCTTCCAAGATCTAATCATGAATGGCAAAGGTTGCAGAAGTCCTGCCAGAGTAAGGATATCTACCTTCGATTGTTGATAAATATCACAAGAGAAAACATACTCTGAATGGTTTTATGCATGGATGGCCAATAAAACTACTGAGTAAGGCACTTGAATGTCTGTTGAATACCCGAATGTCCACCACTAGGTGAGTTATAAAATTTCTGCAATAGCTTATGCATGATATTGGATCGATGGGGAATGACAATACGATCCTTGAAGAAGATTAATCCTTTTTTTTTTACTATATGGTTGACCGGGATTGTCCACAGCTAATTTCTCAATTTTTGCCATATAGGGTTCCTTACCAAGGACTGACGGATATTGTCCCATAGTTGTGTATGAGGAATGGAAAAGGCATGAAGAGTTGGACCTTCCTCTCATCTAGACAATGCATCAGTGACATAATTCTCCTTCCCTAGCTCATAGATAATCTCATAATCATAACTAAATAATTTAGTAACCAATTTCTATTGCTCTGGAGTGGAAATACGTTGCTCTAGCAGATATTTCAAGCTTCTTTGATTAGTTTGAATATAGAATTTGTGACCAATGAGGTACGGTCACCATATTTTGACTGTAACAATGATGGCCAACATTTCTTTAGCATAAGTGGACCATGCTTGATTGGAAACACCCAAAGTTCTGCTCATGTATGCAATAGGTTGATTATTTTAAAAAAGAACTACTCCAATGCCATCACTTAAACATTAGTCTAAATCACAAAAGGAATATTAAGGTTAGGTAAAGTCAAAGTTAGAGTTGATGACAAGGCTTGCTTGAGTTCAATAAAAGCTTGTTCGGCTTCGTCGGACATCCAAATTGTCCCTTCCTTAAGAGATTGGTTAAAGGCCGAGCTACGTTGCCGTAATTGCGAACAAATTTTTTGTAATAGTCTGTGAGTCCTAGAAATTCCTAGGTTTGATAATACTGGTTGGACGAGGCCATGACTCCATTGCCTGAATTTTATTTTTATCCACTTTAACTCTTTGGGTGTAATAATATGCCCCAGATACTCAAAGTTCTTGGTGGTCAAACACACTTTTTAAGGTTAACAAAAAACTGATGCTGTTGGAGAATTTCTAGAGCCTACTTGACATGGGTTAAGTGCAACGTGTAACTGTAACTACTACTATAGATTAAAATATCATCAAAAAACACCCAAATGAACTTACAAAGATAAGGGCCAAAGATAGAGTTCATTATAACTCGAAAGGCATCACCAAATATTTATAGTGACCACTAAGGGTTCTGAATGCCGTCTAGTGAATATCTTTTGAGTGAATCCGTACCTAATGATATCCTACCGTCAAGTCTAATTTAGTGAAAAATTGAGCTCCATGTAATTCATCAAGTATATCATCTACCGTAGGGATAGGAAACATATCTTTGACGGTGGCTAGTACTTGGCATGATTAATCTGGAATCCAACATGTGATTAACTTGTCTGACACGAGAAGGTATGGAGAGGATTGAATTAACTTCTGAAACTCACTCAACGTATGCAATACCGAAACTTAACTACTTATAATTACTCCTCTAATTAAATCTGCGATCCTAAAAGGAATGTAAAAACAAAGATTAAGAAAATAAAACAAGGAAAGAAAAAACGCCCCAGACTTATCGATAAGTTGATCCTCGCTCCTTGACTCAACAAGACTTTTGAAGACTCTTACTTTTTGAAGAACGTGAAGAAGCTAATTTTAACAAAAATGCTAAAAAAAGAAAAACCAAAGCTCTTAAGAATTCTCTCAAATTGATTATCAAATGTTATGTTTACATCCTATGGGCAAAAGTTTATTTATAGCCTTTTCTGGGTAATCTAGATCAATACAAAATTTTGAGATAATTTAAAAAAATAATACCCTAGATAAAATTCTATCTTAATCTAAGATAAATACATAATAAAATAATTATTTTATTCTAAATAAATTAATTAAATAATTATAAGGGATAGACATATAATAAAATAATCAATAAAATATATTAATATGTATCTCATGTGAATTCCATGTAAAACACATGTTAAAATTACGTTAAAATAATTAGATAAATATTAAGATTAAAAATATAATAAAATAATAGCCTAGGATAATGTTAAAATTAAAATATTATATAATTAATTATTAATTTAAATAATAATAATTAATAATGAGGTGATAATTATCATGTGAATTTTGTGAATTTGGCCTGAAAAATCACATAGGGCATGTGGAGAAAAGTCCAAAACTTACCCCACACACACACCCCTCACCCGTGCGGTTAGGGAAGCCCGCACATGCATGGGCAGTGTAACACCTGGACCCGAAAATTTTGTCCGGGATGATTTTTTTTCAATTTATAAAAAAACATATAAATAATTAAATTTTTAATTTAATTTAATTTTTTTAAAATTTTTGAGAAAAAAATAAATTAGGGATAAAATTGAAAATAATTCTGAGAAAAATGGGTGAGTGTGAAAACCAGGGTGTTTTTGAAAGAAATTTAAAAGCATGGAGTAAAATAAAAAAAAAAAGTTTGGCCACATGGGATGGTCCGGTTAGCGGCCACGATGAACTAGGACACGCCGCGTGGCAGACACGCTGACATCGGCTCCACGCGAGAGGCTACATGAGTGATCCGCGTGCCTGGGTGATCCGACGGCCCAAATCGCATCCCCTGTGCACGAATGACGCAAATGCATTCTTTCTTTAGACACGATTGGATGGTCGAGATTGATCGCAATAGACAGTCTAGATTCGCCCACGTAATCGACATAAATGAAAAATCATCAAACGGTCCTCCTTACTCCACGTCGACTCGAACGAGCTGCCTGAATCAGATGGAGATGAGTATTTAAACTCCTATTCGCAGGGAACCAAAACCCTAGACGATAGAGGGGTGACTGGAGAAGGAGAAGAAGGGCGGCTGGGGAAAGAACCAAACGTCAGAGAAGGAGGCCGGCCATTATTGCCACCGCACCGGAGCCATTGTCGATGCCAAAACAAGTATTTTTTTCCCTTCCCACTCAAAATTCAATCCTGAGTTCCTCTATGCCTATATGGAAGCCAAATGGTCGACGGGTGAGCCAAAAGCTGCGGGTAAAGCTCGGTTGAGCCGCTACAGCCAAAATCCAAAACCCTCTCCGATAAACCCCTTCCCGTTTCTCATTTCGCGTAATTTTTTTACCATCGTGTTCTCCATCCTTATTTGGTGTAGGTTAATCAAAGGGAAACTTCGCCCACAAAGGAGGACTGACAGAACCGCCGCACTCAGAGACCTTTCGCCGGTAGGGTTTCAGTTTTTTGCCTTTTTCGGCCAACCAAAGTCTCCTAACTTACTTTTTTGCAGGTTTACAAGTAAAACTGGCCAAAACCAGCCTAAATCAGCCGTGGGCAATGGAGCCGGCGTCGTTGCCGTGCCAGAACCATAAAATTTTCCAAAAGGTTTTCTAACGCTTATTTTGGTCTTTTGGGGTATTTTTGGATACATGATAAGTGTTTTAATTTTGGCAGAAAAAATTCAGGAAACTCGGGAACTGGCAGAAGACGCAGTGGAAAGTATGGTGTTTTGAACACTGATCTGGGATAAGAATCCCTCACCTTTTTTTTTTGTTATGGTAAAATAAAGTTTAATAATCAATAATGTTGTGTTTCTTGAAAATTAGAGTTTTAAAATTAATTACAGGTCACTAGTGGAGCAGAAACTGGTCAGTGCATAATTGTCCTAGTTTACTACTTATTTTCTCCTGTACTGCCTAAATAATTACTATTATATTGTGTGCATTAAATTGCTAATCTTAATTGCTTCCTCGGTTATTTAGTTTTTTTAACTACATAACCCTCATTTATTGGTTCATTTTGTAATAAATGTCTTAATTATATTTTCTTGATTTACGTACCGACTCTTTGCATGACTTATTACTGATTTGTAAATATGAGATGTTGATATGTAATTAGTGATTGATTAATTGTGTGAATCTATGTATGAGCAGCCTACTGGGTACCATGAAAAAAGGGTTGACAGACTCGGTACATAGGAAAAACCTTATCGTGAAATTTACCTTAGTTGAACGGAGAAGTCCTATACCGGAAGGGTTTGGAAGATATAATTCACCCTCATACCGGATGGGGTATCGAGACGATGGTATGTTTGGCGCCCGTTATCAGACGGGGTATGAAGATGGTCGGCTAAATGATAAATTTATTATTGGTTTCACGCGTAGGGGAACATTCCTATGGACTCCCAGAAGTACCGGTAAGCAGGTAAAAAAATTAAGTTGCCATTCTTGCTCACTTGATATGAAATTACAATGTTATTTGAGTTATTGTCTTCATAGGTCGATTTTGAAAATTCATAACAGTATGTATGGAATGGAAGGTTTTATGTTAAATGAATTTGCTTGAACTAATGGCTCCATTAGTTGTTTTATAATTTTTACCAACATTCAGTTGTCCGTATAAGTGATTTGTGTGATATTCTTACTGTGCTAGTGTAGCACATCCTCCTATTTAACCATTTCAGATCAAGAAGACCAAGATCTAGATCCTCAATAATAGGAGGATTGCGAATAAAAGTTACCTCCGGGACCCTATCTAAATTACTAGTGGAGGTTAACCCCATAAGATTTTAGTTTTATTTATGTTTATATTATTTTAACTTTTTAAAAATGGACATTCTCATATCCCTATTGGAGATCCCAATTTACTGTGCAATGAATATAAACTCTAATTATTATTTGCTTATGTTATTTTAATATATATTCTTTTCCTTAAGGTTTCGGACTTTTACAGTTGGTATCAAAACTGCGCTCCTCAGAATCATTCCTTACACAGAGATTTAAAAACACTGGAATACAACCTGACACTCAACCCTCTCTTGTGAAATGCAGGTACAAGGATATGAGCAACCCAGGATGGGTTGCTTCGAGAAGATGTCGATCGACTCTTTGAGATGTTGGAGAGACTTATCTCCGCCTAGCAGGCCCGAGAAGAAAGGATGAAATTGTCTGACCCTCTACCCTTGCCACAATTTAAGCCACCCCGATATAGCCTTGCTCCTCCACCACATCATCCGACACCGACACAGTATAATCTGGTGCCCCCATCATACAATCAGGTGTCGCCACCGGGTCGTCTGACCCCTCTCCAACATAATCCAGTCCCTTTTTCACGGGACCTAGTTCCACCCATGATGGACCTAGGCTACATTGAGAGGCACAAGAGACTAAACTCATCTATCTTTATAGGGGCATCTTCCTTTGAAGAGACTGAGTATTGGTTAACAAAGACAGAGAAGACTTTTGCAACTCTTGGGGTGGTTCCTGAACATAAGGTTGTACTTGCCACCTACATGCTCGTGGGTGAGGCAGGTCGCTGGTAGCAGCTGAAGCAGACCACCCTACCCGTTCTAGTCACTTGGGAACAGTTCTTGGTAGACTTTTAATGTGTAGTACCTCCGCATCTTGAATATTTGAAGGAAATGAAGTTTGCACACCTGGTTTAGGGCGATATGATAATGTCTGAGTATGCCCAAAAGTTTCTAGAGTTGAGTCGGTATTCTCCTGAGAGTATGATGTATGAAGGTAAGAAGGTAAGGAAGTTTGAGTGGGGCCTTCGTCTTGAGATTAGGCAACAACTATATGTATTTGAGCTTAACACCTACTCAACAGTCTTAGCTAATGCACAACTAATAGAGAGGAATCTCTGCATTTTTCCTCAAGCATTGGGAAATTCTAGGCTGTTGATCCCACACCGTAAACCAGCACCTACTGCATCGATCTAATAAAATAAGAGACCTAGGTCGGTGACCCAAGCTCCTCCTCAGGCTCCGATAATAGGATGTGGTAGGACTTGCCAGTACTGTGACAAGGATCATGAGGACCAACCCTACTATTACCTCAACAATACTTGCCGTATATATAGGAGTCCACAATACTACGCGAGAGAGTGTCCGTAAAATCAGAATTAGCCCAGACCTCCCATCTAGAGCAGAGTTTACACCATTCCCTAGCAGGATACTGAAGCCAACTCAGACGTGATACAGGATACGTACACCATCTGTAACAACCTTGCATATATTTTGATTGATAGTGGTGCTTCACATTCTTTGGTCTCACATGCTTTTGCAAAAAAATTGAATGTATTACCTAAAAATCTTGATTCTGTGCTATTTGTGTCTACTCCTAAGCATGGGACACTATTAGGGAAGGTCATATACGAAGCTTGTATCATAGAGATAGCCGATAGGGAATTGAGCATAAACCTGATAGAAATAGACAGAAAATTTTGATGTAATTATGGGGATGAACTAGTTAGCGACGTATCACGCCACCATAAATTACTTCCATAAGAAGCTTATATTCAATCTTTCTAATGAAGAGTCATTCAGAATTTAATAAAAGTGTTAGATATTTTTTCCCTCATGACAATTTCATTGTTATATGACGCTTTAACTTGGTTGTCTTTTCTACATTAAGCAAGGCTAAGAAAAAAATTTGCATTCAAGAGATCCCTGTGGTATGAGAATTCCTAGATGTATTTTTTGATGAACTATCCAGACTACTAGTGGATAGAAAAGTCGAATTTATCATAGATCTTTAGCCTGGTACCCAACCTATCTTAGTTACCCCTTATCGCATGAGTCAGATAGAGATGGAAGAGCTAAGGAAACAGATTGAAGAATTGAAGATTAGTGGATTCATCCGACACAGTATATCTCCTTGGGGTGCTAGAGTCACGTTTGCAAGGAAAGGGGATGGGTCCCTGAGGTTGTGTATTGACTATAGGGGATTGAATAGAGTCACAATCAAGAACAAGTACCCCCTTTCCAAGATTGATGATCTTTTCGATCAGTTACAGGGTGCTTAGGTTTTCTCCAAGATAGACTTGCGTTTGGGTTACATTCAGGTAAAAACAAGGTAAAAGACATTCCCAAGACAATCTTCAGAACCAAGTACAGACACTATGAGTTCCTGGTCATGCCTTTTGGGTTAACCAATGCGTCAGCAATTTTTATGAACTTGATGAACAGGGTTTTTAAGAAATTCCTAGATCAATTCGTCATTGTATTTATTAATGATATCCTGATCTATTCAAAGAGTAAAGAGGAACATGCTCATCACCTTACTCAAGTTTTACAAGTTCTCAAGGAAAAGAAGTTGTATGCAAAATTGAGCAAGTGTGAATTCTGGCTCGAGTAAATTATCTTCCTAAGGCACATAATATCAAAGGATGGAGTGTTAGTGAATTCGAAGAAGGTTGAGGCAGTACTCGGTTGGAAAAAACTGACTTCGATTAAGGAGATTCGTAGCTTTATGGGAATGACAGATTATTATTATAGCCGCTTCTTTGACCCAACTTACAAAGAAGAACATCAAGTTTGAGTGGAATGAGGATTACGAAAGGAGCTTTACAGAGCTCAAGAAGCAGTTGTTTACCGCACTCGTTTTGGCTTTATCGAGTGAGACAGGTGGATACACAGTGTATAGTGATATCTCTTACCTGGGGTTGGGTTGTGTTCTGATGCAACATGGGAACCTTATAGTCTATGGGTCTAGGCAGTTGAAATATCTTAAAAGAATTACCCCACCCATAATTTAGAACTTGCCGCTATTATCCACGTCTTGAAGACCTGATGCCACTACTTGTACGGGGAGACTTTTGAGATCTATACAGACCATAAGAGCTTGAAGCATATATTCACTCAAAAAGATCTCAACATGCATCAAAGGTGTTGGATAGAGCTCCTCAAGAACTATGATTGTAAGATTTTGTATCACCCGGGCAAGGGCAATGTGGTAGCCGACGTGCTCAGCAGAAAAAGTACAACTATTTTGGCTCACCTAATAGTTTCTGAATGTAAGTAATAGCGGCTGCACAACAGATACAGCTTCAGGACTTGAAGAGGGTTACATGCCTGACCCATCTAATTGTCCAATCCGAACTGATTCAGAGAATAAAGAAAACCCAATTGACCGATTCCACCGTAGCAACTCTCAAGAAGGATACAGAACGAGGAGTAAATTTAGAATTCCAAGTCTCTATCGATGGGTTACTCAGATTTCAGGACAGGGTGTGTGTTCCAAATGACAATGAACTAAAAAATGACATCATGACAGAATAAAAAGGGACATCATAACAGAAACCCATAACTCAAAGTTCACAATGCATCCTGAAAGTACTAAAATGTATCAAGGTATGCGACCCCATTTTTGGTGGAGCGGGACGAAGAGAAAAATCGCCAATTTTATCTCTAAGTGCCTAGTATGTTAACAGGTTAAAGCAAAGCATCAACGCCCAGGTGGGCTACTCTAGCAATTGCCAATCCCAGAGTGAAATGAGAACATATCACCATATATTTTATAACTGGGTTGCCTAAGGCACGCTCGAGATATGATGCTACTTGGATAATTATTGACTGGCTCATCAAGTCCTCTATCTTCTTGGCTATCAAAATAACAGACTCCTTAGACAATCTAGTAAGAATTTATATCCGGGAGATAGTCAGACTACATGGGTTCCGATGACAGTGGTATCCGACAGAGATCCTAGGTTCACCTATTAATTTTGGTCTAGTTTTCAACAAACAATGGGAATGAAACTATCTCTCAGCACTACATTTCACCCTTAAACCAATGGAAAATCAGAACAAATAATTCGCACACTGGATGATATGCTCTAAACTTGTGTTCTAGTCTTCAGAAGCCATTGGGATGATCACCTACCATTGATAGAGTTTGCCTACAATAACAGCTACCAAACAAGTATCGAGATGGCCCCCGTATGAGGCATTGTATGGCCAACCATGTAGGTCGCCGATCTGTTAGGAAGAGGTGGATGATAGAAAATTATTTGGCTCAGATCTTGTAGAGGAGACCACAGCAAATATAGTTAAAATCAGGAAGAACATCTAAACAACTCAGAGTAGGCAGAAAAGTTATGCGAATACCCGAAAGAGAGATTTTGAATTTGAGAAAGGCGATAAGATGTTTCTTAAGGTCACCCCTTTCAAGGGAATCAACAGGTTTGGTAAGAGAGAGAAATTAAATCCCTGGTTCATTGGACCATTTGAAATTTTGGAATGGATTGGTACGTCTGCCTACTAACTAACACTACCTCTAGAGTTATTCAGGGTCCATAACGTATTTTATGTGTCTATAATACGCAAGTACAATATGGACCCCTCGTATATCCTATCTCACGAGCTCTTTTCACTCAATGATGATCTATCATATGAAGATGTACTAGTAGGCATTGTGGATTGGAATAGCAGACTACTTCGTAACAAAGAAATTCTCTTCGTCAAGGTCGTATGGCAGAATCACGCAAAGGAAGAGGCCACTTGGGAGCTAGAATCAGACTTCAGAGTCTAATACCCCAAATAGTTTGACTAGCGAGAGGGTAATAAATTTGAGGGACCAAATTTTCTCTTAAGGCAGAAAGAGTTGTAACATTCGAGCCTGAAAATTTTACCTGGGATTATTTTTTTCAATTTATAAAATATATATAATAATTAAATTTTTGTTAAATTTTTGAGAAAAAAATGAATTAGGAACGAAATTGAAAATAATTCTGAAGAAAAAGGGTGAAAGTGTGAATACAAAGGGTAAAATCACAAAAAAATGAAGTTTGACCACGTGGGACGGCCCGGTTAGCAGCCATGGCGAACCAGGACACGTCGCATGGCGAACGTTGCAGACACATTGACATTGGTTTCACCTGGGAGGCCACAAGGGCGATCTGCGTGTCTTGATGATCTGACAACCCAAATCGTATCCCGCACGCACGAATGACCCAGATGCATTCCCTCTTTAGACGCGATCGAACGGACAAGATTGATCACAATGGACAACCCAGATTCGTCCATACAATTGGCCTAAACTGAAAATCATCAAACAGTCCTCCTTGCTCTATGTCGACTCGAACAAGTGGCCTGGATCGAATGAAAATGAGTATTTAAACTCTTTTTTGAAGGGAACCAAAACCCTAGTCGACAGATGGGTGACCAGAAAAGAAGAAGAAGGGCGGCCAGAGAAAGAACCAGATGCTGGAGAAGGAGGCTTGCCACTGTCGTCGTCGCACCATGGCCACCACCGACGCCAAAACAGGTATTTTTTCCCGTTCCCGCTCGAAATTCAATCCTGAGTCTCCCTAAACCCATATCAGAGCTAAAAGGTCGACGGATGAGCAAAAAATTGTGGGCAAAGCTCGACTGAGCCGCAACGACCAAAACCCAAAATCCTTTCCAACGGCCCCCTTCCTATTTCCTGTTTCACCTAATTTTTTGACCATTGTGTTCTTCGTCCTTTTCTGGTGTAGGTTAACCGAAGGAAAACTTCACCTGCGAAGGAAGACCGGTGAAGCCGCCGCACTCGGAGACCTTCCACCGGTAGGGTTTCAGATTTTTGCCTTTTTCTGGCCAACTGAGGCCTCCTAAGTTGGTTTTTCGCAGATTTACGTGTAAAATCAGCCAAACCCGGTGTAAACCAGTCAAAACCGACAAGGCTGAGGTGAACTGTCGTCGTGGGTGGCAGAGTCGGCGTCGGAGCACAGCAACGGCGCTATGCTGGAACCCTTAGAATGGCCGAAAAGGTTTTTCAATGCCTATTTTTGCCTTTTGAGGTATTTTTGGATATGTGATAGGTGTTTTAATTTTTGCAAAAAAAAAAATAGAAAACTCGAGGACTGCTAGGAGGCACAGTAGAAAGTATGGTGTTTCAAACACCGATACAGGGTAAAAATCTCTTACCCTTTTCACTGTTGCGGTAAATTGAAGTTTAATAATCAATAATGATTTGTTTTGTGAAAGTTAAAGAATTCTAAAATTAATTACAGGTTACTAGTAGAGCCAGAACTGGTCAGCGCATAATTGCCCTAGTTTACTGCTTATTTTCTCTTCTCTGTCTGAAATGCTTACTATTATATTGTGTGCACTAAATTGCTAGTCTTAATTGTTTTCTTAGTTATTTAGTTTGTCTAACTGCATAGCTCTCATTTGTTAGTTCGTTTTGCAATAAATGTCTCAATTATGTTCTTTTAATTTACGTACCGTCTCTTTGCATGATTTATTGCTGATTTTTAAATATGGGATGTTGATATGTAATTGTAATTGATTAATGGTGTGAATCTATATATGAGAGGCCTACTTGGTACCCTGGGAAAAGGGTGGATGGACCCAGTACATAGAGAAAACTCTACCGTGGACATTATTTCAGTCGCACGACGTTAAGAAGTCCTATACTAGAAAAGTTTGGGATACATCGTTCATGCTCATACCGGACAGAGCATCAAGGCAATGGTATGTTTGATGCCCATTACCAGACGGGCTATGGAGACGGCCAGTTAAATTATAAATTAGTTATCAGTTTCACGCATAGGGAGACATCCCTATGGACCCATAGAGGTATCGGTAAGCAGGTAAAAAATGTAAGTTGCTATTCTTACTCACTGGATATGAAATCACAATATTATTTGAGTTATTGTTTTCATAAGTCGATTTTAAAAATTCATAACAGTAAGTATGGAATGGAAAGTTTTGTGTTAAATGAATTTGCTTAAACTAATTGTTCCATTAGTTGTTTTATAATTTTTACTAACCTTCGGTTATCCGTATCAGTGATTAGTGTGATATTCTTACTGTATTAGTATAGCGCATCTCCCTATTTAACTGTTACAGATCAAGAAGACCAAGATCCAGATCTACAATAACAAGAGAGTTACGAGTAAAGATTACCTCTGGGACCCTATCTAAGTTGCTAGTGGAGGTTAACCCCATAAGATTTTAGTTTCATTTTTGTTTCTGTTATTTTAACTTCTTTAAAAATAAACATTCTCGTGATCCTATTGGGCATCCCAATTTACTGTTTAAGGAATATAAACCTAATTATTATTTGCTTATGCTATTTTAATATATATTCATTCTCTTAAGGTTTCGGGCCTTTACAGGCGGCCTTTGGGCCTCATGGCTTTGCGGCACCCCCGGGTCTCTCCTCAGCTAGGCCCGGGGCTGCTGTTGGGTCTGGCTTGTGGGCTAAGTGTTCGGCCTCATTTTTTCTCCCTCGGGTGCAGATATGCTAAATCGGGCCTTAAGATGTGGGCCGATCTTTGGGTCTTCCCGATGGGCCTCGATCGAGCCACTTGTAGGGGCATGCGGCATGGGCCACACGTTCTTCTCAGGCACACGACTTACTATGCTGCAGGTTAGGCCTAGCGAGCCGGGTGACTCAGATCTCCCACCCGCGAGTACTTCCTCTCAATGCGTTGTCTCGAACACGCCATCTTCATCTTCTAGGATTAATCTGAAAGCCCACAACTCATCATCATTGATGCTTCCTTGAGCCAATTGTCCCAACGGCCCATAAGGCTTCTCGGTCTTGATGGCATCGATGATCCATCTTTCTCGATCTAAGGTTCCACGAACTAGATCCTTAGGCTTTATGAGGTTGGGCCTTTCCGTCGAATGTCGACTCCATTTCTTTAGTCTAGACTTATCCCGGGCTTTGTTTCTAAATTAGTGTGAAATTTGATGGTTGCCTCCTGGGTAACTTAAACGCCCTCCGAGGATCACATCATTGTCTTTTAATTTCTACCTTCTAAAAATGAGCATATCGATAGGGTCGGACATTGATGGGTTCTGTCCCTTCCTGAAGAATGATCTGATGTTCGATATCCCTGGCCGATGGTAGGCCATCTGGTTCTTGGAAAATAACAAAAAAATCATTAATCAGCTATTGCGATTCTGGCCAGATGGATGTGTGGTTGGGTGGTTGATTTGCTGTCAAATAAACAACAGATAAGGCTTTGTGGTGCATTTCTCTACTAACTTCCTTCAAACAATTCGATCTGGTAAGGGTAGGAGTGATCCCTTGAAGTTGTTACTTCTGTCCTTACCATTCAAAATCCATTTTCAAACTCTGCCAATTGCAAGTGAGAGTGCTGACGTCCGAAAGTCACTGCATTCCCAATATTATATCCAAACTGATGAAAGGCAAAACATAAAAAGTAAGGAAGAATGTAATACCTTGCATCTCCACTAGTACCACTTCGAACTGCCCCTGATAATTCATCGAACGGTTGCTTGCTATTTTGACCCAAAAAAGTTCAGTTGGCACCACCAGAAGCTGTAGCAAACTCGCGAGGCACTCACTGATGAAATTATGAGTCAATCCACTATCCACCAGTACCATGACTCCCTGATTGTGAATGGAAGCCGCTATCTTCAAACTCTAAGCAGACAACCAACCCGACAAGGTGTGCAAAGAATTTAGGGGTCTTCAGCCGCAATTTCTTCATTTTCTTCATCGCCCCCGTCAGGTAACAATAGTTGCGGCTTGTGGCACCGATGACCGGCAATGAATTCTCGTCGCAATTAAAACACAATTGCTATGTTCAGTGGCACTGCATCTCTTCCCATGAGAGACACTTGGGTGCGGGTGGAGTGTTCGTGGATGAAGAAGTCAGTGTTAGGGTCTGTGTTTGGGAGCTGGAACTGAACCGACCAGTTCGAGGGGACTGCCGTAGCCAATCTAATTGTTCTTCTCTTATCCGAGCCAGACTGATGGCTTCTTTCAAAGTTTTGGGCCGGAATTAATGAACTATTTGAAATTTCTAGCTTAAGCTCGCCTGTGAATGCTCCCACTAAAGCCTTCTGGCTCCAAATGCGCACCCTGTTCCCCAAACGTTCAAATTCCATTCGAAGTTCACGAAGTGGCCCAGTTTATCTCAATTTGGATAGGGCCTCATCAGCATCTTCAAACTCAGTTGGGCAAAAACGGCCCAAAGTTCATTAACAAACCCAATCCAGTCCAATTTTCCTCATTCTTCCTTGTGTGTCTTCTTCAGCTATTGCCACCACAAATTTGCCTCACTCGCCAGAGGGAAAGTCGCTAGTAGTACTTTATTTGCTTTCGGTGTATCTTGTAAATAAAAAAACTGCTCAACTCGACTTAGCCATTCGGTGGGATTACGACTGTCATAGATTAGAAAATCGAGGCATCCTAGTTGGGGACTAAATAATGGTCGAAGTCTCTTTGTGCGATCCATGCCACCTTCTCTGGTTGGCCATTCCTAGCTCTGCCAGCCAACCGCGTTGCTGCTAGAACCTTCCTTGTTGAGGCTTAAAGTTTATGTCAAGCGCCAACACTTGCTTCTAAACTTTCGATTCTTTCTTTGTTTGTTAACATGCCGGCTCTGATACCAATTAATATGGTCCCGGTTAAAATAGAGATAAATTTATAATTATCTAAAGGTGAGAAACAACCTTGATTTTTATTACTACTAATTCATACTTGCATTCTATTTGGCATATATACTTAAATAGAAAGTAGAATATAATTGCTTCCCTACTAACTTGGACATACAAAGAACTGTATATAACTACTTAAATTTATTTGACTTTGAACTGCTCGAAACCGTGTTTGATAACTGGTTGCTCATATTAATTGGTTGTTGAAGTAGCGGGGGTTGGGTACCCTTTGTGTCTGTGAACGACAAATTATATCAATAAACTAATAAGTATTCTTACTCTTACCCGAAAGTCAGATCTAATCATAGTTAAGAATGTGGACAAGAAATAATCTGTTCTTAATTAAACATATAATTAATATTAAAAAAATTAAACCCAATTACAAAGCCTAGGATTTTAGTTGAATTGGTGAAATTGAAGAGAGAGATGCCAGTTGTAAATGTTTAGGAGAATCTGATAGAGAACCAAAATATGACAAACTTGAAGATACCAACTATATATATAATATTGATATATAGTACAAACCAAGCATATATTGATTAAAGTTTGTCACTAACATTTGGTTGCCGGCCGAGGATCCAAACGGCAATTTCTAATTGTCTTTCAAACTTTAATTTTTTAATTCTTATAGTACGTTTTGCATATATATGATCTGAATCAATATGTATATATGTATGTGTTTTTAAATATTACTGAAAAAGCTAAATGGTAACGAAGCAAGATGGCTTCAAAATTGTCAAAGAAAGAGAGAGATCATGAAGATCTTCTTTTATTCAGGGAGATGTACAAACGTGAGAGGGATACGATTGCTAGCCTCCTCCAACCTGATTCTGATGAATTTGAAACTACTAATGGTAGATTTCTAACTTAATATAATAATATATCATACATTTTCCATATAATTTTTTCAGTTTAAATATATTATATTAACATTCAATTTTTAGATTTTAGTTGTTTAATATATTTAATTATCGTTAAATTAAATATTCGATGCATGATTAATTCGACTTCATTCATATATTTAATTTAAAATTATAAACTTTATCTTTCTATTTATCAAATATTAAATTATAAAAATACATAATTCGAATTATAAGATAAATGAATTTTGCATTCTTTTCTATTTCATTTATTTTAAATATATTATATTCTCATTCATTTTTTTGAATTTTAATTATTTAATATGTTTAAATTAGTGATAATTAAACTAAGCATTTGATGAATAATCAATTCAATTTAACTCATATCTCTAACTTTACAATCATGAATTTTTTTATTCTCATTACCAAAGAATGAATTATAAGATAATTACAAAAATGTAAAATTGAGTTACAAAAATTTTAATTTTTAATTTTAGTTATTTGATATGTATAAATTAGTCATTATTGATTTCATTCATACCTTCAATTCGGTAATTATGCGTTTTTTATTTCTGTTCATCAATGATTGAATTATAAAAGTATATAAAGTTGAATTAAATATAGAACTAACTTGAATTAATTAAATTTTTATTTCTGTTCAAACTTATATCCTATTTATATTTCATTTTAGTTCATCTTTTATAAAATTTGAATTAAACTTAACATTAGAGTTCTATTGTTTCTACATCAGTAACGCATTTATTATCAGTTATATTTTATTTAGTTTCCAATTTGGTGAAATGTAGGAAACTATGCACTCTACAGAATTTCATCTGGAAAAAAAGGATCTGCAAGAAATGAACACTTTGAGAATGGCAAAAATGATTTCAACTGGTGATTTATTTTCCTAATTTCTATAGACATACATAATTTATGTTAGTTATAACATAAATTATACATTCCTAGTTTCCTAATTTTTCTTTCTTGATTGGAAGGTTAAAAACACCACCTGCAACTCCCCTCTTTCCATCTTTAGAAATGGAAACAAAGGCTCCTGAATTGGTTGTGCAGAGAGAAATTCCCATCCTCCAGCCACTTTCTAGAGTATGTTACCCTTCTTCCTTTTCCTTATATTGATTTATTATGTTATAATTAGATTTCGAAATATTTTTTTCTTGTAATTTGATTTTTAAACTTACAAAATAGTTTCAGTTTATAATTTTTTTTTATAAAATTCATATAACAAAAAATTTGACAGAATTGGCATAAATTATTTTATTTTGTTCATATTTTGGTTTATATAGAACTTGAAAGTTAAATAGTTAAAAATTAAGTTTAATAAACTTAATTATAATCAATTTGTTTTATTTAACGTATGTAAATGAAAATAACTATAGTATACTGAAGTAAGAAAAGATCTACAAGAACCAATTTGTTGGAAGTATTTTTCAATGCTTATTCTTAATATAGAAAGCATTTACATTTTTTATCAATTTCTTTATCAGCAAAGGAAAACATAAATAACTTTTACTAATGTTTTTAAATAAATTTTTTAGTTTACAGACTAAATCTTAACGGGAAAAAAAATTAAAATTGAATTACGTGTATTCAACAACTCAATAACTAGTTATAGTAATTTATCCAAAAAAAATATAATACCCAAGTAAATGATGCTCCAATTGCACTAGAACTATGAGTAAGTGATGTACAAGATGAACCAATACAGTATATATAGATATATAGACTAACACATGCATAAAATATAGATAGATTTAATGATGGTGCTGGTTGATATCAGTTTGCAGGTAGTTCAAAGACAACAAAAGAGAGTAAAAATGACAGACCAAAGTCTCCAAATCCAAAACTAAAACCAAAAGTACCTCTTAGATCCACAACTCCTACTAATCAAAGAACAATCTTCATTTCATCTGCTGAAACGAAAAACAATAAACCAGTTCCACACAAAGCAACTCAAGTATCTTCTTATTATCCAAATACAAAAAGGACCGACCCAAAAAAAACCCACACCATCCCGACTTCAGACATGAGACCTACAGATCCCTTTAAACCGAACCTTAAAAACTCAAGCTCCATAATTGCACCACAAGTAATTCTAGGGTTTTCTAATAAGATATCTCATAATTTGAGAACATCTCGTTCAACTTCTGCCACAAGACATCGCTATGCTGCCAATGTTTATCCTCAGAAGCTTGATTCAAATGTAAGTGTAAAGACGAGAAGACAATCTTGTTCACCTAGTATTACAAGAGGTCGGAAACCAGAATTTTCCAAGCAAGAAAGTGAAGGGAAAATGACAACTCAAAAAGGGAAAGTTATCCAAACACAAGTTTTAGGGAGTAAAATGGTGGACAAGGTGATGAATGCTAGGAAATTATCAGGACTTGAAGATAGAGGAACCAAACCTAAGGTTTCATTGAGAGAACGTGTTGTGGTGTATGGAAAGATTTGATATGGCATTCATCTGACACGTGGTATACTACTATTAGTAAACATCCAAACTTATTATTGTTACTGTTACTATTATTATTATTATCATATTGTATACATTTTCTTAGAAGCATGTATAATATTTATTAAAATACAGATGTAGAGTGAATAGGAGGATTTTTTTGAACTTATTTGTTGTTATAGAAAAATTATTATAAGATACTTTAGTTACATTAAATAACCAAATGACTTTCAACAAACACTAAGATTGAACATTCGTTTATAATAAAGAGAAAGTAACCAATGAATTAAAGTTATTTGGTTAAATATGAAAAACAATTATATATCTCTATGTTAAAATTTTGAAATGAATTAAATTTGCCTAGGAGAAAAGATGATTAAATATGATTTGGGATAAGGTTAATTTTGGGGTCGGAAAGATAAAAAGCTCCCATTACAGCATGTTATATAGCCTCCACAAACCGCCTACGGCTACACCACCACCTCTCCTTTATTTTCTAGATTTTTCTTCTCCTTTACGTCGCTTCTTAGCTATTGCTTACTTTAAGGTTGAATTTAGACGACCTTAATTGATATATATTTTGGATTACAAATTACTATGTTTTAAAACTCCCCCTTAATGTATAATCTAGTCTATTTTTTGAATTTTTCAATTTTTTATATAATATATGCTTTAGTAAGAATATTTACTGAATATTCGTCCATACTTAAAAAATTTGCAATGAAATTCTTTTACTGTACCAGATTTCTAATAAGGAGTATCAAAGTAAGTTTTCTTCAATCTGAAGTAAAATTAATAGTTTTCTAAATATTCAAAATTAGTTGTGACTTTAAGCAATAATGATGAACTTAATTATTTTAACAAAAAAATAACAACTTTGCTGGAAATACAAAATCTGTGCAACAACATGATCAAACTAAAGAATTGAAGGATGCAAGAGCATAGAGCTCCAATACCATCATAGTAGAAATCTTATATATATAAAAGCAAAATTACATTAAAAAGTCCACAAACTTACTAATTGACTAATTGACTAGGACAGTCATGACTAAAAATATCGACTAACTTCTCATTTGTGTTAATGAATTCTAATTGAATTTTTTTGCTACACAAGATATATGATAAATTGGTATTTTTCTTTACTGTTTTTTATCTTGCGTACTTTTCTAGATTAATCGATTTGAAATCTTTTTCACCAACATCCTAAAGTGACATGGGGACCTCTAGGATAAAATTTTTTGAATCTACTATACATTAGCATGCCTAAACTTAATTCCCTAATAAACCCTTTCTATTTGAATCATAATTAACAATTTGAAAGTAACACAAGGTAATTGAAAAAATAAAAAAATAAATAAATAAATGTCATCGTTTACCTGATAAATCAATTTAGATTTTGCAACTCAATAAGATGGTTGGAGCAACCTCTGTTAAAAAAACATTCACTCTCAAAATTAGTAAAACTAATATAAGAACAAACTGAATAATTTTATTAACAAACTGAATTGTGGCGATTATAACCTAATAAGGTGAGGCCTTTATATAGGCTTTCACTAGAATAATCTTAAATAAATACAATCACTTGTATTTAATTAAAACTCTAATAAAAATATAGTCTTAATCTTAATCTTAATTATAAAATAATAATTAAATATCCTAATTGATAAAATTAAGTAATGAAAATACTAATTAAAAATTAATAGAATATTATCTAGATAGGGCTCTTCATTTTTACCATATTTCCCATGTGTTTTAATCTCCTTTTAGCTCTCAAGTTGTTGCAGAATTCTTCTTGGAAAATCAGCCATAAAATTCACATGTGGAAATAAGAAGAAGGAAAATCCTTCTCGGCATCAAACTCCTTGCCTGCATGCTTCACTCGTGTGGGCAAGACCTTCAGATTCTTTCCAGAATACTGCGAAATCGTCTGCAAACTCACTCAACTCTGTAGACACTGTCATGGCATGTTGTAGAAATTCCTCAATGTTTGGGGACAAATGGCTCATGTGTTTGGTTTCAAATTTGGTCTCCATCGAGGTAAGATTGGTGGTAATTAGTTTTTACAAGCATTTGACTTTATAGATGCATGTAGGATGATTAAATTTTCAAACAATTACATGTGTTCTTGTTGTTTTAATTGATGAAGAGTGTGTGCGTGTCATGCATGATTTTAATGATTTAATCTTTTTTTTTTATATGATTTCGATGGAATTTGATTACTGGAATGATGTATAACATTATGCAGATGGATTAAAATACTGAAACAAAAGAAAAAATAAAAAACAATCGATAAATAGAGCCCTGATGCCTCTATCTATGTTGCCCAGGCACCAACGTGTCGGTTAATGAGGTAGACATGGGAGACCATGTATGATGGTGTGCGCGAGACACTGCCCAAGCATCTAAAAGAGTCTGAACATGTCCTTTGGTGCGCTGCATACAAGTAGTTCATTGCACACAAATGTAAGGTTCCTACTAGGCGCCCTCGCTGCATCGAGAAGACCTACACGAGGCACTGTTTGTGTTGAGTGATGTTCGCGCATGCACACAGGGACGCACGCCTAAGCGACTATAACATGCTACATGTAGTAAACTGTGTGGGGCATAGACACTGCTAGTCGTGCACACATCGAGAGTGCCATAGGACAAGACACCATGTGCCGTGGGTGCGAGCTTGCATGATCTTATCCCCCTTCCGCGGTTTCGAGGACAAATTGCCCAAAATGTACAAGAGAAATTGAAGTTGGTAATTTGAATTTAAATATGAAACGAGAAACAGTAAAATAAAACAATTAAAATAAAAAAAAAAGTTTAAGTAATCAAAAGAACAAGCTACAAGAACTTAAAAAATGATTTTTTTTTAAAAAATGGAAAATCAATTAAGGAATTAACAACTTCGAAGTAAGGAAATTTGATAAGAAATTTGATAAGAAATTTGAAGAATGGGAAAATGAGGAAATTTTGGCTAAGTTGGAAATTTGATAAAATGGAAGTTTTGTAAAAATGGGAATGTTGGTTTTATGCAAGTTGATAAGTATGGGAGAGGTGGCAAAACGTGACTTAAACCTCCTCAAGCTTAATCCTAATCCTTATCTCTTATGTTCCTTAGCCTTTAAGTAATTTTAGAGTATTCTAATCTTATCCAAACACTGCCCATGTCTTTTCCACCTTTCAGGAGCTTTCATACCAAATTTGGGCTTTATTCGATATCTTTTGGGCCACCTTAGGCCTATCTAAACCCATAAGGCCTAAAACGGCACTCCATGTACATGCTTTCATTTCAAACAATCATAATTCCCTTGATTCATATGTGTTTCTGGCCCAGTTTACTTGCACTTGCTTTTTGTGGTTTCAGCTACTTACTAATCGAATTTGGGCTCAAAACGATCACATTTAGCTCATCTAAGGCCCACCTAAGGCCCTAAAGGTCTAAACCGTGCACAAAGCTAGGCCCATGTATATACCCTTATTTCAAAACTCTATAACTTACTTAATTCTTAATCTTTTTGGGCCACCTTGTGCTTTACATGTTCCTTAAGGAGGAAACTATCACATGGTTTTGGTTTGGGCTTCGTCCAAGTCCATTTGGCCCACTTATGGGCTAAATAATCCCAAAAGGTCAAAACTGTCCTTCATGTGCATGCCTCATAGTTTGACCTCGTATCTCCCCAATTTGTTTCTATGGATATTTTTTATTTTCCACATACTTCTTCCATCTTGGATAGTCCTTAGCCAAATATGAGTCTCAAATTCTATGTGTAAGTCTTGGGACACAAATCCAATCCAAAGGGTCAATTAGGACTTCTCGAGGGATTTCCTCCCTCACATAGGAGATTTCTCTCCTGATTATTAATTTAATTACTCTTTCATATTTTTGAAGCATCTTCTTACCTTCTACAATGTTGTTCTAGTCCCGAGAAGCGTTCCTAGGTCTAAAGAACTCAGTTTCCTCTATGAGAGAAAATTCTCTTTTTTAGGAGTTCTTTTTATCCTAAGTTCGTCATCTTAGCTTCGTTTGACTCGAAACTTAGTCCTTAACCTTATTATATCTCTCTGCATATATATACATGCTTAAATAGCCATAAAAAAATATGAGAAATTTGTCAAGAGAAAATTTAGGTCATTACATTGTCCCCCCCTTAAAAGGAATCTGGTCCTCCAAATTCAACTCACAATAAGCTTGAATCCTTGATCTTCTTCTCAATAAATTGTTGATCTCTATGGTCTCCCTCTTCTCAATACACTGATTTATTCAACGATAACTTATGACATCATTTTTAAAAATGTATCTTAACTAGTTATTCATTATTTATTTTTCACTTGTAGGTTACTAACAATTTTACTAAGGCTTGAAACACTTGTCTCCCCAACTACTTGTAAAATGGATATCTCCATTGTATATAGCTTATGGTGATTCTATTTCAATTCTCTATTCACCTCAAGGATAGTAGTCATTCATCTCCTAGTAATAAAATAATAACTCCTTAACTTCTGTTGGAAATCTAATCTCATGTTTATATTCTCTTGTGGTTCATAAATGCACCCAAGATGGTTAATTCTTTTCTAACTCCCAAAATAAGAGTATAATCATTAGGAACTCGCTTCAAAATCTCATCAAATTATTTCACCTTACATATCTTCTCATAAGCTATACTACTATCCTTAAACTTAACGAGGTCTGGTAGTGTGTAAATAATACCTCGATAGTTGATCAAGTGTTCATAGAGTCTTAAACCTTTGAATAATCAAGTATGGAATATCCATAATGTTTATGGCTCTTAATTACTTCTACGTGACCATAACATAATTTCTATGTTTGTATTTCCTAAGATATTAAGCTCCCAAAATCAAGTCGATGTATTTTCTAACTCTCAAAATTAATATTATGGAAAATGGTTAGTACTTTCCTAAATCAAGACCTTTTCTCCTTCCTCAATGACTTGATATCCAAGCCACTTACTCTTTATAGTTAAGTTGTATGGATCCTTAACTTATTAAGGCCTATTCTCTCTATCCAAGTCTAATAGGATTTGATTATGACTCCTTGATTTCTTCTGGAACCTCATTCTCAAGCTTATAGTTTTCTAAGGCTCTTATATATTTCCAAAAGGAGACATCTCTTTTCTAACTTTCAAAAATAGAAAGGAATTTTTTTGCACTGGGCATCACAGTATACTATTAACCTCAAGTTTATCCAGTAGGATTACTCATAAAATCTCAATCATTGATCGGGTTCTTATAAGGTCCTTAAGTATTGAACTCCTTATTATCGGGACATCATAGGATCTTTCGGCAATGGGGTCTATCAAAAGTCTTGTTAAAATTTATTACACTCGATAATTGATTCCATCTCTCTAAGGTTAAATATTATGCACTACCAAAGTTTTCAAATGATCACTCTTAAAGGGCACGACTACTAAATGTTTAGTTTCCAGGGTGGTCTCTCCCTATTTACCTTGTTCACTTGTTTGTATCCACTCAGGATATCTAAGAAACTTACAAGTCCAAGTTTGGTGGGATCTTGAGTTATGTCTAATCATCTACTTCAACTTAGAAACGAGAAACTGGTCCTAATAGTTGTCCCATTATTGGTTGTTGTTCTCCAATAATACTTGTCTATTCTCATCCCGAAAGTTCAAGGGTATCATTTCACTTTATTCAAGAAACTATTTTTGGGAATGTGGTTTGCTTATAATCCTCATACGGATGATAATATACCTCCTCTTAGGTTCTTGACTTATTTTTTACTTGAATGGGAGGGTAATCCTTAGAGTGGTGTTGTACACTTTCATAGTTTAAACTAGTCCTTAGTAATGGGGTAACAACATTTTTTCCTAATAGCTAGTCTTTCTTCAATCAACAAAAATAGCTCATATCCTCTAAAATAAATGTTTTATTTAAATGATCTCAAGATCCGTAACATTTATTCTTCCAAGTCATAACAATGTCTGATCTCAATACTATCAATAGAATGTTTACTCATAATCTTTTATCTCTCAACATATCAAGTTTTGTTCAACCTCTAACCACAAAGGCATACACTTGTCTCACTTGGTAATTTTTTTAGTGAGGACAACTCCTTTAAATCTCAAGGTTCAATTATATGGGATTCCTCTTCACTTCTCAAAACACTCATCCCTAAATTCGTTATTCCTTAAATCCTTAAAAAGTCCATGGGTATCTGAAATATCTTGCCTAAGTCTTTCACTATATATATATGTGACATCTCAAATGCTAATTAAGGCATAAGGGTGCCAGATACAGAAACAAATTACAAGTGCATATTAGTTAAATGTATACAGCAGAAAAATTTATTACAAATTCCTTACAAAATATGAGTTCTCAATTACACATATAATTGAGGCCATAAGTGGCAACAAAATACAAAATATCAAAATACAAAAAGGGCCACTTTTGTGATTATGTAAAAGGACTCATCAAAGTGCGGGACGAGTCATGCACTCATAAAAGTTTATGGATCCACGGGATCCTCAAAGACTTTAAGGGGTAGGTTAGCAATCAGTTCCTCACTATCTTCCTCATCTGGAGGGGGGCATGGAAAGGAGTGAGTTCCATATACTCCATAAGAAAAACAGTATTTAAATAGCATCATAAGATCTTAAAGGTAATTAGATGTATTACTTACCATCAAGATTCATGCGAGGGTCCTTTATTAAGTTATGAAAACAATTTAATTTATTAGGGAAATCATCAAATCATATCATATAAATCAAATATATCATGTTGAAAATATAAAAAATCAAACAAATCATGATATGCACTGTTTTTGTATCATTCTTCGCGAAGTCGTTCCGACTTCCATCTACTGAAGGCAATACGGATTTCCGACTACCCATGTTGAATGACTAATTTATTTCATTTATAACAACAATTTGTGGCTTGCCAAACCAATATCACATTTGCAGCTTGCTAAACCATGACATGATCTATGATTACGACCATACAAACCACAGTAGTCCTACATGTTAACTTTGGCAACGGCTGTGCTTTGCCAACGGTGACCTCTACAATCATATCATGTCACCACTCTCGTCGAAGGATACACTATCATCCATAGAGAGTGGTCCTCTCACATCTTTTCAGATCAGACGGGGGAGAAGTAGAAACCCCTTAGAGATAAAAAGCCTAACGAAATATTTTATGAATTATGCATGCCAATACTAATACATATTTCTCATATCTATATATCATTTCATACTTAATCATTTTTTTTATTGTTAATAGCATCACACATCAACATTTATTTTTGAGCATCAAATCATATAAATTACTCATGCAAATTAATAAGTTCATATATGATCATAAAGCATGCATTATTACGTAAAATTACTTTGTTTAGGCATAAAATTCAACCATGCAAATCATAAATTTAAACTTCATTAATTTTATTCTAGAAATACTCCTTAGTATGTTTAAAAATAAATGCTAAATTTTTTACCGAAACCTCGATGTTTCCTACACCTTTTCTTCTTCTTCTCCTCTCTCTCTCTCTCTAAGCTCTTGGAGAATGGAAGAATGGAATGGAAGTGATGAGGAAATGGTGAAGAGAGAGTCCTTATTTATAGAAAATGGGGACCGTCAGATTTGCACCAAGTGGTGAAATTTGGTGAGGAGAGAGAAAGTCAATGGGAAAGATGTGATATGATGATTGACGGATGGATGACACGACATGATCACGACACAAAAAACAAAGCATGCGACTAAAATGACGGCAGCACGTCGCCCAAGCGATGGCGGTACACCGCCTAAGCCGGAAGCGGCTCGTTGCCCGAAGGCAGTGTACAGTGCCTAAGGGGGTGGCGTGCACTGTGCCTGCAGCAAGCGTCGACCTAGCCTGCCGCATGTAGGCCTAGCCTATCGTGCGCGCAGGTCCTACAATACACAAGGCACTGCTCACAAGCCTACCACACAGGCCTACCGCGTGGACGACATGGACAGCGCGAGCAGAGGGCATAAGGAGTCGCGCTCGTCTACGCGTGATGGGCACGTATGTAGAGCGCACTTTGTGCCCCGCGTGAACGGGATGTGCGTACAGTGCCCATGTCCTACACTGGCCACGCACGTGCATGCACAACTAGTGTGTGGAGCCCGCACATACAAAATCCTTCCCGCAGGCATTCCCGTGGGATTTTTGCCCTTTCTCCCTGTTTTTCCTGAAATTTAATTTAATTAATAAATACAATTTAATTTTCCTACGACAAAATAAAATAATAAATTTTGAGAATTATTAAATCAAATAAAAATATAAAAGTTAAAATACGAAATATGATATTTATCCGAAAAATTAAAATTATGAAATATTAAGGAGTTTAAGTGGCCTTAGGGCCTAAATAAATACAGATTCACTTTATAAATTAACCACAAAGGTTTTTGGGTTGTTACAATATGAGTCCTTCGAGATTCTATTTAGTCGTGTCTTTTGGATATTATATGTAGGCTCTCTCATTAATCTCACTATTTCCAACTCCCGAATATTTTAGGGTCAGGAGAGGGTTCCTACTACGTTCTACTATACTCATTCTAAGTTTCACTACTTTTCTAGGTTCTGTGTAAAAACCCTAAGCTTCATATTCAAGGGATGTGTCCTAAAATCGTGCTCTGATACCACCTGTCGTAGCTCACACCCTCTCTTACAAGGTGTGTCCAGAGCACACTTACACTTTACACTTAATTAAATAACAAAAATTAACTTTCATTAATATACAGAATACGCAGAAGTGTTACATCTGTTGAAACATGTACATTAGATACATATATGCAAGGCTCTAAAATTTTTCTTTTCTTACAATGCAAAAATATAAACTGATAACCCAATCTTAGAGTCTAATTTCTCAACTTCTTTTTTATATCATATATTATTCTGCAACAGAATCCTCATTATCTAAAAATAATGGGGAAGCGAGATAAATTATTGCAATAAACATATATTATGACAACACAACTTATACATGCAATATATATAGCTTTCACACACATCAAAACATATATATATCTTATATACTTTTCTCGAAAATATATTCACTATCACTAAAAATAGATACACACTAGAAAACTGAAATTAGAATCACGATTCAAATAACACATTACTGCATTGTACAATGTACTATACTCTTACATGTACCAGATCACTCAGTAGGTACAGTGTGTCACATTGTACAACGAGTCACATGTCCCATAATCAAAAAATAAATACACTTCACTACATTATACAATGAACTCCACTTCATCACCGTTATGGAGGGTCATTCACATCTGCCTACTACCATGCATGTTAGGCACACACTTAACACATAATATTTCACCATTCACCCAAAAACAAAATGGTTATGTATGGATTCATACTCATCACTGACATAGGAGGGTATGGGGAGGATCGAATCAACTTCTATAACCCACTCAACGTTGTGCAAAACCAAAACTTAACTGCTTAGAAAATCGCTCCCTCTAATTGAATCTACAATCTTAAAAAGGAATACAAAAACAAAGACTAGGAAAAATAAAACAAGAAAATAAAAAATACAACAGACTTACCGATAAGTTGATCCCGGTCCTTGGCTTAAAAAGACTTCTGAAGACTCCTGTTCCTTAAAGAACTTGAAGAAACTAAATTAGCAAAAATACTAATAGAAGAAAAGCCTAGGCTTTCAGGAATTTCTCTCAAATTGATTGTAATCGGTAAGTTTACAACCTATGGCAAAGACCCATTATAGCCTTCCCCGTGATATTTCTAGATGATTACAATCTCTTGAAGAAATTAATATAATAATATTCTAGATAAAATTCTATCTAAATTAGGATAATTATATAATAAAATATTTATTCTATCCCATATAAATACAAAGAAAATTAATTAAATAATCTTAGGAATATAATTCATAAAAAAGTAATAATAGGATAAAATCTAGGGATTAAAATTACATAATAAAATAATAGCCTAAGATATCCCTAAGATTAAAATATTATATAATAATAATCGTTGGATAGAGTTGAAATTTAAAAACATTAAATAATAATAATTAAATAATGAAGGATAATTACTATGTGAATTTACTGAATTTGGAATTAAAATCACATGGTGCATGTGGTAAAAAGAAGTCCAAAAAGCTTGCCACTCCTTATCCCCCACACACGTCACACACTTCACCTGTGTGGGTTGGGGAAGCCCGCATGCGTGCACATGGTTTGGGTCGGGCTTGTGCACGCGTGTTGCCTCTGGGCATTACTACTTTGCAACCTGGCCGACTCTCTCCTCTGCTGGGTCCCCAGCTGCTGCTAGGTCAGTTGTTGCGGCTAGCTTGTTGGGCCATGTGATCGGCCTGACATCCCCTTCTTTGGGTGCGGATCTACTGGGTCGGGTCTCGGGATGAGGGCTAGCCCTCGTGTCTCCTTGATGGGCCCTCGTCAGCCCACTTGCAGCGGTGTGCAGCATGGGCCGTTGCTCTCCTTGAGCACGCGACCTGCTTCTTCATGGGTGGGCCTAGTGGGCCGTAGAACGGGTCGGGTGACTCGGGTCGCACACCCGCGATTGTTTCCCTTCCATGCATGACCTTAATTTCCTCTTTTTCCTTGATCAATCCGAAAGCCCATAACTCATCGTCTTTGATGCTTCCTTGGGTCGATTCTCTTGGCAGCCCATAAGGCTTTCCGGTCTTGATGGAATTGATAATCCAACTTACCTGATCTAAGCTTGCAAAACTGGATCTTTGGGCTTCACGGGATTAGGACTTGTCATCGAATCTCGACTCCATTTCATTGGTCTAGACTTCTTCTGGGCTTTGTCTCCAAGTTGGCGTGAATTCTGATGGTTACTTACTGGGTAACTGGAATCCTCTCCTATGGTCACATCAATCACTTTTCCACTACACTTGAAAATACAATGGTTATATAGGGGCACGCTGAAGCTTATCATCATGCAAGTGCTTTTAGAATGGTTCGCCTCAATAATAAGTTATATATACTTATTAAAATCACTTTCCAAAATACATAGGCAAAATAACACTTAAAACACAATAGCACTTTCACAAAACACTTGCACTTTATATATGAAAATATATAAAAAGCCCTGATGAAAACACTTCAAAACAACATAGGCCATGTGATCACAATATCTTTTTACCTCAGATCTGATGCAATCAACATAAGCTCTCTCTATTTTATGAGAGTCTCCCCCTATATTTTTCTCAATTTCTTTAGTTACTCTGTCAGAGTCTTCCCTTAAAAATACTTTAATTTATTCTTTTCACCCAAACAGAGTCTCATGTTATATTTTCCTTAATTTCCTACAAAATTTTTGACATAATCTTTTCTTAGAATTATCATTATTTTACAATAAAAAATATCCTCATGATAGGTAAATTGATTTCTTTGAAAGAAACTTGAGGCTACATACCTTGTAGGACATGTTTTAACTTTGGTAAAGTCTCAGCTTCATTTCTAAGTTTTTTTTCCCTAAAATCCAGAAACGTTCTGGGGTCTTTTTGTACAATTTCTAACCTCACAAATTGTGACATCCCAAATGCTAATTAAGGCATAAGGGTGCCAAATATAGAAACAAAATATGAGTGCATGATAGATAATTGTATGGAGTGGAGCAAATTATTACAAATCCCTTACAAAAATACATGAGTTCCAATTACACATAAGGCCAAAAATGGCAACAAAATACACAAATACCAAGATATAAAAAGGGCCACTTCTTTCACTATGTGAATGGACTCATCAGAGTGCGGGATAAATTATGCACTCAAGGTTTATGGATCCACGGAATCCTCATAGACTTAAGGGGTAAGTCAGCGATTAGTTCCTCACTATCTTCCTCATCTGGGGGGCATGGAAAGGAGTGAGTTTCATATACTTGTAAGAAAATAGTATTTAAATAACATGATAAGAGTTTAAAGGTAAATAATTATGTCAGCAATATTTACCATCAGAAGTCACGTTGAGGTCTTTTCTTAATTTATGAAAAAAAATTATTTATTTATAAAAACATCAGATCCATCGTATCATTGTCATAACAGTCAATTCAATCATACTGATAATAGAGAAAATCAAATAAATCATGATATACTCAGATTTTCATGCCATACTTCATGAAGTCGTTCCGATTTCCATCTACAACGAATTTCTGACTACCCGTGTGGAATGACTAGATCAGATATATAATGGAAATTTACTAACAACACATTTCTGGCTTGCCAAACCATGAGATGATCTATGATCACGGCTGTGCCAACCACAGTGGTCCTATCAGATAGTGTATAGCCACGACAGTACTTAGCCAAATGTGACTCCTAACAGATAATTTGTGTCACCACTCTCGTCAGAGGGTACGCCGTCATCTGCATAGAGCGGTCCTCTCACGTCTTTTCAAATCAGATGGCAGAGGGAGAAACAGAAATTTCTCAAAGACAAAAAGCCTAACGAAATACTTAATGCATTATGCATGTCAATACAGATACATATTCTTCATTTCATACTTAATCTCCTTTTCACATTTCAGCAATTGATCACAAAATTATATCATCTAAATTACATGCAAATCATCAAGTACATCTACGATCATATAACATGTTTTATCAAGTAAAATTTACTTTGTTTAGACATCTAAATATAATCAGGAAAATCATAATTTCAAGTTTCATAATTTTGACTCTAGAAATTCCCCTTAAGATGTTTAAAAGTAAATACTAAATTCCTTGCCAAAACCTTGAAGTTTTCCTATAACTTTCTGCTTCTTCTCCTTTCATTCTCTCTCTAGATCACTCCCTCTCTCTCTAAGCTCTTAGAGGATCGAAGAATTAAATGGAAGTGATGAGGAAATGGGAAGGGAGGGGTCCCTATTTATAGAAAATGAGGACCGTTAGATTTGCACAAAATGGAAAAATCTAGTGAGAAGAGAAAAAATTGAATGGAAAAAGAGTTATGTGACACGATGTGACTACGGCGCGAAATACAGAAGTACACTGCCCAACCGATGGTGTACACCATCGAAGGTTGTGCACGACGCCCAAGGGGGCGACGACACACTGCCCAAGGCAACATCATGCCTCCTGAGTTGGTCGCGCGCTGTAGGCTTATCTTGCAAGTGCACCTGTCTATCCTGCCTCACGCAGGGCCTACAACGCGCAGGCCTACTACGCAAACGGCATGCGCACAAGGCACACAACGCCAAGCCAGTCTGTACGTGATGGGATGCATGCACAAATCAACCTCGCACCCCACACTGAAGGGACGTGAGCAAAGTGCCCACATCTCATGCTGGCTACGCTCACGTGCGCTCGTGCAGTGTGCAATGCCCGCACGGGCGGGTCTTTTTCTATGGGCATTTTCTTGGGAGATTCTGCCCTATTTTTCGTCTTTTTTTGGGAGAAGTCTTGGAACTTCTCTCTCATCTTGCTCTCTAACTCCCATGTCACCTCTTTCAAAGTGTGGTGTTGTCACTGCACCTTCACCATGAGAATCCTCTTGTTGCGTAAAACCTTATCGGTCTAACTAAGAATTTTTATAGGAAGTTTCACATACGTCATATCAACTTGCAGCTGCGTCTCATAGTGAGGAATGATATGAGAAGGGTCAGGGTGGTACCTTTTTAGTATGGAGGCATAAAAAACATCATGTAGACTCGTAAATTCTCGGGTCAGAGCAAGGTAATGCACCACGGGTCCAACACGCTCCACGATCTAAAAAGGTCCAACATAACGGGGGCTTGACTTCCCTTTTTCCCGAACCACATTTTTTCCTTATATGAAAAAATCTTGAGGAAGACTTAGTCACCAATGGCAAATTCAAGGGTCTTTTACGGTTCTCAGCATAACTTTTCTGGCGACTCTAGGTGGTGGACAAGTTCTTACGGATGATAACAACCTTTTTTATAGTCTCCTGGATGAAGTTAGGTCTAAAATGATACTGGTTTCTGACATTACCTCAGTAAGTGGAAAAACGACAGGGCCTACCGTACAGGATTTCATACGGAGTCATGTCAATGCTAGAATGATAACTGTTATTACAAGTAAATTCATAAAGACAAAGATACAATCCAGACCCAAGTACTACTTGAAAGCTGTCCCAAAAGTAGGAGGTGAATCGAGGATCTTGATTGGATATAATAGATGAGAGAACGCCATACAGTCTAACAATTTCATCAACATATAGGCGGGCTAATGTGCTGGTGGAGTAAGTGGTTCTGATAGGTAAAAAGTGGATGGTTTTAGTTAGTCTGTCAATGATGACCCAATTAGCATTATGACTAGAACAAGTCCTTGGAAGGTCGATGACAAAATCTATGGTTACATACTCCCACTTTTATTTTAAAAACGAAAAGCTCTGTAACAAACTGCCGGGTCTCTGGTATTTCGCCTTAACTTGTTGGCAAGTAAGGCATTGGAGACATAGTCAACAATATCCTTCTTCATTCCTGGCCACCAGTATTGGTGCTTTAGATCCTAGTACATCTTGGTACTCTCGGGGATGAATGGAAGTTTGGAGGCATGGACAGCTTTGAGAACATTCGTCCTGATAGCAACATGGACCTAAATATGATCTCAGAATCTGCACAACCCATCATCAGTAAGCCTAAAATCAAGAAACTCATCAGAAGTGAGCTTACTCAGATTTTTAGTGATTTCTTAGTTCGTGGACTGAGCTTCCCAAATCTTCATAAAAAGATCAGGTAAAGCTCAGATCTAAGCAAGATAGGCACCATTGCCATAGTGGTTGAAGCGGAGTGCCTGCATAGCATTGACTAGTTTCCAACTAGAGGCTATGGTTTAGGCCAACACAATGGACTTCTTCTGGCTCAATGCATTAACGACTACATTTTCTCTATTGGAGTAGTAGATGATCTTACAGTCATAGTCCTTCAGGAGGTCCATCCACCGTCTTTGTCTCATGTTTAACTACCTCTATGAGAAAATAAACTTTAAAATTTTGTGGTTAGTGTAAATTTCAAAGGTCTGACAAAATAGGTAATGATGCCATATCTTCAAGGCAAAGATTATGGCTGTCAATTCCAGATCGTGAGTAAGGTAGTTACGCTCATGGGGCTTCAACTGTCTGAATCCATAAGCAACCATTCTACAATGTTGCATTAAAACGCATCTTAAATCGATGTGAGATGCGTCATAGTAAACCTAAAATCTTCCAGTGTTGTCGGGGAGGATCAATACCAGAGCAAAGGTGAGACGATGCTTCAATTCTGTAAAGCTTTCACTACATTCATAATCCTAAACAAAAGGTACACCCTTCCTAGTGAGACGGGTCAATGGAGTAGCAATCTTAGAGAATCCATCAATGAATCATCTGTAGTAACCTACCAAGCCAAGGAAACTACGTATCTTAGTTACATTGGTGAGTGGGTTCTAATTGATCATCATTTCACTTGGCTAAATATACAGAAACTCCTTCACTCAAAATTACATGGCCAAGGAAGGAGACTCGATCCAACCAAAAGGAGCATTTGCTGAGCTTAGTAAACAGTTAATTTTGATGAAGTGTCTCCAGTACCTGAGATAGGTGGACTGCGTGTTCTTCTGGGCTCTTAGAGTAGACTAGGATGTTATCAATGAATATAATAATGTATTGATCCAGTGCTTGTTGAAAAATCTTGTTCATAAGATCTATGAAGGCAGCAGGGGTATTAGTTAACCCAAACGACATAACTTTGAACTCGTATAGGCTGTAACATAATCGAAAGGTAGCCTTTCGAATGTCTTCTTCCTTGACTCTCAACTAGTAGTATCCTGATCTGAGGTCGATCTTGGAGAAGACCGCTGGTCCTTGTAACTCATTGAAAAGACCGTCGATATGAGGTAGAGGATATTTGCTCTTTATTGTCACCCGATTGAGTTCTCGATAGTCTATGCATAGTTTAAGGAAGTCGTCTTTCTTCTTCACAAATAACACTAGAACACTCCAAGGGGAATGACCAGGGCAGATGAATTTCTGACCAAGAAGTTCGAAAAGATTTTTTTCTAATTCTATGAGCTCAGTGCGACTCATGCGATAGGTAGGTTTTGAGATTGGTTGAGTCCTAGGAAATAGGTTGATAGAAAACTCTATCTCCCACGGTGGAGGTAGACCAGGTAATTCTTCCATGAAAGTTGCAAATAGTGGGAATGAAATACACAGGAGGATCAACATCCATATTCTTGTTTATTCAATAGTTAGAGAATAACAAAAGTAGATTTTTATTTCATTTTCGGGGATTGCAAGGTTGTAACTTTACTCTCACAATTAATAATCGCCCTATATTTCTCTAACCAATCCATCTTAGAATAATGTCAAACCCTAAAAAATCTAAGACTACTAGATCTACAAATATTTCTATCTTTAAAGCTTTTATTTTATAATTTTTATATACATAGTGAGCTTCTAATAATCCCTTAAAGAGAGTTTCTACAGCTAATATTTCTCTTAAAGGTTCATCACTAATATCTAATTTATAAGCAAATGCACAAGAGATAAAAGACTAGGTAACACTTATATCAATCAAAGCTCTAGTAGAAGTGTCATGGATAAAAAGCAAACTCTAAATAAGGACAGTAGTGGGGAGGGCATCGGGTCATCAAGGTGATACACACGACCTTGGGCTACAGATCTGGCCACGTACTTCAGCTGCTGAGGGCAGTCTTTTATAAGGTGTTGGGCACTTCCGCATCAACAACAGGCGTGATTACTACACCGACAGGATAGGTCACCATGTGAGCGACCACAATGCTGGCATGGTTGGGAAGGTCAGACAGGTTGTCCAGTAAGTGGAGGTAGAGTAGGGGGAGGGGCAACTCAAGGTCATTTATTAGGGTGGCTACTTACTGGGTCGAGTAGTCTTCTTTTGGGTTGTTGAGGTTGGTGTTGTTGTTATTGGGTACGAACTCAAGCAATGCATTGGTGTTTGACTGAGATGAAGTCTTCAGCAAACTGAGCATGTTTTAGCACCTCAACATATGAGTAGGGTCTCAGCATCGTAATTTGGTAGTAGATATTGGCACGAAGATCCTTCAGAAACTTATTAATCTTATGAATTCGGGGGTGACCATTAAGGGTGCAAACTTAGACAATTGGACAAATCAGGCTGCATATCGGGAAACCATCAAATTTTCCTAGCAAAGGTCCTAAAATCGTCCTTTTTCTCTTAGACATAGGCTGGGAAAAAGTTATTAAAGAATGCGTCCATGAAAACTTCCCAAGTGGTAGGTGTTGGAAGGACTTTCTTTTTTAGTCGCCACCACTATTCTGCTTCATCAGTTAGTATAAAGGCTATTAGGGAGACTTTTTATTCCTTGATTAGGTCTAAGATAGAGAAAAGTTTCTTTATCTGCAAGATCCAGCCTTTAGCTACTAAGGGGTCACGCCTACCTTCAAAGTGTGGTAGGTTAAGCTTCCTAAACTCTTATGTTATGAGAGATAGACCTTTCGGCTACTCAGTATTCTAGGGCAGGATGTTGGCAAGGGTTGGCTTAGTTCTATCCTACAGCTGCGGTCAGTCCTTGGATAGCTCAGAAGAGTACACTAAACTCAGCCCTGATCGGATGGTTCTAGGCCTCGGGTCTTTTGGTACGTTCTACAGAAGGTCTCCATCGCGTCATTCGTACAAAAAAAAGAAGGTACAAGTTGGTGGTCTAGTTTTGGAAAGATGACTCATTTTTCTAGATATCCTAAAGATTTTTCTACCTACAACCTCAATTGTAAGGGATTTCGTCTGCATAACTGCTCTGATACCATCTATGACATCCCAAATTTTAATCAAGTCATAAGGGTGCCATATACAGAAATAGATTACGAGTGCATGATAGATAATTGTATGTAGCAGAGTAAATTATTATAAATTCCTTACTAAAATATATGAATTCTAATTATACATATATAACTGAGGTCAGAAGTGACAATAAAATACAAAAATATTAGAATACAAAAAGAGCCACTTCTTTCACTATGTGAATAGACTCATCAGAGTGCCGGACAAATCATGCACTCAAGGTTTATGGTTCCACATGGTCTGCATTGACTTCAAGGGGTAGGTCAGTGATCAGTTCATCACTATCTTCCTCATCTGACGGGGCAATGGAAAGGAGTGAGTTTCATATACTCAGTAAGAAAAATAATACTTAAATAATATCATAAGATTTTAAAGGTGAATAATTATATCAGCAACACTTACCATCAGGGGTCACGTCGGGGTCCTTTCTTAATTTATGAAAATAATTTATTTATTTATAAAAATATTAGATCCATCATATCATTGTCATAACAATCAATTCAATCATGCTGATAGCAGAGAAAATCATGATATGCTCATATTTTTGTGACATGCTTCGTGAAGTTGTTCCAACTTCTATCTACTAAGGGCAGATACGAATTTCCGACTACCCATGTGAAATGACAAGATTAGATATATAACGATAATTTGCCAACAACACATTTTTGACTTGCCAAAATATGACATGATTTATGACCACGGTCGTGCCAACCATAGTGGTATTATCAGATAGTCTATAGCCACGACAATACTTAGCCAAATGTGACTCCTAACAGATAATTCGTATCACGACTCTCATCAGAGGGTATGCCGTCATTCAAAGGAAGGGGCCCTTTCACGTCTTTTCAGACTAGATTAGAGAGGGAAAAATAAAAACTCCTCAGAGATAAAAAGCCTAACGAAACACTTGATGCATTATGCATATCAATACAGATACATATTCTTCATACTATTTCTTACTTAATCTCCTTTTCACATTTTAGCAATTAATCACAAAATTGTATTATCTAAATTACATGCAAATCATCAAGTGCATCTACGATCATATAACATGCTTTATCAAGTAAAATTTACTTTGTTTAAACATTTAAATATAATCATGCAAATTATAATTTGAAGTTTCATAATTTTAACTCTAGAAATGCTCCTTAAGATGTTTAAAAGTTAATACTAAATTCCTTACAGAAACCTTGAAGTTTTTCGACACCTTTCTTCTTCTTCACCTCTCCTTCTCTCTTTAGATTACTCCCTCTCTCTCTAAGCTCTTGAAGGATAGAAGAATGAAATGGAAATGATGAGGAAATGGGAAGGGAGGGGTCCCTATTTATAGAAAATGGGGACCGTTAGATTTGCGCCAAGTGGAGAAATTTGATAAGGACTGAGAAAGTTGAATTGGAAAGGAGTGATGTGATGTAACATGACGGTTCAAAAAACAGAGGCACACCTCCCAACCAACGGCAGCTCACCGTACAAGATGGCGATGGTACACCGCCCAAGGCATCGCGCGGCGCCCAAGGATATGAAAAGTATTTTTTCAATATCTTTCTCTCTCTCTTTTTCTCTTCTAACCTTGCTTTCTCTCAACTTAGAATGTTTTTCCATTCTTCCCACACTCCTATTTATAGGGAAGGGAAGTCCATACAAGTTGATAAGCATAGAGAGGTGGCAAAACGTGACTTAAACCTCCTTAAGCTTCATCCTTATCCTTATCTCTTCTTTTCCCTAGTCTTTAAGTAATTTTAGAGTATTCTAATCTTATTCAAGCTCCTCCCATGTCTTATCCACCATTCAGAAGCTTCCATACCAAATTTGGACTCCATTCAATATGTTTTGAGCAGCTTTAGGTCCACCTAAACCCATATGGCCCAAAATTGCACTCCATGCACATGCCTTCACTTGCTCGTCATGGTTTTAGCTACTTATTGACCATATTTGGGCCCATCTAAGGTCCACCTAGGCCCCAAAAAAATCCAAATTGTGCATAAAGCTAGGCCTATGTCTATACCCTTACTTCAAAACTCCATAACTTGCTCAATTCTTAATCTTTTGGGGCAACACTCTACTTCACATATTGCTCAAGTAGGCAGCTATCATATGGTTTTTGTTTGGGCTTCATCTGAGTCCATTTGTCCCACTTATGGCCCAAATAATCACAAAATGTCAAAACTGTCCTTCATGTGCGTGTCTCAAGGTTTGACCTCATATCTCCCCAATTTGCTTCCACGGACATTTTTCATTTTCCACACACTTCTTACTTAATATCATGGTTAGTCCTCAACCAAATTTGAGTATCAAATTCTGTGTATTTTGGTCTCCAGACACAAATCAAGCCCAAAGGGTCAATTAGGACTTCTCAAGGGATTTCCTCCCTCACATGGGAGATTTCTCTCTTGATTGTTAATCCAATTACTCTCTTATATTTTTGAAGCATTTTCTTACCTTCTACAATGTTTTTCTAGTCCCAGGAAGCGTTCCTAACCCTAGAGAACTCAGTTTCCTCCTTGAGAGAAAGTTCTCTTTTTGAGGGGTTAATTTATCCTAATTTCATCATCTTCGCTCCGTTTAACTCGAAACTTAGTCCTTAACTTTATTATATCTCTCTGCATATATACACATGCTTAAATAGCCATACAAATCATGAAAAATTTGTCTCAAAAAAATTTGTTTCATTACACCACATCCCCATCATTCCATAAGATTATAGGCCATTAGTTAGGACATTAGGGTGCTATATGTCTAACTCTTAAACACTTGAAACACTTTACAATGCTCTGCCTAACAGCAGGTGCTTTAATTACCTGTTGGATTAGTAGCAGATGGATTTTCCCTTTCTGTCCTTAATCGGCTTGGCCTCGTTCATTCTAGGCCATCTAGGATTGAATTGTGGGTTAATAATCTCCCTCATGTTTCTCCTTTCCATCAATTGTCTTTCGATCTTAGTAGCCTTACGTACAATTTCCTCAAAATCAATATAGTTATTTAGTTCAAGGATATTGGGCCTCTCTTCAACTCTAACTCAAATCATAGTGATCTTCATTTCCTTATGATATTCCTCTATAAACTTAGAGCCCTGAATAAGTCATTGTAGCTTCAGGTTCATATCTATGTCAAAATATGATGATGCAAACCTCTTTCGTATGAAAGATGATAACTCTCTCCATGTTGAAACAAGTTCATCACTATCTTGTTCTTAAAGGGCAACTAATTGGTCTCACTATACTGAAGCATAATCAGTAAATTCAAGGGTAGCTAGGTTGATTTTTTTCTCACTGTAATTATGGCATCTGAAGATGTGCTCAACCTTTATCTCCAAGTTAAGTTAGGCCTCAACATCATTCTTCCCTTAGAAGGGTGGTATCTGTGTCTTGAAGGAGCTTTATCTCTATCTTCTCCATCCTTATGACCCTCCCTTCTATGATTGGCATCATCTTCATCACAGGATCAAAACTCAACCAGTATTAGTTGATGTCGAGGTTGATTATGGTGTCATCCCCTTTCCAACTGATCCATTTTTTCTATCATGTTACCTATTTGGACACTTAGCAGGGTCAACATGTTTATAATTCTTTCTTTTATGGTAATAAGTCTGATGTTTGCACTTTGGTGAGACATGGTGAAGTGACCCGCAAAGAAAAAGTTAGTGAAACAAAATTTCACTCCCTCACCTTCACTTGTGTTTACCTTACAGTCTTTCACAGTATAACTTATTCCACTATGATGAGTGTCCAAATACAAGTTCAATTAAATAGGACCTGCACATTAGTCTTAAAGACACAACGAGGAATCCTAAAGGAAATTTGATTTCTATAAGCTCGAATTAAGCACACAGAAGAAGAACATGATGTGCTTTAATTAAATGTTAAGCAACAAGAAACGAGTAGCTAATTATATATGTCTCAATATAAGAGTAAAATGAAGGGTAGAAACTTGAGCATAATGAAACGATCAATCCCAATGGATATAATCAGAATGCAATTTGTAGTTATACTACTCCAGAGATGGCTATGCTCTATGAACAATTAAGTTTCCTTTATGCCAAATTTATGCAGACTCAATGATGCAGTTCTTTCAAATAAAACATGGAGCAACATTTTCGTGCGTTTTTAGAGATGATTAATCATTTTTGCTCGTGCAATGCAAAAACAAAAATTTTCGTGCATACTTGGTAAGTGAGGTAATCTTCTTTTGAAAAATCTAAAGTTTTCATCGTCTGGTAGGTGATTAATCTTCTTTTGTTTATAAATGCAACATAATTAACTTAGATTTCCTTATGGGGTACAATCGATTTTCTTGGATTTTTTAATTTTTTTTACTAGTTTCAGAAACACACTGCCACTTGAAAGAACAAAGTGGATAGGATCAAGTGGGATGCAAATCATAAACAACAATGGATTAGCAACAAGGTGTTTTAGCTGGTAATTATGCAAGAACATAGTACAAAGAAAAAAGAACATAGTATGCTCAATAAGGTGCCTAAGCTCTGATACCAAATGAAACAAGGTGGAGATGGATGACTCCTCTGATAAAATATACCTTGATCATGAACCCACTATATTCATCAATTCAAGAAATGAATTACCTAAATTCAACTCTCTTTATTAGAATCATAATCACGTATTGAAAGCTTATCCAGGTAACTGAGAAATAAAAAGAATAAAGAAAGACGTCACAACTTACTCGATAAGTCGATCCCGATTCTCTAGCTCAACGAAGCAATCTGAAGCTCCATAACTTGAAGACGCCTAAAGAACACTAAAAAATTAACGTAGTTGATTTCAAAGAAAGCAAAAGCTTATTTCTTAATTTTGTAAGTTGTGATTCACAGTTTAATGGTAAGGCCTTTTTTATAGGCTTTCACTTAGAATATTCTAATTGAATACAAGTACTTAAAAAATAATAAAATAATACTTTGTCCCAATTCTTAATCTAAAATATTAATTAAATAATTCTAAAAAATAGAATTACAATAAAATATTAACAAAAATAATACTAAAATAATGCAGTAATTATCACATGTGATTAGGGATAAAATAACATAGAACAAAACAAAAAAAGATTTAGAAATCCTATCCAAAATTTAAGATTTATTCTAACTAGAAAACAAATACTTAATTAATTAAATAATTAAATCCTACCCTAATTTGAGCTTAACTACATAAAATGATCTAATACTAAATGGAAAGGAATAAAAAAATAATAATTAATTAATTAAAATAATAAAGTCCTCTTCATGGTTGATTAGCTCTTCTTTTTGATCTTAGACTTCTAGTTGACTTTGGCTTCATGTTCCTCTTTCTTTAATGAGTCTCCTTGAATTAGACTTGCTATCAAATACATTTATTGGGCTGGAAATTTAATAAAAAAATTATTCCTGAGGTATTCACTAAATTTGGAATGACTTTAGAGTTCTTCTTCAGGTTGGATTTCATCACCCTTTTCTTCAGTATCCTCTTCCAATTTGCATTCTGAATTTTCCAGCAAGGGTTCTTCATTATTTAAGTCTAATCCTTCTTGTTTATGGATCCTAATGAGTGTAGGAGGTAGACTCCTTCATGGATTCCAAGATCCTGTTTTTCTGCTCTTTTCCTTCATGATATGTCACTTCAACTAGGATTGGAATCTCTATGTCTAGTTCCTTCTTGAATTATTTTTTCTTCTCCTTTTTCTTGTTGGAAATAAAGTACTCAGTCTCCTCATCCTTATTGGACTTAAAAGCAATAAATCTCCTCATCTTCTTACGGCTAAATCATTCTCGGTATGGTGATGTGTGGCTAGGGCTTATAGGATGAGAAGCACGCATCACCAGCCTTCTTTGACCTCCTTGGGCTGCGACCAAGATGTTTTAGGGCCCTCTTTCCTTATCGGGTTGGGCTATTCATAGGTGCATGGGGCCAGTTTGGGGTTGTTTGGCCATAGCCGCTTGGGTTGCCCTCTTAGGCTTCTCGTGTTAGTTTGTCAAGCCTCCGGGATTTATCTTGGGAGCCTTGTGCACGGGTTGAGCCTTAGGGAGGCCCGAGTCGCTCACTTTTGAGCCCAAAAGGCCTTGGGCTTGGGTTTGGGCCAGCATGGCAAGGGCCATATGAGTGGGTTCCTACACAGACAAATCTGTGGATGTACAAGTAGGTGACCTGTAATTCGGTTTCTTCTTGAGAGTTTCCTTTATGATTGGGGACCCCTATCCTGAACGGGTTTTTATGCTTCTAGATATCACATCATCTTTGGTAGTCTCTTCTGTCATCCCGATCATCACCACAGGATCCTCTCTCTTCTTGTATTGGTTGGCATCAAGGCAGACTACGGTTACCTCTCTGTTTTAACCTGTCGATTATAACACTCCGAACCTTTAATCTATGGCTAGACTCTATTTTAAATTTCTACTGGTAATTAATTTTTTTTAATATTTTAATTTTATCATGTTTTATTTAAAATGGTATTTATTTTTTAAAAAATATTATATTTGACTTAATTTGAATTTTAAGTATTTTCAAGAAATTAGAAAAAATAGAAGAAAAATTGAAAAAATGGGGGAAATCCCTAAAATCCAGCAAAAGTGACTGTGGCACCATGCGCACTCACCTTACGCGAGGACCCGTGTGTTAGTTGTACAATTGTGCGGTACTGTGTGTGTACTGTGCACGCACTATGCACGTAATTGTGCGAGCCTAGCACGGGGCAGGGCATGCTTTCGCGCACTATGCACACACAGTTTTGCGTGTTGTCAACCACATGTGGGCACGCCCTGTGTATGGATGTGACAAGCCAAGGACATGTCCTGTTGGTGACATACTTCTCCATGTCGTGCGGGTCCCATCGCCAGCCACTCCCTCCTCGCCACATGTACCGTTGCATTTTTGCAACAAGGCGAGCATCTATAGTTCTCTGAAATCTATTTAAAGCTCTATCTTCTCCTCATTTGCACGCACATCCATTTCTTCCCTCTTCTCCACCATTTTTCATTCTCACATTATTGGAATTTTAAAGAAAGAAAAGAGTGAAGGTTAAAGAAAGAAAGAATCAAGGAAGAAGAAAGGAAAATAAGGATTTTAAGAGCTTGTTCGAGGATTATTAGAAGCCCTTTCTCCCTATTTTAAAGACTAATTGACTCGATTTCAGTACATTTCTAAGTGCACTTTCTAGATAAATTATATTGTGATATTGCTTGACTTGATGTATGAATTTTTATGTTTGTTAACACTTGGTTTATTAAAATATGAAATGTGAGTTGATATGCATGAGGGTTACAAAAATATGGTTCTAAAATGCTTGTGAGATTGACCCTTTACCTTACCTTTGGTAATGGTGAAGAGAGTTATTCTAAGAGCCTCGGCTCTGAGAAATATCTCGATGGTCAACTCCAAGTAATATGGGCCTTGTGCCAGATGTGTTAATGGAATGTGACGTCCCAAATGCTAATTAAGGCATAAGATATAAAAATATATTACAAGTGCATGATAGATAACTAATTGTATGCAACATAGCAAATTATTACAAATCTGTTACCAAAATATATGAGTTCCAATTACACATATATAACTGAGGTCAGAAGTGGCAACAAAATACAAAATATTAAAATACAAAAAGGGCCACTTCTTTCACTATGTGAATGGATTCATCAGAGTGCGGGACATGTCATGTACTCAAGGTTTGTGGATCCACGAGGTCCTCGTAGACTTCAAGAGGTAGGTCAGCGATCAGTTCCTCACTATCTTCCTCATCTGGGGGGCATGGAAAAGGTGAGTTCCATATACTCAATAAATAAAACAGTATTTAAATAACATCATAAGATTTTAAAAGTGAATAATTATGTCGTCAACACTTACCATTAGGGTCACATCAAGCTTATTTCTTAATTTATGAAAACTATTTATTTATTTGTAAAAATGTCATATCCATCATGTCATAGTCATAACAATCAAATTAATAATACTGATAATAGAAAAAATCAAATAAATCATGATATACTCATATTTTTGTGTCATGTTTCACGAAGTCGTTCCATCTTCCATCTACTAAGGGCAGATACCAATTTCTGACTTCCCATGTGGAATGACCAGATTAGATATATATAATGGCAATTTATCAACAGCATATTTCTATCTTGCTAAACCATGACACGATCTATGACTACAGTCGTGCCAACCACAGTGGTCCTATCAGATAGTCTATAGCTACGATAATACTAAGCCAATGATGACCCCTAATAGATAATTCACGTCACCATTCTCATCAGATGGTACAACGTCATGTATAGGAAGCAGTCCTCTCATGTCTTTCCAGCCTAAATGGGATGGGAGAAGCAGAAACCCGTCTTTTCAGACTAAAGCCTAACGAAACACTTGATGCATTATGCATGTCAATATATATTAATATTTTTCATACCATTTTGTACTTAATCTCCTTTTCACATTTCAGTAATTGATCACAAAAAAATTATATCATTTAGAATTACATGCAAATCATCAAGTGCATATATGATCATATAACATGTTTTATCAAGACATTTAACATAATCATGCAAATTATAATTTCAAGCTTCATAATTTTGACTCTAGAAATACTCCTTAATATGTTTAAAAGTAAATACTAAATTCCTTACCGAAATTTTGAAGTTTTCCTACACCTTTCTTCTTTTTCTCCTCTTTTTCTCTCTCTAGATCACTCCCTTTCTCTCTAAGCTCTTGGAGGATGGGAGATTGAAATCGAAGTGATGAGAAAAATGGAAAGGATGGGTCCTTATTTATAGAAAATGAGGACCGTTAGATTTGCGCCAAGTGGTAAAATCTTATGAGGAGAGAGAAAGTTGAGTGGAAAAGGAGTGATGTGAGGCTATGCGACGGCGGCATGAAAATCGGAGAAAACCTCCCAATCAATGATGTTATATCTTCAAAGAAAGATAATGGCAGGGAGTTCAAGGTTGTGATTGGTGTAGTCATGCTCATATGGCTTCAGTTGCTTGGAACCATAAGCTACAGTCTGGTCTTGCTGCATGAGCACACAATTCAGACCACCATGAGATGCATTATAATCTATCTAAAGATACTCAGCATTATCAGGAAAGACCAACACTTTAGCGATAGCGATTGATACTTGATCTCCAAAATACTTCCCTCACACTCGGGGTCCCAATTAAAATAGAAACCCTTTTTAATGAGGCTCGTTAGAGGGGCAACAACACGAGAAAAGTCAATGAAACGTTGATAGTATCCAACTTGCCTTAAAAATCTGCAGGCATCTTTGATGTTGATTGGTTAGTCCAAACTAATGACACCCTCGACCATGGTAAGGTCAATGAAAACTCTTTCACCAAAAACCATGTGGCAAAGGAAGGAGATTTGGTCCATCCAAAAATAACTCTTACTAATCTTGGCATAAAGTGGTGCTAACGAAAAATCTCCATCACATGAGTGAGGTGGATAGCGTGATCCTGAGAGTTCTTCGAGTATACCAAGATGTCGTTGACATAGATAAGAATGTACTGGTTTAGGATAGGCCTGAAAATCTAGTTCATGAGGTCCGTAATTATTATCGAAGTATTTATCAGACCAAGGAGCATAACTTAGAACTCAGAACGACCATACCATCAACAAAATGTCGCCATTGGTATATCCTCCGTCCGGACTCGTACTTGATGATAACCAGACCCAAGATGGACTTTAGAAAACACCAATATGCCCAAAAATTGATCAAACTACCTATTAAGGTGGGGCAATGGGCACCGTTTCTTGATGGATGCTTGGTTGAGCTCTCAGTTGTGGATGCGGTTCCATCCTTCCTCTATGTGAACAAGACTGGGGCACCACACAAAGAGGAGCTAGGTCGGATAAAATTCTTCCTTCACAGCACCAACAGCTGACGATGCAACTTCTGGAGTTCAACTCTATTCATCCAGCCTGTGAGTTTATCAATGGGCTGAGTGCCTAGAACTAGATTGATGGAGCACTCAATCTCTTACTTGGGAGGCAGTCCTGGTTGTTCTTTAGGAAAGACATCTAGAAAGTTACATATGATAGGGATTGCATGAGTTAATGGTTCAGAGTTCATCCTCCTATTTACCACAAAGGTTATAGAAAAATAAATATTTTTAAAATAACTCTTTTTTTTACCGTACAGCTATAAACACTGAGAGTTTTTAAAATAGATTCTTTAGTCTTTAAAGGTACTTTCTTTAGATAAAATTTTGCTTTCTAGTCGAACTAATTACTCGATGGTTGTTTAATGAATCTGCCGCTATATAGAGTCTTCACAAAGGAAGTTAGCAAGAGATGTCGCAAAAAGAAGACCATAGCTAAAAATCTCTTAATATTTTCCTAATTTCAGACTTGGAATTAAATGTAAGGGATTTCTCTCAGAATCGGGCTCTGATACAATTTGTGACATCCCAAATACCTAATGGGTAGAAGGGAGCCAACTACTTAAGTAGTTATGAGTGCTAAAACAATAATTGACATTGAAGCAGAAATAAAAAACCTCTTACAAAGCAATCTGAGATTTAAAACTTACATCAAGGCCATAAGTAGAGTCCTTATAGGATTTTACATCAAAGTGCGGAATAACTATTGTACTTGAATAATGTCCTAGAGAATTTCTAAAAAACTCGTGAATGGTTCAAGCCAAACTCCAAGGGGTGACTCAGGGAGCAAACCATTAACTTTCTCAACACTTGGGGGGCATGGATTAGGGGTGAGTTCCATGTAAACTCAGTAAGGGGAGCAGTTTTTAAAACTACATGGCTAAGGTTTAAAAGGTAAACAACTTGAACAATACTTTATATACCTCTTGCCTTGGAGAACCATAGCGGGATGAAGTCGTTTAATCATTTAGAAAACTGTTTGTCTTTATTAAGAAATCTAATGAAATAGTTATATAACCAATTTAAGAACACCGTTACTCATTATTTAAACAGACATGTTATGTCACTCTTGGCACACCCGTATGTATCAAACATATAATTAAACAAATGGCATGTTCGATAAATAGAAGAACCAATCATACAAACCATCACAGAGATACTAGTAATGTGAGCAGCATACTTAGTAAACAGAAGAACTATCATACAAAGCATGATTAGCATTCTTAACCACATCTAGATTTTATTAAGTCTTTTACTGACCTCTTCGTAAAGCCGTTACAACATATATCCACTGAGGGCAGAAGAAATCCCTGGCTACCGTTGTGAATCACCAACTCATTTCTAAGCCTTTCTCATTTTTCCATCTAAATTACGACCATGGTCGTATTTCGCCACTGTAGCCCTACATGTACCTAACGCGTATCATCTCTCATTAGAGGGACCACCGATCATCCTAGGGAGTGGTTCACCAACACTTTTTTCGGACGAGGGAGAAACAGAAATCCCTCATAGATAATATTCAAAAGAATTTTTCCATACCTTTCACTTGATTATTTCATGCTCACAACAATTCCATATTTGTTTCTTATGCATACTACATGTTCAATGCAACCTTTTCGAATCCATTAGAATTTTATAACTTATCCGGCCCATAGGCCCTTTTCTCACACATCTGGCTCGAAGACTCACTTCCTATGTCTAACTTGAAGGCTCTTTACCCCGACTTGACCTTCGGGAAATCCTTTTCAGCCAAGGCCACTAGAATAACCCTGTTCGCTATTACCCAGGTAAAGTAAAGGGCCCAACTAGCATGCAACTTACCAATCATCATGTTTCATGCGTTACGCACAATATGTCATGTTTAAACAATGATCAAATATCAAAGAGACTCATGCATCAATCATCATGTTTGACAATACCATATATGTAAACAAGCAGCAAACTAGTAGGAATTCATGCATCGTAGTTGTATAGTACGACTATCATAAATTATTTCATGTTTCACTCCCAAAACTCAACGAAGCTCATTGACATATTCGACCAAAGGCTCTATATACTCATATTTGACCACTCAAGATATTCTTTAAAGTCAGAGCTCCTTAGAACAACCCTCTTTGTCATTACCAAATGTAAGCCAAAGGGTCAATTTCACATGTTTTCTAAGCCATCACTAAAACACATTTATCATGAATAACTCTTCATATATAAAAAAAAAGCACCAAAGCAAGCATAGAATCCATTTCAACAATTCTTCAATTTCACCCATTTAATTAACTAAAAAGAGCACTTAAAAATTTAGATAGAAATACTAATAAATACTTTATCGAAATTGAATCGACTTAGTCTTTTGGAAGTGAAGGAAAGAGCATCTAGAAATTCCTTGACAAGCTTGCAAAACTCCCACTTTTCTCTTTCTTTCTTGCTCCTTTTTTCTCTAAAATTTCCTCTTTCTACTCTAAAATATCTCTTTAGAAATGGAAGAAGAATGAAGTGCCAAGGGAAGTGAGAAATGGAAGGGACGAAGAAGTGTGAAAGGAAGTGGAAAGGAGGTCTTTGAATAGGCAAAAGAGGGGGTTTGGATGTGTGACAAATGGAAAAAATCCATAAAGACAAGTAGAGAGGTGGGTGGGAAGTGGGGCCCGCTTGGCATGGCAGAGCATTGCCGAAGAGATAAGGCAGTCAGGCATCTCATCGGTGGCCGGTTAAAAACATGCAGTTGCGCACTACGCAGGGAGATGTAATGCGCTTTACGCGTGCAGGTGGCTCAGTCATGCACTGTGTGCAGGCAGGCTGCCTACTGCACACACAGACATGGACATGTTGTGCACTCTGCATGCATACTACATGTGCAGGCTTGTTTGGGCGGGTTGTCCATATGCCAGGCTGCGAGCTTTTGCTTCACACTTCGTCAATTTTTCATCGATTCTTGTCGTTTCCTTGAAAATTAAATTTGGAAATAATTTTGGAAAATAATAAAAAATGGAAAAAATTATATAATTTATTTAATTTATCATAAGGAAAAATACCAGTAAATACTAACAGAAATTTAAATGGCCATGAGGCCCAAAATAATGGAGTTTGACGTACGTTAAACACACAGTTTTTAGGGTGTTACATCTTAGCACTGACATCATTGATCGCATTGCCATTCTAAAGTCTATCTCCTTTGTCAAGGCCCTTAACCATGCCCTATTGGCAAAAGATCTCATTTCAGCCTGACATCAGTGTTTTACCCACATTCATGCCCAGCAACAACCGAAGAGGAGGATTACTGACCCCGACCCCAACTGCATTGAGAAGAGACCCTGTGTTGAGCCTACTATTACTTTGCCCCCACCTCCTGGTAAACCCTTTCTGCCTATCTAGTCATGCAGACATTGTGAGCAAAACCATGGTGACCGACCCTACCACCACCTGAACAACGTCTGCTACAAGTATGACAACAGTCAACACTTTGTGAGGGATTCCCTCAAAAGCCCCGTGATGTTGTGAGGCCCGTCACATAAGGAAGAGTCTTCCATCTTGGCGAGTCTAGTGCTAGAGCTACCCCAACCATCATCTAGGGTACACTTTCTATTCATAATTCTAGAGCTCATGCCTTGATTGATACTGGTACCACTCATTCTTTTGTATCTTATGAATTCACAAGGAATTTAAGAGGTAAACCAGGGCAAGTGTTAGAAGTAGAAACACATTCTAGGGGACTTTTGGAGGCATATGTCGTATATAGGAACTGTAAAGTGAGAGTTTTAGGAATTAACTCTACATCTTATACTTTTAGACTTCTCAAGATTCAATATAATCTTAGGGATGGATTAGTTAGATAACTATCGAGCAATCATTGAGTGCGATAACAAAATTGTAACTTTATTCTCGGCCAAAACAAAAACACTCTTAATGATCAAAATAAAACTTTTTTTGTAAATAAATATTTCTTGGGTACTTTTTAAGACCGTCTAACAAGGAGGTTATTTCAAAAATGTTTGTTTGTTTTTCCTCTAACCTTTTATGATGAATAAGAGGATGGATCCTAAACCATCAATTCATACGATCCTTGCTATTCGTGACTTTTGAGATATCTTTCCAAATGAACTACAAGGTATACCACCCAAGCGAGAGATCAAGTTCTTTATTGACCTAGTTCTGGGCACCCAACTTATCGATATTCTAACACACCAAATGGATCAAGTGGAACTCCAAGAGTTACATCACCCGTTGATAGCATTGTGTGAAAAGAACTTCATTCACCCTATCTCCACTCCTTGGGGGGCTCCAATCCAGTTCATGAAGGAGAAAGATGGAGCCCTCCATCTTTGCATTACAGGGAGCTCAACCAAGCAACCATCAAGAACAAATACTCATTACCCCACATCAATTACCTGTTTGATTAGCTTCAGGGTGCCTTGGTGTTCTCTAGGATTAATCTCAGAACTAGATATCATAAGGTGTGAATCAAAGTCAAAGATATACCAAAAATAGCATTCTACTGTCAGTATGGCCATTTTGAGTTCTAGGTAATGCCCTTCGGTATGACGAATACCCTGCCAGTTTTCATGAAACAGATTTTTAGGCTCATCTTGAATTAGTAAGTTATTGTTTACCTTGATGACATCTTGGTGTATTCGAAGGACTCTCAGGACCATGATGTCCACCTCACTCGTGTTAGAGATTCTTCGTTAGCAGCACCTTTATGCCAAGATCAATGAGTGTTTCTTTCAGGTGGATTGGATTTCCTTCTTTGGCCATATGATTTCTGGCGAGGGAATTTTCATTAACCCTACCATGGTCGAGGATGTTATTGGTTGAGACCAACCGATCAATACTAAGGAAGTTTGTCAATTCTTGAAACAAGTGGGATATTATCAGTTTGCTGCTCCCTTGACGAATCTCGTCAAGAAGGGGTTTTATGTTAATTTGGACCCTAAATACGAGGAAAGTCTTATCGAGCTCAAGCATCAACTTGTCACTACGCCGGTGTTGGTCTTCCCCAATAGTACCGAACACTTTTAGATTTATTTTGATGTGTCTCATGCTGGTATGGGATGTATGCTCACGCAATAGGGTCAAGTAGTGGTTTATGGTTCCAGACAGCTAAAGCCACATGAGCATGACTACCCCACACATGACCTCGAGCTTGCCACTATTATCTTTACGTTAAAGATATGGTGTCACTATCTATACAAACAATCTTTTAAGATCCATACTAATCATGAAAGTTTGAAGAACTTATGCTCACATGAAGAGTCAAGCATGAGATAGAAGCATTGAACGGATCTATTGAGGGTTCATGACTGCACAAACTTATGACACCCTAGTAGCGGTAGTGTAGTTGATAGTGCTCTTATTCAGAAAAAAAAAAAGCCATTTTGAGACAGTTGATGTTTTTCAGTTGAGGAATGCCCAAGATGATTCAAGGACTCTGGTTGAACCTCTACGACGACAGTACCTACCTTGCACAAATCGAATCTAGCTTATTCTCCGTATTAGAATTTTGGAGGCCCAAGTAATGGATCCAGAGATTATGGAGCACATGAACCAGTTTATCCCCAATGGATACAGTGATGGCGACCTCAAGATGACTGACAAAGGGTTATGTCAATTCCACAATCGGATTTGGATACACAGTAGCGCTAAACTCTGATCAGATATTCTAAAAGAGGCACATGCATCCAAGCTATCCATCCATCCTGGTAATATCCAGCTTTATCGTGATCTAAGGTGCCAATATTGGTGGTCTGGTATGAAAATGAATATCTTTGAATATGTCTTTCAGTGTCCCACATGTTAAAGAATTAAGGCCGCTACGTGCCTATGTACTGAATTTTGGAGACAATTGGGACTAATATCTCCCCCTCTGTTAGTTTGTCCACAACAACTGTTATCATTCTAGTATCGGTATGGCTCCATTTAAAGCTCTTTATGGTAGGTCTTGTCGAGCCTCAACTTGTTGGTTTGAGGTTGGGAATAGTTGTCACCCCATAGTGGACTATGACAAGGGAACTGTTGACAAGGTTGCTGTCATTTGGAGGTACCTCATCACTGCTCAAAGTTGGAAAAAAAAGCTACACCAATAATCGGGAAAAACCTTTGGAATTCGGTGTTGGTGATTGTGTTTTCCTAAGGTCTCCTCATTCAAAGCATAACCGCAGTTCAAAATGAGAAGAAAGTTGAGTCCTCGCTTCGTAGGACTTTTTGAGATCCTCAAGCGTATAGGCCCTGTTACGTACGATCTTGCATTGCCCCCAGAATATGGCACATTGTATGATGTTTTCCACATCTCCGCATCCAAAAGATATCTCCTTGACCCTTCTCATGTTATTCCACATCTTAACTCTCTTGTCTGCTTAGACATGGTGTATCTTGAGTATCTTGCAGAGATTCTCGATCTCTTAGAGAAGGTGTTGCACAATAAAAAAATTCCAATGATCTAGGTGCTACGGCGACATCACACTCCAGATAAGGCCACATGGGAGATCGAAGAAGAAATGTGGTATTTGCACCCCATAATATTTTGAAGAAATCTTTTCGTAGCCCTTTGAAATCTACTTAAAACTCCCCCTTCCCCTAATTTGCACACACATCCATTTCTTCTCTCTTTTCCACAATTTTTCATTCTCGTATTATTGGAATTTTAAAGAAAAAAAAGAGTGAAGGTTAGAGAGAGAAAGAGGCAATGAAGAAGAAAAGAAAGTAGAGATTTAAGAGCTTGTTCAATGATTACTAGAAGTCTTTTTCTCCCTTTTCTAAAGACCAATCGACTAGGTTTTGGCAATGGATTCTTTAGTATTTTCTCTTACATTTCCAAGTGCACTTTCTAGATAAATTATATTGGGATATTGCTTGACTTGATGCATGAATTGTTATATTTGTTGACACTTTGTTTATTGAAATATGAAATATGAAATGATATGCATAAGGGTTATAAAAATATGGTTCTGAAATGCATGTGGGATTGACCCTTTACTTTACTTTTGGTAATGGTGAAGTGGGTTATTCTAGAAGCCCCGACTTTGAGAAATATCTTGATGGTCAAGTCTGGGTAATATGAGCCTTGTGTCCAATGTGTTAATGGACCCCCACCAGGTTTTGGATATGTGATCATGAATATGGGCCCTAGACTATATGTCATTGAACCCCATGGGATTTAAAACATATGATTTATATGAATACTGAATAAATAAGTGAAAAGAATGAAAATATGTTTGATTGTTATCTCTGAAGGGTTTTTGTCTCTCTCTACTCTATGATCTAGAACAATTGGTGAACTGCTCCCTGCGAATGATGGCACTCCCTCTGACAAGAATAGATTCATGATTGCATGTGTAAGAGCCAAAATGGCGACGTCCTATCATGGTAATTAGATTATATTTAAAATGGATATGGAAATAGAATTAGTATTCCCTTTTATGATAGTGGATTCACTATGGTACATAGGGCCACATTGGTGATGTACGACTTTGGTCATTAGTTTATACCGATATGAAATGGAAATTAATTGTCATTCACAGTGGTAGTCGGGGATTGTTTTGCCCTTAGCAAATGTATGTTTTGAACGGCTTCATGCAGAGGTCGGTAAAAGACTTAAATAAAACACGACCATGATACTTAGTTAATATTCCGAGATGACCTTGTATAATAGTTCTTTTGCTTATTTTGATACTATTAAATATTCTGTTTATTTGGTTTCTATTGAAAACCTAATATGTTTTGACATGCCTGATGTGACTTAATACACCTGCTTAATGTATTGGCTAATTGCCCTCTTTGCTTGGTTTTATAATATGTTCACTGGATTTTCTTAAGAAAGACAAACGGGTTTTCTAAGTATTTGAATATGTTCATTCAGCGATAGTCCTTCGAGGTAATAGGTTTATATAGAAATATTATTCAGGTTAATTATTTTTTAAACCTTAGCTGTGTGGTTTAAATATTGTTTTTCTTACTGAGTTTACATGGAACTCACCCCTAATCCATATCACACAGATGATGAGGAAGTTGAGAAATTGTACCCTAGATTGCCTCTAAAAGCTTGTTTGGACCCGTTCAGGGATCCTTAGAGAATCTCTAGAATATAATTCAAGTGTAATAGTCTAATCTGCACTCTAATGTAGTTATTTTGTAAGAACTCTATTTTGTATTTTGATATCGGGGTTTGTCAATTCATGGCTTGATATAAATATTCAACCTAGAGCACTTTGTAAGGGATTTCTATCTTCTATTTCAATGATAAACTTATTATTATCACTCATAACTACTTGGTAGTTGGCTCCCTTTTAATCTTTAAGTATCTGGGATGTTACATCCATCCTGGTAACTGTGTTCCTAATTTGGATACTCTGCTGAGTACATATATCCTCCATTCTCTCCTACATAGTGGTAGGTTTGCTATTTTCACTTGGTCAAGACATAATTAGTTGTCTGCAAAACAAAGGTTAGTGAAAAAATGAATTTCTCTCCCTCACCTTTCACTCGTGTTTACCTCACGATTTCTTAACACACAATCTTCTTTTCTCGAGTTGAGCATTCAGAATTTGATCCTCTTAAATTATGACCTGTACGTTAGTCTTAAAGACACTTGCAAAGATCCTAAAAAGGGATCTTGTTTCTAGAAGCTTAGAGAATAAAGCATACAAATGAAGAATATGTGATGTTTTTATTAATAATATGCTAAGTAACTAGAATTTAATTAAGTACTTAGCTGCATCACGAAACAAAAACACAACTGAAGAATCAAAATTTAGAATACAAGAAAAGAAAATTTGGACTTAAAGTTTAATGGATTCGATCAATCCCGATTGATATAACCGGAATGTTATTCCTAATTATTCTACCCGATGATAGTTACATTCTACGAATGATTTAAAGTTCCCTATGCAAATGCTTTTACAAAGTAATGATGCAATGCTAAAAAATTAAATAAAATTACACACCTTTTATGGCTGAGGTAATCTGCCTTTTCTTAATGGATTAGAGGGAATCGGCTTGATTGATTCTTTTGAGTTTGGTTAAAGCTAAATGCAAATTTGGATGCTACAACACAATGGATGTTGAATTTCCTTATGATGTGGAATCAATTTTTGATTTTGTTTCTTTTTTTTTACCAGTCGAATAAACAAACAATCATTTGAATGAACGAATTGATGAATTCGAGTGAGATCCAAACACAAACGGATTAGTACTTGTAATTGATGAGTGCTAATTATGCAAAACAAAGATGCAAGGCAAAAAAATTAAAATAATAGTAGATTTACGAAGAGTCTAAGTTCTGATACCAAATGATGTTGAACTCAGGACCAATAGTGTGATCAAAAACTCCGCAGATAATATTAACATACAGAAATCTCAAATCCCTAAATAAACCTGCCTGGCTTAACCCACACTCAACATGTGAATCCAAACAAAAGTAACTAAGAAATAAAATAGGAAAAGGGAAGGTACCACAACTTATTTGATAAGTCGATTTAATTCCTTGACTCAACAAGACAGTTGAAGCAATCTCACTTGGTTAAACACACTCTCATAATTAGTAACAAGCTAAAAGCAATAATATGAAATTTTGTTAATCTAAACATTGTATGTGATTACATCCTAGAGGTGAGCCTTTGATATAAGCATTCACCATATTAAATTTAAATGAAAACAAACTCTAGAAGTTTAATAAAACTCTTAAATTAAATACAACCCAAATTGCATTAAAATAATAATTAAAAAAAACAAAATAAACTAGGGTAATGCCTCCTCACTCTTCGTCGAATCTTAGAATACAAATTGACTTGAAGCACCTTGATGCATCTTGAATTGTTCTTCGCTTAATTTATTAATCAAAATAAAGAGTTGAAATAGAAGAAAGTAAAAAATGCCTTTATTGTTGGGGTAGAAGAAATCGGCTAGGAATCTATGAAGCCATGGCCGACCTCATCATGTTTCTTTATCCTTTCTTGAACTTGTCTTCAATGTGAGGTAGACTCCTTGTATCTAGAAACCCCTATTTATTTGGGCCTTAAGGTCACCTGAACTCATTTAAATTTATTTCATAATTTATATCCTATTTCGTAATTTAAATTCGTAATTTTAAATTATTCAGATTTTGTTATTTTATTTATTTTTATTTTTATTTTATTTTATTTATTGTATTTTTATTAAAAAAAAATTTAGGAGAGAAACGAAAAATAGGGCGAAATCCCACGAGAAAACTCCTATATAAGAGGCTTGCCCGCGCAGACGCAGCACACTGTGCACATGTGTGTGCGCGGGACCAAGTGCAGTGTGCATGCAATCAGCCTGCTTGGATAGGCCTGCGCGCCTGGGCCTGCATAAAACGCCCTGTGTGTTGTAGACCCTATGCGCGTGCGAGCTAGCTCCTCTGCTCGGCAGGGTAGGTCGGCGCCTGCAGGCTAGGCCTATAATGCGTTGGCCAGCCTGGTGAGGTGCACTATTGCCTTGGGTAGTGTGTCGCCTCCCCTTCGAGTGTCGTGTGTCACCTCCCCCTTGAGTGTCGTGTGCCGACTTGGGCGGTGTGCTACCGCCTTGGGCGGTGTGCTACCGCTTTGGGTGGAGAGCCACCACCAATGGAGGATTCTTCCTCTATTTTTTATGCCACCATCTCGTCACGTTAAATCGCTCATCTTCCACTCAACTCATTTTCTCCTCACCAAATTTCACCATTTGGCGCAAATCTAATGGTCCCCATTTTCTATAAATAGGGACCCCTTTCTTCCATTTCCTCATCACTCCCATTTCATTTTTCCATCCTCCAATGATTTATTTCCTTGAGTAAAGCGATGTAGCTTCATATCATATCTCTGTCAAAGTAGAATGGTACAAACCTTTTTCACACAATAGATTTTAACTCTCTCCAAGTTGAGATTGGTGCATCTCCATCTCATTCCTTGAGAGCAACTAACTTATCCCACTAGACTGAGGCATATTTGGTAAACTCAAAGGTAACTAGGATGATCTTCTTTTCTTCGCTATAGTTGTGGCATTTGAAGACATGGTCTAGTCTTTGCTCCTAGTTGATCTAGGCTTCATCATCATTCTTTCTTTAGAAAGGTGGAATTGGCACCTTATAGGTACTGAGATCTTCATCGACATTTTTTTGCCTTCTATTTCTCCTATTATCAGCTTCTTCATCATAGGAGCCGATCTCGTTTTGCACTATGTTGCGTTGAGCTTAATTGCGGTTTCCTCCTTGCTATAGTTGATCCATTCACGCAGTCATGTTTCCAATCTGAACACTCAGCTGGGTGAACATGCCCATAATTCTTTCTTCAATGGAAAGACGTAAGAGGACCGCTCCCATTGGATCACGAGGTGCCCTCTGACGAGAGTGGTACTGCACTATCTGTAGGGGTCATCTGTGACTAAATAATGTCGTGACTATAGACTATCTATTAAGACAACTATGATTGGTACGGTCGTGTTCATAGATCCTACCATACTTTAGCTAGCCAGAAGTGGGACTGAGCAAATTGCTGTATCTATATCTGGTCTGCTTATTCCACTTGGGCAGTTGAAAATCTGTATATGTATCTGCCCCCAGAGATGGAAGTTTGTAACGACTTCGCGAAGTATGATACAAAAAATCTGAGCATTTCATAATTTATTTGATTTTCTCTATTATTTGGCATGATATATGTACATTTGATTTTCTGTTCTAACATACTATTTGATTTTTGGTGAAGAGAAAAGAGAAAAAGATTCTTGCCACGAAAAATGAGGTAAGAAATTTTCCTTCACTAGCGGCAGCGGCATGCCACCCAAGGCAGCGGCGGAGCTCTATAGGCTAGCGTGTAGGCGTACAGGCTTGCAGCCATGCGCGCGGGGCCGAGCCTGTTCGTGCGCAAGGCCTAAACGCATTAGGCACCGTGCGTGCAGGCCTATTGCACGTAAGCCCCAAGGCGCACAGGCCTATCCACACAGACCTGCTGTGCAGATGATGGACGCACAGTGTGCAATGCCAGTCCGTGCGTGAAGTGATGCACAGAGGGCCTACCTACGCACAACAGGATGCGCGCATAGGTCTTGAACCCACACCGTGTGCGCAAACGGCATGTGCGCGCTGGACAGGACGTGCACGCTGTGCGCACGTCCTGTGCGTGCGTGTGTGTAGATGGGACTTGTGTGCATGCATGCGGATGGGACGTGCGTGCTGTGCGCACATCGCACGAGTGTTGGGCACTGTGTACGCGTCTCGCAAGCTGGTCTTCTCCCCTTTCGTCGTTTTTTGATTTTTTTCTAAATTTTTCTTTTAAAATAAATAAAATAATTTAAAATAAAATAAAGGTAAAATTAATAAAATATATATAAATAAAAATAAAAATAGATTAAAATCACGGATCACAAGAATAACATAAATTAATTTAAATTTAAGGCAGCCAAAGGCCCGAATAAATAGAGTTTCCAAATCATTTTAGCACAGTGATGGGTGGGCTGTTACATTTGGCCTCACTGATGTATGTATTTGAAATAATATATATGTATCTGTAAGGGATTTGTTAAGGTTTTAATTCTGCTGCATAAATATTATCATGGACTTGTTATTCTCTGTATTTGACACCCATTTGCCTTAATTGGCACTTGGGATGTCATAGATCGTACATAGCAGAATATCGCAGAACAAATCCCTTCAACTGAGGCCTATAATAGATAAACTGTTTAGAGTACCTAGAAAAGATAAATGTCCTCCTTTCAAAGATTAAACCTCCAACTCGTGTCTTCCTTTTTTTTGTAGGAATGACGCGGCGAAGACCATCTGTAGAACGTATTGAACGACCTAAAGCCCCAGATCATCTAACCAAGACTGAATTTACAGAACTTTTTTGAGATGTTCAATGATTAACTGCAGCCATAGGATAAAACCAAGCCAACCCTTGTCCATCCCCTGTCCCTGAGTTCTAAAACATAGATCGGTCTGCCTCCCATAATATAGCGGAGTTTAGGAAACTTAACCCTCCACACTTTGAAGGTGGGCATGATCCTTTGGTAGCCAAAGCCTGGATTCTACAAATAGAAAAGCTTTTCTCTGTACTAGACCTGATCGAAGAACAAAAAGTCGTTCTTGTAGTCTTTATGTTAAATGGTGAAGTTGAACACTTGTGGCAACTTAAGAAAGAAATCCTACCTACCCCTACTGCCTAGGAAGTTTTTATGGATGTTTTCTTTAATAACTTCTTCCCTGCTTATGTTCAGGAAAAGAAAGAGGAGGAATTTTGGGACCTCTGCCAAAGAAGCTTGTCTGTAGCCCAATATGCAGCTCGATTTGTTCAGCTGTCTAGGTTTGCCCCTTTAATGGTCACCCCCAAAAGTCAAAAAAGGTAAGAAGTTTTTTAAGGGCCTTCGTGACGATATTTATGACTGAGTCGCGATGCTAAGACCCATGTAGAGGTGCTTGAACATGCCTAGTTGGTGCGAACTGGGCAATCCGCACGCCCATGGCAATGCACATATCAAACGCACACACAAGGAACGCATGCCAAGTTGCATGTGGCCTACACCACATGAACGAGCAGCGTGTTCACATGGGATTTCTAACCTGAGTGGGTGAAGTGTGTGCACAGGAGGAGTTGGCAACTTGCAAAGAGTCTTTCCCACCTAATTTTGCGTGTGTTTTTTATGTCAATTTCTTCAAAGGATTTTGTAACAAATCTACTTCAAATTTAAACACATAGAACGATTAAGTATATATTTCATTTTTTATCCTTAGGATTAAGTATTTATTATTTTAATCTTATTAGTATTAGAATAAGTCAATATTCTAATAATTATTTTAAGTGTATTTAATCCTAGGATTAGGATAGATTATTATTTAACTAGAATTTAATTAAAATATCAATATTTGTACTGGTGCAACTTATTCTTTTATTTTCTGTGCATTTGCTAGTAGCTTAGAATTGAGACCAGAAGCTTTAGGAAAAACGCTAGTAATGGAAACTCCCTCTAAGGGACTACTAGAGGCTCATTACGTATATAAGGACTATAGGATCAAAACTTCAGGGATAGAAGTATGTGTAAAATTAATACTATTAGATTTTATAGGATTTGATATAATATTAGGAATGGTTTGGTTAGAAAAGTATAGAGCTATAATAGACTATAAAGTAAAATTGTAACTTTACAATCCCCAAAAAAGAAATAAAAGTTGTTATTATTTTTTTTATAATTGAATGGATATGAATATAGACGCTGACCTTGCTATGCGTTCCATACCCATTGTTTGCAATTTTTCTAATGTCTTTCCCATCGAACTCCCTGGTCTACCTCCCTACATGAGGTAGAGTTCCTGATTGAATTATTACTCGGAACCCAAGCGATCTCGAAGCCAACGTATCGCATGAGTCACACTGAGCTAACAGAGCTGCAATATCAGCTTTCTAATCTTATCACCTGAAAATTTATTCACCCTAGCCATTCTCCTTGGGGCACTCCGGTATTGTTCGTAAAGAAAAAGAATGGTACCCTCTGACTCTACGTGGACTATAGGGAACTCAACCGAGCAACTGTTAAAAGAAAGTACCCCTTACCCCGAATCAACGATCTCTTCGATCAACTACAAGGAACCACAGTCTTCTCTAAGATCGATCTTAGAGTTGGGAACCACCAGTTGTGAGTGAAGGAAGAAGATATTCCAAAAACCACCTTTCAGTGTAGATACGGATTGTACAAGTTCAGGGTGATGCCGTTCGGATTGATCAATGCCCCAAAAGCTTTCATGGACCTTATGAACTGAGTTTTCTGGCACGTACTGGGTTGATATATCACCATCTTTATTGATGAAATTCTAGTGTATTCCAAAAGCGATGGGGAACATATTGTGCATTTGGCTGAAGTACTTGAGACCCTCTGCCAAAACCAACTATATGTCAAACTAAGCAAGTGTTCATTTTGGTTCGATCAAGTTTCTTTTCTTTGTCATGTAATCTCAAGTGAAGGAGTTTCTGTAAACCTGTCTAAGATGGAATCAGTGACCAGTTGGAGTTCGCCCACCAATGTGGCCAAGGTACGTAGTTTCCTTAGCTTGGCAGGCTACTACCGACGATTCATTGACGAATTCGCCAAGATTGTTGCCCTCATAACTCGACTTGACAGAAAAGGTGTACCTTTTTTTTAGAATTATTCATGCAGTGAAAGCTTTATGGAGTTGAAGCATCGTCTCACCTCTGCCCCTGTGTTTATCCTCTCAGATAATGAGGGGACATTCCACGTTTACTATGACGCATCTCATATTGGTTTGGGGTGTATCTTGATACAGCATGGCAGAGTAGTTGCCTTTGGATCCCGACAGTTTAAAGTCAATGAGCAGAACTACCCTACCCACGACCTGAAGCTAGCAGCCATTATCTTTGCCCTAAAGTTATGGCCACATTACCTGTATGGCAGACCTTTGAAATCTACACTGACTATAAGAGTCTGAAATATATCTTTTCGTAACGGGAGTTAAACATGAGATAAAGATATTGGATGGATCTTCTGAATGATTATGATTGTTAGATCATTTATTACCCCGGGAGAGGGAATGTAATCGCCAATGCCCTAAGTCGACGAGAGCCTATTATACTAGCCCAAACCATGGCCTCTAGTTGGAAGATGATGAACACTATGCAATCACCCCACCTTAGCTATTATGGCAAGGGCACTTATCTCGCCTAGATCTGAGCCCTACCAGATCTCTTTATGAAGATTTAGGAAGCATAGTCCACGGACCCAGAACTCATCAAAAGCCTAAGTAAGTTTACTTCGGACGAATCTACTAATTTCAAGATCTTTGATGATGGATTGTTTAGATTCCGAAACCGAATTTAGGTCCCTGATGCAGTACGCACAAATGTACTCAAGACTGGCCATGCTTCTAAGTTATCCATCCATCCTAAAAGTACCAAGATGTACCGGGACTTGAAGCGATAATATTGGTGGTTAGGAATGAAGAAGGATATAGTTGACTATGTCTCCTGATGTCTTACTTGTCAATGGATAAAGGCAGAACATTAGAGACCCGATGGCTTGCTATAGGGTCTTCCAATTTTGAATAGAAATGAGAGTACGTAACTATAGATTTTATCACCGAATTGCTCAAGACGTGTTCTGGTTAAAATACCATTTGGGACATTATGGATAGGCTAATAAAGACTGCCCACTTCTTGCCTATTCGAACCATGGACTTCACTAATAAGTTAACCTGCCTATATGTGGATGAGATTGTTCGACTCTATGGAGTTCCCTTGTCTATTATATCCGACTGTGACCCTTGATTCACCTCTCACTTTTGGGACAACTTCCAAGAAGCCTTGGGGTCTAGGTTGTACTTCAGCATTGTTTATCATCCCTAAAAAGATGGTCAGTCTGAGTGTATGATCCAGATATTGAAAGACATGTTATGTTCTTGCGTTCTCAACTTTGGTGATTACTGATATGAATATCTTTCTCTTTGTGAATTTGCTTATAATAACAGTTACCATTCCAGCATCGGTATGGCCCCGTATGAAGCTTTGTATGGAAGGCCTTGTCGTTCCCCTACTTGCTGGAGTGAAGTCGGGAACTAGCACCACTTAGAACCAAACCTCATTCAGGAGACCATTGAGAACGCCACAATCATCCGTAAGAATTTGGCAACTTCTCATAGCCGCTAAAAACAACTACACCGATAATCATAGGTGACCCTTGGAGTTTGCCATAGGAGATCAAGTTTTCCTAAAAGTTTATCCCTACAAAGGCAAAATGTAGTTTGGGAAGAGAGAAAAGTTGAACCCTTGATATATGGGACCTTTTTCGATCGTCGAGCACATTGGACCCGTGGCTTACTACCTCACTCTATCTTGGGAGTTCGTCGGTTTACATGATGTCTCTCATGGCTCGATGCTCAAAAAGTACCACCCTGATCCTTCTCATGTTATTCCTCGTGATGAGGTACAGGTACAGGCTGATATGACCTATGAGGAGGTTCCTGTAGAAATTCGTAGGTGGACTGATAAGATCTTACGTAACAAGACGATTCCTATGGTGAAGGTATGTTGGCAGCATCACACCCCAGAAGAAGTGACGTGGGAGTTAGAGGAAGAAATGTGGAAGAAGTATCCAGACTTATTCGAGACAAATATGGAGACTACATACTTTTAAGTGGGAGGGATGTAATACCCCGCCCATCACTGTGCTAAAATAATTTGAAAACTCTATTTATTCGGGCCTTTGGTGGCCTTAAATTTAAATTAATTTACGCTATTCTCGAGATCTGTGATTTTAATATATTTTTATTTTGTTTTTACTTTTATTTATATTTATTTTATTAATTTTACTATTATTTTATTTTAAATTATTTTATTTTATTTAAAAAAAAATTAGAAAAAATCAGAAAACAGCAAAACGGGAGAAAACCAACCCGCGAGAAAAATCCTATGAGAAAAAGGTTTCCTGCACGGGTGCTGGGCACGGTGCACGTGCACATGCGCGCACAGTTGCTGCAGGGCGTGCACGCCCTCCGCACGCACCGGACATGCGGACGGCGCAAGGTCAGGACCTATGCATGCGTCCTGTCGCGCACAGCAGCAAGCCTGTGCCCCCGCAGGCTAGCCTACAGCGCGTCGATTGGGCTTTGCCACATCGAGCAAAGCTCTGTCGTTGCCATAATAATATTTTTTAGCCTAAAGAAAGAAATTAAAACATAAAATTTTCACTTTCAAAAATAAAATTTAGGACTTTAGGGGTTAAACTAGAAAATTTTTAGCAGTTTGGGGTTGTTTTTCAATTAAAACTGGCTTAGGGATGAATCTAAAAAGAAATCCTAGATTCTAGGGTTAAACCACAATTAAAGGAAGCCAAAACATGCCGAGAAATGGAACAAAAAAATGGAAAAAAAAGAATGACTGAGATCTTGCCATGTCTGCATGAGGGAGCGATCGTGCGGCCCGAATCGATGTGAGGGGTGCACTTTCAACGGCGCTAATCACGCTTGTTAGCAATCCAACAGCCCAAGATCGCATGAAGAATTATGAGTATGCACATTCAACAGCCTAGATCGCTTTAAAATCGGTCATAATTTAAACCACTTGTGAAATTAAAATCATGCCCCCACTTAAACAAATCATGTGGCCCAAGTCTATTGCATGAAAATGAATGGCTATATCTTCTAGAAAACCCCTGCCCCTAAAAAAATTGAGTTTTCTTCTTCTTCTTCCTTCGATCAAAGAAGAAAATCACAAAAGTGAGAGAGAGAGCCCATTAGGGAGAGAAAAAGAGAGGAAATGAGAGGGAAAATCACCGGACTACCATGGGTGACCGAGCAAGCCATGGTCCCTGATGATCGTGCGACACAACGAAGCTGGAAATAGCCCTGGTTCTGTTAGTTTTTGATTGGGTCACACACGACCCAACTTTGAAATCCAGTGAGATTTTTTATTCAAAAACTGAAATTTATCCCACATTTTAATTCTTCTAATCAACTAACACCTCTAGGCATGTCCAAGTTTAAAAAATCATTAAAAACGAGCCAAAATTTCAAGCGACCAGTTAACCATGTTTTGCTGGTATCATGACCGAACCGCCTACTTTTCTTTCGATTCTCGTTTGATTTTAAGCTAACATTTGAACTACAATGTAGTCTAAATACTATAAAACATGATAGAATGAAAGATTCATAAAAAAATAACTGGTTTAATCGGTTAAAAACCACACAAAATCTTATGTTTGTCATTGACCAAGAGACTTGAAAAAATTTGACAAGTTCTGAAGAATTTTTAGAGCCAAATTTAGAGCTCGAAATCGATCTCTCTCACATAGGAGTTTGTAAGTATACATAATAGTGATCCCTAAGTTTCATTTACATGTTTTAAAATTGAAAACTAACATCATTTGAATCAAATTTAAACCGGTTAAATAGAGGCTAGTAAGTATGTTTAAAATTGAATTTTAAACCTTTCTAAGAGGCTAAAAACGCCAGGAAAGGCTATGCAAATGGTCATAATTGCATTTTTATATTTTTCCTCCATTTGTATGATGTTTGACTTTTGTTCTTGCATGTGTATTTTCTATTTTATGCAATATTTGATAAATTCTTATAGATTGAAGTTGTTTAAGTAGAATTATTGAATTTTACATGTTTTTTAGATGATTAATTTGGGATTTAAAAGTTGAATTTAATGAATGCTTGGTATTTGACCTCAATATGATTTCTTAACAAAGTGGTAAATTTTCTTTTGAAATAATCTAGATTAATTGAAGAAAATTAAAATAAATTAATTAAGTAATTGAATGTAGAATTAAAAATATTATACAAAAATAATAAATTAGCATAAAAAATTAAATAAACAATTAACATTAATAAAAACAATAATAATATTCACAATGATAAAAATAATACCACTCAATGTAACACCCAAACCTTTTATTATATTTTTTTATTGGAATTATTTTGGTTTTATTTCATTTTAATAATTAATTTATTTTGTAATAATTATATGCTTTAATTTAATTTAATTTAATCTAATAAAAATAATAATAATAATAATGATAAAATTGGATAAAATTATTTTTGGGATTTAATTGAAATTGATTTTAGAAAAAATGGGTAAAATTTTGGATTATGGGGTGTTTTTGAAAAGAAAATCGAAAACCGGGGGTCAAAACACAATTTAAAAAAATTGCGCCACGTCAGCAGCCACATCAGCAGTCCGGTCAGTAGCCCCGACCAACCAGGACACGTTGCGTGGCAAGGACACTGACGCAGCAAGCCACGCGGGACGGAGACACGTGGGCGATCCGCGTGCGTGCGATAGGAAGGCCTAGATCCGTTCCCGCGTGCACGGACAGCCCAAATCAACAGCGCGCATGGACGACCTAGATCTCACGCGTGCAGACGGCCTAGATTTGATCACGCACGGACGGTCTAGATTTATTTCCAATTTAATCGCGATCAGACGGCCCATATTAAATCGTGATGGACGGCTTAGATTAAAATAAGAAGGTTATAAATAATCACATCCACACCCAACCCCAAACCCTAGCCGCCAGAACCCTTGCTGGAGAAGACGACCCAGCCACCGGAGGAACCGGCCGCCGCAACCCACCGCCGCACTGGAGGATTTTCAGACCGCCAAACGAGGTAAAATTTCTTCTCTTGGCTCGTTTTTTGATGTTGAACCTCCTTGTGGCCAAATTGGAGCCAAACCACCGGCCAATTGTCCGAAAAACACCACCGAAGTCCAGCAACGCCGCCGCGGGTTTTCTCAAATTTTGCCTCATATGAGGCCCTTCCCGGTTCCCGTTCGATGTAATTTTTATACCACTGTGACCACCGTCCTTTTCTCTACAGGTTGACCGGAGCAAAACACCAAATCACAACTCGCGTCGGAGGAGCTGCCGCACCCGAGAGCTCTGCCGCCGGTAAGTCTCGATTTTTTTATTTTTTTGGCCCACCGAGGGCCCTAGGGATGTTTTATCACAGGAACCAATGCAAGTTTGGCTTAATACGGCCAAAAACGACCAACCCAAGGCGGATCGCCACATTGGGCGGCGAAGCCGTCGCAGGAGCACGGTGCCACCGCCGTGCTGGAATTTCAAAATTGGCCGAGTAGGCCCTGGGTCTGATTTTGAGTTTTTTCGGGGCACATGCAGGTACTAGAAGTGGGTTTCAGTTCCCAGAAAAAATTCAGAGAATATAGGGACTGCTCGTATGCGCAGTGAGAACCCGATTTCAGACGCTGAAACAAGTAAGGATCTCTCACCCTATTTTCTATCATGGCATTAAAGCCTAATAAATGATAAAATGGTATGTTATGAATTAATAGATATGTATAATTAATTAATGTTGCTAATGGAGCCCGAATCTGATGTATTTTTCGGTCAGTTGTTGTTTGATTTATTTTACAGTTTTAAAAACAGTATGGTGCCTGATGTGTTTATTCTATGGTTTCGTATGCATGAATCACAGTTTCATTTATTATGGTTTGAATTGTTGTGAACCCAATGTTGTGTTGCCTTGTTTGGTGTCCATTACTGGTTTACGTGTTTATGTTTGATTGGGTAATTGAGACTAAGAAAAATGAAAAAAGGTATGCAAATTGATAAATGAATAATGTCGACAGCCTAACTAGATATCCTGAGAGATGGTGGACGGACCGGGTCCATAGGGAATCCTACCGGGAACGTGGTCTCTCATATCGGACGGGGTATGGAGACTTTATGTGTTTTGGTGCCCATACCGGACGAGGTATGGGGATGGCCCATTTCACCCTCATACCGGACGGTGTATTGAGATTTATGGTTTTGGTGCCCATACCGAACGGGGTATGGGGACGGCCCTAGAATTAAGTCATTAATGTGAATGGTTCACGTGTAGCGGAGACCCCCTATGGATCCACATGGATACTAGTAGACTGATAAAAGAGGAAATTTGTTGTTTGATGATTAAAAATACAAAAGTATGATATGTGTTATGTTACAGAGCGTGCATGATCTTATGATGTTTATAATGTTATTGTTTCTCATAAGTTATTTTCATGAATCTCACCGAGGTAAGTGGACAGTAAAGGTTTTTATTATTGATAAATAAGTTTGTTATAAATTATACTTCATTGGTCATTTTCGTTTTCTACCAACCTTTACTTCTGTGATAGTGAGATAGTGTGATGTCTTTACTAGGCTAGTGCAGCTCATTCTTTACTTAACCATTTCAGATCAGGAAGACTTGGTTCCCGAGCCCGTCCCGCAGGAAGACGGTGAGTAAATGTCTAAAGGCTTCATAGTTTTATTTATAACATTTATCTCTAGTATTTACTTTATTTAGCTGATTCTTTCATACGTTTAGTACGTTTGAATTACTGTGTAAGGGATATTAATCAAAAATTTTATTTTGCTTCCGCACTTGGAATTTTTCTTATATATATATATATTTCTCTTTAAAATTCTGAGGTCGTTATAGTTGGTATCAGAGCTGCATTACTCGGACTTGTCCCTTGCACAATAATACTTAGAGGAATACCAAACTGAGAATCATTACTCAACCCTTCCTTGTGAAATGCAGGTGCAGAGAGATGAGGAGAGGGAGACCCCCACTAAACCGAGCAGCCTAGGATGATTCACTTCGGGAAGATGTTGACATAATATTTGAGATGCTCGAAAGGATCATTGCTGCTCAGCAAGGTCGAGAGGAGAGAAGGGAATTACCCGACCCTCCCCCACTACTACAGGTTGAGCCACCGCTGCAGCGAGCGGATCCCGAGCCACCCCGGCAAGAGCCTGCTCCTCCACAGTACCACCAGGCACCACCACCGCAGTATAATCCAATGCCTCAGCCACAGTATTGCCCGGTACCACCACAGTATAATCTGGTGCCCCCACTATATCAGCAGGTGCCACCACAAGGCCCCCCATTCTATCCTCAGCCCGGCCTAGTCCCTCTTCCATGGGACCCAGCTCCTTCCCTGATTGACCTGGGCTACGTAGAGAGGTACAGGAGACTAAACCCTTCCACTTTACAGGGGAGTCCTCTTTCAAAGATACCCAGTACTGGTTGGCGGAGACAGAGAAGGCTTTCAAGACCTTAGGAGTGGTTCCTGAGCAGAGGGTTACTCTTGCTTCCTACATGCTGGTGGGGGAAGTAGATCGTTGATGGGAGTTCAAGCAGACCACCATGCCTACGCCAGTCACTTGGGAGCAGTTCTTAGTAGCCTTTCATGCGGAGTACCTCCTCGAGCACATCCGACATTTAAAGGAGACGGAGTTTGTTTGGTTGGTCAGGGAAACATGATGGTGTCGGAATATGCTCGTAAGTTCCTAGAGCTAGGCCGATACTCCCCTGAGACATTGATGGATAAGGGCAGAAAGGCCAGGAGGTTCTAGTGGGGCCTCCGCCCAGAGATCAAGCAGCACTTATTGGTACTAGAGCTCAAGACACATTCAGCCGTTTTAGCAAAAGCGCAGATCGTGGAGAGGAGTTTCAACACCCTTTCTCAGTTAGCAGGGAGTCACAAACCCTCGGCTTCACCCCGCAGACCAGCACCTACTGCGCCTGTCCAAAAAAATAAGAGGCCCAGACTAGTGATCCAGGTTCCCCCTCAGGCTCCAGGGGCAGCACGTGGTAAGATCTGTCAGCACTGCGGCAGGGATCACGAGGACCGACCATGCTATCACCTCAACAACACATGTCGCATATGTGGTAGTGCACAGCACTATACAAGAGAGTGCCCGAGGAACCAGAACCAAGAAAGACTTCATTTTCAGGGCAGGGTTTACAACCTCACACAACAAGATGCCGATGCTGACCCGGACGTGGTACAGGATATGTACACTATCTGTAACCATATTGCTCATGTTTTATTTGACACTGGTGCATCGCATTCATTTGTTTCATATGTTTTTGCATTCAAACTTAATGTATCACCTGATAAAGTTGATTCAATGTTGTTTGTGTCTACTGTTGGGGGTGAAACACTATTAGGGGAAGATGTCTACAGGGCTTGTGCCGTGGAGATAGCAAATAGGAAACTGAGTGTAGACCTAATAGGGTTATACACGGGAGATTTTGATGTAATTTTAGGGATAGATTGGCTAGCGGCGTATCACGCCACTATAGATTACTTTAACAAAAATGTTGTATTTAATCCTCCTAATGAGGAGCCATTTACAAATTAATAAAATCATTTAATACTTATTCCTTGATGGCAAGTTTCCTTAATTTTCAAGTACTTTAACCTTACTATTTTCTCTAACTAGGCAAGCCTAAGAAGAAAATTTGTATCCAAGAGATTCCGGTAGTCCGAGACTTTCCAGATGTGTTTCCGGATGAACTGTTCGGACTGCCAGTGGACAGGGAAGTTGAGTTCACTATAAACCTACAACCAGGCACCCAGCCCATTTCGCTTGCTCCTTACCGCATGAGCCATGTTGAGATGGAAGAGTTGAGAAAACAGATCACTAAATTGCAAGATAGTGATTTTATTAGACACATTGTGTCTCCTTGGGGTGCCGGAGTCACGTTTACCAGAAAGGGAGATGGAATGTTGAGACTGTGTATTGATTACAGAGGATTGAACAAGGTCACAATCAAGAACAAATATCCCCTTCCCAGAATTGACGACCTCTTCGATCAACTGCAGGGTGCGCAGGTCTTCTCCAAAATAGACCTGCGATCAGGTTACCATCAGGTGAAAATAAGAATAGAAGACATCCCCAAAATGGCCTTTCGAATCGGGTACGGACACTATGAGTTTCTGGTCATGCCATTTGGGCTAACCAACGCCCCGGCCATCTTTATGGATCTGATGAACAGGGTCTTCAGAAAATTCTTGGATCAATTTGCTATTGTGTTCATCGATGACATCTTGGTCTACTCAAAAAGTAGAGAAGAGCATGCTCACCATCTAGCCCAAGTTTTGCAGGTCCTTAGAAAAAAGAAGGTATATGCAAAGTTGAGTAAGTGTGGATTCTGGCTTGAGTAGACCGGCTTCCTAGGACACATCATATCGAAGGAAAGAGTATCAGTGAATCCCAAAAAGCTTGAAGCGGTACTTGGCTGGGAGAAGTTGACATCAGTTAAGGAGATCCGTAGCTTCCTGGGAATGACAGGTTATTACCGCAGGTTCATCGAAGGATTCTCTAGTCTAGCAGCTCCCCTAACCCGGCTCACAAAGAAGAATGCCAAGTTTGAGTGGAATGAGGACTGTGAGAGGAGTTTTTCATAATTAAAGGAGCGGCTGACCACTACACCCGTACTGGCTTTACCGAGTGGATCGGGGGGATATACAGTTTATAGTGATGCCTCCGATCTAGGCCTGGGTTGTGTCCTGATGCAGCATGGGAAGGTCATAGCCTATGGGTCCAGACAGTTAAAGAATCATGAGAAGAATTATCCCACCCATGACTTGGAACTGGCCGCAATCATACACGCTTTAAAAACCTGGTGCCATTATTTATATGGAGAGACCTTTCAGATCTATACCGATCATAAGAGTTTGAAACATATATTCACCTAAAAGGATCTCAACATGCGTCAGAGAAAATGGATGGAACTCCTTAAAGACTATAATTGTGATATCTTGTATCATCCGGGTAAGGGCAACGTGGTGGCAGATGCCCTCAGCAGGAAAAGTACAGGTATCTTAGCTCATTTAATGGTTTCAGAATGCAGACAAATTGGGGCCACACAACAGGTTCGACTTCAGGACCTGAAAAGAGTCGCATGTTTGGGCCGTCTGACCGTCCAGCCCGAGTTAATACAGAGAATAAGGAAAGCCCAGTCAGTCGACCTCGCCCTAGTAGCTTGCAAGAATGATGCAGAACAGGGAGTGAGTTCAGAATTCCGAATCTCTGCCGATGGGTTACTCTGTTTCCAGGATAGGGTGTGTGTCCCAGACGACAGTGAATTAAAGAGAGACATCATGATAGAATCCCACAGCTCAAAGTTTGTCATGCATCCTGGAAGCACCAAAATGTACCAAAGCATGTGACCCCGATTTTGGTGGAATGGGATGAAGAGGGACATTGTTGACTTTGTATCTAAATGCTTGGTATGTCAGCAGGTCAAGGCAGAGCATCAACGCCCAAGGGGGTTACTTCAGCCCTTACCAATCCCGGAGTGGAAGTGGGAACATATCATCATGAACTTCGTAACGGGATTACCCAAGGCACGTTCAGGACATGACGCCATCTGGGTAATTATTGACCGGCTTACCAAGTCTTCCCACTTCCTAGCCATCAGGATAACCGATCCCTTGGACAAGTTGGCAAGAATGTATATCCAGAAAATAGTCAGATTGCATGGAGTTCCAGTGACAGTGGTATCCGATAGGGACCCCAGGTTCACTTCTCGGTTTTGGAGTAGCTTTCAGCAGGCCATGGAAACAAAGCTGTCTCTCAGTATTGCCTTCCATCCTCAGACTGATGGACAATCCATACACTTGAGAATATGCTCCGAGCTTGTGTCTTTGACTCTGAGGGCCATTGGGACGACCATCTACCCCTGATAGAATTTGCTTACAACAATAGCTACCAAACGAGCATTGGTATGGCTCCGTATAAGGCGTTATATGGGCGTCCATGCAGATCGCTGATTTGTTGGGAAGAAGTGGGCAACAGAAAATTGTTCGGCCCGGAGTTGGTGGAGGAGATTACGTCTAAAATAGTTAAAATCAGAAAGAACATTCAGATAGCTCAGAGTAGGCAGAAGAGTTATGCGGACACCCGGAGGAGAGATTTAGCGTTTGAGCAAGGCGACCGGGTGTTCCTTAAGGTCACTCTTTTCAAGGGAATTAGTAGGTTCGGCAGGAGGGGAAAATTGAACCCCCGATTTATTGGACCATTTGAAGTCTTAGACAGGATTGGTACTGCCGCCTACAGACTAGCACTACCTCCAAAGCTCTCCAAAGTCCACAATGTGTTCCATGTATCCATGCTACGTAAGTACAACCCGAACCCCTCTCATGTCTTGGCTCATGAACCGCTTCTACTTCAAGAGGACTTATCTTATGAGGAAGTACCATTCGGTATCATGGACCGAAATAGCAGGATACTCCGCAACCGGAAAATATCATTTGTAAAGGTAGTGTGGTAGAACCACTCGCTAAGGGAGGCTACCTGGGAGCTAGAATCAGACTTTAGAGCCCAGTATCCCCATTTGTTCGACCAAGAGTAAGAGGCAAATTTGGGGGACTAAATTTCTTAAGGGGGGGAGAGTTGTAACACCCAAACCTTTTATTATATTTTTTTTTATTAGAATTATTTTGATTTTATTTCATTTTAATAATTAATTTATTTTGTAATAATTATATGTTTTAATTTAATTTAATTTAATTTAATAGAAATAAAAATAATAATAATGATAAAATGGGGTAAAAATATTTTTGGGATTTAATTAAAATTGATTTTCGAAAAAATGGGTAAAAATTTGGATTATGGGGGTGTTTTTGAAAAGAAAATCAAAAATTGGGGGTCGAAACGCAATTTAAAAAAATTGCACCACGTCAGCAGCCTGGTCAGTAGCCCTGGCCAACCAGGACACGCTGCGTGGCAGGGACACTGACGCGGGAAGCCACGCAGGACGGAGACACGTGGGCGATCCACGTGCACACGATCGGACGGCCCAAATCCGTTCCTACGCACATGGACGGCCCAGATCAAAAGCGAGCATGGACGGCCCAGATCTCACGCGTGCGGACGGTCCAGATTTGATCACGCACGAACGGCCCAAATCGCATCACGATGGACAGTCCAAATTTATTTCCAATTAAATCGCGATCGGACGGCCCAGATTAAATTGTGATGGACGGCTCAAATTAAAAGGGGAAGGTTATAAATAATCGCATCCACACCCAACCCCAAACCTTAGCCGCCAGAACCCTCGCCGGAGAAGACGACCTAGCCACTGGAGGAACCGCCCGCCGCCACCCGCCGCCGCACCGGATGATTTTTCGACTTTCAAACAAGGTAAAATTTCTCCCTTGGCTCGTTTTTCGATGCTGAACCTCCCTGTGGCCAAATCAAAACCAAACCACTAGCCAATTGGCCGAAAAACACCGCCGAAGTCCAGCGGCGCCGTTGCGGGTTTCCTCGATTTTTGCCTCCGATGAGGCCCTTCTCGATTCTTGTTCGATATAATTTTTATACCACTATGACCACCGTCCTTTTCTCTACAAGTCAACTGGAGCAAAATAACAAATCGCAACTCGGGCCGAAGGAGCCGCCGCACCCGGGAGCTCCGTTGCCGATAAGTCTCGGTTTTCTAGATTTTTTTGGCCCACCGAGGGCCCTAGGGGTGTTTTATCACAGGAACCAATGCAAGTTTGGACGAATACGGCCAGAAACGGCCAACCTGAGGCGGATCACCGCCGTGGGCGACGGCGCCGCCATGCCGGAATTTTAAAATTGGTCGAGTAGGCTCTGGGTCTGATTTTGAGTTTTTTCGGGGCACGTGCAGGTACTGGAAGTGGGTTTCAGTTCCTGGAAAAAATTTAGAGAATCTAGGGACTGCCCGTAGGCACAGTGAAAACCCAATTTCAGATGCCGAAACAAGTAAGGATCTCTCACCCTATTTCCTATTGCGGCATTAAAGCCTAAAAATGATAAAATGGTATGTTATGAATTAATAGATATGTATAATTAATTAAGGTTGCTAATGGAGCCCGAATCTGATGTATTTTTTGGTCAGTTGTTGTTTGATTTATTTTACAGTTTTAAAAGTAGTATGGTGCCTAATATGTTTATTCTATGGTTTCGTATGCATGAATCACGGTTTCATTTATTATGGTTTGAATTATTGTGAACCCGATGTTGTGTTGCCTTGTTTGGTGTCCATTATTAGTTTACGTGTTTATATTTGATTGGGTAATTGAGACTAAGAAAAATGAAAAAATGTATGTGAATTGATAAATGAATAATGTCGATAGTCTAACTAGATATCCTGGGAGATGGTGGATGGACCGGGTCCATAAGAAACCCTACCGGGAATATGGTCTCTAATATCGGACGGGGTATGGAGACTTTATGTGTTTTGGCGCCCATACCGGATGGGGTATGGGGATGACCTATTTCACCCTCATACCGGACGGGGTATTGAGGTTTATAGTTTTGGCGCCCATACCGGACGAGGTATGGGGACGGCCCTTGAATTAAGTCATTAATGTGAATAGTTCACGTGTAGCGGAGACCCCTTATGGATCCCCATGGATACTAGTAGGCTGATAAAAGAGGAAATTTGTTGCCTGATGATTAAAAATACAAAAGTATGATATGTGTTATGTTACAGAGCGTGCATGATCTTATGATGTTTATAATGTTATTGTTTCTCATAAGTTGTTTTCATGAATCTCACTGAGGTAAGTGGACAGTAAAGGTTTTTATTATTGATAAATAAGTATGTTATAAATTATGCTCTATTGGTCGTTTTTGTTTTCTACCAACCTTTACTTCTGTGACAGTGAGATAGTGTGATGTCTTTACTGGGGCAGTGTAGCTCATTCCTTACTTAACCATTTCAAATCAGAAAGACTTGGTTCTCGAGCCCGTCCCGCAGGAAGACGGCGAGTAGATGTCTAAAGATTTCATAGTTTTATTTATAACATTCATCTCTAATATTTACTTTATTTAGTTGATTCTTTCATACGTTTAGTACGTTTGGATTATTGTGTAAGAGATATTAATCAAAATTTTTATTTCACTTCCGTACTTAGAATTTTTCTTATATATATATTTCCCTTTAAAATTCCGGGGTCGTTACACTCAACTTATAACCTAAATATAATTTTAAAATTTTTATAAAGGAAATACTGTTAAAATATATTAATCAGGCTTAATCGTAAGATGATTTTTTGGAATAAATTAGAAATAAAGTGCTAGGAATAAAAGGATAAAATTATTAGATTATGATGGAATATTTGGATTAAGTAAAATGATGTTTATTAATCTTGATAAAAATAGGTAACAAAAAACTAATATAAATTAAACCATACTTAAACAAATCTCACCAACAAATTCTAAATTAACATATACAACTTTTAAGAAACAAATAACAAATTAAATACATACCAAAGAAATTAATTAATTTTAAATTATCTCACATAATTCATTAAAGCTCAAATAAATTTATTGAAGGGAATTAAATAGAATAGATATTTTATGACAAGGAAGTGTATAAGCACTTGATAAAGTAAAATGAAAATCTAAGCATAAAATTTAGGATACAAATATAATAAAAGTCTCAAACACTCATCAAATAAAAGTTCAAATACATTAGAACATAATGGCTGAAATTCAATAGGTGGTAAACCCTACCTATGTATGGATGAAAGTCATTCCAGACATGGTTGGAATGCATATTTTTTATTGGATCACCTAGGTAAGTACTGCTATGACCAATTCGTTACATGATTGTTGTGTCTCTGTCCATGGGGTAGTAGAAATCTAGATCCCACAATAATACTTGTTCTATTACTGACATCGCATTTAGGTACAAAAATTGTTAGTGTGAACTAGAAACCTTCAAGCTCACATCAATTTTCAAATAAACTCTAAGGAAACTCAATTGCAAAATTAAGAATAATGAAACTATAAACAAATTAGAAAGTAATTAAAATACTTGCTTGAAAATCATAGTTTATTTAAAAACAATAAAACTAGTTTTACATGATTGCTTGATTGTATATTGGTTTGTGCATGCTTAGGACATTACTACTATGTATACTTATTAAGCATGTTGAAATTTGCTTATTCCATTCATATTATCATTTTTTTCAGATTAAGAAGACTTGGAGATTGAACCAAATTAGTAGGAAGCCTACTTCTGTACTTGAGTCAAAACCTATTATATTTTGTTATTTGACTGGTACTGTATATTTTATTATGACTTTATTTTAGAATTCATGCTTTTATAAGTGATATTACAATATATTTAAGGGATGATATACGTAATATTTTATTTTGAATGTATGTATTTAACATTGTTGCATGTTAAGTAGTAAACGACAACTCGTAGGTAGGGTGGACTGTCGCAATAGATCATTCTAAAAATATATGCTCTGATACCACCTGTAACATTTCTCGCTTTAATAGAGTTCACAGATATTAGTACACACAATGTTTTAAATTAATTTTTAACTAATTACAAATTATGCAACAGTTGTTTTACATTATTTTCATCCCTTATAATAAAAGAAACATTATTAGACAACATACATGGGTGATGGACTCTCAAAACAAATTTTACAATAAATTAAGGCCAGAAAGTTTAATCAACCTCACGATATAATTCTTAAAATACTCAAAATATAGTCTCCTCACTGCCCCTTACTGATCTTAGGCTTATTACTGATTATCCTGCCCCTTATAGAAAGTTTGAAATAAAGGAGTGACTTTGGGTGGGTTTCACCTATTATATTAATTATATTCATATTAAGACTACATTATAGCATAAATATCTTAACTTTTACTAAATATTAATACATAATATTTATCATTTATATTAAATATATAGGAAATTGTATACACTCTTTATTATTTCAAAATTATATAAAATCTAAATTACCAAAGACAAAGCAACCATCTCTATAATTATTTCTAAGTGTTAATGAGAAATATGTGCCAAAATTAATGACTAATTAGCGATGACCCATTTGAAATGGTTATATATTTGTTTGTAAAAACATTAATAATTTTGCTAAGAATCCCCTGCCAAATTTAAACGTAGTTTTACTACGTGTTTATACTCTAATAGTTCATGATCATCGCTATAGCCATGTACATTCATGATTGTTGATGAAAGTGTTGTTATTTAGGGGCAACTTCCTAATTGTCACTGATTACAATTTTACTTATGTGTAATCAATCATTACTCTTTATACTTGTGTGTTAGAGTATCTTGTTGCTATATCGACTGCTTATCATGTTATTTGGCTTAAATGGTTGCATAAAGAGCTACATGCAAAGCAATATAAGGCCACAAATTAACAACAGTCAGCCTACGCATTAGCCCAATTTTCTTTATTCTATCACCGAAACAAGCATATCAATAAAAGTCATATATATTTCGAAAATGCATTTTAAAAAAAGAGATTAATCTGATATATGCAAAAGGACTATTGATAAAGTAGTTTATACTTTCTCAAACCTATCATAACTTGATAATATTCTTCGAATGGTAGAGAGATCAACTTTATTGAGGGTGATGGCTAGTAATTAAACTAGATTTTGTGAACCTAATTAGAAATTACAGGAATCTTAATTTTCAAGGAAGATTTGAAGGGGCAATATTTACCCAAATTTAGTTCATTGAAAGTTATAAGTATCTAATTTGAATACTTTAAACAATTCATGAATTGAATATTTTTAAAAGAAGTTATGATCTCAAAAGTGATGATTCCTTAATTTATCAAGAATGGTTGATTGAAGTATCCTATACTATTAGTGACAAACATACTGTTGTATTAAATCAAGATATGGTTGTAATTACTACTTAGTTATAGAATTCTCCTTTCTCTTCTATAAACAACTATATGATAATAGAAGGTAATGATCAAGTCTTTTGGAAAAAAGTGTAAAGATACAACATCTTAAATTCATTCTTTTCTTTATGTGAGTGTACATGATATCGATCATTAAATTTTTAATAAGGTTATGTTTAAAATAAGTATAAAATTTTAATAAAATCTATTTATAAAATCATGTCTTGTTGAATACAATTTTATTGAAATATGATAAAAATTAAATTTCATATAAAAAGTAAGAACTAAAATGATATGTTTCAGACACAATCAATCTTAAGAAAGGTGAATTTGTTAAAGAATTTAAACATTAATTTTTCTTTCTTATTCTATAAAAATTTGGAATTTCTCGAAACCTATCCTCGTGTGTATATGTATACATGTGTATAGAATTGATAAAGTATAGGTGGATGCGTCAGTAGTTTTGTGATGAATATGAGAGAGAGAAAGAGAGTTAAAACACTGGCAAGGCAATTAAAGGCGAAGTCATCATTGCAAAAGTACGTCATCATTGTCATGCAAATCAATTGGTTTTTTTTAATATAAATACATATACATACATACATATATATATATATGTATATTGTTGACTACGTTTCTGATATGATATGATATGATAAAGCAAAGCAGGAGCCAGCAGATGTAGAATAGTTTTAATTAATCTTCTCTCTCTCTCTCTCTCTCTCTCTCTCTCTCTCTCTCTCTACAGCATTGGATTTTGAGTTAATTCTTTTTTCTCCTTTCTTTTTTTTTTTTTTTTATTTATTCTTTTTGTTTTGTGTGTTCCAACTTATTATAATAATTGTCAAGAGATATTAAATGCCTCTCCTTCTTCCGCTTCTTCTGCGTATATTTACATATTCTTCCTTTAGTGCCTCTTAGTTTCCCTTTTTTGACCTAACTCTCATTTAATTTTTCTCAACCACCTCTTCCATTTTGTCTTTTTCGTCTCTTCTCATTTGTCTTGCGCTTGCTTTTGGAAATCTCTTACACTTAACAGTCTCCATACTCTATTAACTAAATCAGATCATATTAATGCATTTATTATACTTATATACATATACACTCTCCGTCGCCTTGTTTTATAGTGGGATATACACACCAAAACTCTTGTAATATTTAGAAAAAATTACCTTTTAGGTTTAAATATAATATTAGGTGTTACATTTGGTCTGGATTAGTTCTCCATGACGGTGTGTTAAGTAATTATCACTTCAAAAAAATCACTAGGCAGCAACCACATGGCTATTATATTGATAACTGGTTTCCCATTTTCTCTTCCTTTCTTCTTCTTCATGCCCATCTTCCTTCTTTCTTCTTCATTTTAAATTACAGTAATTAGAAAACCAAAAAACGAAAGAAACTCAACTAGATTTAATATATTCATGCAACATATATATATATAGAGAAAGATAATATAGCCACTTTATATTATATATATGCATCTATAACATATATATAATATATAGAGAGAGGTAGCAAACGCATTTTCTATTAGCCGGACGTAGGAAGCGAAAGTAAGTGTCGTGGGATGGGAAGATTCTGGCGCCAGCTCGTTGTTGGCGGAAGATCCAGTTGGGATGGCTGTGGAAGATCCATCATAAACCTTCCATTTTTTTTCTTCTTTTTTTCATCGCAAGCTTCTCAATGGATCAAATTTTAAAAATTCAAAATCCAAACCTAAAATTGAAAAGTTCTCTATCTTTATCACATAATGTTCACTAAACATTCTCATGTTAAATCTTCTAAAAAAAAAGAAGAAATCCCTCTTCTTTACATTAAACCATTTGGCCCAGCTCGTCAATCACCTCAATCCAATATAATTTTACAATCTCGAATATGGAATGGTGATTATGTTCGTTTTGGTCGTCTTCATACTCTACTCCCACAACTACGCCAACTGGATCTTCCGCCGGCAACAGGACCGGTGCCGAAATCTTCGCATCCGGCAGCACCTACTTTCGCTTCCCACTTCCAGCTACAGCATCCGGGAGATAGATGAGAGAAAATGCGTTTATTGTCTCTAATCTCTCTCTCTATATGTATATATCATATGTAGTATAGATGTATATATGTAATATACTGACTACATTATATTTTTCTCTCCATAATATACATTATATGAATATATATAATGCTGATGTAGTTGAGTTTTTTGTTTTCCAATCACTATAATTTGAAATGAGGAAGGAAAAAAAAATCGACATAGGGAAGAAGAAATTAAGAGAAAAATGGAAACTGATTGCCACTTTCAATTTTTTGAAAAGATATTCAGAGGGACACACGTGCGCATTTTTAATCATAATATTATAAATGCCATTAAAAATGAGAGTTGATGTAGACTAAATTTAAAACTTCAAGTTATATTTGAATTGAAATAAAATATAAAAGTTAACATAATTTTTTTTTTTTTTAATATCACAAGAGCTTTTAGCGTATATATTCCTTTTACTTTATATTGTTTTAGGATTATATCAACAATATTTTATAATATAGGAAGCTTCTTAAAGATGGCCAAACAAGACTATTATGTGCATGGTTGGTAGGGTTATTCAAAATCTTCATTTTGTTTGTACTATTGACATTAGCAAATGAAAGAGCTACTTTGACCAAGAAAAGGGAAGGAAAAGAAAAAAATAGTAATATAACCTAAATATTTTGGTCAAAATAGAAAAAAAGTAACATCGAGTTTATCCATGCACTGATTGAGATTGTATACAATGATAGCCCTACCTGCTTATACACACACACACACACCCCTATTAGCAAGGTGTCTATTTGATGATCTTTCTCCCTAAGGAAAGTAAAACAATGCAAATAAGTATTGACCAAAATCAAATTTAAAATAATGACCATCTGAAGATGATGATTTCTTGGTAGCATTTTAGAATTAAAATACTGAATGCACCAATCTCCCCTTCTTTAAACGAGTCTACCTACCCTTACAATTAAAAAGGACAAAAAGAAAAAAAAAATGATTTGTAGAATTTATTTAAATCTTAAATACTTATTTTAATTAGGAATCCCCATAAATAAATAAAAAAAAAGCTACCAATAAAGATCGATATTTTAGTGAATTTAATTTTTAAATAAATTTAAAATAATATTATTTCATTCTAATTTAAATCCTTTAAGAGTTCAATTTGTACAATTTTATATAAAGCAAACTCCAAAAAAAAATAGTGAATTTGATGGAATATTAGACTTTTTCTTTTTCTGAATTTGCACAAATCTTTATTTGAGTTTACAGTACGAAAAAAAAAAAATGAATTGAATTCAAAATTTTATTCAATCTCATAATATAATAATTACTACGAATTTGGAAGAGAATTCCATAAAACCATGTTCTTATAATCTAAACATAGCCTAAGTGAATATATAAGATACCATCTGAGATGTTGGTTTAGTGACACGAAACCATCGAAGTATGAACCTTAAAATTTTTAAATATTTTAAGTTCAAATTAAAACAAGCCTCACTTTTTATGAGGTGATACTTACACAAACGTAATTATTTCCAATTAAAAAGTAATTACATAAAGGAGATGATCGATAATGAGGTTCAAAGTTTTGAAATGGAGGTTTAATATTTAGGGGGTTGATATATTTTGGAATAATATCGCTTTGTTGGAGCTATGAGAGAGAAAGAGATGAGAGATACATACAACACACTTTTACCACCATATTTCGCCCTTGAAATTGCAAAGCAAAATAATAAGAGTAGCTGTCTGATTTCTTCTGTTTACACACAATAGGGAAAGAAGAATACAGCCATGGCACATTTTATGAGGCATACCAAAACCCCACGAACTACTGTAAGAAAACTGGAAGAACAAGTACACTTTTGGCCGCACAACCCTAATGCCAACAATAGGATCAACATATATATATATATATATATACACATACATATATATATATATATAGAGAGAGAGAGAGAGGGACGATTAACCTAACACAAAGAAAATTTACTAGATAGCTTATACATTATATTTAATGAGACATTACAAAATTGTCTATCATTTAAGAAGAGGCATATAAGTAATTAGGTGCTTAATTAATGATAAACATTAAATTAATGCATGGCATGCCCGTCTCTCCTCTCTCACAAATGACACACCTCCCTCCTGCAAATATATGTATAGATATATATATATATATATCAAATTTAAGCAAAATAACCAAAAATAAGCTTAAATTAATAATCATAATTACCCTTAATTCATGAAATGAATTTAAAGGTCGAAATCGATTTGATTTTAAATGTTATGTTCAAAAACATTACAGTTTAATCCTGTAGTTTGTATAGTCACGCAACCGTGTGCATCATGAAGAAAAAGACTGGGTTGTGTGGGAAAATGAAGTGCGCATTTTTGCCCACTAACTTTATCAACAATACTCAAGTATAACTTTTTTAGTCAAACACTGGGAATTGTGTCTTTTATTTTTTTACTCACTTGGGTTACTTAAGATTTGCTAAAACCACTTTTCTGATTATACACCTATACAAATATATATATCTAGATATAAATATACACACACAGACAATTAACATACTGTTTATTCTTGATGTTTAAATAATTCTGAACCCACTTATCTAAACTTATTTATATTTTACATATATATAGGTATAAGTATTCCACGTGTGTTTAATCATTCCTCAAAAATTATTTCCTTCGCCTAAAAGAAACTGAAAAGATCTAAGTAATTTATATCGAAGTGTTTTCTGTACACAAAGAAAATTTATTTGTTTACGCCTAAAATTAAGAAAAGGATCATGACCAATGATCATACCTATAATCTCCAACATAACCCATTTTAGTAACTCCGGTTTGGGAATGAAGATCAACAAGCTAGGAAAAGATCTTTACTATAAGATGAATTTGCTTATTTTTAAACCCTAGCTCAAGTAAATATTGGACTAGCTAGCCCTTATATTAATTCTTTCTCAATAAGGACCACATATATAGTCATATATATCATGAAAACTTTAATACTAGTGCAATATAATTGTCATGTTCATAATTCCAAATGAGTACATATCACTTAAAAGAAAAAGTAATGAGTAATTAATCAAGACGTACCCCGGTATGCAAAAGGCAAAACCCTAACCCTAAGATGGATCAATTGTGCGGCGGTCGTCTCCTGCAGCAGCCCTGGATGGCTGGAACTGGCTGAGTTGTCCGATAGCTAAAAGGCTGGCGCCATCATATCCACCGGCAGCCTCAAAGGTCGTTCTCAGCATCTGTTGCTGATGGTGGTGGTGATCCCTCGGGAAGAACTGATGATGATAATGGTGATCTCTGACTGCACCGCCGCCAATGTTCTGGTGGTGGTTGTGGGAAGCGGCTGCGGCTGCAGCAATGAGTCCAGCGTGGCTAGTGATCCCGAGGTTTTGGTACTTGGAGAGCTCGGACTTGGCGCAGCTGAGGTCCATCTGGAGTTGGCGGAGCTGATGCTGGAGAAGAGAGATAACACCAACGCAGCCGTAGACCGGGTCACGGAGGCGCATGTCAGCCTCGTAGGCGAGTGAATTGACGGCATCTTCGCGCTGTGAAGGGTGTAGCTCGTTGAGTAGCTTGGTGACGTTGCTGGCGCCGAAAACCTTGTGGACGTTGGCGAATTTTTGCGGTTGGTCCGGTGGGAAATATGGCGCGAACACGCACTCCGGTTGGCATTTCCGCCGGAGAAACTTGCACGCCGCGCATGGGGAATTTGAAGACGATGCCATGTTCCACCTTTTCTTCTGCAACATAAAGATTTTTATCTATATTTCACATAAACAAAGTTATAATTAAACCAGTAATTGATGTGTATGATCAAGAACAGAAAGGAATTTTGGGGTGCTACTTCTTGGATCTTTTAGGAGATTTTTGAATGTTTGATAGCAGGGGAGATGGATGAACTGCCAATGGGAGTAACAGTTGAAGATATGTAGAAAACGGGGAATCAAATCTGAAAATAGAGTTTAATTAGGGTGGCGGGTAATTTTTCATTCCAAAGATCTTTACGAAATCAAATTAACTGGGAATTAAATAAGTGAAGAGAACTTTTTTGGAAAAATAAAATAAAATGCCATATATAAATGATCAGAGAAGGAAGTTGAGGGATTGTGAAGTATCTTTCTTTGCATGAAATAAGTTTGTCAAAACTGGAAAGATTACTCTTGCAGGATCCGGCGTATAATCACTTATTTTCTCCTCTGATTTTGTTATGTGAAGGTGGGGTTCCTAAGGAATCAACGCGAGATCCTCTTGCCTTTTGCCTGGATTTTAAGAGATCTAGCTGTAAAAGGGAAAGCTCAATAATTTAATATTATGTTGGGTTGATTAACAATATATGTATAGAGTTAGTCAAGTTCAACTTCTACCCTAGGCCACCTACTATGTAAACAAATTCTAATGTATAGTTTAGAGAGTTAGAGAGAGAGAAATAGGGCACCTTTAATCAGAGTTGATTGGTAAAAGTTGATTGGATCTCGTGAAGTAGAGTTTTTAGTTTGCTAGTTTCGATGGAGGGGACGTTTGTTAGATCTTGCTTGAATTTCATAGAAAATTTTTACTGCTATCATTATAGACTTTGTTTTCATGTGAAGATGGGACTTTTGGGAGAGAGAAAAAGATAAGTTTATACAATTACATATAGCTTGAAGAACTCTTGGGATGAACCCATTAGCCCTTTTACTTTAATGATATTATGAAAAAATATTTACATGTAAAATATACATTTTAATATCTTATAAACTAAGAGAAGTGGAGAAAAGGGACGGGGATGGGAAAAGAGTAAGGAAAGGGTTGTCTGACTCTGACTGTTGGAGATCTTGGGATGAAGAATTATTTTTATTCTTATTCTTTTTGTCTTGGGATTTTAACAATAAAATAAAGAAATTGAAATTTCATCTATTAAGAATTAAAAAAACAAAACCCAGAAAGAAAGATTATATGAGAAAAAAAAAATTGTAGTTACCAGATAACTCGCCGTGAACTGGATTTCTGATCAGTCAAACCTTTTTATTTCGGAATATGAAACAAGAATGACTAAATCTTGTTTCTGGTTGTTAGAGACGCTGAGGTTTGTTCTGAATACAATATCAATATAACGAATGAGTTGCAGAATTAGTCGAAGTGGTAGTAAAGAAGAAGATCAAGAAGAAGAAGAAGAAGAAGAAGAAGAAGGAGAGAGAGAGAGAATCATGCAAATGTTGTCTATGTTTAAAGCAATATTGTTAAAGGGTTGTCTATTTGTTCGCCGGAAAAGAAATGCGAAAAGAAAGATGATGATTAGTAGCTAGGGTGGTGGGTGAGGAGATGAGGGAAATTCCCCCAGAAGCAGAGGCTAAGGAGGCGCGGAGAAAGCAAACAGTGCATGAGAGAGAGAGAGAGAGAGAGAGAGAGAGGTGTTTGTGTATGTATATATGTTTGTATATGTGTATATGTATTGTTGTTGTTATTATTGGTCAGAGATTTAGAGCATGTTGGGTTGTTTTGACATGACCTTTCCTTCTTTTATCTCTTACATTGCAGCAGCTGCTGCAGCTGCTAGTACCTTCTTCTTCACACACAAAATAATATTAATGTTTGCATTCAGGTTGTCTGTCTCTGCCTCTCCCTTGCCGCCCATTGCTCGTCTTTCATCAATTTTTAATTAATACACCTAATTAAATGCATTCTTTCCTTTTATTTCTTCAATGTATTTTTTGACAGCTTTATTACTTTACTTTACTTCTCTCTCTCTCTCTCTCTCTCTCTCTCATATATATATATATATATATATATATATATATTGGGATAGGCCTCTTAATAAGTTAATCCTCCTTTATCCTGTTTCTCTCTTCAGTTTGCAACCTCCACATACTTTAAGATAATCTATATAAGGCATCAAGTCAAATTTAATCTTTGATTTACGAAAAACCTGGCAGCAAACAGATTTAAAGAATAGTAGAATGAAATATCTCTTAAATCTTTAAGCAAAAGTTTGAACTACAAAGGTTACTTCATTTGATAAGAAAATGTCTTCATCTTTATAAGGTAGACTCTATTTTTATTGTTAGCATTCTCTTGGAGTATATATATCTAAGATAAAAGAATATCCAAAAAAGAAGAAAAAAAAGTGGCAAGTACTCCATATGGGACAAGAGATCAGAATGACGCATAAAATACCTCTTAATGTATCTAAAACCATTGGGACGACCACTATGCTAGAAGGGAAAATGTGCAAGTATATGTACACATGGAACGTGTAAATACAACATAAATAGGAGCTCGCAGAGGACTTCTTGTACATATTAATTTACATCATTTATGTGCAAAATGTACACCTCAATATTTTATTCTAGCACTGAGGATAAGAATTTTTAATATGGATTCATCTCAAATACTGCACCAACTTATAAAATACATAAATATAGAATTATCTCATCTTTTTATTTGAAATAAAAATTATGTATCGTAATCAAAGTGTATGTAGTATTATACGTTATAAATATGTATATTGGTCATTGATGTTAATTATTGGTGAGTATTTGAAATACTTATGATGCAGTAATTGTAGCAGAGACTACCATGAAAAATTCCAATTTTCCTCAAACAAAGTCAAAACTCGATTCCTTTCTTATCCAATTAAGCCATGCCCTCCACCATACCCTGCTAGACTCTTCCAGTCATTATAGTCTCTCAATAAAGCTTAAGTCCACAAATTATCTCTTATTAAAAACTTCAGCTTCTACCATTTTTAATTATCAACACCTCATAATTTTATGGTGGTATCGTACCTTACAAGAAAAATGACTTCTAGTAACAGTTAGAAACCATTGTTCCTTTATTTGTTTTTAAACAAAGTTTTGGAAATTTTTTTGAGCTAGAAATTTAATTAATTGTTTAAAAGGTCTCTTTTCTTCTCGTTGAGCTCTAAGTTGAATATTTACTTTTTTTAAAAGCCTATTTAAGATATTATTCTTCTAAATACTTAACTCTGAAAATAGAGATATATATTAAAAAAATCTTCATGAGTTAAACACTTGAAAGATTAAATTCTCTTTTGAGCCAAATATTAAAAAATCCTTTGAGTTTCTTGACTTAATCTTATAAATCACGTCTTGTGATAAAAAAAAAAAAAAAAACACTTAAGCATTTGAAAGAGGTGAAGTTAAGCATAAAAAAAAGAAGTATTTTAAAGATAGTAGAAATATTCAAGTGGTTGACTTATGGAGGGTGTAGGTACATGTGGCTGACCCAATCTTTATACATTTAAGTTCCAATCTCTTTTCCCTTCTCTCATTTATTTACAGACAGTTGATTTACAAACTTTTAACTAATTTTTTCTTGTGTGATTAACTGGTTCTTCTTATTGAATTACTATTCTAACCTTTATAATTTCTTGAAAGCTTTCTATATTATCACAAATTTTAGAGGCACTTAACTTAAGAGCTTGAACATAACTTTATTTGTTTCCTCTAGCATTTAGCACATGTTAGGTTGCTCTCACTTTCTATATATTATTAGAATTCTCATTTTAAGTTAAAATTACATAATTTTTGCAATCCAATTTCAACCCTCCCTTAAGTTCCCTATTCACTTTGACCAACAACATGTAAAATCTACTTATATATATATATACAAATATATTATATTAAAAACATAAACTATTTTTAAAGCAAGTAAAATATGCTTTTATGTTTATATATATTAAAAATAGAAGTAGTCTTGAAAAACATGTAGAGCTTGTTTATGTATTTATCTATACTAAAAGCATAATATATTTCTTGTTTGGTTATAAAATGCTTTGACATTGTAGAATCTATGATCAAAAGCTATAACCGACACTTTGAAGATTTGTTATACCACATTAATATCAAAAGTTAGTGATGTGAACCACAGGAACCATTTCCCTTTCTCGGACACCTGAGAGGAGCAAGCCCGCGAGCAAGACCAATCGAGTGAGCTTACCCATGGAGGATACACGGAACGAGATGCCTGTATGCACAAAGATAGCACGCACGGACTCCAGTGCGGGCACGAAGGCAACACGCATGCAGATAGTGCCCACATGAAAATAGTGTAGAGGAGGATTCCCGCACCCATGGGAATCTGCCAACTGGCGAGAATGAGAAACCTTTTCCTCTTTGGATTCCCGCAACTTCAACTCCAAAAATGAAGCGATTCTCGACCCAAACTTGTTTTTTAAACCGACTTAAGTTGAAAAACAGACTCATCAATAAGATGGATTTGGAGACCTTGTAAGAAGAATCCAAATGAGCCAATCACAAGGGCTAGGTCCAAAAAGACCAACAAGCTTTCAATGTTTTAGTCCAAGAGTGGGTGAGTGAAGATTTTAATTTGGAGGCCCAAGAGCTCAAAGGCCCAAGAGAAGGCTCAACCTTATGTGGTCTTGGCTTTAGACCCACATGGTCAGAGGATGAGGCAAGAAGAGTCCCGCTCGCATGGGATTCCTCCACCCATTAGGACTCTCCTCATCTGATGCTACTCCCTCTCAAGGACACCTTTAAGAATCCTTTCTCGACTTGAACATGCAATAAAGAAGAATAAGGGATCAAGAAGAAAACTTAAGAATCGTCCTAGAAGAAGAAGAACTTGTGGGATAATGAGTTAGAAAAGGAGAAGAACATCCCGCACGTGCAGGATTCTTTACCTGAGAGGGATTTCGTTCCCTCTCTCCATAACTTGCTTTTTTTTTGTTTCTTTGAATTCTTGTTGGAAAGGAATTACAGCAAAAGAGGAGATTTACGAGATTAGAAATCTTACTTCAATGAATATTGATCTACATCAAAGAAACAAAGTAAAAGAGACCAAGGAGGATTCAGCCATAAAGATTCCCATCCTAGCCGAATTCCCTTTCCCTTTTTTACTTAAAGATGGATTCTTTTCAATCTTATTCAACTCAAATTCTACAAATAAATAAATTAATTAATAAAAGATCCAAGCTGAGAAGACATAGGATATTCAAGATCGATTTGGACTCATCATTCAGCCAAGAGAGAGGAGTTGCACTTTGATTTAAATTTTGCTTAATTTAATGCATTCCTAGTTGTAGTTAATTTGAGAGTTCAATCAAGATTTTACTTTCTAAGTTATAGTAGAATTTTTAAGGTGAATGCCTATATAAAGGCACCACCCCATTCAGTTGTATTCACTTCAATTCATATCAATAAAAAATTCAGTTATTGCTTTTAGCTTTCTGCTAATTGTGAGTGTTCGGTGACAAGTTCTTCAATCATCTTGTTGGACTTAGGAATTAGATCTACTTATCGAGGTAAGCTCGTGGTGTCTTTTCAATTCCAAAATTTTAATTTTCAATTATCTTAGTTTGTTTTCGCATTGTAAATTGCGGGTTAAATAGAGAGGGTTAAGAATTTAAGTTTCTGCATACTGATGTTATATTCAGGGTTTTAGATTGCATTGTTGATCATGGATTCTTCATCATTTGATATCAGAGTTTACATCCAATATATCTACTATCCTTTGATTTATTACCTTGCATTATGTTTTGCATAAGAAGCACTAATCACATCAAAGTGCTAATTATTTGTTTGTTTGCATCTCAATTGAAATCATTATCTCGTTCTTCAAGTGATTGTGATTATATTATTATAGTAAAAAAGTTTATTATTCAAAACTGATTGCTCACCCAAAAAGCATGTCGAGAATTTATTTCATACAAGTTTGATTCATCTCATCAAATCAGGCCAATCCACTAAGCAGGGCCGACAGCTCCACCAAAAACACAAAGATGTGTGATTCCTCTTACTTCCCATTTAATTTTAGAATATTACATCCATTGCATCATATACACATTCCATAAAGAATATTAAATCGTTCACAAAGCGTAGCCATCATCGAGTAGAAAATCTAGGAATTGTATATCTGGTTTTATCCATAGGGATTAGTGGAACCCATTACACTTTAAGTCCAACATTGTCTTCATTGCGCTCTAAGTTTCATTATTTCAATTAAGGTCTTATTCTGTGGTGCATCTAAGTAGCTGGTTGCATCCCAATTACTTAGTATACTCGTAAAAACATTACATCTCTTTTCATCTGTGTGCTTAATTCTAAACTTCTAGAAACAAGATCACTTTTTGACGTGAGGGTAAATATTTGTGATGAACGCATCTAGTTACTCAGTTGGTCATAGTTTTAAATGGCTACTAGTGCTACTCTTAGTCATTTGACTAGAGGAGTAGATTATTATTCGTGCTCTTTTTTTTTTCTTTCATTCTGAGTGCATTTTATGCTCCATCTCACACTTTTACTCCAACTGTTTTTAAAAGTGAGTGCATTTTACTCTCCATCTCATTCATCACGTAATAGCTAATTTGATTTATTCATTCAAAATACACAATTCCAGACAAGTTGTAGAAGAGTTCTTTATGAGTAATTATATTCAACCAAAAATAAGAGAAAATTAATTAATTTTTAATAAGTAACTCTTAAACAATCCATGTTCAATATGTAATCAAAGATAAACTATTCATAGTGTGAAAAGATGAAAAATAAGCTATAGTTCCTAAAAGATGGTTATAAGTGCAATTCAATTTTTAAAATATCTCATTTGAGTTGTTTAAAAATAAAAAGAGGCAGCTATGAAGGTTGGAGTAAAAAATTGTTGGAGGTGAATATGTGATGTAGCAAAAATTAGGTAAGGTCAAAATACTTAAGATGATATGCCAAAAAGGAAAACTAGCTATTTAAGATGCAGAATACAGAACGCAGAATGCAAAATGCCTCTCCCCCACACTTAAACTACACATTGTCCCCAATGTGATACAAATAATGAAAAATAAAAATCAAGTGACAGATTAACTCCCCTAGTTAATTAACTTGGAGGTGGGTGCACTGGGAAACATCACATTTTTAGAACTACCAAATGTGTTGCCATGAAATATAAGCCTTAGGCAAGGCTTATGTGGGGAATGACACATAACCATGTTTTTCTTGGGATTTCGTTGATTTTCTTATTGTAGACATGAGACGACCGTGTTTGGTAAGCACATAGTAGAGTTTCCTTCACAGAAATGCTTTTGTACTAACACATAGCCGTGTCGTATGGACAAGGCATGTCATATGGTTGTGTCTCCTAGGCACACGACCGTGTCTTATGGGCCTAACACAAGCCTTGGGTAAGGTTTGTTTGGCTGTTCTAGAGTTTGGATTTTTTTTTAATTCCAACACCTGAATTCCCTGTTTTTGCACTCTAATCACCATAGTACTCATGTTAACTTAGAGAAAAATGTTGTAAATAAATTAAAATAACTAATGTAAATAATAAAAATCAAAAAAGAAAAAAAAAGGATGGATGGCCTCCCATCAAATGCCCTTATTTAATGTCCTAGGCTAGACATTATCAATTTTTAAGTACTCAAATCAGTTTATCTTCTTAAAGCCTACATAGCTCATTAGAACTTATCACCGAAAGGGTCTCATATCCTCCCAAGAACACATATTTCAAATGTTCAGGTGGTAGTTTGGGCTCCAGTTTTGGTGCCTGTAAAATAGAAGGTAGACGTTTTATGTCAGAAATAGGAAGATCAACATATGATGTATTGCTCCTTTGAGGTTTAAGTGCCTCCAATTCGAACATCATATCTTGTGGATTCTTTTTAGAAACAAGCTCCCCTTTTAAAATTTTTAAGCTGTCCATATCAAAATTATTAGAAAGCATAATGTTCAGCTTATCTTCATGGCTTGAATTAAAATATTTTTAACTTAGAGAATCTATAATATCAACACCATACACATAAGACACATCATTAGAATACTTCATATCATTATAAACATTAAATTTTATAATTTCTCTATCAAATTCCATAGTGAGTAACCATCCTGCACATCTCTCTTCGTCTTATTCGAACTAAGGAAAGGTCTTCCGAGCAAAATATCAAAGGGGTTAGATGATTTATCATCTTCCATGTCTAACACATAAAAATCAGTAAGAAAAATGAGACTATCAACTTTGACAAGCACATCTACCAGAACTCCTTTAGGATAAACTACTAATCTATCAGCTAGCTGAATTATAACACTTATTTTTTTTAATAAACTAGCATTCAACTTTGAGTAAATGGACAAAGACATGAAATTTATTGATGCTCCTAAATCACACATGACTTTCTTTATTTTGCAAGAAATAAAGGGTCTATCTTGCAAGAAATAGCAAACATACCTTGACCCTTGTATATGGGGGTAGTTTTCTTTGAATTATAGTTGAAACATTTTTCCCCACATTTACCCTTTCATTGTAGCTCATCTTTTTCTTTTTGGTGCACAGCTCCTTTAAAAACTTGGCATATCAAGGTACCTATTTAATTACATTGAGTAAAAAAATATTTACCTTGACTTTGCAAAAAATTTCTAAGATCTCCTTGTCTTCTTTTTCCTTCTTTAATTGTGTAAATATTTATGGAAATGGTGGAAGGATTATGAATGATGCTGGCTGGTCAGAGTTAGTTTTGTTACATCTATCTTGCCATCAACTGCAGCTTCTGATTCTATGCTTTTCTATAAGCCTTTCCCAAGACTTACTCAACTAGGATTTTTTAGCAACTTTTTACCACTTTTTAATGTGATAGCACTCATATTTTACTTTGAATTAACCTCAAGCTGATATGGTAATTTGCCTTGGGATTCAAACCTACTCATAGATACTTATAGTTGGCTCACTTGGGTCTCCAAATTTTGAATGCTTGTTCTTGTCTCCTGTTGAAATTGTTGGGTGTTAGTGATAAGTGAGTTAACAATTTCTTCAAGAGACATACCTTGTTTTAGAGGTGCTGGTTGTTGTTCTGAAGGTGGTCTTGATTGATAATGTTGAAAATTTTGTTGCCTTGCTCTATAGCCAAAGTTAGGATAATCATTCCATTATGGGTTGTAAGTGTTAGAATAGGGGTCATATCTCCCTTGGGCTAGCTAGAGAATCATCTAATCGTATTAACTTGCAGCTGGTCATCATCTTGAAGTGTCGTCCCTGTTTGGATGGTGTGCTTCTAGTTTTTGTACCCCTATCACGTCAGCCATCTATCAATCATGTCTATCAGTCGTCGCATCGCATCAAGTCACTTTTTACTTTCTTCTCTCCTCACAAGATTTTGCCACTTGGTGTAAATTTAACGGTCCTTATTTTCTATAAATAGGAACGCCTCTTTTTCACCACTCCAACCTCATTCTTCCATCCACCAAAGAGTTCTAGAGAGAGAGAGAGATAGTGAGCTAGAGAGAGAAGGGGAGGAATTAGAAGAAAAAAAGACGTAGGAAAACTCCAAGGTTTTGATAAGGAATTTAGTATTTATTTTTAGCATACCAAAGAGTATTTTTATATTAAATTAATGAAATTTTAATTGATTGGTTGAATGCTTAATTTTATATGCTTAAATAAAAATTATTACATGTTAATGCACGGTTATGTGAATGTATATAAACTGATTATTTTCATGTTTAACTAAAATGATTAATTTGCATGTGATCAATGTTGATGCATGATATATTGTACGATGATGAAGTAACGAGCATGATGTTATATTGTAAACATGAGAAATATGTATTGGTATTGGCATGCATGGTTCATAAAATGTTTCGTTAGGGTTTTTATCTCTAAAGGATTTCTATTTTTTTCCATTCTGGTTTGCAAGGACATGAGATGACCACTCCTTGTGGATGACGACATACCCTATGATGATAGTGGTGGTGCAATATGATTATAGGGATCACATTTGGTGAAGTACAGCCGTGACCATAGTTTACATATAAAACCATTGTTGTTGGCACGACCATGGACATAGATCGTGTCATGGTTTGGTAAGTCGTAAATATATTGTTGGTCTGGCAAGTTGTAAATTGCTGAAATAAAATGAAATGAATTGATCATTCCACATAGGTAGTCAGGAATCCATATTGCCCTCAGTAGATGAAAGTTGGAATGATTTTGCACAAAGAATAAAATGAAATAAAGAAAATATCATGATTTGTTTGATTTTTTCTATTTTCAGTATGATTGATTTGATTGACATGATATGACTATGACATGATGGATTTGATATTTTTTTAATAAAGTAAATATTTTTATAATTATTGAATGGACTCCTGACATGATGGTAAGTAATTATGATACTTTATTTCAGTTAATCTACTTTTGAAATCTTAGTGATGATTTTTTAAATATTACTTTCCTTATTGAGTATGTGAAACTCACCCATTTCCATGCCCTCCCCCTTAGATGAGTACAACAGTGAGGAACCGATCATTGATCTACCCCTTGAAGCCTTCAAGGATCCAGTAGATCCGTAAACCGTTATGAGTGCATGTTTTGTCCCCCACTCTGATGAGTCCATGTTTTGTAGAGGTTTGTAATTGATTTTGTTTTCCACTTCAATATTGTATGAATGAAACTCTATTATTATTTTGTAAGGGATTGTAATTATTTATTCTGCTGCATACATGTACCTTATATGCACTTGTATATATTTTTGTATCTAACACTCTTATGCTTTAATTAGTATTTGAGATGTCACAAATGGTATCAGCATAGTTACACAGAATAATACCTTACAACTGAGGCTGTAGTTAGAAAACCATTCTATAATACTTAGGATATGTAACACCCCATCCATCGTTGTGCTTAATTGATTTGGAAAATTCTATTTATTCATGCATTTGGCTGCATTGAACTTATTTAATTTTCTTCGCATGATATTTATCGTAATTCGTAAAAATTTGGTTGATTTTTAATTAATTTTGTTTTTATTTAATTTTATTTAATTTTTTTCATTTAACTTATTTAAATTAATTTTTTAAAATTGAAAGAAACTGGAAAAATTGTGAAACGGGAAGAAATCCGGTGGGGAAAATCCCGCGGGGAAGCAAAAATGCCCGCGTGGATGCTGGGCACTGTGCACGAGCGCACATCCCATCCGCATGCACGCGCACGCGCACGTCCTATCCACACACACGCACACGTGCACGTCCCATCCGCACGCACACACGTGCGCATAGCAACCATGGGACGTGCGCACAGAGCGCACCTCCGATCTGCATGCAAGCACCCACGGGACGTGCGCACTTATCGCGCGTAGGTGGGTCATCCGTGTGTCACCTCACGCACAGATAGGCACCGCACACTGTACGCGCGCCGTCCGCGTAGTAGGCCTGTGCAGATAGGCCCTGAGTGCCTGGGCCTTGTGCGCAGTAGGCCTGCGAGTGCGGCAGGAGGCCTGTGCGCCTGTAGGCTAGCCTGCAGCGCGCCGGCTGGGGCACTGCCAGCTCAGGCAGTGCGCCACTATTGCCTCGAGCGGCACGGCGAAGGAGACCCTCCTCTCTCGTTTTTCATGCCGAGCATCGTTTTTTCCTCTCTCTTCACCAGATTTCACCACTTGGCGTGAATATAACAGTTCTAAAATTCTATAAATTGATCTTTCCCCTTTCATTCCTCCCCACACTTCTATTCTTCTATTTTTCAAGATTTAAAGAGAGAGAGATAGTAGTCTAGTGAGAGAATGAGGAAAAGAAAGGAGAACGGTGAAGGAGAAAACATCAAGGTTTCAGTAAGGAATTTCGTATTTCTTTCGATGTTTTAAGGAGTATTTTTAGATAAACTAATATTATTAAATATGATAATTGTGATTTTACTTGTTTTGTATGCCTTTGTGTTCATAGTTCAGATAAGTCAAATTGTTCTTGTTTTCAAGCATGCTATGTGAATTATAGACACTTGATGAATTTCATGTCATAAATATAATATGTAATCAGTAAAAAAAAATAAAGAGTACAAAAAAGAAAAAGAAAAGAGAAATGTGGAATGGAGCATGATTGGTCCAAAGTATATCTGTTTTGACATGCATATTGCATCGAGTGTCTCATTAAATTTTTATCTATGAGGGGTATCTGTTCCCCTTGCCCTTCGGGGTATCTATTTTTCCTTCGCTTATCTGGTTTAGAAAGACGTAAGAGGACCGCTCCTAGTGGATGACGGCGTATCCTCTGACGAGAGTGGTAACATAAATATCTATAAGGGTCACCCGTGACTAAGTAATGTCGTGACTATAGATATCTGTTAGGGCCACTATGGTTGGTACGGTTGTGGTCGTAGATCGTACCATGGTTAGGCCAGCCTAAAATATGCCTGAGCAAATTATCATATTTGTATCTGATCTGGTAATTCTACTTGGGTAGTTAGAAATCTATACAATTTCGCGAAGCATGACATGAAAATCTAAACATTTCATTATTTATTTGAGTTTCTCTATTATCTGGCATGATATATATATGTTCATATTAATGTACCGTGTTCCTAATAAGTAAATTATTTTCATAATGTAAGATCAATCTACGAGGTGGCCAAATGGTAAGCTTGTGAGTTAAAATCATCCACCTTTAAAACCTTACGATGTTAATTTAATATTATTTTTTTTACTAAGCATATGGAACTCACTCTTTTCATTCTCCCCCCCCCCCCCATATGAGGAAGATAATGAGGAACCGCAGGCTGGCCTACCCTTAGAAGTCTATGAGAATCCCATGGATCCACAAAATTTGAGCTCATGATTGTTCCCACACTCTGATGAGTATAATAATATAGTGAAAGCAGTAGCATTCTTTTGTGTTTTATTTCTTTTCTAGCCACTTCAGGCCTCAGTTATATGTATGTAATTGGAACTCACATATATATTTGAAAGGGATTTGTAATAAGTTTGTTTCACTGCATAAATTTTATCATGCACTCATTATTTTGAATCTATATTTGACACTCATTTGTCTTAATTAGGATATGGAATGTCACAGGATAGGTCTTTTTTCAAAAACTAAACCACCAACTCGTGTCTTCATTTTCCTTTATAGGAATGACGGGAAGAAGACCTTATGTAGAGCGAACCGAGAGACCTGAGGCCCAGGATCATCCGAGCAGGGCTGAATTTACCGAGCTCTTCTAAGCTATCCAAGGTTTAACCACAACCATAGGCCAAAACCAAGCAAATAATTGCCAACACCCTCCTGTCCCTAATTATCGCCCAACTGAGAGATCAATTTCCCACAACATAGCGGAGTTTATAAAACTCAATCCACCCCACTTTGAAGAAGGCCCCAACCCTTTACTAGCTAAAGCATGGATCCTTTATATACAAAAGCTTTTCTTTATCTTAGACCTAACCGAGGAACAAAAGGTTCCCCTAGCAGCCTTCATGTTAATTGGAGAAGCTAAACACTGGTGGTGGCTTAAGAAAGAAGTTTTACCTACCACTACCACTTGGAAAGTTTTTATGGATGCTTTTTTAATAAACTTCTTCCCTGTCTATGTTTGGGAGAAGAAAAAAGAGGAATTTCAGGACCTCCGTCAGGGAAATATAACAGTTGCTCAGTATGCAACCTGATTTGTCCAGTTGTCTAGGTTTGCCTCACTAATGGTTACCTCTGAGAGTTATAAGGCTAGGAAGTTCCTAAAGAGCCTTTGTGCCGATATCTATGACCAGGTCGTGATGCTGAGACCCAGCTTGTATACTGAGGTGCTGAAACATGCCTAGTTAGTCAAAGGTTTTATCTCGGCCTGGCACAAATGCATTGCCCGAGTTCGTACCCAGTAACAGCAACACCGAACCCAACAACCAAGAAGAACATTGCTTGACAATTTAGTAGCCATCCTGATAAACGACCCCGAGTTACCTCTCCTCTTGCCTTATCTCCACCTACTGGACACCTTACTCGACCTACTCAACCATGTCAGCACTATGGACACTTGCATAATGGTCAGCCCTATCGGCATTTGAACAACGCCTGTTATAGGTGCAGAAGCACTTAACACTTTGTTAAAGATTGTCCCCAGCGGCCGAAGGACATGGCCAAACCAGTAGCCTAGGGTCGTGTGTACTATTTTGATGAACCCAATGCCCTCACCACTCCTACTATTACCTAGAGTATGCTTTCTATTCATGACACTTTTGCTCGAGCTTTGATTGATACAGGTTTATCCATTCTTTTATTTCTTATTTTTTTGCTTGTAAATTAGATATTAGACCTAAACCTTTAAATGAAGTATTAGCAGTAGAGACTCCCTCTAGAGGTCTTTTAGAAGCTCATTGTGTGTATAAAAATTATAAAATAAAAGCCTCAGGAATAGAACTGTTAGTGGACCTTATACTCTTAGATTTTTCAAGATTCGATGTTATCTTAAGTATGGATTAGTTAGAAAAGTATAAGGCAATCATTAACTGTGAAAGAAAGATTGTAACTCTACGTTCACCAAAAACGAAATAAAAATCTTATGAATTTTGTTTGCTATTTTCTAACCATTGAATAAAAAGGAATATGGATGTCAACCTCGTTGTATACACTATTCCTACTATTTGTAACTTTTTGAATGTCTTTCTTGAGGAACTACTTGGTCAACCTTTCCCACGGGAGAGAGAATTTTCTACCGATCAACTTCTCAGGACTTAACCTATCTTAAAGCCTGCTTATCGCATGAGTCGCATTGAGCTTGCTGAACTTGAACACCAGTTCTCCGAGCTTCTTAGGAAAAAATATATTAACCCTAGTCATTCCCCTTGGGGTGCTCCGGTGTTATTTGTAAAGAAGAATGATAGTTCTCTCCGATTGTGTATAGACTATATCGAGTTCAACTAAGTAATAGTAAAAAGTAAGTATCATTTACCTCGTATTAATGATCTCTTATGTGACATCGCAAATGCTAAGTAAGGCATGAGGGTATCAGATACAGAAATAGATTACGAGTGCATGATATAAATTATACGCAACGGAGCAAATTAATACAAATCCCTTACAAAATATATGAGTTCCAAATACACATATAACTGAGGTTAGAAGTGGCTACAAAATACAAAATATCAAAATACAAAAAGGACCACTTCTATCATTATGCTATTGACTCATCAAAGTACAGGAATGATCATGCACTCAAGGTTTGTAGATCCATGGGATCCTCATAGACTTCAAAGGGTAGGTCAACAGACGGTTCCTCACTATCTTCCTCATCTAGGGGAGGCATGGAAAGAGTGAGTTCCATATGCTCAGTAAGGAAAATAATATTTAAATAATATTATAAGATTTAAAAGGTGAATAATTATATCATAAATACTTACCATTTGGCCATGTCAGAGTCCTATCATTCTTTATGAAAACAATTTATTTATTAAGAAAACATTATGTCATAGTCACCACAATCAAAATCAAATATCATACTTGATAATAGAGAAAATCAAATAAATAATGAAATGCTCAGATTTTCATGTCATGCTTTGCGAAGTCATTTCGTTTCCATCTCTAAAGGCAGGTGCGGATTTCTAACTACCCATGTAGAATGACCATATCAAATACAGATGATGACAATTTACTCAGACACATTTCTGGCTTGCCAAACCATGGTACAACTATGACCACGGCCGTACCGACCATAATAGTCCTATTAGATATTCTATAGCCACGACAGTACTTAACCAAAGGTGACCCCTAATAGATATTCGCGCCACCGCTATTGTGAGAGGGTATTCCGTCATCCATAGGGAGTGGTCTTCTCACGTCTTTTCAGACCAGGGAGAAACAAATACCCCTAAGAGGTAAAAAGTCTAACGAGACACTTGATACAATATGCATGTCAATATAGATACATACTTACTTCAGACCTTTCAAGCTTTATTCCATTTTTTTTTCTCTTTTTTTTTTAATTTATTTTCCAGATAACCTTACCAGTTTTATATTATTTTATTTACATGCAAATCATCAACTGCCTATAAATCACATAGCATGCTTGAAATCAAGAACAATTCACTTTATTATAACTACTAAACATTCAACATACAAATAACACAAAATCACATATTCATTATTTTAATTTTATAGAAATACTCCTTAAGATGTTCAAAGAAATATTAAATTCTTTACCAAAACCTCAAAATTTTTCCTATACTGTTCTTCTTCTCCTCCTCTCATTCTCTCTCTAGATCTCTCTCTCTATAAACTCTTGGAAGATAGAAGAATGGAAGTGATGAGAAAAATGGGAGGAAGGGCCCTTATTTATAAAAAATGGAGGTCATCGAATTTACACCAAGTGGCAAAATTAGGTGAAGAGAGAGAGTGTTGAAATAGAAAGATGCTTGATTTGACGCAGCACAAAAAATGGAAGAGAATTTTCCTCCACCAGCGGCGGCACACCCCAAGTTGCAGCATGCTGCCCAAAGAGGGCAACGACACATTGCTTGAGGTGGCAGTGTGCCTCACTCAGGAGGCGCGCGCTACAAGCCTAGCCTACAGGCGTTGGGCTACCTTGCTGCGCGAAGGAGATAGCCTACGAGCATGCAGGCCTACTGCGCACAGGCCCCAGGAGCGCAAGCCTATTCTGCACAAGCCCCAGGCACGCAAGCCTACTATGCACAGGCCGAAGGCGCGTAGGCCTATCCGCGTAGGCCTACTGCATGAACAGCGCACACACAATGTGCGATGCTTGGCCCCTGTCCGTGCGCGATGTGATGCGTGCACAGGTTTGGCCTTGCACCTTGCATGGATGGAACATGCACACTGTTCGCATGTCCCACGCTTGTCACACGCGCACACGCGCACAAAATGTGTGATGCCCGCGCGGATAACCCTCTCTCGCAGGTGTTTTCCCATGGGATTTTTCCCCTCTTCCGTTTTCTCCTAAAAATCAACTATTTAAAAAAAATAATAACAAAAATAATAAATCAAAATAAAATTAAGTGAAATTAAATAAAATTAAAATAAAAATAAAATAATAAAATAAGCATAAATTTTTGAATTATGATATACAGCTGCGAAATAAATTTCAATGAGTTTAGTGGCCTTAAGGCCCAAAGAAATAGAGATTTTCCAAATACAATTTAGTGTGGTGGTGAGGGGTGTTATGTTCCCCTCACCTTAAAAAATTTGATCCCCTAAATTTGTCTCAAATAAGTCCGAGAGCTTTTTCTTCATCTCGCTTTCTAACTCCCACGTTGCCTCTTCTAGAGTATGGTGCTGTCATTGCACGTTCTTCATAGGGATCATCTTATTGCATAAGACTTTGTCAGTCCATCCAAGAATCTCCACGAAGAGTTCCTCAAAGTTATATCGGCTTGTACTTACGTCTCATCGTGATGAATGATATGAAAAGGGTCAGGGTTGTACCTTTTAAGCATAGAGACTTGGAAAACATCATGCAGACCCGTAAACTCTTGAGGTAGAGTAAGGTGGTACGCTACGAGTCCAATGTGCTCCACGATCCAAAAAGGTCACACATAATGAGGGCTCAACTTTTTTCTTTTTCCAAACTACATTTTTTTCTCATATGGGAAAACCTTAAGGAAGACTTGGTCTCCAACGGCGAATTCTAGAGGTCTCCTATGATTATCAACGTAATTGTTTTGGTGATTCTTGGTGGTAGCCAAGTTCTTACAGATGATCGTGATCTTTTTAATAGTCTCTTGGACGAAGTCTGATCCTAAATGACACTGGTTTCCAACTTCGCTCCAACAAGTGGGAGAATGGCAAGGCTTACTGTACAGGACTTCATACGGAGCTATGTTGATGCTGGAATGATAACTGTTATTATAAGTAAATTCACATGAGGGAAAATACTCATACCAATTATCGCCAAAGTCTAGGATGCAAGCATGCAAGATGTCTTCTAATGTTTGGATAGTATGCTTCGATTGACCATTGGTTTGGGGATGATAACCGGTGCTAAAGTACAATACAGACCTAAGAGCTTCTTGAAAGCTGTCCTAAAAATGGAAGGTAAATCGAGGATCTTGATCGGACACAATGGATGAGGGGACACCATGGAGTTGAACAATTTCATCGACATAAAGGCAGACTAATTTGCTTGTGGAGTCAGTGGTCGTAATGGGCAAAAAATAGGCAGTCTTGGTTAGTCTATCAACGATGACCCAAATAGCATTACGACTAGAACATGTCCTGGGTAGTTCGGTGACAAAATCCATGGTTACATGGTCCCATTTCAATTTCGATCTTGAGTGTTCTACCTTAATCCTCTGGCAAGTAAGGCATCAGGAGACGTAATTGACAATGTCCTTCATTCCCGACCACTAGTATTGGTACTTCAGGTCTCAGTACATCTTAGTACTCCCAGGATAGATGGATAGTTTGGAGGCATAGGCAGCCTTGAGAACATCTATCCTGATAGTGACAGGAACCAAAATTCGGTCCCAAAATCTAAATAACCCATCATCTGCGATCTTGAAATCAAGAAATTCATCAGAAGAGAACTTACTCAAATTCTTGATGATTTCTTGGTCTGTGGACTGAGCTTCCCAAATCTTTATGAAAATATCATGCAAGGCTCGGAGCTGAGCGAGATAGGTACCATTGCCATAATAGTTGAGGCGGAGTGACTGCATAAATGTTACTAACATCTAACTAGAGGTCATGATTTGGGCCAACACTGCAAACTCCTTTCAGTTCAATGCATCAGTGACTACATTTTCTCTACCGAGATGGTAGATTATCTTGCTGTCGTAGTCCTTCAAGAGATCCATCCAACATCTCTATCTCATGTTTAACTCCCTTTGCGAGAAGATGTACTTCAAGCTTTTGTGGTCAGTGTAAATCTCAAAGATGACGCCATATATTCAAGGCAAAGATGATGGTGTGAACTCCAGGTCATGAGTAAGGTAGTTCCGCTCATAGGATTTCAACTGTCAAGCTACATAAGCAACCACTTTACCATGCTGCATCAAAATGCATCCCAAGCCAATATGAGATGTATCACAGTAGACTTGAAATTTTCTAGTATTGTCAGGGAGGATAAACATCAGAGTAGAGGTAAGACGACTGTTTAATTCCATAAAAATTTCACCACATTCATAATTCTAGACAAATGATATGCCCTTTCGAATGAGTCGGGTCAACGGAGTAGCAATCTTAGAAAATCCATCGATGAATCGCCAATAGTAACCTACTAAGCCAATGAAACTACGTACCTCAGCCACATTAGTGGGTGGATTCCAGTTGATCACTATTTCAACCTTGGTCAGATCCAAAAAAACTCCTTCACTTGAAATCACAAGGTCGAGAAAGCAAATAGTTGGTTCCGACGAAGTATCCCAAGCACTTTAGATAGGTGGACTGCATGTTCTTCTGGGCTCTTAGAGTACACTAGGATGTTATCAATAAACATGATGAGGTACTGATCTAGTGCATGTCGAAAAATCCTGTCCATGAGGTCTTTGAAGCAGCAGGGGCATTAGTTAACCTGAACGACATCACCTTAAACTTGTACATACTGTATCTACACTAAAAAAGTAGTCTTCGAAATATTTTCTTCTTTGACTCTCAGCTGGTAGTATCCTGATCTGAGGTCGATCTTGGAGAAGACCGTGGCTCCTTGTAATTGGTCAAAAAGGTCATCGATTCGAGATAGAGGATACTTACTCTTTACTTTTACTTGATTGAATTCTCAGTAATTCATGCATAGTCTGAAGGATCCATCATTCTTTTTCATAAATAATACCAAAGCACTCTAAGGGGAGTGATTAGAACGAATAAACTTGTAGGCAATAAGCTCAAAAAATTGGTTTTTTGGTTCTACGAGCTAAGCACAACTCATGCGATAGATAGGTTTCAAAATTAGTTGGGTTCTAAGTAGCAGTTTGATAGAAAATTCTACCTCTTGTAGGGGAGGGAGACCAAGTAATTCGTCGGGAAAAACTTCTAAAAAGTTACAAATAATGGGAATGGAGTATACCGAGGATCAGCATCCATATTCCTGTTTATTCATTTGTTAGAAAACAAAATTAGATTTTTTTTTCTATTGTGAGGACCATAATGTTACAACCTTATTTTCACAATTAATAATTGCTCTATATTTTTATAACCAATTCATTCCTAAAATAATGTCAAACCCTGAGAAACCTAAGAGTATTAAATCTACAAATACTTCTATTTCTGAAGCTTTTATCTTACAATTTTTATATACATAATGAACTTCTAATAATCCCCAAAAGGGAGTTTCTACAATCAATCTTTCTCTTAGAGGTTTGGGCAATGCACTGGTCGAGATGAGGTCTTCAATCAATTGGGCATGTTATAGTACCTCGGCTTACAAGGTAGGTCTCAGTATCGCAACCTGATCATAGATATCGGCACGAAAGCCTTTTAGGAACTTCCGAACTTTAGGACTTTCAGGGGTGATCATAAGAGGGGCGAACCTAGACAATTGGACAAATGGGCTGCATATTGGGCAACCGTAAAATTTCATTGGCAGAGGTCTTGAAATTCTTGCTCCTTCTTCTCTCGAACATAGGATGGAAAAAAATTATCAGAAAACGCATCCATGAAAATTTCCCAGGTGATAGGGGTAGGCAGGACTTCCTTCTTAAGTCACCATCAGTGTTATGCTTCACCGATCAGCATAAAGGCAGTTAGGGAAACCTTATATTCCTCGGTTAGGTCTAAGACAGAGAAAATATTTTTTATATGCAGAATCCAGGTTTCGACTACTAAAGGGTCAGGCCCACCTTCAAAGTATGGCAGGTTAAGTTTCTTAAACTCTGCTATGTTGTGAGAGATGGACCTCTTAGCTGTTCTATACTCCAGGGTAGGGTGTTGACAGGGGTTGGCTAGGCTCTATCCTACAGCTACGGTTAATCCTTGGATAGCTAAAAAGAGTTTAATAAACTCGGCCCTAGTTGGATGGTCCTAGGTCTCGGGTCTTTCGGTACGTTTTATGGAAGGTCTTCCTCGTGTCATTCTTACAAAAGAAAGGAAGACACGAGTTGATGGTGTAATTTTTTAGAAAAGATGGCTCATTTTCTTAGATATCCTAAGGGTCTTTCTACCTACAGCCTCAGTTATAAGGGATTTGGTCTACGTAACTGCTTTGATACCATCTGTGACATCCTAAATGCTAATTAAGGTATGAGGGTGTCAGATACAGAAATAGATTACGAGTGCATGATAGAAATTATATGCAGTGGAGTAAATTAATATAAATCCCTTACAAAATATATGAGTTCCAAATACACATATAATTGAGGCCAGAAGTTGCTATAAAATACAAAATATCAAAATACAAAAAGGGTCACTTCTATCATTATGCTATTGGACTCATCAGAGTGCTGTAATAATCATGCACTCAAGGTTTGTGGATCCACAGGATCCTCATAGACTTCAAGAGGTACGTCAATGGACGGTTCCTCACTATCTTCCTCATCTGGGGAGGGGCATGGAAAGAGTGAGTTTCATATCCTCAGTAAGAAAAGTAGTATTTAAATACCATCGTAAGATTTAAATGGTGAATAATTATATCATAAATGCTTATCATTTGTTCATGTTAGAGTCCTATCCTTATGAAAATTATTTATTAAGAAAATATTATGTCATAGACACCACAATTAAAATCAAATATCATACTTGACAATAGAGAAAATTAAATAAATAATGAAATGCTCAGATTTTTGTGTCATGCTTTACAAAGTCATTCTGACTTTCATCTCTGAAGACATACGGATTTTTGACTACCCATGTGGAATGACCAGATCAAATACAGATGACAACAATTTGCTCAAACATATTTTTGGCTTGCCAAACCATGGTACAACTATGACCACGGTCGTACCGACTATAGTGGTCCTATCAGATATTCTATAACCACGACAGTACTTAGCCAAAGGTAACCCCTAACAAATATTTATGCCATCGCTCTCGTCAGAGGATATGTTGTCATCCACAGGGAGCAGTCCTCTCATGTTTTTTCAGACCAGATGGGGGAGGGGGAAGCAGATACCTCTCAAAGATAAAAAGCCTAACGAGACAATTGATGCAATATACATGTTAATATAGATAAATACTTTCTTCGGACCATTCAGGCTTCATTCCACTTTTCTTTTCTCTTTTTTTTTTATTTTCCAGATAATCTTACCGATTTCATATTATTTTATCTATATACAAATCATCAAATGCTTATAAATCACATAGCATGTTTGAAATAAAACATATAGCATGCAAATCACATAAATTCACATATTCATTATTTTAATTTTATAGAAGTACCCCTTAAGACGTTTAAAGAACACTAAATTCCTTACCAAAACCTCAAAGTTTTTCCTATATCGTTCTACTCCTCCTCCTCTCCTTCTCTCTCTAGATCACTCTCTCTTCCTCTTTTTAAACTCTAAGAAGATGGAAGAATGGAAGTGATGAAAAAAATTGGAGGAAAGACCCTTATTTATAGAAAATTTGGGTCGTTAGATTTGCACCAAGTGGTGAAATCCGATAAAGAGAGAATGTGTGTTAAAATGGAAAGATGTTTGATTTGATGCGGCACAAAAAATGGAGAATTTTCCTCCATTGGCGGTGGCACACCCCAAGCGATGACACGCCACCAAAGGTGGGTGGCAGCACACTGCCCGAGGCAGTAGTGTGCTTCACCCAACCATTGCGCACTGCAGGCCTAGCCTGCAGGCGTCGGGCTACCCTACCGTGTACAGGGCCTATGGCTCACTTAGGCGCTGTGCGCAGGCCCCAAATGTGTAAGCCTATCCGTGCAGGCTTGTTGTGCGGACGGTGCGCGCACAATGTACGGCACCTGGCCCTTGTCCACGCACGCAGACAGGCTTACCTGCCCGTGACACGACTCGCGCGCAGGTCTGGCCTCGCGTCTCTCACATATGGGACGTGCGCACTGTGCGCACATCCTGCGCTTGTCACGTGCGCACACGCACTATGCCCGTGCGGGTAGCCCTCTCCCACGGGTGTTTCCCATCAGGATTTTTCTCCCTTTTCCATTTTCTCCTGAAAACCAATTATTATAAAAAAATAATAACAAAAATAATAAATCAAAATAAAATTAAGTGAAATTAAATAAAATTAAAATAAAATAATAAAATAGGCATAAATTTACAAATTATAATATAAAGCTGCGAAATAAATTTAAATGAGTTTAGGTGGCCTTAAGGCCCAAATAAATAAGAGTTTTTCAAATACATTTTAGTACGGTGGTGAAAAGGGTGTTACATCTTCAATCAATTGCAAGGTGCTTTAGGTTTTTCAAAAATCGATCTCAGATCGGGGCACTACCAATTAAGGGTGAAGGAAGAAGAGATCCCAAATATGGCATTTTGATGTTGATATAGTTAATACGAGTTCAAGGTTATGCTTTTTAGATTGACTAATGCCCCTGTTGCTTTCATGGATCTTAGGAACAGGGTTTTTGGGCATACACTAGATCAATACATCATTATATTCATTGATGACATCTTTGTGTACTTTAAGAGCTGCAAAGAACACGCCGATCACTTGTCTCGAGTATTGAAAACTCTCCGTCAGAATCATTTATATGTTGAGTTCAATAAATGCTCTCTTTGGTTAGATCGAGCCTCTTTCCTTAGTCATGTAATTTCTGACGATAGAGTTTATGTGGATCTATCCAAGGTTGAAATTATGATTAACTAGAACCCACTAGTGTATGTCGTTGAAGTACGTTGTTTTCTTGGTTTGGCAAGTTATTATTGACGATTCATTGATGGAATTTTCAAGATTACAACTCTGTTGACCCGTCTCACCAGGAAGGTATACCCTTTGTTTGGGATTAAAAATGTGAAGAAAGTTTTGCTAAATTGAAGTATCGTCTCACCTTTGCTCCAGTATTGATGTTTCCTGATAATACTGGACGATTTCAGATTTACTGTGACACATCTCACATGGGTTTGGGATGTATTTTGGTGCAACATGGCCGGCTAGCTGCTTACAGATCCAAACAATTGAAATCCTACGAGTGTAACTACCCCACTCATGACTCAGAGTTAGTGGCCATAATATTTGCTCTGAAGATATGGCGCCATTATCTGTAGGTTCATACATTTAAAATCTATACTAACTATAAAAGTTTGAAGTATATTTTTTTGCAGAGAGAACTAAATATGAGACAAAGACATTAGATGGATCTCCTGAAGGATTACAACTGTAAGATCATCTACCACCCCAGTAGAGATAATGTGGTTGGTGATGCTCTGAGCCGAAAGGAGTCTGCTTTGTCGGCCCAAATAATGGCCTCTAGTTGGAAGCTAGTTGATGCAATGCAGGCACTCTGCCTAAACCATTATGGTAATGGTGCCTACCTTGTCCAGATTCGAGTATTGCCTGATCTTTTCATGGAGATTTGGGTCCCTACCACTGTCAGGATGGATGTTTTCAAGGTTGTTCATGCCTCTAAATTATCAATCCACCTCGAAAGTACCAAGATGTATGGGGACCTGAGTGTCAATATTGGTGGCTTAGAATGAAGAAATATATTATTGACTATGTCTCTCGATGTCTTACTTGCCAGTGAATTAAGCCTAAACACTAGAGACCCGGTAGTTTGTTGCATGGTCTCAATATTTCGGAATGAAAGTGGAAGCATGTGACTATGGACTTTGTTATCGATTTGCCCAGAACTTGTTCTGGTCACAACACAATATGGGTCATTATTGATAGGTTGACTAAAATTGCCCATTTCTTACCAATCAAAACTATAGACTCCACCAACAAGTTAGCCCGCCTGTACATCGAGTAGATTGTTCGACTTCATGGCATTCCCTCATCTATTGTTTCAAACAGATATCCCTAATTCACCTCCCATTTCTGGGACAGTTTTTAAGAAGCACTTAGTTTGGGATTGTACTTTAGTATTGCTTATTATCCTCAGACTGATGGTCAGTCTGAATGTACCATCCAGACGCTTGAAGATATGTTATGCGCTTGTGTCCTTGACTTTAGTGATAACTGGTATGAGTACCTTCCTTTATATGAATTTGCTTATAATAATAATTATCATTCCAGTATCAGCATGGCTTTGTATGAAATCCTATATGGTAGGCTCTACTGTTCTCCCACTTATTGGAATGAAGTCAAGAACTAGTGTCACTTGGGACTAGATACATTCAAGAGACTATCGAGAAAGTTTCCATTATTCGAAAGAACGTAGCCACCATTTAGAATCGTTAGAAAAGCTACATCGACAACCATAGAAGACCCCTGGAGTTTGCTGTCGGTGATCAAGCTTTCCTTAAAATCTTCCTTTACAAGTGAAAAATGTGATTTGGTAAGAAGGGTAAGTTGAGCCCCTATTATGTGGAACCCTTTCAGATCGTGGAATGTGTCAGATCTGTGGCGTATCGCATCACTCTAGCCCTAGAATTTGTGGGTCTGCATGAGATTTTCTATGTCTCCATGCTCAAAAGGTACCACCCTGACCCTTCTCACATCATTCCTCACCAAGAAATGTAGGTTTAAGCAGACATGACTTATAAGGAGCTCCTCACAGAAATCTTTGGTTGGACTAATAAAGTTTTATGCAACAAAAGGATCCCGATAATGAAGGTGCAGTGGTAACATCACACTTTGGAAGAGGCAACATGGGAACCGAAGAGTGAAATGCGAGAAAAGTTTCCTAACTTATTCATGATAAGTTTGGGGGATCAAATTTTCTAAAAGTGGTGGGAATGTAACCTCCCAAAAATCTTTGTGCTTAATTATATTGTAAACCCCTAATTATTCGGGCCCATCGGCCATTTGAACTCCTTAAAATTTCATGCTTCAATTTTTGAATGAAATTTAATTTACAAGTCTTTGTATTTATTGTTATTTAATTTAAATATTTGTTTAAAATTTATTTTAAATATTTGTTAAAATTTTATTTTGATTTAACATAAAAAGGTTTTAGGAAAAATAGAGGAGAAAATGGTGGAAAAATCTTGTAGAAAATGCCCGTGGAAAATCCCTTGCTTGTGTGAGCCCCGTGCATCGCTCATGCATGCGCCTGCACACACATCCCATCCACGCGGGGTGTGAGGCACATGATTTGCGAGCCCTATGCAAGAGCCTACACATGCAGCAGACTGGGGCAACGTGCATTGCCTAGGCGACAGGCCCTGTTGGTTGGGCGACGTGCCGCCGCCGATTGGGTGGCATGCCTCTTGTTTTTACACCGTCATAATGTTGCTATCATCATGTTAATCATCCGTCAATTGCATCTGTCAGTCATCGCATCAAGTAACTTTTTACTTTCCTCTCTCCTCATAAGATTTTGCCGTTTGGCACAAATCTAACGGTCCCTATTTTCTATAAATAGGGACCCATCTTCACCATTTCCTCATCACTCCAACTTCATTCTTCCATCCACCAAAGAGTTCTAGAGAAAGAGAATGAGCTAGAGAGAGAAGGAGAATAATTAGAAGAAATAAAGACGTAGGAAAACTCCAAGGTTTTGGTAAGAAATTTAGTATTTATTTTTAACACACTAAGGAGTATTTTTAGATCAAATTAATGAAATTTTAATTGATTGATTGAATGCTTAATTTCATATGCTTAAATAAAAATTATTACATGTTAATGCACAGTTACGTGAATGTATATAAACTGATTATTTACATGTTTAACTAAAATAATTATTTACATGTGAAAATGTTGATGCATGATATACTGTATGATGATGAAGTAACGAGCATAATTTTATATTTTAAGCATGAGAAATATGCATCGGTATTTATATGCATGGTTCATAAAATATTTTGTTAGGCTTTTTATCTATGAGGAATTTCTGTTTCTCCCCCATTTGGTTTGAAAAGATGTGAGAGGATTGCTCTCTCTGGATGACGGCATACCCTCTGATGAGAGTGGTGACGCGATATGATTGTAGGGGTCACCTTTGGCAAAGTACGACTGTGGCCATAGTTTACATGCAGGACAACTGTGGTTGGCATGGTTGTGGTCATAGATCGTGTCATGATTTGACAACCTGTAAATTGCTGAAATAAAATGAAATGAATTGGTCATTCCACATGGGTAGTTGAAAATCCGTATTGCCCTCATTAGATAGAAGTCAAAATAACTTTACGCAAAGAATAAAATGAAATAAAGAATATATCATGATTTGTTTGATTTTCTCTACTTTCAGCATGATTGATTTGATTAACATAATTTGACTATGACATGATAGATTTGATGTTTTATTTAATAAAGTAAATATTTTTATAATTATTGAATGGACCCCTGACACGATGGTAAGTAGTTATGATACTTTATTTCAGTTAATCTACTTTTAAAATCTTGGTGATATTATTCAAATACTGTTTTTCTTATTGAGTATGTGGAACTCACTATTTTCCATGCCCCCTCAGATGAGGACGATAGTGAAGAACTGTTTGCTGATATAACCTTTGAAGCCTTCGAGGATCCCGTAGATCCGTGAACCATTATGAGTGCATGTTTTGTCCTGCACTCTGATGAGTCCATCTTTTGTAGAGGCTTGTAATTAATTTTGTTTTCTATTTCAGTATTGTATGAATGGAATTCTATTATTATTTTATAAGGGATTGTAATTATTTATTCCGTTGCATACATGTACCTTACATGCAATCGTATCTATTTCTGTATGTTGGTATTTGGGATGTCACAAATTCACTTTCCAAAGGGTGTCATGAGTGGAACCGAATTGCTAGGAAGTGGTTGCGATGATCACTATCAATTCTTTAGCTTTTTGAGGTTTTTTGTTCACTATGGCACTAGCACTTGCTATGTCTAACATTCTTCTTTTTGTGGGCAAAAATCCTTCATAAAGATAGTGAATGAGAGATTGTTCGGAGATGTCATATTGTGGGCAACTAACACACAACCACTTGAATCTTTCCCAATAATCATGAAGGCTCTCCGACTCTGTCTACTTGATTTTACATATTTTTCTCCTTATTCCAACATATCTAAAGGTAAAAAAAATCTATCTAGAAAAGTTTTTACCATGTCAATCCAACTAGTAATCGAATTAGGAGTTAAATAAAACAACTAATCTTTAGCTGCATCATCAAGAGAAAAGGGGAACATCTTAACTTTATTTGTTCTTCAGAGACTCTTTGAGGCTTTATTCTTGAGCACATAATATGGAATTCCTTGGCGTGTTTATGCAGGTCTTCATTCTCCAATCCTCGAAACTTGGGTAGCAAATGAGTCAACCCTGATTTTAGGTCAAACGAAGGTTCTAAGGGTACACAAATGATGCCAAGGGGCTGCTGGTTGATAGACAGTGCTACCAACTCCCTTGAAGTGCATTCCTCAGGCATCTACTCTATTTCTACTTCGGTTTCGGTGGCTGCACTACTATCTGCAAAACCGTGTCCTGATGACACATTCTTCTCTTTAGCTGAGTCTATTTCCTTAAGCTTTTTACGATTTTTTCGATTTTCAGATCGCGAAGGAGAGGTTCTTCGCGATTAGTCCTAGTCATAAAAAATAAAAACAATTAGTTAATTTTAACTCCCTAGAAATGGTGCCAATTTTGTCGATGTCAGATTCACCAAAAATAAATTCCTAATTAACCAAGAAAACAATACTGTAGTAGTAGTAGTAAGAAGGGTTGAATCCATAGGGAATTGAAAACTAATTTTCTTCATTGACTAATGAATAAAAAACAAACAAGGGAGGTTTTGGAAACTCTAATTTGCAAAATATAAAATAAAAAATGAGCAAGATAATAATTAAACAAACTCTTAGCTGTAAATTAAAAACTAAAACAATTATAAGAAGAATCCCTAGTTGATGAAATTGCTAACTCCAATAATATAATCGATCATAGATGTAAGGATTTATTTTATCTAAACTATAGCAAAGCAATTATAGTTGTCAGAAACATTCTGACAACCAATCCTTCCTTATTCCTAAACCAACCAAGAAACGTTAGTTAGTTGGTTCTTTGCTGCCAAGCAGTCCTGGGAACATCCACAACATTTAACTTGTTAACGGCTTGAGAACTAAAAGAACCTGATTCAAGTTGTTGGATTCACTCGTGTGAACTGGTGAACCAGATTAGTTACCTCCTCAGTGCGATACTAATCACTACTAGGTACCAGAACCACTTAAACAATTACAGATTTGAGGATTTTGGCTAGTTGCTTACTACCTCTCCAACGTTCAATGGGTGCTGTTCAAATGTGTTCGAGACCACAAATATGCATAGGTGTAGAAAATAAATAAATACCAAGATTTAAATAAAACATATATTAAACTAATTCAATCTTATAAATATTATCATTGGAGTTTAATAAATCTCAATTAGGAAAAATAAATAAATTAGCCACTCACGGTGGACTTTTTAACACAAATGAGTTCGTGGAGAGTAGAAGATAGAAGAAAAATAAAAAAGAAAAATTGTAGAAGTTGTAATGTGCGGCTTCAGGAAGAAGAGAGATGATATTCTGCTTTGACAGCCACCCTCTTTATAGAAAAGGAGTTAGGGTTTTCTTTTTTTGTTAATTCGAATCATTTTTCTTGATTTTCTGCTTATCCCAAGACTTTCATAATATTTTTTCTTTGATTTTTAGCCCCAAATCTTGGCTGGAATAATATCTTTTTTCAGATTTAAAAAGTGCATGTTTTAATTTAAATATGTTACTGTGTGTAACTCTTAGCCTTGTCCAAGGCTAAGTTGTCTGTCTATTGGACCAAGCCTTACCCAAGGCTTGTTTATGGACTGATAACTCTTTTCACGAACTCTTCTTCTTTTCATGTTGTTTTTCCTCGTATTGTCCTTATCTCTTGTCCTATAAAAAAATATAAGAAATAACTTGGATTAGATAGCATATCATCAAGTTTAACAACTCAAAAGTTGGTGATAATGATGTCGTTTTTAGGCACTATTAAGGAGAGTATTTTTCCATAACATTTTTCTTGCAGGTATCATCATTTCTCAACCAAATGAGACAAATATACTCGCAACTCTGGAGGAACGAATAGAGAACATGTTTACCCAACTAAGTCTAGCAATTGAAGACGTAACTGCGAGGATGGATGAAAGAGATTGGAGAAGGAACAATAGTTCACACAGACACCGGCCAACTAAGAAAAATGTTGAATCCTATGGTGATAATGAGGGTGATAGGAGATAAGATGGCGACATCAAATCCATCAAGATATAAATACCACCATTTAGAGGAAGGAATGATGTTGAGACCTACCTTGAATAAGAAAAGAAAGCAAAACTCATCTTCGACTACCACATCTACAATGAAGAAAAAAGGTAAAATTAATAGATGTTGAGTTCCCAAATTATTTATTACTATGGTGGGACGAATTGACTGCTCTTAGGAGACATGATGAAGATCAACCTATTTTAACCTGGAGGGAGATGAAGTCCATGATGAGGAAAATTTTTGTACCTTCTCACTATAATAGGGAAATGCACCAGAAGCTACAACACATGATTCAATGATCCATGTCTGTGGAAGATTACCATAAAGAGATGGAGATAGCCATGATTAGAGCTAATGTCTATGAGAATCCCGAAGCCATCACGACTTAGTTCTTGAGCAACCTAAATAGGGAGATCACTAATGTGGTAGAGCTACATCATTACATGGATTTAGAAGAGATGGTGCATATGGCCATGAAGATTCAGATACAACAAACAACAAGGGATCTTCTAGAGGAATGTCCAGTTTCACCCATCAATTCAGTTTCAGATGGCCAAAAAAAGATAAAAAGAAGAGGTTTGAAGAGAAGAATGATAAGTAAGTCTCCTCTGAGCATAAAGATAATTCTAAAACACCTTCTTCTAACCAAAAGAATAGCTCTATTAAATGCTTTTGGTGTTTTGGTATTGGAATTATTCCTTCATAATGCCCTAATAAAAAAGTCATATTGATGAGAAACAATGGTGAAGTTGAGAGTGCCAGTGATTATAACAGTGATGAAGATAGTATGCCATCGTTAGAGGATTGAAGTGACTATAAGGATAATCTAGCCACCCTAGTGCAGGGTGATGTTTATGTTGCCCGGATAGCCCTAAACATACAAGCGAAGGAAGAGGACAAAGATCAAAGGGAGAATATCTTCTACACCAGATGCCTTGTCAACGGGAAAGTGAGAAGCATGATAGTTAATGGAGACAGTTGTGCAAACATCGCCAACACTCTGCTTGTGGACAGGTTAAGGTTACCTTGTACTAGACACCTTAAACTTTACAGGTTATATTGGGTGAATGAGTGCAGAGGAGCCAAGGTCACTAAGCAAGTCATAGTACCTCTCTCCCTTGGTAAGTACAAGGATGACGTATGCTAGATGTCGTTCCCTTACACACTAGTCGCATACTACTTGGGTGACCATGAAAGTTTGATAGACAGGTCCATCATGACAGTTTTAAGAATAATTATACCCTACAATTGGATGGCCTGAAACACATTCTTACACCTTTATCATCAAAAGACATGTATGAGGATCAGGTCAAGATAAAAATATCCTTTGATGAATTTTTAGATGGGGAAAAAAGAAAAAAAAAGAGAGAAAAGATGTAAAAAATAAAAAGAATGATCTAATGAGAGAAAAGAGACTCAAAATATAAAAAAAAAAGATGGCCCACAAAGAGAGAGTGAGAAAGAGAAAAGAAAAGAGTTTTTTTAGGTAAGGGAAAGAGAGGTGAGGCAAGCAATTTATAAGAAGAAGAATCTAGTTGTACTTTGATACAAAGAGGCTTGTTTAAATATTTTTGACCTTAGCCCTTCTTTGACTAACTATGTTTTCTCTCTTTTGGAAAAATTTGAGAATGTTTTTTCAAATGACATACTGGATGGTCTTCCACCACCATGAAGAATCAATCATCAGATTGACTTTGCACCCAGTACATCAATTCCCAACTGCTCCACCTAACAAAGCAATCTTGAGAAAACAAAATAACTTTAATGGCAAATGGAAGAGTTATTAGAGAAGAGTCATGTCAGAAGACCTTGAGTCTTTGTATTGTTCCTGGGCTTCTAACACCTAAGATAGATAGTTCCTAGAGGATGTATGTCAACTACAGAGCTGTCAAAAAATAATGGTAAAGTATAAACATCCCATCCTTAAGTTAGATGACATACTAGATGAACTTAGTGGCTCATATACCAAAATAGATTTAAAGAGTGGTTACCATTATATTAAGATGAAACCTGGTGATGAATGAAAAACTTCTTTTAAAACTAAATATGGTTTATATGAATGGTTAGGTATGTCTTTTGGATTGTCTAAACACTTAGTACTTTCACGAGGTTGAAGAACCATATCTTAAGACCATTCCTTGGTAAATTTATTGCAATCTACTTTGATGATATACTAATTTATAGTAAGCCATTAGAAGATCATATTCAGCATATCAAATTTTCCCTAGAGGTCCTTAGGAAGGAACAATTATATGCCAATACCAAAAAGTGTACCTTCTATAGTAAAAAGCTCATATTCTTAGACTTTATCGTAAGTGCACAAGGCACTAAGGTAGATGAGGATAAAGTAAAAGCAATCAGAGATTTGACTACCCTACATCAGCCAATGAGGTAAGAAGTTTCCATGAGTTATCAAGTTTCTATCGCAGGTTTGTTAAACATTTCAATTCAATTGCAACTCCTTTGAATGAATTAGTTAAAAAGAATGTTCAATTTGCATAGACTGAAAATAAAAGAATGCTTTTGTTTTATTAGAAGATAAGTTATGTTTTTCACCTATTCTTACATTACCTAATTTTAACAATATTTTTGAGCTTGAATATGATGCCTCAGGTCTGTATAGGAGCAATTTTAATGTAGGAAGGGCCCTATTTTTTACTATAATAAAACACTCATCAAAGCGCCACTAAATTACTTGACCTATGATAAGGAGTTGTATGCCTTTGTATGAGCCTCAAAAGTATAACAACATTACCTACCACTGAAGGAGTTCATGATCCACATCGATCATGAATCACTTAAGCATATAAAAGACTAAGGTAAACTCAACTGTTGGCTAGTAAGTGGGTTGAGTTCATCGAGTCATTCCCTATATCATAAGGTATAAACAAGGTAAAGATAATGTTGTAGCCGACACATTATCTCGTAAGTATCCTTTAATTTCTACTCTTACCTCTAAGTTGTTAGGATTCAAACGTATTAAAGAGATGTATGCTGATAATTCTAACTTTACATATGTTTATAGTGCATGTGAGCATTATACATTCTAGAAGTTCTAAAGAAATGATGGTTTTCTCCTAAGGGATGGTAAATCATGTGTGCCTAACTGTTCACGTGAGGCACATAGTGGGGGACTCATGGGTCACATTGTGGTAACTAAAACCTTAAACATATTGCATAAACACTTTTATTTGGCTAACATTAGGAAGGATATAGAGTGCATCTTTAGTAAATGTATTGGCTGTAGACATGCTAAATCTAGGGTTTTACCTTATTGTTTGTACACACCTTTACCTATCTATATGCCTCCCTAAATAGATATTTCTATGATATGTTAGGATTGCCTAGAACTTGGAGAGGTAGAGATAGTGTCTTTGTCTTTATGGATAGATTTAGTAAGATGACACATTTTATTGCATGCCATAAATCTGATGATGCAACAAATATTACAAACCTGTTATTTATGGATGTTGTGAGGTTTTATAGCATTCATAAGACCATAGTTAGTGATAAGGATGTGAAATTCTTAAGCCACTTTTGGTGAGTCTTGTGGAATAAATTAGGAACTAAATTATTATTTTTTACTGCATGTCGCCCCCAGTCAGATGGCCAAATTGAAGTGGTCAATAAAACCTTAGGATCTATATGATGAGCTTTGTTTACTTATGGTTGAATTTGCATATAATTGTATTATTTATACTTTTATAACATTTTCACATTTGGAGATTATTTATGGTTTTAATTCATTAACTCGCTTGATCTAACACCTTTGTCTTTGCAGGAAATTACAAATATAGATGGACAACGAAGATCTGAGATGATTAAAGCCATACATGAGAAGGCCAGATAACATATCTAGAAGCATAATGAATCTTATGCACGTAACGTCAACAAAGGAAGGAAAGAAGTTGTATTCCAATTCGACAACTAGGTTTAGGTTCATATGTAGAAGGAAAAGTTTCCTAAACAGAGGAAATCTAAGTTGGATCTAAGAGGTGATGGGTCATTTAAAGTTTTGGAGTACGTTAACAACAATGCTTATAAGATAAATCTCCCAACTACGTATAGAGTGTCCACTACCTTTAATGTTTCTAACATTTTCCCTTTTAATATAGGCAAAGATTCAAGAACGAATCCTTTCAAGAAATAAGGAGATGATGTGAACTAAAGGAACCATTTCCCTTTTCCAGACAACTAAGAGGAGCACGCTTAATCTTGCGAATACCTAAGACACATGTGCACAAAGAGATGCCTATACACACTAAGACAACATGAATAGACACCTACGCGCGTACAGAGGCACATGCACGGGGGCATCATACATAGCGCGAAGGAGGGTCCAGCGCTCAGGGGAACCACTAGCCCGTGAGAACCCACCAGCCCTGGGATTCCTATAACTCCAACTCCAAAAAAGAAGCAGTTTTTTTTGCCTAAACTTGTTTCCTAAATCACCCCAAGTCCAAGAACAGTCCAAAACTAATAAAAGAGATGGATTTGGAGACCTTACAAGAAGAATCCAAATGTATTTAGGCCCAATAACAAGGGCTAGGTCCAAAAAGATCCAACAAACTTTCAATATTTTTGGTCCAAGAGAGGGTGAATGAAGATTTCAATTTAAAAGCCCAAGAGATTGTAAGAAAAGGCCTAAGAGCGTAAGACAAGGCTTGGCCTTGTGCAGTCTCGACCTTAGACCCACAGGACCAAAAGAATGATAACAAGGAGAGTACCGCTTGCACAGGATTCCTTTACTTGTGAGGACTCTCCTCACCCGATGCTACTCCCTCTCATGAACAACTTTAAGAGTCCCTTCTGGACTTGAACATATGATAAAGAGAAGAAAACTAAAGAAGAGTCCTAAATGAAGAAGAAATCGTGGGAGAATGATTTTGAGAAAAAGAAGAACATTCTGCTCGCGTGAGATGTCTTACTCGAAAGGGATCCGGTTCCCTCTCTCCATAACTTACTTTCTTTTTGTTTATTTGAATTCTTGTTAGACAGGAATTATGGCAAAAAAGGAGATTTACAAAATTAGAAATCCTATTTCAATGAAAATTAATCTACATCAAAGAAACAAAGTAAAAGAGACGAAGGAGGATTCAACCATGATGATTCCCATTCTAGCTGAAATCCCTTTCCCTTTTTACTTAGAGATTGATTCTTTTCAAGCGTCTTCAACTCACATTTGGAAAATAAATTAATTAATTAATAAGAGATCTAAGTCGATAAGAGATAGGATATTCAAGACCGATTTGGTTTCATCATTTAGCCAAGAGAGAGGAGTTGCACTTTGATTTAAATATTGCTTAGTTTATTATTAATTCAATGTGTTCCTAGTTATAGTTAATTTAAGAGTCCAATTAGGACTTTACTTTTTGAGTTCAAGTAGTATTTATAAGGTGAATGTCTATATAAACACATCACCCCCCTTTAGTTGCAATGATCAACTTAAAGATCCAAACCTATTTCTTGAATGAAGGCAACAAGAAGGAAAAAAATTGATGTAGTGCCACCAAAGTTGTGCGATTTTAAATTTTTATTTGATGCCCCTATTCCCCACCGAGGGAAATAGTCGTCAATTTCTAACTAACTCATGGAATTAGTGACTAAATCACACATGAATTTCATTGTAATAATTAAGCATTCATCTCTTGTTGCATTGTAATATTAATTACAAATGTCATGCGGTACAAAAGTATAGTAAAAAACAAAATATTACAATACCTGCTTAGTACGGAATGCTATAAATTCTTACTCAGCACAAATATAAGTTCATTACTGATCTAGTTCTAACAGATATTAATTGTTTTATTTTGACAAGTTCTTTGTATTTATTCTTTTTCATTTGTTTGTACAGTTGTTATATTGCTTAAATTTTTATTAATTAATTGTTGTTTATTTTGATATTTTTTCATATTTATTTATGTTTTAATTTTCTATTAAGCTAATTATATTTTCTAAGGGTTTTATGAAATTCTCCTTCAATTAGTTTTTTACCGAACACGCTCTTTATGTATCCTTGCCATCACATACTTTATTCTCTCAATTTACTTTATTTCCATTCTTAATGAATTTCACATTAACTCTTCTTATCTTTTTACATTTTCTTGATTATTATATTATTGATATTTTTATTTATGTTTATAGCACCTTTATTTATTTTTTATTATTAAGCTTTTATTAGATTTATTTATTTATTATTTTTTAATTCTATTTGTGAATGTAGATTTTTTTACATCTTATAATTATTATTAACTATATTTTTATTTCGTCAAGTTCTCACTTTATTTCTTTTACCTATTTTTCTTCAATTACTCTTACATCTTTTAATTCACATCACTTCCACTTAGCACCATTTATTTCTTTTCAACTTATTTCCATAAATTATTATCTTTTTATACACTTATTTTTTATTATCTGTTTTATTTTTAATCTATTTTTATTCTTCAATTTGGTTATTTTATTTTTTTAATTTCATCTAAATTTTAATTTTCACTCTTTTTACTTTTAATTTGTCATTTTACATTCAATTTACCATAATTCTTTTATTTCTTACACAATCTAACATACAATCATCATGAAGATAAATTAAAACATGCAATCATTCATCCAACATCAAACAACAAACACCAGGATGAAAGAAAATCCAGCAAATAATTGTTTTTACCATTTCCCAAGTCTATCTTGGCGATTTTAACCGCCTGGATAGGCTCCAGAAACTGGTATTCAAACAAGATTACTTACCCTTCTTAAATCTATTCAACATCTATGAAAATTTGGTTAGAATTCATTTTAAAAACATATATAGGCTTTGGGTTCACTATTAGATATATTTACAAACTTCGACGCTAAAGGATTCAATTTGAAGCTCTAAATTCGGCTCAAAAGTTGCTTCAGGACTTGTGATAAGCAGTCAATTTAAAGCTCCAAACCCAAGAATTTTGTGAATTTTTGTTGTTTATATCAATCGATTCTTGGTTAATTTATCATTCCTGGGTATTCTATTACAGGTGAACTATTTTAGGATACATAAATTAACTCAAATTGAATGGAAAAACTAAAAAATTTGTTTATGAAAGTCCAGGTTTGACCACTTATAAGAGGTGATCGTGCTGCACGAGACCCGATGAGATCTCTCGATTTCTTATGATTTTCCTGATTCCCTAATGATCTTAACCGGTTTTCCATTCATGGCGATCACTCTCTCAATATTTTTGGTCTCTCTCTCTTTAGTTAGAGATCTCTCGGCAGACCTTTTCTTATTCTTCAAGTTTTTCTTCTGCTCGTCGAAGGGAAGAAGAAGATGACTGGTTAAATATTGTAAGGGTAAAAAAAAAAAGATTTGGGCTATTTAATGCCATGCAACGTGTTTTGGCCATCCGATCAATTTTTAAATTAGGGGTAAAATTATAAAATTGTGTGCTTTAAAATATGACCATTGGATTGAGCCCGTAAGCGATCTGGCTCATTATTTCCTGCCTCTCAACTTTTTAATGCATTCATCAGAGTTGTTTGATCCCTGACTAGGAAGATTGCGACCATTGATCGTGCGTGTGTATTTTTTTCTCCCATGTGATCATGAACCATCCGATACCTATCACGGGAGATCTCAACTGTCCAATGTGCGTTGCACTATTTTAGGCAATCAAATCCCAACTGTTCGATTGGAATCTTCAGCAGACGTGTCACCATCTTGACTATACATCTGTTAGTCTCACTACAGTATGCCCATGTGGCTTCCACATGTCGCGCCCAGATCGGATGGCTCATACACATCGGTTCGACATTACTCACTTAAAAAAACTACAATTTGACCCCCAAATGCTACAATTTCCTTCATTTTGGTCCCTTATTCCAAGTTTAATTTAAAAAGAACCCCAAAATGTTGAAAATTTATGTATCTAGCTGCTAATTCACTTAATTTATATTTTAAGAGAAAAGAGAACTAAATTTCTAGAACTCCTTAAGTTTAAGTACATATTTAAACATTCATTAATTAATTTTAATTTAGATATTTTCATCATTTTGGCCTTAAGGGTACAAAAACGGTCTAGAAATTTAAGTTTCTTTTCTCTTAAAATGTAAATTAAGTGAATTAGGGGCTAAATACATAAATTTTTAGCATTTCAGGATTTTTTTTCAAAATTAAAATTGGAACTAGGGATCTAAATAAAGGAAATTATAGTGTTCGGGATTCAAATTGTAAATTTCCAAAGTTAGTACATGTCGACCTGACATGTATCGGCCATCCAATATGGATCCGATGTGTGGAAGTCACACGGGCATGCTGTAGTGAGATGGATCATGTGGACGATCAGGATGGTGACACGTTCATTGAAGATTCCAATTGAATGGTTAGGATTTTGATCGCCTAAAGTAGTGAAGCGCACATTGGGCAATCGAGATCTCCCGTGATAGATATCGTATGGTTCACGATCATGCGCGAGAAAAGCAGACACATGCACAATCAAAAGTTGTAATATTCCTGGTCAGGGATCAAACTACTCTGATAGACGTGTGAAAAAGTTGAGAGATAAAAAATCAATGGGTCAGATCATGTGTGGGCTTGATCTAACAGTCAGATTTTAAAGGACATAAAATTTTACGATTTTACCGTTAATTTAAAATATTATCGAACGACTAGGAAACGTTGCATGGCATCAAACGATCTTGATCTTTTTCTTTCTTTTTCCCTAGCAAAATTTAACCATTCTTCTCTTCTTCCCTTTGATGGGTAGAAGAAAAAACCCGAAGAAAAAGGAGAGTTATGTCAAAAGAGCTCGAACTAGAGTGAGAGAGAGACCAAAAATAGTGAGAGAATGATCGTCATAAATGGAAAATTGGTTAGGACCATTAGGGAATAAAGAAAACAACAAGAAATTGAGAGATTTCGTTGGGTTTTGTGTAACCTGATCACCTTCAATAAGTGATCGAACCTAGACTTTAGTAAACAATTTCTTTTAGCTTTTCCATCAATTTGAGTTAATTTATATATCCTAAAAATAATTCGTGATTAGTAAAATACCTAAGGATGATAAATTAACAAAGAATCGATCAGTATAAACAACAAAAGTTCACTAAATTCTCAGGTTCATCACTGACCTAACAAGACTAATTATTTTGACAGGTCTTAAAGCAATTTTAGAGCCAAATTTGGAGCATCAAATCGAATCCTTTTGCATAAGAGTTTGTAAGTATATATAGTAGTGAGCCTGAAGTCTCATATAGATGTTTTTAGAATGAATTTTAACCAAATTTTCATAGTCTTTATAGGAGGTAAAAATTGTAGGGATAGACATGGGAAATGGAAAAAAAATGATTTGCTGGATTTTCTTTCATCATGATGCTTTTTGTTTGATGTGATGAATGATTGCATGTTTTAATTTATGTTCATGATGATCTTATGTTAGATTGAGTAGGAATAAAAGAATTATGGTAAATTGAATGTAAAATGACAAATTAGTAGTAAAAAGAGAGAAAATTAAAATTTTGATGCAACTAAAAAAATGAAATAACCAAATTAAAGTTAACAAATAGATTAAAAATAAAACGGATAATAGAAAAAATGAGTATATAAAAAGATAATAGTTGATGAAAATAAGTAGAATAGAAATAAATGGTGCTAAATGGAAGTAATGTGAATTAAAAGAATATTAGAGTAATTGAAGAAAAATAAGTAAATGAAATAAAATAAGAGCTTCATGAAATGAACATATAGTTAATAATAATTATAAAATGTAAAAAAAAATATACATTCACAAATAGAATTAAGAAATAATAAATAAATCTAATAAAAGTTTAATAATAAAAAATAAATAAAGGCACTAAAAGCGTAAATAAAAATATCAACAATAGAATAATCAAGAAAATGTAAAAAGATAAGAAAAGTTAATGTGAAATTCATTAAGAACGGAAAGAAAGTAATAAATTGAGAGAATAAAGTATTTGATAGGAAAGATACATAAAGAGCATGTTTGATATAAACCTAAATGAAGAAAAATTTCATAAAACCCTTAGAAAATATAATTAGCTTAATAGGAAATTTAAACATAAATAAATATAAAAAATAAATATGAACAAATATCAAAACAAACAACAATTAATTAATAAAAATTTAAGCAATATAACAACTGTTCAAACAAATGAAAAAGAAGAATACAAAGAACTTGTCAAAATAGAAAAGTTAATATCCATTAGAACGGTATGACTGAAATTCAAAAGGTGGTGAACCCTACCTATGGGTGGATGAAAGCCCTTCTAGACGTGGTTTGGATTTGTGTATGTAATGTGAGTCACCTAGTGTAGTACTGTTGTGGTCAATTCATTTACATATGTGTTCTTGTCCATGTGGTAATGGGAACCTTGATCCCACAATAGTACTAGTCTTGTTAGTAACACCACACTTGGAAACGTTATGTGATGAATAGAACTAATAAGATCAAAAAGGAAATTACAATAACTATCAAATAAATTTTATAAAACTTGAATTCTAAGATTTGTAGATTGTGATAAATTCATAAGATGTATGAGGAGATAAAATTGGAAAGTTATGATGGGTATTCTGGTCCAAAGATTAGCCCAAGTAAAATTAAAATAAGAGAAAAAGGAGAGACTAATATCCAATTTTATCTAAACTCATAATTTTCCTAAAAGGTAAGAAATGTTTTACATGAATGAATGATTGTATGACTAAGTGCTTGCATGCCTACCGCGTAGACCACTTTACACCCTTACTAAGTACATGGAAAGCTCACCCAATTATATTATCATTTTTCATATCAGAAGGATCTGGGGTTAGAACCGGATCATTAATGAACTTATATATATATATATGTTGGAGTCAGAATTTATAACATTCCATACTAAGCAGGTATTGTAATATTTTTTTTTTTACTATACTTTTGTACCTCATGCCGTTTGTAATTAACATTACAATGCAACAAGGGATGAATGCTTAAGTATTACCATGTTATTCATGTGTGATTTAGTCATTGATTCCATGAGTTAGTTAGAAATTGACAACTGTCTCATTTGTTGGGGAACAAGGGCATCACATTTCACTCATAAATTAGGTCTGCAATGAAAGTTTCTTGCATTATAATATGACTACAAGAAAAAACAAATTTTGAGAGAGAAAATTTACAATAATCTAAAACCCATCCCTAATTTACAATAGCCAATCTTAGTGATAGCTTTTGTAAGGGCCAGTGATCATTGCTAATTGCGACCATCACAAATTTGTAGCGACCCAATAGCTATCCTTAATTTGCAATAACCAAGTTGAGAGATGGTGACATCCCAAATACTTGATGGTAGGAGGGAGCTAGATAAGAGAAATAAATATGAGTGCTAATAACTGAAATTAACATTGAAGCAGAAAATAGAATTCCCGTACACCAAATATCGAGGTTCATATTACACTTGAGGTCAATGGTTGGCTAGCAAAATGTGAATATACAAAATAGAATCATCTAAATGTTTACAAAAGAGTCATCAGAGTGCAAGCATTATAAAGCACTCGTAATTATCCAAATGATCCAAAAAGGGATCCAGACAAGCTTCGATCGGCAACACATCGAGCGTGTCATCATTTTAATCATCTGGAGGTGGGCACAGATTGGGGGTGAGTTCTATGTAAACTCATTAAGGAAAATAGTATTTAAATTATATTGCAAAGGTTTGAAAAGTAATTAACCTTTGAAGAGAAAACATGAGTTTCACAATAAAGTTGACTTACCTCGTGAGCTCCCATGGACGAGCACATTTTATGTATTTAGGAAAAATCATCATTTGACTTGCGAAAACAAGCAACCATAACAGTGCAGTCAAGACAGAGATAACATAGAACATATTACAAATAAGAAATCTAGCAACATCTACTAAAACAAGGTTCACATTAAAAACACCATCATTATTTAATCTCAACTATATATGTGTTTTTTATTAAACTGATTTTCGTGCGAAACCGTTCTGACACATATCTATTGAGGGCAGAGCAGATTCACAACTACCTCTGTCAATGACCAACTCATTTTATTTTCCCCATTGAGGCCAGTTTATTTCCCATTTTGGGACAGATTTATAACTTTTTGAGGACAGTTCCATAATTTTCTAAGGAGAGCTCCATAACTTTTTAAGGTTAGTTCCATAACTTTCTGAGGTATAATCTATGAAAATGACCGTACTTCGCCACTGTGGCCCTACGTATCATTTCGTGAGTCTACTCTTGTCATAGGAAAACGTCGATCATTTACAGGGTGCGGGTCATTAGCATTTATTCAGAGAATGGAGAAATAGAAATCCCTCAGAGATAACAGTCTAATGGATTTTTATTCTTGTCTCTTTCATATTCAATATCCTTTTATGACTATTATATTTTTAGATCTATCACATATTTATAGCTATTTCACATGTGGAACCCGATGGGGCTCAACAACATACTCAGTCAAAAGCCCGTTATCTCTAGACTTAACCATAGGGGTATTCTTCAAAGCTAGAGCTCCTTAGAATAACCCTTTTGACATTACAGAAGGTAAGACAAATGGTCAATCCTATAAATCATCATCTTGTCATGTTTATCAAGATTAACAGTTTCGTAGATCTAAATAAACCACCCAACAAACATGAGCTAAAATAAATCACCAAACAAGTATGAGCCAATATCAACCACCAAAACAAACAAGAAAGTCCACTCTAACAAATCTTCTATTTTTGCCCAATTATTTAACTAAAAAGAGTACTTAGGAATGTAAGTAAAAATATTAAGAATTCCTTACCAGAATTGAGTTAACTTAGCCTTTTGGAAGCAAAAGAAAAAGCTTTTAAAAATTCCTCAAACAAGCTTGTGAAACTCTTACTCTTCTCATTCTTTCTCTCTCTAAAAATCTCTTCTCTTTTTCTCTCTAATTTGGTAGAATTTAAAGAAATAAAAATGGTGAAGAATGAATGGGAAGAACGGGGGCTTTCAAAGAGCATTGGAGGGCTAAATTTGAACAACTTAGTAAAAAATTTGAGAAGCCAAGTAGAGGCATGGTTGTGGGCCCCACACGGCAAGGAGCCATCTCACGTGACGGTTGGTCATGTCAGCTAAGAAAAAGTTAATGACAGTGGACACACAGGTGCGTCATGTCACAGATTGCGCATGGCCTACATGCAGGTGCAGCCATGCTTGCGCATAGTGCGCAGCCATGCAGGGTATTGTGCACGCACAATGTGCAGTGCGTGCGCATGCACGGGCCCGTACCTGTACGAACTAACCACGCACAGGGTTATGGTCTCGCGAGGGTAGGCTGCATGGATTTTTCTCATCTTCCATTGCACCGAATTTCTGATTCTTTCCATTTTCTTTGAAAACGTTGTAAAAATAAATTTTTAGAAAATGTATAAATTATTAATGTAATTCAAAATACCAGAAATTTTAATACTAGAAATTTTAAATACTAATGGGACTAAATTTATAAAGTTTGTTATCTCGTTTTATCACAAAAGTTTGGGGTGTTACATTTCTCCCACCTTATAAAAATTTGCTCCTTCAAATTTGAATAAGTTCCTAAAATAATTTGGGAAATTGTTTCCACATCTCTTCTTCCACTTCCTAAGTCGCCTCATTCGGAGTGTGATGTTGCCATAATACCTTGACCATGAGAATCCTCTTGTTATGCGGGACCTTCTTCAATTGATCGATGATCTCCATAGGACAGTCTTCATATGCCATATTTGTACTGAAAGGAACTATCAGGCACGGAATGATATGAGAAGGATCATGGTAATAATTTTTAAGCATGGAGACATGGAAAATATCGTGTAAAGCTGCATACTCTAGGGTCAATGCAAGGCGGTATGCCACAAGGCCTACATGTTCCACAATCTCAAAAGGTTTGACGTAGCTAGGATTCAGCTTTCTTCTCTTTCTGAACAACATTCTTCCTTTGTGGAAAGACCTTAAGGAAAACATGGCCACCAACGACAAACTCCAAAGGCCTTTATCAATTATCTGCATAGCTCTTCTAGTGACTTTGGGTAGTGATGAGGTGTTTTTGAATGATGTCGACCTTTTTTATGGTCTCCTAGACATAATCCGACACAGGAAAATGCATGTTCCCAACTTCATCACAGCAAATTGGAGATCAGCAAGGCCTACCATAGAGAGCCTCAAATGGAGCCATATCAATACTGGTCCCAACTACCACCAAAGTCCAAAATGCAGGCGCATAACATGTCCTCCAAGTGTTTGAATGGTTTACTTTAACTGCCCATCAGTTTGTGGGTGATCAGAAATATTAAAATACAGGTCGGTATCAAGGGCCGTTTGAAAACTTTTCCAAAAGTGAAAAGTAAAATGAGGATCTCGGTCAGATACCATGGAAGCAGGGACACCATAGAGTCAAACGATCTCCTCAACATACAGCTGGGTTAACTTCGTGATGGTGTCGGTGGTCTTAATTGTGAGAAAGTAGAAGGACTTGGTTATCTGTCCACAATGAACCAAATGGCATCTCAGTTTGCACTAATTCTTGGCAAATCCGTGATGAAGTCCATAGTCACGTGCTCTTATTTTCATTCGGGGATGGGGAGACTTTGCAAAAGACTACTAGATCTCTAATTCTCAGCCTTGATCTTTTGATACGTGAGACATTGAGAGACATGATCAACTCCTTTTTCATTCCAAGCCCCCAGTAACAGTGCTTTAGGTCTTGATACATCTCAGTACTAACTGGGTAGATGAACAACTTGGATATATGAGGCTCTTTTACCAACTTGAGATTGGGATCATTTGGTACCTATATCCAACCTTGGAATCTGTACAACCCATCATTGGTCCTTCTGAAATCGGGAGCCTCCTTAGAGGTAAATTTATCGATGTGCTTCAAAATCTCCTGATCCATTGCTTGAACTTCCCGGATTCTCACAGGAATAGTGGGTTGGATCCAGATCTGGGAAAGGTATGCACCATTATCGTAATGATTCAAATAGATGTCTTGAATTGTCTTGAGCATTCTCCAGTTAGAAACTAATATCTAGACCAACATGGCCAACTCCTTTCGATTAAGGGCATTGGTGACTACATTATCCTTATCAAGATAGTATAGGATATTACAGTCATAATCTTTCAAAAGATCAATCCAACGCCTCTGTCTCATGTTCGCTCTTTATGGAAAAGTAGGTATTTCAAAATTTTATGATCAGTGTAGATTTCAAAAGTCTGGTCATATAGATAGTGATGTCATATCTCTAAAGCAAAAACAATGGTGGCGAGTTCAAGGTCTAGTGTGGGGTAATTATGCTCATGTGATTTTAGTTGCCTGAAACCATAAGCCACTACCTAACCATGTTGCATGAGTACACATCTCATACCAACATGATATGCATCGTAGAAAACTTAGAACTGCCGAGCATCATCAGGGAGGATCAACATTGGAGCAGTGGTGAGTTGACACTTGAGTTCACCAAAGTTTTCCACACACTCTTCATCCCAACTGAAAGTTATTCCCTTCCTAGTGACCTTAGTTAAGGGAGTGGCAAAACAAAAAAAAAAATCTTTAATAAATCATTGATAATATCTTGCTAATCCTAGAAAGCTATGAATTTCTATGATGTTGTTCGGTTGGCTCTAAATAATAAAAGCCTCGACCTTAGAAGGATCCACAGAAATTTCCTCACCAGAAACTACGTGACCGAGGAAAGAAACTCGATCTAACCAAAAAGAATATTTATTTAGTTTGGCGTAAGGGTTCTTGGAGTATATTATAATGTCATCAATGAAGACGATGACATATTGATCAAGTACATGCTTAAAAACCTGGTTCATGAGATCCATGAAGGTGGTGGGGGTATTAATAAACCCAAATGGCATGATGCTAAACTCGAATTGGCTGTATCTATAGCAAAACATCATTTCCATAATATCCTCAGCCTTAACGCTCAATAGGTGGTAGCCTGACCTGAGATTAATTTTGGAGAAGACAAATGCTCCTTGTAATTGGTCAAACAGGTTGTCAATATGGGGTAAAGGGTACTTACTCTTAATGGTGACTTGATTTAGCTCCCGATAATTGACACAAAGTCGAAGAGTCCTATCCTACTTCTTCGTTAACAACACAGGAGCTCCCCAAGGGGAATGACATGATCTGATAAACTTTTTCTTCTTCAAGGCTGTAATTTGTCATCTTAACTCTACAAGTTTTGCTTGTCCCATCTAGTATGTGGGCTTTAAGATAGGTTGTGCTCAAGGGCCTAAGTCGATCGAGAATTTGATTTCTCGTCGAGGAGGTAAACCTGATAATTCCACTGGAAAAACATCCAAAAAGTTACAGACAACCGGGATTTGTCTGAACTGATGGCCTAGAATCCATTCGACTATGCATCACATAGGTTAGGAAGAGGTAAGAAGAATTTTAAAATAGTCCTATTTATTTACAGTCATATATTTATCCAGTCAAAGAATTAAAACAAGAACTTTTCATTAAGGTTTTAAAATAGTTTCCTTTTTGGTGAATACAAGGTTATAATTTTATCCTCACTGTCTATAATGGCTTGGTAGTTTTCTAACCAATCCACTCCTAAAATGATATTGAATCTAGAAAAGTTAAGAAGTTTTACGTCCATGGCTAATTCTTTACCTAAAGCATTTACCCTATTATTTTTATAAACAAGATGTGCTTCTAAAAGTCCTTTAGAGGGTGTTTCTATTACTAAGATTTGTCCAAATGGTTTTGGTTTAATTGCTACATTCCTGCCAAAGTTATAAGACACAAACGAATAAGTAGTGCCAATATCAATCAAGGCATGAGCGGTAGAGTTGGAAAGAGAAAGTGTACCCTAAATGATAGTTGGTGTAGTAATGGCGTTGGGCTCATCAAAATGGTAAACTCTCCCTTGCGTGTCTGGCTTTACAATGTCCTGGAGCCTCTAGGGACAATCCCTTACAAAAAGATAAACTCTCACTTATAGCAGAAGTTGTTCAACCAATGGTAGGGTTGGTCACCATGTTCCCATCCGCAGTGTCGACATGGTTGGCCAAACTAAAAGGGCTTTGTCAGAGGTGGGAGTAAGGCAGGTTAGGTGCAGGGTAGGGTTTCTTATTAGTATGTTTAGAGCCAAGGTCGGTTATCCTTCTCTTTGGTTGCAGCTGAGCACAAATATTAGTGATGAACTAATGTCAGGTTGATATTAGGATTTCAGCTAAAATAGCATGTTCAAGAGCTTTGGCATAGGTGCTGGGCTTTATCAAGGCAATGTAGTAAAAAATATTCGCTCTAAGACCTTTCAAGAATTTTTTAGCCTTTCAGTTTTAAATGGTAACCATTATGGGGGCGAATTGGGATAGTTGAAAGAACCTAGTGGCATAGTGGCTAACTGCCATACCTTCTTGGCATAGGTCCTGAAATTCCTCCTCTTTCTTCTCCTAAATATATACCAGGATGAAATTCTCATGAAAGACATCCATAAAAATATCCCAGGTAGTAGGAGTGAGCAATATATCCTTCTTAAGTTGCCACCAATGCTTGACTTCTCCAGTACACATAAAAGTAGCTAAGGGGTCCATATGTCCCTTAGTTAGGTCTAAAACAAAGAAAAGTTTTTCGATTTACATAATCCAAACTTCTGTGGCTAGGGGGTTGGGTCCACTATTAAAGGAAAGAGGGCTCAACCTCTTAAAGTCATAAATATTTTGGGAAATGATCCTTTCTACATGACGAAAGTCATTGGTAGGAGATAGCTAATTCTGGTTTTGACCAACAGTAGCGGTCAAACCCTAGATGGCTCGAAATAATTTAGTCAACTTAGTCTGGGTGAAAGTATCCTGGGACTCAGAGCATTCTATAGATGGTCTGTCTTGAGTCATTAATTTTACAAAAGAGAGACAATCAAACTTAATGATTAGATAGAAAAGGTCAGTTCTAATTCTAAGAATTTTTCTAAGGTTTTCCCTAAGTCTACTCTATAGGCCTCAGTATAAGGGATTCTTCTAAGAACCATGCTCTGATACTATTTGTGGCATCCCAAATACCTGATGGTAAGAGGGAGGCAAATAATAGAAACAAATACAAGTGCTAATAATGGAATTAACATTGAAGCAGAAAGTAGAATTTTCCTACATCAAATATCAAGGTTCATATTACACTTAAGGACAATGGTTGGCTACAAAAATGTAAATATACAAAATAGAGTCATCTAATTGTTTAAAAAAGATTCATTAGAGCACAAGCATTATAAAGCACTCGTAATTATCTTAAGGATCCGAAAAGGGATCTAAACAAGCTTCGATGGGCAATACATCGAGCGTGTCATCATTCTCATCATATGGAGGTGGGCAAGCATTGGGGGTGAGTTCCATGTAAACTCAGTAAGAAAAATAGTATTTAAACTACATTGCTAAAGTTTGAAAAGTAATTAACTTTTAAAGAAAAAACACGAGTTTCATGACAAAGTTGGCTTACCTCGTGAGCGCCCACAGACGAGCACATTTTAAGTACTTAGGGAAAGTCATAATTTGACTTGCGAAAATAGGTAACCATAACAATGTAGTAAGGAGAGAGATAACATAGAACGTATTATAAAAAAGAAATCTAGCAGCATCTACTAAAATAAGGTTCACACTAAAACACCACCATTATTTAATCTCAACTATATCTATGTTTTTTAATAAGTCTTTTATTGATGTTCACACAAACTCATTCTGACACATATCTAATGAGGGCAGAGGGGATTCCCAACCACCACTATGAAAGACCAAATCATTTTATTTTCTCCATTGGTGCCAATTTATTTCCCATTTTAGGACAATTCCATAACTTCCTAATAATAGTTCCATAACTTTCTAAGATCAGTTCCATAACTTTCTAAGATATAATTTATGACCACGAACGTACTTTACCATCATGGTCCTACATATCATTTTGTGAGTCCAATTTCATCAGAGAAAAATGTGAATCATTCATAGGGAGCGGATCACCAACATATATTCAGAAGAGGGAGAAACATAAATTCCTCATAGATAATAGTCTAACAGATTTTCATTCTTTTCTCTTTCTTATTCAGTATCATTTTTTGGTCATCAAGTTTTTAGATCTATCATAGATTTACAATTATTTCACATGCAGAACTCGATGGGTTTCATCAACATACTCGGCTAAAAGCCTGTTATCTCCGAACTTGACCATCGGGGTATTCCTTGAAGCTGAAGCTCCTTATATTTATCATTACCAAAGGTAAGACAAAAGGCCAATCTCGCAAATCGTCATCCTGTCATATTTATCAAGATTAACAGTTTCGTAGATCTAAATAAACCACCCAACAAGCATAAGCTTAAGTAAATAACCAAACAAGCATGAGCCAATATAAATCACCAAAACAAATGGGAAAGTCCACTCCAACAAATCTTTCATTTTTGCCCAATTATTTAATTAAAAAGAGCACTTAGGAATGTAAGTAAAAATAGTAAGAATTCCTTACTAGAATCGAGTCGACTTAGCCTTTCAAAAGTGAAGGAAATATCTTTTAGAAATTCCTCAAACAAGCTTACAAAACTCTTACTCTTCTCCTTTTTTCTCTCTCTAAAATTTCCTTTCTTTCCTTCTCTAAATTGGTAGAATTTGAAGAAATGGAAATGGTGAAGAATGAAGGACAAGAGGGGGTTTTAAAGAGAATTGGAGGGCTGGATTTGTGCCACTTAGCAAAAATCTGAGAAGCCAAGTAAAGGCATGGTCGTGGGACCTACACGGCAAGGAGTCGTTCGACGTGACGACTAATCACATCAGCTAAAAGAAAATTATTGCCAGCGGCCACGCAGGTACATTAAATCGGGAACTGTGCACGCACAGTGCGCGGTATGCGGGCATGGCCTGCATGCAGGTGTGGCCTTCTTGCACACAGTCACGCACAGTGCACAACATGTGTATGTGTGTGTGCTTGTGTGGGCTGATCACATGTGGTGCTATGGTCTTGCAAGGGGGGGTTGCGAGGACTTTTCCTACCTTTCGTTGTGTCAAATTTTAGATTCTTTCTGTTTTCTCTGAAAATGTTGCAAAAACAATTTTTTGAAAAATGAACAAATTATTAACGTAATTCAAAATGTTGAAAATTTTAAGTACTAATGGGACTCAATTCACAAAGTTTGTTATCTCATTTTATCACAAAATTTTGTGGTGTTACAGGGACAGCCTTTGCAATGGTCAATGATCATTTTTAATAATGACCATTATAAAGTCTATAGGAGAAATACGCACAAAACATCTCCTAATGCCACTTACAATGGTCGTGTGTCTTTGCAACAAATGTCATAACAAATGTTGTTGTATAACTATGTGAAACTTGAGCACAAATATGTGGCATATTTTGCAATGAGACTTTATGATTATTTTAGCTATGGTTCTTTTTAAATAATTGCTAATACCAAATGTGAGGAAATTATGAGAGAAAGTGGAACTTCAAACGATGATTTTAGTGATGATTTTCTAATCTGTAACTATTTTCTTGCCAAAAATTTAGGTAGAATAAACGGTGGATCTAATGATGGATTTAGTGATATTTTCTCAAAAGTATCCCTTATTTTTTGGTAGGAAAATTTTGAAGAAAAAATGTCAAATAGCAGTGGTTTAAGTGATGACTTTTAAAAGCCATTACTGAAAATGGTATAGGTCATTGCAAAAGCTATTTCTAGCCATTTATTCTGTAAAGGGCCAACATCTTCTTCCCTCATTGTTTCAATTTTTTTCTTTTAAAAAAATCTCTCCCTTTTAAAACCTCTAGAAAACATCATAATCTTCCATTTCTTCAATAAGTTCTACCATTCAACAACAAATTGGAGACTACAATATTTTTCTTCTCTATTTCATATTTTTTCATTATTTTTGCTTTTCTTTTTGAATGAAATGTTAGATATTCTTTTTCATTGTTCTCTTAACGTTGTACTTTCTTGTTTAGTTTATGCTGGTTGTTGCTTGTTTTTATGCATAAATTTATGATAATTTTCATTTGATGTTGATAATTATGGAATATAGGATAAAATAATCTTCTGCCATATCATTTATATTCATGAAATATTAGTGAAATGGGGAAATTGTTTGTTTTTTATATTACCATTAAAATTTAGTTTAATTTATTTAGTTGTAGCACTTAATTTGTGCTTATAAGATAATCTTATTTAATTACATACAATAAAATATAATAAATTATTTAAATAATTAATGAAGTGGTAAAAGTATATGTTTGTTTTTGTTCATAAATTTATGAAACCCCTGAACCTATATGTATTTAAATTTCCATTTTTTAAAAAAATTTGTATAATTTTCTATGTGTTTATTTTTAAATCTTAACTTTAATCAGGTATATATATATTTGTATTAGAAAATAAATTTAAGGAAAATATAAAAAAATAAAAGAAATTTAAAAAAGAAAAGGAAAAACACCTGCAGGCAACCAGCGGAACTGCCCCACAGATAAAGGTGGTTGCACCCACGTGTCAGGCCTGCTGGCCACACGTGGTGAACAATGGCCGAGTGTGACTGGCCACTATCCCGAATTGCCACGCCTTGCCATGTGGCACGAGGGCAGTCGATGCCCATCACACTAGTCGGCCATAAGGCCAATCAATGGTGGAGAATGGATGTCTATGATCTAACGGATCGCATGTATCCTTTTAGTTTTAAAAAAGCCGATCGACCCTCTTTCTCTCCCATTTCTTCTCCTTCTTCATTTCTACAATCTAAGAGAGAGACTCAAGAACGAAACTAGGAGACCACTGCACCCCGTTCTTCTCCACCGTAGTAAAACTAATTGCGTTTTGCTTTCCACATTAACACAGTGAGTTTTTTTCTTCCCTCACCGGTCTTGTTTTTCCCTTCAGGTGTCAAACAGCTCACCCGTGAAGTTTTATATTCTTCTTTTTTCTTATTTTTGCATAACCTTCTTTGCAACACTGTCGCACTCGTTACTGTAGCGAGCTTTCCCCTTTGAACAACCACAAACAACCTCTTATTTTCATAGACCCAAGGACTCTTCAGTAGGGCAAGGGATTTAGCATTTCTCTACATGCTTTAAATGCATGTTTTTTATGATTTTGAAAACCTTTAAAATGTTTAAATTAGGTTTTGCATGTTGCTTTTCAAATGCACGATGCTTCATTGATGTTTGCTGATTTTGTGAAAGTATGATATAATATTTTATGTATGTTGATGATTCGATGATTCTGGATGTTTGACTTTGATTTTGAGTTGATATGAAAGGAAACACATGAGTGAAATAGCACAAGTAGATCAAGTTGGTGAGGGCACGACTGTGCCGAGGCATGTGCGTAGAGATGCATGCATGTGCATGCATGTGCGTGTGCACAGGTCTATAAAACATGCCAGCATGTCGAGAGACTCGCATGCATGTGTTCGTGCCACGCGACTAAGTGTTCACGGCACTATATGCAAGAAGGGCCTATCCTAACAGGCCAAATGGCCAGGACAGCTTGCCCGTGGCATTTACATTTACAGCTTGCCAAGCAATTGGGCTTGCTTGGCACACTCGAGTGCAAGCATGCTAATTAGGCCTAGGTTTGAGTCCTCAGCCTCACTATCAAGGTGATAACTAAGAGGGTTTTCTAAAAAAAGCATCGACCCAAAAAGAAAATCAGATTACCTAGTTGTTTAAGGACGCTAACAGTTTGGGTTTTTGGGCCTAGGTTAGGCCTTGGTGGGCCAAGGTTTTTAGGGATCCAAATGAATCCGGGTTTGATTCAGGTTTGGCCCTTATGGGCCAGGTTAATTTAATGGACTTTAACTTATCCAGGTAAGTCAGATGGGCCCTCAGTTGGGCTGGGTCAGTCTATAGGTCGTGTCGGTTATGGATCCTCACCGAGTCTGGGGTCGAGTTAGGTAAACAGATCCATTTTAGATCTGGGTTTAGGTCAACGGGTCTTTATCGAACCTAGCTTAGGTCAACAGACCCCTTTTAGGTCTGGGTTTTGGTCAAACATGTCCTCTCTAGATCCAGGTCGGTTTAGGAGTCCTTATTGGTCTACGATAGTTTGAAGGATCCCCCTCAGGTCTAATTTGATTTTGTGGGCTAGGTTTGTCTAAAAAGCCCTCTAGGTTTAGGTAAAAGGGTTCCACGAAGCCCGAATTGGTTTGAAATCTAATTATTTTGAATTTTGTTATTGAACTAATATCCTATGTCTGTCTAATAATGAAATAAATAATTAAAATTTATTCGCCATTATCACTTAGGGATTATCTGATCTGACCATTACCGACTGTTGGTGAACCACTTCTTGTGAATGGTATTAGTGTTCCTTATGTTGAGAGCGGATCACGACTGATTGTAGGGACCACAATGCGCCGTAATTCAATAGTCATAGAATATGGATTGATAAATTGCACTGTATTATACTGTTTCCCGTTCACAGTGGCAGTTGGGAATCTCCTCTGCCCTCAGTTGATATAGGCTTTAACAACTTCGCCTCATCAGAGGGTACGCCGTCATCCACTGGGAACGATCTTTCTACGTCTTTCCAGATCAGATAGGGGAGGGAAAAACAGATACCCTGAAGGGAAAGGGGAACAAATACCCCTCAGAGATAAAAAGTCTAACGAGACACTTGATATAATATGCATGTCAATATAAATACTCTTCGGACCATATAGGCTTCATTCCACTTTTTGCTTTTTCGTTTCTTTTATACTTTTAACTTTCACCTATTACATATTATATTTATTATATACAAAATCATCAAGTGTCTGCAATTCACATAGCATACTTGAAAATAAGAACAATTTAACTCATCTGAACACAGAGACATACAAAACGGCAAAATAACAATCATATTAAATTAGTTTATCTAAAAATACTCTTTAAGACGTCAAAAGAAATACTAGATTCCTTACCAAAACTTTAATGTTTTCTCCTTCACCATTCTCTTTCTTTCTTTTATTCTCTCTCTATACTACTATCTCTCTCTCTCTCTCTCTCTCTAAACCTTTGAAAAATGGAGGAATAGAAGTGTGGAAAGGAAGGGAAGAGGGAGGGCAATTTATAGAGTTTTGGAACCGTAGGATTCGTGCCAAGTGGCGAAATCTGGTGAAGAAAGAGGAGAAAAAGATGTTTGGCATGAAAAACGAGGGAGGAGGGCCTCCTCCACCAGCGGCGGCAACGTGCCACCTAAAGTAGCGCTGACACACTACCCGAAGTCACAGTGCCTCGATCGGCGCACTATAAACTAGCCTACAGGCGTACAGGCCTCCTACCATGCGTGCAAGGGCTAGTCTGCGCACACAAGGCTCAAGTGCTAGGGCACCGCACGTGCAAGCCCCAAGCGCATGGGCATATCCATGCAGCAAATGGTGCACGCACAATGTGTGGCGCCTATTCTTGAGTGAGGTGATACGCAAACGACTAGCCTGCACATGACAGGATGCACACAAGTCCTGACCTCGCACCATGCGCGTTGTGCGCACAGGGCCCAGCACTTGCGCGAGCAACCAAACTCCTCGCGAGATTTTTCTTGTGGGATTTTCTTCCTGATTCATCTTTTTTCGATTTTTTTCTCAATTTTCATGTTTTATTTAAATGAGTTAGAATAAAATTATTTAAAATAAAATAAAATAAAAATCAACCAAAATTATGAATTACGATAAATATTAAGCAACATAAATTAATTAAGTTTAACGCGGTCAAAGGCCCGAATAAATAATATTTTCAAATCATTTTAGCATAGCGATGGGCGGGGTGTTACAAATACTATATATAGAGTACTAAATTAATTTATAAGTTAATTTATTTAAAACATTAAATATAATTTCAAAACAAAATAATAAGAATAACACAAAGTAAATTATATTGTTTACCAAAAGATAAATTTTGGCTAAAATAATATTTGGTTATTGTACTATTAACTTTTGTTTAAATTAGTCCTTACCTTGACTTAATTAGTGCTTATACTTTTTGTTTTAAAAAAATGATTTAGACCCTTCTCATTATATCATTGATGCATAACTTAGGACCAATAAATGTGATCAAAAATTCCAACACACAATGTAGCACAAAAACTTAATACCCAAACAAATTCTTCCTACTTAACCCACAATCAACTTGCAACTGAGAATTAAGGTAACTGGAAAAAAAAATAAGAACTGATAAAACGCCACAAGAGTTACCTTCATAAATAGAATCAATTCTTCACTCAACGAGAATATTGAAGATAACTTCCCCAAAGAGCACTTGAAAGTGGGCACTTACTAAAGCAAAAGCTTTAATTATTTTATTAAACTTTAACTTGAATGAATACAACCAAATAGTGAAACCTATTTATAGTGGTCGCCAAGATTATTATAATAAAACTTAAATTCTACAATCTAGTAAAGAAATCTCAAATTTTTATCCAAGAAAATAATAAAATAAAGAATTTTAAGTAACATAAATTAAGACTTTTATTTCTTGGATGGATGCTAGAATATTTAAGGATTGTGTCGACTCTATCTTGAAATGTCATGCTTGGTTTAGACTCTTTTAATTTAATGATTTTCAACCTTCAAGATAAAATGGGATCCATTCTTGACCTTGAAGGATAAAGATTGTTATCCTTGATTTAATTGGAATAAAAATCTGTCCATGGAGTGTAGGAGAGTGTTATCCCGGTCATGACTTGTAGTGATAGGATTCTTCATCTTTTATCTTGGCAAAGACTTTAAATTGATGAAAAATCTTATTTTTAATGATGTAGAACTCTTGAAATCAACTATACTTGATAGGATAACGATTCTTGAATCGTTAAGAGACTTACTTGAAATTGAACTCCACATCTTGATGAAAATAATGTATGGAAAAGATTGTACCCAAGTGGGCAGCTTGGAGGACTTGAATCTCGGCTAAATTTTGTACGATAAAATAATTTATTTTCATATATTAGATATTCTTCCATCTTGTCTAGGATTCTCCATAAGTAAGTGGTTAACTTCCACTTGAAAAAGGAATAGGAAAATGCGAGTCCAATAGATTAAGGACTCATATTAATAACCAATTGTGTGTGATATTTTAGGATATTTGTTGAGGAAATTCCTATGTTTGTAGGACTCCTTTTTGGATGAATTATCATGAGTAAATATGTTATCATTATAAGACAAGAATTCTTGATCCTCTATGTGTTTAATATCCCTTAAAATTCTATCTAAGCTCTCCATGATAAGAGTAGCAAATGATAATGAGATTTCTTGGTCAAGAGTATGAGATTTTGATGACTCTTGATGCTTAGCATGTGAATAATTATTTGGTCGAGTGTCCTTAAGCTTTAAGACACCATGAGACTTATGAGCTTCTATGTAAGCTCCCACATTACCATAAATTCCCATATGATTTTCCATGTGAGTTTGACTTATGTATTGGTTATGGGATCTTATGTAACTTAGTGTAAGTTGTCTCCTAACCCCCCTCCCTTTGCTTGTATCATCCCCCCTTCTTTAAAAGTTTCATCCTCGAATCTAGACCTTCTCTGCCTCCTATAAGAAAGCCACACCACTAGACAAACAAAGGTTATCATTAACTTTATTCTCTCCCCCAACATCAATTTTCCTTTTTCCGGTGGCATAATCTTTTTATTCTCCCGCACATTAATTTTTTTCTCTCCCACGACATTATTTTTTTATTCTCTCGCGACATCAATTTTCTCTTCGCCATAACATTTTTCTCCTTTTCTCTTATGGCATTATTCCCTTTTTCTCTCGTGACTTCTTTTCCTTTTTTAAGTGATTTCTTGATCCTTAGTTGATATTTTACCTCTTCTTTAGGTGATGAAGGAGTAAGAATAAATCTTTGACCATTCAACACAAAAGAATAGTGATTTTTAAAGCTATTATGGATTGGACACTTATTTTTTTTCTTTCCATAGTTGCCCAAGTAATAGATGACTAGTATGCATGGACAAAATATCACAAAAAACTTCGTCAATGTATCGACCAATAGTAAAGAAACCAATACATGTTTGGACACTTCCACTTCCCTCATTTCTGCGGTAATTGTAACTTGTGAGGATAATGATGTGTTGTGTATGGCAAGTCCAACTTGACAACCATAATAGGACAAACCGCATTGGTGTAACTACCCTCATCAATTCGTAGGGTACACATATTTTTACTCAAAGAACAATGGGTATGGAAACTTTCTTGCTTATTTTTCTTTGGATCAAATCCTCTCTCCTTTATGTTATCACATGAATTGTCTCATCCTCTTGGATTCAACTTTTGGATTTTGATGAAGTAGGAGATCTTTTCCTTACTTCTGCCCAATTAAGCTCTTTAAACCTTCTTTGGAACTTTTCCATATAACGCTTTATATTAATCACTTCATGACGATCAACCCGCTAAAATCGCACCTAAACCAAAGGAGTACAAGAAGCGAGCAAGTATAAATGAGCTTCTAGGAAATGAAAAAAAGTAATTGCGAGGTAACAATACTCCAAGCTATTCTATTTCTAACTAAGCATCAAACAGTGAGGCCGAATCCATCGGACACAGTCCCCTGCCTAGGAAGAAACAACACCAAAAGGTGCAAAAAACCTTAAGGGTAATGGGCCTAACTGCAAAGGAATGACTCAGCCCAAAAATCCTAGCCCACAAAGAAAGCCCGAATGTAGTTTGGGTTTGGGAACCCCATAGGGTACACATGTGTTGCAATGCACATACAGGATACTTACCCCACTCATCTGCCGATGTTCCAAGGTCTCACGCTGAAGCAGCCAAGGCAACTTTATACTCTGCAAGAGAACTGAAGACATGCAAATTTCTTGACCCAGAGACCTGGAGGCCCATACGTAAGCAAGAAGACCCACACGTGCGCTGAACATGTGGCTTAACCTGCATGGCCCATGAACATGAACACGTGCCCGCAAAGACCACATGCATGAGCGCCTGGGAGGGCCCACACATGCAGCCTTATAGGCCTGTGTTGAACCAACCACGGGCGTGCAAGCCCAAGGGGCCGAACACGTGAACCCCGCACGGACGAGCCCACAAATGGTCCAGCCCACCCAAGCCCCTAGCCTGCAATTCCTGCGGGCCTTTTCCTGCGTAGCCCTTGCTGACCGGCCGACTCGGCCCATCTAGGTAGCCCAAACCCGACCAGCCCCATTTTTCCTTTTTAAATATTTAAATTATTTTAAATTTTAAAAGGCTTTAGGACCCACTTTTTAATTACCCATGCTTTAAATTTAAAATCCCACATGCCTAAATTAATTTCCACATGTTTTATATAGAATTCAAATTGGATAAATATTAGCATATTTTAATTAATATTTTTTGTAAGTTTATCCCTTAAGATTATTTAATTAATTTATGATAGAATAAATATTTTATTATGTATTTATCGTAGATTAAAGTAGAATTTTATCTAGGGTATTATTTTATTAAATTATTTCAAGATTTTATACTCATCGAGATTGCTTGGGAAATGCTATAAATAGACCTTTACCTCTAAGATGTAATAACAACCTTTCATAATCAATTTGAGAGAATTCATTAGAGTTTCGGTTTTTCTTCTTTTAGTATTTTGGCTAAAATTTGCTTCTTCAATTTCTTTGGAAAGCAGGAGTCTTCAAAAGTCTTATTGAGGCTAGAAGCGAGGATCAACTTATTGTTAAGTCTGTGGCATTTTTTCTTTCCTTATTTATTTTTTCTAATCTTTGTTTTTTTCATTCCTTTTAGGATTATAGATTCAATTAAATGGAGTTGTTTATTCTAGGTGGTTATAATTTCGATATTGCACAGGTTGAGTGAGTTTCAGGAGTTGATTCGATCCTCCTCATACCATCCCGTGTCATCTAGTATCAGAGCTTTGGCTCCTAGAAACCTAAATCTATCTTTATTTGCTTTAGCATTTTGTTCTTAAATTATTATTCAAATTTATTTGATTGTTAATTCGTATTGCATCCTACTTGAATTCATATCTATCTGTTCAATTCAAAAAAATTCGTGTTATTATTCAAAAAACATTATATATCAAAAATACCCCAGTTGCACCCCCATAAGGCCATTGGCACATTGTTTGCATTTTACATCACAAAAGCAGAATAGCCACCTAATTGGTGACTAGAAATCCTTTAAGAAATCATAGGCAAACTATGTTGCCTAACTAGTGTGAGTGAAAACTTTTGCTTTCATCCCGCACACTATCCACATTTAATTTTCTAATTGCGTTTCTGTAATCTATGTCAAAGTTACATAAAGAAACTTGACTGGTCATAGAGTGTAGCCAACAAATTGGGAGTAGTATAGAAAGATATACATGCCGATTATATCCATCGGGACTGATCTGATCTCTATGCATCAGTCTGAAGTATCATTCTTTGTGATCTACGTTTCGTTCTTTTATTTTATGCTTATTCCATTGCATAATTAAGTGACTAATTGTTACTAGTTGCTTAACACACAAAGGGGCACACCATTCTTTTTTCTGTGTGCTTGTTCTTGATCTTCAGAAAAATCATAATCCTTAAGGGTTCCTTACTGTGTCATACGGACTAATATAAAGACCCGATTCAAGTGATTCTGATTTTGAATGCTCAACTCGACAAACAAAGCTGTCAATCGAGGGGTTGCGAGGTAAACACAAGTGAAGGCGAGGGAGAGATATTGTTTTCATTAACTCTTGTATTTGCAGGAACTCCACAATGTCTCACTAAAGCACCAACAGTCGACTAGCCACCTTAGAAGAAAGAGTCATGGACATTCTCACCCAGTTAAGTGTCTAATTAGGAAACATGGTTGCCCATATGGATTATCAGGAATGAGGCAAGCATCTAAGTCATGCTCGATGCCAAATAGTGTGGTGACGATGTTGGTGATAGACAGGGAGGCCGTCACGAAGAGGCAAACGGAGGGCCCTTGACTTCAAGTTCCAGATACCAACCTTTTAAGGGAAGAATAACCCTAAAGCCTACCTCGAGTGGGAATGGAAGGTCGATTGCATTTTTAACTACCATAACTGTAGTGAAGAGAAAAAGCTCAAGTTGGCCACCTTTGAGTTTACCGATTTTGCCCCAGTATGGTGGGATCAATTAGCTCTTCCTGGGAACGGGATGGAGATTTGTCGATCACCACATGGCAAGAATTGAGATCCATCATGAGGAAGCAGTTTGAGTCAGCCTATTTTGACAGGGATATGAACTTGAGATTGTAATGCATAACCTAGGGTTCTAAGTCAGTGGAAGAGTAAAAAAAATGAGATAACCATGATTAGGGCCCGAGTTGAAGAACGGATGGAAGCCGCCATGGCTCGATTCTTAGAGGGTCTAAACAAGGATATCGCCAATATCCTTGAACTCCAAGATTATCGAGCTGGACGAGATGGTGAACAAGGCCGCCAAGATTGAAAGGAAATTGAAGAGTAGAAGAACTAATCGGGCATATGTTAGTAACGCTCCTTAGGGAAACTAAAGATGGACTCGAAGGGATGAAGGTAAGAAAGTGGACGACAATAAGGGAAAACAACTCGCTGGTAATGCAACAGTTAATCCTAAGGCACCAGCCACCCACCAGAGCACTGTTAAATGTTTCAAGTGCTTAAGAGTGGGGCATATTGCATCCTAATGTCCTAATCAGCATGCTATGATTATCTGAGATGATAGAGATATTGTCATTGACCACGAAAGCAGTGGTGAGTGGGAAGATCTACCGCTAGTGGACGCAGAGAGTATAGCTCGACCAGTACAAGGAGATGTGTTTGTGGCTCATTGAGTCCTAAACATATAGGTTAAGCCTGAAGGCGACAATCAGAGGGAGACTATTTTTCACTCCATGTACCTGATCAACAAAAAAGTCTGTAGTGTGATAGTTGACGGAAGTAGTTGTGCTAACGTTATTAGTACCTTGTTGGTGGATTGGGTAAGGTGGAGGTGCAAATAGCACCCTATTCCCTATAAGTTACACTGATTAGATGATAACAAAGAGATTAACATCACCCAGCAGGTATGTGTCCCATTCTCTATTGGTGACTACACGAATGAAATATTGTGCGATGTAGTTCCCATGCAAGCAGGACACCTGTTGCTAAGAAGGCCCTAGCAATATGACTAAGATGTCAGCCATGCAGGTGAAAGGAATCATTATTCTATCCGAATGGGTAACCGCAACCATGTTTTAACAACTTTGTCAAGAAAAGACGTTTATGAAGATTAATTAAAGATTAAAAAGTCATACAAGGAGTTCACTAAGAAACAAGCAAAGAAGGACACCACTCTAGATCTGGACCAAAGTTGCTTCTTCATTCAAGAACGACCTAAGCACCCCACTGGATGTCTGGTAAATCCTTTGTCCTCATTGACCTTAGATGAAAAATTTATAGTTTCTGCAGATTCAAGGATGAATCCTATCATAAACGGGGGGATGAAGAATACCCACTAAAACTACACCTAAACTAGAGGAGTGTAAGAAGCGAGCAAGTATAGAGAAGCTTCCAAGAAATGAAAGAAAGCAATTGCGAGGTAATAATACTCAGAACTACTCTATTTTCGACCACGCATCAAACAGCATGGTCGAATCCATTAGACAAAGTCCCTGGCCTAAGAAGAAATGACATCAGAAGGCACTAAAAATTCGATGGGTAAAAGACCTTACTACTAAGGAACGGCTTGACCTGAAAATCCTGTCCCACGAAGAAAGCCCGAATAGTTTGGATTTAGGTACCCATAGGGTACACATGTGTTGCAATGCATGTACAAGATAATTGGCCCACTCATCCGTTAGTGTTCTAAGGTCCCATGGTTATGCAGCCAAGGCAACTTTATACTTCACAGGAGAATCGAAGACATGCAAATTTCTCGACATAGAGACCTAGAGGCCCATACACAAGCAAGAAGGCCCATATGTGCGTCGAGCATGCAGCCCAGCCCGCACAGCAAATGAACATGCACGTGTTCCCGCACAGACTGCACGCACAAGTGCCCAGGAGCACCCATGCACACGGCCCTCTAGGCCCACGCGAAACTGACCACACGTGCACAGGCCCAAGGGGCCAAACGCGCACACCCTGCATGGACAGGCCTGCGGACAATCAAACCGACCCAAGCCCATTAGCCCGCGACCCTCGCGCGGACCAGTCGGCCCAGCACATTCAGGTAGCCCAAACCCAGCCGGCCACTTCCCTATTTTCAAATATTTAAATTATTTTATTATTTTAAATTTTAAAAGGCTTTGAGACCCACTTTTTAATTACCCATGTTTTAAATTAAAAATTCTACTTGCCTAAATTAATTTTCACATGTGTTTTACATGAAATTCACATGGAATAAATATTAGCATATTTTAATTAATATTTTTTTTGTAAGTCTATCCTTTAGAATTATTTAATTTATTTATTTGGGATAGAATATTTATTTTATTATGTATTTGTCCTATATTAAGATAGAATTTTATTTAAGATTATTTTATTAAATTATCTCAATATTTTATACTCATCTAGATTGTCCGAAAAAGGGTATAAATAGACCTTTGCCCCTAGGATATAACAACAACCTTTGATAATCAATTTGAGAGAATTGTTGAGGGCTTCAGCTTTTCTTCTTTTAGTAGTTTTGCTAAAATTAGCTTTTTCAAGTTTTTCGAGAAGTAAGAGTCTTCAGAAATCTCGTTGAGCCAAGGAGTGGGGATCAACTTATCGGTAAGTTCGTGACATTTTTTCTTTCCTTCTTTATTTTCTCCAATCTTTGTTTTTGCATTCTTTTTATGATTGTAGATTCAATTAGAGGGAGGGGTTTATTCTAGGTAGTTATATTTTCGATATTGTATACATTGAGTGGGTTTTAGGAATTGATTTGATCCTCCCCATACCCTCCCTCGTCAGTTCACTAGGTAAAGGCATTGGGAGAAACTTGATAGAAAAGTTAGAAAATAACACTCATTCATGTGTTTCACTCTTGTATTTCACTCATTCTCTCAATCTTCTCACCTCAAGTTAAATACTAGAATTGAATTCTCTTGAATCAAGGTAATCAAGCTTTGTTTACGACACTTCAAGGAATCATAGGAAAAAAATTATAACATAATTCTAGATGCGATAGAAGTTAAACATGCAGATAAAGATGATGTGTGTTTATGTTTGATGTTAAGTAACTATGACACAATTAGCTACTTAGTAATGTAATATAACAAAAGCATAATGAAAAAGAAACTTAAAGTGCAAGAAAAGATTACCAGGGATATGATATTGTTTTTATTTTTTTTTTATTATATGATAAGTATGAATAAAAGAGTGGATGCAAGATATGCAAGCGAAAGAAGGATAAAAACTATGTAAAAATTATGCAAGATAGTAAGATCTATCTAAAGTCTAATCTCTGATATCAAATAGTGTAGAACCCGAGATCAACTAATGTGATCAAAAATTCCAACATACAATTTAGCACAAAAACGTAATCTCTATATAAATCCTCTTTACTTAATCCACAATCAACATGTGATTGAGAAATAAGCTTATTGGGAAAAAGAACAATAATTGATAAAATTCCACAAAAGTTACCTGTAACACCTCGAAAATCTTCATGATTAATTTGTAATGTAAACCCTTATTTATTTAAGACCTAAAGCTGTTTAAACTCTTTAATATCTCATATCTTAATTTTCAGACAAATACAGTATTTCGTATTTTAATCTCGTATTTTATTTGGTTTAATAATTATTGAAATTATTTATTTTAATTATCTCGTAGGCAAATTTTATTTTGAAAATTAAATAAAAATATTTTGGGGAAAAATAGAGAAAAAGGCGAAAAATCTTGTGGGAATGCCCACGGGAAATATCCCACCTGCGCGAGCTCTACGCGTCGTACGGGTGTGTGTGAGTGTGGCCAGCACAAGACGTGCACACTATGTGCACATCCCATCCGTGCAAGGCACAAGGTGCAATGTGTGTGCGTGACCCATCTCATGCAGACAGGTGCGCGGCTCCGCGTGCCCTGTGCACGCATCGTCCGTGCAGTAGGCCTGTGCACAGGAGGCCTATGCGTGGTAGGCCTACGCGTGGTAGGCCAGCACGCTGTAGGCCTGTACGCATAGCAGGCTGGGGCTGCGTGTGCTACCTCAAGCAGTGCATGCCGCCCCCTTTTACGCAGTACACTACTGGTTGGGTGGCATGTCGTTGTCGATTAGGCCACATGTCGTTGTTGTTTGGGCAGGGATGCCTCTGATTTTAATGCCACTGTCATATCGCGTAATCAAACTGCTGTCACATCTGTCCGTCGTCACATCTCTTCTTTCTCATTTATTTTCTCTCTCCTCATCGGATTTTGCCACTTGGCACAAATTCAACAATCTCCATATTCTAAATAGAAACCCTTCCTTTACCATTTTCTCATCACTTTCATTTCAATTCTTCCATCCTCCAAGAGCTTTAGAGAGAGAGGGAGAGGAGGAGAAGAAAAAAAGGCATAAGAAACATTAACGTTTCGGTAAAAAATTTAGTATTTACTTTTAAACATCCTAAGGAGTATTTCTAAATTAAAATTTACAAGATTAAATTAAATAATTGCATGATTTAATTTATATGCTTAAATGAAGTAATTTTGCGTGTTAAAGCATAATTTTAAGATTGTATATGAACTTATAAATTTGCATGTGTAATTAAAGTGATTTAATGCTTAAGAAAAACATTGATATATGATGTCAATGACAATGGAAAAATGATTAAGCATCAAATGATGTATAAACATGAGAAAAATATATTGCCATTAGTATGCATAATTCATTAAGTATTTTTGTTAGGCTTTTTATCTCTGAAGAATTTATGTTTCTCCCCCTATCTAGTCTGAAAAGACGTGAGAGGACCGTTCCCTGTGAATGATGGCGTACTCTATGATGAGAGTGGTGATGCGATATGATTGTAGGAGTCACTTTGACAAAGTATAGTCGTGGCCATAGTTAATATGTAGGACCACTGTATTTGGCAAGGTCATGGTCATAGAACATGTCATGGTTTGACAAGTCGTAAATGTGTTGTTGGTTTGGCAAGCTGCAAATTGTTGTTATAAATAAAATGAATTAGTCATTCTATATGGGGTCAGAATGACTTTGCGCGAAGAATAAAATGAAAGATAGTGCATATCGTGATTTGTTTGATTTTTTTTATTTTCAACATGACTGATTCGATTGACATGATATGACTATGACATGATGGATTTGAGGTTTTCTTTAATAAAATAACTTATTTTTATAATTTAATATAGAACCCTGACATGACTCTTGATGGTAAGTAATGATGTACTTTTAATTACTTTTAAAATCTTATGATATTATTTAAATATTATTTTCCTTATTGAGTATATGGAACTCACCCGTTTTCATGCCTCCCCTTCAGATGAGGAAGATAGCGAGGAACCGATCGCTGACCTACCTCTTGAAGTCTTTGAGGATCCTGTTAATCAATAAAATTTTATGACAGCAAGATTTGTCTTGCACTCTGATGAGTCCATTTACATAATAATAGAAGTGACCCTCTTTTGTATTTTGTTATTTTATATTTTGTCACCCCTTCTGGTCTTAGTTATATATGTAATTGGGAACTCATATATTTTGTGAGCGATTTATAAACATTTGTTTCGCTACATACATTTATCTATTATGCACTCGTAATTTGTTTCTGTATCTGGCACTCTTATGCCTTAATTAGTATTTGGGATGTCACAAATGGTATCAGAGCAGTTACGTGAAATAATCCCTTACAACTGAGGCTGTAGCTAGGAAACCCTTCTAAGATATTTAGGAAATATGCCATCTTTTAAAAACTAGACCACTAACTCGTGTCTTCCTTTTCTTTTGTAGGAATGACGCGAGGGAGATCTTCTATAAAGCATACCAAAAGACTTGAGACCTAAGATTATCTTACCAATGTCGAGTTTACCGAACTCTTCTGAGCCATCCAGGACCTAACTGCAGCCATAGGACAAAATCAAGCCAACCGTTGCCAACATCCTCCTGCCCCTAACTACCGACAAGCTAAGAGGTCTACCTCTTACAATATAGTAGAATTTAGGAAACTTAACCCACCTCATATTAAAGGAGGCCATGACACCTTAGTAGCTGAAGCTTGCATCCTGCAGATAGAGTAAATTTCCTCTATCTTAGACTAACCGAGAAGAAAAAAGTCACTCTAGTAGCCTTTATGCTAACTGGTGAAGCCGAACATTGGTAGCGGCTTAAAAATGAAGTCCTACCTACCTCTATCATTTAGGAGGTTTTTATGGATGCATTCTTTAAGAACTTCTTCCCAATCTATGTCTAAGAGAAGGAGGAGGAATTTTAGGACCTCTACTAAGGAAACTTGATGGTTGTCCAATACGTAGTCTGATTTGTCTAGCTGTCTAGGTTTGCCCCATTAATGGTCACCCCTGAGAGTTGCAAAGTTAGAAAGTTTCTGAAGGGCCTTCGTGTCAATATCTACGACTGGGTTACAATCCTAAGACCTAGTTCGTACGTTGAGGTGTTAGAACATGCTTAGTTAGCTGAAGACCTTATCTTAACCAGGCACTAACGCATCACCCAAGTCCGCACCTAACAATAACAACATCAACCCCAGCAACCCAGAAGAAAACTGTCTGACCCAGTTAATAGCCATCCTAATAAACAACCTCGAGTTACCCCTTCCCCTGGTCTACCTCCACCTACTGGACAACCAGCCCGACCTTCCCAACTATGCCAGCATTGTGGTCGCTTGCATGGTGATTAGTCCTGTCAGCGTTTGAACAATGCCTGCTATAAATGTAGAAGCACTCAGCACTTTGTGAAGGATTGCCCCCAACTGCCAAAGGACTTGGCCGGACTAGTAGCCTAGGGTCATGTGTACCACCTTGATGAACCCGGTGCCCTCATCACTCCTATCTTTATCAAAGGTATGCTTTCTATCCATGATATTCTTTCCAAAGCTCTGATTGATATAGGTATTACCCACTCTTTCATTTCTTATTCATTTGCTTGTAAATTAGATAGTAGGCCTGAACATTTAGGTGAAATGTTAGCGGTAGAAACTCCCTTTAGGTGTTTATTAAAAGCTCATTCTATGTATAAACATTGAAAAATAAAAGCTTCATAAGTAAAACTATTAGTAGATTTAATACTTTTAGATTTTTCAAAATTTGATGTTATTTTAGGAATGGATTGGTTAAAGAAATATAGGGCAATCATTAACTATGAAAATAAAGTTATAACCTTACGATCACCAAAAATGAAATAAAAATCTAGTTTTTCTATTATCTAACCTCTCAATAAATAGGAATATGGATGTTGATCCTGTTTTATACACCGTTCCTACTGTTTGTAACTTTTCAGAAGTCTTTCCAGAAGATCTACCTAGTCTGTCTCCCACAGGGGAGATAGAGTTTTCTATTGACTTACTTTTTAGAACATAACCTATCGCATGAGTCGTACTGAGCTCGCAGAATTGAAAAACTAGCTTTTGAACTTCTTGGTCAAAAATTCATCTGTCCCAACCATTCCCCTTAGGGTGCCTAGTGTTATTTATGAAGAAGAAAGACGACTCCCTCAGACTACGCATAGATTACAAAGAGCTCAACCGAACAATAGTGAAAAATAAATATCCTCTGCCTTGTATTGATGATCTCTTTGATCAGTTGCAAGGAGTTATAGTCTTCTCAAAGATCGATCTCAGATTAGGATACTACCAGTTGCGGGTTAAAGAAGAAAATATTCTGAAAACCACCTTCTGATGCAAATACAGTCTGTATGAGCCTAAGGTTATACCTTTTGGGCTAATTAATGCCCCTGCTGCTTTTATGGATCTCATGAATAAGAGTTTTTGGCATGAATTGGATCAATACATCATCGTGTTCATTGATGACATACTGTTGTATTCTAAGAGACAGGAAGAACACATAGTCCATTTGGCTTAGGTATTGGAGACCCTTCGTCGGAACTAGCTGTATGCTAAGTTTAACAAATATTTTTTTTGGTTGGATTGAGTCTCTTTCCTTGGCCATTTAATTTTAGGCGAAAAAGTTTCTATGGATCCATCCAAAGTTGAAACAGTGATTAATTAGAACTCGCTAACCAATGTTGCCGAGGTACGTAGTTTCCATCGTTTGATAGGTTATTACCAGCAATTCATTGATGGGTTCTCCAAGATTGCTGCTTCATTAACCCGTCTCACCAAGAAAGGTATACCTTTTATTTGGGATTACGAATGTGATGAAAGTCTTACTGAGTTGAAGTATCGTCTTACCTCTGCTCCGATGTTGATCCTACCTCACAACACTAAAAGATTTCAGGTTTATTGTGATGCATTTCATGTAGGTTTGGGTTGCATTTTGATGCAGCATGGTTGGGTAGTTATTTACAGATCCTGACAATTAAAGCCCTATAAGCGCAACTTCCCTACTCACGATCTAGAGTTGGTGGCCATAGACTTTACCCTGAAGATATGGCACTATTATTTATATAGTCAAATATTTAAAATCTACACTAATCACAAAAGTTTGAAATATATATTTTCATAGAGGGAATTAAACATGAGGCAGAGGCATTGGATGGACCTCCTGAAGGACTACGACTGCAAGATCATATGCCACCCCAGTAGAGGTAATATAGTCATAGATGCTCTAAGCTAGAAGGAGTCTGATTTATGGCCTAAACCATGGCCTCTAATCAAAAATTAGTCGATGCTATGTAGGCACTCCGCCTTAACCATTATGGCTATGGTGCCTACCTTGCCCACATATGAGCTTTTATTGATCTCTTTATAAGGATTTGGGAAGCTCAATCCACTGACCTTGAAATCACCAAAAAATTGATAAAGTTTACTTCTGACGAGTTTTCTTATTTCTAGATCACAGATAATTGATTGTGTAGATTTCGAGATCGTATTTGGGTCCTAGTCACTGTCAGAATGAATGTTCTTAAGGTTGTCCATGGCTCCAAATTGTCCATCCACCTTGCGAGTTCCAAGATGTACCGGGACTTGAAGCATTAATATTGGTGGCCTGGAATGAAGAAGGACATTATTGATTATGTTTCTCGATGCCTTACTTGCAACGAATAAGGGCAGAACACCAGAGACCCGATGGTTTATTGCAAGGCCTCCCTATTTTGGAATGAAAGTGGGAGTACGTGACCACGGACTTTGTCACCGGTTTACCCAGGACTTGTTTCGGTCGTAGTGTAATATGGGTTATTGTTGACCAATTGACCAAGGCAACCCATTTTCTACCAATCAAAATCACAGATTCCACCAGCGTATTAGCCCACCTGTACGTTGAAGAGATTGTTCGACTCCATGGTGTCCCCTCAGCCATTGTGTTAGACTGAGATCCCCAGTTCACCTCCAATTTCTAGGATAGTTTTCAAGAAACACTTGGTTCGGGATTGTACTTTAGCATTGCCTATCATCCCCAGACCAATGGCCAGTCTGAACATATTATCTAAACATTGAAAGACATGTTGCACGCTTATGTCTTATATTTTAGCGATAACTGGTATAAATATCTTCCCCTATGTGAATTTGCTTATAATAATAGTTATTATTTCAGCATCAGCATGGCTTCGTATGAAACCCTGTATGATAGGCCCTATCGTTCTCCTACTTGTTGGAACGAAGTTAGGAACTAGTGTTGTTTGGGACTAGATTACATCTAGGAAACTATCGAGAAAGTTGTTATCATTCGAAGGAATTTAGGCACTGCCCATAGTCGTTAGAAAAGCTAAGCCGACAACCATTGAAGACTCTTGGAATTTGCAATTGGCGATCAAGTCTTCCTTAAAATCTTCCCTTATAAGGGAAAAATGGAGTTCGGTAAGAAGAGAAAGCTGAGCCCCCATTATGTGAGATTGTTTTAGATTGTAGAACGTGTTGGACCCATGGCATACTGCCTTACTCAACCCTGAGAGCTTCCGGGTCTACATGATATTTTTCATGTCTCCATACTCAACAGGTGCCATCCTGACCCTTCTCACATCATTCCTCACCAAGAGATGCAGTTCAAGCTAATATGACATACGAGGAGCTCCCCGCAGAAATCTTTGATTGGAATGACAAGGTTTTATGCAACAAGAGAATTCCTAAAGTGAAGGTGCAGTGGCAACACCACACTCTGGAAGAGGTGACGTAGGAGTTGGAGGGCAAGATGAGAGAGAATTTCCCATACCTATTCATGAAAAATTTGGCGGACCAAATTTTCTAAGGTTGGGGGAATGTAACATCCTGAAAACTTTCGTGCTTAATTTATAATGTGAATCCCTATTTATTCGGGGCATAAGGCTATTTAAACTCTATAATATTTCATATCTTAATTTTCAGATGAATACCGTATTTCATGTTTTAATCTCGTATTTTATTCAGTTTAAAAATTATTGAAATTATATATTTTAATTATCGTGTAGGCAAACTTTATTTTAGAAATTAAATAAAAAGATTTTGGAAAACAACGAAGAAAAAGGTTAAAAATCACGAGGGAATGCCCGCGGGAAAAATCCTACCTGTGCGGGCTCTGCGCGCCACATGCGTGTGCATGCACATGGCCAGCACAAGACAAACGCATTATGTGCACATCCCGTCTACACGGGGCATGAGATGCAATCTGCGCGCGAATCCGATCGCCCACAGATGGGCATACAGTTCCGTGCGCCCTGTGCGCATGCTGTCTATGTGGTGGGCCTACGCATAGGAGGCCTGTGTGTAGTAGGCCTGCAAGTAGTAATCCTGCGCACGCGACAGACTGGGGCAGCGTGCACTACCTCAGACAAGACACGCCGTCCCCTTGGGTGCTATACGCTGTTTGCTTGGGCGGTGTGCCGCCGTCGCTTGGGTGATGTATTATCGTTGTTTGGGTGGCGTGCCTCCAATTTTTATGCCGCTGTCACATCATGTCATCCATCCGTCGGTCATCACATCTCACCTTTTCTATTTACTTTCTCTCTCCTCACCAGATTTTACCCCTTAGAGCAAATTTAGCATTCTCCATTTTTTGATAAATAGGGACTCTCCCTTCCCTATTTCTTCATCACTTCAATTTCCATTCTTCTATCCTCAAAGAGCTTTAGAGAGAGAGGGAGTGATCTACAGAGAGAGAAAGAGGAGGAGAAGAAAAAAAGGCATAAGAAACATTAAGGTTTCGGTAAGGAATTTAATATTTACTTTTAAACATCCAAAAGAGTATTTCTAAATTAAAATTTACAAGATTAAATTGAATAGTTATATGATTTAGTTTATATACTTAAACGAAGTAATTTTGCGTGTTAATGCATATTTTAAGATCGTATATGAACTTATAAATTTGCATGTGTAATTAAAATGATTTTACTACTTAAGAAAAACATTGATACATCATGCAAATAACGATGGAAAATGATTAAACATGAAATGATGTATAAACATGAGAAAAATGCATTGGCATTGACATGTATAATTCATAAAGTATTTTTGTTTAGCTTTTTATCTCTGAGGAGTTTCTAATTTTTTCCCTATCTAATCTAAAAAGATGTGAGAAGACCACTCCTTATGGATGATGACGTACCCTCTAACGAGTATAGTAACGTGATATGATTATAGGGGTCACCTTTGATGAGGTACAGTCGTGGCCATAGTTAATATATAAGACCATTATAGTTGGCACAATCATGGTCATAGATCGTGTCATGGTTTGATAAGCTGTAAATGTGTTGTTAGTTTGGTAAGCTGCAAATTGTTGTTATAAATGAAACAAATTGGTCATTCCACATGGATAGTTGGGAATCTGTATTGCCCTCAGTAGATGGAAGTTGGAACGACTTCACGCAAAAAATAAAATAAAAGATAGTGCATATCATGATTTATTTGATTTTTTCTATTTTAAACATGATTGATTTGATTGACATGATATGACCATGACTCTTGATGGTAAGTAATGATGATATTTTTAATTACTTTTAAAATCTTATAATGTTATTTAAATATTATTTTCTTTATTGAGTATATAGAACTCACCATTTTCCATGCCCCCCTCCAGATGAGGAAGATAGTGAGGAACTGATCGCTGACCTACCCCTTGAAGTATTTGAGGATCCCATGAATTCATAAACTTTTATAGACACATGATTTATCTCGCACTCTAATGAGTCCATTTACATCATGATATAAGTGACTCTCTTTTGTATTATATTATTTTATATTTTTTCACTACTTTTGGCTTCAATTATATATGTAATTGGGAACTCATATATTTTGTGAGGGATTTGTAAACATTTATTCCACTGTATACATTTATCTATTATGTACTCATAACCTGTTTCTAAATCTGAGAATTTGGGGATGTCACATTACCTTAATAATTATAATAAATTCTTCACTCAACAAGAAAGGTTATGAAAACCTCCCTAAAAAGCACTCAAAAGCCAATGGCTTACCAAAGCTAAAGCTTTAATTATTTTAATAAATTAAATAAATACAACCAAATAGTGATGCCTATTTATAATGGTAGGCCTAGAGAACTATAACAAAACCCAAGGTCTAAAATCTAGAAAACAAATCTCAAATTCTTATATAAGTAAATAATAAAATAAATAATTGTAAAGTAATATAAATTAAGACTCTTATCTCTTGAATGGATGTTGGAATATTCAAGGATTTTGTCGACTCTATCTTGAAGTGTCATGCTCGATTTAAAATCTTTTAATTTAATGATTTTCGGCCTTGGAGATAAAATAGGATCCATCCTTAACCTTGAAGGATAAGGATTCTTATCCTTGATTTAGTTGGAATATAAATCTTTCCATGGAGTGTAGGAGAGTGTAATCCCGACCATGACTTCTAGTAATAGGATTTTTCCTCTTCTATCTTGGCAAGGACTGTAAATTGATGAAAAATCTTAATTTTAATGATGTAGAACTCTTGAAACCTAGTCATGCTTGATAAGATAAAGATTCTTGAATCATTAAGAGATTTACTTAAAGTTGAACTCCACATCTTGATGAGAAAAATATGTGACAAAGATTATATCAAGTGTGCGACTTGGAGAACTTAGAATCCTTACCAAATTTTGTATGATAAAATACATGATTTTTACATGTTAAATATTCTTCTATCTTGGCTAGGACTCTCTATAAGTGAGTGATTAACTTCCACTAACAAAAGGAATAGGAAAACCCGAGAGTCTAAGGGATTAAAGACACCTTCTGATAACCAATTGTGTGTGATCTTTGTAGGATAGTTGTTAATAGAATTCCTATACTTATAGGACTTCTTTTTGGATGAATTATTATGAGCGAATTTTCCATATCATTATAAGAAGAATTCTTAATCCTCTATATGTTTAATATGCCTTACAATTCCATCCAAGTTGTCCATGATAAGAGAAGTGGATGCCAAGGAGATTACTTGACCACGAGTCCAAGATTATGATGACTCTTTATGTTTATCATGTGGATAATTATTTTCTTGAGTGTCTGTAAGCTTTAAAACACCTTTAAGCTTGTAAGCTTCCATGTAAGCTCCCATATTGCCATGAATTCCCATGTGGTCTTCCATGTGAGTTTGTGACGAGATATCAAAAAGACTTAAAATGCTTCGGGAAGGTGAAACTTACAGAGACTAAGATACCTGCGGGCATGGAACAACCTGGGTGGACAATAAGTCACAAGATACTTGCCATGTCGCACACTTGCGCCTACTCCCAACGGGCCATATGCATCACTCCATGGCAGCCCACACAAAGTGTGCATGCGACCCAACCCACAGAAGAGACTATCACCAAGAAGGAAGGCCTAGATTACTGATAAACAAAGGCCCATGAAGATCCACTTGAGAAACATTTGGCCAAATGGGTTGCTTCCTTACCGCACTCAAGGAAATTTGACGTATTCGGGCTCCCAACAACCCAGTCCGTGAAAGCCATGCTAGATTCGAAGGGCTTAAGGCCTTTAACGGCCCAAGAGGTGGAAGATGGCCCATGGCCTTTCAGCCAAAGGGGCCTGCGTCCAGAAGAAAATGTGTAGGCAGAAGGCCTTGCACGTAGATTTGGGCCTGCATTTGTGCAAGATGACCAGCCTGCACAAAAATCGAACACGCGTGCTTGCATGTGCGAATTTGGCAATCCACATGCCCAGGGCAGTGCACAGACACGTAAGGAACCATGCCAAACTACATGCGGGCTATGCCACATGCCAAGCAGCATGTGTATGCGAGACTCCCAGCCCATGCGGGTGAAGTGTGCACGCGGGAGGAGTTGGTAATCGGTAAGGAGTCTTTCCCACTGAATTTTGCATGTGTTTTTGTGTCAATTTTTTCAAAGGATTTTGTAGTTAATCTACTTCAAATTTCAATACATGGGAAGATAAAAAAATTTATCTATATAATTATTTTAATATTATTTTCATTGTAATTTAATTTTATGTTTTATCCATGGGACTAAGAATTTATTATTTTAATTTTATGATTAGAATAAGTCATTATTCTAATAATTATTTTAAGTGTATTTAATCCTAGGATTAGGATAAATTATTATCTAGCTAGAATTTAATTAAAATATCAATATTTGTATTCAATTAAAATTATTCAGGTGAAAGCCTATAAAAAAGCCTTACCATTAGGCTATAAATAACAACTTCAAAAATCAAAAAATCAAAACTTTTACTTTAAATTAGTACTGCTAATTTCTGAGTGTTCTTCAGGCATCTTCAAGCTAGGGAGTTTCAGACTGCTTTGTGGAGCTAGAGAGTCAGGATCGACTTATCAGGTAAGTCATGGTGTCTTTTTTTATTCTTTTTTTTTAATTTTTTTAGTTACATGAATAAGCCTTCAATACGGTAATTGTGATTGCAGTCGAAAGGGTTGAATTTGGGTAATTAAGTTTTGAATCGCTAAATATAGTGGGTTCATGATTGAGGTGTTTTTAATCCGTGGACTCATCCATCTTTACCCCGTGCCATTTGGTATCAAAGCTTAGACACTTTATTGAGCCTACTATGTTATCTTGTTTGACATTGTGTTCTTGTATAGTTAGCAACTAAAACACGTTGTTAATTCGTATTACTTGTGATTTGCATCACACTTGATCTTATCTAATTTATTCTTTCAAGTGGTAGTGTGTTTATTTAACTAGTAAAAAAAATTAAAAATCCAAGAAAACTAATTGCACCCCATAAGATAATCTGAGTTCACTTTGTTGCATTTATAAATAAAAGAAGATTAACCGTCTACTGGGTGACAAAAACTTTTGACTTGTTAAAAGAAGATTACCTCACCTATCAAGTGTGAGCGAAAACTTTTGTTTCTGCATTGAACGAGCAAGAAAGATTAATCATCTCTATAGATGCATGAAAACCATTACTCCATATTTAAATTTACTGCATTGTTAAGTCCACATTGCACATTTAATCACTCGTTCATGCTTATTGATCTTCTAGAGCTTTTTAGGGAATTTTCTTGCAACTACTTCTAACTTGCAGGGCTTGATTCAAGGAGATCCAATTCCTGACGTTCAACTTGATGAGTGAAGTTTAAGTCGTGAGTGGTAAAAATACGAGTGATAGTAAATTAAGAAAATGGGTCTTAGAACTAAAACTTTAGCTTAACTTCATATGAAAATGTGTTCCACTAGACCTCGGTATCAACCGAATTCTTTTCACTTCTTTTTAGCTTTCTTATTTTCACCAAGTTCAATGAGTGATGACGAAGCAAATTCGATGACGAATCTTTTCAAAGAAGGGGAAGATGACGTGATATCGAGAAGGGTTGAAATGCTTTTGAAAGGTTAAACCAATGGAGACTGAGATACCCACAGGCATGGATCAACCTGGACGAACAATGAGTCGTAAGCTACTCGTCATGCAGCATGTGCCCCTACACCCAACGAGTCTATGCATCACTCCATAATGGCTTGCGGGAAGTGCGCATGCGACCCAAGTTGTAAAAGATACCACGACCTAAGAAGGAAAGCCTAGATGACTGACAAGTAAGGGCCCATGAAGACCCACTTAGGAAAAGTTTGGCCAAGGTGGCTTGGTTCCTAGCTGCACTCAAGGAAGGCCGACGCATTCGAGCTCCCAATAGTCCATTTCGTGAAAGCCATACTAGATCCGAAGGGGTTAAGGCCTTTATGGCGCAAGAAGAAGATGATGACCAATGGCCTTTCGGTTAAAGGGCCTCTTACCAAAAAACATCGTGCAGGCAGGAGACCTTGTGCGTAGATTTTGGTCTGCATCTATACGAGATGATTAACTCGCCTAAGAAGCGGACACATGTATTATAGTTTCTTATTTACCATGTGAATGTATAGTAATGTATAAGAATGCATATAAAATGGGGTTTCAAACTTAAACTAATTCTTATTCGCTTATTTGGTGAACTTATCTTACACATATTTCACAAAACTAATAATTTAAATTCGTAATTTTAAATTATTCAAATTTCATTATTCTCTTTATTATTATTATTATTTTATTTTGGGCGTCGTGCTGCACCTTGGGTGGTGTGCCGCCGCTTTGGGTGAAGAGCCGCCGCTGGTGGAGGATTTTTCTTGGGTTTTTCGCGTTGCTGTCGCGTCGTGTCAAATCGCTCATCTTCCACTCAACTCTCTCTCTCTCCTCACCAGATTTTGCCACTTTGCGCAAATCCAACAGTCCCCATTTTCTATAAATAGGGACCCTTTTTTTCCATTTTTCTCATCACTTCCATTTTATTCTTCCATCTTCTAAGAGCCTAGAGAGAAAGGGAGTGATCTAGAGAGAGAAGGAGAAAAGAAGAAGAAGAAAGATGTTAAAAAACTTTGAGGTTTCGGTAAGGAATTTAGTATTTTCTTAAACATCATAAGGAGCATTTTTAGAAAATTAAATTATGAAGAAGTGATTTGTTCTTGATTTCAAGCATATTATGTGATTTTATAGGAACTTGATGAATTGCATGTAAATTAAATAACCTGAATTCGGTGATAATTTTTTGAAATATTTATTAAAAAAAGAGAAAATAGAAGGGGAATGAACCTGAATGATCCGAAAAATATATGTATATGTATTGACATGCATAATGCATCAAGTGTCTCATTAGGCGTTTTATCTTTGAGGAGTTTTTGTTTCTCCCTCCCTCATCTAGTTTGAAAAGATGTGAGAGAACTGCTCTCTGTGGACGACGACATACTCTTTGACGAGAGCGGTGACGCGAATATCTATTAGGGATCATCTTTGGCTAAGTACTATCATAGTTATAAAATATCTTATAGGAGTACTATGGTTGGTACGACCATGGTCATAGATTGTATCATAGTTTGACAAGCTGGAAATGTACTTGAGCAAATTGTCGTTATATATTTGATATAGTCATTCCATATGGGTAGTCGAAAATCTATATATACCCTCAGAGATGGAAGTCAGAACGACTTCACGAAGCATGACACGAAAAATTGAGCATTTTATGATTTATTTGATTTTCTCTATTGTTGAATATGATTTTGATTTGATTGCTGTGACTATGACATGATGTATTCCTTTAATAGATAAAATTATTTTCATAAAGTAAGATAAGAACCTAACGTGACCTGATGGTAAATATCAATGACATATTTATTCACTTTAAAAATCTTACAATGTTATTTAAATATTATTTTTCTTACTAAGTATATGGAACTCATCCTTCCCATGCCCCCTCCAGATGAAGAAGATAGTGAAGAACCGACCGCTGACCTATCCCTTGAAGTCTATGAAGATCCCGTGGATCTACAAACCTTGAGTGCATGACTTGTCCCGCACTCTGATAAGTTCAATTGCATAGTGAAAGAAGTGGCTCTTTTATATTTTGATATTTTGTATTTTGTCACTTTTGGCCTCAATTATATATATGTGTAATTGGAACTCATATATTTTATTAAGAAATTTGTAATAATTTACTTCGTTGCATACAATTTTTATCATGTACTCATAATCTGTTTATGTATCTAGCACCTTTATGCCTTAATTTGCATTGGAGATATCACAGTTATCCCCCATTTGCTCGTATCAATTGTTAAGTTAGATCCCACATGCCAAATTTGATTACACTTAACATTTTTTTATTAACGTGTTCGCAACTAAATTCCACATCAAATGTTATGTGACATCTAACATAGTATTTAAACAAAGTAGATATGGATCGATTCAAACCAATCCACAAAAAAAAAAATTTAATTAGTAATTTAAACAAAAGCCCCAAAGTCCCACTTTTCTCCTCACTACCCATAGTTATTTATCTTATCTCATCTTTATTCTTTTTTAAATAACTCGCTTAATCTCATTAGAGAAAGATAACAGTGGTTGTCAAAGCCCTTTCATATTCTTTGAGCTGGCAGCCCAGCCCCACTGGTGAATAATCTTCTAGTCATCAAGCTGTTTCACTGCGGTCACATGTTACAATCGTGCGATTCTGTTTTTCCTTTTTCTATTCACAACTTTTTGGTCATTTCTCCTTATTTTCTTTTGATCCCTTCTCTTTATTAGATTTTGGTCCCTTTTCCTTATTGCTTTTTAGTCCCTTTCAAGTTTCAATGACAATGCGTTCACTTTTTTTGCGTATATATATATATATATTTATTTACTTATATAGTTACTTGTGGAGTATTTTTCATCCTTAAAATTTATGGTTTTGATTTCGTTTCTGCACATGACTGCTTATTTCTTTATCCAAATCTAGATTCTCTTTTACTGATTAACGCACTCGTTTGATGTTTCATTTAGTAGCACAATGGCACCAATTATGATTCCTAGTCATCTTTTACTTGTTTATATCTATTTATTCTATGGCTCTTCTTTGTTGTTTTATTATCAATTTCATATATAAAAATTTATTAGAATAATAAGTTTAAAAAAAAAAAGAAAAAAATGATAAAAGGCTATGAAGAAGAAAGTGAAAACAAAAAGATGATTTATGGAGGGATGAAGTTGGGAGAGAGGAAAGACGGAGAAAATAGTGAAGTTCCTGAAGCCAAACTGGTCATTGCTTTAATTTAGACTATGATAATCTTAAATGAGAAAAAATATTTTAATTTTGGAGTTAAAAAAATAAAAAAAAAAAGTGGAAAGAAAGAGAAAAAGTGAAAACAAAAAAGACTACTTAATTTTTTTTTTGTTTTGTTGACTAGTTTGAAAAAGTCTACATCTATTTCTAGTTACCATGACATTCGTCATATGCACCAACTAATCAGAAGGGGTCGTCTGCTATCAAATATGATACATGACACCTAACTTAATGGTGTCAATGGTCAGTAACAATGAATGATTAAACCGAACATTTTTCAAAAATATAAATATTAATTTGACCAAAAATTAAGACAAGAACTAATTGAAATAAAATTTAATAGTACTTAAAGACCAATCATTATTTTAACCGATAAAGTTTTGGCCTAAGTATTGATATTTAATGAGAAATAGTTATAAAAAGTATAATGTTACGACTAAAATAACTTAGAAGGAAAATAAGTAATTAGCTTGGAATAAAAATTAGGAATTCTTTAAATAATTTGTCGCAAAATTAAGATAATTTTCCTTGTAATTTTTGTTGCAAAATTATGTGCTTCTTATAGTGACCAAAATGTTGGTCAGTACTTTCTAAAACTTCCTTCGAATCCTATTAGGAGACTATTTAAAGGAAAAGAGGGGGCCAATGAAGGCATCATCTTTAGAAGACATCATCTTTTGAAGGAGGCGATAGAAGATAGTCAAGAGACTAGGAGATTAAGGTTTGGCTTCAATAGAGTTTTTCCTTACGCTATTTCTCTTTTACTATTGATTCTAAACCTTATTTTGTTTCGTTTTGGCTTATAATAAGAACGCGATTGTATTATTTTATGTGGCTAATTATTTAACTTTGAATGTTAGTTTAAATATGTCTAGTTAAAATTCCTTATGAAAAAGTTGATATAATTTAAAATTATATGTAGGTTTAGTTTAATCATCAATTATATTTGCCTTTTGCTTTTCTCTTTTATGTTCCTTGCAGTTAATGGATATTTGATCTTATAATGGAATATATTTAGTATATATGATATTAAACTCGGGAAGGTTAGCATATATGTGACCTAAGAATTATAACTAAGAAGTGCATTGAATCGGGAGACTAACGTAACCTTGAAAATCAATAACTGAACGAAAGTTAATGGATGATTAATTAATTAATTAATTGAATAATAATATTCGTTAGTTTAATACATTATTATGCTCAATATTCGGAGAGGGAGTGAAAAAATAATAGGATTCCACAATTTAGAATCATGATTTAGAGAAAATTATCATTGTGATTAATTAAATAATCACGACTAGTTTTTTTGACTGGACCCCACCACCTTATCGTTGGATTAAGATCAACATTGATGGCGCTCTTCGGGGAAGCATCGATGGAATTTGTGCGGGTGTCATTGGTCGAGATAGTAACGGTCAGTGGCTTGGGGGCCACATCAGGAACATTAACACCTGCACCGTTCTCTAAGCCGAACTCTGGGGTGCTCTAGATGGTTTTGAGCTGGCTTGGAATTTAGGGTCGCATCATGTGATATTGAAAACGGATAATGCACTTGTTGTTCAACTTTTGAATTGTGCCCTCAACAAGGAGCAGATCCTCATCAACACGATTTCTCACATAGTGTTGGTTATTCAGTCTTGGCTAACGAAAGATTAGCACGTTATGATCCAACATGTTTATCGTGATGGGAATCGTTGTGCTAACCTCCTAGCTAACCTAGCCTTCACTTTTTTCCTCCGATCCTACTATTTGCAGCAACTGCCTACTGAGCTTCTGAGTTTTCTTTAGGAGGACTTTACTGGAGTTTCTTGGCCTAAAATGTGTACTCTTTAGTTGTCTCTTTTGTTTTTTTTTCTCCCTTATATCCTGAAAAATTAAGTTACTTATTTAGCGACCTATTTCCAGTTTTATAATTAAGTTTGCCTTTAATTAAAGAAGTAAAGTCACTTTTAACTTATATTTTCTAGGTGAAAATACTTCATTAAAGTTGTAGGCATTGATAGGTTTAATGCATATTTACAACATATAAAATATCTAGTGAAAGTGATATTTTATTATGTATTTAAAGGTAAATCACTAAATTAGTTCATGAAATTTCTCTCTTATTATATTTTAGTTCTTAATGTTCTTTTTTCCGTCATAATTTGATGTTTAATTTTTTTTATTTGTTTCAAACACTCAGTTTCTTTCTATTTCCTAAAAGAAAAACATAAAATAGTTAGAACGTGTTTTAATATTTTAAAATAATGACTCAAAAAAATAATTTTGACTAATTAATTAATTAATAAATTAACCACAATAAAAAATATGTATAAAATTATTACTAATTTATTAATATATTAATTTAATTAATTAGTTAAAATCATTTTTGAGTTTTTTTTAAAGTATCCAAACATAATTTAACTACTTTAACTATTTCTGTTAAAAAGTAAAAAAAAAAAAACTGAAAGTTTGAAATAAACATACAATGTCACTAAATTTTTTTAATAAAAACAAATATTACATACTAAATTATAACAAGTATCAAATAATTAATTTGGTAATTTACCATCTATTTTATTAATTTAACAACTAGTGTGTTTGCTATTGTAACTTCTATTGCACCTTCCTACTTTTTATTATTTAACTTGAAATCTCAAAGATTGATTTAGTACTTGATTCTACTTTCAATAATATCAGTAATAATTCTAAATTTTCAAAACACAAAATTCACAAATAAAATTATTTTCTGAAGTTTTATCCGTAATCACGATTATGACATGTTCGCATTAGTAAAAATCAATTAATAGGGTCATTTTATAAACAAGTTTATGTCTTACTCAGACCATTCTAATCTCTTTTGTTTTAACCTTATGCCCAATTTACAAGTCCAAAAGACCAACCCAATAAATCTTATTTCCATTACATTTGCCCTTATCTCCTATCAGAGCCCAACCCAGCCCTTAAACACAAAATCAGCAAAATCCTAACTTTCAAAACTCTCTCTCTAGATCCAATGCAGAAACCAAGCAAATTCCTAGTGGTGGCCTTTGATAGACGATCGAAGAGGAAAGTATGAAGCTTTTCATCTCTCTGTCTCTTCATGTAATACAGAGCCATGCAGCTCTGGCTTTTGATTTCTGATCAAATGCAGAAACCATGCTAATTAGGCATTTGATTCATACTAGAGTAAGTACTGCATAATTTAGGATTTTGAAACTCTGATTCTGCCTAGTATAAAATCAATAGGACCTTCTTATTTGGACATTCTTTAAAGTGCATTTTGGTGTTCTTCTTGCAAGACTGCTTTCTCCTTCTCTCTCTCCAATTGAAAACTTTGGAGCACTATGAACGAAGAACAAGTTTCTCTGCTTCTCAAATCCGCAGCTCTCTTTCCCCCTCCTCATGGTAATTACCCTTCCATTCCTTTTCCCATAATTCACTATTTTCAAAATTCAAAGTCTTACGCATTGGTTTTGCCAATACTTTTTTGCAGGAGTGAAGCTATCATACGGTACAGCAGGTTTTAGGGCGGACGCCTCGCTCCTCCAATCAGCAGTGTTTAGAGTGGGAATCCTGGCAGCCCTTCGATCCTTCAAAACCCAATCTGTCATTGGGTTGATGATCACCGCATCTCACAACAAAGTCACTGATAACGGTGTCAAAGTCGCTGACCCAAATGGTGGCATGCTTTCGCAGGACTGGGAACCCTTTGCCGATAAGCTCGTGAATGCCTCCACCCCTCAACTTCTCGTCTCGGTTAGTCATACATTCAATATATTTACGCGCATATAACATAAAGATATGAATATGCATTTTTTAATGCTGTTAAAATGGTTGTTGGTGGGAAAATGCATATTTGATGCATGTTGTACCATGACCAATTTCTCTCTTTTAAAGTTTAAAAAAAGGTAAGATTTTGTCCTACAAATAGAAAGGCATCATCTCCTACTTCATGATGTAGGATAAGAAAATCTTCAATATATTTCTACACTTTTATCTCAAAAAAAAGCAGGATAAGAAAATCTTGTTATTACTTTTTATGCAGAAATATCTTCTATCCTACATTGATTCAGAGGTTCATGTGGATATATCACTTTTCTCCACTGGAGAAAATTTGTTTTCTTGGAATGGACAAATTTTGGCTTGTCTTACTCCAACTTTGATCATATATTAGTGCTGCGTGTTGCAACCTGGTTCCTTGACAACCCAGTTATAGATTTGCAGTTAAGAATATATTGCCCTAATACATTTTGTTAATTGAGGACTAAGTTGGTGTAGAAAAGATTTCTCATCTTATTTTGGTGGAGTTGAGAAAATGTTCTTCCTTTCAGGAGGCGTTTGTTGTGGTACAACATTTTGTATCAGGTAAGGCACTTTCTTTTAAGGCTAGTGTTTTATTGAGCCCAAGTGAGTAATAATCTTTTAAGGGTATTGTCCTACAAAAGGGGCATCACTTGGGGTGGAAGATAACCTCTCTTTTCTTATAATTAAGAATATTTGATATAGGAAAAATTAGACTTAACTTGCCTTCTTATGAATGTAGAGTCAAGACCTCGACATCACACATAGGATTTCTTCGATATTGCACTTATAGTCTTAAGTATCACACTTAAGGATATAATTGTATCATACAACCATAAAATTGAGAAAATTCTCCAAGTATTTTATTTAATGACTAAATTATGTTAAAAGTGAGATTATAAGGATATTTATATTTCTTTCTTATTAATTCTTTCTTATTACTTTTCCTTTAGATTTGGCTTGCGCCATCATTGACGCATAGGTCTCCCCCAGCTCGGATGTCTGTGATACCACCTTGTCAGAAGCCTTGCTCATGACTTTTGACTTGAGAGGAAAAAAGAGAGAAAGCAGAGAAAGAAAATAAATTTTATTAAAGTAATTCGTTTTATATTTTGATAATTTACATTCGTTTATGAAGGGACTATTTATAAGCTACAACTGATGAAGGCGAACGGCAAAGGAGGCGGAAACCACCTGGACGTTGTGGCGAGAGCAGCAGGAAAGGGATTTTGGTGTGAACAGTTACCATAATCCGTTCATGTGAAAGGACTATTTTACTTCCCCTCTCCTTGTGGATTAATTTCCTTTTCTATCCTTCCTTCTGTAGTAGACCGCTGAAGGTGGCTTCTTGACAAATATACTCTTGTATTACTATGTCATCTTTTGCTGTGTTGATTAATGGAGAATCTTTTTTCTTTAAGATGTTAAGAAGTCTGCGATAGGGAGATCTACTGTCTCCTCTATTGTTTATTATCGTTATGGAAGCATTGAATAGATTGTTAGAGAAGGCTAAGGAGTTGGAATTGCTGAGAGTAGTGGTGGTGGGAAGATGTGAACAACAGGTGGAGGTTTTTCATCTCTTCTTCGCTGATATCACTTTGATTTTTTGATGTAATAATAACTGAGGAAAAACCTAATGATGAACAGGAGGTCCTTGTGACCAACGAAGGGCAGAAAAGGTTAAACTACAATGAGCTTCCTGGACATATTCGTAAGTGTTCTTGGACAGAAAGTGATCAAGCTGAATCCACCCATGTACAGACCCAAGGTAATAAATTAGGATTAAATGAATCTAAACCTCGGCCTAAGAAAAGGCAGAATCAGAGAAGATGGAAAATCAGAAAGTTATTCGACCTTACAACTAAGGAAAGACTCGGGTCATGAATTCTGGCTCAAGAGGAAGCCCAAAATGTGATGTGGGTACGGATACCCATGGCATATACGTGTGTGGGCCTTTACACGAGCGAGCCATGGAGACTGCACGTGCAGGCCCCTCACCAGCACGGCCAAGCATGCAGGATGTGTGAGCAGTAGCGCCCGCACGCCCCACAACACAAACACTAACTTGCAAGAAGTGACTATCATGCACAACAACTGTGCATGTGCGGACAAGTAGCTCCACATGCCCTAGCACGCACGAGCATGTGCACGGACCTCGGCAGGCATGCGCGCGAGATGCGCATGTGCGCAGGAGGCCAAACGCTCGCCCAACACCTCGCGCGCATCCGAAGGAGCGCCGTGTGGCAAGTTCACGCGACTCACGCCACCCACTCGCACGACCCGAACACTGCCCATGCGTGCCCAGCTAGCTGCCTGTGCAGCTAGACTTTTCTAAGTCCTTCTGGACTAGTTGTCTTCCTTTTCCAAGTGCTAAAAGTTTTCCAATTTTAAGGGACTTTCCATGTGATTTAAATGCTAAATTGGAGGAGAAATTCTAGACAACTTTGAAGTCAAAGAAAGATAAAGATAGTTGAAGATTTGGATAACAAGAAAATATTATTTTATTAATTATTTTAGTTGTTTTGATTACTTTAAATTATCTTAAGATAAGATTTCCTTATTTTAATATTTTTGTATTTGTTTTCTAATTAGATTAAGTCTTATAGTTTGGGTAGGAATTGTAAATCCGATTCTGATTAGAATTAGTAAATAAAAGCCTCGTTGCTATAGTTTAAACGCTTATTCTGATAGGAATTCTAAATCCTATACAAAGGCTTAAGTTCTTACTTTGTAAACACAACTTTTGAGAATTGATAAAATTAAGATTTGTGTTTTCTTTAAAAATTAGCTTTGACTAATTTTCTTAACGTCTTCAAGTTCTTTGAAATTAGAAAGCTTTCTGAAATCTTGTTGAGCTGAGAAGTTGAGATCGAGTTATCGGATAAGTAGTGACGTATTTCTTTTCCTCTTTTTAATTTTCCTATTGTTTGTTTTTGCATACCATATATGTGGGTGTAGATTCAAGTAGGGGAATTTATTTAGGTGGTTAAGTTTCTAATTACATGTTTTGCTGAGGTTCCAGGAGTCAAAATGATCCTCCCCATATCCTCCCGCGTCATTTTTTGTCAACCAAAGGAGAGGATGATATTAAACTTAAGGTATATTCTCTTGTGCTTTCAAGCTATATCGAGACTGATTAATCTAAAAAAAATCAGAAATGGTAAGAATCGACGATAAGAGGCAGGAGTATGACTTATTAGGGGTATTGGCGTGCAAAACTATAGATCTTCCGATCAAGTATCTTGGCCTCCCATTGGGGCCCAAATATAAAGATGAGGTCTTAGAAACCAGTGATTAAGATTTTTGGAAGAAGTTTAATAGGGTGGAAGATAATTTTTTTTTCTAGGGATAGAAGGTTAACACTAATAAAAAACACGTGGACTAATCTCCCTATTTATTATTTGTTTACTTTGACAATACCGGTGAAGATAGCAAAAAAATTAGAAGCAATTCAATATCGTTTTCTTTGGGGTGATGAAGAGGGGAGAAAGAGATTGTCAGGATATTAAGAGTAAAAAGAAGAGATAAATAATGAAAGGAATAAATTAATTTTTTGCAAGTATCAATTAGGGTTAGGGTTAGAGTTAATATTTTGAATTTACTTTACAGCAACCATCGCTACATTGTTTCCGGTCGTGATAGTGGTTGCTTTAATTGCTTATAGTTTATAAAAAGCTTGATCTTTACGTTATAGAAAAAGAAGGAAAAAAAATAAAACTATTTCTCAGATTTTCCTCTCTATTTCTCTCTCTTTCTTTTTCAAGATCAGACAGTCATGTCAAAGGTTTATGACAAGGTGGTATCAGAGATGAAGAATCCAAAAGTGATCACCGTGAAGTAGATCGACCTGAAACTCACTGTGTTTGTGGAAGAATCGCGGCGGCAGTTCAACATGATCCCGGATATGCTCCATGGCAGATCCGCCAACTGGATCGGAGAAAGCTTGGCACGTCTGGTGGAGGCATTCCCGGAAAATCCAAGACCGATGGCTTAAGGGCCTGCACTTGACGGCCAGCCGACCCCTCTTTTGCGTGATGAGGAAGAAGAAAAGATTTGGGGTTCAGATAAAAAAATAAATCCTAAAACTGGTTCAGTTATTGAACCGGGTCCAACAACACAGACCGAACTAGATTCGCTAACTTATCTTATTCGAATCGGTCCAACCAATATTTTGAACCGAACCAGTTCACTTGTTCCCTTTCTCTTTCTTTCTCAAGCAATAGCGGCCAGGAATGAACACCCTAGAGGTCTCTCCCTCATCTGCCTTGGCCAACAAGCCAGAAAGAGTTACCTCCCAAACGCTCTGCTCGGGTTCCACTTTAACTCACGCAAGATCAAGATGGAAACCAGCAGGTCTCTCGTTCTCCAGATGGGTTTTGATATGGAAAGGAAAAGCAGAAGAAGAAGAGGTGGAAGAAGAAGACGTTACTGCAGTAACGCGATTACAACGCCTGACAACGACTGCGTCGATGGTGTGGAGGGGTCAATCTGTGAAAATTTGTTTTCCAACAGGGCGGAAGCAGTAGAAAGCTGCTCTAAAAATATTTATATATATATACATCTATATATAATAATAGAAAAATGATTTTATGGGATACAAGCAGTAGAAAACTGCTTCAAAAGAAGAAAAAAAGATATATACATATATAGTAATTAACACATATATATAAAAAAATTGCTTTAAAAAAATATATATCTCTATGTAGTAGTTAGTTGTAATAATAATAATGATGATGATAATAAGGTATATTTTAACCTTGGGGATAAGGTTGATGTTGAAGGAGAGGATATTGTCAGAATATTAAGAGTAAAAAAAAGTACAAATAATAAAATGGGTAAATTAGTCTTTTGTAAATATCAATTAGGGTTAGAATTAGAGTTAATGTTTTGAATTTACTTCATAACAACAACAGCTGCATCGATTCCGGCCGTGATAATAACTGTTTTAATTGCTTATAGTTTATAAAAAACTCTATTTTTATGTTATAAAAAAGGAAGGAAAAAGAATAAAATTATTTCTCAGATTTTCCTCTCTATTTCTCTTCTATTTCTCTCTTCTCTCTCTCTTTTTTTCTCAAGATTAAACAGCATGCTAAAAGCTTCTGACAGAGATATCATCTAATGAAGTGGGAGGAGGTGAAGTTACCTTTGGAACAAGGGGGGATTGGGACTAAGATCCTTCATTGAGGTGAATATTAACTCTTCAAGAAAAATGAGTTTGAAGGTATATGAGGGAAGATGATAGGTTGTGGAAGAGAGTTGGTGATGCTCATTGGGGGATTATTGATAGAAGAGAGACTATGAGAGACGTGACTAGATTGCATGGGATGGGGTTATGGAGGAAGATAAACATGGGAAGACAAATTTCAGGAATGTATCATTGGAAGGTAGGCAAGGGAATAGAATTTTATTTTGGTTGGATGAGTTGGTTGGCAGAGGAAGTCTTAAGTTTTAATTCCCGCAGATATTTGCCATTGCACAATTGAAAAATATCTTTGTTGAGGATGCATACAGAGAGGGGAATGGAAACAGGGAGTGGATAGTGAATACTAACAAGAATCTTAATGATTAAGAGATTGAAAAATATGAAGTGTTATCATTTCTGCTGTCCATAGTGCATGTTAATGACAATAGGGACCAGATTGTTTAGAAATTGAAGAAGAATGAGAAGTTTAAATTTTTTTATAATAACCTAGTGGGAAGAGATGTAGAAGAGGTAAAATAATGGTGAACAGTTATTATTTGTGCAAGAAGACTGCAGAGTCTTGCAATCATATTCTCCTTTGATGTGTGGTGGTATACGACCTATGGATAGTGGTTTATGGTTTGTTAATGATAAACTAGGTTATGGCGGGATTGGTGAAGGATGAGATCTGGGCTTGAGAAGGGATATGTAAAAAAAAAATTGTAATGCTTATTTCTTGGCTATTTTTTGGATGATTTGAAAAGAGAGAAATAGTAGAAGTTTTGAGGGGATAGAAAGTGAGATGTTTAAAATTAGGGTTAGATGATTACACTATTTTAGCTCTCTATTGTTTATGACATTTATAAGTTAAAGGATTTTGAGAATGTCATAAATATATTAACAAAGTTGTAAATATCTTGTAAATGAGTGATACCCTATTGGTGCCTTTATTTTAATACACCTTGTATGCTTTTTGTTTCAAAAAAAAAATTTCCATTTGATAACATTTATCATATAAGTAATATCCTTGAAGAGAATGTAGAGTCCAAATAACATCCTCGTAAAGTTTATAGGTCACAAAAGCTTGTAACTTTGCAGAATGTTGATTGATTTTAATTTTCTCTACAATTTTGTATAAAACATATCGTAAATCACTATTTGTAATTGAATCACCTACCTGTAACTAAAAGAACTCTACTTACATTTTAACTTCATCAAATGCTCCTCTAAAACTAAACACACTTTACCCAATATCAATTTGTAAAAGTGAATAACGAAAAAAACTCGAGCCAATTCATCTCAAAAAGTGAAAGAGCACGTTTAAAAACCTTAAGAATCGTTTTGAAAAATACAAAAAATGGGTCTGGAGTGGCTGAACGAAACAAGACGAACCAAATTGGCCAAATCTGTTTGAACAGGTCAACAGTGTGTCAGAAAACCCAAGGACAAACACATGGGACACCCATGCGCCCGCTTTCAATGTTCCTCTGACAGTGGATATTATGTGAAGGAATCATCTAAAGGAGTGATGTCAGATCCAGTGTCGATGTTACTGCAGGTTGTTGGGAAGGATGGATTCCAGTAAAGCAGCTGCAAGGGTAACTTCAAACTGAGAGTAGAGCACTTTCTTGTTTCTGTGGTGCTGAAACTTGGTGGAGCAGCCGATCGGACCCCTTTGAGACCAATGGCAGGGGCAGTGTTGACCACCTCCTGCTGGTGGCTAGCGATTGTGTTGGCTGACAGTTTTTTTTTTCTCCTGCCTGTTGTTGCTGACGGCTGTTTTAGTCCTTAAGATTTTTTATTGGTTTTTTTTCGGGGAGGGGGGTAGAAGTAGGATTTTATTTTATGAAATTAGAATAAGTTAACAAGGACAGCATGATGAGTCAAGTTTAGGCTTTCATATTAATTGATGTAGGCCAAAGAGAGCTTCAATACAAATTCAGAGAATTTTTATTGAGAAAACTAGGAGATCTTGGATCTCAATAATCAAAACATTATCTCAATGTATGAATATAACCATCAATACTCTTTAATTAAATAGAAAAATAAATTAAATAGAAAAGATTAGGAAAATAAGAAATCTAGGAAATAGGAAAATAAATCTTTCTATTTTCCTTTATTATAAAACTTTCCAAAAGTTATAAAATCTTCCTATTTCTTTTAGTTAAGTTCTCAAAACATTTATATTTCTTTATTGGTTCTGACTCATCTTCTATTATTGGAATTTGCTAATTTTAGAAGTTCCCTATTTTGCATCAATTATATTACAAATTCATATGCAAGTAAACAATTTTGGAACAAATTTGTTCCACCAAAAAGAAAGAACAATTTTGTTTCTTTCTTTTTCTTGGTTTTTTACTGTTATGTTCCTCAAATTTTTGGTACCAAATATAGGACAAAACACTTTTAATGAACTTGGGAATGTCATAAGAATTTCAAAATTCTATGAGCATGACTATTTGCATTCATAAATGTTTGTGAACTGAGTACTATTTTGGTCCAAACAGTTGATTGTAGAATTCATAAAGAAGGAAAACATTCAATTAGTGGGAAAGCTGTCAGCAGAGGTATGGTTGGGGAGAGACACAAGGCCTAGTGGAGAATCTCTCATTGAAGCTGCAAAAGAGGTATAGAAGTCTTTATTTTTTCTTTCTATTTTTCTCATATTTCCTTGAGGGTAGACACTATATTAATCCCTCCAAATATTGTTTGAATAAAAAAAATGAAAATAATTGATTGGTCAAATAAAATAATTACAAGACAAATAATTGATTAATTGAGCTTAGCCCATGTTTAAATGGGATTAAATAAATAAAAGTTTGGACCCAATTATTTTGATAGGTTTTTCTTATGTTAGACATGGGCCTATTAAGTAAATTAGTCTTTAAATTGTGGGCCTGCAAGTGGATCCATATCAGCACCTAACTGATTCTAGCATTTTAAGTAAGCTCTAGCCATTGAGCTATTTCTACAAATGGAAGTCTTCTACTCAAGTAAAGGAGAATGCAGAAAGGGTTGCAGGGAAAGAACAAGAACAAGATTCCTCTTTCAAGCTTTCCTTCCAAGCCACAATAAGAGCAAGCTTGATCATCTTTAAAACCTCTCAAGCCGAGAGAAAGTGCAAGCCTCATTTTTTCAATTCCTATCTCAAAGCAAGAGTAGCCTTGTCCTCCTAACTCATCCTCCTAAGACTTAAGGCAAACAAGAGATCTCAATCATTCAAGCAAGCAATCAATCAAATTCTTGGTTGCAATCAAGCCATTGAAGCAATTAAATCTAGGTTTGCTATAAAATACTCCTCCGAGAAGCAGAAAAGCCATTATATCAATTGTAGAAAAACATCAAGTTTCCAGGTCTTCTCCATGGATCTAGACAAGTCTTCCTTCAAAGACATTCAGAGATGATCATCAACCAAGAAAAGAAACACAAAGTTTTTTACTGTTCTTCAATGGTTGTCTTCCCACCAAATTCATCTCCTTAGAAATTAAGCAAATTTGCCCTTGGATGCTGTATCCATTATAAAGACATCTAGATTTCAAGCCTTTTTGGGTTCTAAATTATTCTCTCGCAAAGACATCAAACTCGATAAAAGATCAAGAATTACCAAGTCGTTAACTGTTGCTTCACGGATTGCTTCTCAACAAATTCACCGTCTTTAGCATAGAGCAATTTCTTCCCAGGTTAAGAACAAACTAAAGGAGATCGAATCATAAGAACAAAAAAAAAAAATTATTTTAAAAAAGGGAACAGAAACTATGTTTTTTCCCTTCTTTTTATATAAGAACGTTCTTATGATTCAATCTCCTTGAATTTGTTCTTAACCTGGTGAAGAATAGATATATTGACTATTTTGTAACATTAGTTTTGTTTGTTTATCTCACACGCGATTCTAATTCATTGCCTTTTGTTGTCCATTTGAAGGGAATTAACTCGATTATTGGAGCAGCTGTACTTGACTTTGGAGTTTTAACCACTCCACAACTACATTGGATGATTCGTGCTAGAAATAAAGGATGGAAAGCAACTGAACAGAATTACTTTGAGCAGCTTTCAAGTTCATTCAGGTTTGTTTGCACCATAAATGTTCTTAACAGTAAATCTTATTTGCAATGATAGTATCTTTGCTGAAGGTTTTATATGATTGTTCAGGTGTTTGATGGATTTGACTCCAAATGGAATTAAGGTAAATGAGGAGGATGATAAACTGATTGTGGATGGTGCTAATGGTGTGGGTGGAGAGAAACTTGAGATTTTAAACAACATGTTGAATAATTTAGCTATTGAGGTTCGTAATTGTGGAAATGATGGAGGGATACTGAATGAAGGAGTCGGTGCTGATTATGTGCAGAAAGAAAAGGTGATTCCGCGTGGATTTGGGTCCAAAGATGTTGGGAAAAGGTCAGCAATCCTTTCACTATGTTTCATTTGTTTTTATCTTTTTTCCGGACTCAATGCCTTCACCATGTAAATTAATCAGGCATGTCAGTTGGATGTTACGGGCCCACCTTGTGGGTTGGTATTTAGGGGTAGGCAGCCGGTTTAGGAAGAAGCAGGAAATAATTTTCAGTTTAATATTTCTAAACTTTCTTTTTGTTTTTGTTAAAGAGGGGGTAAATTAGGTTAAATAGTATAAAGGTAATTTACATCTTCACTAATTTATTGTAATTAATTGTTTATTATTATTTTTTTCTTTCTAAAAACTTATATATATAAAGTTATAATATTCAATAAAATACACATTAAACTATTTTTAACGTAATATTAGAATTTTAGGTTAAGAAATCCTAAATCCCATACAAACTCTATTCAACTTTTATTGTCGAAATAAGAAAACCCTAGAGAGGCCAACCTTCATTGTCAACCACCACAACCCTAGTTGCCAACCACCACAGACCAACCACCCCCACCACAAGCTGACATCGTAGTCGGCCATCTCCATCAAGATTAGCCTTCATTGCCCAATCTAGTTTGCAGCAACTGCCGTTCACAACTCTCTTGGTGGCCTTCAACATGACTAGACGTGAGCGAACCAGATGAGCCACACCACTAGTTGTGACATTGCTCTTTGTTGCGACCAGACGCGACTCACAACCACGACACTATCTTCGAACCCTACGATTCGCACCACCAGTCGCGACACTGCTCTATTGTGACCCAACGCGAAACTAGAACGCTAGAAACACTTGTGGCGTCTGTCCAGAACCCTATCTCTCTGTCAAACCCAGCTTGTGCCTTCTGTCTAGAACCCTAGCCTATTAGAATCTTAACCCACGGAGATGAGCATGGATATGAACATAGGCTAAGTAACCAAAGACTTTGAGTGGAAGGGTGTTTAGAACATGAGATTTAGGGAAAGTTTGTAAGAGGAGGTTATAAGGTGATTGGAAATGTAGGATACGGGAATACATTCTGTTTATTAAGTATGTAGATGTGAGTATTATCTCTTTCCAAAGATATTTAGGAACATGAGTGGTAAACATGATTGATCGAGAAACCTTAAGAATATATCTGTTTTTTCTTTTTGCTATGCCATCTTGCTGAGGGGTATTGACACGAGATTTGGTGGATAATGCCTTGTTCAGTAAAGTATTTTCCGAAAGTGGTTTCAAAATACTCACATGTGTTATCAGATTTCAACACTTGTATCGTGGTATGAAATTGAGTTTGAATCATAGTATTAAATTTCTGAAATATGGATTCAACTTCAGATTTTCTCTCATGAGGAATACCCAGGTAATTCTAGTATGGTCATCAATGAAGAATACAAACCACTTAGTTCCGGTAATGTTAGTGACCCTGAAGGTCCCCATACATCACTGTGAATTAATGCAAATGGTTTTGAGAATTTGTATGATAGATTAGGAAAGGAACCTCGAATATGTTTAGAGAATTGACACATTTCACATTGAAATGAAAGTGAATTTTTATTCTTGATCAAATTTCAGGTATTAGAAATTTGGGTGTCCTAGTCAATAATGCCACAACATGATATCATGATCATTATTTGAATGACTTACAAAAACAGAATTTGCATATACTGCATTATGAATTTGTCTTCTAGAGGCGTCAGCTTAAAGAAGGTACAGCCCCGAATTCATCCTAGCATTACCAATCGTCCTCTCCGAATTCAAGTCTTGAAATTCACACAAGTTTGAGACAAATTTAGTAATACAAATTAGGTCTCCAGAAAATTCGCTAACAGATAAGAGATTACAGTCGAAGTTTGGGACATATAGAACTGAATGGAGGGTCAAATACGGTGATAAAACTATATAACCCATTTCTGCCACTTTAGAAATTGATCCGTCGGCAATTTTTAGAGTGAGTCTCTCTTTACATGGACTATATTGCTGAAACAGTGACACATCACCTGTCATGTGGTCAGATGCCCTGGAGTTTACAATCCACATTTGTCTTTTTATGGAGTAAGCTGACAAACCAAGTAGAGTTTTACCTTTGTGTGCTACCGATGCATTACCAAGGTGATTCTTCTGATAGAACATCCTTTGAAGAGCTTCCATTTGCTCTGGACTAAATGAGCTGCTTTCCACAACAAATAGTGGTGTGTCTTCAGCAGTCGCATGGTTTCCTTGGTGGTCGTTGAGGGTTTCAAATTTTGAGGATTTTCTGTCACCAGGTTTTCCATGGAGTTTCCAGCACTTCTCGCATAGGTGGCCTGGTTTCTTGCAGTTGTCACACCATGGACGTCCTCTCTTCCCACGGGAATCATGCATTCGGGTTGTAAGTGCAGAAGCATTTTCGATCATGTGGGTTTTTTGTGTATCTCCCATTATCACTTTCTTTCGGCTTTCTTCTCGAAGAATATCGAAGAACACTTCTCAGACGCTCGGTAATGGTTTAATTCCTAATACTCGTCCTCGCACCTCATCCAGATTCTTGTTTAATCCCATTAGAAACTTGAAGATTCTTTTCTACTCAATAATCAATTTGAAGACTTTGGCATCTTCAGGACAACTCCAACGATATTCTTCAAACACTGCCAGTTTCGAGTGAGAGTTATAAAATTGAGTTACAATTAAATCACCTTGTCGCAGGTCATGAAGGGTGGATTCAATCTTGAAGATGGCCGAAGTATTGTCCTTGCTGGAATAGAATTCCTGAGAAGCTTCCCAGATTTCGTGTGCGATTTCATAGAGTAAAAAGTTCTCCCCAATTTCGAGTATCACGGAATTCACTAACCACGACATAACCATGTTGTTTTCAATTTTCCATGTTCGATCATTCGGATCATTGGCTGGTGGTGGTACGATTTCGCTGATGAGGTATTCATCTCGGCCTTTTCCCCAAATAAACAACAACACTGATGACGACCACTGGAGATAGTTGTTGCCGTTTAATTTGTGTTCGGTAATGAATGACGAAGACTGTTCAACCAGTCCATGGTTGATGGGTCCAGGAAGATAGGAACCCAAGGAAACCTCGGGTGGAGAAGACGGTAGCTCACACGTGGCCATCTGTAATTTTGGCTCAGTTGGAATGATGCTTTGGATCAGAGTCACTTTGATACCATGAAAATTATGAGAATGGAAAAATTCTCTTCTTATCTTATTATTCTCATCATGAGGTGCTTATTTATAAATAGGAAATACAACTAATTCCTAACAACTTTATGGGAGTATGGGATAACAATATTTGGTTATGAGCATCCTCTTAAACCACTTGGTGGTTTTCCTACAACAAGCAAATAGAAATGAAACAAACTCCTTTTATGATTTTCTACACTTAATTTACAATATCTAAATGTATATATATATAGGAGAAAATTAGAAAGTTTTAATAGAAAACTAAATACAAAATTAATCTCATAAAAGGAAAAAGTATCCTAGTTATGAACGTTATCTATTCTTCTCTATAAGTTTGTATAGAAATATGACTTCTACAAGAAGTCGGATTCCTACTGTAGATTACTTCTTCAAATATATTTACTTCATCCTCTTTCTCGACGCTATACTGCAGTAAATGCTGCTTGGTCATTCTCTAATCATAATTTCAAATTGCATGGCTTGTGGAGACCTTGGGAAGTGATTGGGACATCAATTTCAATATTAATTTTTGACTGAATTGTTTCACTTGAGTGGACGAGACCCTGCTTTTCTTTAGCTTACTCATCTGCAAAGTGATGGTCAAACAGAAGTATTCAATTGTACTGAAATACATTCCACTGTTTTATCAGCAAACAGCCTCAGAAATGGGTGGATTGGTTTCCATGGGCGAAGTATTACAATCAAAATGCAGGTTTCTGTTTGGTCTGCATTCGTTCCCTTTGCTATTTTGACATCTTCATTATTCTCCAGGCCTTGCAGAGGTGGAAGTAGTGGATTGTGAATTGAAAACTCGAAGAGGCTTTTGTTTTATTTGCAGAGTCATCCACTTCAGGTTTAATATGCTATAAAGATGCAATACGAGGCTATCGTCATGAGGTTACTTTCAGCTATTGATGATATGGTACTATGAGACTTCATCGTTACCATTATATGTCCTTAGCCACTCAACAGGAACTGAAGCTTTCACCAAAGTTCTATGGTCTTCTCAAAACTTTGGAACTGGCTTTTAAGCTGGAAAATCTACCAGACACATGCTTCCCATTTTCTATGTCGCACCTTTTAAACCTTTTCATGTTGGAGTTTCTGTTGAACCATGTTTTCCTTCTATTCATCAAGTGACAGCCTTGCCCACTCTATAGCTAGTGTTAGACAAATGGATTCATGATGGTCAGCCTGAAATCTTCATTCATTGGGTTCTCTTTGTTGCCTACTGAAGCTTCTTAGGATCTCTCTCTTCTATGAGTTCCATTATCCATGTTTTGTGCTTGAGGAAAAGCACATATCGAGGGAGGGAGTGATATATCAGGGCAAAGCTGTTTGGTTTGGTATATAGGCAATAGGCTGCAGGTTCAGAATATTTAGTTCTTCCATTTGATTCTTTCAAACCTTCCACTTTGTTTTATTATTTCTGTAACTGATTTTGTTAATCTATTTTTTCAATAAGCTCCTAGCTTTTTAGAAGGACAGTTAGATCTCTGTAATATGATTTCCTGGGTATGGTAATATTGTTCAAGAAAGTTGTTATGGAGAAGTTGTTGCCCTGATAAAAAGACCAGGACTGATATGAATAAATCTTTGGGCAGAAAATTCAGAAACTTCTTTTGTTCTTTAATTTTATGAGATTCAAGGTTATCTATAGCAGGCCACTATTAGTAACTCACAATAGGTCGTAAAAGAAGAAACTTTCACAAGAATTCAAGTTCCTCTTTAGCTTTGTATTGATCACTCACAAGCTGTAATAACTCACAAGTTGTACTCTTATGATTTTCTAATTCCTAAATTAAATTGTTTTCAATATGAATCCTGACATCTATCAAAAGAATCAAATCAATGGAAGTATGGCATACTTTGATAAGAAAGAAAATCAAGTAAATTTTTTGGCATTTTGAACAACTGATTGATTAGTTGACATATGATCCAAATCCGAGGGGGTTGATGATAACTTGGGCTTTATTTCAAAATGCAGGTTATCAAAACAATATGCACAGATTTGATGGATTTCTTGCTTAACACACCTGTTTTATGAGGATGTTTAATAAGTTTTATCTCAATAAAAGGTTGATATTTTTTCTGGCAGTAATCAATTGATGAGTTTAGTAAAGCAATGAGCACTATGGGAGTTATTTATTACTGATTGTAACTTTAGTTCCAAAAAAAAAAAATTTGCTGATTGTATCTGATACAAACTTGCTCGTTGGATGCTGGCTCAGACCTGACAAAAATAACCTGAGTTTTGAGCAAGAATTCTCTCTCTCTCTCTCTCTCTCTCTCTCTCTCTCTCTCTCTCTCTTTAGGTGTAGAGGAGTATTAAATCAAAATCAACTTGAGAATGTGAAAGGTTGATTGTTTACTACTAAATTCCATTTCTTATAAAATGACATCTATCCTCTAGAGGAGGCAATTACTGTTTGGTGATCTTAATTATTCAGGTGTGCGAGTTTGGACGGGGATGCTGATCGTCTCGTATATTTCTCTGTACTTTCAGACTTGAGCAATAAGGTTGATCTTGTTGATGGGGACAAGATATTATCTTTATTTGCAATATTTGTTAAGGAGCAACTGAGTATACTTTATAAGGGAGCAGATCCGGAGACTCATAGCAGTTATCAAGCTCGTGTTGGGGTTGTGCAGACAGCTTATGCTAATGGAGCATCCACGGATTACCTCAAGCAGTCAGGTCTAGAAGTTGTCTTGACTCCAACTGGGGTGAAATTTTTACATGAGAAAGCTGCTCAGTATGACATTGGTATATATTTTGAGGCCAATGGCCATGGTACCATCCTGTTCTCAGATGGTTTCTTATCTTGGTTAGAGGCCAAAAATAATGAGCTGGCTTCTATATCTGAAGGTGAATTTTGATACGGACCCTACCAGTTCTAGCACTGGTATTTGGTATATGAAATGTTCACTAGCTTATTCACATGTTTCAGGTTCAGAAGAGCAGAAAGCAGCTTTGAGACTATTGGCTGTCAGTAGGTTGATTAACCAAGCTGTTGGAGATGCTTTGAGTGGTTTGCTTTTAGTGGAGTCTATTCTGCAATACAAGGGATGGTCAGTCCATAAATGGGCTGGACTTTATGAGGATCTACCAAGTAGGCAGCTTAAGGTACATTTCCTTAATTGCTTTTAGTGAAGAAGTCTTAGTTTGATTATCTTTTCCAGTAATCCTTTTTTCTACAATATATGATCTCTTTATAGATTTAGCTAGGGATTTTACTAGAGATCTGACTCCTTTCTTTTTCAGTTAATCTACTATAGAGAGTAGATTTATGTAGTTATCTAATTTTTCAGGTTTAAGATAACCCACCTTAAGAGAAAAAGTAAACCATGTAAATGGTTTGCCTCTTTTTTTAACATATTAAAGCCAAAACAAAATGTTTCTTATAATTTTGTTTCTATTTTTTGGTCTAAAGTATAAAAAAAGATTGTGTTGAAAAAAGTCATTCTATAGTTATTTGATCTATAATTTCTCTGAAATTAAGTTAAAACTTCAAATGAAAAATGTCCAATGTTAGAATAGTTTACACTGGCCCCTTGTACACCTCAGTTCTTTGTCATGTACCTGCTATAATACAGAAAGTAGCTGAAGCTTGGTTATTGTGTGAAATTCATTTCTCAATCCATACTTTTTCTATTAGAGGACATGAAAGTCCTTTATAAATATTAAAATGAGATCATATGAAATTTCATGTAGAATTGGAACAATACATTGTGAATTCCATCAAACTTCATATATGCTCAATTTTTATCATCTTCTAATAGAATTTCTGTTTCTCCTAGTCACAAAAGGTGTAAATTTCCAAATGAATCCAACACAAATTCTACATTTGTTACAAACTTAGCCAAAATCATATGACATGCTTATGGAGTGCCTATTGAAATGTCAGATAACAAATGAACTCAACTTAAATTTACAATAGAATAATGTAATGTTTAGAAGATTGAAAAAAAAATTGCCAGCTAAGATGTTTGACTCAGCTTATAATTTGGTTAACATCATTTTGAAAAGTCTTCAATCGCATTTCAAATTACTGATATGTCAGGTGGAGTAGGAATATTGTAGAATGAGTATTAAAATTAGCTCGTTACTGGTTTGAGAATTGTGCTTCTTATTTGGCAAAAATGTTATTTGTTACTATTTTCTTATTTTAGGGATTTTTATCACATTATATAATACATTGTTGATTCTTTATTTTGTGACGGGACTGCTTTTGAATAAAAACTATTGATTTTCTCTGACTGAGTTGAGTGCCCAACAACCTTGTTATTGTGGTTTTGACAATTTTGTAATTGCATTTATCTTTTATTTTCATGAATTTTTCTATCTTACTCAACTATTTTCTTCTGCATAATTGTTTTCAAATTAGAACTAAAATTCCTTACTTTGGTATCAAATTTATAAAATCTGAACAAAATTTAGATCAGCCAAAGCTACAAAACTAGAAAACTTAGAGTCTCAGGAGAGAGGAATGATAAATAAGACTTTTGGCTTTAGCCAGATCATCAACCGTCACTGGGAGGTGGACTTTACCGCCACCACCATTTGTGCCAGAGGCTTTCGACAGATTGCCCTACCATATTGTAATTTGAAATAGCACCATAATTAGCTGCACTGGTTGGCAAACCCTTGAATCCCCACTGCCTTGTTGGAGCCACCCTTCTTTGTACTCTTCAGCAACATCTGACATCTGATTCAGAACCCATCATTGTTGGATGAAGCTCTAGTTGGAGTCCCAATGTTCGAAAGTCAATAGAAGCCAGTGATTGAATCTCACGTGTGCGTGAACTGTGATGAGGATTGTCATGTTACTCCATCTCACACAGAAAGTCTTTTTTAACCAGTTCACCCATATATAGACTGGTTCTTGATGGGTTTAGACAATTTCCTAAGTTTTTCTACCTTGTTCTCACATTTTTTATGATCTGTTTGGACAAATTCGCAACCTCTACCCACTTTTTGAGCAGATTGACTATTTTACCCATAACAGCATAAGAATAGCACCTTTAGCAGAAAAAGAAAATTATTTCAGTTGCTCTCACCGTAAATTTTGGAAAAACAGCTCCATGGGTTGTGAACTCGGGAGCTTCGGATTATATGACGGGTGATGCAAACTTTTCCATAATCACAATGCATGCCAAGAAGGCCTTACTGTGAAAATAGTCGATGGGTCCCTATCTAAAGTGGCTTGAATAGGTTTTAGCATGATCTTAAAAGAATTAACCATAAATTTAATACGTTATGTTCCTAACTTGGACTGTAATCTTTCCTCAGTTAGCAAGCTAACTCAAGATTATAACTGTTTTGCTAAATTTACCTCAGATTTATGTGAATTTCAGGATTTAATTTGTGGAGGTATACTTAGGATTTTTCTCCTTAAAGTTAGTGAACTTCTTAGAAGACAAACCTGTAATGCAATATTGTGGCACTATCGTGTAGATCATCCTAATTTTTCTTACCTTCAAAAAATGCTTTCACTTTTGTTCAAGAATAAAAATCTAAAACTTTTTCAATGTGAGGTGCGTCAATTTTTTTAAAGTATTTGTAATTCCTATCATTTTTTACCTTACAAGGTATCTTATCCATTTCCAAGATGTATAGTGGTGTTTGGGCCCATGTACAATAAAGAATGTTACTGACACTAGTTGATTTATATGATTTATAGATAATCGCACTATGAATCACCTAGTTGTTCCTTATAAGAGAGAAATCGGAAGTGGGCCAAATTTTTAAAAAATTAAATACTATAATTCAAACTCAATTTCATAATAAATACAAAATGTTGTAAGCCGATTATGCAAAAGAATATTTGAGACAATTCTAAGCGATTATCATGAGAGTCAAGAGATTGCCCATCAGAGTTCATGTGATGTAGAATAGTAAGAGACTAAAGTGGGTATATTCCTATTTAGTTATATATTTATATAATCGTAACGTTATTGTAATGTTAAGATATTTAAGTTATTTAGAAATTAGAATCAATTTGGAATAAGTTTATCATTTCCTATTTAGTTAGTATCTTATTTAGTTATCTTCTAATATAGTTTATTCTACTTAATTAGCTTGTTTTCCTATTTATGAGGATTTCTAGATAGTTTGAGAAATTTCTAGTTTACTTTAATTTGATACCTATAAATGGAATACCCTGGCTTTGTTATTAGGTAGACTTTTCATAATTTATTATTTAAATATTGAGATATTATTTTAATTATTGAGATTTGAGATCTCCAAGTTTTATTCTTAATAAAATCTTCTCAAGAAGCCAACAATAGTATACTACAAAAAAAAGGATAAAAAGGGAAATGTACTCACGTGTGCAAAAGGGACTTCTCCTATTGTAACAAATTAGATGATGTAGGAGGGACATGGAAAGATTGTTTTGATTCCTTGAACTTCACACAACATTACAATCAGAAAACTTAACCAGTTAATTAACCCTCCTTACTTGAATCATAACCAACAGATTGATTGCAAAATAAGGTAATTGAAAAAATTTAAAGGAATAGAAAAGATGTCACGGCTTACCCAATAAGTCAATTCAAGATTTTTTGACTCAATAAAGCAATTTGAAACTCTCGAACTTGAAGATGCTTGAAGAACACTTACTCAAATTAGTAAAGCTAATTTGGACGCAAAAGGTTAAAATTTTATTGATATGAAAAATTGATAGTTATGATTATAACCTAAGAATTGAAGCCTTTATATAGACTTCACTCATCTAATACGAATAGAAATAAGATTACATATTCTTACTTGAACATTCAAGCATAATTTAACTAAACACTTAAATAAAAATAATAAAATAATTATGTTTTATCTAAACTTAATAAAATAATCAAAATAATTAAGATAAATACTTAAGTAAATTCTTCTCTCCTTATCCAAATCTCCATATGGCTTTTTCTTCTTTGGACTTTCAATTTGAGTAGAATTTCACCTTCAATTTGGCACTTTAATCATATGGGAAAATTTGTAGAAGTCCCTGCAACTTGGAATCATAGGAAAATTAGGAAAAAGGGAGAAAGGAGTCCAAGCTGGACTCAAAATAAGCTGTCCGCGTGAGTTAGGTGCCCGGGCAGGCTGTTTGCGTGCATCTGACGCGTGCAAGAAGCTTCAGAGTGCGCGCACGGGGCTGATGTGTCCGTGCGACTGGAACAGTCTGCACAAGTGCTCCCCTTCGCATGGCTGGGCGTGTGCGACCTCCTGCGTGCGTGCGGCGGCTTCTTGCCGCACAAGCGCGCCTCTTTGTTGCGTGCAGCTTCAGCCTCTCCGCATGCCCCGTGTGCTTCTTCATATGAAAAACGATCCCAAATGTGCGGGTGTTCCTTCTCGCGCATGTGCATGCCTGCATATGCGTGAAAATCTGCTGGCTTTTGCAGCTTGTCTTTGCTGGATTCTCCTTTTTCCGCTTGTGCAACACGTGCGTGGGTCTGCATCCGCATGCTATGCGTCGTGTGTGCGCGGCCTCTTTGCGCTTGTGCTTGCACGTTGTGCGCACTGCATGCTCTTCTTCCAGTGTGGCTGTAGACTCGCGGGTAATTATCCTGCAAGAATCCTGATTTCCGCAGGATTCGTCCTTGATGCAGGATTGCATCATTGGAACTGAATTTGAGCCATCTAGGATCATGTCATTAGGGTTAGGATTGCAACGGTGAAACAGAAAAATCATCGACAATGGCCCCTACTCACTGACCATTTGGCCATTGCAGCCTCTAAGTGCGCTTGGAGGCTCTTACTTCCCTTTTCCCGTTCATTGTCCCCGCTACATGTAGCCTACAAATAGGCAAGGATTCTGTGAATGAAGGCATCAAAGAAATTAACACAAATTTCTGTTTCTCTCTTTGTCTCTCTTGATCTCTGATTCTCTGCTCTCTTTCTGCTTCTATTCTCTCTCGATCTCTTATCTCTCTCCTTTTCCCTCTAAGACTCGAAAATACTTGTCTTACTAGTCCGAATCATGAGCAAGAATTCTGAGAAATTTCTCTAAGTTTTGTCTTCAAACTCTCTTTGTTAGTTTCTATGAGAGTCTAAATTCGATTCATAATGTTTTCCTAAGTGCCCACAATTCACTTCCCGAAACAAAACCTCTGCTTCTTGCATATATACCCTGTCTCTCCTTCTTCTTCATAAAACAGGGAAGGAAAGAGCCTAAGACCAGAAAAAAAAGTCAGCTTTGCTGGCCAGCCACTGCCAGCAGCCTCAAAAGACCCCATTGGTGAAGCTTCAAAGCCATGTAGCGAAAGCTTGCCGGAGTCCTCAGTTGCCAAACTCATCAGACTGCTGCTGCAAACTCAAGAACTCTGTTGTCCCGGCCATCAGAAGTAACAGCGATACCATATCCAATGCCATCTCCCTTAGATGAACCCTCAACCAGAAGGCCGTCGATGGAGGCTCGTGACAGCCGGCGCATAACACCAACTCGCCAACCAATGTGCTTGGCCTTCGATTTTCTAAAGCTCTATTGACCAATTGAAATTATTTTGACCCAATTCAGTTCACCTTGTCTATTTTAGCCACCTTAGACCTATCTTCAGTATTTTCAAAATGATTCTTGAGGTTTTTGGATGTGCTCTTTCACTTTTTGAGGTTACTTAGCTCAAATTTTTGTTCTTTATTTTCTTTTGCGAGTTGATATTGGACAAAGTGTGTTTGGTATTAGAGTAGGGTTCTTTTAGTTACCTTCTATTGAGTATATGGTTCAGTTACAAATGATGATTTACTATTTTGCTTTATATGAAATTTTTTATCAATATTAATACATTTAAAAAATTAAAATCAATCAGCATTATGCAAAGTTGTAAGCTTTTGTAACTTATGAATTTTATGAAGAAACTATTTGGGCTCAAAATTCTCTCAAAAGATATTACTTGTATGATAGATATTATTGAATGGAAATTTGATATTATTTTTCAATGCTTAAAATAGTAAAGATAAATGCTCCATTTGCAAGAGAAAAGAAATCATAGGGACAGCATGATAATTCTCATCCTTTATAAAGTTGCTTTTGAGAATTTCAAAATAACTTTCGAGAATTTAAGTGATAAGATTGATATGTGTAAAATAAAGATGAAAAAGCATAGAGAAAGCCTTGAACCTTTGGCTACACAAAAACCTAATATATTTCAAACTTCAACAGAACATGAAGAACAAAAAGAGATGAAAGAGTGAACAATTTGGTGTCTGAGCAAAATCTTATGGAAGTTCAGCTACCAAATAATCAAGAAGTAACTAATGATATCAAAGGTATCCACACAAAATGAGGAAATTGAGATAGTAGAAGATATCATGGATGAGGTTGTTATTGCTATTGATCAAGTTGAGTTTCCTTGCAATGGATCTTTTGATTTATAAGCAATGGTGTTGTTAAGATTGAAAATGATATTATTCTCGTTGGTTTTAAGAAGAAAGAGATCTCACCTAAGATACTACTACACATTCTTTTGGTTCATATTAGCAATGAGGAAAGTTTAATTGTTCGTCCTTTCATAGGTTTTCTTATTCCTAATTGGTTTACTATGTTGTCAGAATTCTTGACTCTGAAAGCATTCATTTTTGTCTTGTCAATTTCAAGTTAGTGCAAGCTTCAATTACTTAGCAGACAAGTTCCAATTTAAATATTTTTCTACTTCGGCATTTCAAAACTCGAGTTCGAGTTTTCACTTTGTGGGGCAGAATTATACAAAATAGTAAAATGAGCATATTCCTATTTAGTTATATATTGATGCAATTTTAATATTTATATATTATTAAGATATTTAGTTGTCTAGGAATTAGTATCTATATAGAATAAATTTACTATTTCTTATTTATTAGTATCTTTATTTAGTTGTTTTTTAATATAGATTATTCTACTTAATTAGCTTATTTTCTTATTGACCAAAGTATTTAATTTTACCCTCAACTTCTGGAAAATGATCGAATTGCACCGTGAACTTTTTTTTTTGTTTAAATAAACTCTCAGCGTTTAAAAATATGCAAATTGTCCCTCACCGTTAGGGAAAGTTAACACCGTCGAATATCAGCATACGCAGACAATGACATCATTTTTTAATCCACTTGGACACTACATAGATGACACGTGGCATTCCCATGGACCCATATAAAAATACTCTATACGTTGTAAAAGTATGCTTCCTTCATCAGCCAAAATGAGAAAGCCATTACCTAGAAATGCCATCAATAAACAAGTGCCAAAACCCAAAAGCATAATAAAAGTAGGGAAAGATGGGGAAGGAATGAATTAAAACCTAGAGAAAATGATTCCACAACTGCATTTGCACTCTTGTGCCGCATGTCTTCATGCATGCTTTCCAATTTACAGTGGACTTATCCGAGCACCTCTTGCACTTCCATTTCTTCTTGTGGTTTTTGTAGAAGTGCTTCTTGATACCGGTGAGCTTGCCCAAAGTCTCGAGGGATTGTGGTGCACGCACGTGGACTTTGGGCACACATAGTTTACACTTGTGCACCTCCTTGCTAGTTTGCTGCTTCAGCTTCCATGGCAGGTTGTGGCCCCTCCGTTGAAGTTGTAGGTTCTGGTCACGTTGGAAACCTTTATTGCAAATCTCACACACGAATCTATTCGTAACCAATAGTGAGTTGGGCGAAAGCAATTACTTCAGCATCTGGATCAAAGAGAATTGAGAGAACAATCGAAAAGAAAAAAGAAATAATCTGCCATCTTCTCATCTCCAATTTACTTCATCCCCAAACCCTCTTCACTGCCAAAATCCGCCATTCTATTTCACTCCTCTGCCAACAATGCTGCCCAATGCGTCTCTTATGGCCCTTCTCTCCATGAAGACAAAGTCCCATCTCATGGCAGCTCACAAGACCATCCCCAATAGATCGCCATGGTCGATTTCCAAAGAACCCAACAACAAGAAGAGGAGTGGGAAAGTGAAGAGGACGATGAAGATGACATTCTTGCGGAGGAGCAATTCACTAGAATCCGGAACGTAGCCAGAATTCCTTTTTATATAGGTCTACGTAGATGTCACGTGTCATCTGTATGGCATTCACATAGATCGAAGCAAATGACGATATCATCCTCATGTAGTAATATATTACAGTGTTTTTCTAACAGTGATGGGTTGGTTTCCACATTTTAAAAATTGAGTTGATTTAATCCAAAAACAAAATTCAGGGAGCAATTTGAAGATTATCCAAATGTTGAGGGTGAGATAAGGTATTTTGGCCTTTTTTTTATTTTATAAGATTCCTAGATAAAGTTAAGAATTCTTAATTTCATTTTAATTTGTACCTATAAATAGAGTACCCTAGTTTAGTTATTAAGTAAACTATTTATGACTATTGCTTAATCAGGGAGCAATTTGAAGATTATCCAAATGTTGAGGGTGAGATAAGGTATTTTGGCCTTTTTTTCATTTTATAAGATTCCTAGATAGAGTTAAGAATTCTTATTTTCATTTTAATTTGTACCTATAAATAGAGTACCCTAGTTTAGTTATTAAGTAAACTATTTATGACTATTGCTTTGATTAAAGAGATCCAAGATCTCCAAGTATTGTTCTTAATAAAATTTTCGTAATTTTTATCTTCAAACACTTTTTGTCTTGTATCATCACGTTTTAACACACTGTAACAAAATAGGATTGTAGAAAGGAAGAATAACCACCTTTCAAAGTTTGCTCGGTACTTATGGTCACCACACATATTCCTAAATTTTTCTGGGATGAGGCAGTCTCAACAACCGCCTATCTACTAAATGGGATACCTTCTTGGATTCTTGTTGGCCATCTTGGATTCTTGCCTGCATGTGGTTACTAGAATTCCTGGTCCATTAAGAGGGTCTCTCTGCAATTGAAGCTTCTTGTAAGATCATGGCACCAGCTTCATTGTTTGAGGACAAGCACTAATTCAAGGATGGAGGGTGATAATGTTATGGCTAAAACAGATACCCTTAACTGGTTGATCCACGACCAGAAGCAAAAGACTTCTATGGGTAAGTCCTTATCTTTGAATTCTATTAGTAAGTTTAGATGGACAAAGACCAAGTTTTGAATTAGATTAGGCAATTTGGATTGCTTAGCATAAATGATCAAGGTACTGATTGTAAATAATGCGAGGCTACTTACCATAGTCTCTATATATGTTATCGATTAAACATATGAATTAATTATTTTTTAAATAAAAGAGAGAGTATTATTATACATAAAGGTACCAAGAGGATACCACTTGAAAATACAAAATTACAAGTCAATCAGGTGGTCCATAACAACCCCAATATCTTCTTAATCTATTATGTCATGACCAATCAAAATAGAATCAAAAGTATGAAACCATCTATTGTTAATATTTACAATGTCTGTTTCAATACCCTCAAAAACCCTAGCATTCCTCTCCCTCCAAACAACCCACATAATAGAAAGCGAGATAAGGAATAAATCTTTTTATCTTTTTACATAAACCAGCTCACGCCCACAACTCCTTGCTAACACTACCCACTATGGCCCACATTATTCCCATAATCCCATACATGTACTCCCAAATTCTTCCAACCATAGGACAATGAAGTAACAAGTAATTGCATGATTCTTCTTCAGCCTCGCACATCTAACACCTGTTGGTTATCATCATACCTCTCTTTCTCAACGTATCAATGGTCAAGATTTTTTCTTTAACAGCTTCCCAAATGAAAAAAGTCATTCAAGGCGGTGCTTTAGACCTCCAAATTTGCTTAAATGGTGCTGTCTTGGCATTCTCCTCACTATTTTTGACAATAAAGTTATAGTAGGACTTCACCGAAAAACCTTTTTTTTTGTTCGATTTCCAGGTTCTTTTGTCTTTCTCATTACCCACCTTAAAAACAGCAAACCACCGAAGCAGATTACAGAATTCTACCTCTTCTTCCTCCTTTAAGTTTCTTCTAACCTGAATGCACCACCCACACCAATTTAATTTCAGCCCCATTACCTAGCTGTCAGCATAAACGGTCATAAAAATTCTTGCTCTCGGTGCTGATTTTCTTCCACAAACTAGAACCATGAATAAAATCATCTGAACCTCTATCATGTTAATAGTAGTGTTTTATCACTTGAGGTTTGGAATGCAAAAGAAGAAGATCCTTACTAAAAATAATTTTAGCATTTAAAAAGTAGTAGTAGTAATAATAATACTAATAATAATTATTATTATTATTATTATTACTATTGTTGTGATTATTATTATTGATTCAATTTATTTTGCTTGTGTAAGTGGATTTTAAGGATGATTAGGATGTAGAAATTTTTTAGGGCTGCTTTATGATTGAGATGTTTTTTAAGTGGTTGTAGTTAGTGCCTTATAAACGTTGTTAACTATACTAAGAGAGACTACAAGTGGTAAGTTAAGAATTTCTTGTGTTTGGGATCCCTGTTATCTCTGGTGTTTTATCCTATAGTTCTTGTTTGTATGAGTTCCCCTTTTCTTCCCTTTACCCTTTCCCCTTATTTCTCTGTTCAGCCTGTTCTTTTACTTCATTTCCCGGAGTTCCTTTATTTCTCCACATTGTAGGATATTTTTGTTCAGGTTAAACTCTTTGTCCTCTATCACAGCCACTTCTGTTAAGCTTTTAGTTTGTGTAAGTTGGTTAAGTTATATTCTAATCATGTTTTTATTATAGACACCTTACTATAAATTTTTTTCTATTGTAGACATCAAAGGGAGTACTGTATTTTGAAACAACAACTTCACTTTTTTAAACTAAGCTTCGACAGATATTAGATTGATAAAATACTTTCTTTGAATAATATATTCATGAAATTACTGTGGCTATTACATCTTGGAGCAAACACACACTGATATTATAGAAATCCCTAGGTCACGAAAAAGGTATTGCTAATAAACAGGAAATCACCTATGTGCAAAAAGATACATATTGGAAAAGGACTCTTACACTTAGCAGTCATTTATTGCAGTATATCTGCTTTTAAATCCAGCGACCTATCCTTTCGACTTTACTGTGTTAATAGATCTCCTTTTCATCGAGTATTGTCAAGCTCATATTTACCCTAACTTTTTCCCTTCCAGTTCAGAAATCAAGCTTAGGTGGCTTTCCTTTGATTTTCAGGTTAAAGTTGTAGACAGAACAGCTGTTGTTACAGAGAATGCAGAGACTGTGGTTGTTAGGCCCCTGGAAATTCAAGATGCTATTATTGCTGAAACGGGTATAGTATATTATCCTTTCCTAATTTTATATATTTGTTCTTGTTGATACTTTTTCTAGTTGTACTCCTTGGTAATGTTGCCTTAGAGCATCCTATGATCAGCATACACTGAAAAGTTGTTGAATCTTGATTATATACATAAATTTGATCAGTAATATAAAGCAATAATTAAAAGTAAATAGTGAATAAATAGATGGATGGCATTATAAATCAAGTACTAGACCGTGTTTATATATGTATCTATCTATCTATCTATATATTTGTTTATTTATTTCTGCTTTTAAGTCTTAAAGCTTTTGCTTATAACTAAATTTAATAAATTTCTAGTTTTTTAGTCTTAAGGCTTTTAGTTATAACTAAATCTATGTCTAGTGTCAGAAAGGTGCTTGGATATATGATTTCTTTTTTTTTTATTTGGTTTTAAAAGTCTAATATTTCCGAAATGTATGGTAAAATAACAATTTTAAGCAAGAAAATTTGGTAAAATAACGAAGAAAAACAACTAGTTGCTCTTTTATTTAAAAGTTATCCAAAAATAATATGTTACTTTTATTGAAGATATTTTAATAAGTTATTTTGGCTAAGTTAGCTTTAATTTTACTTAAAGCTCTAAAAATAAAAAGCAAGTCAAGGGAATATTTATTTTCTCCAATTGAAAGCTGATGTAGAATGGGAAGATTCTAATATGGCAAATTTTGATAATAAGATGATATATTTGACGTAATGATAGTTACTTATGTACTATAAACTATTTAGCTTATTCATAGGCTTATTTGTAGTATAAGTTTATTATTTTCCTATTCAATTAGAATTTAATTTAGTAATCCTCTATTGTAGGATATAATTAATTAGCTTATCTTCCGATTTAGTATAATTCCAATATAGACTTAACAATTCCTGCTTTATTATAACTTAGTACCTATAAATAGGACACTGTCTTAGTTATTTGGTAGACTGTTCATATGATTATTATATGAATATGTTTTCAAATTCTCTTTATTCTATATCCAAATGATGGAGAATAGGAAAATTATAAAATAAACATATTTCGATCATGAAAAAAATATATATATGTAAATTAATGTTTATGTTTATTAAAGTATATAACTCGTTTAAGAACTAATATTATAGGCTAATTAGTAGTATAATTTTATTATCTCATATCTATATAGGATTTTGTTTAGTTATTCTCTATTACAGGAAATTTTAGTTGATTAGTTTATTTTCATATTTCGTAGAATTTCTAAAAAAGACTTAAGGATGCCTATTTTGATTGTAATATAATACGTATAAATAGATAACCCATCTTTGTTATTTGCTGGACCATTGATATAATTATTACACAAATTGTCAAGTTATTGTTTTGATTATTGAGTTTTGAGATCTCCATTTTTTATTCTTGTTAAATTTTTTATATGTTCAGACTCTCTTTATACTAATGGTACTATTGCCTAATCTATCCATCACACTATCCTAAGTTACTTAACTACCTCCTTCCTAAAATAGAGCCTTTACTTCTTGCATTAACACTTTGATCTCTTCTACTTAGGAAAAGATTTCTAAAAAAACGGACCCAGAACATCTGGACAGCCAACAAATGGTGATCAACACCTCCCTTGCCACTGGTATCATTTTACTTCTTGCATAAACTCAAGGTTGAGTTTTACCAATGGGGTAAAATGATGCATGAGAGGTAGATCTTAAGTAAATATATTTCCGTAGTTAGATGTAGTTTTTAGTTTATGTACTATTAGTATTTAGTTCAGTTAGGAACTATATCTATAGATTTATTGATGTTATAAGTTTATTATTTACTATTTATTTAAGATTTTATTTAATTATTATACATTAAAAGAATATTGTAATCTAATACATATAAATAGAGTACCTTAACTTAGTTATTTGATAAGCTGTTAATATGATTATTAAATAAATATTGAATTATTGATTTGATTATTAAGTTTGGAGGTCTTCTATTTTAAAGTTTAGTAATCTTCTGTAAGCATTTGTGTTGAAGCTCTCTTTATTATAAATCAGAAACTATATGATTTTTAGTCATTCTAAGGTGTTTCAGAACACTGCCAAAGCTTTTTATTCACCAAAAATCAACTTTTAAGTATTTCTCCCTATGAAAGAAGTAATGCTTGCTGTATAGATCTAACTGTGATCTCCCTATGAAAAAAGTAATGTCTGCCGTACAGATCTAATTGTGATTTCATTTGTGTTGAAAATTTAGCAAAATATCCCCGAGGTCGATCTTTCATACGCCCGTCAGGAACGGAAGATGTTATACGGGTGTATGCTGAGGCATCAACACAGGAAGCAGCTGACAATCTTGCCAACTCTGTAGCGATGCTTGTGGACCGATACCTCGGGTATGGCAGCTCTGGATAGTTTATCTCAAGTCTTGCTTCAATATATTCAGTAATCTGAGTTAGGGAGTCATATCATTATGGAGTTTAAGCTCACTCATAAAACTTGCACCTCTTAACACACAGCTGAAAGGAAATGTGCATTGAGCTTTTCAGTCTTTCCTTTTGAAATTCAAAGTCCTTTTTTTTTTTTTCTTTTTCCTTTCTGGGTGCAGTTCAAATTTATGAAAGTAGATTATGAGAAAAAATTATTGTGGCCATTAAAATCTTATTTGATCCATATTTTTTTTGCAGTTTTAAATCTTATTTGATCCTTTGAATCTTGTGTTTACACACAGAAATTTCCTTAACAAAATTATTGTCATCCAATTACTTAAATTTGATTATCTTTACTATGAGTATGAAGTTCACATAATATAATACTACAATAAAAGAATTGACTAACTTTTTGTCTAAAAAAATAGTATTGAAATTACAATAATATGGTTCATGTAAGTTGAGAAAAATAGTATTTTAATTCAAAATTAATTATTATGTCTAATTTAAATTGAATGCTTATGTAATTTTTTTATTTACATAATTGCTGTTATTTAATTCTGTAATACATTAAATACATAACTAAATTTAATTCTGCATATATTTTGTAACGGTCCCGGAATTTTAAAATGAAATATGTGTATTTAAAAAGGTCAAATGCGGAAGCGTAATAAAAATTTTGATTAACATCTCTTACACTAAAACTAAAAACGTACTCAAAGTATAAAAGAACAAACTAACTAAAAGAGAAACTCGAAAATAAAAACTATAAATATAACTAAGGAATCTTCAGGCGTCCCTTTCGCCGTCTTCCTGCGGAATGGGCTCGGGAACAATGTCTTCCTGATCTGAAATGATTAAATAAGGAATAAGCTACACCAGCTCAGTAAAGACATCACACTATCTCACTGTCACGGAGGTAAAGGTGTGTAGAAAACACAAAAAGACATAATTTACAACAAATTCTTTTATCAATAATAAAATCCTTTACTATTCACTTATCTCGGTGAAATTCATAAAACAATATACGAAAGCAATAACATCATCATCATCATGAAATCATATGAACTGTATAACATAATATTTATCACGCCTTTTGCAATTCAATCGTTACACAACATATTTTTCCTCATTTACCAGCCTACTAGTATCCATGGGGATCCATGGGGGTCCTGCTACCCGTGAACCCTTAACACTTGTAATCAGATTCCAGGGCCGTCCCCATACCCCGTCCGGTATGGGCGCCAAAACACATAAGGTCTCCATACCCCGTCTGGTATGAGAGACCACAATCCCGGTAGGGTTCCTTACGGACCTGGTCCGTCCACCATCTCCTAAGATATCTAGTCAGGCTGACCACATTATACAATTATCAATTTACATAACATTTCATTCCCCTTTTCCTCAGTCAGCATCATCAATTCACACACAAACAAGCAAACCAGTAATTTATGTGCCAAACAAGAAAACATACAACATCGGATTTTCAGTCATTCAACCCATAATCAATAAAACAGTAATATATGCACACGAAACTATGAAATGAAAACATCAGACCTCATACTGCATTTAAAACTGTAAAATAGGTCAAACAACAGCTAACCGACAAACACACCAGACTCGGGCTCCATTAGCGACCTTAAACAATTTCACACATCTGTTGATTCATAAAATACCGTTTTATCATTTATTGAACTTTAATACCGTGATAGGAAATAGGGTGAGGGGTTCTTACTTATTTCGGGGTCTGAATACGGCTCTACAGTGCGCCTACTGGATGTCCCTAATTTTCCTTGAATTTTTCTCGGGAAACTGAAACGCACTACTGGTACCTGCACGTGTCCCAAAAAAATGCCAAATTAGAACCAGGGCCCCTTTCGGCCAACATCACAATTCCGGCACGGCAGCTCCGCTGTGCTCCGGCGACGGCGCCGCTGCAAGCGGCGGCGATTCGCCTCGGATTGGTCGTTTTCAGCCGTTTCCGGCCGAATTCGGCCACACTTGCATCGGTCCCTGCGATAAAACAACCCTAGGGCCCTTGGGGGGCCAAAAAATTATGAAAAATCGAAGCTTACCGACGGCTGTGCTCGGGTGCGGCGGCTCTCCGGCGAGGTTCGTGTTTTGGTGATTTGGCTCTGATCAACCTGTAGAGAAAAGAATGGTGATCACGGTGATATAAAAATTGTATCAAACGGAGGCCGGGAAGGGCCTCATCGGAGGCAAAAACTGAGGAGGGGCGCGGCGGCGCCGCTGGGTTTCGGCTGTGTTTTCCGGCCGTTTGGCCGGGATTTTGGCTCCGATTTGGCCACAGGGGAACTCAGTATTGAAAAACGAGCCAGAGGTATGAAATTTACCTCGATCGGCGGTCGGAAAACTCTCCAGTGCGGCAGCGGGTGGCGGCGGTCGGCTCCTCCGGCGTCTGGTTCATCTTCTCCGGCGAGGGCAGGCGGCTAGGGTTTTTGTAGTCAGGTGTGGGGGTTTTATTTATACCCTTTTGCCTTTTAATCACAGCCGTCCATCTTGATTAAATATGTGTCGTTCGTACTTGATTAAATCTGGGCCGTCCGTGCGCGCGGGGACGCAACTGGGTCGTCCGATCGCGCGCACGCGGATCGCCCACGTGGCTCGTTCCCGGGTCGACATGGTCTTGCCACGCGGCAGGTCCTGGTTGGCCAGGGCTGCTGACTGGGCCGCTGACGTCGCTGCTGACGTGGCGCTGACGGGGTGCAATTTTTCTAAATTGCGTTTTGACCCCCAGTTTTTAATTTTCTTTTCAAAAATACCCCCAGAATCTAAATTTTTACTCCTTTTTTCCAAAATCAATTTTAATTAAATCCAAATAATATTTTTATCCAATTTTATCATTATTATTATTTTATTTTTATTAAATTAAATTAAATAAATCAATTAAAATTCAAAAATTATAAAATAAACTAAATAAAATAAAATAAAAATTAATAATAATAATAATAAAATTTTAAAATTAGTGGGCGTTACAACTCTCCCCTCTTAAAGAAATTTGGTCCCCCAAATTTGCCTCTTACTCTTGGTCGAACAAATGGGGATACTGGTCTCTAAATTCTGATTCCAGTTCTCAAGTAGCCTCCCTGGGCGTGTGGTTCTGCCACACGACCTTTACAAACGATATTTCCCAGTTGCGGAGTATTCTGCTCTCTCGGTCCGTGATACCGACCGGTACTTCTTCATAAGATAAGTCTTCTTGGAGTGGAAGCGGTTCATGAGCCAAGACATGATAAGGGTCCGGGTTGTACTTACGTAGCATAGATATGTGAAACACGTTGTGAACTCGGAAGAGCTCGGGAGGCAGTGCTAGTCTGTAGGCAGCGGTACCAATCTTGTCTAAGATTTCAAATGGTCCAATATATCGGGGGTTTAATTTTCCCCTCCTGCCGAACCTACTAATTCCCTTGAAATGAGTGACCTTAAGAAACACGCGGTCGCCTTTCTCAAATGCTAGGTGTCTCCTCCGGATATCTGCATAACTCTTCTGCCTACTCTGAGCTGTTTGAATGTTCTTCTTGATTTTAACTATCTTGAACGTGGTCTCCTCTACCAACTCCGGACCGAACAATCTTCTATCACCCACTTCCTCCCAACAAATCGGTGAACTACACGGGCGCCCATATAGCGCCTCATATGGAGCCATGCCGATACTTGCTTGGTAGCTGTTGTTGTAGGCAAACTCTATCAAGGGTAGATGGTCGTCCCAATGGCCCCCGGAGTCAATGACACAAGCTCGGAGCATATCCTCAAGCGTACGAATTGTCCTCTCTGATTGTCCATCAGTCTGGGGGTGGAAGGCAGTACTAAGAGACAGCTTTGTTCCCATAGCTTGCTGGAAGCTACTCCAAAACCGAGAGGTGAACTTGGGATCCCTGTCGGACACTACTGTTACTGGAACCCCATGCAATCTGACTATCTCCCGGATATACATCCTTGCCAACTTGTCCAATGAATCGGTCATCCTGATGGCTAGGAAGTGGGAAGACTTGGTAAGTCGGTCAACGATTATCCATATGGCATCGTGTCCTAAACGCGCCTTGGGTAGCCCCGATACGAAGTCCATGGTGATATGTTCTCACTTCCATTCCGGGATCGGTAAAGGCTGAAGTAACCCACCTGGGCACTGATGCTCTGCCTTGACCTGCTAACATACCAAACATTTAGATACAAAGTCGGCTATGTCTTTCTTCATCCCATGCCACCAAAACCGAGGTCGCATGCTTTGGTACATTTTGGTACTTCCTGGATGCATAGCAAACTTCGAGCCATGGGACTCTGTCATGATGTCCCTTTTTAACTCACTGTCATCTGGGACACACACCCTGTCTTGGAAACGAAGTAGTCCATCGGCAGATATTCAAAATTCTGAGCTCCTTTCCTGTTCTGCATCCTTCTTGCGAGCTACCAGGGCGGGGTCAACTGTTTGGGCTTCCCTTATCCTCTGAATTAACTCGGGCTGGACTGTCAGGCGGCCCAAACATGTGACTCTCTTCAGATCATGAAGTCGAACCTGTTGTGTAGCCCCAATTGGTCTGCATTCTGAAACCATCAAATGGGCTAAGATACCTGCACTTTTCCTGCTGAGGGCATCTGCTACTACGTTGCCCTTGCCCGGATGGTATAAGATGTCACAATCATAGTCCTTAAGGAGTTCTATCCACCTTCTCTGACACATGTTGAGATCCTTCTGAGTGAATATGTGTTTCAAACTCTTGTGATCGATATAGATCTGAAAGGTTTCTCCGTACAAATAATGGCAACAGGTTTTCAAGGCATGAATGATTGCGGGAAGTTCTAAGTCATGGGTGGGATAGTTCTTCTCATGATTCTTTAACTGTTTGGACCCGTATGCTATAACATTTCCATGCTGCATCAGGACACAACCCAGGCCCAGATAGGAGACATCACTATAAACTGTACATCCTCCCGATCCACTCGGTAAGGCTAGCACAGGTGCAGTGGTCAGCCGCTTCTTTAATTCTGAAAAACTTCTTTCGCAGTCTTCATTCCACTCGAACTTAGCATTCTTCTTGGTGAGTCGGGTTAGAGGAGCTGCTAGACTGGAGAATCCTTCAACGAACCTGCGGTAATAACCTGCCATTCCCAGGAAGCTACGGATTTCCTTAACTGATGTCAGTTTCTCCCAACCAAGTACCGCTTCAACCTTTTCAGGATTCACTGATACCCCTTCCTTCGATATGATGTGTCCTAGGAAGGCAGTCTGCTCAAGCCAGAATCCACACTTATTCAGCTTCGCATATAGCCTCTTGTTTCTAAGGACCTGCAAAACTTGGGCCAGATGGTGAGCATGCTCTTCTCTGCTTTTTGAGTAGACTAAGATATCATCGATGAACACGATGACAAACTGATCCAAGAACTCTCTGGAAACTCTGTTCATCAGATCCATAAAGATTGCCGGGGCATTGGTTAGCCCGAATGGCATGACCAGGAACTCATAGTGTCCGTACCTGGTTCGGAAGGCTGTCTTGGGGATGTCTTCTGTTCTTATCTTTACCTGATGGTAACCTGATCGTAGATCTATTTTAGAAAAGACCTGTGCACCCTGCAACTGATCGAAAATGTCATCAATCCAGGGAAGAGGATATTTGTTCTTAATTGTTACCTTGTTTATCCCTCTGTAATCAATGCACAGTCTCAACGTTCCATCTTCCTTCCTTGCAAAAGTAACTCCGGCACCCTAAGGGGAAACGCTGTGTCTAATGAAACCACTGTCTTGTAACTCAGTGATCTGTTTCCTTAGTTCTTCCATCTCAATGCGGCTCATTCGGTAAGGAGCAACCGAGATGAGCTGGGTACCTGGCTGTAAGTCTATGATGAACTCGACCTCTCTGTCCACTGGTAGACCGAGCAATTCATCCGGAAATACTTCTGAAAAGTCTCGGACTACTGAAATCTCTTGGATACAAACTTCCTTATTGGGTTTACCTAGTCAGAGAAAATACAAGATTAAGGCACTGGGAATTAAGAAAACTTGCCATCAGGGAAAATCAGTACTGAATGATTTTATTAACTTGTAAATGGCTCCTCGTTGGGAGGATTAAATACAACCTTTTTGTTAAAGTAGTCTATGGTGGCGTGATACGCCGCTAGCCAATCCATTCCTATGATTACATCAAACTCTCCCGTGTCTAACCCTATCAGGTCTACCCTCAGTTTTCTATCTGCTATCTCCACGGCACATGCCCTGTAGATAACCTCTCCTATCAATGTCTCCCCTCCAGCGATAGATACAAGTAACAATGAATCAAGTCTATCAGGTGATACACAAATTTTGGAAGCAAGAACATGTGAAACAAAAGAATGTGATGCACCAGTGTCAAACAAAACATGAGCAATGTGGCCAGATATAGTATACATACCATGTACCACGTCCGGGTCTGCGTCGGCATCCTTCTGGGTAAGGTTGTAAACTCTGCCCTGGATTGGAGGCCTTCTTTGATTCTGGTTCCTCGGGCATTCCCTTGCATAGTGCTGGGCATTACCGCATATGCGACAGGTGTTGCTGAGGCGGTAGCAGGGTCGGTCCCCGTGATCCCTGCCGCAGTGCTGGCAGATCTTCCCACATGCTGCCCTCGTAGCTTGAGGAGGGGCCTGGATGGCGAGTCTGGGCCTCTTACTGGGTTGGACAGGCGCGATAGGTGCTGGCCTGCGGAGCGGGGCTGAGGGTCGGGAACTCCCCACTAGCTGAGGGTGGGTGTCGAAGCTCATTTCTATGATCTGCGCCTTTGCTAGGACTGCTGAATATGTCTCGAGCTCCATTACCAGTAAGTGCTGTCTGATCTCCGGGCGGAGACCCCACTGGAATTTCCTGGCCTTTCTGCCCTCATCCATCAATGTCTCTGGGGCATATCGGCCCAACTCCAGGAACTTACGGGCATACTCCGACACTGTCATGTTTCCCTGGACCAATTGAGCAAACTCTATTTCCTTCAGGTGTCGAATGTGTTTAGGGAGATACTCCGCGTGGAAGGCCGCCAAGAACTGCTCCCAAGTAGCTGGTGTAGGCAGGGTGGTCCGTTTGAGCTCCCACCAGCGTACTGCTTCCCCTACCAGCATGTAGGAGGCAATGGCAGCCCTCTGCTCAGGAACTACTCCCAAGGTCTCGAAAGCTCTCTCAGTCTCTGTCAGCCAGTATTGGGCCTCTTCAAAAGAGGATCCCCCTGCAAAAGTAGAAGGGTTCAGTCTTCTGTACCTCTCTATGAAGCCGGGGTCGATCAAGGAATGAGCGGGATCCCGGGGTAGAGGGACTGGGGCTGGCTGAGGGTGAACTGGGGGGCCCTGTGGTGGCACATGCTGATGTGGTGGGGGTACTGGAATGTGCTGTGGTGGTGCCTGGTGGTACCGTGGCTGTGGTGCCGGGTCATACCGCGACTGTGGTGCCGGGTGGTACTGTGGAGGAGCAGGCTCCTGCCGGGGTGGCTCAGGATCAGCCTGCTGTAGCAGGGGCTCAACCTGCGATAGCGGAGGAGGTCCGGGTAACTCCCTTCTCTCCTCTCGCCTTTGCTGGGCAGCTACGAGAGCTTCCACCATCTCAAATAGTCTGTCTAAATCCTCCCGAAGCGAATTATCTTGGGCCGCTCGGTTTAGTGGGGGTCTTCCTCTCCTCATTTTCGTGTGCCTGCATTCACAAGAAATGTTTAAGTAACGATCTATCGGTGAGTATTTCTCTAAGGCACTATTATGTAAGGGATGGGTCTGAGGAAACGCGGCTCTGATACCAACTGTAACGGCCCTGGAATTTTAAAATGAAATATGTGTATTTAAAAAGGTCAAATGCGGAAGCGTAATAAAAATTTTGATTAACATCCCTTACATTAAAACCAAAAACGTGCTCAAAGTATAAAAGAACAAACTAACTAAAAGAGAAACTCGGAAATAAAAGCTATAAATATAACTACGGAGTCTTCAGGCGTCCCCTTCGCCGTCTTCCTGCGGAACAGGCTCGGGAACAATGTCTTCCTGATCTGAAATGATTAAATAAGGAATGAGTTACACCAGCCCAGTAAAGACATCACACTATCTCACCGTCACGGAGGTAAAGGTGGGTAGAAAACACAAAAAGACCAATGGAGCATAATTTACAACAAATTCTTTTATCAATAATAAAATCATTTACTATCCACTTATCTCGGTGAAATTCATAAAACAATATACGAAAGCAATAACATTATCATCATCATGAAATCATATAAACTATATAACATAATACTTATCACGCCTTTTGCAATTCAATCGTTACACAACATATTTTTCCTCATTTACCAGCCTACTAGTATCCATGGGGATCCATAGGGGTCCCACTACCCGTGAACCCTTAACACTTGTAATCAGATTCCAGGGTCGTCCCCATACCCCGTCCGGTATGGGCGCCAAAACACATAAGGTATTCATACCCCGTCCGGTATGAGAGACCACAATCCTGGTAGGGTTCCCTACGGACCCGGTCCGTCCACCATCTCCTAGGATATCTAGTCAGGCTGACCACATTATACAATTATCAATTTACATAACCTTTCATTCCCTTTTTCCTCAGTCAGCATCATCAATTCACACACAAACAACCAAACCAGTAATTTATGCCAAACAAGAAAACATACAACATCGGGTTCTCAGTCATTCAACCCATAATCAATAAAACAGTAATATATGCACACGAAACTATGAAATGAAAACATCAGACCTCATACTGCATTTAAAACCGTAAAATAGGCCAAACAACAGCTAACCGACAAACACACCAGACTCGGACTCCATTAGTGACCTTAAACAATTTCACACATCTGTTGATTCATGAAATATCGTTTTATCATTTATTGAACTTTAATATCGTGATAGGAAATAGGGTGATGGGTCTTTATTTGCTTCGGGGTCCGAATACGGCTCTACAATGCGCCTACAGGCTGTCCCTAATTTTCCCTGAATTTTTCTCGGGAAACTGAAACGCACTACTGGTACCTGCACGTGTCCCAAAAAAATCTCAAATTAGACCCAGGGCCCCTTTCGGCCAACATCACAATTCCGGCACGGCAGCTCCGCCGTGCTCCGGCCAAGCGACGGCGATTCGCCTCGGGTTGGCCGTTTCCGGCCGAATTCGGCCACACTTGCATCGGTCCCTGCGATAAAACAACCCTAGGACCCTCGGGGGGCCAAAAAATTACGAAAAACCGAAGCTTACCAGCGGCGGTGCTCTCGGGTGCGGCAGCTCTCCGGCGAGGTTCGTGTTTTGGTGATTTGGCTCCGATCAACCTGTAGAGAAAAGAATGGTGATCACGGTGATATAAAAATTGTATCAAACGGAGGCCGGGAAGGGCCTCATCGGAGGCAAAAACTGAGGAGGGGCGCGGCGGCGCCGCTGGGTTTCGGCTGTGTTTTCCGGCCGTTTGGCCGGGATTTTGGCTCCGATTTGACCACAGGGGAACTCAGCATTGAAAAAGAGCCGGGGTATGAAATTTACCTCGATCGGCGGTCGGAAAACTCCCCGGTGCGGCGGCGGATGGCGGCAGCCGGCTCCCCCGGCGTCTGGTTCGTCTTCTCCGGCGAGGGCAGGCGGCTAGGGTTTTTGTGGTCAGGTGTGGAGGTTTTATTTATACCATTTTGCCTTTTAATCACAGCCGTCCATCTTGATTAAATCTGAGCCGTTCGTACTTGATTGAATCTGGGCCGTCCGTGCGTGCGGGGACGCATCTGGGTCGTCCGATCCCGCGCACGCGGATCGCCCACGTGGCCCGTTCCCGGGTCGACGTGGTCTTGCCACGCAGCAGGTCCTGGTTGGCCAGGGCTGCTGACGTGGCTGCTGACGTGGAGCTGACGGTGCGCAATTCTTTTAAATTGCGTTTTGACCCCCGGTTTCTAATTTTCTTTTCAAAAAAATATCCAGAATCCAAATTTTTACTCCTTTTTTCCAAAATCAATTTCAATTAAATCCAAATAATATTTTTATCCAATTTTATCATTATTATTATTTTATTTTTATTAAATTAAATTAAATAAATCAATTAAAATTCAAAAATTATAAAATAAACTAAATAAAAATAAATAATTAATAATAATAATAATAAAATTTTAAAATTAGTGGGCGTTACATATTTTACATGTTATGAGATGCTCATATATCACCGCAAAAAATATAGTGGTTACTTCAAAATATAGTTTTGTTTGTATAATCAGCTTTCTCCATCCTTTATGTTATAAATTTATATTAGATTTATACATTGTAGAATACACAAAATCTAATTTCAAATTTTATTTTGTATAAAGGAAATTAAAGAATTTCTAATAAAAATGTAAAGAAATAATTATCTGTAAATCTAATAAACAATTTCACTCCATCACCTTTAAAGTAAGATAATAAAAACTTATATATATATATATATGCACCCCATATAATTGAGGAACTAGCCACACAGATTAACTGTTTCCTTATTTAAGTAAATTTTATTATTAAAATCAAATTGTAGTCTCATTATCTACGTTTAAAGCCTAAATTATATCTAATAATAATATATCTTAGATTAATTTTTTTAATTATTTTATCTTAATTTTTTTGTGAAAATTTGCAGGATAAAAGGAGTATGGTGGACAAAAATATTATCAAAATTTTCATTTAGTGCATAATTTTACACTTTGTTATTAACTAAAAATAAATTATTTTTTTAGATTAAAAATTTTAAATAAATAACTATAATGTATTTTATTTATTATATTTAAAAATTTATTCAGTATATAATTTGCAGTCAATTAAAAAATTTATTTTATTTTGTATTGAGAAAATTAAATAGACAGCTATTTGTAGATATGTACTATTACTTTATGTTTATTAAAAAATCAAATAGATAACTATTATCATATCACATTAATTTTATTTTTATATCTAACAATTATTTAGTTTATATTTATAGTTAGTTAAAAGTTAAATCATACTTCTTTACGTAAAAGAATTTTAATAGATAATTATTATATAAATTATCACTTTATCTTTACATTTAAAACTTATTTAGTACACAATTTATACTTAATTAAAAAAATAAATTTTTTAATATTAAAAATTAAATAAATAATTATTAGATAAAAAAGTTGTTTGCAAAAATTAGTAGAAGAATGAGATATGCGTGAAGAAATATGTGATCAAGAGTCTGTAATTTATAATTTTATAGTTTGTAGTTAACTAAAGAACAACTAATAGCTTTATATTTAGAGATTTAAATGAATAACTATTGTATACATTATAGTTATTATATATATTATATTATAAAATTAAAATTAAAGATTTATGTGATTTTTCTATTGACAAATAAGAATATAATTTTATTATTATGAAGATGAAGCTACACATGCAATTGATTTATCTATACATAAGGTAAATAAATAATGATTAGATCTTATATATCAAATATAAATAGAACAGGCACAAGTTTAATCTTTATTAATAATATAAAATTTATTATTTTATGAGTGTACTATAACTTGATATATTATTTAAATGAGACAATACATTTTTTATAAAAAAAAAATTATTCAACTCTTTTTAATTAAAAAAATTATATATTCAATTATTAAACATAAATAATTTTTTAGACTTTGCCTATGAAAATAATTACTGTCATATTTTGTAAATTGAATTCTGCACATTAAGGTTAAAATTTAATCACTTACTAAAGGGAAAATAATCTATTTAGTTGAGTTAAAAAAAATAAAAGTATATATTTTTATATATTATAAAATATTTATATATTCCCCAAAAAAGTATAATGGTCAATTGATCTGTTATATCCCAAGTTCTAAATAGAATTAAGAGAGTCAATTGTTACTAACCAGTAAATTGTATAACATTTCATTCTATAAGCACCACAACATTACAAACTCATTTCATCTCCATCTCAATGTAAACATTTACAAAACTCTATGGCACCTCAATCAACAAGAAATTAGATGAGTTTTTAAAGTATGAAAGATGGTCTCAATACTAATGAGTGATGGTGTGAACTCCGTATAATTTAAGAGTTTGAACCTTGCATTATTTGAATTTGTCCTGGTTGTTGGATTTACTATTCTAAAACATAGAAAATGGTAAGTTACACGTACTCAATAAGAATTATTTAATAGCTTAACCTACACCTAAGACTAGTAAGGTGTCTTCCCTTACCTTTCCCCCTTATATGGTATGTGATGTAAAGTATTAAGGAATGATAATAATTTTTTGTGTATTACTTACTTTGACATTAACAAATCTTAAACGTTAACTTAAATTTCATTTAACCAATATTACACAGTGATTCATGATCTTAAATATTAAACTCTATATACCTACCATATGTTGTTTTCTTTTCACAAGTAGTCATACATGTCTCATTGTATGATGCTGTTAACATCATTATGAAGAGGGAATAATCAATACTACCACTAACACGTGGACACAATCACAAATACATAACAGTGAAAACCATATGATACTTCTATCAGCGATGGTTCACAATCGACCAAGATGGCCATGCACGCACCTACCGCTCTATGGACCTAGTATGGTATTATGTATTACATGCTTTATGGACGGGGTTCATCACTCGACTGAAACCATCCACTCACGCACCCACCCCTCCAAGAGCACAACCACAGCAGTCGTATATGTTTCAATTCACACGACGAATACAAAGCACTGTAAACATAATTACATTCGTACCAGTTCCCACAATAAGTACAATACACATTGTTGACCTTAATGTAAATTAGGAATCCCTATCAGACACGATAGAAACAGGAATCCCATGGAGCCTAACCACTTTTTTTTATGTAAATATTAACCAGTTTATCTAATGAATAGTTGATCTTGATTGCCAAAAAATGAGCAAATTTTTTCAATCTATCCACTATTACCCAAATGGTGTCGTGACATGATCATGTCCTCGGTAGTCCCATTACAAATTCCATACAAATATTCTCCCATTTTCATTCGAGTATAGGTAAAGGTTATAGGAGTCCACTTGATCGTTGATGTTGTGCCTTACCTTATTAATATACCAAACATTTAGCTATAAAATCTTCAATTTCTCGCTTCATTCTATTCCACCAATAATAGGGTCACATGTTTTGATACATTTTAATACTGCCCTAATGTATAATAAATTAAGAACTATGTGTTTCTTCTAGGATTCTTTTTTTTAAAATACTATCATTAAGAAAACTTATTATGTCTCTAAACCTGAGTAGTCCACCATTGTGTACTTTAAAATCAAAATTCAGACCTTTTTCAATATTCTTTTTTATAGACTAAAGTGTAGGATCTGCCATTTACTCTGTTTTGATTTGGTGTACAAAGATCAATTATGTTTTAACTCTAGCTAGATACAACCCCTTCCTCTGATCCCTGATTTCTAATTCCTTCATAGATTCTCGTAGTTTCCATTCATGAACCACGACATGTGCTAATAGTATTGTGTGCTTCTTACTGAAGGCATCTACTACCACATTTTTCTTACCTAGGTGATACTGGAGTTCACAATCGTAATCTTTTAGTAAGTCCATCCATCTTCTCTATTGCATGTTAAGCTCACTATGTGAGAACAGGTATTGTAGGCTTTTATGATCCGTGTAAATTTTAAAAGTCTCACCATATAGGTAGGTCGCTAAATTTTAAGCGTGAACATCGTTGTTGCCAATTTTAAGTCATGAATAAGATAGTTTCTCTCACGCATCTTTAATTTTTGTGAACCATAAGCAATAACTTTCTCATGTTGCATCAGTACATAACCCAGTCCTTGATGTAATGCATCACTATATATTGCATAGTCGCCTAAACCATTGGGGATTGTTAATATTGGGGCAATAGTTAGTTGGTGCTTAAGTTCAGTGAAGCTCTTCTCACATGCATCATCCCACTCAAACTTTTGTTTGTTTGATTTTTATTGGATATCTTATACATTTGAGTATGCCAAAAGTGATACAAATTGCCTGCCTAGATGTTGAATAGTGGTGCTCATAACTTGGTTATGTAATTACTTTCACTGGATTTTCCTATAAAGATAAAAGAGTTTTATGAATGATTAAATGTCTTCATCCCATGATGGTTCTTTTTAAATCTTAGCCTTGTGGTTTAATACTATTTCTCTTAATGTGTTTATATAGAATTCACCCTAATCTGTACCCCCCAGATGATGTCGAAGTTGAGAATTTTCTCCCTAAGTTATCTTTGAAGTTATTTAGAATCATTAACGAATCCTTGGTAATTTTTTAGGATATAATTTGACTGCAATAGTTATTCCGCACTCTAGTGTAAAAATTCTGTAAGGACCCCACTTTTGTATTCAATTATTCAAGATTGCCAAATTATGGCATTTGATTTAAGTTCTAAAAACTTAGTTTGCTTTGTAAGGGATTTCTAATTTCCGCTTCAATGTCAAAAATTATTTTTATCACTCATAACTACTTAAATAGTTGGCTCCCTTCTACCCATTAGATATTTAGGATGCTACAGGTAGAATTTCCAAGAAGAATTCATCATTAACTTAAAGTCTACAAAGAGTTTAAAGACACATGGAAAATATAGAGATAAGGAGAAGATTTATCTAGTATTATTTTATTAATATTTTAATGTTAAGTTTTATTCATATGATTAATTAATTATTATTTTAGGATTAAGATAAGGATTTAATTATTTTAATATTTTTGTGTTTGTTTTCTAATTAATTATAGTCTAAGAATTTGGATAGAAATTTATAATCCTATTGTAATTAGAATTAGTAAATAAAAATAATATAAAAGTCTCGGTCCATAGATTGTAAATACAATTTAGTTTATCAATAAAATTAAGCTTTTATTTTCTTCAGAATTAGCTGAGGCTAACTTATTGAGTATTCTTTAAGTTTTTTAAAATTAGGGAGCTTTCCGAAGTCTTGTCAAACCGATAAATTAGGATCGACTTATTGAGTAAGCTTTGACATCTTTTCTTCTTTTATTTTTCCTATTATCTTGTTTTTGCATGCAATATAAGTAGATGTAGACTCAAATAGGGAGGTAGAACTAGGTGGTTAAGTCTTCTGATTGCATGTATTAGTTGAGGTTCTAGAAGTCAAGATGATCCTTCACACACCCTCTCGTGTCACATTTATTAATTTCTCTTTTAATTTTTACTTACCCTTTTTAGGTTGGCAACCCATCGCCCTTAGCCCACTCCCGTTGGTCTTTTAAATAATTTATTTTTTTACTATTAATTTATTTTTTTCTTTCTTTTATTCATCCCATTTAACTCTTCCTTTGAGACCTAGCCCAATCCCTATTCTTTACCTAATTTTTGTGCCGAATGGTCTATTTATTTGTCTAAATTTTCCTATTTACTTATTCTCTTACGCATGTACGTATATTTTCCTTTATTTGTTAAAATGTTATGGGCTTCAGTGGCGGGTACTTGGGCTCGGTCCATTTATCAAGGTTTAGATGTGTTCGTGAGATAACTGGAAATCCAATTTTATTTACCATTGAATTCAGCCCACCTATAGTATGTCTGTTTACCTATATTTTTTTATATTATTTTCTTAGCCCATTTTCGCACTATGTATGTTCCAGTACCGACCCGGTTTGGCTACCCATCCAGAGGTCATCTTCCCAATTCTACTCATTTCTTGAACCCTAACCCTATGTTTTGATGGTGTTATTTTGTGGTTAATTAATATAGGGTATGGTGTTGGAATGACAAAATTCTGTTTGTTTGCCGATGATATGGTTAGTTTATGGTGTTTAATAGTATCCAAAAGGTAAATTTTGTAGCGAATTTTTAAAATCACCGATTTGATGATTTTTGACGGGCTCATATTTTTGTTCTGGTTATACTCTCATTAAATTTATTTAATTCTCATTTTAGACTTTATTTTTCTTCAGCAACCCAACTTGCTTCTCTTCTTCTCTTTTTCTCCATCTGTTTCTCTTCTTCTCGATCTGCTTCCTTCGTCACGCGATCTGTTTCTCTTCTTAAAAGCATTTTCTCCATCTGAACTCATCTGAAAGCACCATCTTCCCTTCGCGATTTGCTCGTATGCTTTTCTTTTTTATTATCTAATGTTTTTCTCTTTGTTATTAGATTGTTGGTATGTTTTCCTCTTTCTATGTTTGTGGAAGGAGCCTAGGCAGAAAACAAGTTTTTTTGGGTCTCGTCTGTTGATTTGATTTGGGTTTTTAACATATATATATACACATATATATATTACTTCAGTTTTGTTGCTAGTGGCTGTGATTGCTTTTGCTCTTGTTGTTGCTACTGAACATATGAGGCGCATTGTGTGTTTTTTTTCTTTTCTTATATCTATATATGTATATATTTATCTTATTTCTATATATATATATATATATCTATATATCTCAATTTTTTTTTTGTTTTACTTGAGTAGCACCTATTGCTTACTAATCTTGGTAAGAGCTGTTTTTTTCCAAATAATTCTTTTTTTCATTATTCATGCTTTGGCTTCTTCAAGGTTGGTTCCCTTTTTTATTATCGTCGTTTTTTGATTGAATATTGTTGAGTATATTTTGATGAATTTAATCAGAATGAAAATTGTTAGAACTGAAAATTTTTATGATACGGTAAATTGGTGACTGATTTTATTTTATGTTGGTAGCTTTAAATTTGATATGTCTAATTTACACCGAACTATTAACAAGTTAGCAATGTCTAATTCTGTGGTTCTTCATGAAGTATGAGACTCTTAATTATTTTACATTTTTTTTTGTTTTTCTAATTTATGTGTAACGATTCCGGAAATTTAAATGAAATATATGTATTAAAAATGTCAAATGCGGAAGTTTAATAAAAATTTTGATTAACATCTCTTACACAATAACAAAAACGTACTCAAAACATGAAAGAACAAACTAACTAAAAGAGATACTCGAAATAAGAACTATAAATATAGCTATGAAGTCTTTAAGCGTCCCCTTCGCCATCTTCCTGCGGAACGAACTCGGGAACAATGTCTTCCTGATATGAAATTATTAAATAAGGAATGAGCTACATCAGCTCAATAAAGACATCACAATATCTCACCGCCACGGAAGTAAAGGTGGGTAGAAAACAAAAATGACCAATGGAGCATAATTAATAATAAATTCATTTATCAGTAATAAAATCTTTTACTGTCCACTTATCTCGGCAAGATCCATGAAAACAACATATGAAAACAATAACCTTATAATATCATGAAATCATACACACTTTATAACATAACATATATCACACATTTACATTTCAATCATCAGGAAACAGATTTCCTCTTTTACCAGCCTACTAGTATTCATGGGGATCCATAAGGGGTCCCTTCTACACGTGAACCATAAACATTTACAGCCTGATTCTAGGGCCGTCCCCATACCCCATCCGGTATGGGCGCCAAAACCATGAACCTCAATACTCCGTCGGGTATGAGGGTGAAACGGGCCGTCCCCATATCCCGTCCGGTATGGGCGCCAAAACACATAAGGTCTTCATACCCCATCCGGTATAAGAGACCACGTTCCCGGTAGGGTTCCCTACGGACCCGGTCCGTCCATCATCTCTCAGGATATCTAGTCAGGCTGTCCATATTTTTCACTTATCAATTCACATAACCTTTTTGCCTTTTTCCTTAATCTCAATCATCCAATCATACAAAACATGTAAACCAGTAATTGACACCAAATAAGACAACACAGTACCGGGTTCACCATAATACAAACCATAATAAAAGAAACATAGTTCATGCATACGAGACCATAACATAATTACATCAAACATCATGCTGCATTTAATACTGAAAATTAAATCAAACAATAACAGACCAACACTATATCAAACTCGGGCTCCATTGGCAACCTTAATCAATTATACATCTATAAAGTCATAAAATACCGTTTAATTATTTATTAAGCTTTAATACCGTGATAGAAAATAGGGTGAGGGATCCTTACCTGTTTCGGGGTCTGAATTCGACTTTACAGTGCGTCTATAGGTTGTCCCTAATTTTCCTGAATTTTTCTCGGAAAACTGAAACGCACTACCGGTACCTGTACGTGTCCCAAAAAATCTCAAATCAGACATAGGGCCCCTTTCGGCCAATATCGCAATTCCGACACGGCGGCTCCGCTGTGCTCTGGCGACGGCGCCGCCACTTGCGGCGGCGATCCACCTCGAGTTGGCCGTTTTCGGCCGAATTCGGCCACACTTGCATCGGTTCTTGTGATAAAAAAACCCTAGGGCCCTCGGTGGGCAAAAAAATCACGAAAAGCCGAGACTTACCGGCAGTGGTGCTCTCGGGTGCGGCGGCTCCTCCGGCGTGAGTCGTGTTTTGATGTTTGGCTCCGATCAACCTGTAGAGAAAAGAACGATGATCATAGTGGTATAAAATTTGCATCGAACGGAGGCCGGGAAGGGCCTCATCGGAGGCAAAAACTGAGGAGGGGCGTGGCGGCGCCGCTCTGGGCTTCGGTTAGGTTTTCCAGCCGTTTGGCCGGTGGTTTGGCTCCGGTTTGGCCATAGGCGGACTCAGCATCGAAAAACGAGCAAGGGGGAGAAAATTTACCTCGATCGGCAGTCGAAAACTTCCCCGGTGCGGCGGCAGGTGGCGGCGGCCGGCTCCTCCGGCGTCTGGTTCTTCTTCTCTGGCGAGGCACTGGCGGCTAGGGTTTTTGTGGTCAGGTGTGGGTGGGGTTATTTATACCCTTTGCCTTTTAATCTCAACTGTCCATCAAGATTAAATCTGGACCGTTTGATCGCGATTTAATTGGAATTAAATCTGGACCGTTCATCGCGATGCAATCTGGGCCGTCCGTGCGCGTGAATCTAGGCTGTTTGTGCGCACGTTTGATCTGGGCCGTCCGATCGCGCGCACGTGGATCACCCACGTGGCCCGTTCCCTGGTCAGCGTTGCCTTGCCACGCGGCGGGTCCTGGTTGGCCAGAGCTGCTGACCGGGCCGCTGACGTGGCTGCTGAGGTGGGTGCTGACGTGGCGCAATTTTTTTAAATTGCATTTTGACATCCAGTTTCCTATTTTCTTTTCAAAAAACCCCCAGAATCCAAATTTTCACCCCTTTTTCCCAAAATCAATTTCAATTAAATCTAAAAAATATTTTTACCCAATTTTATCATTATTATTATTTTTATTTTCATGAAATTAGATTAAATTAAATCAAATTAAATTAATTAAAAATAATAAAAAATTCAAATAATTACAAAATAAAAATAATAACACTTGGGTGTTACAACTCTCCCCCCTTAAAGAAATTTGGTCCCCCAAATTTGCCTCTTACTCTTAGTCGAACAAATGGGGATACTGGGCTCTAAATTATGATTCTAGCTCCCAAGTAGCCTCCCTGGGCGTGTGGTTCTGCCACACGACCTTTACAAATGATATTTTCCGGTTGCGGAGTATTCTGCTCTTTCGGTCCGTGATACCGACTGGTACTTCTTCATAAGACAAGTCCTCTTGGAGTGGAAGTGGTTCATGAGCCAAGACATGAGAAGGGTCCGGGTTGTACTTACGTAGCATGGATACGTGGAACACGTTGTGTGACCTTAAGAAACACCCAGTCGCCTTTCTCAAATGCTAGATCTCTCCTCCGGGTATCTGCATAACTCTTCTGCCTACTCTGAGCTGTCTGAATGTTCTTCTTGATTTTTACTATCTTGAACGTGGTCTCCTCTACCAACTCCGGGCCGAACAATCTTTTATCGCCCACTTCCTCCTAACAAATCGGTGATCTGCACAGGCGCCCATATAATGCCTCATATGGAGCCATGCCGATGCTTGCTTGGTAGCTGTTGTTGTAGACAAACTCTATCAGGGGCAGATGGTCGTCCCAATGGCCCCCGGAGTCAAGGACACAAGCTCGGAGCATATCCTCAAGCGTACGAATTGTCCTCTTTGATTGTCCATCAGTCTGGGGATAGAAAGCAGTACTAAGAAACAGCTTTGTTCCCATAGCTTGCTAGAAGCTACTCCAAAATCGAGAAGTGAACCTGGCATCCCTGTCGGATACTACTGTCAGTGGAACCCCATGCAATCTGACTATCTACCGGATATACATCCTTGCCAACCTGTCTAATGAATTAGTCATCCTGATGGTTAGGAAGTGGGAAGACTTGGTAAGTTGGTCAACGATTACCCATATGGCATCATGTCCTAAACGTGCCTTGGGTAGCCCCGGTACGAAGTCCATGGTGATATGTTCCCACTTCCACTCCAGGATCGGTAAAGGCTGAAGTAACCCACCTGGGCGCTGATGCTCTGCCTTGACCTGCTGATATACCAAGCATTTAGATACAAAGTCGGCTATGTCTCTCTTCATCCCATGCCACCAAAACCGGGGTCCATGCTTTGGTACATTTTGGTGCTTCCTGGATGCATGGCAAACTTCGAGCTATGGGACTCCATCATGATGTCCCTTTTTAACTCACTGTCATCTGGGACACACACCCTGTCTTGGAAACGAAGTAATCCATCGGCAGAGATTCGGAATTCTGAGCTCCCTCCCTGTTCTGCATCCTTCCTGCGGGCTACCAGGGCGAGGTCAATTGTTTGGGCTTCTCTTATTCTCTGGATTAACTTGGGTTGGACTGTTAGGCGGCCCAAACATGTGACCCTCCTCATATCATGAAGTCGAACCTGTTGCGTGGCCCCAATTGGTCTGCATTCTGAAACCATCAAATGGGCTAAGATACCTGCATTTTTCCTGCTGAGGGCATCTGCTACCACGTTGCCCTTACCCGGATGGTATAAGATGTCACAATCATAGTCCTTAAGGAGTTCCATCCACCTTATCTGATGCATGTTGAGATCTTTCTGAATGAATATGTATTTCAAACTCTTATGATCGGTATAGATCTGAAAGGTCTCTCCGTACAAATAATGGCGCCAGGTTTTCAAGGCATGAATGATTGCGGCAAGCTCCAAGTCATGGGTGGGATAGTTCTTCTCATGATTCTTTAACTGTCTGGACCCGTATGCTAAAACCTTTCCATGCTGCATCAGGACACAACCCAGGCCCAGATATGAGGCATCACTATAAACTGTATATCCTCCCGATCCACTTGGTAAAGCCAGTACGAGTGCAGTGGTCAGCCACTTCTTTAATTCTGAAAAACTTCTTTCGTAGTCTTCATTCCACTCAAACTTGGCATTCTTCTTTGTGAGTCGGGTTAGAGGAGCTGCTAGACTGGAGAATCCTTCAACGAACCTGCGGTAATAACCTGCCATTCCCAGGAAGCTACGAATTTTCTTAACTGATGTCAGCTTCTCCCAGCCAAGTACTGCTTCAACCTTTTCGGGATTCACTTATACCCCTTCCTTCGATATGATGTGTCCTAGGAAGGCGGTCTGCTCAAGCCAAAATCCACACTTACTCAACTTCGCATATAACCTCTTGTTTCTAAGGACCTGCAAAACTTGGGCCAGATGGTGAGCATGTTCTTCTCTGCTTTTTGAGTAGACTAAGATATCATCGATGAACACGATGACAAACTGATCCAAGAACTCTCTAAAGACCCTGTTCATCATATCCATAAAGATTGTCGGGGCATTGGTTAGCCCGAATGGCATGACCAGGAACTCATAGTGTCCGTACCTGGTTCGGAAGGCCGTCTTGAGGATGTCTTCTATTCTTATCTTCACCTGATGGTAACCTGATCGTAGGTCTATTTTAGAGAAGACCTGTGCACCCTGCAACTGATCAAAGAGGTCATCAATTCGGGGAAGGGGATACTTGTTTTTGATCGTGACCTTGTTCAATCCTCTGTAATTAATGCACAGTCTCAACGTTCCATCTCCCTTCCTTGTAAAAGTGACTCCAGCACCCCAAGGGGACACACTGTGTCTAATAAAACCACTGTCTTGCAATTCAGTGATCTGTTTCCTCAGCTCTTCCGTCTCAATGCGACTCATACGGTAAGGAGCAACCGAAATGGGCTGGGTACCTGGCTGTAGGTCTATAGTGAACTCGACTTCTCTGTCCACTAGCAGACCGAGCAGTTCGTCCGGAAACACATCTGGAAAGTCTAGGACTACTGAAATCTCTTGAACACAAATTTCCTTTTTGGACTTGCCTAGTCAGAGAAAACAACAAGATTAAGGCACTAGAAGTTAAGAAAACTTGCCATCAAGGAATACGTACTGAATAATTTTATTAATTTGTAAATGGCTCCTCGTTAGCAGGATTAAATACAACTTTCTTGTTAAAGCAATCTATGGTAGCGTGATACACCACTAGCCAATCCATTCCTAATATTATATCAAAATCCCCTGTGTCTAACCCTATCAGGTCTACCCTCAGTTTCCTATTTACTATCTCCACGGCACAAGCCCTATAGATAGCTTCCCCTAGTAGTGTTTCACCTCCGGCAGTAGACACAAACAACAATAATTCAAGTTTATCAGGTGATACATTAATTTTGGAAGTAAAAACATGTGAAACAAAAGAGTGCGATGCACCAGTGTCAAATAAAACATGAGCAATATGGTCACAGATAGTATACATACCTTGTACTACATCTGGGTCAGCGTCGGTATCCTGCTGGGTAAGGTTGTAAGCTCTGCCCTGGATAGGAGGTCTCCCTTGATTCTGGTTCCTTGGGCATTCTCTGGCATAATGCTGGGCACTGCCACAAATGCGAGAAGTGTTGTTGGGGCGGTAGCAGGGTCGGTCCCCGTGATCTCTGCCGCAGTGTTGACAGATTTTCCCACGTGCTGCCCCTGGAGCCTGAGGAGGGGCCTAGATGGCTGGTCTGGGCCTCTTATTTGGTTGGGCAGGCGCAGTAGGTGCTGGCCTACGGAACAGAGCTGAGGGTCGGGAACTCCCTCCTGGCTGAGGACGGGTGCTGAAGCTTCTTTCCACAATCTGTGCCTTTGCTAGGACTGCTGAATATGTCTTGAGCTCTAGTACTAACAAGTGTTGTCTGATCTCTAGGCGGAGACCTAACTGGAATCTCCTGGGCTTTCGGCCCTCATCCATCAATGTCTCTGGGGAGTATCGGCCCAGCTCGAGGAACTTACGAGCATACTCTGATACTGTCATGTTTCCCTGAACCAGTTGAACAAACTCCGTTTCCTTTAGGTGTCGGAGGTGCTCAGGGAGATACTCTGCATGGAAGGCCGCTAGGAACTGCTTCCAAGTGACTGGTGTAGGTAGGGTGGTCTGCTTGAGCTCCCACCAACGTCCTGCCTCCCCTACCAGCATGAAGGAAGCAAGGGCAGCTCTCTGCTCAGGAACTACTCCAAAGATCCTGAAAGCTCTCTCAGTCTCCGCCAGCAAGTACTGGGCCTCTTCAAAAGAGGATCCCCTTACAAAGGTGGAAGGGTTCAGTCTCCTGTACCTCTCTATGTAGCCCGGGTCGATCAAGGAAGGAGCGGGGTCCCATGGAGGAGGGACTGGACACGACTGAGGGGTCCTGTGGTGGCACCTGCTGATATGCTGGGGGCACTGGGTCGTGCTGTGGCGGTGCCGGGTAGTACCGTGGCTGGGGCACCGGGTTGTACTGCGGCAGTGGTGCCGGGTGGTACTGTGGAGGAACAGGCTCGTGTCGGGGTGGCTCGAGATCAGCCTGCTGTAGCGGAGGCTCAACCTGCGGTAGTGGAGGAGGGTTGGGTAACTCTCTTCTCTCCTCTCGCCCTTGCGGGGCAGCTATGAATCCTTCCATCATTTCAAATAGCCTGTCTACATCCTCCCAAAGTGAATTATCCCGGGCCGCTCGGTTCAGTGGGGGTGTTCCTCTCCTCATCTCACTGCACCTGTATTTCATAAGGAATGGTTGAGTAACGGTTTATCGGTGAATATTTCTCTAAGCATTATTGTGTAAGGGATGGATCTGAGGAACGCGGCTCTGATACCAACTGTAACGACCCCAAAAATTTAAATAAAATATATGTATTAAAAATGTCAAATGCGGAAGCGTAATAAAAATTTTGATTAACATCTCTTACACAATAACCAAAATGTACTCAAAACATGAAAGAACAAACTAACTAAAAGAGATACTCGAAATAAGAACTATGAATATAGCTATAGAGTCTTTAGGCGTCCCCTTCGCCGTCTTCCTGCTGAACGAACTCGGGAACAATGTCTTCCTGATCTGAAATTATTAAATAAGGAATGAGCTACATCAGCTCAATAAAAACATCACATTATCTCACCGCCACGGAAGTAAAGGTGGGTAGAAAACAAAAATGACCAATGGAGTATAATTTATAATAAATTCATTTATCAGTAATAAAATCCTTTACTGTCCACTTACCTCGGCGAGATCCATGAAAACAACATATGAAAACAATAACCTTATAATATCATGAAATCATACACACTTTATAACATAACATATATCACACATTTACATTTCAATCATCAGGAAACAGATTTTCTCTTTTACCAGCCTACTAGTATTCCTGTGGATCCATAAGGGGTCCCCTCTACACGTGAACCATAAACATTTACAACCTGATTCTAGGTCGTCCTCATACCCTGTCCGGTATGGGCGCCAAAACCATGAACTTCAATACCCCGTCCGGTATGAGAGTGAAACGGACCGTCTCCATACCCCATCCGGTATGGGCGCCAAAACACATAAGGTCTCCATACCCCATCCGGTATGAGAGACCACGTTCCCGGTAGGGTTCCCTACGGACCCGGTCCGTCTATCATCTCCTAGGATATCTAGTCAGGCTGTCCATATTTTCCACTTATCAATTCACATAACCTTTTTGTCTTTTTCCTTAATCTCAATCATCCAATCATACAAAACATGTAAACCAGTAATTGATACCAAATAAAACAACACAGTACCGGGTTCACCATAATACAAACCATAATAAAAGAAACATAGTTCATGCATACGAGACCATAACATAATTACATCAAACATCATACTGCATTTAATACTGAAAATTAAATTAAACAATAACAGACCAACACTATATCAGACTCGGGCTCCATTGGCAACCTTAATCAATTATACATCTATAAAGTCACAAAATACCGTTTAATTATTTATTAAGCTTTAATACCGTGATAGGAAATAGGGTGAGGGGTCCTTACCTGTTTCGGAATCTGAATTCGACTCGACAGTGCATCTACAGGTTGTCCCTAATTTTTCTGAATTTTTCTCGGGAAACTAAAACGCACTACCAATACCTGCACGTGTCCCAAAAAATCTCAAATCAGACCTAGGGCCCTTTCGGCCAATATCGCAATTCCGGCACGGCGGCTCCACCGTGCTCCGGCGACGGTGCCGCCGCCTGCGGCGGCGATCCACCTCGAGTTGGCCGTTTTCGGCCAAATTCGGCCACACTTGCATCGGTTCCTGTGATAAAAAACCCTAGGGCCCTCGATGGGCCAAAAAATCACGAAAAGCCGAGACTTACCGGCGGCGGTGCTCTCGGGTGCGGCGGCTCCTCTGGCGTGAGTCGCGTTTTGATGTTTGGCTCTGATCAACCTGTAGAGAAAAGAACAGTGATCACAGTGGTATAAAATTTGCATCGAACGAAGGTCGGGAAGGGCCTCATCGGAGGTAAAAATTGAGGAGGGGCGCGGCGGCGTCGCTCTGGGCTTCGACTAGGTTTTTCGGCCGTTTGGCTGGTGGTTTGGCTCCGGTTTGGCCATAGGCGGACTCAGCATCGAAAAACGAGCAATGGAGAGAAAATTTACCTCGATCGGAGGTCGGAAACTTCCCCGGGGCGATGGCGGGTGGCAGCGGCCGGCTCCTCCGGCGTCTAGTTCTTCTTCTCCGGCGAGGCACTGGCGGCTAGGGTTTTTGTGGTCAGGTGTGGGTGGGGTTATTTATACCATTTGCCTTTTAATCTCAACCGTCCATAAAGATTAAATCTGGGGCGTTCGATCACGATTTAATTGGGATTAAATTTGAGCCGTTCATCGCGATGCAATCTGGGCCGTCCGTGCCTGATTGAATCTGGGTCGTCCGTGCGCATGAATCTGGGCCGTCCGTGCGCACGTTTGATCTGGGTCGTCCAATCGCGTGCACGTGGATCGCCCACGTGGCCCGTTCCCTTGTCAGCATTGTCTTGCCACGCGGCGGGTCCTGGTTGGCCGGGGCTACTGACCGGGCCGCTAATGTGGCTGCTGAGGTGGGTGCTGACGTGGCGCAATTTTTGTAAATTGCGTTTTGACCTCCGGTTTCTGATTTTCGTTTCAAAAACACCCCCAGAATCCAAATTTTCACCCCTTTTTCCCAAAATTAATTTCAATTAAATCCAAAAAATATTTTTACCCATTTTTATCATTATTTTTATTTTTATTTTCATGAAATTAGATTTAATTAAATCAAATTAAATTAATTAAAAATAAAAAAAAAATTCAAATAATTACAAAATAAAAATAATAACACTTGGGTGTTACATTATGTCTCTGTGTATTGAATGATCAAAATATTTTTAAATCCTGAGATTTGGTTCTGGTATTCTCCCTTAAGTTTCTCCTTAATCATTGAGTTATTAGAGTCTTTGTCATTGCTTTAAAAGAAAATTTAATATCTTCATCTAAAAGAAATGTTTCATCTATAAGTGAAACATCCTCATCTAAATGGGTACTGTAAACATAAAAAATCTTATATCTTCTTTCTGCATTTTGTTTGTTTGTGACTCTTTTATTAATCTGTTGTGAGGTTTTTTAGAACTAAGAAGTCAGCTAATTTTTAGATAAAAATAACCTTGAACTAATAAGTTTATACCTAGGTAAATAAAACAAATGAGAAATTCTAGCCCATGATAAACTTTCATGTGATTAAATTAAATATCAGAATATCTTATTCCTGTTTGCTTTATTCATTTTGTCTTCGATTGTCTTCCCCTTTATGCTGTAATGTCCAAACTAATAATGTCTTCGGCATTCAAAATTATTCCCTACTGTTATTTTCCTTCTTTGCTTGCTACTTGGTTAGGCATAGAGACAAGAGAGGTGCCTTACATCATTCTCTTGCTTTCGAGCGCCTATCCTTTTCGGGATCAATTGTTGATTCAGTTACTCTATGTGATGGCCTCCATATAAGTATATTTTTTTAGAAAATTATCTTTTAATAATTAGACAACATGATCAGAGTTTTGGGGCATCTTTCATTATTTTTTTTACATTCTTTTCTTGCTCTAAAATCATCTATGACACATTGTAACTTTGTCTTCTGTTCTTAGAGTGAAGCAATCTCATCTAGAGGATTCATATTGTCAGTAAATATTGCCACAACTTTTGTTGCATGATCACCAGCATTTTTTGCTACATTTAGTACTTTCTCTATAGCATTTTTTTACTGCTCCACAATCAATAGTATGGTACCTTCAGTAGTATTCCTGATTTGTTCTTCAATTTGGTAAGTTGCTTCAACAACAGAAGTCTCTGCAGCTGAAATCCTCATCTGAGCATCTTCTGATATTTGAGATGTGGTATGCTAAAAAGTAATCTCTGCTAATTTTTCAATTTGTACTGCAAGTTCAACAACATCTTATTTTGCAAGGACCAACTTAGATTCCAAAGCAAATTTCTCTTCAACTGATGTTTGCAGCTTCTAATGGAACAGATACTTGGCTGCCTCAAGTTCTGCAATAGCAATTTTTTTTTCATGCAAAATGGTAGCTACATACTCCTTCTCCTTCGCCTCAAACCTAGCTAGCTCTTCAAGCAGATGATTTCTCTCTTATTCAAAGCTTCCTTGTCTGGCTTGGCCCTCAGAAAGAGCCTTTTTCACTTCTGTTAATTCATCTTCTATTTTTTTCAAAACTCCACTTCTTCTTAATGAATAACCATCACCATAGTCATCTGCAAAAGCATCAGTAGAATCATCCTGTAATGGAAATTTATTGATATGTGCTTTTGTGACCATACTACTGTTGTTACAGACTTAAAAAAAGCCAGGTACCAAAGTTAACTCTGCAATTTTCATGCGTTTCTAGTCGTGTTTTCTTTAAACCAACTTGAAGTTTTGTTTGGCTTAGGCTTGAGTGGGTGAGTGTTAGTTTAATAGTCCATAGGCAATCAAAAACTTTACTAGAATTTTTCTACCAAGACTTACCCTATAGATTTATTGCAAACTCAGTGTAAATTTGGATAGTTGGAGAACATGTGATTTGCAAATGGTACTTTGTTTCCTCATGGTTTGGTTTAGATTATTTGTAAGAAATGGCAATAGGAGCAATTAGACATCATTTTCAGGTAAAATAATGACCTCTTGCTTGATCAAAAAATAGTTTAACATAATGTTAGTGATCATTTTCTTTCACAAATAAAAGGATTAGGCACAAATATGTTGGGTCTATAGCTGTGGGTATGGTCTTCTAAATTAGTAAATTTAGTAAATTACTTAAATTAGTAAGTTACTAGATATTTAATCATACTTAAATTAGTAAATTACTTGCATGAATTATGGGTTATAGTTGAGATAATGCTGCCTTTAGGTTTGAGTAACTTCTTCTTTTCCTCCCACTTTAATGTAAAAATGATCTCCAAACGTGTTTAAAGATTGTAATGAGTCCGTATGAACACAATGCTTTGGAGTTTTCAGTTCGTTGTAGTTTATAGATTTTCAAATAATAACATCTTTGGTCTCTTTCATTTTCGTTGGTTTAAAAGGTCATTTTACTCTTAAAAAATAACGTTTTTTTGTTGCGAAATGATTGTTTATGGCAATTTTTTGACATTTTAGTTTATCGCAAGTTTTTGAGATTAAAATGAGATTCAAATTCTGTCTGATTCCTCTTACTGTGATTCTCATATCCATTTTCTTATAACTGTTTCAACATTTTATTTATTTTTTCTTCTTTTCATTATTTCATTGATTAGTTTTTACTTTCATAATTCAAATATATTGCTTGCTAGATCTGTAGGTTTATGTGTATATGTCTATTTACTTGGATGTTTGTGATGTCCATTTTCTTTTGAATTTTTATATTTTTTTGAAGTATTTTTTTGCTGACCTTATTGTTTGCCTTTTTTTTTTTTTTTTTAAGAAGCATTGGCAAAACTATGTGAAAACATGGTTCAAATCCTGGAATGAGTCTACTAAGTTTATAGGTTTTTTTATAGGCTGTTTATCAAAGTGTTCGTATGATCAGGGCACGGCTGGTTCAAATTAATGTTGAATATGTTGTGATCTTGTATTTTTTTACATCACTATTTTTTTCTTTATGTGATAGCTTTTTATAGTTTTTAACTATTTAGTTTTCTTTCAAATATTTGATATTGTTTATGTTTCCGCATAAGGTAAGAAAGATGGATGTTAGGAAACGTGTAGCTATTTTAGTAGGGTACTTTGTCATACTTGTTGTCCTGCTAGTTCGCAAAAAGAGATAACTTAGGTGTATTCATGAATTAAGACTACAGAGAGAGGAAGCTCAGGATAAACTTGGAGGAGCTGAGAAAATAGATTAATGAATTACAGGACAGTGGGTTCATCCGACATAGTGTGTCTCCTTGGGGTGCTGGAGTCACATTTACAAGGAAATGAGATGAGACGTTAAGATTATGTATTAACTACAGAGGATTGACCATAGTCATGATCAAGAACAAATACCTCATCTATAGGATTGATGACCTATTTGACTAGTTGCAGGGTGCCCATATCTTCTCTAAAATAGAGGTCTTTTCCAAAATAGACTTGCCTTCAAGTTACCATCAGGTAAAGATCAGGGTAGATGACATTTCAAGACAGCCTTTAAAACTAGGTATGGACACTATAAATTACTGGTCATGCCATTTGGATTAACCAATGCACCAGCTATTTTTATGGGCTTGATGAATAGAGTTTTCAGATAATTCCTAGATTAGTTTGTCATTGTATTCATCGATGATATCCTAGTCTATTCAAAGAGTAAAGAGGAACACGCTCACCACTTGATTCAAGTCTTGCAAGTTCTCAATGAGAAGAAATTGTATGCAAAATTGAGTAAGTGTGGTTTCTAGCTCGAGTATACTACCTTCTTAGAGCACATCATATCAAGGGATGAAGTATCAATAAACCCAAAAAAAGTTGAGGCAGCACTTGGTTGGAAGAAATTGACCTTGATTAAGGAGATTCGTAGCTTTCTGGGAATGACATGTTATTACAGCAGGTTTGTGGAATGATTTTCTAGCCTAATCACTCTTTTGACCCAGCTCACAAAGAAGAATGTTAAGTTTGAATGGAACGAGAATTAGAAAAGGAGCTTACAGAACTCAAGAAGTGGTTGACTACTGCACCCGTGTTGGCCTTACCGAGTGGGATAGGTGGATATACAGTATCTAGCAATGCCTCCTATCTGGAGTTGAGTTGTGTTCTGATGCAGCATGAGAATGTCATAACCTATGGGTCCAGGCAGTTGAAGAGTCATGAGAAAAATTACAACACCCACGACTTAGAACTTGCTACCATTATCCACGCCTTGAAAACCTAGCGCCACTACTTGTATGGGGAGACTTTTGAGATTTATATTGACTATAAGAGCTTGAAGTACATATTCACTCAAAAAGATCTCAAAATGCGTAAGAGATATTGGATATAACTCCTCAAGGACTACAATTATAATATTTTGTATCACCTAAGTAAGAGCAATGTAGTAGCTGACATGCTCAGCAGAAAAAGTGCACATATGTTTGTTCACCTAATTGTTTCTGAATCTAGGATAATAGGGGCCGCACAACAGATACAACTTCAAGACTTGAAGAGAGTTCCATGCTTGACCCATCTGACTATCCAACCTGAATTGATTTAGAGAATAAAGGAAGCGCAATTTACCGATTCCACCAAAGCAGCTCTCAAGAAGGATGCAGAATAAGGAGTAAATCCAGAATTTCGAGTCTCCGTCAATGGGTTGCTCAGGTTTCAGGATAGAGTGTGTGTTTCAAATGATAGTGAACTGAAAAAGGACATCATGACAAAGGCTCACAGTTCAAAGTTTGTCATACACCCCAGAAATACTAAAATGTATCAAAGTATGCAACCTCAATTTTGGTGGAGCGGGATGAAAAAAGAGAGAGTTGATTTTGTCTCTAAATGTCTGATATATCAACAGGTTAAAGTAGAGCATCAACACGTAGATGGGCTACTTTAGCCATTACCGATCCTGGAGTGGAAGTGAGAATATATCACAATGGAATTCGTGATAGGGTTGCCTAAGGCACGCTCAGAACATTATACTATCTAGATAATTATTGACCGACTCATCAAGTCTTCTCACTTCTTGGCTATCAAGATGACCGACCCTTTGGATAAGTTAGTAAAAATATATATCCGGGAGATAGTCAGGTTACATGGAGTTCCAATGATAGTGGTATCCAACAGAGACCTCAGGTTCACTTTTCAGTTTTGGTCTAGTTTTCAGCAAGATATGATGAAACTATCTTTTAGTACAACATTCCACCATCAAACTGATGGACAATAAGATAGAACAATTTGCATATTGGAGGATATGCTCTGAGTTTGTATTCCTGACTTCGAGGGCCATTGGGATGATCACCTATCTTTGATAGAGTTTACCTACAATAACAACTATCAAGTAAGTATTGGCATGACCCCGTACGAGGCATTGTGTGACCGCTTTGTAGGTTGCTGATCTGTTGGGAAGAGGTGGGTGATAGAAAATTATTCGGTCGAATCTTGTAGAGGAGACTACAGCCAAGATAGTTAAGATTAGAAAGAACATCTAGATAGCTTAGAGCAGGAAGAAAAGTTATGCGGATACCCGGAAGATAAATTTAGAATTTGAGAAAAGTGATTGAGTGTTTCTCAATGTCACCCCTTTCAAGAGAATCAGTAGGTTTGGCAAGAGGAAAAATTAAATCTCTAGTTCATTAGACCATTTGAGATCTTAAACAAGATTGGTACAACTACCTACAGACTGACACTACCTCCAGAACTATTCAGGATTCATAATGTGTTTCATGTATCCATGTTACGTAAGTACAACCCAGACCCCTCACGCATCCTGTCCCACGAGCCCGTTTCACTTTAGGAGGATCTATCCTATGGGCATTGTAGACCGAAAAAGCAGAGCACTTCGCAGCAGAGAAATTTCCTTTGTAAAGGTCCTATCACATAATCACACACAAAAAGAGGCTACATGGGAGCTAGAATCGGACTTCAGAGGCTAGTATTCCCAACTGTTTGACTAAGTGAAAGGGTGACAAATTTGAGAGACCAAATTTTTTCTTAAGGGGATAAGAGTTGTAATACCCGGGCCCAGAATTTAGCCCAAGATCAATTTTCGTGTTTATAAAAATAATTAAAAATATTATTTTAATTTAATTTTATTAAATTATTTAAGAAAAATAGGTTATGGACGTAATTGAAAGCAATGTTGGGGAAGAATGATGAAATTTTGAGTTCGAGGGTGTTTTGAAAGAAAAATTAGAAATTAGGGGTCAAAATACAAAAAGAAAAAGTTCTGTCACGTGGAATGGTCCAGTCAGCAGCCTCGACGAATCAGAACACGCTGCGTGGCAAAACACGCTGACATCGGTACCACGCAGGAGACCACGCAGGCAATCCACGTGCCCAGCGATCCGACAGCCCAGATTCAATCCTGCACACGTGAATGGCTCAAATGCATTCCCTCTTTAGGCGCGATCGAATGAAGGAGATCAATCGCAATTAATGGTCCAGATTTGCCAACGCAATCGACCTAAACTAGCAACAATCAGACCATTTTCCTCGCTCTATGTTGATGTGAATGGACAGTCCAGATCAACGCGGAATAAGTATATAAACATAGGGAAACCCTAACCCTAGCCGCCCTGCCCTCGCCAGAGAAGAAGAACTAGTCATCAGAGAAGGAGAACGACCCCTGGTCGCTGTCGCACCAGAGCCACCGCCGACCGCCGACTGCTAAAAAAGGTAAAATTCTCTCATACCTGCTCGGAATTTGATTTCGAGTCTTCCCGTGACCATATCAAAGCAAAAGAGATGTCGGGTGAGCTAAAAATTGCGAGTAAAGCTCGGTGGAACCATCACGGCAGAAACCCTAAAACCCCTCCGAGAAGCCCCTTCCCACTTCCCGTTTCACAAATTTTTCTGATAATTATGTTCACCGTCTTTTTTTGTACAGGTTAGCTGAAGAAAAAACTCCAGTCGCGAAGGAGAACCGGCAGAGCCACCACACCCGGTATGGTTTAGTTTATTGTTAATGAATGTGAATTTATGATATGTTTTATGTTGTTGATCGTGTATAAAGTTATGATCCGTATGATATTATTGCTTCTATAGTTTGTTTTCATAAATTCCACAATTGTAAGTGAATGGTAAATGATTTTATGATTGATAAACGAATTTGCTAAATTTAGTGCTCCATTAGTTATTTTGATTTTCTACCAATTTTTGCTTCTGTGCCGGTGATATAGTGTGATGTCCTTACTGAGTTAATATAGCTCATCTTTTATTTAACCATTTCAAATCAAGAAGACCTGGTTTCAGAGTCCGATCCACAAGAAGATTGCGAGTAGTTACTAGATACTTTATATTTTCCTTTAGTTTTTTCATTTATCGTGTTTCTTTTAAAAAATTCATTCCGAAATATTTATTTAGTATTTTTAAGTTATTGTGTAAGGGATATAAAGCTTAATATTTTATTTCGGTTCCGCACTTAAATTATTATATATTTCCTTTTGGATTTTTGGAATCGTTACAATAAATTTCTAACTTTTAATTCTGTCTTTAAAAAATTAAAAATAATTTTACTTTTTAACTGAAACTATTTATATATTTTAGTGTTTGATTATCCTAGTGCCACAAGCAGAAGCAGGAGCCGCAGTGGCTAAACATGCTCTTATCTTACCCTGTTGTAACTAAAAGAGAATATTTTGAATTTTGATCTCATAATTCAAAAAAGAAAAGAGAAAAAGAGTTTTTATTGTTATATAAATAATAATAATAATAAGAACTGGCCTCTAAAATTCAAGTGAAAGTAAGCCTGCCAAAACCCAAATGGTCAACCTGAAACAACTCTTAACCAAACTTCTTCCTCAAATCTTCCCAATTCATCTTCCTCATTTCCAGTTTCTTCCAATCTCAAACTCCCATCTCTTTCCACTACAAATTCAACATCACTTTTCTCGCATTTTCTCTTGCTTCCCGTTTTTTTCCCGATCCCCAAACACCTCCTCCCAGCCATCAACGGGAACTTGACAAACGCAAGAGCCAAGAGATTGAAGAGCGCACAGGGGCAGCAACAGACGGCCACACAATCAGCTACGATGGCGGCGCTGCATGATAAGCAACACTTGCCGGAGCACTCAATCGGATCTCCACAACCATCGACGGTGTACCTTCTCTTCCCTGTTTGTGTCCCACCATCTTTGCCTGAAACTCCATTTATAGAACATTCCATTTTCAATATTTTTCTACACAAGTTTTCTCCTGTGAAAACAATAAAGTCAAAGATTACTTACTTCTTTTGATTCTTTCTCGAGGATGTATGTAAGAGTACTTGTTTTTTAGAAAAAAAAAAAAAATGCTAACTAAGAAAAAATAAAATATTTTTTTTTTCACTTTTTATATAATAAAATATAAATCAAATTAATGTTCAAATTTTAATATTTTTACTTTAGTACTTTTTTATTATGATTTAATATCTAATATTTTTATTTATTCTAAATATTTTTATTAAAAAATTAAAATAATTAAATAATTTTTGAAATTTTTAAAAAATAAAAAAATAATTTTAACTAATTGATTAAATTAATAAATTTAGTTAAAAAGTAAAACTATTTTTTAAAATATTCAAATGTCAACCAATTTTTTTCTATTAAAAAATTAAAAGAAACTATACATTTTAAATAAATAAAAAATGTAGAAAAATAAATTATAATAAAAAATATTAACAACTAAATTGTAGTAAATATTAAATTTTTAAGACATTTAATAATTTTTCATAAATATATAACATAAAAGTTTAAAAGTATTGTAGCAAGAAGGCTAAAAGTTTTATGTAATGAAGTGTAAGTTAATAAGGAAATACTTCCATGATGGTGCATTTAGATTGGACTGCAAGGTCGGAGAAAACTAGGGAAAAGATTCTTTTTCACATGGGGAAGAATACAAGTATGGCCATGGGTGAAAAAGTAACTACTATAATATATACACACACACATATATATATATATATATGTATTTAAAAAGAAGTTATAAAAACTATAAGTTACTGTAGTAAATTCGGCCAAATTCTAATTAACAAAATAACAAAGTATTATATATCTGAAGTATTAGAAGTGAGACAATAATTTATACATTTCAATAATATATGCTAACAATTCTTATAAATTTTATGCTTAAAGAAGAAGATTATAATTAATGGTAATTATATTGAGCAGGCAAACTTAGGAGATCATCCGTTAATAAGATAATTACTCTTAATATTAATATTAAACGCTCACATTTTTGTAAGAAAATCCTAACTTAAACTTTTCTTTATTTTGTAAAAAAATTATGTAAGAATGAGATTGCAATGACTAACAGATTATACTAATTAATAAGAATTAGGAAATTAATCTCTGAAATTTCATCATGCACATTGTGAATCCAAATCTTAAATTATTTGAAGAGCATATATATACTTATATATGTATTATTCTAACTTTCTTTCTGAGTACAGATGAGAAGTGATCAAAATATACCATTTCTTTCAAAAAAAATAATAAACTTTTACTGAAGAAAAATGAGAAAATATGAGACATGTACTTGCCTTTCATGAACTTCTTCTGCTAGTGGAAACTCAAACCCATTTCTCTGCTAGCTTCTTCTCTGCAAAACCATATTCAACATGTGTGTGTGTGTGTGTGTGTGTGTGTGTGTATCCTTCTTTCTCTCTCTCTACCTCTTTCTATGCATCACCCGAAGCAATTTGCTACTAGTATATTTATATATATATATATTTGTGTACGTAAATTATTATGTATATAAAGGGTTATAAAGAAGCAAACAGAAGTACTTCGATTGGATCTGAACAGACACAATGCAAGTTAAAAACTAATCTTACTTACGTATAGTTATTATATATCTAAGATTTCAACAACAGGGAATCATCTACATATATATGTGTGTATATACATCTGGACACGGGGTGTGTTTGGCATCTGCAAATCCATTTATATTATAACGAGTAGTAAACTTTTCTAAAAAAGAGCAAAACAATTTGTGATGGTGAAGATTAAAAAATAAATGGAGGCTGATGAGTCCCGATGTCAGCGAATATGGGGAAATTGTCCCTCTCTTCTGTTCCTTTGACCCTTATATATATATATATATATATATATATATATCTTTCATTTTTATTTTTTAACATCCCATCAGTGGAGCACGTGATGGATGGGCATCACGTGCACCCACATTCCAGGCTTTTTCTTTCTCAGTATAAATTAATTACAGTAGTCCTTACCATGTAACTTAACTCAACCTCAAGTACTTTATCTTCATATGTTTAAAAAAAATATACACTTTACTCTTTTTGCTGACATAAAATATTAATTTTGATAACAATAAAGGTAAAAACATAATTATAAGTATCTAATAGAATATTAAAAATTTGTAATCTTATTAGAAATGTTTATAATAAGCATATCACTAAAACTATCATAATTTGCAATTTTATTATTGATGTAGTATATTATATTGTAATACAGGTTATGTATAAGAAATTAAATTTAAATTAAGTATACCTTTTTAAAAATTTAAAACTTGAATTCAATTGAAACAAACTAGAGTTACATTTTTTTTAATCTTGGCTCAATTTTAAAAAATCTATGGTTTTTCAATTCAACATGAAAAAAAAAAGGAGATCCTCTATGGTCAATACTTAATTGTAATATTTTCACACTTAGATCTTTTAAGCTCAACTTCTCCCAAGACCTTAAAATTAATGGGAATATGTACAACAATTATTAATCTATAATCAAACTTGATATAAAAGATTGACTTGCCTAGAAAAATATTGCATTCCTACAATTGCTAAATTAATAAAAATATATTCTAATTCTACAATGATGTTCAAAAGTGTTTGCTGTCGTTCGCCTTTGTTTTTTGTGACTTATAGAAGTTGAATGGAATTTCATTTTCTTGAGACCAAATCATAGATGTTACTTATTGGGTTCTCAAAGACTTTCTCTTTACTTATAGTTTTCACATTTAGGTACAAGGTGGCAATAAGAGAGATGAGGAACACATTGCGTAATAGGGCTGGTTTAGTCTTAATGTCCTTCATCCTTTCATAGATGATGTCGGGTATGTTTACAGGTTTTTCTATCACCAAGTTCTACATTATCAAGGTTTTAGTAATGGATACTCGTGTTGTAATACCTGGGCCAGGAAATTTGGCTCATGATAGTTTTTTCAATTATTAAAATTATATATATAAATAATTTAATTTTTGTAAAAATTTTGAGAAAAATAGAATTATTAACGAAATTGAAAATAATTCTGAGAAAAAAGAGTGAAACTATAAATAAGAGGGGTATTTTTGAAAGAAAATTTTAAAATATGGGGTAAAAAAAAAATACGACCACGTGGGACGGCCACATCAGCAGCAGCAACGACTCAGAACACCCGTGTGGCGGACATGCTGACACCAATTCCACGTAGGAGGCCACGCGGGCGATCCGCATGCCCATGAATCGAACAGCCTAGATCATATCTCGCGCGCATGGACGACCCAGATGCGGTTTCCCTTCATGCGCGATCGGACGGTCAGATTCAAGTTGATCGTGCGGTCCAAATTCATTTTGCAAATAAGAGAGATCTAACGGACGTGAGAGGGCCACGTGTCCTTACCCAAACAGCGCAGATCGACTCAAGGAGGGTATTTAAACATCACGTTCTAGAAAAATTCTAACCCTAACTGCACCAGTCCTCACTGGAGAAGAAGAAGATGAAGGGCGGCTGGAAAAGAAACTAACCACCGTCGCCACCGTGTTGGAACCCTAAATTGGACGGAGAAGTTTCAAAGCCTATTTTGGCCTTTTGGGGTATTTTTGGATATGTGACTAGTAGTTTTAATTTTTGCAGGAAAAATTCAGGAAACCCAAGGACCGCCAAGAGGTGCAATGAAAAGTGTGGTATTTTGGACACCGATCTGGGGTAAGAATCTCTCACCCCTTCTCCTGTTACGGTAAATTAAAGTATAATAAATAATAATGGTGTGTTTTATAAAAATTAAAAATTCTTAAATTAATTACAGGTCACCAATGGAGCCAGAACCGGTCAGTGTATAATTGCCCTAGTTGTGGTTTTTATGTTCTCCTATACTGTCTAAATATCTATTATTTATTTATTTTAATTACTTTCTCATTCATTGATTACTTGGCTTATTATTCTCACTTATCGACTGATTTGAAGCAAATACCCTAATCATGTTTTCTTGATTTTCGTATTATCTATTTGCATGGCTTACTGTTGATCTATAAATGAAAAATATTGGTATTTAATTGGTGATTGGTTGATGATGTGGATATATCTATGAAAAGTTTATTGGTACCCTGGGAAAGGTTGTACGGACCCGATGCATAAGAAAAACTCTACCGTGGATATTACCTTAGTCGAACTTGGCTGAGAAGTATCATACCGGAAGAAGTTGGGAGGTATAGTTCATCATCATACCGGAGGGGTATTGAGGCACCCATTACTGATCGGGGTATGGGAACAACCGGTTAAATAATAGATTGGATATTGGTTCCACACGTAGGGGGAATCCCTATGGACCTCCAGAGATACTGGTAAGCGGGTAAGAAGGTAAGTTACTGTTATTGTTCATTTAAATGTGAAATAAAATACTATCCCAGTTATTGTCTTTATAGGTCAGTTTTAGAAATTCATAAGGGTAAGTATGGGAATAACGACTTTTATGTTAAATGATTTTATTTAAAAAGATATAATGGCTCCATTGGTTGTTTACGATTTTTACCAACCTTTAGTTTTTCATATCAATATTAAACGTGATATTCTTACTAGGTTAGTGTAGTTCATCCCCCTAATTAACCATTTTTAGATCAGAAAAACCAAGGTTCAGATCCTGAACAGTAAGAAAAAACTTGCTAATAAATTTACATCCCGCATCCCATCAAAGTTACCCAATGGAGGTTAACTCCATAAGATCCGTAGTTGTGTTTTCTTTTATTTATTTATTCTGTTATTGAAAATTTTCTTAAAGGGACATTCTTGTAGCTCTATTGGGCATCCTGATTCATTGTGTAATGAATGTAAACCCTAAACTCTTAATTGTTTCCGCTTTTATGATATATATTTATTTTCCTTAAGTTTTGAGCCTTTACAGTTGGTATCAGGACCGCGTTCCTCAGAACAATTCCTTATACAGAAATTTAAAACACCAAAATGCAACCTGATACTTAACTCTTTCTTGTCAAATGCAGGTATAAAGATATGAAGAGAGGAAGACCTCCACTGAACCGAGTAGCCTGGGATGGGTCACTTCGAAAAGCATATCGACTGACTCTTTGAGATACTGGAGAGACTTATCTCCGCCCAGCAAGTCCGGAAAGAAAGGAGGGAGCTATCTGACCTTTCACCACTCCCCCAATTTGAAGATGGTTACATGTTTGGCCTATCCAATTGTCCAACCTGAACTGATTCAGAGAATAAATGAAGGCCAATTAACCAATTCTACCCTAGCAGCCCTTAGGAAGGATACAGAACAGAGAGTAAATCTAGAATTCTGAGTCTCTATTGATGGGTTACTCAGGTTCCAAGACATGGTGTGTGTCCTAGATGGTTGTGAACTAAAAAGGAACATCATGATCGAGGCCCATAACTCAAAGTTCACCATGCATCCCAAAAATACTAAGATGTATCAAAGTATGTGACCCTAGTTTTGATGAAGCGGGATGAAAAGAGAAATCGATGATTTCGTGTCCAAGTACCTTGTATGTCAATAAGTTAAGGCAGAGCATCAACACCCAGGTGGGTTACTTCAGTCATTACTGATCCCGGAGTGGAAATAAAAACATATCACCATGGATTTTGTAACAGGGTTACCTAAGGCACTCAGGACATGATGCTATCTAGGTAATTATTGATTGGCTCACCAAGGCCTCTCATTTCTTAGCTATCAAGATGACCGACTCCTTATACAAGAAAGCAAAAATTTATATCCGAGAGATAGTCAAGTTACATGGAGTTCCAGTGACAGTGGTATCCGACAGAGACCCCAGGTTCACTTTTCGATTTTAATCTAGTTTTCAGCAAGCAATGGGAACGAAACTATCTCTCAACACAGTAGTCCACCCTTAAACCAATGGACAGTCAGAACGAATAATTTGCACATTTGACGATATACTCAGAGATTGTGTTCTAGACTTCGGAGGACATTTGGATGATTTCCTACCCCTAATACAGTTCTCCTACAATAATAGTTACTAAGTAAGTATCAGCATAGCCCAGTATGAGGCATTGTATGGCCTACCCTGTAGGTCGTTGATTTGTTGGGAAGAGGTGAGTGATAGAAAATTGTTTAGTCCATATCTTGTAGAGGAGACCACAGCCAAGATAGTTAAAATTAGGAAGAACATTCAGACAGCTCAGAGTAGGTAGAAGAGTTATGCGGACACCTGGATGAGAGATTTAGAATTTAAGAAAGGCGATCGAGTGTTTCTTATGGTCACCCCCTTAAAGGGTATCAGCAGGTTTGGTAATAGGAGAAAATTAAATCTCCAGTTCATTTGACCGTTTGAGATTTTAGACAGGATTGGTACGTCTGCCTACAGACTAGCACTATCTCCAGAACTCTCCAGAGTCTATAACGTGTTTTATGTATCTATACTATCCAAGTACAATCTAGACCCCTCGCATATCCTATCTCACGAGCCATTTTCACTCCATGATGATCTATCCTATGAGGAGGTACTGGTAGGCATTTTGAACCGAAAGAGCAAAGTACTTCGCGACAAAGAAATTCCCTTCATCAAGGTCTTATGGAAGAATCACGCAAGGGACGAGGCCACGTGGAAGCTAGAATCGGACTTCATAGCCCAGTACCCTCAATTGTTTGACTAGTGAGAGGGCGATAAATTTGAGAGACCAAATTTCTTCTTAAGGGGGGGAGAGTTGCAACACTAGGGCTCAAAAATTTAGCCCGGTATAGTTTTTCAATTAATAAAATTATATATATAAATAATTTAATCTTTATTCTAATTTATTTTTTGTGAAATGTTTGAAAAAAATAGAATTATGGACGAAATTGAAAATAATTCTAGAAAAAAATGGATGAAACTATAAATAAGTGAGATGTTTTTAAAAGAAAATTTAAAAATATGAGATAAAATCATAAAAAAGGATAAATACGACCACGTCAGCAGCAATGGCGACTCAGAACACGCTGCGTGGTAGACATGATGACACCAATTCCATGCGGGAGGCCTCGTGGGCCATCTGCGTGCTCGCAAATCCAATAGCCCAGATCATATCTCGCGTGCACGAACGATGCAGATGTATTTCTCCTTCAGGCACGATCGAAAGGTCATATACAATCCGATCGTGCGGTCCAAATTCATTCCTTGAATAAAAGGGATCCAATTGACGGGAGAGGGCCATGTGTCCCCGCATGGATGGCTCAGATCGAATCGCGGAGTATATTTAAACATCGCGTTCTAGGGAAACCTTAACCCTAGCCGCACCAGTCCTCACTGGAGAAGAAGAAAAAGGGCGAACGAAAAAGAAAACGACCGTCGTCGTCCCCGTGCCGAAACCCTAAATTGGCCAAAAAAAGTTTTAAAACGCCTATTTTGGCCTCTTGGAGTATTTTTAGATATGTGAAAGGTATTTTTAATTTTTGCAAGAAAAATTCAGGAAACCAAGGGACCGCCAAGAGGCGCAATAAAAGTATGGTGTTTCGGACACCATACTTAAAATCTAATAACTAATAACGGTGTGTTTTATAAAAATTAAAAATTTCTAACTTAATTACAAGTCACCAGTGGAGGTAGAACCGATCAGTGTATTGACCTAGCTGTATTGTTTATGTTCTCCTATACTATCTAAATTGCTATTGTTTATTTACTTTAATTACTTTCTCGTTTATTGATTACTTAGCTGATTATTCTCATTTATCGACTGATTTGAAGCAAATGCTCTAATAACGTTTTCTTGACTTTCGTATTGTCTATTTGCATGGCTTACTGTTATTTGTAAATGCGAAACGTTAGTATGTAATTGATGATTGGTTGATGATGTGGATATATCTATAAAAAGTTTATCGGGGACCCTGGAGAAGGGTGTACGAATTCGGTACATAGGAAAAATCATACCCTGAACATTATCTCAGTCGAACGGGGTTGAGAAGTTCCATACTAGAAGCGTTGGGAGGTCATACCATACGGGGTATTGAGGGGGTGGTATGTTTGGGGCTCATTATCGGATAGGGTATAGAGACGGCCTGTTAAATAATATATTGGATATTGGGTCCACATGATATTGTTTATTTAAATAAAAAATAAAATATTATCTTTATTATTGTCTTCATAGGTCGGTTTTGAAAACTCATAAGGGTAAGTATCGAAATAACAGATTTTATGTTAAATGATTTTATTTAAAAAAAGATAATGGCTCTATTGGTTATTTACGATTTTTACCAATCTTTGGTTTTTTGTATCGGTGTTAAGCATGATATTCTTACTAGGCTAGTGTAGCTCATCTTTCTATTTAACCATTTTCAGATCAGGAAGACCAAGATTTAGATCCTGAACAATAAGAAGAAGCTTGCGAATAAAGTTGACTCCTGCATTCCATCAGAGTTGCCCAGCGAAGGTTAACTTCATAGGATCCTTAGTTGTGTTTTCTTTCATTTATTTATTCCGTTATTGAAAACTTCCTTAAAGGGATATTTCCGTATCCATCTTGGGCATCCCAATTCATTGTATAAGGAATGTAAATCCTAAACTCTTAATTGTTGTCACCTTTACAATATATATTCATTTTCTTTAAGTTTTGGGTCTTTACACATGCGATAACACCATAATAAAATAAAATATTTGTCATAGTTATGTGGTACAGGATTCAAAGTTCTTGAGGAAAGTCTTGGGCTATATAGGCTTCCTAATTTTTTTAAAAAATCCAAGTTTCTAATCACAAGGTTAAACGCCTCTATGTACTCAAAATCATGGATATTAGTTGGTGGTGTCCTAACTTTACAGAAATTTGCTCCCTTACATGGAACTAAAATCCATTGAGTTAATTTTTTAATAGCTCTACAGGTGCATTTTCTATCCTAGTTTAAATGTACCCACGGGCATCAACTCTTATGTCCACATAAAATCAACGAACAATTATTAGATAAAATTCATGGGTATTTGTCAAAAGTAATCTCACTTTTATTGTTTCATGAGATCATTTAAGTGAAAACCAAGAAGGTTAAAGTAAGCCATTTTGATGGGTATTTGAAGAAAATGGAAAAGGTTACAAATTTATTTGACTATCTGAATTCAGTATATGAGGTTTCAAAATCCATGTCTTTAGCTTATTGAAAGCCTTATATAAAGGTACTTTTTATATCTATTCATCAAATGGTTTGAGATGAGAGAGCTCCATGTTAACAAAGTATTACTAGGTTTTGAATCTCTAAATTCAAGGGGTTCTATGGTTGATGGAATAGCACAATATGAGGAGCCTGTGTGAGCCATCAACTTTGATGTAGGAGGAGGCTAAAATTTTGTTTTAGAGGATCGAGTCTGCGGCTTTAATGGTGGAAAAGGGGTTCTGGTCTTGGAATAGATGAGGGTGAGGTTGAATTAAAAGAAATAGAAGTTTCAAGGACTAGTGCTTCATGAGACTTCTTTCTCTTCTGCTAAGGTATCTCTTTTTAGCGTCCCATGATGATGGAGTAAGAGTAAAATAAAAGAGGTAATGGAAGGAAAAGTGGAGGTTAAATGTATGATCTGTGAAGCAAGGAGGATAAGATAGGTGTTATACAAATGGTGAATGAGTGGCTAAAAAGATTGAGAGACATGATGTGACTTCTGTAGAGTGAAAGAGATAAGAGACGTGACAAATAGTGAGAAATTTAGTTAGAAAAGAAGGGTGACAATGAGTATATTGACACGTAAAGGATAGAGGGCTTTTAGTTTTGAAGTTTAGGATTTTGATATTTAAATTAATCATAAAACTAGTTGACATGAGAGCAAATAGGCTAAGAGAAATCCCAAAAGCACAAGATCCACCCCACCATCTAGGATAAACACACATAAGGAAGAAGGCCTGTAAGTTACAAGATTTCGAAAATAATCAGGAATCCCGCAAGAAGGTAGCAACTTGCAGGAGGGGGAGGATTTATGGGCAAGCACTCACACAGAAAAGCAGCGCACACATGCATACAACAGGGAAGCTATGCTCACGCATGCCAATACATACGAGCATTTGTGCATGCATGCACAAGTGCAACAAGCGCCCACACCCACGGGTAGGGAGAATTTTCCCGTGGGAAAATTGATTCCTTTTCCTGTAAGGAATTTTGTGACTCCAACTTCTACAAGGATTCAGATTTTGGCCTAAGTTTGTTTCTTAAATTGGTCCGACAAAAAAAGAGGCCCAAATGAGTTCGAGAACTTGGATTTAAAGCTCACTTGGAATCTTGTGGGTTTTAGGGATTCCTGAGCTAAAAGAAAAGGCCAAGTTTTGGCCCAATGAAAGGTAAATTTCAATCCACTAGGTCTTGATCCCCTTGGCATGCATCACACATGTAGCATGTGTATTCACACACGTGGCTGTACAGATAAGGATGAAAAAAAGCCTGGGACTTCTTCCCCAAACGGAAATTTCTCCCCACTTGGACTCTTCTTTTGGGTTAAGCTTGAAGAATTTGATTCCTACTTAGAAGAAGAGTCACAACAAAGCAAAGAGAAGCCATGGGAGTTAAAATTTGGGCTTTTAGAGGGAGAAAGAGACTCGACAAAACAGGATAAGGAAAGGAAAATCCTACCCGAGGAGGATTTTTCTACTCATCAACCTTACCTTCAAAGTACAATAAAAAAGAGTTATTTTCGAAGTTAAATTCCAATAAGGATAAAGGCACCAATGCGGCCATGAAGTTTAATCCAAAAAAGAGATTTCATCCACAAGAAATAAGGATTAAAACATATGGAGAATTTAGCCAAAGAACAAGGTTCCTAGTTGAACTTTTCCACATCTTTCCTACTCCAATAATTTGGATATTTGATTTTCTTCAACAAGGATTGACGTGAGGGAGCTTCACGATCAAAAATACCTTGATTATGAACCCACTATACCTAGCATGCAAAAACTTAATTCTTTAAATTAAACGCTCCCTACTTGAATCAAAATGAAAAATATGAATGCTATCAAGGTAACTGGAAAAAATAAAAAAATTGAATAGACACCACAACTTACTTGATAAGCCGATTCAAGATTCTCTTACTTAACAAGATGGTTGAAGCAACCTTCCTTGAAGAACACTTGCTCAAAGTTAATAAAGTTAATTTAGAAACAATTGAAAAATTGTATTGATCAACTAAATTCTATGTATTACAACCTAAAGTGAGACCTTTATATGGTTTTTCGCTATGATAGTTCTACTCAAAAACAAATAGTAGAATTTAATTAAATTTTTAACTCAAATCTAGACTTATCTAAATCTCAAACCCAAATTAATAATAAAATAATCCTAAGGATAAAAATTAATAATAAAATATTAATTAAAAATTAATATAATGTTTACTAGATAAATGTCCTCCTTTTTACCATATTCTCATGTGGCTTTAATCTTCTTTTAGAATTCAAATTGTTGTAGAATTCTTCTTAAGAAATCACCACAGAATTCACATGTGAAAAAGGATCAAGGAATCCCTCTTAGCATCAAACTCAATCCCACACGCCTCACCTATGCAAGCAAGGATCTTGCATGTGTGTGTGCGTGTGCAGCTGTATAGTTTGCACAAACGTGCACTCCCACATGTAACCTAAAGTTACCTAAGATTCTGCTTCCCTTTAACGTGGCATCCTTGGGTCATGGACCTCATTGAAAGTGAGGCTTGAAGCTTTCTCAAGTTGGACCAAAAGTTGGTCTTTCTTCTAACTTTGTAAATGTCTAGCCCGCGGGCCCCTTCATGGGTCTTAAACCTAAACCTTATAATAATTCCAATTAGGAAAGTGGTTAGGGATATAAATACTTTTCTCTTTAAGATGATTTTGTTTAGGAAACTTAGATTTACTTTTCCTTTTAAGAGATCTCGTTTAGGAAATAAAAAAGATTTTGAAACTGTTTGCTTATTTGGGATAGGATTTGCAGGAGTTCTTGTGGGAATTTCCTTTTTCCCACGCACGTAGGCCTGCGTCTACATACTATGTGGCATGCGTGCGCAGTGTCTTTGTGTTTGCATATGCACGACTCCTGTGCTTTTACATGTGTGTGCGTTGTGCATGCTGCATGCCATTCTTCCCATACGGCTGCAAACTCGCAGGTAATTATCACGTAGGAATCATGATTCCTACAGGATTCCTTCTTAATGTAGGATTGCATCCTTGGAATTAAGGTTGGGCCATTTGGGATCATATTGAGGATACTTCAAGAAAATTAATTATTTAATTCAAGAATAAGTTGACTCTAACACAAGCACATTATTCTAAATGGGAGACTACAGTTGATTCAAGAGAGAAGACTTTTTATTTTAATTAAAGTTTGTTTATTTTAATTATTATTTTAATATAATTTGGGTTGCAATTAATTTAAGAGTTTGATTAGGATTTTAATTTTTGAATTTATGAAAAACTAATCTAGTGAAAGTCTATATAAAGGACTCACCCTTAGTTTATTATTTCAAAATTCAGTCAAATTAATAAAATTAAAGTTTATTTTAGTTATGCTATTGTGATTACTCTTTGAGAGAGTTCTTCAATCATCTTGTTGAGTGAAGGATTGATTCAACTTATTAAGGTAACTATTTGTAGCATTTTATCAATTTCCTTACTGAGGTGATTTTAACTTATCAAGTTAATTATTATGGTGTTTTAATCGATTTATCTCATTTACTTTAGTTCACAATCACATGTTGACTGTTGGGTTAAGTGTGGAGGTTTAGCTTATGGATTTAAGATTTTTATATGTTGATGTTATATGTCGAGTTTTTTATTGCACTATTGATCTTCGGTTCCGCATCATTTAGCATCAAAGGTTTAACTCATAATAAATGTTACTATCTTGCATTCAAATTCTTTTAGTCTATTAGTTATCCTCTGCATATCCATTTATAACATTCATATAAAAAAAACAAAAAAAAAACATCTATCATGTTACCCTCCCACCCACCAGCTACATCTGAGTGTTACATTCCACTACATCTAGCATTGTTCTACAATCTCTTTTCCCTAAGATTTTTTTTATGTGTCTTAAATCAAGTTTGACTTACCTTGATTTAAAAGAAGTTGATTCCAATGCTCACTTTGAGGGAAGAAGATTAAGAGATACGTAAAACACAAGTGACTACGAGAGAATCACTAATTTTTTCTTATATGATTCTCACAATGTTCTTTCGAAAGGAAATAGCTAAAGTAAAGTTCTATATAGAAGAACTCTAATGTTTACTTGACAAATAGGAGTCAAGGCAAAATTCTCTTACCCCGTCGAATGAGGAGGTCCATTCATGTGATAATAAGGAGGAAAACTTATCCAGTCAAGAAGAAATCCATGATCCTACAAAAATTAAACATTTTATCAAAGAAGATATATAAGAAGGGGAAGAAACCAGCAACCTAGATGGATAGTGTCTATTAATTAACTCTTCTCTTTGCAGTAATGGTGTATTGCAAGATTTCGAAGATTACTCAAAAGAAAAGCCCTTACCTAAATAGAGTTCATATTCGATGACGAATCCTTTTTTTTTAAAAAAAAGGGTATGATGCAAGCACAGATAGGAAAAGACAAATCCCATAAGCACAAGATCTGCCCTGCTAACTAGTGTATACATACAGGGAGGAAGAAGGCCCACAAGTTGTAAGATTCCTGGAATATATAGGAATCTCAGGGGAATGTGCCAACCTACAAGAGGGGGAGGATCTACAGGCAAGCACCTGCATGGAGAAGCAGCATGCATGCACACACAGTAGAGAAGTTGCACGCGCATAGGCAAGATTCCCATAATAAGCAGGAATCCCGTGGAAAGGTGTCAACCTACAAGAGCGGGAGGATCCATGGGCAAGAACCTATATGGAAAAATAGCATGCACGTGCGTACAACAGGAAAGCTACGCATATGCGTGCTTGCATAGCAGGCAAGCACCCATGCCTGTGGGCAAGGAGAGTTTTCCCACAAGAAAACTGATTCATTTTCCTGCAAGGAATTCTGCAGCTCTAACTTTTACTGGGATTTGCATTTAGGCCCAAGTTTGTTTCCTTAACTAGTCCAATAGTAATAGAGGCCCAAAAGAGTTCGAGAACTCGTGCTTAAAGCCCACTTGGAATTCTGCGGGCTTAAGGATTCCCAGGCCAAAAAAAGGCCAAGTTTTGGCCCAATTAAGGGTAAGTTTCGATCCACCTGGCCTTGATCGCCCTTGACATGCATCACACATGCAGCCATGTGTGACTCACACACATGGTCTCGCGGACAAGGATAAAAAAAAGCCCGCCCCCACGGGACTTCTTCCCCATGAAGAAATTTTTCCCTACTTGGACTCTTATCTTGATAAGTTTAAAGAATTTGATTCCTATATAGAAGAAGAGTCATAAAAAGCAAGAAAAATCCATGGGAGTCACAGTTTGGACTTTTAGAGGGAGAATGAGACACAACAAAACAGGATAAGGCATAGGAAAATCCATCCTGCCTAAGTGGCTAAGTGGGAATTCCTACCTGTTGAGGATTCTTCTACCCACCAACCTTACTTTCAAAGTACAACCACAAAGAGTTGTTTTGGAAGCTAAATTCTAGCAAGGATAAAGGCACCCATGCGATCAAGAAGTTTAATCCAAAGAGGAGATTTCTTCCCCAAGAAATGAGGATTAAAATAGATTGGGAATTCGACCAATGAGCAAGTTTCCTAGCTGAACTCTTCTATATCTTTCCTACTCTAAAAATTTGGATGTTTAATTTTCCTCAACAAGCATACTTATAAGAAAATTAGTTATTTAATTCATGAACAAGTCGACTCCAACACAAATACCTCAATCCAAATGAGAGACCAGGGCTGGTTCAAAATAGAAGACTTTTTATTTTAATTAAAGTGTGTTTATTTTAATTATTATTTTAATCCAATTTGGATCGTAATTAATATAAGACTTTGATTAGAATTTTAATTTTTGAATTCAAGTAGAATTAATCCGGTGGAAGTCTATATAAAGCACTCACCCTTAGTTTATAATTTTAGAATTTAGTCAAATTAATAAAATTAAAGTTGGCTTTAGTTTGTTATTATGATTACTCTTCGATAGGATTTTTCAACCATCTTATCAAGTTAACCCCTTGTGGCGTTTTATCAATTTTCTTATTTGAGTTTATTTGAGCTTATCAAGTTAATTCTTATGGCAATTTAATATATTCAATTTATCTAAATTATCTTAGTTCATAATCACATGTTGATTGTTGGGTTAAGTAGTGAGGGTTTGCTTAGAGATTTAAGAATTCTGCATGTTGATATTATATGCGGAGTTTTTGATCGCACGATTGGTCCTGGGTTCTAAGTTGCCTAGTGTGATATAATCATCACTCATATTCTAACAATCAACCAACCTATCTCTTGACGTGCTTTAGATAATCATTTCTATTATCACATCATAAGTACCAAACTAATATTTTATATATTAGCAAAAGTTCATATAAGATTAGTATAATCACATCTCATGGTGTGCATACAATACATGATATGATGTTATTTGCATGATCACATCCTTTAACACACATACAAGAAATTTAACACATAATCTGATTTGATTATAAGAATCATAATATTTAGTACTTCATATATAAATATATTTTCATCACAGCCACCTTAGTGATTTAAATGATCATACAGTTTAGCACATCACTCATATGGATCACACATCTTTGATTATCCTCTAATTATAGAGAATCTCTCTGCATTTAAAGGCTTTTTAAAAATAATAGCAAGTTGAAGATCCATAAAAATAAATTTAAGTTTTATATCTCCTTTTTAAACATGATTCCTTATGAAATTTTGTATATGCTTGATTCTAGAGTGTTGGATAGGATTTTTCCTTATGTTGATAATACTAGTGTTATAACATGTGATCAGAATGCTTTTTATTTCAATTCTAAAATCTAAAAGTTGTTATTTCATCCATAGGACTTGAGCACGATAACTTCAAGTTACAACATATTCGGCCTTTGATTGAAAGCAAGCACACATACATACACTAAACATAATATTGGGTCTACTTGTTGTAAGGTAAATGAGAGATTCTATTATGCCTCTATAAAGCTTGTCACCAATATATTTTCCATTTTCATCTTTATCAAGCTTTATAGATGTGCGCATGGGAGTAGGACTTGGTTTTATATTTTTCATGCCATTTTTTTTTTAAGGAGAAAATATACTTACATTAGTTTAGTGAAAAACTATTTTTTTATTGTTTGATTTGTAGGCCTAGAAAATTATTATATTCTCACATCATATTTATTTCAAATTCAATTTGCATACTTTTCAAAAACTCCTTATACATATTTTCATTAGTTGCACCAAATATTATGTCATTTATATAGACTTGCTATTATTCAATAAGTAACATTTACACCCCAATATGTATAACCAATATTTGGTTTTCTCCTTTTTTAAAGCTCATCGAGTGTTTTGTTTAATAATAGGTGAATTATTACGCTAATTGCTACATAAAAAGTTTTGTTAATTACTTCTATTGAAAAGTACTTTGACAGATTGTATAAATCATGGTTTTAGTCATTTCCTCATAGATTTATTCTTTCTTTTTTACGACATTATTTTGTTGCAATGTTCTAAGAGTGGAAAAGTTATTATTAATTCTGTTTTCTTGACAAAAGGTAGTAAATTATTGATTTTTAAATTCTCTACCATGCTCACTCCATGCTTACAATTTTAGTCCATTTCTTATTTTGGACTTTCTTACATAAGTTTGTGAAAGTAGAACATGTCTAATTTTTCTAAGCAAGAAAAACTATCCAAGAGCATTGTTGAAAAAAATGAATTATGTTATTAATTTTGATGAATGACATAATAACGCGAAAACCCAATATCAACAATGCAATCTGAACCCACGGCATACATAATTAGTATAGAAACTTACTCATTAAATAAATTATCTATATTTAACCCATAATCAACTAATGATTAGAACTAAAGTAATTACCAGAAGAACAATAATTGATGAAATGCCACAAGAGTTATTTTGATAAGTAGAATTAATTACTCACTCAATAAGAAGTTTGAAGAAAACCTTACAAATTGACAAGCTAGAAAGCTTTGTATTTTATTCCTTAAAACTTGAATGGATACAACTAATTCTTGAGGCCTACTTATAGATATAGGCCAAGAGAATTACAATGGAAAGTAATCTCCTAAAATTACATGCAAGTAAAACTAAGGACTAATCAATAGAGACAAAGAAAATTAATGCAGATGTATGAGAGAGAGAGAAAATTATATAACTCATAATCTTGTTTTTCGGTTGAGTTCCATTTACTCTCACAAGAAATACAAATAAAAAATTAAAAAACAGTGAACTGGCATCTACTTTCATTTATAACTTTTAATTTATTTAAAAATTACTGAGTATAAATGTCATTAAAACTATAAAATTTGTCATTTGAAAGTATTTCAATAAATAATATTTAATTTAATTAAGCATATAACTTAACCCATCCTTGTGTTAATAGAATCACAAGACCAAAAAAAATATTTTTTATGAATAGACTTTTTTAATTTAAATATTCCAATAAACTAAAAAACGTGCACACAAAAAATATGCGCATCTTATTTCGTCAATTATGTTTTGGTTATGTAATTTGAATCAACAAAAAATGAAAAAAGTAAAAAAAATATATATATATATATATGTATATATATGATGGCTAACGCACCCCTGTACTATTTGATTTTTTTTCATTTAATCCCTTAATACTATTTTTGGATCTATTTTAATTCAATACTTTTTAAATTTTTGTTGATTTAACTCTCACTACTAATTTTTGTTGCTTGTTTGTGACACATTACCAGCAACGTGGCCCATGCCACTAACACCACCCAAATGACCATTAATGTTAAAGATTGAATTGTAAAAATTTCAAAGTATAAGAATAAAATAGTTTTAAAAAATAATAAAAAAAATTAAATAGTATGAGAATTCAGACCATTTTAACCGTATATTTACTATATCTTTTCACTTATTAATTTTTATTTTTCAGTAATTATAAATATTTTTTAATGGATAAAACTATTTAACAACTTATTATGCGGACCTTTTTGAGAACTGGGGTAGATGTCAAAAAAGCCCTTCTGAATGGTTTAAGAGCCGAAAAACTAGTGAAATATTTTATTGTTCTGAAAAGAAAAGGGAGAGAAGCATAGAAGAAATTATACTGCAATATTCGGGTGAGAAGACCAGATGTGCAGTTTTCTCCCAAGTTTTCCTGTTCCCTACAGAAATATCTCATTGGATATCAAGGTATTTTTCGCAGCTTTTGTTCTCGTTCTCGAATTTTTTTAGTAGATACATACATACATATATATATATATATACATATATGGCGTCTATTGAATTCTTGCTCGCTTTTTGAATCGCTTTTATATCACGCCGAGGAAATCAGACCTATAGAAGTGTTCTTCTCTGTATACGATGCTTATTCTATTTCTCAATTTTAAAAATAGGGGTTGGTTGAATTTTATAAGTTTTAATTATTTTACTTGAAAGGACGGAATTATATTTTATCAATTAGGAATTTTCTAAAGAAAAGCTTTTTTTATTATTTCATGTTTCATGGAAACGAACACAGTGGTTTCTAACCTCCTTGACTTCAATTATGAGATTCATGAATGGTAACTGAGACAATTTTAAATAGCCAGCGAGTGCTGAAATGCAGTTCTTTCCCTGTCAATGAAATTCCCTTAGTATTCTCTTTACTGTTATTGTGATGCAGTTGATTATTAACCAATTCATATTCTGTAATATGACTGTGTTTGGGACAAATGAACTTTGTTTGTGGAATTTGTTTGGAAATGTGTACATATTCTAACTATGACAGATAAAGATCCTTTACAAAATCATATAACAGAGTCCGTTTCAGAGTGGAATTGAGCAATACAGTCTAGGGTTTCTTAATTTTATTGGAATTTGAAATATGTTGTCTGAATTCTGCTTGGATTTATTTGGGAGCTTAATCTTTGTCATCTCCATTCTCTCATAGTTAAATTAAGTGGTAGTTTTCAAATTAATTCCTCAAACAAACTATATTCATTTCAAGCATCACGTATAGGCATTAACCAATTAAATTTTCTCAACTGTGTGGTCTTCGTTTGGCAGGAAAACCAGACAGATATAGTTATTTGCAGCTATGATGATCATTTCCTTGTAAGTATGAAGCCTTTGTTGTTACCCGTTTTCTCAAGGCACTGACGTTGATTCATCTATGTGCACATGTCAAGGAATATTTTTTTAGAGTAAATTATTGAAATATGACCGGAATTTATCGATTTTTTCAAAATACGTCTATTCTGGAAACACTTAAAAATATGGTTTGATTCACTTTGACCAGTGATATTCCTAACTTTTGTTTTGATTTTACCTGAATTACTCATTATGTACTCGCTTATCTTCTTTTCTTGACGAAAAAATGAAAATGTGAAAAGTGTCTGCAATATAAATCTTTCTTTTGGGCAAGCCATAGACTTCTTCCTTTTTTTTCTTATAAATAAAACTATATTATTTAGCAATAGACAACATTATTCTATTTAGATGAAGTTAAATGGGTCATCTTATAAAGTTCTTGTTGTCATTGTTTGATTTAGATATGTTAAATGGATAATTGTATAATTTTTTTTTTCTAACTTGACAAATAATATCACCAGTCAACTAATGTCAGCTTAACCAAAGTTTGTTAGTTAATGTTTTTGTAATCTTATTTTAAATTGTGAATAAGAGAAATCATATTTATTAATTTTGTTATAGTACAGTGTTATTTTTTGTATATAATTCAAACTTTAGTCATCTTTTGATAATTTTTCCTACCGGAGGAATACCTTCAGGTTATGGCAACTCAAATAGGAAGTATGGGGACAATACTACATGCAAGGTTTGCGTACTTGCGCTTTTGCAGTGTAGATAATTATGTTCTCATTTGCTTTGATCTGGTCTGCTAGTTATGGTTGGGCAATTCCTTTTATAAATAATTACTTATTAGAAGGCAGGCATACAGAAGAATTTAATGGCTCAATGAAGAAGTCAAGGAACTGATTCAATTAACTCAAACATAACATGATGAACTGAAAATTTAAGGATAAGTAAGGTATATTTTTAGCGTAAACACTAGGTTCAACAGAGATTTGATGGCAGGTAAAATTTCAAACTTCTGTTTCTATGCTTGGGTTTAGGAAAGTTGAATGTAATAAGCAGAATGTATATAGTCTATAGAGAAAGGTTTTAATTAGCTATATGGTCTACCATGAAGAATCTAATTGCATTAGTGGCTAAATGCAAAATGTATGGCAATTATCTTAGTCTGAGAGATGCGGGCATGGCTCAGTAGATAAAAAAGATTTTTAGTGAACATAAATTTCTTATTGAAAGTGAAGTTGATCATAAATTAAGTTACATTGAATTTAATAATATATGATTATTCTGTAGAGAGCAGTTATTAAGACGTGTAATATGTTGATTGGTAGGAAGGAAGAAGGGGTATCCGTCCAACCAAACTTTAATGTTTCAGTAGTGATTGGCAGAAGGGATGAGGTAAGTCGATTGGCGTACAAAATGTTTTATATGATGTTGCTTGTGTTTTTTTCCCTTTATTTTAAACTGTGAGCAACACATGCAGCCAATGCTAGTGGCAAGCGCTCGTCAGCTAATTGAACATATAAGGTATGAATTTGCAATTCATCTGATACATCGTTTATTCTATAAGCCTATATAGTATTTAGACATTTTGAAATATTGTTTTAAAAAAATAATAAAATATGAACTTTTTAAAAATACAAACAAATTTGAATAATTAAACCCTTGATTATGTTTTATGATATAAACAAATGAAATTTAAGTGCTTCTGAAAGAATAAAACTACTCTTTTGAAGATCTTTGTGAAACCCTGCTAGCATTTTCAGATGGGTAACAGAATGAATTTTATATGTTTGCAGTTGCTCTGGCTGTTCCAAGCCTCTAGTGTTTTCACTCGGTCTTAAAGACCATTCTGTGGTACTACTTTAACATCCTACTTTTTTAACATCTGCCTACTTGAAATAAATAATTTTATAATACGACTGTGCAGGAGACACTGAAAGGAGTTGTTGCTGCAGTGATCAAGAACCGCCTTTGGTGACCAAATTGCTGCAAATCATTCAGATTTGGCTTTGCAGTTTGTACCTTCAGATTTTTATTTACATCTCTGAGATCCTTACAACATTTTCTTGGATTTTGTTTATGCTAAATACTAAATATGTCTTCTGTTTGGTAAGATGTATCTGAGATATAAAGAAAACACTTCCATGTTGAGCGTCACACCATGATCAACTCTTAAGTTTCCTTGACAGCTTTTTGTAGTCTCTAGGGTTACACGTTTGAAACTTTTTTTTCAGCAGAACGATTTAAGGCTAGCTCAGCTGTGTTAAAAAAATACCTTAGAAAATGTTTCAAGTATCGTTAGTTTGCGATAAAAGTTACAGTATAATTCTACTTGATTGGTAATCTGTCAGAAGTAGACTGATAGAACATAACTAATTATGAGCTTTGGTTTTCACTAAGGTGAGAGGTTAAACTCCCCTTCGACCATCTGTGTATTAGACAAAACGCCAAAGATTATGCAATATAATTACAATATACTGTCAATAAATTACAACATTTTTCACAAATATGAACTCAAGGAATGGGAATTCTCAAAATTTAGGCGTGTACTTTTCTTCTCTTTTTTTCTTCTTTTGCCTAACAAGTTCACATAATATGGTACAATAAGAATTCAATCCAGAAAGGCCCCCCCTTACATCACTAAAAGAACCTCCCATGAGGCTTGAGAACTCTCACCATCTGACTAAATAATCTGGGTTAAGGCATCCCATCACCCTCATGCTTCATTCTCTTACTCTTTCTACTTTATTGGCCAAAGCATTCAATTGTTTCTCTAACTGCAAACAGTAAATTAACACAATTTCAGCAGTGAAACGGAAAAGAGGCCACTAAGTAATTGTTTGCAGCTAAATCAATTAACATAATTACTCACTGATGAACAGTCTTCTCCATTACCGAATAAATTCAATTGTTTTTCTAACCTTGAATCATTGTATATGGAAATTTTTAATGTATGACTTGATTGAAATATTCTAGTGAGCAAAAACAGTCAACTAACAAATTGGTTCTCTGAGAAAGATGAACTCTTTTCTAGTTTGCATATTCAATTCAAATAAATGTACAAACCTGATGATTTTTCATCTTCTGTGTCTGCAATTCCTCAATAAGGCTCCCAATACTGATATTACATTTAGGTTTCAGTTAAATATCCATAAGTTAAAGGTTTTCCAATAAGAAAAGTCCAGGTTTCATCTCATACCTCCGTTGCAGCTGAATCATCTGCGACATGAGCTCTCTCTCCCTAGGAGTAGAAGGGGTTATCTGCAAGCCAAAGGTCATCAAATCAATTACCATAATTGTTCACTGAAGACCAGATTACGTGTATTCCTCAGAAAGAGGGAAAAGGAGAAACTCAAAGCATAGTTATAGATCCAGCATCCATAGGATGTGGGCTTGACACTTTTCATCCCATGTTAAAAATTATAGTCTTGAAGTTCTAAGCAAAGCATCAAGAGTGTAAAACCTATTCTTTTTTTAAGCACTAAACAGTTCATCCAATGGAAGCCTGAAGCATTTTGATGAGGTACACCAAAATATATTGTCAACCATTTGAAAATTCAATGAAAAACATACTGAAGTTAAAGTCTTCCTAGCTCCATGTCCATCTAACCTTTCTCTCCAGGATGAAAAATTAAAAACTATCCACAGTAATATGGTTAAGCAGCTTTTTGCTCTCATTGCTTGAAGAGATATTACAAATAGGTAAAAACAATCCATTACTTTGACAAAGCAGTGTTTCTTACCTGCGAAACATCATCAATAACTACATCAACTGGATCTGCATGCTTACCTGCGTATAGCAAACCAAATCAATTACTTTTTACTCATCTAGTGCAGGAATAGAAGGTGGAGATGTGAAACTCAATGGTGGAGAGAGACATTACCAGAGGTTTGCTCCACATACTTAATCAGTCTAATAATTTCTTCCTGCGAACAATTAAACTAATTTCTTTTAAGAAGTTCATAGTTGAGATTACATAAACATTAGAAAGAAAGTAGTTGTAGGCGAAATTACCCTTTGCATGGTGTTCTGAAGCAAAATGCTTTGCAGTGATGGAAGAATTGAGGCAGCTGTAAAGTTCAGCAAAGCTGGACTGTTTAAGCCTACGCCAACTGGGTTGAAGGTGCAGTTTGTAGGTCCCTGAATGAGAAAATATATAATGGCAATGGTTATAAAGCCATTGCCTAAAAAAAATACTGCTAAGTTCCATCCTTGCCATACTCAAGTACATAAATCTATAATGTTTTGAAGTTAGTGTAAAAGAGAAGGAACAGAACAATTAGGAGTTCATGGACTAGGTCATATATCATCTGAAGGTTGTATAAAAACTAAGCTAAAAAAGTAACAGAACTGAGCATTAATTTTAAATCTGAACATCACATTTGTATCTTGACAACTGAAAAGACAAGAAATGCTCCCATGAATGGGTTAGATCAAAAAAGTGGGCATGTTAAAAGATGCTCAGAGTAATAATGTTGCTAAAACTACAATTTCATTTGATATAATGGTACAAGCTATAGAAGAGGCACTATTATGGTCCTTACTAATGGATATAATTATGGGATGATGAACGAGAAATCAGTAGGTATTTTTGAATTTTTCCTGTCTTTTTTCTTTTACCCACTGTATCTAATTATGTGCTCGTTAAGAGAGAACCCAATGATTTCTTGAGTAAAACAAGTATTCAGAACTTGTAAATTAATTCTTCTTTCATTATCTGTCAACAAAGAGAGCCCAATATTTTAATACAAAGGAAGATAGTTATGCTGCAAGTTATTTTCCAGAATTCTCATAACTACTCATAACTATCCATATTCCTTATCTAACCCTTACCCTTCTTCCCTTCTACTACACATCCTACTGATTGAAAATAAAGCATATAGGCACAAAAAACAAAGAGAAGCAGTTATTCTGGGAGTTATTTTCCAGAAAAGCATAACTACCCATCTGTTTCTCCCTAATTTTCTCCTACTAATACTCACAATGTTTCATAAAAATACAACATATAAACCCACAAAATATCACAGATAATGCAGCATATATACCTATTCCAATAAACCCATAAACAATTCAAATACAGCACATATACCTAGATATTAATTACATTATTTCTTCTTCCTTCTTTGGCACACCTTACGAAAAGGTGTTATTTTTTCACTGCTGTTCCTGACAGGCAAACGCTCAATACATGATCAGCCAACATGCTATGTGATTTGTAAAGGGTTATGATAAAACCTTTTTCTATCTTGCTACATTTTGATAATATTGATTTCTATATGGAACACTGTTGAAACATCTTAGTAAATTTTATTAATCTATCAGGATTAGTCTTTAGTAGAAGAGAGTTAACTACCAAATAACTAAGTGTTCTATTTAGAAATCAGCAGCTTTCTACACAAAAATTACACCTATTTGAAATACTTGAAGGGAATAAGTAAATGCCATAAATAGATCGAAGTAGGAGCAAAAAACATGAAAATTAACTTCTGAATGCTTTCAACATCCCAATAAAGGTCGCCTATCGAAAGCATCAAATGATGGAAGCAAATTCATATTGTCAAAGTCCAAGTAAGGCTGATGAGATCTAAAGCACATATATTAACATACCTTCGGACTGAGATCTGCTGATGTGACCTTAAAACGTCCCTTACGTTGCACAACTGCCCCTTCTGATGTATCTTCTACTGTGTTTAAATTTGCAACCCAAAATAGATTTACTAAAGCATTTTTTATAGAAAAAACAAGAAAAGAAAAAGCCAATAGGTTGTAGTATAAATAACAAATATCTAAAAAACAATTCGAATTGATATTAACTCAAAGGATAGAGACAAACAGTACCAGATGCAAGGATATTAGAATCTCTCCTCTGGCGGTACAATAATGGACCACTGTAATTTCGCTCTGTGTGGTACTTGGTTTGTGAAAGATCCCTTCAAATATAATCGCAAAGTGCTAAATGTTATTGAAAATATATCTAATCTTCAACTCAAGTAAATGGAAATAATGAAGGAACTAACTACAGCTTCAACTTTAAAGTAAGATTATCTTTCAGATCAGTGTGAGAGCAAACTTTTAGTGGAAAACAAGATGACACTTGATTTGTCAGGTACAATTTCAGCAAAATCTGAATACTGACAGATGAAATTATCAGGCATAATTTCATCATACTTTCAAGTATTATAGTCCAAAATAAAATTTATGTACCATCACTGTTTGCTTGACAGTGAAATGGTTTCTTCTTTTACAGAATACGAAAATGATGGCATAGTTTACAGTTGTCTCCAAACTAATCTTCCCGAGTGACATTTCTTTATTATTATTTTTTTTCTTGAACCAATAGTCCATAAATTTTCAGTAGGAGCATTACAAGAATCATTCAGCAGTCCAATAATCCACCATTTCCAATTCAATCCCATGATCTACAAGAAGCAGTTTGGGACCTTCTCTATTTGAAACAGCAACAGACTGGTTGATGCATAGTTATCACAAAGAGAACCAGCCTGCTTGAAGCCTACCATGCCCCAACACCTAGTCAATCTAGCTTGGCAAGTATATTAAATATGCATTAAAACCAGCAAAACAAACTGGTCAAATCAAATTGTAATAATTTTTTTTTTTGAAATAAAAGATGAAAGTATTATTATTCACAAAGGTACAAAAGGAGTACCACCCAATTACATAGAAGCTACATATCAATTAGGTGGTCGATGACACACTCCAAATCTTCCCAATGTACAAATCAAATTGTAATAATGAAATTTCGAATATACATAGTTTTTTTTTTTAAATAAAAAGAGTAAATTAATGAAAGGCTTTAAGAGGGCACCACCCATATACAAAAAATTTACAAGTGGTCAATAAGTATATCTACAATGACTGCAAAATTTTAAGGACTATATAAATCATACCCCAAAACCATAGAACCAAAAAAGTGTATCCATTTATCTATAATTTTGGCAAGCGGTTCTTCTTTACCTACAAAAAACCCTGTTGTTTTTTTCTTTCCACATGATCCACGTGATAGATAAAGGGATGAGGCAGGGCGTACTATTGTCATTTCTCAACCCCTCCCAAGCTAATAATTCAGTTCTTACCATCCCGGCCATAGCCCAACTGATGTCTAAGAGATTGAACACAGAACACTATAAACTGAAGGTGAAAGGACACCAAAGCATAATGTGATTGCTGGACTCTGCATCATATTTCATCTATTATATTTTTTAAATTTAATAATTATTGATTACATTATGTGAAGAGTATTAAGAACTTTTCCACATTTTACCATTGAGAAAATCACCAAAACATAACTTCGCATAATTCTATGAAAACATGAGTACATTTTGGATATATTAAAAACATCTTTTTATAAATACAAATAAAAAATCATATCTTATTACGAATGAAGGAGTAAATTACAAAAGAATCCCTGTTTTAGGGCCTAATTACAAACAGGTTTATTAGTTTAAAAAATTACAATCTAGTTCCTGTTTTTTGAATAAACATTACAACATAATCCAATGAAACAAACATTAAAATGACCACTAATGAGCAAACCGGACCTTTTTTTATTCTCAAGAGGACACAAAAAAAACACCTCAGAAAGAAAATACTAACTGCGTGAAGAATTTTGAACAAATTGATGAGAGAGCCTGGAAAATGCAATTGAGAAACTTGATTGGAATCTGGTTTGTAGAAATCTGATTTGGAATTTTGTAAGTGTTAATGTGAGTTTACTAAGCTTTGGTTCTTTGGTTGTTTGGATGATTTGTAAAAAAATATAAGCAATACAATATGACCCTTTCTTTCATGTTAAAACTTCACAAACCGTACAAAGAATATAAAATATGCAAATCCATATAAATATTCTTTTTTCAAAATTTTCAAATCAAATTTGTATACACCAAATTCCAATCAAACTTCTTCAAATTTCTGCTGAGCATATCCAACGAATGTTCCCCAAAACCTCTCCAATTTCAGTCAAAAATTTTCAGTAAAAAATTTTCAATTTTCTTTAAGATTTCATGTTTTTAGAAGACTTACTCGTGAGTTATCTTGGGGTGAAAAAACCTATTTTTGTTTTAGCAGTGATTTTAATGTTTGTTAGTTCATTAAACTGAATAGTAATGTTTTCTCAAAACTCAAGAACTAAGGTGTAATTTTTTCTTTTTCTAGTGAACTTAGTTGCAATTAGTCCCAAAACCCAGGAACTCTTGTGTAATTTGCCTTAATTAAAATTAACATTATAAAACAGGACCTTTATAATTTTTTTGTTAGTTTGACAGTTAATTGACCATGATTAATATTTTCCCATCATTAATAACACATATAAGATGACTAAATTGCCTTGTTCTTTCTCTCTTCTTTTCCTCCACTTACACCCACCTGCTCCTCTATTGCCACCAAGACCCTTATGCAAAATCACCTCCACAGAAACTATCTCTTCTGTCTTTCTTGCAATTTCCTCTCTCCATTTGTCTCTTCATCTTCCTTGGTCGTACTACGACATCCATGACCATAACCTCCTCCATCTCCATCATCCATCTCTCTCCCTCATGGTCAACTGCAAAGCACCCCAAATATGTTTCTCCTGGATTCCCAACAGCTACATGACCAATGAGGTGGTCGTCAAGTGATACTAATTCAATACTTCAAGCAAGAGATTCCGGATTTGACAATCGAAAAACTAACTCATAGCCTCCTAAAATGGGATCTTACTTGGAAAATTGTTGGACAAATCGCATTTTAATGAGATTGTTATAACGGGCTCATTCTAAGAGCAGTACCTATGACTCAACTGAACATTCCATGGTGGAGAAGGCACTCCATTAGTAACACACATGAGAAGTAGCCATCTCGGTAGCTCTTGTTCCTCCTTTTTACCCCTTTGGCCTTTGTTGCATGGACTACAACTCCATTCCTACAAGGATGCATATTAGATTCCCAAGTCTTAGTCCAAAATTGTACCTATATTGATAAGACATTGCAAACAAACAGGAACGATTGAACCCAACAGTTTGTAGCCTTATCATCAACTCAGGCAGAGCTCACCTACCATCATACTATGGAGATCAATTTATTTTTGCAATTTTTTCACTTTTTATTAAATTAGTAATTCTGAAATTGGATACACTAATTTTGTAATTATTAAAATTAGAAATATATATTTCTAGATTATTATATTAATATATTTTAAGATTATTGCAATCACTAAATTAATATTTTAATTTACTAATTCAAGAGTATTATAACAATTATTTTACATTTTACTATCCTACTCAAACGCTTACTCAACTTTCTCAAACAGTAAAATTAGTTTAATCCTTCCCCTACTTATTAATACCTTACACGACCCCATTCGACTATGCTATCATACCACACCCAAATTGCCCAATCTAGCCCACGTTCAAAAAGAAAAAATATAAAGAAATAAAGAAAAGTGGAAGTTATGATGTCATTTGAACGAAGTAAAAGAAAAAAAACTAAAACAACCACAAATAAAGAATAAATAGAGCTATTATCTATGATTGAATTATATTTGTTTGAGGCATGATTTGTCAATAATATACACTGAAATAAAAAGAATAAGATACACTGAATATGAAAAAAATATATAGAAAAAAAGAAAAATAATATAATAATCAATAACCGAAAAGACAACCTAGAAGGCTAAAATCATAGTTTTATTTAAATATCATGGCCTTGCATTCTGCTATTGCGAAGCTCTAGAACCAAAATATATTTCTATCAGTAACACTTTCTAAAGATTTCACATTGTTCTCAAGTATCTTTAGGACCAGAAAATAAAGAGTGCACCTATGGCAATTCACATAAGCAATTTCATACGGCTATATCAGTAGACAAATTATAAACTGTTTAAGACTTCAATGCACACTCCTTTGCACTTTTGGGAGATCCAAAATTTGCATAATTCAAATATCATTCAAGACTATTAATAGATTACTTTCACTTTATTGGATAAGAATACTTTACTTCCTCTTGTATGGGTTTTCTTAAATTATGAAAAAAAAATAAAAACAAAAATAAACATAAAGAATCTCCTAAATTTGTAAAACATGATCCTTTAGAAAAGTAACAAATAGCATAAACATTTCAATCAACCTGTGAACAGAAATATCATCACCTTATATGCTTTCCACCTTATTATTCATCTACACAAAATGAGCAATGCTAAAAGAAAAAATCTTTAAATTTAAACCAATACAACACTCACCTGTCCCCATCTGTGATGATCTTTTTAGGTGAAAATGCATTATCCGGTATTACTGGACCACTTAAGAACTTTTGTTGCTCCAAAATGATATGACGCGGTAACGAGCTACTTTGGACTGAATTTTCACCATCATTTCTCCCACTATCTTGGAACATGGTTCCACTTGTTGACTTTGTAAGAAGTTGCTGTCTAGAATCTAATGGAGCAGGAGCAGTACCTTTCCAACTAGGACTAGTTGCACCATCATCATCCTCACAAACATCAAAACAGCCTCTGCAGTAAAAGCTAGTGGCATAACTAAAGGATGAAGAAAGATGATAAAGATCTTCAAAGATGTGAAAACTTTAAAACAATATCTTGAGATAAATGAGGCTCAGCCTTCTCAAAAAGAGCGAAAAAAGAAATGAGGCTATCAGCAAAGGAACAGCAAGTATAAGTAAGAAAGCAATTGTACTTGAGCGCCTGAAGAGGCTTAATGGGAAATGAAGCAAGTGAACTCTCCAAATCACGAAGATCATTGAGCCCATCCTGAAACAAGCATCAGGTGAATATCAAATGCTGGGGGACAAGTTACAGCCAAGGAACACTAGCAAGGTCCTTTTTTTTCTGGAGAAGCATAAGGAGAATCACCAAAAATTAAAAGAAATTCAAGAGTAGAAGAGCTCTATAGTAAATAATACCTCCAGATGGTGTGCGGTGGCTGAAATATTAGCCCTTTCAGGGGATGACCTCTCCGCTGGAAGTACAAATTCATGGTACCTGCTGCTTTCCTTCATGCCAACATCTGGTTCTTCTGCATTTGGCATGATATCATTATCTTGAATCTGCAAGCCACCATGTTTATTACGAAAATGATTTCATCAATGGACCACTTTTTTCCTCCAAAATAACTGACTATACTAACTAAAATCATACTAGAAACTTACAAGGGCAGCCTGGCATTTTAGATCCTCAAGGTTGAAATTCCAAGCGCTAATTCCTCTAATATACTCTTGCTGCAAAGTGACAAAAACTCAAACCCAGAACAAAACAAAGATTCTGGTAACAAATTGTCCTTGTTCCTCTTATTTACTCGTTTTGGGAAAGAGCCCTCTTTATACACTCGGTTGGAAAATGTCTTGTTCATTAAAACCAGACTAGTCTATGAACATTTAATATATATGATGAAATTGTCATTCTCACCTGTGATAAATGTTCTTTATCCTCGTAAAGATTTTTATTCTGCATAAGAAGATTAGCTTCTTTCGCCTGAAAATTAGACGAGAAATCAAATTATACAAACAAATCCCTTCTGACGGAGCTTGCAAACTAGAAAAATACAATTGAGCATAAGCAAGATACCTTTAGCATCCTGAAACGTTCACCTAATGGAGCAAGGCCCTCAATAATTGAACGAGCCAAATAATCATTTGAGCGAGCATGTTTAAAGAAAGGATGCTTTAAAAGCCTTTCTGAAGTAGGACGCTTTTTAGGATCCTTCACTAGGCAAGCGGCCACCATCTCCTTGAAAGACTGTAAAAGTATCTAACCTTCAGAACAGCATCATGACCTATATAACAGTCAAGCTTTTATTAAACACACAAACCTTAGAGAACCTTTTGTCCCTTTCATAATCAAGACCTGGAGGTGCATTTTGCAAGGTCATCAGCAAAACCTGCACAGAGAAGATAATTGGAAAAGATCAACTAACAAAGCACTAATAAACAGAGATCAGTACATCAACAGAAAATCAGAAAATTTACTTTCATTGGTGGATATTTGGAAAAAGGGGCATGACCATGAGCAAGTTCAAGTGCTGTTATTCCAAACGACCAGATATCTGCTCTGGTAACATAAACAAATCTTAGGACTATAACCAAACAAAACCAACAATGAACATCATGAAAAAAACATTTTTTAAAAAATACACATAACAACCCACTCACTTAAAGTCATATCCGTGCAACTGCTGCATAACTTCAGGTGCCATCCTAAGGGAAAACATGCCATTATGGAACTCTTTATAACAATCCATTAACTTATTTACATCATATAAATAAGTGATAAGATTGCCATACTTAATCCAAAATTGTAAAACACTTGAAAGGAAATACCAGCAAGGGGTTCCGACAAAAGTATTTCTTGAACGTTGTCTATCCCCAGTATCAAACATGCAAGCTGATACACCAAAATCTGCTAACTTGACTGCACCATTAGAATCAATTAAAATGTTCCCAGCCTGTCACCAGAATAATGAACGTAAATCAGAAATGCAATTCCATCCCCAAAATGGAGAGGGGAAAATGAGAACAGATACAGAAACTAAATAACAGTATGTTATAACATTTAACCAAGCTTCACTCCCATACAAAACAACTAAGCAGATCTAAATCCGAAACAGAAGTTAACAGTTCAAACACAAGATATGAGTATAATGCATCATATATCAGAATATATAAAAAATTCCTTGCACATTTACTAATCTTCTCAAATCTTCTCAGATGCATAGAAAGTAATTTTCTTGAGGCAAATTCTAATACTAAGATTTAATGTTGCATCATATACAATATTATGAATTAACACAATTACTATGCAAAGGACTCTGGGGCAAAAGAATATTCCAAGTAAGCCAGTGGCTTGCAGCTAAATTCAATACCTTCACATCTCTATGGATGTGCCCATGGAAGTGAAGATAAACCAGAGCTCTGAGAACCTCCCGCAGTAAAGTAGCAATAACAGGCTCTTCAAATCCTTCTGGATAAGCAGATTTCATTATATGAAGGCAAGATCCCCCATCCATGTATGGCATCACAACCCAGAGGTGATGACCAGCAGTGAAAGAACAATGGGCCCGTAACAAATTAGGATGATCAATCCAGCTCATTGTCTGTACCTCTCGGCGGATACCATCCTGCATTAATGGTATAGAATATTTATAAAAATGAATAAAGCAGCACTATCTCTTAATACAATGGTATGACTGAGACTTATAACAAGCATCAGAAGTAAATGAATAATTTCATTTCCTAATGCTCCAAGATATATACTGTTGCAGAGGGAACAAAGGAAACAAAATTAAACATGAGACTCTGTACCATCTATCAGTCTCAGTTTTAGTTACCAATCTACAATGGCTTTGGTACAAAAATTAGAACAAAAAAATGAATTAAGGCTTTATTTTATTTGCAAGGATATGTAAGAAGTAAAAGACAATAACAAAATGAGTTTTTTAACCATTGCCCTGAACTGGTACGTCAATGTGTGCCCGTGGTGATATAAGAGATGGGTATGCCCATATATGTGAGGCAAAAAGGGATAGAGAGAGAGAGAGAGAGAGAGAGAGAGAAGAGAGAGAACAAAGGCAAGAAAACAATCATAACCAAGCTGTTACCTGTCTAATGGCCAATAAACACAAGTATCTCAAGCTACCAATGAAAGAAATAGCCGCATACTTACGAGATCGTTGTTACATTTCTCGAGATCAAGAACCTTGATAGCAACTATCTCATTAAGCGGAATACATAAAGCTCTGTAGACAGTGGCACTGACACCCTCACCAACTTCTTCATATAATTTATATTCTCCTGCATCAACGGGATATCTTTTTTCTGAAGCATGCTCCATATTTTCTTCTTTATAGCAAACCATTCACACCCTCTTTACCCCAACAGGATCTGAAAAACATAAATGAAATGTAGGTTGGAGAAGTGAGAGTCAGTACAATGCGTGCTTTCTTCCAATTTGTTAGCATTTTCCCTTCCTTCAGGGCAAAGCAGAATGGCATTCCACAGACTTCATTAACAACTTCTCACCAACACTTGTTCTAGCAACAGTATGTGAATCCTATCAGGCACTTTGTAGTCTGTGATTGAACTGTCAACCTAGAAGGAAATATATCCTCCCAAGGTCGTAAGCCTATCAATTAGCCTGCAGCCTCCTATGCAAAATCGTAGAGTATGCTTTCGGACTCTAATCTGACAAATACATCCCAAACCCAGCAAAACTATCTTTGCATACAAAAACTGAAGAATCAATATCGATCCGAGATAATAAGATGACAAAGCAAAGTGATGATATGGACAGTTCCGAACCTGCAAAAGAAGATGAGATTAATACAGAAACAAAGACAAAAATAATTTTTCCGACGTGGCATAACCATGAACTGCTGCTGCCGCAGCTGCTACAATGACAATAATAAATTACCACTACTGCTTCTAATAACAACAACTCTCCTGATACTCCCCTACTTCCTCAATGCATAAGGACAGTTTTTATATGCATTTTACGTAACGAACAGGGACAAGTTTTCGGGAAAAAAAAAAGAAAAAGAAAAAAGAACAAGTCCAAAGAACGAATGCTCATCCAGTAGAACAAATTTTAAAGAAAGTCCCCATCACATAATTTGAAACAAAATATTCCAGTACAGCTGGAAAAGATTTCTGCTAAACTGAGTGAAGTTTCCATAATCATTTCGGAAAACAGTACATCGTAATTAAATATTAAAAAAAGGAGCTTGAAAAATGCTCTCGGAAAATGTCTGGCTGACATCATTTACTTATAAATACAGAATAGTTCTTTTTTTGTTAAATTCAGGTAAAAACGAACAAAGCTAACGGCCTTCTAAATGGACCTCTCTAAATCCGAATCAACGACAACATACAAAAAAAATAATAATAGTCTTCGATTATCCATTAATACCAGCGGTCCAAGTAGCCAGTCTAAATCTCTATATTCAATCTCCAGTTCATGGAACAATCAAATCCTCACGTCTAATCCATCTCAAATCATCAAATAAATCTAATTCCTAAATTCACCTGATCAACCGAATTATAAATCCCTAAAAGAAGAATACATAAGCAAACAAATAGCATTTCCATAATTCCTAAATAAACACATAAAATTGATCGATAACATACAATTACGGTATCAAACCAAATAGACAGCCAGCATTTAAAAACCCACGGTTAGGCAACGAAAACAAAACAAAAGCATAATCCTCCAGTTGAAGATACTGGAACTAGCATCGACGAAGTCTGACCTGCTGAGGGACGACAAAAGAGAGAAACGACTTCGATGTAGTTGATTCTACTCGGCCAAACGATACCGATGAATCGATGATGACGATATAACTGACAGAGGAGAGGTCTGTCCAGAGTCAGGTCCACGAGATCGAATCTTTCACCGTCTCAACCGAGAAAATTAGGAAAACAGAAAATAAGTGAAATAAATAAAGTTCTACTCCTTTTTATTTCTGCTTTTCTTTATTTATTTTCCTCTCCCTCTCTACCTCGACTGGGAACTAGAGAGAGCAAGGGAAAAGAAAGAGGAACGAGAGAAATGGATGGAAGTTATGTGAGAAAATGTACTGTAGAATAAATATATCGTGAGAAGTTAGGTGACTTGTTATGGTTTTCTAGAAGCTGAATGAATCACGAGTTTTGTTTATATCGTCGATTTTATCGGTTGAGGGAAATGAGGAGAGGGGAAGAGGCAATATATCGTGAAAGCGGAGCTGATTGCGTCACCGGAGGAGGCACCTTAGGGGATAATATAGTTGCAAAGTGAATATCTCTTTCTTTTCTTTTTCTTTTTTCTTTTGTTCTCCTGATTTTTTTTCAACTTTTAATTTTTGTGTCATATATTCTTTGGTATAATTTATATTTTAGGTTGATAATTATTTTAAATGATTTATAGCTTAGCATATAGTAGCATAATCTCAAATACTTAAATTGTTTTGTAATTATTTGCATGAACCTTTATATATGAAAAAGTCGTTTTGTATAGTTATAACGCGCAATTATATGCATGAACTTTTGTATATGAAAAAATTTATTTATTTTTTTATCATATTATTTTTTTATTACGTCTATATATGTTTTGAATATTAACGTAAAATATGTTAAAAATATATTTTGAATGAATTTGAATTCTTGATTTTAATAATTAATGAAATTTAAATTATCTTTTAATTAAAGTAACTTTATTCTACCTGAACTCTTATGTTTTAGTTGCTTGATATGTAAAAGTTAGTAATAAGGTATATAATTAAATTAGTTTTACTCGTATCTTCACTTTTTTAATAATATTTTTTTATATACATATTAATAAATAATTTCACTCTATGTTATATTTTAAGGTGATAATTATTTTAAATGATTTATAGTTTAGTAGATAGTAGCATGATCTCAACTACTTAAATCGTTTTGCACAGTTAACAATGTGTAATTATTTCCATAAACTTTTCTATATGAGAAATTCTTTTTTTCTTTTTTGTCATGTTGTTCTTCTATTGATTCTAACTACATATGTTTTGATTACTAACGTAAAAAAAAAAATTTAAAACGTTAAAAAAATATTTTAAATGAATTCGAATCACTGATTTTAATAACAAATAAAATTTAAATTGTGTTTCAATCAAAATAACTTCATTTTCATTGAACTCTTAGAATTTAGTTATTTGATGTGTAAAAGTTAGTTTTATGGTATATAATTAAATTAAGAATAGGAAATGCATTAATATTAACTACATATTAATAATATTGTTATCGATCACAAACTTAAAAAGTAATTAGATATCACAATCTAATTTTTAATTCACTATGTGCTGGTAAAGAGAATTTTTTTCAAAAAGAAAAACCGAATTTTTTATCATTTTTATGAAATACGCAATTAACTAAACTTAGAAATTTTGTGTTTTTTCAAGTGTTAATGCTGCATTTAATTTGGAGTTATCCAAAAATAAAATTGTTAGAATTGTCTATCTGCATGCATGTATATACTATCAAGGGCATTTGCTTCGCATGAAGTTTTTATATTACATTTCGGATAGAGTTTTGAATAGTAGGTTGACATATTACGAGTTCCTATTTAAGACTCCATGCCAACACATATGTAGATATATTTAACTGCATTTTAATGAATAATATTTTGTTATATATTTCATATTTTCTCGATATATCTCATTTCAAAAAATGTAATATGTACTCAAACATAGAATATGCAACCAACAAGAAAATGAAAATATTAGTTAAAGAGAATTTGTGTTGTATGCTATAAGAATCGTATACGATAGCAAGGATATTATATATATTACTTTCATATTATTGAGAGAGTTGAGCTAGTTAAAAACTTAGTTACAAATTAACAATATTTCAATCAATATTGAACGCTAACTCTTTTTTAAAGTTGAGTACAACTTGTTAAAAAACTTATTATCATTGCCCTTGAGTAGAATGCATGAACCCAATCCTAAACCCTCATAAAACAAGAAAATACTTTCTATAAAATAGTAAATTATAATCTTTAAACCTCAACATCACCCAAAATAAAGAAAAATATTTTTGGAGTGTATTTCCTACTTTTTTTCCTCCACAAACCAACATTTCATATAAGATGTATGCATACTTAAAAATCAAACTATATAAGAAAAGCTTCTAAAAATAAACCCCCTAGCTACACACCTAAAATACATTAACTCATAAAACTTCAAAAAAAAAAATTATAAGAATGGAGAAGTACCATTAGGAGATTCTTTTCACCTATCTTCTCAAATAAAAATTTAAACGTTCATCTACTTAAAGAATCTAAATACAAAGTTTTAAACATAATAATACTTGTCGTTTCTAAGTGACTTAAGAAAGAAATTTTATTAATAGCACATAAAAACATCATATCATCTTATAATAGCTTGGTTCCATAGTCAAAACTAGGAAATTACTCTATTTATCAAGTGTGAGAGAGTATTTTAAGGTTCAACCTTTGTATCACACAACTGCATCACTATTCCATATTTAGCGTCTTAGGAGTACAGAAGAAGACTTACATTTTTTATTAACTCGAAGAAGATAGAGAAATCGACAGTGCAAGACAACTTTAAATATGTACCTCTTCATTTCACAACTTTTTGGTATTATTTAAGTTCATGATCTTAAAAAGGTATAGATAAGACTCAAGTGCTAGCCTAAAAAATTTGATATCGAATCGTTATTCAAAAATTTGAGAAATCCATAATTAGAATATACCATGACATTCAAGATCCCTTACATGATATCCTCAGTTATCCTTATGTCAATTATGAGTATAAAAATTAGGTATATTATAGAACAAATATTAAGTATTGAAGACTATCGACTAAAAAATTAATCTCTTAATACTTTATATTTATTAGATATTTTCAAAGATCTTAATATCTTAAGTTCCTAGAAGATAGAATTTAACAATTAGTTTATTTGTTACAGTGGTCAAAGAGTGCAAAAGAATAATGTGCATGAAATTTTAAAAGCAAGATTTAAAGTGTTGATTAAATAAAGATGCAAAAAAGGTAAAATATATAGAAAATAAAAATAAGGTATCCGTATATTACAACTCTCCGTTCCTAAAAACATATAATAAATAAAACATTATGAAAATAAATATAATAATAAAGTACAAAAAAAAAAAGCAAACTAAATCAATGATGTGAATAAACTTAGCTCAATGTTATGGAAAGAAGGAAACAACAAGATTTGGTCTACACGACACGATCATTGTTAAGTACTAAATATATTAATTTACCATTTTTCTCATATCTTAATTATTATTTTGCTTTTAAATAAAATAACGAATAATTTTATAAAAAAATAAAAGAAAAAAAAATACGTTTCATATGAAATTTGATGTGGGCACAAACAAAATTGTTCACGAATAAAAAATTAAATTAGACTGAAATTAAAAATTAAAAAAATCGAGAAAGTTGAAAAGAGTTCGAACCAAAGATTGGACCTGTCTCTATTTGGTCTGGTCTAGCCTTGGCCAAAAATCTAGTTCCACCCGTATCCATATCAAAAGTAGATCAAAATAATTTATATACTAATATGAAAAAATATATATTTATATTATTAATGTAATGTGTAGAATATATATTGTATGTTTTTTTTTTTAAGGAATAACATATACGTTATATATACATGTTAGGTAATTATGGTGGGCATGGAGGGAGAGAGAAGAGAAATAAGAGAGAAGATGAAGAAGAAAGAAAGGATGAAGATGTGCGGTCGTGCGGCTACGACTGCAACTGTACAGTTATATGCAGCTGCTCGACAACGTGAAAAGTGGGAGAAAGAAAAGATGAAAATGAAATGTTGTTATATGTACACACACACACAAAAGCACATATAGATACATATATATAGTTATTATTATACATGCACCCATTAAAAAAATATATATAAATTTATACCTGCCTGATACTAAAAAGTCTTTTATCTGACATCCTCTCCCAGGTAAAAACTTCTACATGCACATTTATCCATTTTTTGAGTCCTAAGAAATCATATAAATTATTTAAATAAATAACTAAAACTTAAATTAAAATTTTTATGTAATAACAAAAACAAAATATAATTTAAAATAATATTCAAATATAATAACGTAGAATAGTATTATAACAATACAATACTAAAAATTTACTTATCAAAATTTGATTAATTTGAGTAAAATTATAATAAAATTAACAATTATTTATTATATACAGAAAAATAATATTATAAAAATATATAACATTAAATATTTATTAGCTAAAATTTGATTACCTTTAGTACAATTAAGAATAAAATTAAAAGTTTATTAATTATATATAGTGGATGGGTAGGATATCATTTAAACCTAAAAGGGTTTTTAAATAATTTATCTAATTTCAACTTAAAATAAGAACTGCTACAATATGTAGAAAATTAAAGTAACTCAAAGGTGATAAATGATAGAGGAAACAAATTGAATGATGCTCAAACTCTCAACTTAAAATGCATTTAAAATTTGTGATAAGATGGATCAGTATTAATGTATTTCAACAAATTTTAAATGCTAAAATAATAAATCAAGAGAAGGAACAAGTTCATCACAAACAAATATTAATTAACAATTTTGTAAATCAAGTGATAAATTAGGCAAGGAAAGAAAGATTACAAACCCGGTTTTATAGAGGTTCGATCACTCATTTACACCTACGTCATCTTCTCAACTCAATCACTTGAGTATTTTTATTATTTTTGAAATGCTTGTTTTTTAAGAGTCTAACTTCATCTTTTGCAACTACTCATTTTAGGATGTCTAGTTGTATTGCTTACGACTTGTTTATCTTAGTGCCATGTTTCATCAAATTGAGTGTTTTTTTAAACACTAAACTCTCAAGTGGTTTCTTACACCTCCTTTTGACAAATCTTAGGGATATATAATCGAAGATTTGAACTGCCTTCCCTCACATTTGCTCCCTCAAATCTCCCACCCACTCTCGCTATAATGTCCACTTAAGAGAATAATAATAATAATAATAATAATAAAATTGGAGTTTGGATGTAAATGAATTTTTTTAAAAAAAAAATTGAGACTTTTAATTAATCTCAGGAACCTAAATGAAAGTGGATAAGAAAAAGGAGGGTAAAAATATAAATAAGGAGAAGAGAAAGGGGGCAAAGAAAATCAAGAGAATGGATGGCCCAGATCGAACCACTTGAGGAGATCAGATGGAGGAGATTTAAAAAAAATGGACGGTCTAGATTGATTCATGAAGATCCAACGGTTGAGGGAACGAGTATAAAAAGGCAAGAAATTAGGGTTTTCTCTTCATTTTGAAGAGTAGTCGAAAAAGAGAGAGGGAGAAGAGAAAAGGACGATCAGGGAGGGAAAGAAGAAGAGAGGTTCGCGCAGGGAAGCTAAAAGGAAGAAAGAAGTAGAGGAAAAGAAGAGGGAGGCCGAAAAGAGAAAGGACAAAGAGAGAAAAAGGAGAAAGGAGAAGAAAAGAGAGGAGTGGCCGAGCGGGAAAGAGAAGGGGAGCCAAGGAGCAGCCACCGTGAGGGAGGAAGAAAAAAAGAGAGGGGTGGAGATGGGACAGGGTGGAAGTCGAACCGAAAGGAAGAAGGAGAAAAAGGGAATGGGCCGAGACACCGTGTGATGGCGGAGACCGAGGCAAACGAGGTAAAGATTCGTCATTTTCGTCTTTTTTTCATTATTTTTCTATCAATCTATTTCCATTTTGCACTAACTGATTTTTAGGCGTAAAAATTATCATTCCAATCGCAAGCACGGAAGGGAGCTGCGGGGTGACCAAGAGGAGATGACTGGGAGCCAAGCCGAGGCTAAATCGCCCACGTCGAAAGGTAAAACGGTTTTTATTCAAGTTTTAGGGGTGGTTGAGCATCAGTGGGGCGAAGTTGGTGTCAGGTTGGCCGCGCGAGCTCGGCCAGACCACCCACCTACGCGGGAACCAAGGAGGTTTCCTCGTGAATGAGAAAAACCCACCCACCGTGAAAGTCGAAGGGTCTTCCGTAGGAATGGAGTCCATAATTGCCTTTTGGGTTTTCGATTTGCTATCCGAAAAGCTAAAAAGTCTTTCTCAAAAAACAAAAATTCAGTTTGCCGTCCGAAAAACTAAAATTTTTTTCTCAAAAAACATAAATTTGATTCACCAAACAGAGAGTTGAAAGGTTTTTCGAATGTGGATTCCGATAATTTTGGGTATTCCATTTGGCGATTTTTGGAATTCGTAATTTGATTAAATTAATTTTTAGTATTTCAGAGTATTTTAATTAATTATATCGTATGTACAGAAAAATTTAGACATTCAGGCGGATTTGGGAAGACGCGTAGGAAAGTAAGTATTTTTATATCTCAATTGGGTTAAATTTCGAAATGTGTATTTATTTTATAAAAATCATGAATTTTGAAATTGAACAGACATTGTCCTAATTTCAATGGAAAAACAGAACCCAAATTATGATTAGTAAACCTAAACAATTGGAACCCTATGAGGAGATGAAACTAGAAAACAGACCTAATGGACTGAGAGTTATTTGAACCGAGTTATTTGAACTGATGAAATATAAAATTGAAAAGAAAAAATAATAAAATAAAAATGTAAAAATAGACAGAAAAAGAAATAATTGAGGTTAAGAAATGATTATTTAAATAAATTAAGAATTTTGGAATGATAGGGTAACAGTGAATAGGGTAAGGACCCTAAATGCCTTCTCGTTTAGTTTGATTCGAGGAGGGGAGTGTGTGTGTGTGGCTGAAATTCAGCGGGTATGATAAACTTGCACATGTATAGAGTCTGAAATTTAATCCAGATGTGGATAGACATTCGAGTGAGTATGGGTCACCTAGCAAACATACCTATTGTGACCATTGTATGATTTGTGTGTGTGTGCTATCAATGCGATGGGGGGATCCATTTCGCTTTTCCTCAATGATGACATAAATGGTATCGCGCGATGAAACTATAGAAATGATCATTCGAGTGTATCTATAATTTTTTGTGTGTGTGTGATTATATTTCGAGATGACAAATGATATTCGAGTGTATCTATGTTCTTTCGAGAGTATGGAGATATACATTTGAGATTTGTATGTGATATTTGAGAGAATTCATCAGATTGATCAGGAACATGTGAAATAGTGAAAATAAGAACATGAATTTTGCACTGAAATATTTTTATTGCTATTGTTTCTTACCGTATGTTTCACATGAAATTTTATATGGATTGAAAGAACGAGAATACTTATTGAGTTGGTGAAACTAATTAAATTTCACTCTAATATTTTTCAGATGAGGATGAAGAGCCAGCACCACTGGCAGACGAATAGAACATGTAAAAATGGTTCTTATTTTTGTATATTTTGTGCATATTAGAAAAGTTTTATTTTGTTCTGTTAGACTCTAAATTCTGACATCATGTTTTATATATACAGTTAATGTACATATAACATGAGATGGTAAGTTGTATTATATTTTTTTATCTACGCAAATATATATTTTATGGGCACACTGCATGAAATGACATGAGAAAGAATTGCGTCTCATATTGAGTATCGGAGCATGATACTTGCTTATGCGCTCTCTCTCTTCCCCTTGTGACTAGATTCCTTCCCAACTCCCTTTCTCTCTTTTTTTATCTATCGATTGACTTTTTCTCTCATAGGGTTTATTTTTAACAACAGTAAGTGTTTATACAAGGTTGAGGTTGAATTTGGATTGTTGGATCTATGGATCAAACTACAATCGTCTGATCTAGGGTTTCATTGAGGGTAATTTGAATATTTTGTAAGGCCTTTTAGGTGAGAATGAATCCTACCTGTTCAATATAGGGCATTTTGGTAAATTCACTAGTGCTCGAATGGGAACAAATCTCCACGGTCCAAATTTTTCTACATGATGTGATCTTAACGTTTCATTGTCTCACTTTTTTTTTCTTCTTTTCTGCTGAAATCCTGAGAGTTCATTTTTTTTAATTTTACTGATTTTATTAATTTTTTTGTACAGTATAATTAAAAAATTTAAGAATAAAATTAAAATAAATATATTTTATTATAATTATGTTAAGTATATATTTAAAAAAAATATATGCATAAGCTGTCTCGATGAACTATTTACAATATATAGTTGAACAAAGACTCAAGTGACTATTTTGTACAATGACATTTTCAGGTTCTTTTAGGATATTATAATTTGAGTTTTGATTTAAATGTAAACATCGAATTCAATATATACAATTCTATCATTTTAAAAAAATTATTAAATGTTTCAAGAACATTGATGATTTCATAATATCTATAAATATTATTTATATTCTAACTATTATTTTTAATAAATATTTAAAATAATTTATTAATTCATTTGTACTTCTAAATATTTTATAATTAGTCATAAAATAGTGTTTTCAATTGTGTCAGTAACTGTAGGTGATTGACATAAATATTTAATTCTTCACATGAAACCTTAAAACTCCTATTTTATGAGATTAATTATTCCAGGTATTTCTATGGTAAATTGCACAATAGGTTTTTTATATTAATTATTTTAAGTATTTTTGTGGAAAGTTGCACTATTAATCTTTTAAAATTTTGGTGTAATTATAATCGAGTTTATAATTAAAAAACAATTACCGGAATTAATAACATAATTTAAAGTAGTTTTACTTTTCTACAAGTAATAAATATTTTCTTTTCCTAAATAGTGATCTCAAGATTTGGGAATCACAAATCAGCCTACAGTTGCCTCCCCGGAAAGTTAGGGGTACTTTCGTCAAATCAGTATAGCAGCTTCCTAAATAGAAAATTGACCGTTGGACACGTGTATAGATCATTATATAAACCGCTGAAATCAACTCTCCAGCGTCGTCCAAATCTCTCTGCTCTATCCGTCTGCTTCTTCTGCTAAAAATCTCTCTGCTCTATACATCTTCTTCTTGTGCTCTGCAAAATTATATTTCTGATATATACATATACTTTTGTGTTCTGCGAAATACTTATTCCCGATTTCTTTTACTTCATCTATCTGTTTCTCAATCTGCAGGTATAAGACAGGTTTGTTTCTGTTTAAAATTCTATTATTCTGTTTTTGTTTCTAACGCCATGGATGTAGGATCAGAAAAAGCTTATTCTGATTTGAATGCGCAGTCTAGATGGCCGCTTCATCAGTTTTTCCATAGAAGGAATTCTAAAGATAATGTATGTTCAACTCCCTTCTTTATGTGAATTTGCACTTTTTAATCTTCTTCGATGATTTAGGATTTTGCATTTGAAGAGATCAATTTTTTTTTTTGGTAATTTAGGGTTTTGATTTGTAGCATTTGATTCAATATCACTGTTTCTTGTATTTTAATATCTTGAATTTGTTCCCGGTTCTGGCAGTTGGATAGATTCATACCGAACAGATCAGCCGTGGACATGGACTACGCCAGATACATGCTGACGGAGGAAAGGTAAGGAGAATCCGGTCAGAGAAGGAGCAGTGGAGACGAGCTCGCCATCGAATGCCTACCAGAAGCAGTTGGCGGAGGTCTTGAACATAAACCGTACTCGAATCCTGGCTTTCAAAAACAAACCAACAGAAACTTCCAAATGGATTCCCAATGAACATTTAGTTTCTTCTCTTCAACCTCCCAGATCTACAAAGCCTCTTAGGCATATTCCACAGGTGCTTTCATCGTTCTTTTATATACAGCTTATTTTCTTTCCATTAGTGGCAATTTGATTTACATATATATATATATACACACATTATACAGACATCGGAGAAGACATTAGATGCTCCTGACATCGTTGATGATTTCTACCTGAATATACTGGATTGGGGAAGTGCTAATGTTCTTGCTATTGCCTTGGGGAGCACGGTGTATCTGTGGGATGCGTCCACCGGTTCTGCATCGGAACTAGTCACCATTGACGACGAAGATGGACCTGTTACAAGCCTCAGCTGGGCTCCGGACGGTCGAAATATCGCCATCGGCTTGAATAATTCCCATGTCCAGCTGTGGGATTCTGGGTCCAATCGACAGGTATGTTGTTCTCTTTCCCCAAAATAATATTGAAATTAAAACTACCGAGGGTGTTTTGTTTCCCTTATTGGTTGGGTTTTGCTGTCGAGTTCGGCCAAAAGCATTAACCATAGATAAAACCCAACACTTCACAAGATTTGTTTAAGAGTAGCAGCTATAATTTAACTGTAATATACATGGAAAATAACCCACTGGTAGATTTTAGCTTAGGTTATGTCTGCTAAATCTTTGCCTTCATTGGGCTGTACTAAAAGTGGTAGCTGAATCGAATAGAATTATACAATTTTAATTGCGAGAGAGTTGAGAAGAAATGTGTTGTGATGATTGTGTTTATTGCAGTTGAGAACTTTGGGAGGCGGACACAGTCATGGATGCCGGGTGGGGTCATTAGCATGGAACAATCACATTCTGACAACCGGAGGAATGGATGGTCAAATCATAAACAACGATGTTAGAGTAAGATCCCACATTGTGGAAACCTACAGAGGACACAGACATGAGGTCTGTGGGCTGAAATGGTCAGGGTCAGGCCAGAAACTAGCGAGCGGAGGCAACGACAATCTTGTTCACATTTGGGACAGATCCTTAGCGTCATCCAGTTCAGAAAGACAACAGTGGCTACACAGATTAGAAGAGCATACATCTGCAGTGAAGGCTCTGGCATGGTGTCCTTTCCAAGGGAACCTTCTGGCCTCCGGCGGTGGCGAAGGAGACAGGAGCATAAGGTTTTGGAACACCCAAACGGCAGCTTGCTTGAACACGGTGGATACAGGATCCCAGGTAAGTTCATTGCTGTGGAACAAGAAGGAGAGGGAATTGCTAAGCTCACATGGTTTCTTTCACAACCAGCTAACTCTCTGGAAATATCCATCAATGATGAAAGTTGCTGAGTTAACTGGTCATAAATCGAGGGTGCTGTGCATGGCGCAGAGTCCAGATGGGTGCACGGTGGCGTCGGCGGCAGGGGATGAAAGGGTAAAGTTGTGGAATGTGTTTGGGGTGCCGGAAAAGGCGGCTAAAGCTGCACGAAAACAGAACCGTGAGCCATTTTCGCATCTGAGTCGGATCCGCTGAGAGAGGGAGGTAGGAAGAAGCTGCTGTGATTTGAATGATGTAAAAAATTTGAATGATCCATATCTGCTGAGAGAGATGGAAGAAGATGTATATATGATTTTGAATGATGTAAAAAGAAATGTAGTCACACGCTCGTGTGACGGACGAACCACGTAAATGGTATATTCTTTACAAGAACACTTTTAGTTTTTATTTTTATTGTTGTTATTTGATATAAAAAAGAGAGAAAAAGAGAAAAGAGAGAAGAAAAAAAGAAAATTCTAAAATAGAGAGGAACAAACTCTTCAAAGCAAAAATCTTTACTGAAAATTAAAAATTAGAAAGAGATTTGTTAGTAGTTCGTGTATAAAATCAATGACTTTATTATTTCTTATTCTGTTTTTTCTTTTTATATATATATGTATTGTATTTGAATTCAGATTTCAGAAAAAATATATATATATTTTGAAAGTTTTAATATTAATATTTATTTATAAAATTTGGCCTTAGGCTAATCCAAGCATGAAGTCCAATGGGCCTTAGGTCTGGTTCGCCACGAGCTTTGGTGCTGTTGGACTGATGATCTCTCTTTGTAGGCATTATCTATCTCAGAAAAGTGTATTTCTTATACATAATGTATTTGTTTCCATCCATGTCAAGTGGATGGTTTTGATTTGGCAAGTTTTTTTCTCAAGGGTGCTTATTTTACCATCGTGGAACAAAATTTGGTTATGTTTCAGATTTTATGCCAGTTACCTACTCGGGCGAACCAAGTAGTGATATTCCCTTTAAAACTATGACATGATAGATTTTTTGTAATGTTATAATTAATACAGAGCATATACTGTTTGCAAGTTAAATAATGTCGAGCCAAATATCCAGTTATTTGGGTCAAAACAGTTCTTACATGGATTGATCAGATAGAGTTAAAATTATTAATGAGAAGGACTTCGTTTAGGAGAACGAATACTTCTTATGCTTGTGGCTTAAGGGATTTAATCAGTTAATCTTAGTGGAAGGACTTAAAGCAATGGAGTGAACATCCTTGCGATAGATAGTCTGACCTGAAAAAGTTTTCCAAATGATCTTTTGCCATCAGATCCATATAAAATACAACTGCAGACTCGATTTGTTTTAAATATCTAATCTCAAATATTTTTCCAAGTTGCTTGAGATTTTTACCAGCTCAATGACGTTATCGGCTTCAGAAGATGAGAAGATTATGAAGGGTCTTAATGGAATTCCTTCATAAGGATCCATCCTAATTGTTGGAAATCATATGTTGGGATATGACTTGGTTTCCTTGCCTGATCGGTTTTATGCTGAAAGAAAGATTATTCTGAGAGGAACGGGACACCCCTTTATGTTTACAAGACTGAAAGACGGACTGTTACCTGATGTATCAGGATTGGATTCACGGAGAACCACAAGGTGGAGTTCCTGTATTAGCATGTAACCTCCACGAACTTCTGTCATCCAATTCGCATGTCCTGCTCTATTTAGGAGATATTAGTGAGGCCATGCATAGGAAGGTATATGCCTACTGTCCGACGTGTTTAATTTGTATTTCATTTCTAGTTATTTCTTTACTGATTACAAGATTAAGATTAATATGTAGAATTACAACATAAAACATTTATGTAGAAACCACCTCCATACCCATCTTGAAGTACCTGAGAACCAACCAAAATCTTATAAACTATATTACCTTGTAAATGCAATGACTAAAAACAGTTCATTGCTGTTTCCTTTCTGAATTGAAGCCGTGATCAGAGTAATTGCTTTCACAACAGATAATATGGTGGCTTCATTGAAAAAAGATCTCTGTAACGAATGTTTCTACTGAAAACGAGTTGCCTTCTTTTTGTTACAAGATTCTCACTAAACAAGGTCTAAGCCTTGAAGACCAGAGTACATCCTACTTATTCAGCAATCATGAATTTCATACATTACAGGTGAAGAATACATGTTATTTTGGCCCAAGAATCTTGAGTTTGTAAGGATTGCAGCTAAATTTGGCACCATGATAATACCATTTGCAATTGTGGGAGCAGATGATGTTGCCCAAGTAAGCTAAATAAACATTTTCCCTACAATTGTTTAAGACATTAGTTAGTTTTTTGAGTGTGGGTATAATTTCTACTTTCGGATGAGTTGCATATCTTTGAAACAATGTTTACTGAGTCATGCTTACCACAACAAAGATGGTGGTTGAGTTGGGTTAGAGTCAGTCCTTTAAGTAGGAGGTCAACCTTTAGAAAACTAACTTTCAAAGGGTTTGGTTTTATTTGGTTAACCTTTTATATTTTAAAATAAGATCATTTTTAAAGAATTCTTGAATCTCTTAGAGCTTCCTCTCCAAGCAATGATTATTACTGAAATAGAATATCTCACAAAGAGATATAATCACACTAATGCCCGTTATTTCTCCTTTTTCTTAGGAAAAAAAAAAATTGAATCAATAACTGCCTCCATTATTTAGAATAGTGATGGATCCAACTGTGAGAACATTCATACATATTCTATGTTCGTGTATGTTCAGATGTTGGATGAAGACAAAGTGATTACAGCTCAATCACTCTTATCAATTACAGGAAAGTATACTCAACAATTTTCTGTCTTTTATTTATCTTGAGAACTTTCTCTAATTGATTTATGCTTTTCAGTGGCAATTTAGTTCATCAAATTATTCTTGGGTACAAGTATTTTTTTACTACAATGACCAAATGAATATTCCTTTACTTAGATCTCTAATAGAAAGTCTAACAAGTGAGACAGTCACATTAAGGTATAGTTAACTATGTCTTCTAATTTATTCAACCTTTGTATTCTCTTCTTTGGTTCCTTTGTTATTCTATCCTTCTTGTTCTGTCTTTGAAAATTTATCCTCTAATAACAACAGGGATGATGCTAATAGAGAGTTAGCAAACCAAGATCTGAATATATCTGTAATTTTTTAAAGATTCCTGACAGATTTGACTATTATTTTGAAACATTAATCAAGACCAAATGTATTTTTTGCCTAAGTAGGAAATGACAAAGTCACTCTTAAATATGAAAAATATGATAGAATTTGAATGAGAATTAGATTAAGCCATAATGCTAGGAAAAGTTGTTCAAAGGCAGAAGCCTTGACCCACTGGCCTAAACCAGTCTTATAAGGCATGATCGTAGTGATCGCTCCTATGCTCTCTTCCCTTTTTTTTTTTTTGTAATAAAAAGAAGAGACGATTACGCCTGCACCTATCTGTATCAAATGATATGATTGTCTACATACAAAAGTTCATCAGGCCGAATAGGGATAGATTGAAGTCTAGTAGTCTTCAAGGTTACAGCATTCACCAATTTAGCTAGAAATTCTGTGAAAACATTCTCATCCTTAGCTTGTGTTGAAGCTGTCTGTGCCAGTCTTGATTTTCAACAAAATTATATAAAAATTCTTGATTTGTTTAAAATACAGTCTTTGTAGATGGGGCTATATTTTTAACTACCATAATTTTTATTTCAAACATCATGATCCATTTGTAGATAAGTGTCAGAATACCACTTAAGGATAAAAAAGAAAATTTACAAAAAAGAATAAAATAGTCTTTTCGCATGGATAAATTAGGGTTAGAGTTTCAATCCTAATTGTTACCATCATCCCATTTCAGCTGGCTGCCTTCACAACAGCTGAGCAGTTTCTGCCACTACCACCACTCTTCCTTCTTACTTGTAGTCTATAAATAGGTCATTCTCCATAAATGTAAGACATCAAAGAAATTATTAAAATCAGAGTCTATTTTCGAATCTCGCCGACTCTCGGCGTTTTACCTTGTTTAGATTAACTAGAAATTCATAATCTTTAGTTTTTCACTCTAAATTAAAAAGTTAATGCATATTTCTTTCCACACCTAGTCCTTTCAAACTCTACATTCTTATGATAGACATCTAAGAGCAGGTAAAAGTTCAATATTCATTCCTATGCTTTATTTGTTTAATAGAAATAGTATGCTTTTGGTAAATGTAATCAAGTTCTTTAGATTTATTTTATATATATTTTTTTAACCAAAATATATTTATTTGAGAATATCAAGAACAAAGGTGGGAGTTGTTAATTTCATGCATAGATATCAAGAATGACCAACTTGTTTAATAAAGAATTAAACTTATCACAACCCTTTATAGCTTGGTAAAGACCATGGGAAATAACATGATTATTGAATAAAATGACAATTAATTTGATGTGCTCGATATATTCATGAAAATAAGACTATCTAAGGAATTATTGTAATACACAGATTTTTCTACTCTCTCGACTACGGTGTAAAAAAGGGGTGAACCGAGGGAGAGAGATCTTTTATGCTATAATCGCCTCATTGTATATAGAAATTGCAAATGGAATTGAGCAGAAACTTCACATTCATATATTTCTTGAGTGATCATTAATTGAGCTGTACTCTTCACCACTTTTGTAATATATTTTATTTAGATATATAATGTAATTTTAAGAGTATTTATAGTGCGAGTCACTAGCAGAAAAGTCCAGCATGATGGGCCCGCAACATGAATCGGCTTGGAAACCCAAATACACAAGAGAGTAAAAAAATAAATGGGTGGAACACATCGGACTGAGTAAAGAAGCTAGGAAAAAGAGGAGCCCAAGGTGAAATGGATGCGGAAGCCTAAAAAGATACAACCGCCAACTAAAGGAGCCAGCTTGGTTTCAGCTAAAGATCAAGTGGCCCACCTAATATGTGTCCAAGATCCAGGCTCATCTGAAAGAGTAAAAGAGCTGGTTGGGGTTATGAACCCCACTCTCTCAATGGAAGACTCGACTAACCTTGAGTTGAAGGCCAATCCTGACTTCGATAAAGAGAAAGAAGAAGTTTCGTTAACAATAAGAGTTGCGGATAATGGGTGTTCTGATGCACTCGAAGGTATGTCTCTTTCTCCTTATGGCCTTGAAATTATGGTTGTTTTTGACACAAACTATGGAGAACTCATCCCGGGCGACCCCCTAAACTGGATGCCAAACCTAAGTATCCCGAACAAAGTAATGTCGGTTGAAAACGTGGAACAATTTTACTCAACTTGGGTCTTGCCAAATGTCAATCTTTTTAGCGAAGTTTTGGGGACTGCTTTTGAAGGTCTGGAACAACATGTCAATCTTTCTGTTCGTTGAGTTAGAAAAGAGAATGATGGTGAAGAAAAATGACAAGGGGACCACAGGGAAACCAAAGAAGAAAAAAGGAGGAATAAGGGAATTAAAGAGGTTTCAGTCTTTCATCAATTATAATGGTAGAAGCAAGAAGCATAAAGAAACCGGGAGTGATTCGTCTGGATTAAATGGTAAATAACATCTTCTCATTGAATGTGCAGGGGTTAAATGACTCCAAGAAAAGAAACATTATAAAAGGTTGTTTGAGCCGTTGGAAACCTGCAATCGTCTATCTTCAAGAGACCAAGTTGGAGGTATTCAGTAACAGAATCATAAAGAGTTTATGGCGCTTAAATGATGTGGGTTGGATCAACCTACTTGCCTTGGGCACTGCTGGTGGTATACTATTAATGTGGAATAAGGAAAAAGTAAAATGTATAAATTATTTTATTGTAAACATAGCTGTTTCTTGTCAATTCGTTAGGGGTTAATAGAAAACTAAATGGTACTTTGCGGATGTCTATTGTCGTGGTAGCAAAGAAGAGCAGAATTTACTCTCGAGGGAGTTGGCTGATTGTTAATCCTGATGGGGTGATGTAGGTGTGGTTGGTGGTGATTTCAACATGGTTCTGAGTCGAAATGAGCGCTCTAGGGATCACTTCTCTGGATCTATTGCATCTGAATTCAAAGATAATTTGGAGGCTCTTAATCTGGCTGATATCACACTGATGGGTGGCTCTTGGACTTAGAGTAACTAGCGAGAATCACCTACTTTCTCCAGAATTGATCGATTTCTAGTTGATCTATCTCTCATTCTCATATTGATTGTTGGGTTTATGTCAAAAGGTATTGCTTAGGCCATTTCTGACCATTTTTTCATTTCTCTAAATGATAATGGCATTTGTTGGAGTCCTACTCTTTTCTGTTTCGATAACAAAGGGCTAAAACTTGAGTTCAAGGAGATGGTCAGGAGGCTATGGAATAGTTCAAGAATTGAAGGATCAACAAGCTTCATCATTGCATCTAAACTCAAAATTCTGAAATCTGAAATCAAAATTGGACCAGAGAGGTGGGTCTGAAAGAGGAAGGCTATAAATGAGATATTGGAAGAACTAAATGCGTTGGAGAGACAAGAAGGTGTCGGGACTAAACTCGGTGGAAAGTAGTAAAAGAAACCAACTGAAATTTGACTTGGCTGACAGGCTCCATATGGAGGCGATATCCTGGAAACAAAAATCCAGAGAAAAGTGGCTTAAAGGAGACAGGAATACAAAATTTTTTCACTATCTTGTGAATCGTGGAAGAAGAATAAATTATGTTGAGAATTTGAATTTTGTGGGGGAAATTATATATAAGAATGATGTGATGAGGGAAGCTGCAAAAGAGTTTTATCAACAGTGGTACACTGAAGAATTTTCTCTCTGCTTGAAGCTTGACAATCTACACTTTGATAAGCTTGATAGCTCCACCTCCAAATTGCTAGAAGAGGAGTTCTCTGAAAAAGAGATTTTGGCTGCTCTACAGAACTGTAATGGAGACAAAACTCTAGACCCGGATGGTTTTAATATCAAATTTTTATAGACTTCCTAGAATCTAATTAAAGAGGATGTGATTGGTCTCTTCAAGGAATTCCATTGGGATGGGACTTTTGTCAAATCCTTTAACTCCATTTTAATTGTTCTTCTTGATATGAATATTTTCTTATTTAAATAATTAAGATATTTTTTCTATATAACTCATATCATTAATTTTTTTTATAATATTATAATTATTTAAAATTCTTGTTATAAGGATAATTTCTTTAAGAATTTTATATATATATATATATATGTTACCTATAACACTAAAATACATAAAAAAAATAAATAAATAAATATATTTTTAAAAGCAAAATAAACATTTTTTAAAATTTTAATTTTTAGAGTTTTTTTCAAACCCTATAAAACACCCACCCAAACGAAGTCCTAACCTCATTGCCGGCCTGCCGCCCTTCTCCGGTGAGCGTCTCCGCCATAGCCAATCCCCTTGCTCCGGTCGTGCACGAGCCCGACCGCTGCTTCTCTTTCGACTATCTCTCTAATCGTGCAAGTAGCTGTCTCTCTCTGTTTCACGCCCGACTTGACCCGCACAACATCTGGTTCTCCTCCGCCTGGCTGTGCATTGCAGGCTCAGTTTGTATCTCTCTGATTTGCGCCCGATCTGACCTGCATAGCCTCTACATCTCCTCCGCCCGGTCGCGCATCGAAGACTCGGTCTCCCCGACCCATCTGATTTGGTTCACGCATGGCCCTCCGCGTAGTTTCTCCATTCGCGCATGGGTCTTGTATTGCAGCTCTGCCTTTCACATGGCTACGCGAGGTTGCTATTTTCTTCTGGTTGGGTTTCTGGTTTTTTGGCCGGCTGCACACACTTTTTTTCTTCTCCTTTGTTGTCGCGATCTGGTCCATTTTTTTTCACAACTGCAAATAGTAGTGCTCCTCATCAGCTTCGGATTTTATGGTGACTTACTCTCATATCTGACCTTGGCTTTTGTTTTTTCGGTATTCTTCTCTAGTCTCACAGCAATTTTTCAACCTCTGTGGTGTTATGGAGGTTTGTTCTATCCCCATGCATTTTATTGTTGGTTATTATATTTTTCTTGTTTCTAGTACTAAAATATGACAAAAGTAAAGAAACTAATTGTTCCCAAATTCTAACAACCCATCGTTGCAAACAAATCTCCTAAAATTTGATGGAATTAATTTTTTTGTTTGGTTAAATCTTATTTACTATTTATCAAAGGTAAAAAATTATAGGGTATATTACTGGTGATGAGAAGAAACCAGATGTCAGTAATTCGGACTATCACATATGAGACTCCAAAAACTCTTTGGTAATGTCTTGCCTCATTAATTTCATGCAATTTTCAATTGCCCAAATATATCTGTTGTTCAATACTGTAACAAAAATCTGGAATATAGTCTCTTACATACTCATAAATGAGTTACATACTCATAAATGCTCAAATTTATGAACTTTGTAATAAAGTTCACTATAAAAAGTAGGGAGAGTTAACTATCTCTCAATATTTTTTGAACTTAGTGGATTATGGCAGGAGCTCGATTGTTATCAAGATTTTCAAGCAGATTGTTTCAGAAATGCTGTCAAATCTCAAAAAATGATATAAAAGAGCAGATTTATAATTTTTTGGCTAGTTTGAATGCAAAATATGATCATATACAGGTCTGGACACTTGGTAAGGTTCTCATTCCCTCATTAGAACAAACTTATTCTTATATTTAACAAAAAGAACATAGAAGAAATGTTATGCTCCACATAGCACAAGTTGAGAAAGGTGGGTTAATTGTTTAGTTTGATCACTCTAAAGACCAACGAGATTGTGAATATTGTGGCAAATCGAGACACACTAAGGAGACTTGCTGGAAATTACATGGATGACCCGACACACTAAAGGTCATGGGGGAAGGAAAAGATGATCTATGAGAGCTCAAATAAACTTGGTTGAGGTAAGTGAAACACCTAACACATCAACAGTTGGAACTTTTTCGAGCAAAGAGATTTAAAGTTTGAAGCGTATTCTGTCATAGCTTAATTCTTCAACAACTATTGGTGCATCCAATATGATAAAAATAAATATTTCTTCTCTCCCTCTTATTTCCACTTTTGATATTTAGATTATAGATTTTGTAACTAACAGACACATAACAGACTCTTCCACTGAATTTCTAATATATTTTTCTTGTACTAAAGAAGAAAATGTTCGTATAGCAGATGAGTCATACACTCTTGTCTATGGAACAAGTTTCATTAATTGTACCCTGACTATTACACTGTCTTTAATTTTACATGTGCCTAGTTTCCATAATAGTCTTATATATATTAGAGTCATTACTCGAGACTTAAACTATAAAATTGATTTTTTTTATTATTGTATCTTTCAAGATCTTCGAATAGAGAAGATGATTCACACTGGTATACTGCAGGATGATTTACATATTTTAGAAAGAAGTCAGAACCTAATTGGAAATCAAGCTACCATTGAGAACAAGTCAATATGAAAATCTTACAATGGCACTGGCAGTTGGAACATCCTTTTTTTCCCTTTCAGAAAAGTTATATCCTAATTTATTTAAGAAAACCTCAATGGATTCTTTATTTTGTGATGCATGTGAACTTGTTAAACATAAAATTTTTTTGTCATTTCAGTAATAATAAAAAGTTTAGTTCTTTTATGATTATTCACTTTTATGTTATTTTATTTGACTGTTGTACTCGATTAACATGAGTTTATCTATTGAAAGCAAAAAATAATGTGTTTTCATATTTTCAGTTATTTTATGAAATGATATGTATATAGTTTGATGCTTAAGTTAAAGTTCTAAAAACTGATAACGGTACAAAATATATGAATAGTGAGTTCGCTACTTACTTGGAGACAAATGAGATAATTCACTAGATAAATTGTGCCTATACCAGTGAACAAAATGAAGTTGTAAAAAAAGACTAGACACATACTAGAGGTAGCTTAGTCACTAATATTCACCATGAATTTACTTATGAGTTATTAGGAAGATGCAATTCTCTCAGCTGTCTATCTTATTAATAGAATGCCTTTGCGAGTTCTTAATTTTAGAAGTCCTCTCGAAATTTTACAAGATACAAATTCCTACACTGTTCCCCTAAAAGTGTTTGGATGTATTTGTTTTATCCATGCTAAAATGTGAGTAGACTGGAACCTAGAGCTTTCAAGTGTATATTTATTGGGTATTCTCCTATTCAAAAGGGTTACAAATGTTATCATCTACTATCTAGAAAATACTTTGTGACTGTGAATGTTACTTTTTGAGAATTTGAATTATAGTTTAGCAACACCCCAACACCTCTTCAGGGGGAGAATGAAATGATAGAGGTGATACCTAATTCGATAACCCTTATTGGTCATATTCAGGGGGAGCATTCTATGTTAGAAGATTTTATTCAAGAAGAAAATATTGGATGACTAAATACACTGTATTTAAAGAGATATTCAAGAAAATATAAAACAGAAAAAATCATCATGCAGTCTATCTCAGGTAAAAAATCTTCATTAGTTTTAAGAATTTAAATCATAGTTTAGCAACACCCCAACACCTCTTCAGAGGGAGAATGAAATGACAGAGGTGATACCTAATTCGGTAACCCTTGTTGGTCATATTCAGAGCGAGCATTCTATGTTAGAAGATTTTATTCAAGAAGAAAATACTGGATGACTAAATACACTGAATTTAAAGAGATATTCAAGAAAAGATAAGACAGAAAAAGTCATCATGCAGTCTATCTCAGGTAAAAAATCTTCATTAGTTTCTGAAGATACTGGTGAGTTATCTCTACCTTGTGAATTATTTGATAAACTCATTACTCTTAGAAAATGAATCATAACTTGCACTAAGCATCCTATGTCTAAATTTATTTTCTATGACTCTATTTCCTTTCTATAAAGTCTTTGTGAAGTTTTTGGAGAAAATACACTTCTAATTTTATTTCTTATTTCTTGTGTTTACATTTAGAAGATATATATAAAATGGTTATCTTTATTCTAGTTGGAATCTAATTATAGGATATAATTAAACTATTAGAACTCTAACTAATATAATATTCTACTTAGCATGAAATCCTTATCAACATTCCCCTTCAAGTTGATGTAAAGATATCACACATGTCCAACTTACAAATCAGGTTCTGAAGAGATTTGTTGCTTAGTCCTTTAGTGAAAATGTCAGCCACCTAGTCGTTAGAATATAAATGATATAAGCATAAAAAGCCACCAACCACCTTCTTTTTTATGAAGTGTCGATCAATCTCAATGTGTTTTATTCTATTATGTTGAACTGGATTATGAGTAATGTTAATTGGTGCTTTATTGTCACAAACAGGGATAGTTTCTCATCTTTAAGCAGTTTTAACTCCCTCATTAGCTTTTGTAACCATAGTAATTCACATACTCCTTGGGTCATTGCTCTATATTCTGCCTCAGCACTGGAGCAGACAACCACACTTTGTTTATTAAATTTTTACACGATTAAGTTACTTCCTACAAGTGTGTAGTAACCTATAGTTGATTTTCTATCATCTAGAAACCCAGCTCAATCGGCATCTATAAATACTTCTATTTTAATGTGACCATTTTTGGAAAAGAGTAGACCTTTCTTAGTGCAGACTTCAAGTATCGTAATATGAAAAAAACAACATGTAAATGTATCTCATGAGGATCGTGCATGTACTGGCTCACAAGACTAACTACATATGTTATATTAGCTTTGGTATGTGAGAGATAAATGAGTTTTCTAACTAGTCTCTAGTATCTTCCCAACTGAACTAGTGTATCACTACTTGCTTACAATTTGTGGTTACTCTCAATAGGTGATTCTGCCGGCTTGCAACCCATCATACCAGTATCTTCTAGTAAGTATAGGATATACTTCCTTTGAGAAATGAAGATCCCTTTATTGGATCTGGTAATTTCAATTCCTAAGAAGTATTGCAATTTTCTCAAATCTTTTATTTCAAACTTTTGAGCAAAAAGTTCATTTAATCGAGTCGTCTCTTTTGTATCATCTCCAGTCACCACAATATCGTCTACATAAACATTGAGAAAAATGACCTTACCCTCATGATGTTTGATAAATAAAGTATGATCTGCATTGCTTTGTTGATATCCAACAGAGATCATAACTTTTTTAAGCTGTTCAAACCATGCTTTTAAAGGTTGCTTCAATCCGTAAAAGGCATTTTTTAATTGGCAAAATTTTCTTTGCGTCCTCTCATCTTCAAATCCAGGTGAAATTTTCATGTATACCTCTTCCTATAAGTCTCCATGGAGGAATGCATTTTTTTACATCAAACTAGTATCGATCCCAATCAAGGTTAGTTGAGCAAGACAAAAGTATCCTAATTGTATTCATCTTCGTAACAGGTGCAAATGTCTCCTGATAGTCAATCCCATAGGTTTAAGTAAATCCTTTAGCCACCAATCTAGTTTTGTACTTTCTGATCGATCTGTCTGTTTTGTGTTTTACTGTGAACACTCATTTGCAACTAATTATCTTCTTTCCTTGTGGAGATGAAACAAGTTCTCATGTTTCATTCCTTGTTAATGCTCTCATTTCTTCAATCATGACTTTTTTCCACTTGAGGATCTCCTAGAGTTTCTATCCAATCTTGTGGAATAAACACAGAAGAAACAAATAAGACAAATACTCTATAGGAGGGAGATAGAGAGTCATATGAAGCAAAATTAGATATAGGGTGCTTAAGTTCTCGTTTCCTTTTTAACATCAATAAGTTTGTCTGATAAATCATAAGAGAAAGATAACTCACCAGTATATTCTGGAATCAGAGAAGATTCCTAACTTGGGACAGACTGCATGGTGACTTTTTAAGACTTCTCTCTCTTGGAATATTTTTTCAAGCCTTGTTTTATCTAGATGTCCAATATTATCTTCTTGATTAAGACTTTCCGTAATAGAATTCTTCTTCTGGATATGACTCTCAATTGTTAACCAATTAGGTATCACTTCTTCTTTTTTACTCTCTCCCTGAAGAGATGTTGGATTTAAGTTGAAGTAAGACTCCTTCTCCCTAAAGGGTTAATCTATCGTTACAAAGTTTTTTCTAAATGGTGGATGATAACACTTGTAGCTTTTTTGGGTAGAAAAATATCCAACAAATACATACTTAAGAGCTCTAGGTTCTAGTTTACCCACATGTGTAGCATGAACAAAACACACACATCCAAATACTTTTAGGGGAACCATGTAAGAATTTTTTCCTTACAAAACATCTATAGAACTTTTAAAATTTAGGACCCATAAAGACATTTTATTACTAAGATAGACAACTGAGAGAACTGCATCTCTCCAGTAACTCTTTAGTAGATTCATGGTGAACATTAATGATTGAGTTACCTCTAGTATGTGTCTGTTTTTTCTTTCATAAACTTCATTTTATTCGCTGGTGTAAGCACAATTTGTTTAATGAATTATCTCATTTGACTCCAAGTAGGCATGGAACCCACTATCCATAATTCTGTACCATTATTTATCAACACTCACTATTTTGGTAAAGGTGGCCAAACAAATTGAAACCACATCTAAAACAGATTCCTCTGGGGGGGTTCCGAGGATAAACACGTATTTCACCTTGTCAAAAGGCGGCCTCGGTCTTAGAGCAATAACAACAATGAACACTTTACCTTCATGGCAAATGGATTTGGACATTTTACAGTGAGAAAGACAGCTTGTGGAAAAAAATTATTAAGCAAAAATGGATGAAAAGAAACTATGATGGACGAGTAAAACTCCCTGTGAGGTCTCATGGAACTAGCATTTGGAAAGACATTATGTTTATACACAATATCTTCATTAATAACACTGTTTGGGAGGTTGGGAAAGGGGATAATTAATTTATGGCGTGACTCTTGGTGCAATGCAGAACATCTAAAATCTAGATATCCTGATGTGTATGCCATTGCCCATAATGAAAACCTGCGGGTATGTGATGCTTTCAGTGATACTGGTCAATGTTTGGTTGCTGTCAATATAACACTCCTATAATTAAACTAATTTTTTGTAAACTAATATTGATGTGTCCAATTGGTATCATTAATATTTTGCTAACCTAAGTATTAATAATGATATTTTGCTACAATTAATTTCATGCGTTGAACAAGTTGTTATTAGTAATTTATGGAAATATTATTTGCAAAATGTAGACTTAAGATTATTCTTATTATTGAAATTTAGTAATCCTAATGCTTTATTTTTTCAACAAAAACAATTTGCTTTAGGTAAATGTAATCAAATTCTTTAGATTTATTATATATATAGCTTAATCAAAATATATCTATTTGAGAATATATATTGATACAATAATATCTATTAAGTTTTTTTATAAAATAATCATTATTTTAAAAATAAAATAATAAATATTTCAAAGCACTTTAATGATAATATTGTATTCAGCGGTGGTTAATGCCAAAAACCTTTTATGAGTTAGTGGTGTTTCTTTAAAACCTTTAGTAAAAAAAGTTTTATGGGTTGTTTATGGCTACTGCATTTTTTTTTTCCTCATGACATCTTATACAACATGTTGTAAAATCACATAGAAGACAAATATATATATATATATATATATAATTAAGTACGAAAGCTAGCTGTAAACTCATAAAAAATTAATGGAAAAACTAAAAATTAAATTGTTAGTTTTTGAATTAATGGAAATTCAAGTTTTTTTTTTTTACTAAAAAAACTCTAAATACATATTCTGGTTATGGATCGTTCCTTATATAGGTGCATTCTTGTTTGATTATCGTGCAGATGAAATTATATAACTGTAAAGTGAATTGATGTCTTCTTCTCTACTTAATGATTCAAAACTAGTGAAGTGTAGAGGGAAGGGTATGTCTTGTTAGAGAATCTCTTGGCTTGATATTGATCTTGCGTTAATTTTGGGAAATCGAGGAGAGAAATGATTTTCCCTTTCTTGATTTTACTATTTATATTACTATCTGAATGTCATTGGCCAATGCTTCTCATTCCATGATACATATGTTGCACAATCATAAAACCTTTGAAATAAGGGAATGAAAGTGCTACTTTTATAGAGAAGGGTTAATATTTTTTCGCCATAGATCTACTATGTGAATATCATGTTGCTTTGGTTTCTTCACTTCATTTTTAGGATAGTTTACCTAAGTTAACATGTTAGCATTTCTAGCATGAACAACAAATGCTTTGCTTGCAAAGAACAAATATGGATTTGTAGATGGTAGTCTTCCACAACCAGCATCAACAGATCCTAATTTTGCAGCATGGATTAAAAACAATTCAATGGCAATTTCTTGGATTTTTAATTCTCTTCATCCTTCTTTTCATGATAGTTTTGTATTCTTTAACACAGCAAGAGATGTTTGGGTTTATCTAGAAGAACGTTTTTTGTAAGCCAATGTTCCAGGAGTCTATTAATTGAAAATGGACATTGTCAATGCAGAACAAAAGGATTAATATGTTGTTGTCTATTACACAAAACTGAAAGGACTTTGGGACGAACATGGATCATACTTGCAAATTCCTGATTATACATGTGGTGCAATGAAATCCTCAGTTGCTGAGAAAGAAAAAGAAAAAGTACATCAATTTCTAATGGGTTTGAATGACAAATATAGTGTTGTTCGTTCCTAGATTCTCAATACAGAGCCTCTACCTACATTGGCTAAAACATATGCTCTAGTCACACAAGAAGAACGTCAACAACAAATCACCACAACGAAAGGGACCACCACTATTGAAGGAGCTGCTTTTGTTTCCTTTAAACATTCTAACAAAACTTCTAGTTCTCGTTTTGTGACAGGTTCTCGTGATACAAGTCAATTGCTTTGTGATCATTATAAAAAGTAGAGACATATAAAGGAATCCTGTTTTGAATTACATGGTTACCCATATTAGTGGGACAAAAATAAGAAGAATGCTAGACAAAAGTCAGCGAATAACACACAATTAGAAATTTCATCAAATGGTAAGAGTACAACCTTATTAATTTTTAGTTTGATCATCGAGCAGTATAATCAACTCATGTCCATCCTCAATCTTGAGCATACCCAAACAAAAATTCTTGTGGCTAATTTTGCTGGTAATGCATTTTCTATATCCAATAAATCTATAGAATGGATTCTCGATTTGGGGGCTTCAGATCATATGATCTTTTAAAGAAAACTTTTCACATATGAATTTTTTTTTAATTCTCCTGTTCGTATACCTGATGGCACTCTTGTTTCTACAACTTCATCTGAAGATGTGAATCTCAATTCATTTGTTCACTTAGATCATGTTCTTCATATTCCTATTTTTGCTTGTAACCTCATCTTTATTAGTAAATTAACAATCTCTTTGAAATGTACTGCTCATTTTTTTTCTACTTTCTGTGTTTTATATTACCTCACCATGAGGAGGCTAATTGACATGGGGTCTTTATTACCTTCGTAATCCTATTCTTGTTGTGTCGACTGCTATTATTAAGTTTGATAGCCTTTGTTTATGGCACCAACACCTAGCCATTCATCTTTTCAAACTTTATCTTGAACATTTTAAGACTTTGAATGTTAATTCCTTTTCGCATGTTTGTGATGTTTGTCATTAAGCTAAACAAGCTCGCGACCTTTTCTCTTTAATTTCTATTAAATCTAAAACAGCTTTTAATTTAATTCATTGTGATGTTTGGGGTCCTTATCGTACTGCATCTTTATCATCGTTATCTCATGCATAATATTTTCTTAGTATTGTTGATGATTTTACACGAACCACATGGGTTTACCTTTTGAACTATAAGTCTAAAGTTTTCACCATTTTAACATCCTTCTTTACCATGATTCAAAGATAATTTGGTTAGTTAGTAAAAATTATTCGAAGTGATAATGGTACTGAATTCACTAATGTTTCTCTTCAGCAATTTTGCCTATAAAAGGGTATTATCAATCAATTTTCTTGTGTTTCTACACCCTAACAAAATGGAGTAGTAAAACGTAAACACATACATTTTCTTTGAGTGACTCGAGCTTCACATTTTTAAGCTGAGTTGCCTATTCGCTTTTGGGGTGAATGAATTATAACAACTGTATATCTTATCAATTACACACCTATATCACTCTTATCTGGTAAAAGCCCTTATGAACTATTGTTTTCTTCTAAACCATATTATTCTCATCTTCGTGTGTTGGGGTGCTTATGTTATGCATAAGTCTTGCCTAAATCACCTTATAAATTCGATGAACTTATTGTACCTTGTACCTTCTTAGATTATCCTTATAGTCAAAAGGGATATAAACTATATAATCTCGAAACTCAGTCACTCTTTGTATCTCGTGATGTCACCTTTTATGAACCCAATTTTTCTTTCAAAATCCAACCCCTTCCTCCGTCACCACAATTTGTCACACACATTCCCCTACCTGTTGGTGAAATTGATTCTTCATAACCCCACTCAATAGATTTGGCACCCAACTCCACTACATAACCTATTGTTCCTAGATCAACTCGCATAAGGAATTTACCTTTCCATTTTCAGGATTATCATGTTGATTTACCAGGTCATATTAAAGGTTCTCCTAATGCTACCGCCAACACAACTTCCTCAAGTACTCATTATCCTCTCTCTCATTTTGTCACTTATGATAAATTCTCCCCGTCACACCTTTGTTTCATTGTGGTCATCACATCCCATGATGAGCCTAAGACTTATAAACAGGCTATTATTCACCTAAAATGGCAAGATTCTATGAAATTTGAATTAGAAATCCTTGAAAAGAATCAAACATGAACTCTTCAACAATTATAGCTAGAAAAGAAAGCCATTGATTGCAAATGGGTATATATAATTAAGTACAACTCTAATGGTTTCATTGACAGATATAAAGTAAGGCTCGTTGCAAGAAGGTACACTCGAAGTGAGGGATTGTATTATAATGAGATCTTTGCCTCAGTTGCAAAAATCACTACTGTTTGTTCTCTTTTAGTTGTTGCTGCTGTCAAACAATGAGTTATTCATCAACTTGACGTTCAAAATGCCTTTATTCATGGTGATCTTTATAAAAAAATTTATATATAGCCCTTACCAGGTTATTTGCCATCCACTGATAAGCGGGTTTGTCGGCTTCAACGCTCTTTATATGGTCTAAAACAGGTTTCACGATAATGGTTTTCCAAACTCTCTAATGCTCTTCTCAAATTTGGCTTCATTCAATCCAAAGCTGATACATCATTATTCACATACATAAAAGATAATGTTTTTGCAGCAATTCTTATTTATATGGATAATGTACTTCTTACATCTAATGATTCATCCATTCTTCCCTATCTTAAATAACTTTTGGCAGCATGGTTTCCTATTAAGGATCTTGGCACACTTAAATACTTCTTAGGCTTAGAGGTTTCTCACAATTCAAAAGGTACTGTTTTGTCTCAATGCAAGTATACCTTAGACATTTTGGCCGAAACTAGCATGTTTGTTTCCAAACCATCTTCTTTCCCCATTGAGCAAAATTATCATTTGGCCTTGGATGACAGCTCATTTCTTGAAGACCACACTTTATATCAAGAATTGATAGGTAGGCTTATTTACCTAACCATTACTCATCTTAATATTTGTTATTTAGTGCACATTTTCTCTCAATTTATGCGCAAGCCATACCAAAATCATTGGCACGTTGCAATTCGTGTGCTTCGTTATCTCAAACAATCTCCTGGCCAATGAATTTTACTGCCTCAATAGACGAACCTCAGATTAATTGCTTATTGTGACTCAGATTGGGCTAGTTGTCCTCTAATAAGGAGGTCCCTTACTGCTATCATCTTCCTTGATTCTTCTTCTATATCTTGGAAATGCAAACTATAAGTCAATATCTTTCGTTCCTCCGCTAAAGCTGAGTACAGGTCCATGGCCTCTACTACTTATGAGATTACATGGTTAAAGCAATTGCTACTCAACTTGACCATTTTTATTGTTGAACCCGCTATTCTTTATTGTGACAATCAGGCGGGTAGATACATTGTTGCAAATCCTATTTTTTATGAACTGACAAAACATATTGAAACCGATTATCACTTTGTCCCTGATTGTATTCAACGCAAGTTAATCAATTGTTGCTCCATTTCTTCTCACAATTAATTGGCCAATGTGCTTACTAAAGCATTAAGAGCACGACAATTTCAATTCTTGATCAATAAATTGGGCATTCGCAATCTCCATGCTCCAACTTAAGGGGGCATATTGTGAGATACCAACATTCATGAAGTTAATTTAGGAATTGTTATTACCGACATTCATGGAGTCAGTTTAGAAAATTGTTATAGTAATAAAATATTATCTTAACTATACATTATTTTTTTCTTTTTTTGTTTTCTTTCCTATTATACCTTTATGTAAATCTATATAAGAACATATGATTCGCTTCAATGAAATCATCCCTTTATTTATTAATAAATACATAATTAATTTAAGAAGCGAATACAAATTGCAAGATGGATACATAAAGTACAAATTATTTTTAATTAGAAAGAACTAGGGAATGCTCTATTTTTTGGTTCCTATAAAAGGCACGCAAGACCTTGAATATGGAATTAAAGTCATTTAGATACATTTTGAATTCTAGGATTTGAAAGACTCACACCTATAGATTTGAAAGCAGCTCTAAGCTCCTCATACTTGTGCTTAGTAAGTGATTTGAAAAATTGTTATGAGCCAACTACTCTTCATACTTGTGATGTTGCGAACAAACTTCTTCTTCCTTTTTTTCTCTTGGAAAATGATATTTAACTTTGATGTGTTTGATTTTCCATGAAACACAAGATTCTTAGTAATTGTTACAACTAATTGGATGTCACAAAATTTAATTGTAGGCTCATTTCACTTTGGGTCAAGGTCATAAAGCACCTTCTTAAGCTAGATGGCATAATTCATTACACTTGTTACAGTTACATACCTTATCCATGTTGTCGATTGTGTCACTATTTTTTATTTCTTTGAATTTCAGCTTATTGTACCTAATTTAATATTAAAGCATGACCAGAAGTAATCTTAACTAACACAAAATAAGATAGCTGATACCCCATAATAAAAGCAATTAAACTCATTTGATAATTAACGAGTTTTATCTTAATGATTATTTTTGTTATTCTTTCACATTGAAGACTCACTTTTAATTCTTGCTTTATAAAAATTTACTATGTTAATATTATATACTTGTAAAAAAAATTAAAATATTTTATTTTTTTTAGAATCAATATACATATAAGTACGTAACTAAAGAAAATTACATTAATTTTATTTTTTTAAATAATCTTAATTACATTAATTGTTATTTTTTGTTTGTACTTTATTGCGCCAAACTATTAAACTATTTAGCTCCAGTTATTCTAAAATATTTATTTATATACTCAATAATACATGATAGTATATATTATTTTATCTATATCTTAGCTAAACAATTCCATATATATACAAATGAAACGATATTAATCAATCTATTGACATTATGGCATTCATCAACATAGAAAATATGTGTGTATGTATGCATATATACATAATATTTGTAAATAATTTTTTAGTTAATTCCTAACTATAATCATCAACCTTATGAAACAAAGTAAATTAATCATTGGCCAGAAGCCTCAAAGTCATGAGAAAACTAGTGTAAAAACTTACAAAACTTTAAATTATTGAAAGATAATTGACTCTCTTCCCATTAATCATTAGGATAAGATAATTGATTCTTACTTGTTAGCCAATGGCAATTGAAACTAGCATGAAATGAATTTTAGAATTTTCTCCATGCAATCATGTGCATAGGGATCTTCAGGACAATGACTTCAAAGATGATTTATAAATTTTTAAAATCCTGACTATCGAATTAATATTAATAGAAATGAAAATACTATTTGGAAGATTTTGACTCTTTAGAGAACTCATCATTTTATGTGGTTAATGGGCATGACGAATAGAAACAAGCACACACGATGACACAGGACTAATGTATAAGAATGGAAGTATTATCCACACCCTTTGAGGTAGTCATTTCTCAAGACATTTATTGAAAGAGCTCATTGATACTAAATTTACCAACAATTATCCATTGGTAAAAGCCTTCATCAAAATTTTCTCCTACTTGTTTACTTCACAAAATTCTAAAGATAATATTCATACTATTAAATTAAAAATATCATTATTTTAAATTCCTTCAAAATGTTATCATTATGTTTATAGTTATATTATTAATTAAATTATTTTTTGAACGATATTTTTTATCAAATAATGAATATAATTATTGGTAATTATGAAAATAAACATGCGAAGAAGACAAATCACATACATGTTATGCTTATAACTAACAAATTTAATTAACTTCTCTTTAATGCTAATCATAAGACAATATTTAAATGTGTGAACAACATAATGACCCTAGCGCTTAGTACATTGTGTTTAAGATATTCAGCAAGCAACACATTTTCAATGGAGGTTCAGTAATATTTATTTTATTGATTCCAATGATCTGGCCGTTGGTGTTATCTCCAAAAGTTACATTCGTCCTCCTTTCTTGGGTGTAAGCTCCTTTAATGAATCTTTATTGTCAATCATGTGCCTTGAACATCCGCTATTAAGTGTATTTGTCCTATTTATTTCAATACCAAAACTCTTTTAGGTTCGTGAATATTAAAAATAAATGTTCTTTCTAGAACCCAAATCTTTTTTACACTATTATAGTTATTTTTACGAATGGAGCATTAGTATGAAATATATTTATTTTTTTTCATAAAAATTACAAACAATATTAAGTTAATAGATTTCAAGAAGAAGTCTTTAAGAAACTTTGGTTTCTTGGAGGAATTATATCCAAGTTTTGCCTTATCACAAACACTTATTTGATTTGCTTAGATTTTTAATTTTTCCTTTACCTGTACAAACTTGGAAGTATACTGCTTAAATCTTTTACTTTCTCTTTCATAACAAGATTTTCATCCAACAAATCTATATTTTTAATTTATCTATATTTTTTTTTATCCATTATTTTCTTTTTTGAAGATTTCTACTTCAATGGAAAGAGATGACACATGTTTCTTGAATTTACATATAATTTTATTAATTTATTATAAAATTCTTTACAGACATCTTTCTAAATCATTACAAAAATAATTCAGATGAGAGTACATCTCATTTTTGTGTACACATGTTTGTATCTGTATGCTCTAAAATAAATGTAAATAAGGCAACAAGAAAAAAAAAAGTCTTTCATTGATAATATAACTAGTGAACATGGTTGGGAAATATTTAAATGTAAATATATTTAACACCTACACAAACCTAATAATTTAACATGCCTATAATATGCATCTCTTGGTATAGGCTTTGTAAATAGATATGCTATCATATCGTGCATAGATATGTACTTCATGTTCACTTTTTTTCATGCAACCTATCTTTAAGAAAATTGTATTTATATCTATACGTTTTGTTTTTCCATGAAGTTTAGGATCTTTGGTATATGCTATTACTATTTGATTATCATAATTCATAATTTCTGGTTTACTAGAAGTATCATTGACTCTCAAATGGTCCATAAACCTTTTTAACCAAACAGCTTCTTGCACTACTGCTAAAAAAGCTACAAACTCAGCTTATGTTGTGGAAATGGCTATACATGATTGTTTTTACTACTCCATGATATGACACCACCATTTAGTTAGAAAACATATCAAGAGGTAGATTTTTTTTCATCTAAATCTCCTCTCCAATCAACATCTGTATAACCCTTCAAGTGTAAATCAACCCCTTGATAACACAATGAGTAATCAGTTGTGCCTTTGTCAAACCCTTTACCAGGATTGGATTAATATCTACTTACTATTCCAACTGCATGGCATATGTCAGGCCTTGTGCACATCATAGCATATATAAGGTTTTCAACTGCACTTGAATAAGAAACTTTGCTCATTTGTTCTTTTTCTTGTGGTGTTTTAGGACACAACCTTTAGTTTAAGCTTTATTTTTTGCGATAGGGGTATTAATGAGTTTATAATATTGTATATGAAATCGTTCAAGAATCTTTTTAATATACGACTCTTATGAAAGAGATAACAAATTCTTTGAACGATTCATTAAAATCTTAACTCCAATGATATATGCAGCCTAATATATATCTTTTATCTCAAAATGAGATGACAGCCAATCTTTAATTTCTTTTACATATCCCTTATCATTTCTAATTATAAGTATGTCATCTATATATAATAATAAGATAACAAATTTATCTTTAGATTTTTTAATATATACACAATGGTCTTCTTCAATGATATTAAAGTTATACGATATTATCACATTATGAAATCGAATATACCATTGTCTTAAAGATTTCTTAAGACCATCTATTGACTTTAAAAGTTGACACACTTTATGTTTTTGGTTGTTTTCAATGAAACCTACTGATTGTTCTATGTAGATATCTTCTTCTAATTCTCCATTGAGAAAAGTAGTCTTTATATCCATTTGATGTAATTCAAGATCCATGCATGCTACTATAGATCGAATTAGTCGGATTGAGGTTAATCTAACAACAAGTGAAAAAGTTTCTTCGTAATCTATTCCTTCCTGTTATGTATACCCCTTCGCGACTAGGCAAGCTTTGTATTTTGTAATACTACCATTAGCTTTTTGCTTAATTTTGATAACCCATTTGTTCCCAATGGCTTTGTGTCCTTTAGGTAAATCGACTAACTCCCAAACTTAGTTAGACTTCATGGACTCCATTTCCTCTTCCATTGCTTTCATCCATTTTTCTTTTGCAAGGCATTTGAGAGCCTCTAAGTTACTTTTAGAGTAACTGAGAATATTCCCCCTTCAATCTTAAAATAGCAACAAGGAACACTTTTCCCATTTGTTCGACAAAATTGAGATTCTTCTAAGTTATTCCCACTAGGATCAACTCCCATACTTAGACCCACCATTGGTTGTGATTAGGTTTCAATTGAAACAAATTCATTAAATATCATATTATTCCCACTCGAATATAGTGGGTCCATTTATATGTGGGGTGGAAATAGTTTGATCTTGAGTTTCATATAAAGATGAGTCTTAACCTATCTCATCATTTTTAAGAAAATCATTATCGAAGAATGTGTCATCTCGTGATTCAAATTCAGTTATATGACCATTTGCTTGTGTGCCTATGAATACATATCCTTTTGATTGTTCGGGATATCTTATAAAGATATTATTCTTCACTTTTGGACCTAATTTTTCATATTTGTGGGAAGATTCATGGACATAGGCAGTACAACCCCAAGGTATTAAAAAACTTAAATTTGGTTTTATGTTATTCCATAACTCATATGGTGTGGTGGCACCTGATTTTGAGGATACATGGTTAAAGATATATATGGCAGATAATAATATATCACCCCAGAGGTAATTGGAAAATTACCTTGTGCCATCATAGATCTGACTATCTCAAGTAAGGTTCTAATTCTTTCTTTTTGTAACACCATTTTATTGTGGTATTGCTGGAATAGTTAACTGATGTTCTATTCTCATTTCATCACAAAATTTTCTAAACTAATCGTATAAATATTCTCATCCTCTATTTATTCTTAAAGCTTTTATTTTTTTTATCTAATTGATTCTCAACTAAATTATTATATTTTTTAAAGCAATTAAAAGCTTTAGATTTGTGAGATATCAAATAAACATAACCAAATCAAACATAATCATCTATAAATATGATAAAATAAATAGCACCATGCGTCGCTCTTGCATTCATTGGACCACATATGTTAGAATGAATTAGTTATAATGGAGTATTTGCACTTACGAATTTTCTAAATGATTTTCTTATTGTTTTTCCAGCTAGGCAATGCTCACAAGTAGACAATTCTACCTTTCTATATTTCTTAACAAGCTCTTTTTGGCTAATCTATTCGTTCGTTATTGACTAATGTGGCTAAGTCTAACATGTCAAACATTCACATCAATTCCAACACAATTAGAAGATGTAAATAAAGAAAAATTGATATTATAAGAACTATAGTCAACATCCAAAATAATAAGATAGTTTTTTATTTTATTGTTATGGTTATTGCGATGTGCAGTGCTTTTGTCTCCTGTGATATTTTAATTCTCTTTTATTTAATGGTTTATTTCTTTACTAATCTCTAAGCATGAATTTTATCTTTTAGTATTTTTGAAGTATGGGTTTACATGAAAAAAATATGTATGTGTAAACAAATATCATGGAATAGGAGGGCTTATCGGGTGTCATGAAAAAGAGTGTACAAACTTTGTATATATAGTAAACTCTACCGTAAACGTTACCTTCAACAGTACGGGGCTAGAAAATCCCATACCAGATGGGGTTAGGAGTTTATAGATTTTGCTCATACCGGACGAGGTATTGAGATATATTTTAATTGTGATGCCGATTACTGGACGGCGTATGGGGACAACCAATTTAATTACAAAGAAAGTGTATGTATCTATTTATAGCGGAGATCCCTATGGACCCCCAGTAACACCAGTAAGGAAAAGTAAAATGATAGAATACCAATAGACATGGTAAGGAATCCGATTTTGGGCAAATAGTGAAGAGTCAAATGTTATATGTCTATTGAAATGTATACTATTAGATTGTTATTCTGATTTTATCTTAATGTATATTGGTTGAGAAGTTTTAGGTTAGGAAAGAAAATACTAACATTTTCAGTGAAACGAGTAATGAATGCACTAATATTTGGGTTTTATTAAAAGTATATTCCATTGATCGTTTTATATTTTTTACAAACTTTTGATTTTCTGTGTCTGTGGTAAGACGTTGATATTCTTACTGAGATAATGTAGCTCACATCTTTCTTATTAACCATTTCATATCAGAACAACCAAGACTCAGATCCTGAACAGTAAGAGACCAGCTAAACAATTACCTATTCCATTTCGTCAATTTTGATTATAGGTTAATTATATTTATTGTTAATGTTTTTTCTCATTTTAAGTTTCACGCATTCTCATACCCCTATTTGGGCGTTTTAAGTAAACGTATAAGGAATGTAGCCTTTAGATTTTAATTCTTTCGCTAAATGAAAATTTTCAGTATTATTTATATTATTATTACCGGGTTAAACGCTCGAAATTCCTGATAGGGGTTTGGGATTTTTATAGTTAATATAAGAGTCACGTTCCTCAGAACCATTCATTACACATAGGGTTAGAATAAAGTTAATGCAACATGAATCTCAACTATTATTATGAAATGTAGTTAAGGAAACATGAGGATAGGAAGGCCTCCGTTAAATAGAGTAACCCATGAGAGATCACTTTGGGAAGACGTTGATCGACTTTTCGAGATGCTTAAGAGACTAATTTCTGGCCAGCAGACCAAGGAGGAGAGAAGGGAGTTACTTGATCCCCCTCCACCCCTACCATAATATGAGCCACCTCCACACCGAGAGGATCTAGTACCCCCTCAATGCAACCAAGTTCCTCCATAGTACCATCTGACACTACTGTAGTATAATCTAATGCCTCCACTGTATAATCCAGTGCTGCCACAGGGCCACTCAGTTCCTCCCCAACATAATTTAGTTCCCCTTCAACAGGACACAGCTCTACCTACAATGGACCCGGGTTACATCAAGAGGTACAAGAGACTTAATCCATCTATTTTTGTAAGGGCATCCACTTTTGAGGAAGCTGAATACTGGTTAGTAGAGATAGAGAAGCCATTCGCGACACTTGGGGTGATTCTTGAATAGAAAGTTGTCCTTGCCACATATATGCTTGTAGGTGAGGCAAAGCATTGGTGGCAACTCAAGCAGGCTACTCTATCCACTCCAATCACCTGGAAACAATTTTTGGCAGCCTTCAATGCTGAGTACCTTCCGAAATATTTCCGACATCTAAAAGAAATAAAGTTTGCATAACTAATCCAAGGGAACTTGTCAGTATTAAAGTATGCTCGAAAATTCCTAGAGTTAGGTCGGTATTCCCCTGAGAGCATAATAGATGAAGGCAGGAAGGCAAGAAGGTTTGAATGGGGTCTTCGTCATGAGATCAGACAATAGCCATTTGTGTTTGAGCTTAGCACTTATTCGGTAGTCTTGGCCAAGACATAGCTGATTGAGAGGAACATTTGTATTCTTCCCTCAGCAATGGACAACTCCAGGCCCCAGGTCTCGTATCACAGACCAGCACCTATTGCACTGAATCAGCAGAATAAGAGACCAAGGCCTACACCTCAGGCTCCTCCCCAGGCCTAGATAGCAGGACGCAGTAAGATTTGTCAGCACTGTGGCAAGGATAATGGAGACTGACCTTGTTATCGCCTCAACAACACTTGTCACATATGCGGGAGTACCCAATACTACGCAAGGGAATGCCTGAGGAATCAGAATCAGACCAAACTCGCAGTCTAGGATAGAGTCTACACGCTCTCCCAGTATGATACCGAAGCCAACCTAGATGAGATTCTATGTACGTATACTATTTGCAAACATCTTGCACATGTTTTGATTGACACTAGTGATTCGCATTCTCTTATTTTACAAGCTTTTACTCAATATTTAGATGTACGATCTAAATGTCTTGATTTTGTATTGATGGTGTCTACACCTAGGAACGGAACATTACTGAGAATGTTATATACAAATTATGTATTAAAGAAATAGTAGGTAGGGAACTGAGTATAGATCTTATAGCACTAGATACAGGAGATTTTGATATAATTCTTGGGATGAACTAGTTAGTGGTGTATCATACTACTGTTAATTGTTATCACAAGAGGCTTATATTCAACATCCCTAATGAAAAATCTTTCATTAATTAATAAAATTTTAGATATTATTAACACATTGCAGTAATATATTGAATTTAATCAAATGTTATTAATTTAACCATTCTTTCTCACGATCGACAAACCCAATAAAGAAATTTACATTCAAGATATCCCTATTATTCGAAACTTTCTGGACGTATTTCATAATAAACTATCAAGATTGTCAATAGATCGAGAAGTAGAATTTGCCATTGATATTCAGTCTGGCACCCGACCCATCTCAGTTGCCCTATACCGAATGAGTCATGTCGAAATAAAAGAACTAAAAAAATAGATTAAAGAGTTACAAGATAATAGTTTTATCAGACACAACATATCCTTTTGGGGTGCCAGAGTAACGTTTTCAAGAAAGAGTGATGGGACTTTGAGATTATGCATAGACTATAGGACATTGAACAAAGTTACAATTAAGAACAAGTACCCACATCCCCAGGATGACTTTTTCGATCAATTACAGGGTACTCAGATTTTCTCCAAGATCGACCTGCGTTCAGGATACTATCAGATGAAGATCAAGGCAGAAGAGATCCTTAAGACGATCTTCAAGACCCGGTATAGATATTATGAGTTCCTTATTATGCTGTTCGGATTAACTAACGTGCCTGCAATCTTTATGGATTTGATGAATAGGTTCTTCAGGCCATTCTTGGATTAATTTATCACAGTTTTTATTGATGATATCCTGGTTTACTCTAAGAACATGGAAGAACATGCTCAGCATTTGACTCAAGTCTTACAGGTTCTTCGAGAGAAGAAGCCTTATGGAAAGTTGAGTAACTGTAGATTTTACCTTGAGCAAACTTTCTTCCTATGACACATAGTGTCAAAAGATAGAGTGTCAGTAAATCTCAATAAAATGAGGCAGTGACGAGTTGGAAGCAATTGATCATGGTCAAAGAAATTAGGAGTTTCTTGGGCATGACAGGGTATTACCGCAAGTTTGTACAAGGGTTCTCAAGTATAGTAGCCCCCCTGACATGACTCACGAAGAAAAATATCAAGTTTGAGTAGAATGAAGAATGTGAAAGAAGCTTTACAGAACTCAACCAACAGTTGACTACCGCACCAGTGTTGGCTCTGCCAAATGGAACAGATAGATATACGGTATACAGTGACGCATCCTACCAAGGTTTGGGTTGTCTTTTGATGCAGCACGGGAGGGTCATAACTTATGAGTCCAAACAGTTGAAAACTCATGAAAAGAATTACCTTACTCACGATTTGGAGCTTGTCGCAACTATCCATGCCTTAAAGATCTGGCGTCATTATATGGGAAGAAGTTTGAAATCTATACATATCATAAGAGTCTAAAATATATATTCACCTAGAAAGAACTCAACATGCATAAGAGGCATTGGATAGAACTCCTTAAAGATTATGATTGTAAGATCATGTACCAGCCAGACAAGGGTAATATGGTAGTCAATGCCCTTAACAAGAAGAATGCAAGTATGTTAGCTCATATAATGGTCTCCGAGTATAGGTTGATAAAGGCCACACAGCGAATACAACTCAAAAACTTAAAATAAGCCATATGCCTAGCTCATTTAGCAGTTTAACCTGAGTTAATCTAGAGGATAAAAGAGGCTCAACTGACAAATTCCACTCTAGCAACCCTAAGAAATGATACAAAACAGGGTTTAAATCTAAAGTTTTTAGTTTCTGCAGATGGGTTACTTAAGTTTTAAGATAGGTTGTGTTTTTCTAGTGATAGCGATTTGAAGAGAAACATCATGACAGAGACTCATAGTTCAAAGTTCACCATGCACCCGGGAAGTACTAAGATGTACCAAAGCATACAATCCCAATTCTGGTAGAGCGGGATGAAAAGGAATATTACTGATTTCATATTTAAATGCCTCACATGCCAATAGGTTAAGACAGAGCATCAACGCTCAAGCAAACTACTTAAGCTGCTACCAATCTCGAAATGAAAATGGGAACATATTACCATAAACTTTGTAACAAGATTGCCTAAGACACGTTCGGGTCACGATGCGATCTAGGTAATTGTCGATCAACTCACTAAATCCTCCCACTTCTTAGTTATCAGAATAACAAACCCCTAAGATATGGTAGATAGGATTTATATTCGAGTGATAGTCAGGCTGTATAGAGTTCCAGTGATAGTGGTATCAAACAGGGACTCTAAGTTTACCTCTAGGTTCTGGACTAGTCTTCAAAAAGTGATGGGGACGAAATTTCTCTTAGTATAATATTCCACCTTCAGATAGATGGACAATCAGAATAAACTATTTACACACTAGAGGATATGCTCAGGACTTGTGCTCTAGATTTCGAAGGACACTGAGATGATCACCTATACTTGGTGGAGTTCGCCAACAATAATAGTTATCATGCAAGTATTGGTATGACTCCGTATAAAACATTGTATGGTCGACCTTATAGGTCACCAATCTATTGGAAAGAAATAGATGACAGAAAATTGATTAGCCCAGATCTTATAGATGAGACTACATTAAAGATTGCCAAAATTAGAAAAAATATTCAAATAGTGCTTAATAGACACAAGAGTTATGCAGACACCCAGAGGGGAGATTTGTAATTTAAGACAAACAATTGGGTTTTTCTTGAAATACCCCCCTTAAGGGCATCAGTAGGTTTAGAAAGAGGGAAAAATTGAATTCTCGATTCATTGGACCATTTAAAATTTTGGACAGAATTGGAGTATCCGTTTACAGACTAACACTGCCTCCATAACTATCAAGAATCCACAATATCTTTCATGTGTCAATGTTGCACAAGTATAACCCTAACTTTTTACATGTTTTGTCTTATAAACTACTTCCACTTCAAAATTATTTATCTTATAAGAAGGTACCTGTCAGCATTGTAGACCGAAAGAGTAGGGTGCTCGCAATAGAGAAATTTTTTTTATCAAGGTTCTATGACAAAATCACTTGCAAGACGAGATCACCTGGGAGTTGGAATCAAACTATAGGCTAAGTATTCTCAATTCTTTGGCTAGGGGGCAACAATTTAAGGGACCAAATTTTCTTTAAGAATGGAGAATTTTAACATCTCGAATCCAAAAATTAGACTCGAAATAAAAATTTTAAAATTTTCTAAATAATAATAATATATAAATTTTTAATTTTAATTATTATTATTTTTTTTTTTTGGAATATATACATTTTGCGTGTCTTTGAAAAAGAATTTCAGAAACTAGGGCCAAATTGTAAATAAAGGAGGTATGTTTGAAAGAGAAATTTAAAAACGGGGTTGAATCGCAAAAGAAAAAAATAGGTAACGTGGATGCCTAGTCAGCAGCGCAGCAAATCGCCGCATGCAGCGTGGTGGACATGCTGACACGAACTCCACACAGGAAGCCACGCTGGCAATCCGCGTGTCAAGCCGATCAAATGGCTTGCCTACGTGCGCGAACGGTCCAAATTGATTCTCCAAATAGGCTCAATCAAATGGTTCATGTGTCTTCAATCGGACGGTCCGGATACGTTTTCCAAATAAGTGTGATCAGACGGACTCTATTGCACCAGATGGACCTACACAAACGACCCTAATTGAAGAATGAGAGGTATTTAAACCTCTCTTAATCAACTCCCCAAAACCCTAGCCAACACCTTGACTGGAGAAGAAGAAAAGGGGCGGCTAAAGAAGAGTTCAGCCACCAAAGAGACATCGGTGCCACCATGTCGGAATCCTAAAATACATCGGTGAGCTCAGATTTCCTTCCCCTTCTTCCTGTTTCTTTGTCCTTAGCTGTTTAACACGTTTTCAATGTAGGGTGACCAAGAAAAGCTGTAAATTGCGAGGGAGGGACAATAGAGTTCTACTGAGCCACTGCATCGGAGAACCAAAACTGCCAGTAAGACCACGTTTTTCCCCTCCCTTCTTCGAAAAATACCTCCTAACCACGATTTAAACAAATTTTCACCAAGAACTGGCCAAAATCAGTTTGGTTGAGAGGTAGAGGCGCTGAAGAAAGAGAACTAGGTGGCGAAGCACGACGCTGCTGCCGTGCTAGAATCCCAACCCGACCCTCGGTGAGACTTTTTTACCTTTTTTGCAAATTCCTTGCGTATGTTTACGCCATTTTGATGTACGTTTTTAATCTTGCAAGGAGAACTCAAAAAATTTAAGAACCAAAAACCGTCAAGAACCGTAGTGAAAAAGGCGGTGTCTTAGACACTGACTCTGTATAAGAATCTCTCACCATTTTCTCCTGTTACGGTTAAATTAAAGCTAAATTAATAATAAACAGAAAATTATAAACAATTTGGCGATTCCTTGATTAATTAAATATAGGTTGCCAATGGAGCCAGTAATCGATCAGTTCGTCTCTAGTTTATTACGTTGCCTATGTACCATTTTACCCCTATTTTTATTTTATTTTAATTGCTTATTTATAATTCACTTTACTTGGTTTTATTTGTACTTCATTTTCACTTTTTGCTTGTTAAAATCCCAACTTAAGATAATGTTTCATTTTATTGTTATGGTTATTGTGACGTGTGGTGCTTTTATCCTCTTGTGATATTTTAATTCCCTTTTATTTAATGGTTTATTTCTTTACTAATCTCTAAGTATGAATTTCATCTTCTGGTATTTTTGAAGTATGGGTTTGCATAAAAAAAATATGTATGTGTAAATAAATGTCGTAGAATAAAAGGCCTTACCGGATGTTATGGGAAAGAGTGTATAGACTTGGTACATAGGGTGAACCCTATTGTGGATGTTACCCTCAACCGTTTCCATACCGAATAGGGTTGAGAGTTTATAGATTTTGCTCATACTGGACAGGGTATTAAGACGGTTTTTAGTTGTGGTGCCCATTACCGGACAGAGTATAGGGACGGCTAATTTAATTATAAAGAAAGTATATGTATCTACGTGTAACAAGGATCTCTATTAACACTCAATAGCACAAGTAGGGAAAAGTAAAATGATAGAAAACTCATAGACATGGTAAGGAATCCGACTTTGGGTAAACAGTGAAGAGTCAATTGTTATATATCTATTAAAATGTATACTATTATATTGTTATTCTGATTTTATCTTAATGTATGACGTTTGAGAAGTTACAGGTTACGGAAACAAATACTAATGTTTTCAGTTAAACGAGTAGTGAATGCACTAGTATTTGGATTTTATTAAAAATATGCTCCATTGGTCGTTTTATGTTTGCTACAACCCTTTGATTTTTCTGTATCAGTAGTAAGGTATTGATATTCTTACTGAGTTAGTGTAGTTCACCCATTTTTTATTAACCATTTCATATCAGGACGACCAAGACCCGGATTCTAAACAGGAGGAGACCAGCTAAATAATTACCTCTTCTGCTTCGTCAATTTCGATTAGAGGTTAATCATATTTATTGGTAATGTTTTTTCTCGTTTTAAGTTCCAAAGCATTCTCATAGCCCCTATTTGGGCGTTTTAAGTAAATGTGCAAGGAATGTAACCTTTAAACTTTAATTCTTCTGCTAAATGAAAAATTTCAATATTATTTATATTACTATTACTAAGCTAACACTCAAAATTCCTTATTGGGTTTGGGCTTTTACATAGATTTCTTAAAATATATGTCATTGCACAGTCTAAAAACATGAGAGTTGAGGAGACGTATGTGACAGAAAATGGAGGTTTGTCTTGGACAGTGAACTTCTCTAAAAATCTAAATGATTTGGAGGTTTTTTATTATGAAAAGGTTTAGAGGTTGGTCTAACAATGTCAAATTAGTGGTGAAGTAGACCAGATTCGTTGGAAACCATCCAAAAAAGGTGAATTCACAATTGTTTCGCTTTATCAGCAGTCGGTGGGGACTCGGCAAGATAACATACCCCTTATTCCTTCAAGACAAATTTGGAATTTCGGGGGTTCGCCTAGAATTGCTTTTTTTGCATGGGAGGCTTATAAAGGAAGTATATTGACACTTGATAAGCTGAAGACTAGATGTGAAATTGTGGTTAATGGGTGTTTTATATGCAAGAAGGCTGAGGAATCCTGCTGCCACTTACTTCTTCATTGCAAGGTGGTCCACAATTTATGGTGCCAGATTTATAAACTGATTAGGATCAATTGAGTCATCTCTGGTTCGATTTTTGATGAGATATGGGCTTGGAGTGGGATCGACCTGGAGAAGAATATTGTTAAAATTATCCTTTTAACCTTTTTTGGGTCATTTGGAAATAAAGTAATAAGAGAGTGTTTGATGGTATTGGGAGGGATATTAATAGACTAAGAGAGTTATAGTTTAATTATTTTGGTAACACTGTGTTGGGTCATGACATCATTAAAGACGAAGATTTTAGGGATGTTATTAATACCCTACAATTTTGTAAATTTGTAGATGGGTGGTACCTCATTGGTACCTTGTTTATAAATATTTATACTTTTTATCTAAAAAAAAAGAATGTAGAGTTTGAAAGGACTATGTGTGGAAAGAAATCTATATTAACTTTTTAATTTAAAGTGAAAAACTGAAGATAATGAATTTTTAGTTAATCTAAACAAGGTAAGAGGCCGAGAGTTAGTGAGATTCGAGAAGAAATAGGCTCTGATATTAATAATTTCTTTGATGTCTTACATTTATGGAGAATGGCCTATTTACAGACTGCAAATAATAAGGACGAGTGGTGATAGTGGCAGAAATTGCTCAGCCATTATGAAGGCAGCAGCTAAAACGGGATAATGGTAACAATTAGGGTTGAAACCCTAACCCCTAATTAATAAATGCGAAAAGACTATTTTATTCTTCTTTTTCTTTTTATCCTTAAGTGGTATTCTGACACTCATCTACAAATGGATCATGATATTTGAAATAAAAATTATGATAGTTGAAAATATAGCCCCATCTACAAAGACTGTATTTTAAATAAATCAAGAATTTTTATATAATTTTGTTGATAATCAAGACTGGCACAGACAGCTTCAACACAAGCTAAGGACGAGAATGTTTTCACAGAATTTCTAGCTAAATTGGTGAATGCTGTAACCTTGAAGACTACTAGATTTCAATCTATCCCTATTCGGCCTGATGAACTTTTGTATGTAGACAATCATATCACTTGATACAGATAGGTGCAGGCGTAATCGTCTCTTCTTTTTATTACAAAAAAAAAAAGGAAGAGAGCATAGCAGCGATCACTACGATCATGCCTTATAAGACTGGTTTAGGCCAGTGGGTCAAGGCTTTTGCCTTTGAACAACTTTTTCTAGCATTATGGCTTAATCTAATTCTCATTCAAATTCTATCATATTTTTCATATTTAAGAGTGACTTTGTCATTTCCTACTTAGGCAAAAAATACCTTTGGTCTTGATTAATGTTTCAAAATAATAGTCAAATCTGTCAGGAATCTTTAAAAAATTACAGATATATTCAGATCTTGGTTTGCTAACTCTCTATTAGCATCATCCCTGTTGTTATTAGAGGATAAATTTTCAAAGACAGAACAAGAAGGATAGAATAACAAAGGAACCAAAGAAGAGAATACAAAGGTTGAATAAATTAGAAGACATAGTTAACTATACCTTAATGTGACTGTCTCACTTGTTAGACTTTCTATTAGAGATCTAAGTAAAGGAATATTCATTTGGTCATTGTAGTAAAAAAATACTTGTACCCAAGAATAATTTGATGAACTAAATTGCCACTGAAAAGCATAAATCAACTAGAGAAAGTTCTCAAGATAAATAAAAGACAGAAAACTGTTGAGTGTACTTTCCTGTAATTGATAAGAGTGGTTGAGCTGTAATCACTTTGTCTTCATCCAACATCTGAACAATCACGAACATAGAATATGTATGAATGTTCTCACAGTTGGATCCATCACTATTCTAAATAATGGAGGCAGTTATTGATTCCGTTTTTTTTTTCCTAAAAAGAAGGAGAAATAACGAGCATTAGTTTGATTATATCTCTTTGTGAGATATTCTATTTCACTAATAATCATTGCTTGGAGAGCAAGCTCTAGGAGATTCAAGAATTCTTTAAAAATGATCTTATTTTAAAATATAAAAGGTTAACCAAATAAAACCAAACCCTTTGAAAGTTAGTTTTCTAAAGGTTGACCTCCTACTTAAAGGAATGACTCCAACCCAACTCAACCACCATCTTTGTTGTGGTAAGCATGACTCAGTAAGCATTGTTTCAAAGATATGCAACTCATCCGAAAGTAGAAATTATACCCACACTCAAAAAACTAACTAATGTCTTAAACAATTGTAGGGAAAATGTTTATTTAGCTTACTTGGGCAACATCATCTGCTCCCACAATTGCAAATGGTATTATCATGGTGCCAAATTTAGCTGCAATCCTTACAAACTCAAGATTCTTAGGCCAAAATAACATGTATTCTTCATCTGTAATGTATGAAATTCATGATTGCTGAATAAATAGGATGTACTCTGGTCTTCAAGGCTTAGACCTTGTTTAGTGAGAATCTTGTAACAAAAAGAAGGCAACTCGTTTTCAGTAGAAACATTCGTTACAGAGATCTTTTTTCAATGAAGCCACCATATTATCTGTTGTGAAAGCAATTACTCTGATCACGGCTTCAATTCAGAAAGGAAACAGCAATGAACTGTTTTTAGTCATTGCATTTACAAGGTAATATAGTTTATAAGATTTTGGTTGGTTCTCAGGTACTTCAAGATGGGTATGGAGGTGGTTTCTACATAAATGTTTTATGTTGTAATTCTACATATTAATCTTAATCTTGTAATCAGTAAAGAAATAACTAGAAATGAAATACAAATTAAACACGTCGGACAGTAGGCATATACCTTCCTATGCATGGCCTCACTAATATCTCCTAAATAGAGCAGGACATGCGAATTGGATGACAGAAGTTCGTAGAGGTTACATGCTAATACAGGAACTCCACCTTGTGGTTCTCCGTGAATCCAATCATGATACATCAAGTAACAGTCCGTCTTTCAGTCTTGTAAACATAAAGGGATGTCCCGTTCCTCTCAGAATAATCTTTCTTTCAGCATAAAACCGATCAGGCAAGGAAACCAAGTCATATCCCAACATATGATTTCCAACAATTAGGATGGATCCTTCTGAAGGAATTCCATTAAGACCCTTCATAATCTTCCCATCTTCTGAAGTCGAGAACGTCATTGAGCTGGTAAAAATTTCAAGCAACCTGGGAAAATATTTGAGATTAGATATTTAAAACAAATCGAGTCTGCAATTGTATTTTATATGGATCTGATGGCAAAGAATCTTATGGAAAAGAGTCTAGAATCCAATGGTCAGACCAGTGCGACAGCTCTGTCGTTCCTCTCTCGCAGTCGGGGGTTCTCTTTGGTCGTCCTGCACTAGAAAAAAGTCTAGAATCCAATGGTCAGAAAATGGAAGAAAACGAGGAGGGGATTTGGGCTCACTGGAGGGATTTTATCGTGGGTGCGGTGGCCCAGCCGGGCTCTGCTCTCGGTTTTTGGCTCTTCTTTCAGTTTTTCGGCGCTGATATGGGTTTTAAGGAGGCTTAAAATTAAATTACGAATCGAATGGGGGAAAAAAAAATCACCTTGCAATGGCTGACTTTTTTTTTTACTGCCCTTCTTCTTCTTCTTCGACGGGATTGGTTGCGGCTACGGTTAGGATTTCTGTAGAAGAGGAGTTTAAATACTCCTCTTCATTAAATTTGGGTCGTTTGTTCGAGGAGATGTGATTTATTCCCAGTTGTTGGATCAATCCTATATGGGGAATAAATCTGGACCACACGATCAAATGCAATCAGGGTGTTCGATCGCTCCTGAAGAGAAGTAGATCTGGACTGTCCGTGTGTGCAGGAGTAGAACTGGGCCGTCGGATCCGTTGGCACGCGGATCACCTGCGTGGATTCCCACATGGACACGTGTTTGCGTGTCTGCCACGCAGCGCATGACAATCAACCACGTTTCTGACGTAGTGATCCACGTGGCCACTTTTATGTTTTTTTCACTTTTGCCCTAGTTTCCTAGATTTTTTTTCAAATTAGTCTTTTTTTATTTTTAGTTTGGCCACGACTTTTGAAAATTGTTTTCAAATACACTCAAAACATATATTTCTTCAAAATTTCTATGAGAAATTAAAAATTAAATTTTCTAAAATTATTTATTATTATAATTTGTTTATCCCTAGCCTAAATCCCAGGTTCGAGTGTTACAACTCTTTCCCCTTTTAAGAAAATTTGGTCCCCCAAATTTGTCGCTCTCCCACTAGTTAAACAATTGAGGGTACTGGATCTTGCAAGTGGTTCTGCCCTAAGACCTTGATGAAGGAAATTTTTCTGTTGCAAAGCACTATGCTCTTCTAGTCTAAAATACCAACCGGTACCTCTTCATATGATAAATCCTCCTAAAGTGGGAGTGACTCTAAGATAAGACATATGAGGGGTCCGGGTTGTACTTACATAACACTGACACGTGGAATACATTATGAGTTATGAATAGTTTTGGAGGTAATGTTAGCATATAGACAAATGTCTCAATCATGTCCAAAATCTCAAACGGTCCCATGAACCAGGGGTTCAACTTCCATCTCTTCCCAAACCTAATAATACCCTTAAAGGGAGTGACTTTAAGGAAAACTCAATCGCCCTTCTCAAATTCTAAATCTCTCATTCGGGTGTCCGTATAACTTTTTCGTCTACTCTGGGTTGTCTAGATGTTCTTCCTAATTTTAGCTATCTTCGCTGTGGTCTCATCTATAAGATTTAGAACAATCAATTTCCTATCACCCACCTCTTCCCAACAGATCGGTGACCTACAAGGTTGGCTATACAATATCTCATATGGAGTCATGTCAATACTTGCTTGATAACTGTTATTATAGGTGAACTCTATCAGGAGTAAGTGGTCATTCTAATGTCCTCCGAAATCTAGAACGCAGGCCCTGAGCATATCCTCAAATGTGCGAATGGTTCGTTCTTATTGTCCATCTGTCTAAGAGTGGAATGTTGTGCTAAGAGATAGTTTTATCCCCATTGTTTGCTGAAAACTTGTTCAAAATAGAGAGGTGAAGTTAGAATCCCTATCTGATACCAATGTCACCGAAACTTCATCTAGCCCAACTGTCTCCCAAATATAGATCCTAACTAGTTTGTCCAAGGGGTAAATCATTCTGATGGCCAATAAATGAGAAAACTTAGTGAGTCAGTCAACAATTACCTAGATTGCATCATGCCTCGAGCGTGCCCTAAGCAACCCTATTATAAAATCTATGGTGATATATTCTCATTTTCACTTCAAGATTGGTAATGGCTGAAGTAGTCTGTCTGTCCATTGATGTTCTACCTTGACCTGTTAACGTACAAGGCACTTTGAGATGAAATCGAAAATTTTTCTTTTTATCCTGTTTCACCAGAATCGGAGTTGCATGTTTTGATACATCTTAGTACTTTCGAGATACGTGGTGAACCTTGAACTGTGAGCCTTTGTCATGATATCCTCTTTCAATTCACTGTCATTTAGAACATAAACCCTATCATGAAATCTAAGCAACCCATTGATAGAGACTCAAAATTTTGAATTTAAACCCTGTTCTGTATCCTTTCTGATAGCTACTAGAGTGGGATCAGTTAATTGAGCTTCTTTTATTCTCTGAATTAATTCGGGTTGGACTGCTAGATGGGCCAGACATGTGACCTTTTTCAAATCTTGGAACTGTATCATTGCGCAGCCTTTATTACCCTACATTCAGAAACCATTATGTGAGCCAACATAATTGCATTCTTCATGCTGAGAGCATCGGCGACCACATTATCCTTATCTAGATGATACAATATCTTATAATCGTAGTCCTTGAGGAGCTCTATCCAATGCATCTGACGTATGTTGAGATCCTTTTAGGTGAATATATACTTTAAACTCTTATGGTCTGTATAAATTTCAAATATCTCCTCATACAAGTAGTGGCACCAGGTCCTCAAGGTGTGGATAATGACAACAAGTTCCAAGTCGTGAGTGAAATAATTCTTTTCATGAGTTTTCAACTACCTGAATCCACAAACTATAACCTTTCTGTATTGCATCAGAACGCAACCCAATCCTTGGTAGGACGCGTCACTATATACCGTATATCCACCTGTCCCATTCGACAAAGCCAAAACTGGTGCGGTAGTCAATCATTTCTTGAGTTTTGTAAAGTTCATTTCACATTCATCATTCCACTCAAACTTGATGTTTTTCTTCGTAAGTCGGGTCAGGAGAGCAGCTATGCTTGAAAACCTTTTTACAAACCCTACGATAATAAGTTATCATGCCCAAAAAGCTTCGAACTTCCTTAACTGAAGTCAACTACTTCCAATCCATCACTGCATCAATTTTTTTGGGATTCATTGACACCCCATCCTTTGATATTATGTGCCCTATAAAGGAAGTTTGCTCAAGCCAAAACCCACACTAACTCAGTTTTACATATAGTTTCTTTTTCCTAAAAACTTGTAAGACCTGAGTTAGATGTTGAGCGTGTTCCTCTCTACTTTTTGAATAAACTAGGATATCATCAATAAATATTATGATAAACTGATCTAAGAACAGCCTGAAGGCCTTGTTCATCAAGTCCATAAAGATGGCAGATGCATTAGTTAATTCGAATAGCATGACCAAGAACTTATAGTACCCATACCAAGTTTTGAAGATCATCTTAGGATGTCTTCTGCCTTGATCTTTACCTAATGGTAACCCAAACGCAAGTCAATCTTAGAGAAAACCTTAGTACCCTGTAACTGATCGAAAAGATCATCAATCTTGGAAAAGGGGTACTTGTTTTTTTATTGTGACCTTATTCAATTCCCTGTAATCAATACATAACCTCAAATACCCATCACTTTTCCTTACGAACGTGACTCCAATATCTCAAAGATATATATTGTGTCGGATGAACCCATTATCTTACAATTCCTTGATCTGTTTCGTCAGTTCTTCCATCTCAACACGACTCATTCGGTAGGAGGCAACTAAGATGGGTTGGGCGCCAGGCTAAAGATCTATGGCAAATTTAACTTCTCGATCTATTGGTAGTACTGATAGCTCATTAGGGAATACATCCAAAAAATCTCGGATCACAAAAATATCATAAATGCAAATTTCTTTCTTAGGCTTGCCTAACGTAGAAAAGAATAGTTGGGTTAAGGCGTATGATAAAAAATGCATAATATCTAAATTATTAATTTATGAATGACTCTTCGTTAGGAATGTTGAATACAAGCTTCTTATGAAAATAATCTACGGTGGCATGATATGCCACTAACTAATTCATTTCTAGAATTACATCAAAATTTTTCATGTCTCGTACTATCAGATCTGCACTCAATTTTCTACCTGCTATTTCTATTATACAAGCCTTGTGTATGACATCTCCTAATAGTGTCTCATTCCCAAGTGTAGATACAAACAGCATAGAATCAAGGCTTTCAGGTGATAAATTTAAATTTTTTGTAAAAGTATGTGAAACAAAAAAATGTGAAGCATTAGCATCAATTAAAACATGTGCACAGTGGTTACAAATAGTGTACGTAACCTGTATCATATCTAAATTGGCTTCAGCAACCTGCTGGGTGATGGTATAGACTCTGCCCTGGACTAGAGGTCGAACCTGATTCTGATTCCGCAGAGTGTTCTTGTATAGTGCTGGGCACTTTCACATATTCAGCAGGTGTTGTTAAAGCGATACCAGGGTCGATTCCCATGGTCCTTGCCACAGTGCTGACAAGCCTTATTGCGTCATATTGCTGGGGCCTGAGGAGCAGCTTGAGTCACGAGCCTAAGTCTCTTGTTCTGTTGGTTCGATGTAGTAGGTACTAGCCTGCGATGTGGAACCGAGGGCCTGGGGTTGCCCACTATTGGAGACAAGATGCGGAGGTTTTTTTTCTATCAGTTGTGCCTTGGCCAAAACTGCTGAGTAGGTATTGAACTCGAACACATACAGTTGTTGCCTAATCTCAAAACGGAGACCCCACTCAAACTTCATTATCTTTCTGTCTTCGTCCATCATGCTCTCAGGAGAGTATCAGCCCAATTCCAAGAATTTTTAGGCATACTTAGATATTGTCATATCCTCTTGGACCAAGTGTGCAAACTCCATCTCCTTTAAATGTCGAAGGTGTTCTGAGAGGTACTCTGTATTGAAAGCTACCAGAAATTATTCCCAAGTGACTGGGATGGGTAGGGTGGCCTGCTTTAGTTGCCATCAACGTCCTACTTCACCCACAAACATGTAAGTGGCAAGGATGACCTTATGTTCATGAACTATTTCAAAAATTGCGAAAGCCTTATTCGTCTCTGCTAACCAATACTAAGATTTTTCAAAATTGGATGCCCCTACAAAAGTAGATGGGTTAAATCTTTTGTACTTCTCGATGTAGCCTGGGTCCATTTTGGGTGGAGTTGAGTCCTGCTGAAAATGAACTGAATTATGCTGGAGAGGGACCGGATTGCCCTGTGGTGGCACCTGATTGTATGGCGGAGTCACCGGATTGTACTGTGGCAGTGTCGAATGATACGGAAGATGAAGAGGGTTGTACCGAGGTGGTAGTAGATCCTCTCACTATAGGGGTACCTCATACTGTAGTAGTGGTGGAGGAGGATCAAACAACTCTCTCATCTCTTCCCTCACCTGCTGGGCAGAGATGAGTCTCTCCAGCATCTCAAAGGGCCGATCGTCTTGAAGCGACCCCTCCCGGGTTACTCTATTCAGTGGGGACCTTCCTCTCCTCATATCCTTGTACCTGCATTTCACAACAAATGGTTGAGATTTGGGTTGTATTGAATGATTCTAACCTTTGTGCAATAAATGATTCCGAGGAACGTGGCTTTGATACAAACTGTAACAGCCCAAAATTCATTTGATTGGTAATATTGAATTAATAAAGTATTAGTAGAAACAATTAAGAATTTAGGGTTTATATTCCTTGCACAGTTTAATTAGAATGTACAATAGGGTTACGGAAATGTCCCTTGAAGGAAATTAAAATAACATAAGAAAAAATGCAACTAGAAACTTATAGGGTTGACCTCCATTATACAAATAGTGAAAAACGGGAGATAACCTTTAATCACTAACTTTCTTGCTGTTCAGGATTCAAATCTTTGTCATTTTGATATGAAATAGTTAAAAAAGAAGGATGAACTATACTAGCTCATTAAGAATATCAATACTTTACAACTGATACGAAAAAATCAATTGTTGGTAAAAATCATAAAATAACCAATAGAGCTATTTTATTTTTAGATAAATTCATTCAATTTTAAATAATGTTAGTTTCATACTCGCCTTTCAGGTTCTCAAATACGACTCGTGAAGAGAAAAATCGAAATAGTAATCCATTAGGCATTATAAAAAATAACAATAATCAAACTATACCTTTTTACTTACTTACCGGTGTCTTTAGGGTCCATAGGGATTCTCACTATACGCAGACCCAATATCAAATCTCTTAATTAACCGGTTGTCCCTATGCCCCATTTAGTAATGGGCACCAAACATACTATTGCCTCAATACCCCATCCGATAATGAGGGTGAACAAATGTTTCCCAACCCCTTTTGACATGAGACTTCTCAGCCCTGTTTGACTGAAGTAATATCCACGATAGGGTTTGTCCTATGTAACGGGTCCGTACACCCTTTCCCATGACACTAGGTAAACCTTCCACATACATATCTTCATTATTAACTAGTCCCCCATAACATACAACAGTCTTATTTCGTAATTACAGGACAATAGAATGAAAATTAAATAGACAATACAATTTGATACTTTAATAACTAAGAAAAGTAAAGTCAGAACATTTATTTCAAACTAATCAACCGATAGACATAAAACAGTTAAGTAAACTAATAAACAGGAAGACAATTAAAATCAATAAATTAAACCACACCATGTAACAGTAAGCAATTAAGGCAATATAGAAATAAATAGGCAACACAAATAAACTATACACTGACCAGTTACTGTCTCCATCGGTGACTTGTATTTAATTAATAAAAGGTTGTTAATATCCACAAATTTTACTTTTATTATTATTTAAACTTTAATGAACCATAACGGGAGAAAGGATGAGGGATTCTTACCCCAGATAGGTGTTCGAAACACCGTTTTTTTCATTGCACTTCCTGGCGGTTCCCAGATTTCTTGGTTTTTTGTTGCGAATACTGATGAATGCGTCACATATCTTGAAATACCCAAAAAGGCCAAAAATAAGGTTTTAAAAATTTCCAGGATGATTTAGGGTTCCTACATGGTGGCGTCGTCATGCTCTGACATCAACTCTGCCGCCTACGACGGTGTTTCCTCTTGGTCTTGTTGGTTTTAACCGGTCTTATGCAAAAACCTGCAAAACTCGAGGTTAGTTGGCCTCTGTTGGCCGAAAAAAGGAAAAAACTGAAGCATTACTGGCGGGGTGCTTTTTCGGTGTGGTGGCTCCGCCGTTCTTCTCTCGCAGCGCACCAGAAAAGAGTCAGGAATCTAATGGTTAGAAAATGGAATGAAACGGGAAGGGGATTTGGGCTCACCAGAGGGGTTTTGGGTCGCGAGTGTGGTGGCTTGGCCGAGCTCTGCCCTCGGTTTCTGGCTCCCCTTTTAGTTTTTCAGCACTAATATGGGTTTGAGGAGGCTTAGAATTAAATTGTGAATCGAAAAGGGAAAAAAACTCATCTTTCATCTTCGGCAACGGCTCCGGTGCGGCGGCGATGGTGGCTGGCTTTCCTTCTGGCCGCCCTTCTTCTTCTTCTTCTCTAGCAAGATCGGTTGCGGTTAGGGTTAGGATTTTTGTGGAAGAGGAGTTTAAATACTCCTCTTCATTAAATCTGGGCCTTCTGTTCAAGGAGACGTGGCCCATTCCCACCTATTGGATCAATCCTATATGGGAAATGAATCTGGACCGCATGATCGGATGCAATCAGGACCATTTGATTGCATCTAAAAAGTAAACAAATGTAGACCATCCCTGCGCGCAGGAGTTGGTCTGAGTCGTTGATCCGTTGGCACGCAGAACACCCGCGTAGCTTCTTGCGTGGACACTTGTCCGGGTGTCTGCCACGCGGCGCACGGTGACCAGCCGCACTGCTGACGTGGTGGTCCACGTGGTGCACGATGATCGGCCACGCTGCTAATGTGGCAGTCCACGTGGCCACTTTTTTATTTTTTTCACTTTTACCCCAATTTTTTAGATTTCTTTTCAAATAGGTCATTTTTTATTTTCAGTTTGACATTGACTTTTGAAAATTATTTCAAATACACCCAAAACATATATTTCTTCAAATTTTCTATGAAAAATTAAAAATTAAAAATTATTTATTATTATAATTTGTTTATCCCGGGCCTAAATCTCAGGTCCGGGTGTTACATTACGGCTCAAGAGGATGGAAGGAAGGAGATTTATTTTTTAATTTTTAAATATGATTCTAAAAAATCTATCTAAAATTTACTAGAGAGAAGTATTTATACATGAGAATGTCAAAAAGAGTTACTAAACGATTTTTCAAACCAAATCTTATACTTTGAAAAAAATTGAAGAAATGTTCCCCAAACATTATAGATTTTTTTTGTTCTACATGATCTTCTAACGGCCCAGGAATTATAATTAACTTGGGTTCAAAAATTTAAGAGAATGAGTAAATTTTTATGCAATAATGTATAAAAATATTTTTATGTTCTCAAAATTTTTCTAAAATAGATTGTAATGTTTATAAACGCTAAGAATTCGAGTTTTAGAAAAATATTAAATTGATATTAATTTATTTTGACTCCGACAAATATAGATCCCTAGAAAATAATTTTAAAATCTCAAATATTTTTCTAGGATATAATTGAAAAAATTTTAAAAATTAGGAAAAATATGTAATTAAAAAAGGATTGAATTGAAGAAAATTTTCAAAATTAGGAAAAATCTGTAATTTTATGAAGTTGTGATACCTCAACTGGTGCAGTGTCCAAGGGAGGCCAACCAAAAATGACCGAATGTTAGATCACATAGGCACGCAGAAGGGGAATGAAATCAAAGGCTTTGATGGAGCCATGAAGAAAGACATGTGGAGGATCAAACAAACGAGAGGGAAAAGAAAATGAAATGCTAGAGACGGACCACGTAGGAAACTACAAATTTAAATAGACACATAATTGTATTGTTAATTGCAAAAATTTGCTTTTTTCATTGTTAAATATAAATAGTTATATTATAATACACTATGTATATCATAATGACTACAAATTTAAATAGACATTCTTCCAATATAAATTAAAACATATTGATGATCATATCTTAACATGGCTCAACATGATAACACTAATTTGAGGGAACACTCTTCACCCTATCTACGGGGCACTAAAATTATTTAAAGAATTAAAATCATATTTTAACACTGATCAACATTAGTTAAAATCTATATTATGATTAATAAAATTAAAACTATTAAAATTAGAAAGTCAAAATTTTCTTTAGTTAAGTTCTTATGTGTATATTAATTCTAAAAAAACAAAATAATTTAATTTTTTTATAAATACATAATATATAGTGACATTTTTAAAAAAACAAGAATTAAAAGTGAGTCTTCAAAATGAAAGAATAACATAAATAATCATTGAGTTAAAATTCGTTAATGATCCAATGAGTTTAATTGCTCTTATTGTGGGGCCCGACTATCTTATTAGAATTTATTTAATCCTCTTTGTTCTTAATATGTCAAGCAAACAACATCATATTCATACTAAAATTTTAATCAAATAACATAATATACATAGCGTCAGTTTTATTATATTCTTTCTGAATTTAATAAATTAAATGTGTCAGAATAAATTACTCACACAATTAATTGACCAAATAAATTCTCTTAGCTCTCCATCAAAAAAAAAATTTATCAATCTCAAATTAGCAAAGGATAATAATAAATATAAACTAAACAAAAATTTTACAAGATGCTTCCACCTATAAATCAACTAGGTTAGTTGACAGATTATATGCATTATATATATGTATAATTTGTATATAAACATATAGGGACAGTCTATATATATTATACATATTAAAATATATATATTTAGGGTTTAGTCTCCAAGGGGAAGACTATGGTAGTATATTTAGGTATCTTGACAAGCTATGACTATCTAAAGGTTAAAGACAACAAGCAGAACAAGAATGTTGGGAAAATTAATCTCTAAAGAGCATACAATCATAACAAAATAAAGTAGATAAAAAAGAACACACAAGATTTAACGATGTTTGGTAGTGTACCTATATTTACGGGTAAGACCGACAAAATTTTTTTCTACTATGATAATTTGATAGTACATTACTAATAAGTTATTAAGCCTATATATATAGAAAAACAAAAACTCTCTAAGATATACATCAAATATTTTTCAAGATAAATACAAAATATTTCCAAGATATATATAAAAATATCTACTAGAATAAACATGAAATATCCCTCAGAATAAGATATCCCCAAATTTTAAGTCACATCGACAAATTTTTCTCTTGGTTTGAATCCTTTTTATCATCAAAGCAATTGATCGTCTTGTTGCACCATCTTGCCAACATATCCCCACAGAGGCACTACTGAGTTTCATATACTTCAACCAAGTCTAGTTTGTGCTTAAACTTGCTACCTAATCCTCGAACAAAGTGATGTCTGCATAAAGTTCTTCACACTTAACACTAATTATTTGATCTACATCTGAACTCCCTAGCTCTTACAAATCAATTATCTCTGCAATTGACAAGTCATATACAACTAAATTCTTATACCTCTATGGTGGTCTAATATGTCTTCTCTCCCTATCTATTGTTATACTATATCGTTGTTGTTGATCAGGTGCACCATCACCTTCTTGATTAAGATCATGTACTTTATTCCCTTGACCATTAGACTAAAATTCCATCTCTACTTGTTTTTCATCATCGTGATCTGATTCTGTTATTGTCTTCTCTGACTATCTAGTGAAGCAAACTCATCAAATGTTACATCTCTACTGATAATCAACTCTGGAGACCTGAGATCACTACATTATAACCTGTAGCTTTTCACTTCAGATACATACCTTAGAAATATACATTTATTTACCTTTGGCTCAAGTTTACCATTTCTTACATGAGCATAATCAGGACAACTAAATACTCTCAACTAAGAGTAATCAACAGTTGACCTAGATCAGACTTCAAAAGGAGTTTTGTCATTAATAATTGCGGATGAAGATCTATTAACGAAGTAACAAACAATATTCACAGCCTCATTCTACAATTCATGTCCCAAACCTAAATAAGACAACATACTTTGTGCTTTATCACAAAGCGTCCTATTCATGTGTTCTATAATACCATTATGATGTGGTGTTCCAATACAAGTGTAGTATCTCACTATGTCTTCTGTACTGCAAAAATCATTAAACATATGATTGTAAAATTTTAACTCATTATTAGTCTTAAAATACTTGATTTTTCTCTTTATCTACTTCTTAATCATGGTGTTCCATTTGACAAATGTTAAAAATATTTCTTCCTTAGTCTTCACAAAATACACTCAAACTTTTTAAGAGTAATCATCAATTATAGTCATGAATACTTGACACCACTCTTGGAGGGAGTTGTATAGACCTCATAAGTCAGAATGAACATAATCCTACTAACTTATAGTCTTATCCATTGCCCTTTTGTTAAATTTGACGCTAGTTGCTAACCAAACACATAGTATTCATAGAAACTCATGGCTCCTTCTTTATATCCGTCCAACAAACTTTGTCTGCTCAAAATAAATAACTCATTGTCACTCATATGACCCAAACACAAATGCCACAATTGATTTTGATTACTACTCCGTGATGCTACTACAACTTTATTTGAAACTGAACTCATCTGAAGAACATATAATTTAGATTCCAAACTGCCTTCCATGAGTACCTTAGAATCCTTACACACTTTGAGGATATCATTATTTGTATGCAATTTATAACCTTGAGACATCAATATAGAAAAAAAAATCAAATTCCTCTTTATCTAAAGAACATGTCAACACTTGATAGTTCTGATAATACTATTAAACATTTTTAATCCGATAGTATTAATCTCAACTATAGTCAACAGACTGTTATCTCATATATGCATATTATCACTCATTTGCTTATAAGTAGCAAACCAATGTCTATGTGAACACATGTGGATCTAGCACTAAAATCAAGAATTCAAGAATTCTTTCTATGATCTAAACTCACATATAAGAGTTTTTAAGTGAAACTGTTATCACTATTATTAGAATTATTCATGTCAACTATATTAGTAGAACTCTCCTATTTTTTTTCCTCTTTTCATATAAAAATCCAGAACTTAAAGGGAAATAAATTCATTAATTTAATGCAGAAGCGATTAATAGAGTTAGGATTTATATTCCTTATACAATAATTTTGAATGCCCGATAGGATTAAGGGAATGTCCCTTCTAAAAGGCAAACGAAAATGAAATAAATGAAACGAAAAACGAATAACTAAATATCCTAAGACAACCTTCACTAGCACTTGAAGGGAGTCTGGATAGTGAACTACTCACAATCCTCTTGCTGATCAGGATCTGGATCTTGGTCATCTTGATATGAAATAGTTAATGAAATGATGAGCTACATTAGCTCAGTAAGAATATCACACTAATCATAGATACAGAAAATTAAAGATTAGTAAAAATGATAAAACCGCTAATGGACCACTTATTTTGAGTAAATTCATTTAATATAAAGAAGACCGTTTATTCTGTACTTACCGTAACGAGTTTTTCAAAAACAACCTATGAAGAACCTAAATCCATATCACTTTTCATTTTCACACATAAAAGAATAAAAAATAATAATTTTCCTTTCTTACCTACTTATTTGTACCCTTGTGGGTTAGTAAGGGTGTCCCCCTTACTCGTGAACCCAATATCCAATTTTAATAATTAACCAGTAGTCCCCATACCCCGTCCAGTAATGGGCGCAAAGTATTCCATCGCCTCAATACTCCGTCTGGTATGAGAGTTAACCATATCTCCCAAACCTTCCTGATAAGGGACTTCCTAGCTCTGTCCGACTGAGGTAACATTCATGGTAGGACTTCTTATATACTGGGTCCATCCGTCCTTTCCCTAGGTGCTCAGTAAGTCTTTCACATAAAATTTCTCACAGAAAACAACCGACAAACTCATACAAATATCACATATCAATTAAACTACATTTATGCTGACAGTATATAAACAAAATAACCATATAAGTTGATAAGACTATTGAACTATAAATTAAGAATATGAGCTATACGAAAATCAAGCAAGTAGGACGGTATAGAAAAATAGACAGGAATCAAGATAATTGTGAACTAACCGGTTCTACCTCCACTAGTAACCTGTAATTATTTTTACAGTTTTCTAATTTTTTACAAAAATACAAAATTATACATCCTTAAACCTCAATTTACCATAATGGAGAATAGAGTGAGAGATCCTTACTTGGATCAGTGTTTTGAGATGTCGAGTTATCTACTACGCCTCATAACGGGTACTGAGTTCTCTAATTTTTTTTTGTTGAGTTTAAAACACTTGTCACATACCTCAAAATGTCCTAAAAATAAAAAATTGATAACCAGAACTCATTCTGACCAATTTTGGAGTTCTAGCATGGCGACGCCGCCATGCTCTGGCGCTGGCTCCATCGCCCATGACAGCAGTTCACCTCGGCTTGGCCAGTGTTAACTGGTTTTGACCAGTTTTGGCCGTATCCTTGCAGAAAAACACATTAGGGACCTCGGATAGCCAAAAAATCACAAAAAACTAAACCTACCGATGGGGGGACCTCCGAGTATGGCGGCTCTGCCAGTCCTCCTTCGCAGTTGAGGTTCTTTCTTTAGCTATCCTGCATAAAAAAGGACAGTAAACACAATGATCAAAAAATTACATGAAACGAGAATTAGGAAGGGGCTCATCGGAAGGGTTTTGGGGTTTTAGCTGCAACGATTCCTCTAGGCTTTGCCCACGGTTTATGGCTCACTTGTTGTTCCTCTTTCTCCGATTTGGCCGTAGGAGTACTCGAAATTGAATTTCGATCGGGTAGAGGAAATTTTTACCTTTTTTGGCAGTCGGTGGTGGTTCCGACGTGGAAGCAGTTGGTGGTCGCCTTCCTTATCTGGCGTATGATTCTTCTCCTTCGGCGGGGGCTGACAGCTAGGATTTAGGTTCCCGTGTGATGCGAATTATTTACAACCAACCCACATTGATCTGGATCGTCCATTGCGATCGATCTCATCCGTCCGATCGCACCTAAGGAAGCAACGAATCGGGGCCATTCATCTCGATTAATTTCGATTATCCTATCGTATCTAAGGGAGAAACAGATCCAGGCTGTCCACGCGTGCGAGATGGATCCTTAGCCGTCCGATCGGGGGGCATGCGGATTACCAGCATGGCCTCCCATGTGGTACCGATGTTAGTGCGCCTTGCCACACGGTGTGCTCTAGTTCGTCAAGACTGTTGACTGAGTGGTCTTACGTGGTCGAAGTTTTTTTATTTGTACTTTGACCCCTTGTTCTCATTTTTTTTTCAAAAACATCCTTATAGCCCAAATTTTTACCCTTTTTAAAAAAAATTATTTTCAATCTTGTCCTTAATTCATTTTTTCTCAAAATTTTACTTAAATAAAAATAAAATAAATTAATCAAATATTTTAAATTAATAATTAAAGAGAAAAAAATTTATCTTGGGTCGTTTTTTGGACCTGAGTATTACAACTCTCCCCTTCTTAAGAAAATTTAGTCTCTCAAATTAGTCATTCTCTCACTCTGTTGAATAGTTGGGGGTACTGGGCCCTAAAAGTTGATTCCAGTTCCCAAGTGGCCTCTTCCTACTTATGGTTCTGCCATAGGACCTTGATGAATGAAATTTCTCAGTTACGGAGTACTCTACTCTTTCGGTTTATAATACCTACCGATACCTCCTCATAGGATAGATCCTCCTGAAGTAAAAGGGACTCATGGGACAGGATGTGTGAGGGGTTTGAGTTGTACTTACGTAGCATAGATACATGGAACACATTATGAACCCTGAATAGCTCTAGAGGTAGTATCAGTTTGTAAGCAATCGTACCAATCCAGTCTAAGATCTCAAATGGTCCAATGAACCAGGAATTTAATTTTTTCCTCTTGTCAAACCTACTTATCCCTTTGAAATGAGTGACTTTAAGAAATACTCGGTCACCTTTCTCAAATTCTAAATCCCTCCTCCAATAGTTTGCATAACTTTTCTGCATCATCTGAGTTGTCTGAATATTCTTCTTTATCTTAACTATCTTGGTTGTAGTCTCTTCCACAATATATAAGCTGAATAATTTTTTATCACTCATCTTTCTAATAGATCGACAATCTACATGGGCGACCATATAATGTCTCTTACAGAGCCATATCGATACTTCTCTAATAGCCATTATTGTAGGTGAACTCTATCAGAGGTAGGTGATCATTCCAATGGCCCCGGAACACTAAAACACAAGCTCTGAGTATATCCTCTAGTGTGCGAATCGTCCTATATAATCATCCATCAATTTGAGGGTAGAATACGGTACTAAGGGACAGTTTCGTTCCCATGACTTGGTAAAAACTAGACCAAAATCGAGAAGTGAACTTAGAGTCTATGTCTGATTCCACTGACACTGAAACTCCATGTAACCTGACTATTTCTCGGTTATACATTCTTACTAACTTGTCCAAGGGATCGGTATCTTGATAGCCAAGAAGTTAAACGACTTGGTGAGCATGTCGACAATTACTCAAATGGTATCATGTCCTAAGCGTGCCTTAGGCAACCCTGTCACAAAATCTATTGTGATATGTTCCCATTTCCACTCCAGGATCGATAGTAGCTAAAGTAACCCGTCTGAGCACTGATGTTTTTTCTTAACCTGTTGGCATACTAGACACTTGGAAACAAAGTTCACTACCTCTCTTTTCATCTCACTCCACCAAAATCGGAGTCACATACTTTGATACATTTTTAATACTTCTAGGATGTATGGCGAACTTGGAGTTGTGAGCCTCTGTCATGATGTCTCTTTTTAGTTCACTGTTATCTGGAACACACATCTTGTCCTAAAACCTGAGCAATCTATCGGCAGAGACTTAAAATTGTGGATGTACTCATTTTTGTGCATCTTTCTTAATTGCGGCTATGGTGGAATCAGTTAATTAAGTTTTTCTTATTCTCTGGATCAATTCAGGTTGGATAGTCAGGTGGGTCAAGCATGCAACTTTCTTTAAGTCCTGAAGTCGTATATGTTATACGACCCTTATTACCCTGCATTCGAAAATTATTATGTGAGCTAACACACCTGCACTTTTTCTACTGAGTGTGTCAGCTACTACATTGCCCTTGCTCGGGTTATACAAGATATTACAATCATAATCCTTGAGGAGCTCTATCTAACGCCTCTAACGAATGTTTAGATCCTTCTAAATGAATATGTGTTTCAAGCTCTTATAGTTAGTAAAAATCTCAAAAGTCTCCCCATACAGGTAGTGGCGCTAGGTCTTCTAGGCGTGGATAATGGCGGCAAGTTTCAAGTCATGGGTGGGTTAATTTTTCTCATGATTCTTCAACTGCCTAGATCCAAAGGCCATATGACATTGTCATGCTACATCAAAATACAACCCAACCCCAGGTAGAAGGCATCACTGTACACTGTATGTCCACTTGTCCCACTCGATAAAGCCAACACGGGTGCAGTAGTCAACCGCTTCTTAAGTTCTATAAAGCTCCTTTCGCAGTTCACGTTCCATTCAAACTTAACGTTCTTTTTTGTGAGCTGGGTCAAAGGAGCGGTTAGGCTGGAAAATCCTTCTACAAACCTGTGGTAATAACCTGTCATTTCCAGAAAGTTATGAATCTCCTTGACTGATGTCAATTTTTCCCATCCAAGCACTGCCTCAATTTTTTTGGAGTTCACTGATACTCCATCCATTGATATGATATGTCCTAGAAAGGTAGTTTGTTCAAGTCAAAACTCACACTTGCTCAATTTTGCATACAGTTTCTTCTCCCTAAGAACCTGTAAAACTTTAGTCAGGTGGTAAGCGTGTTCCTCTTTGCTCTTTGAATAGATCAGGATATCATCGATAAACACAATGATGAACTGATCTAAAAATTGTCTAAAAACCAAGTTCATCAAGTCCATAAAAATAGTTGGTGGGTTGGTTAGTTCAAAGGGCATGACTAGAAACTCATAATGTACGTACCTGGTTCTGAAAGTTGTCTTGAGAGTGTCCTCTATCATGATCTTTACCTAGTGGTAACCCGAACACAAATCTATTTTAGAGAAGACCTGAGCACTCTGCAATTGGTCAAAAAGATTATCAATTCTGGGAAAGGGGTACTTGTTCTTGATCGTAATTCAATTCAATTCCTTGTAGTCAATACACAATCGTAACGTCTCATCCTCCATTTCTTGCAAATATGACTCAAACATCCTAAGGAGATGCACTATGTCGGATGAACCCACTGTCTTGTAATTTATTAATATGTTTTCTCAATTCTTCCATCTCAGCATGGCTCATGCGGTAAGGGATAGTAGAGATAGGCTGGGTACCGGGCTAAAGATCTATAGTGAACTCAACTTTTCTATCTACTAGCAGTCCAGGTAGTTCATCACGAAATAAATATAAAAAGTCTCAGACTACTAGGATCTCTTAAATGTAAACTTCTTTCTTAGGTTTACCTAATGTAAAGAAGACAATAGAGTTAAAACACTATATAATGAGGAAATTACTATGGGAAAATAATGTTTAAAATTTTCATTAACTTGTAAATGGCTCTTCATTAGGAGGGTTGAATACAAGTTTCTTGTTAAAACAATCTACAGTGGCGTGGTACGCCGCTAACCAGTTCATTATCAGAATTACATCAAAGTCCCCCGTGTCCATCTCTATCAAGTCCACACTCAATTTCCTATTTGCTATGTCTATGACACAAGTTTTATATATAACTTTCTCTAGTAGTGTCCTACTTCCAAGGTAGATATAAATAACATAAAATCAAGTTTTTCTAGTGATATATTTAAGTTTTGTGTAAAAGTGTATGAGACAAACGAATGTGAAACATCAGTATCAATCAATTCATGTGAAAAATGCTTACAGATAGTGTACGGTACTAGACAAAGTGCTGAGTTGGTTTCAGCATCCTACTGAGTTAAGTTATAAGCTTTGTCTTGGATAGGAGGTCTGACTTGCTTCTAATTCCGCGGGCACTCTCTCGCGTAATGTCGGGTACTCCTATATATGCGACAAGTATTATTGAGGCGATAGTAGAATCGGCCCCCATGATCTTTGCCACAGTGCTAGCAAGTCCTACCGCAGCCTGTTACCAGAGCCTGAGTCACTGCCTAAGCCTCTTGCTCTACTGAACCGATGTAGTGGGTGCTGATTTGTAGTGTGAAACTAGGGGTCTAGGATTCCCCACTGCTAGAGGAAAGATGCGAAGGTTCCTCTCCACTAGTTGTGCCTTGGCCAGAATGGCTAAGTACGTACTAAGCTCAAATATGTACAGCTGCTGTCTGATCTCAGGGTAGAGGCCCCACTCGAACTTCTTTGCCTTCCTGCCCTCATCCATCATACTCTCAGGGAAATATTAGTCTAACTCTAGGAACCTTCGGGCATACTCTGACACAATCATCTCACCCTGTACTAGGTGTGCAAACTCCATCTCCTTCAAATGTCGGAGGTGCTCTAGGAGGTACTCTACATTGAAGCCATTAAGAACTGTTCCCAATTAACTGGATCGAGGAGGGTGGCTTGCTTGAGTTGTCACCAACGGTCTGCCTCTCCTATAAACATGTATGTGACAAATACAACTTTTTATTTGGAACCACCCCAAAAGTCGTGAATGCATTCTCTGTCTTAACCAACTAATACTCGGCCTCTTCAAAAAAGGATGCACCTGCAAAAGTAGATGTGTTTAGTCTTTTGTACCTTTCAATGTAGCCTAGATCCATCATGGGTGGAACTGAGTCCCATGGAAGAAGAACTAGATTGTGCTAGGGAGGAACCGAGTGGTCTTATGGTGGTGTCGGATGATACGGTAGAGGCACTAGGTTATACTGTGGCAGTACTAAATGATGATGTGGAGGCACCGGATTGTATTATGGTGGTGCTGGATGGTATGGTGGAGGAATAGGATCATACTAGGGTGGCTTCAGATCTTCCTATTACAAAGGTGGCTCAAATTATGGTAGCAGGGGAAGGTCAGACAGCTCCCTCCTTTCCTCCCAAGCTTGTTGGACAAAGATGAGACTCTTCAACATCTCAAAGATTCAGTCAACATTCTCTCGAAGTGAGCCATCCCGAGCTGCTCGATTTAGTAGGGGTTTTCCTCTCCTCATTTTTTTATACCTACATTTCACAAGGAAATGTTGAGTGGTAGTTTGTATTTGGTGTCTTTAAGTCTTTGTGTAAGGAATGGTTCTGAAGAACGCAGCACTGATACCAACAGTAGATACCCGGAACTTAAAGAAAAATAAATTCATAAATTTAGTACGGAAGTGATTAATAGAGTTAGGATTTACATTCCTTACACAATAATTTTGAATGTCTAATAGGATTATGAGAATGTCTCTTCTAAAAGACAAACGAAAATTAAATAAATGAAACGAAAAATAAATAACTAAACATCCTAGGACAACCTTCACTGGCACTTGAAGGGAGTCTGGATAGTGAACTACTCACAACCCTATTATTGATCGAGATTTGGATCTTGGTCCTCTTAATCTAAAATAGTTAATGAAATGGTGAGTTATATTAACCTAATAAGAATATCACATTATATACTAACTTTTCTTTCTTACTTGCTTAATGGTACCCCTGGGGGTCTCTAGAGTTGTCGCCCCTACTCGTGAACCAAATATCTAATTTTAATAATTAATCAGTCGTCCCCATACCCCGTCCGATAATGGGCACCTCAATACCCCGTTTGTTATGAGAGTGAACTATATCTCCCAAACTTTTCTGATAAGGGACTTCCCAGCCCAGTCCGACTGAGGTAACGTTCATGGTAGGGTTCCCTATGTACCAAGTCCCTCTGCCCTTTTTCTAGGTGCCCAATAAGTCTTTTACATAAAGATTCTCATAGCAAACAACCAACAAACTTATACCACTATTTTATGTCACATTCACATATCAATTAAACTATATTTATGCTAATAGTATATAAACAAAATAATCAGATAAGTTGATAAGACTATTGAACTATAAATTAAGAATATGTACTATACGAAAATCAAGCAAGTAGGATGGCATAGAAAAATATACAGGAATCAAGACAATTGTGAACTAACTGGTTCTACCTCCACTACTAACCTGTAATTATTTTTAGGATTTTTTAATTTTTTTACAAAAACACAAAATTATACATCATTAAGCCTCAATTTATCGTACCAAAGAATAGGGTGAGGGATCCTTACCCGGATCGGTGTTTCGAGATGTCGAGCTATCTACTACGCCTCTTAACAGGTACCGAGTTCTTTAAAATTTTCCTATGGAATTCAAAACACTTATCACACACCTTAAAGTACCCCAAAAATCCAAAATCAGTGTCCAAAACTCATTCCGGCCAATTTTGGTGTTCCAGCTTGACGACACCGCTAGCTGTGGGCGGTGGTTCACCTTGGCCTGGCCAGTTTTAGTAAGTTTTGGCCGGTTTTGATCGGTTTTGGCTGTATCCCTGCAAAAAAACACGTTAGAGGCATCTGTTGGCCAGAAAATCACAAAAAAATTGAACCTACTGATGAGGGAACCTCCAGGTGTGCAGCTCCATCGGTCCTCCTTCGTGGCTAAGGTTCTTTCTTCGGCTACTCTGCACAGAAAAGGACGGTGAACACAATGATTGAAAAATTACGTGAAACGAGAATCGAAAAATAGCTCATCGAGGGGTTTTGGAATTTTAGCCGTCGTGGCTCCGCTGGGCTTTGCCCGCAGTTTCTGACTCACATACCGTTCATCTTGCTCCGATTTAGCCACAGATGTACTCAAAATCAAATTTCGAGCGGGTAGGGGGAATTTTTACCTTTTTTAGTGGTCGACCGTGGCTTTGGCGTGACAGTGATTGGCAATCGGTCTCCTTCTCCGGCATCTGGTTCTTCTTTTCCGGCTGGGGGCTGACGGCTAAGGTTTAAGTTCCCATGTGATGCGACGTATTTATAACCATCCCGTGTTGATCTGAACCGTCCATCGCGATCGATCTCATTCATCCGATCGCTCATAAAGAAGAAACAAATCTGGACCATTCATTGCGATTAATCTCGACCGTCTGATCGCTCTTAAGGGAGAAACAGATCCAAGCCATCTACGTGCACGGATCAATCCTGGACCGTCCGATCGCAGGGCACACGGATTGTTAGCGTGGCCTCCCACGTGGCACCGACGTTAGCACGTCTTGCCACGCGGCGCGCTCCGGTTTGTCGAGACTGTTGACTAGGCGATCCTACATGGCTGAACTTTCTCTATTTGTACTTTAACCCCCTATTTTCTAATTTTTCTTTAAAAAACACCCCAAAACCCAAATTTTTACCCCTTTTTCCCAAAATTATTTTAAATATAGTCCCTAATTTATTTTTTCTCAAAATTTCACTTAAATAAAAATAAAATAAATTAATCAAATATTTTAAATTAATAATTAAAGAGAAAAAAATTTATCTCGGGTCGTTTTTCGGGCCTGGTATTATATTTCAGCTTAAGACAAAATCTCTCTTAAGGTAACCATGCTCCCCACACTCAAAATAATTTCTCTTTTTACCTCTAGATTTTGATCTAGCATGTGTTTTTACTCTTTCCCTGCTTACCAAACTTTTTCCTTCTGTTTTATACTTTAGAAAGTTATTTTTCAACTCTTTTGATTTTAATGCATTAATAACATCATCTAGTGAAATACTCATCATCTAGTGAAATATTAGTTTTCTCATACAATAAAGAATCAACAAAAGTCTTATAAGAAGATGGTAGTGAACACAATATAATTAATATTTGATCCTTATTATCAATCTTGATATCTATGTTATTTAGTTTTATAATTATGGAATTAAACTTATCAAGATGTTGTCTAATGTGCGTACCTTCACTCATTGTTAGATTATACAGTCTTTTCTTCAAATAAAAGCAATTCGTTAGTATTTTATAGAGTATAACTCTTTTAGTTTCTTCCACGTAGCTGAAATCGAGTTTTCTCCAGCAAGTTCTCGCATAACATTATCAGTCACACTTATAAAAATTGCACATAAGGCTCTATCCTGCAGATCTGACTTATTCGACTCTCTCATACCCTTAGTAAATCTTTCTTCAATTGTCCCTTATAAACCTTATAAAACTAAGGACGATCTCATTCTAATTTTTCACATATTGAACCTCCTTTCACCATCAAAATTTGTTATCTTATACTTTATAGATATCATCTCGAATCCCTAAATTGTGCACCAAAAACAAACAGAGTAATATTACTGTCAGAAAACAAACAAAAAAACTACTCATAAAGAAGCATCATCATTTAGAAACCATCGCATGCAACCACTGGAGCACCTTACGCATCGCTGTTATTCGCCACACGCTAATGTATACATTATCACCGGTTTTCACACGCCGCCGTCAGCCACCATGCGTCGCCTTGACTTGGCCAAAAATCAATACAGAAATGCATGCCTGTTCAAATATGGCACGAATCTAGTGAAACTACAGCAGAAAATGCATGAAAAAAGTCGTGGATTTGGCTTCGTGAGATCTGGCTGCCGCTGCTGGTTCATCTTCTTCGACTATTTACACATTTTTTCTTTAGTTTTCTGGTCTTGCACCTATACATATCTAGTCGGACAATCGGTTCACGCAATAATCAGTCGAAAGTCGTCAACATCACGTACTAACAGGCCTACTTCCATCGTGGGACTCACCTTCCCCATGTCTGGTCTCGATTCGCCTGAAAGCCGGATAGATCAGGCTACCGCTCCTTCATCTTCTTGTTCCAGATCGCACCGACCGTCTTCTGGTTCTATATTTGTCAATAGCATCGTTGCAGGCAATTTAAATGCCATCGCAATCGATTTAAACCATCATCGCCGCAATTAGGTAGATATGGTCAACTTGGGTATAGCCAACATAGATGCGGTCTTCTTTGCCTTCAGATATGTTGTTTGTTCTGATTCTCTCTCAAACTTGAGCTCTGATACCACTTGGTGGGAAAATTAATACTTAAACTGCACATAATCACAACAAAATAAAGCAGATAGAAAAGAACACACAAGATTTAACGTGATTCAACAGTATGTCTACATTTACAGAGAATACTGACAAAAAAAATTTTCATTATGGTAATTTGAGAGTACATCACCAATAAGTTATCAAGCCTATGCATAGAGAGACTATTAGAGTTTTTCTTCGATAAAAACTCTTTAAGATATACATCAAATATTTTTCATGATAAAAAAAAATATTTTCAAGATATAAATAAAAATATCCATTTTGATAAATATAAAAATATTTCTAAAATTCAAGCCATATCAACAAAGAGAAAGGAGGATAATGGATATGGGGAAGGAGAGGAGAATAGCAGCAGCCAAATGATGACAACCCAATAAATTTGTACACTTAAATGATTTATTATCAAAACTTAAAAAAAAGATTCAAATTATTATGAATGCCTGAATTGATATTAATTAAAATATAATTTTCACAACTCAAATTAGTGATATCATCATCAAGATTACATATCATAATTTATAGTTATTTCAAAAATGTATAATTATTCAACCTCCATATTGCTCAAATCATACATACCTTATTGGTAGTTGTTGTGTTCTAGAGAAATTATTGAACTAGTGGTTATTTAATCTACAAAAACTAAGTCTCTCCTTGAATGCGTACTGAATAATTGAGAAAACTGCAGGAACTACTAAAATAGCTAAGTTTAAATACGCATAAATACATGTATATATATATATATATATATAAGGGAAGAGAGAAGAGAATTAGTATCTAAATATACATATATATACATATACATGTCTGCTTTTGTGTAAACACTACCATACGAAGGGCTTTTGTCATAATAATTATGTCATTAATTGATTGCTTGATAATGAGCAAAATTTGGTCATAAATTGTTTAATAAATTTTACTAACAACGGCATGTTTTGTAATGATATATTTTAATGATAAAATATGTGTCACAAATATACTATTTAAATATATGTAACAATAGAAGAAAATAGTAATGCAAATAATTTGTTATTAATGAGATTTAAAATTTTTTACTGGATATATCTTTTTTTTATTATTATATTTTAAAAGTAGTCATAACTATTATTAATGACCTACTTTTTATGACATGACAACAGAAGAAAGTAAAATAATAAATAATTTGTTACTAATAGTATTTAATATTTTTGACAAATAATATCCTAATTATTTTAATATATATTTGCTATGAATTTTGTCACTGATTATATTTTTTTTAGTGAAAATCAGCAAAATTATAAGTATTATCAATGACCTACTTTTTATGATATTGAGTGAGCCACGAGACAAAATGTTATCACCATATATAGTTGTAAAAAATTGAAATTTGTTTATTATGGAGCAAGGCATTAAGTTGAATTAATATTGCATACATAATATACGTAACTAATGACATGCGAATTTAATATATAACAATAAATTAAGGCGTACGTAGTAGTTTGTGGACTAAATGCAATCTTATGGCCATCATTAATTACACAACTCCATGTATATAGTTGCCTTGAATGCACTCCTAACTTCCCTTCTTGAGACCCATTGATTATTCTTCATATATATCATCAATATACATGTGATTAATTTCTCTCCAAACAAACATACTCTAGCTCCATTATTCAACTCAGTTTCTCATATGCTTTACATATCAATCAAAGCTTTAAATCGACATAAATCAAATAATTAATTATTATAATAAATCTAAATGAGTAAATTGCTTAAGAATGATCCCATCGTTACTGAACACCATACATAAATCAAATGAAAAAAATTACATATGTTTTAGCTGTCTTCACCATACCTCATATGAACCTTGGCAGCAACATAACCTTAAATATCGAAAGCACATACAAATTTCACAATAAATTTATCCAAAAATAATGAAATAGTACCACAATCATATGACATATTTTAATATTTAAATAGCATCTTGAAATCATATTCATATTGATATACAAGACATCACCCACCTATATGTAATTGTTATAATGTACAAAACTACAATGCAACACTACTTGCAAAAGCAACACTATAGAAAGCCTATTCACACTAAAAAACGTATGACACTTACTAGGACAAGATAAATGATCAAATTGTATGTGGAGACTTTCATTTTTTTTTTTTGCATGAAAACCAAGTAAAACCAACCAAGTCCACCCAAGAATAATGGTGTGACTTAGAGCAAGTGGTTACTTACCATCTCTATTCCTCATAATGTTCTAAACTCCCAAAAAGCAATATGCCATTAGACATGTAAAATCTTAACAACTCGAAAGCCATTCATCTGTTAAGCTTTGTAAGCAAAACACTTACATTGAGAATTCACATACTCTAACATCATTCATCAAGAAAAATCCTACTATTTAATCAAACCAAACATAGTACTACTTTAAATAAACCAACTTTATGAGACATAATAATTGAAATAAACAAAGTCTGTAAAACATAAACTAAATATGTCATGTTTGAGATTAGGAAGAATATTAATCAAGAGACATTCTCCTCAATTGGAAAGCTCTTTGCAATTTTGATTTTATTTTCTTTCTTTATTTTCTTTTCTTCTTTGGTCTAACAACAGTTTTTTTAACTTGTGAAGCTCCATTAACTCTCTCTTTATCTTCTATTTTCTATTTTCTATTTTCTCTCGCTGTTTGTCCTCCTATCCTCTATTTCTCTATTGTTTCTCTATTCTTCCCCTCTCTTTTAATATCTTTAGTTGCTCTTTTTTTCACTCCATTTGAGAATACCTTAAGTTAAAGATGAATCCTCATCTTGTAGTCGATTTCTGCCTCTTTTGTGTGACTACTCAGTTAAGCCTTTGTCTTCTTCCTCCAACATTCAATAGGAACCTTGCCAAATTTTAATCATAAAAAATTAAGATGGGAGTGAAATATACTCAATCACAAAAAATTAGATTCTAGTTATGTATGTTACATAGTACATGCATTGTTTTATAAGGATAGTCACATGAACACAAAAATTCCACATAAATGATGGTTAGCAATGATAAAGTGCGACACATGTCTTCTCGAAAAAGGTCTCTTCCAACTAAGGGATTTATATGTATTAATTATTGCGAGAGTCAGACAAGTTCTGACACTATATTTTGATATTGAAGTATTTGTAAAAATAGATCAAATGCCACTCCAAATATTGTATAAATTAGAAGTGGGAATTGATATGGGGATCATGTGCATCATGATGGAGGAAGACTTAAAAACTATTTTTTCTTTGATATTATTTAAGGCTTTCTCTTTAAATGAAGTGAATTTGTTGATAGGAGATGCTATGGACTTAGTTCCTTTGTTTGAATATCCCCTATTCATTAGGTTTTCATTAGGTTTCTATAAGTGTAAATCATGCATATCTCACATCTTTAGTTAAAGAGTGGTATAGGTTTATGTGATGCCATTAGGATGAGTCATAAGCTACTTATGTTTTATTTTTCTTTTTCTGCTCCATTACTTAATCAAGATAGATATTGTACACTATGTTGGAGTTATGAAGGGAAGAGTTTCTCTAGAAAAAGTGATTCTGAAAGAATTTTAACTATTAATTAAATGCTTTTATCCTTGAAACCGAAATAATTTGAGGATTATTGTTAAATTTGCTATAACTTTCTTCAGGAACTTCAAATTAATCATGATTTGTTGAATTATTTTTGAGAGACATAAGATATATTGAATTTAGACATGATTAAAGGTTAACAATGTATATTATAAGTGGAATTTAGTTCGAGCTGATAAAGAACAATTGAGTTAATTTGCTATTGTTTCAACCCAAGCTTTAGTTTGGAGTTTTTGATAATGCACTTATGTCAATACACATTGTTCTAATTGAATTTACATGTCTGCAAGTTGAGACAAATATAAAATTACAGTTATATTTTAAAACATTATCTTTAATAAAAAATAAAATTTAAAATTTATTACATGTTGTAATATAATTTAAAAATTTTAAATCTTTCCTACATTGTATGTAATATATGTTTGAATTATATTTCAACAAAAGAATCCTTGAAGAAGCCTTTAATATTTTGTACTGTAAGTATGACAATTACCTATTTTCATCGATTTAAAGAAAATAAATGTAGAAATTAAAGTAGAAGAAAGATCACAGAAGCACACTTAGTAGTGCTAACGTAGCACGAGGTAACACAAATCCACGGAGTTATCGACGGTGTTCTAGGGGGCTTCTTCCACGTGTAATGCTAAAAATCCATCACGTGTCAAAAATGCTGACGTCATCTTCCCTAGATCGTACGGCACCTGTTGTTTGCTAGGCCGTCTATTTTATCCTCGCTCGTTGAATATTTTAGCTCATAAAAGCGGCAAAAAGCTTAACTGCTGCTTCTCCCACAAAACTTCGCTTTCTCACTCTCTCTGTCTCTGTCTGTCCGTCTCTCTCTCTAGATTTAAGCTGAAACTGCAAGAAAGAGATCTCTGGAACTTGTTAGCGAAGTAAGGAAGTCTCGGGAGAGCAAGCATTCTAGGGTTTTTACATTTTATTGATAGCAGCACGTGCTCTTCTTTTCTCTTATATATTCAAAATTATCTGGATTTCGTGCTCCTTTACGCGTTTGATGTGCGGAAATCTTAGCTGAGAGCTAATGCGGTTAACGAATCACGCTCTCGTCAAGATATTAACTTGAATTTCATTTAAAAGTTTTGTTCATATTTTTTTGAATGTTCAGTTCTTCGCTGGTGGTGTGTTTGTTGGGGAACTCACAGTTTGTCAATGTTGAATATGTTTGGTGTGAACTAGAAAATGCACGTGGTACAGTGAGCGGAACTTGATTTCTATATATTTTTCTTCTTTTTTTTTAATGTCTTTCTTGGTGAAGAGAAAATATCCATTTTGGATATAGTGTGAAAATGCCGAGAGAGAAATTGAGGGGAATACTGTTCAGGAAGTTATTCAGTTTAGGAGTGTGCTTTCGGCATTCATCAGGAGAAGATCATGCTCGAATTGGTCAGAAAGGCTACTCGAGGGTGGTATATTGTAATGATCCAGACAACCCTGAAGCTATTCAGCTCAACTATAGGGGAAATTATGTATCCACAACGAAATATACGGCAGCTAATTTTATTCCCAAGTCTCTGTCTGAGCAGTTTAGGAGGGTTGCCAACATATATTTTCTTGTTGTAGCCTGTGTCTCGTTTAGCCCACTGGCGCCCTATTCTGCACCTAGTATTCTTGTTCCTTTGATTGTGGTGATTGGAGCTACCATGGCCAAGGAAGGCGTGGAAGATTGGAGAAGAAGAAAACAGGTACGAAGATTTCAACTTCTTTTGTGTGGTCCAACATCATGCTTTCGTATTGCTTGCTCTGTCTCTTCTCTTTAAGTTGCATTCCAGTGGCTTCAGTGTTGAGGTTGGATATCTAATTGCTTGAGTTCTGCATTGGTTCCAACTATCTAACACTATACAAATGACGCAAAATCTAATGTCCTAAGGGCCTGATAGATGATGGTAGACTGAAATTGTGGTTTGGAACATGCTATATATTTATTACCTCAATGCGATTTAACCCTGAAATTTTTTTTGAGAGGTGATTCAACCCTGATATTAGTTGAGTCCATGACTTTTTTTGAATGTATAGTTAAGTCTGTGAGTTTATTACAGAGCTTTAGTATGTGGTTAACAGAGTACGAAAAGAAAAAAGCTAACGCGATTAAGATTATTTATATCATTATGGCTTAAGCTCATTTTTTATTGTCAGCAATGGTAAAGTTCTCACTTAATTTAATTGATAGGGCCAGAGTTACTAATTTATAAAGCTAAAATTATTTTTCTACATTATTATGGGTCAGAATAACCTTTTATTATGATTAATGGGTCAAGCATATTGTTAATGGGGTCAAATTTACCACAACATATTCTTAAAATTATATTTTTATTAAAATTATGTATACATAATATATATATATTTTTTTTAAATCAATTAATGCCACTTGAAAAATGGAGGAGCCGCAACTTTTTCCTAGGTACTTTTATGGGGTGCAAGTATCCACTATTTCCAAAATATAATCAACCTTGTACGTTAATGGTCACAGTTATTGTTATTATCCGTGATTTTTCATAAATTTGTTTTCATAATTTGGAATGAACCTTAAACAATTCCATATTCAATGAACCAATTCTGAAAAGATGTATTACTATCAATCCATTTTGCAGTATATGGTGTCGGAACTGCTAGATAAAAACAACATAAAGAAAGTGAAAGACATTTAGGTAAAATAAAATGCATCCCCATTTTTATCAAGTCATGCATGTGTTGTTCCATATGTTGATTGGTGAATTTTCCGCCGATATATTCTTTTACTGGGTGTAGAGTTTGGTCATTCTATTAGTATTCGTCCTAATGCTTCTCTCTGTTGCAATAGTTTAGGCAGTTGAGCTACCTCTTCTTTAATGACTCCAAAAAATGTTAGATTTACTTTTCTTTTTTTTTTCTTGCTTTGGTGGACTTTGGATTTTCCCATCTTAATTGTATGGATCTAACATTTTCAGATTTTGTTGACGCAATGGCTGTCTATTGTTTCTGGACATGTAAATACATATATTAGTTGTGTTAGATTCGTAAGGTTTACACGTAATTTGGTTTTAATATTGTCTTTCTTCATGAAAGATTCTTTCTTTTGCAGTAATCTAAGTGAGTTTTTTTTTCTCTGCCTTAGATTTCATGCTTTTTTATTTCCTTCAGACATAATTTCTGTAGAAGTCATGGATAAGCTTCAATTGTTTCAGGACATAGAGGCCAATAATCGAAAGGTTATGGTGTACAGAAATTATACCTTCACTGAGACAAAATGGAAGAACGTCAGAGTTGGTGACCTTGTCAAGGTGTATAAGAATGAATATTTTCCTGCCGACCTGCTTCTGCTCTCATCAAACTATGAGGATGGGGTTTGTTATGTTGAGACGATGAATCTTGATGGAGAAACCAACCTAAAATTGAAGCATTCCTTAGAGGAGACAGCGGTTCTACGTGATGAAGAATCATTTCAGAGATTTAAAGAGGTAGTCAAGTGTGAGGATCCAAATGAACATCTCTATTCTTTTGTTGGAACAATGTACTATAATGGGAAACAATACCCACTTTCTCCTCAGCAAATTCTTCTAAGGGATTCCAAGTTGAAGAACACAGAGTATATTTATGGTGTTGTAATATTCACAGGACATGACACCAAAGTGATGCAGAATGCTACTGATCCTCCTTCAAAGAGGAGTAAGATTGAAAGAAAAATGGATAAGGTTGTATATATCCTTTTCTGTGCTCTATTTTTGATATCTTTCACTGGATCTTTACTTTTTGGAATTCAAACTAAGCAAGATATTACTGATGGAAAATACAAAAGGTGGTATCTTCGACCAGATGATGCAACTATCTTTTACGACCCCAAAAGAGCATCGCTAGCTGCGTTCTTCCATTTCTTGACAGGCCTTATGTTGTATGGATACCTGATACCAATATCATTATATGTTTCCATAGAGATGGTAAAGGTTTTACAGAGCATTTTTATCAACCAAGATCAGTATATGTATTGGGAGGAAACAGACAAGCCTGCACATGCAAGAACTTCTAATCTGAATGAGGAACTTGGTCAGGTTGATACTATTCTGTCTGACAAAACAGGCACTCTGACTTGCAACTCCATGGAGTTTGTCAAATGTTCAATTGCTGGTTTTGCTTATGGCCGTGGAATCACAGAAGTGGAAAGGGCCCTAATTAGAATGGGTAGAAAACATGAAGTTGATGGTTCTTGTACTATTGGGTCAAGGAAGTCATTTAAAGGATTCAACTTCCATGATGAACGCATAATGAATGGGCAGTGGGTTAATCAACCTCATTCAGATATCATAAGGAGATTCTTTCAAGTATTAGCACTTTGCCATACAGTAATAATATCTCTTGCAGAAATATGTGATGAAATTTCTTATGAAGCTGAATCACCGGATGAAGCAGCCTTTGTCGTAGCTGCTAGAGAGCTTGGCTTCGAGTTCTTTAAAAGGACACAAACAAGAATCCTACTGAGGGAACCAGATCAGCAGACTGGCTCAAAGGAAATCAAGTAAGCTTTTATGGAACAATCTTTTTTGATTTATTTGTCTGCAATCAGAAATAAAGTATTTTTGAAATACCTGACTAAACGAAGGAGTGTATATGTTGATTCCTAGTTGTTTGACTTAGGCTTGTTGAGTATTTGAGTTAATTTACTTTGTTTCATCTAAGCGGGGTTTCCTTTGTGGTTAGACATATGTTCACACCTAGTTAGTCTGGATATGGATGTTAATATCTTGCATGACTGTCTTTAATTATGGCTAGAAATATTTGCATCACTATCATCTAGGTGATAAGGCTTGTAAAGGAAGTTGCAATTATCCTAGTTTTGAAGGGGAAGCTACTATGGATATATATTGTAAAAACCAGATGTCCATGAGGATAGTGGAAAGGCTAGACAGCCAACAAAGAAAATAATAAAGAGAAATTTTGCATGGGAGGAATGAGGACAAGAAATGGATATACACGAGTTACAGGAACTGAAAAAAGGTAAAAAGGAAATACAAGGGTTGTTTCTTTAGATAGTATAGAAGTTTTGTATTTAAAACTGTAATACGGGAGAGGTATTACCACTTCGGGGTGTGAATAACTGAGGTTTTTCTTGGCATTAGAAATGTTCTCTTCCACCCATGTGAAGAATGCTTGGGTCTCTTCGACCCCATAAAAGATGTTGGTATTGACACACCCCCAATTGAGGTCCTTTTTCACATTAAAAGTGCTCTCTTTAGGGCAAATATCAGAGACATGTATTTGTTAAAGGTTAATGTAGAAATTATAATTTATTTTATTTATTAGTTTGTAGTCAAATAGGGTTTATTTTCTAATTAGACTTGTCCATATTTATCTTTTAAATATTATGTAGTTAACGAGAGTTTATCTTTTAACTAAACTTTATTCATATTTATCTTTTAGATATTATGTAGTTAGTAGTAGCTTATCTTTAGAAGATTAGTTTATATGTAAACTTATTTAAAGGGACACTAAGTTGTCGATTTAGGAGTTAATAGAAATTCAAGTTTTCTTCACCTAGAAAATTTCCAACAAAAGGTATCGGAGTCTTTCTTGGTCATGAGTTTATAAGAAAAAAAATATAGAGAAAAAACAAGTTTCTTTTATTAAATATGACCTCAAACACTTTTTTTTTGTTTCACCTTTTATTTTCACAGAGAAAAATTATCAACTATGCATTGTGAAAATGCAAACATATCTACAATCATTTGATTTGTGAGATGTGGTTGAAAATAATGGTGAACTCCCACCATTGCCACTCCATTCAATTGCAGCTCAACTAAAGAGTTATAATGAATAAAAATTCAAGAGAATTAATAGTAAATTTGGTGAGAAATGTATCAATAATTGGAGAATGGTGAGAAGTGTATCAACAATCAAAGAAAAATGTTCCAAAATATGAAAATTAAAAAAAATATATCGAAGAGAGGGATTCCAAAAGACAAATTTGGTGCTTATAATTTCTACAATTGGAGAGAGTGTTAAAAATTAATATAGAAATTATAATTTAGTTTATTTGTTAGTTTGTAGTCAAATAGGTTTTATCTTTTAATTAGAATTGGTTCATGTTTATTTTTTAAATATTATATAGTTAGTGAGAGTTTATTTTTTAATTAGACTTGGTTCATATTTATCTTTTAAATATCGTGTGGTTAGTGGTATATTATGTTTTATGAGATTAGTTTATATGTAAATCTATTTAAATACACACTAAACTGTCAATTTGGGAGTTAATGAAAATTTAAGTTTTTTCCTCCTAGAAAATCTTTAACAGTATTACAGTAAAAAATATGAATCATATATTTTTTCTTTTGTTGGATAGTGAGCACTAAAAGTGCTCTCTTCTACCCATTCTGAAGAATCCTTCCCTCGGGGGCTCGGTTTTGGTTGTCAAAATACCTTTTCTGATCGTCAATCCTAACCTGATGTGGATATTCATTATTGAAATCTACTTTTAAAAAATTAACGTATTGTATTCCTTGTCTTATAAAGATGTCTCTTATTCTTTGTTCCTTTTGTGTATCCTTGTGATTCAATTCTTATTTCCAGAGAATATGAACTTCTTCATGTCTTAGAGTTCAGTAGTTCTCGCAAAAGAATGTCTGTCATTGTTCGGACAATGGAGAATGGAGAGAGTAAGTTGCTGCTTCTTTGCAAGGGTGCAGACAGGTTAGACTCTTGATCCATGGAACTCATTTATAAAATTTATGAAGCTGTGAAATGGGCCCATTGATATCAAATTTTCATTTATCTTTATGCATTCAGTGTAATGTTTGAGAGACTTTCAGAACAGAACCAGCAATTTGAGGCTGAGACTAAAGAACATATCAAGAAATATGCTGAGGAAGGTTTACGAGTTTTGGTAATTGCATATCGGGAACTTGATGAGTATGAATATAGGAAATGGGAAGAGGAGTTTTTGGAGGCCAAAACTTCTGTAGATGCTAATCGAGATACATCAGTGGATGCACTTGCCAATAAGATTGAAAAGGACTTGGTTCTTCTTGGTGCTACAGCTGTTGAGGACAAACTACAAAAGGGGGTCAGTATTAAATGCATAAGATGTTTTATATGCTTCTGGAAAGTAGCTATTATTTGCTGGAAGAAGTTCAGGTCTTCGGACCTCTCCTTAGCCTAACCCTACCTTGTACTAACGTGTGGTTTTTGTTGCTTTCTTTGATATTTGCCAAATGTTGGAAAAATGTCTGTGGTGCTAATCTGATATAAAGAATTTAAATATTTTTTGTAAGAACAAAAAGGAGAGTATATTTGATAGAAAATGCTGTTTTGGGGGCCTTGTTTATGGTTTGAACTACCACTTCACAGGTTCCAGAGTGTATTGACAAGCTTGCGAAGGCTGGGATAAGAATATGGGTCCTAACTGGTGATAAAGTAGAAACTGGAATAAATATTGGGTATGGTAAAAATTGTGACTAAATTCCTTCACTTTTCTTTTCTCCTTTGTAGTTTTTCTAACTGTAGTTTCACCTACAGGTATGCATGCAGTCTATTAAGACAAGACATGAAACAGATCCTGATCACCCTAGATTTACCACATATTGAAGCCTTGGAGAAACAAAGAGATAAGGAGGCCATAGTGAAGGTTTACAATTCTAAATTTGACATTTTAATACTTCTTTCCTTTAAAGGAGGTTCTAAAATCATTTCTATATCAGGCTTCTCTTGGAAGTGTGAAAAAGCAGATAATGGATGGAAAATCCCAAGTTAACACAGAAGGGGGTCCAATCCAATTTGGTTTGATTATTGATGGCAAGTCCTTGGATTTTGCTTTGGGCAAGGAGCTAGATAAAGAGTTTTTGGAGCTTGCACTCAGTTGTTCGTCTGTTATATGTTGCCGCACTTCACCCAAACAGAAAGCACTTGTAAGTGTTATTTCTGGTGTTGGACTCTTCTGGTTGTAGTGAAGTTAGTTTATCCTTTTATACTTAACACCAAAATGATCTAATAAAATTGTAGAGGGCATGCAGGTTACAAGAATGGTGAAATCGAGAAAAGCTACAACACTAGCAATTGGTGATGGGGCAAACGATGTCGGCATGCTTCAAGAGGCTGATATTGGAGTTGGCATCAGCGGTGTTGAAGGGATGCAGGTCATACATGCATGCGCACATACATTACACACAGACACAGACACAGACACATCCACATCCACACACACACTGAACACCAACGCACAAACACACATGTTACTGATGGAGAAGGGATGCATGTCAGTTGAACACTTAAATAGTAATATCTTAAACACTTTTTACATTTTTATATTTATATCAAATTGCATTCACTTTTACCTGTATCAATGTGTACTTGAAACTATCGCAAAGTATCAAATTACACATTCTATTAAAGAAGTTAACATCAATTTTCCTTTTTCTACACAGAAATAGAAACTAGTACGAATTTTTAATAAAAAAATTAACAACATCCTCCATCTCTCTCTCTCCCTCTTGCCTTTTTTTTCTTTCTTTCTTTCTTACTTTCTCTTTGTTTATTCAAATATAACTGACTACAACTACCACGTGTCTGCAACAAAAGTGTGCTTAGATTTCCACACTGCCTTCATTTATCCTTGGTAGCTTTAGGGCCAAAAGTAGCTATCTTGCTTGCAGCTTATTCTGTTCTAGGAAAATAGCAATCAACTGTAGTCGGGTAGAGGTAAATGAGCTTATGACAATTCGTATTCTCTCTACTCTCCTTTATTATATATATGTTTAGTGTTCATTTATGTAAAGGTACATGGGTAGTTGAGTTAATTATTGAATAAGCATGGTGAGCGAGATAGCAAAAATTTGATTTGCAGGTTCAATGCAGGGTATTCCTTGGAGGAGGAGGAGGAGGGGGGGAAGAATCACGTTTCTTGGTAACTCACTGAGTTTATACATGTGGCAGTCTCTTGTTTATTTGATAGCCAAACCAGCCAGCAAATTCTATTAGAGAAAAGATAGAAGGAAAAAAGAAAGAAAAATTGGGAGAAAGGCTGGAGTCCTAGGGTTTGGGAGAGTGTTTGCAGCAGAGAGGGAAAGGAATGACAAAAGAAAAAAGAGGAAAGGGGGGGGGGGGGGGGGGGGAGGGAGACTATATTTTTAATTTAAAAATAAATTTTCTTTACTTCTCAGAAAAGAAGGTAGGCTGTTGTTTAGAGTTACAAAAATTACTAACAGAAAATGCAACTTGATATCTTTTGATAGTTTGAGGTGCATAGTGATAGATTGTAAATCTAGGAGATAGTTTGATATAAATTTAAAGGTGGCACAGCTTATCTTTTGATATGACCCTAATTTAAGTCAGGAATGGTGCCATGAAGAGTATAGGCTTTACTGCTAATGCCATTTGAACCATAAACAGAATCCCTGAACATGGCTTGTCCTAAAGAAATGGCTTTCAACAATGATTCCTCTTCCACAATTTTAATTATTTATGTTAAGAATGGTTGAACACATATTTTATTGAATATCATAATCCTATATATACAGATCTTTCCTAAAATTAAAAAAATTATATGAGTGTATTTATCGTAATGCTCTTTAACCTAATTTATGTATAATATGTTCTCTTTAATAATCCTCTTCAAATTGGGGAACAAACATTGTCCATCCCAGCTTGATAATGATAGTTTAGAATGCTGGACTGGTTGGGTCTTCGGTCGGCACATCTACTAGCTGTGAATTGGTAGGCATCTATGGAGTACATATTAGGCCGCCATAGAGGTTCTCTTTAATAACATGTATATTCACTTCAATATATTTGGTTCAGTTATTTTGTATGGATTATGTGTAATGCTTATAATCGATTATTGTTACAGCATAGGCGTATAAGGCTCTCCCACATGATTCTCAGATCTTTTAAAATCCTTTTTAGTCATAGTAATTCACGTACTCTTTGTACCATTATCTGAAATTCTAGTTCTGCACTTGATCTTGTAACTACATTTTACTTCTTGCTTCTTCAGATAGGTTACTCCGAGGACGATACAATAACATGTGATATACCTTTTTCCCACCACTAATCTGCATGATATACATCAGTAGAGATTTTTATGAGCAATCTGTCACTTTTTCTTAACAAGATCTATTTCCCAGATGATTTTTTTAGGTAATGTAACACACTGTAGGCTGCCTGTAAGTGCATTTCTTTACGACTGTGCATGAAGTGGTTTATAACACTTACTGCATGTATAGCATCAACCTTCTTCAGATCCACAGAGCTTACCAGACTATGGCTTATTATGTACCTGTTGTTAGAACATGAAATTATCATAGATTGCGGTAAAATAATGCATGATAATCATGTTATCCTTGCACCTGCTGGCAATCAAACTCCAAAAGTATACTAGAGAAATAGAGCGAGAAGAGAGGAAAAGAAGAGAAGCACAAGGGAGGCATTGAGACTTAGAAGCTTAAGGGTTCCTAACCGAGATCCTTAGGGAAGAGAGGAGGTGAATAAAAGACAAAATTAGAGCAGGCACAAAACCTTGCCTTGTTCTTCTCTCCAAATCCAAAACCCTAGGGTTATTTGCATCTCCTTTTTGGCAGCTTATGTTTGCTTTTTCAAGCGAGAAGCGATAAGAACTCAATGATTACACTAGTTGTCCTACCTCGCTCGGTTGGCATCGAGATAAAGACATAAGGAATCGAGAAACAGCAGCGAGCCATTTTTGTGTGTCACATATAGCCCTTTTTCCATTCACGAGGATTTATTTCTATGAGGAATTATCTATTCTTGCTAGTGGCGTGCTCTGCTCAGGTGCGAGGTATAGGCAACAATCCTTGCAATGGTCTTTGGAAGGAATCTGCTAGTGAAGACTCTAAAGCTGGGCCTAGCTCTGGAATTAATAGAAAAGAGGAGATTAGGCTTTGATGAAAAAGAAGGAAAAAGGATTTTGAATAAGAAAACCCAAAAAGAAAAGTGAGAATAGAGAGTGAGGAGATAGGAAGAGGTTGCATAATAAAAAGACATAGAGTGGTTTGAGGATGGAGCAAAGAAAAGGCGAGGAAAAGGAAGAAGAAAACTCAAATGGAGGGTCAAAAGGGTCACCAAATTGAGCAATATACGGATGTTCAATCTAGGGCTTTTTGAAGAAGAAGAAAGGAAGAAGCAAATAAAGAACCAAGAACAGTGGCGTGGAAGTCTTCTACAGAAACTTAAGAGAAAATTGAAAGAAAGAAGAAGACGGATCGGATGAGCTTATCTGCAAGCTAGAGTAGCCTCCTTTAGGGAGGTGGTAATGGTGCTCCATCAGACCAGAAGATTTCTGGTCATTAAGAATAAACCGTTCAATGTTGTCTATAAAGAGAAGACAGACTGAATAAGGATGAGTAGAAATGGGAGAAGTATTAAGGTCTCGATTACTTTTTGGAAAGATGAAATTAAATCATTGCTTGGAGCCGTGTAAGAGTTTTATTGGACTAGAGGTGGAAGGTTGGGGTCAAAATAAGACAGGAAGGAGTTACAATTTACGGGTGGCTGTTGTAGATGACAACAAGGGGAGGTTTCTAGTCATCATAGAGAAGAAAAAGAGGAGGTAGTGAGACACATTTGTATTCCAGAAGGCCCACAGGCCGATGGATAGTGGAGGATGATAGTAGCCTGTCCAAAATGGCTGGAAGCAAATGTGAGGCACTGAGGAAGCCTAAGGAGGTCAAAACAAGAATCTAAAAGCATTTGCATTGCCTGAAGAAGGTCAAGAAAATCCACTTATTATGCTATGTTGTTCGAATTGCATAATGGAGCTGAGAGTGAGACTACAGGTAAAGAGAGAAAGATCGACAATGTGAAGGATGTCTTGTGACAGGAGAGGCCAATGGGGAAGACAAGGCCTGATTTCAAGATGGGTCAGGTCAAATTTAAAAATCAAAATTCAAATCTTGGTTTCCCTTGAAACATAGAAATGAGGCGTCATTTTGAGCATCTTTGGAGCATAAATGGGACTTGGGTTGGAGAGTCCAATTATGAGAGGAAAACTTGGCTGACTACGTGATTCACACGAGCTGAGAAAGGAAAATGAATCAAACAGATTGATCCAGGGAAATAGGTTAAAAAGATTAGGTCTAGGTCGAATTGTGTTTTGAGACCCGTGACCCAAAATTAGAAGTGGAAACCCACGCTGTGAATCGGGGGAGATGAAGAGAAGTCCCGCATAACTGCGACGATAGATTCAAAAACATATTCCTACGAAGCAGAGGCTAACTGAGGAGACGGGAGTTTAGAAGTGCTTGGGAGGAAGTAGGGATAGGTAAGGAGGTGGTGACAAAATTTGAAATCTTTTGATTGGGCGTGAGGCAGTCGAGAAGGATGAAGCCCAGCCATTTTGGTGGTTCCAAAGGCAGGCAATGTGGCCATTGAAATGCTTGGGAGAGATGATTAGACAACGATGTAGAGGGCAGAAATAATGGAGGTTGAGGTGAGGGAGGGATTTGAGTGAGGAAGAAAACTTTAGATGGGTTCTCTAGAATCCCCAGTGGATTAGTAGCGTGCTTGAGGTTATCTTTGACAATTTAGTAGATAATTTATGATAGCTCAAGGAAGGGGAAAAGAATGAAGAGAGGTTGATTAGGGACACTTACATTATTTCTTGGAATGTAAGGAGAATAAGTGACCACAGGAAGAGACAGGTGATAAGTGGTTGCATCGATAGATATAAAACTGATACAATATATTTTCAGGGATCTAAAATAGAATTCATCTCAAGTGGGATTTTTCTGTGGCCTTAAGAAAACCAAAGAAAGCAATTAGAATGATTTACTTCTTAAGGGGATTACCGAGGGATTTTGGTCCTTTGAAATGAAGAGATTCTTAATAGCGAGGAGGTGTTGCTGGGAGAATGCTTATTTTATGCCTCTTCGAAGATCGTAAAAATGGGTGGAAGTGGATGTTTATTGATGTATATAGCAAAGGTGAAGGAGGAAAAGGGTTGTGGAAGGATTTGGATGACTCTAAGCAAAATTAAAACTTTTCGTGGACTGTGGGAGAGCATTCGAACATAGTTCTGAACAGAAAAGAGAGATCTATAAAGCATTGTTGAGGGTTTGTGCTGATGAGTTTAAAGACACTTCAGATAGACTTGAACTATTGGATTTACTCTGCATGGGAAGTAAGTGGACATTGTCTAATCAGAGACTCAACTCGACTTGTTTCAGAATTGATAGGCTTTTCCTGTTGATTTCCTGCCACTTATAACTAATAGCTATTGTGCACTATTTTTGGTTATTTCCCATTTACCTAGTCGTCGATGGGATTAAATGGGGTCCTTGACCCTTCAGGTTTAAGGACAAATAGTTAATAATTAGTAGTTTATGTGATAACATCAAAGAATGGTGGAAAAAGCAAGGATGGATTGTAATGCTAGCTTTAAAGTGGTGCAAAAAAAAGGAGGGAAGGGGGTTTGGGGGGGAGGAGGGTGGTCTATCTATCGGGAATTTGATTCGTAAGGAATTTATAAAGTTAGAATTTGCAAACAAATTACAAGTAGAGATTTCTTGGATTCAAAAATTAAGAATCTAATGGATTAAAAATTAGGATAAGAACAAAAATTTCTTTCACTACATGACTAACTACCATAGGAGGGTCAGTTATGTGGAGGAAACCAAGATAGATGGCTGGTAGTGACGGGTAATAAGAGCATCTGAGGCAAGAGGTCATGGAATTCATTTGCAGGTTGTATTATAAGGAATTCAATTGGAGGTTCAAGTTAGGTGGTTTGATCTTCACGTCTTTAAATGAACAGAGCTGAGAATCACTTGAAAGAGAGTTTACTGTGGAGGAGATTGTTGAGGGACCCATGGAATGTAAGAAGGATAAATTCCTTGGTCCTGATGGGTTTAGCATGAGTTTTCTATAACAATTTTGATATGTACAACGGATTACATTCTTGGATTTTTTAAAGAATTTCATGAATCTGGTTCTTTTGTTAAATCTTTAAACTCTTCTTTTTTGGTCCTCATATTGAACATGGAAGGGGGTGGTTAATATTAAGGACTTTATACCTATCAACTTAATTGAAAGCGTTTATAAGCTCATACCGAAAGTACTGGCAAAAATGAGCGGTAAGTGGACGAGTGTCAATGTACTTTTATGGATGGAAAATATATTTTGGATGCAACTCTTCTAGCTAATGAGGTTGTGGATGGTATGTTATATAGGAATAGGGAAGATGTTCTACGTAAGTTGAATATGGGAAAACCTATGAGCATGTAAATTGGGGCTTTTTTGACTATATGCTGAGAAGGTTTGGGACGAATGGTGCAAGTGATCAACTCGTATATTTCTACTACTTCTGCCATCATGATGTTCATTTTTTAAAACTTCCAGAAGCTTGAGATAAAGTGTCCATTTTGTTAGCAAGGTGGACAGCTCATTAGAGAGTTAATATGAACAGCTCATTAGAAAAATAATACTTTCCATATATATTTTAGAAATGTAATAACTGTAAATATTTCTATAATTATGGTTTAAATATTCTATAATTATACCGTAAATTATTTTCCCTTATTAGAATATTATTTCAGATAGGAATAGCATATTTTTAGGGATGTAAATAAGAACTATTTCTATTTAATGGAAAGCTGATGAAGGGCAAAAGCATTCAACTCAAAAACGTGATATAGTATCAGAGTCTGAATCTGTATTTTTTTCCCAAGTATTTTGATATTTTTCAGCTGGGTTTTTCTTCTGAGTGCTTTGATAATTCAAATATCTTTGTGATCTTCGTGCTGGAATTTTCGTTATTTTTTTGTTCTTTTTCGTTATTTCAAAAAAATGACTTCCGAAAAGATTACGTTCGAATCTTTTAATGTTCGATTCACCAGAAAAAATAACTCATGCATGAGAATTTTAGTTTCGACTATTTATGACAGGAAAAGAATTATGGGGTCATATATATGGAAGTGATCCAGCTCCTACAGACCTTGAAAAGTTACTTCAGTGGAATGTCAAAGATGCTAGGGTGATGACTTGGATTTTAAGATCGGCTGATCCTCTTATTGTACTTAATTTAAAGCCATATAAGAATGCAAAAGCTATGTGAGATTATCTTAAAAAGGTGTACAATCAAAACAACTGTTCAAGATGCTTTCAGTTGGAGCATGACATTGTCAATTACTCTCAGGGAAATCTCTCTATCCAAGATTATTTTTCTGGATTTCAGAATTTATGAACTAAATTTACTGATATTGTTTATGCTGACATACTTGATGCATCTCTATCTATAATTCAAAAAGTTCATGAACAGAGTAAGCAAGATCAATTTTTGATGAACTTGCAGCCTAATTTTGAGAATATTTGCTCAAACTTAATGAATCGTGTTCCTTCTGCCCCTTGGATGTTTGCTTTGGAGAACTGCTTCGTGAAGAACAACACCTTTTAACCCAAACCACTTTTCAGAAAGAGAACACTATCAATCTTGCTATTGTAGCGCAAGGAAAAGGAAAAGGTAGAGATATAAGCATAAAGCAATGTTATAGTTGCAAAAACTATGGTCATATTACTACCAATTGTGGAAAAAAGTTTTGCAATTACTGTAAGCAACAAGGACACATTCTCAAAGAATGTCACACACGTCCTCAAAATCGCAAAGTCAATGCTTTTCAAACTGGTTTAAATAATTTTGCTTCAGCAAGTATCAACAATTAATTTGCTGCATTAGCTGTATCTATAAATCCTACAACAACCCCATCAACAGCTGTACCAGTTGTAGTTATTATTTCAGCTTTTTCAATTTTGGGTCTACAAGGTAATGATACTAAATTTCAATTTTGGCTTGTTGATTATGCTGCTTCAAATCACATGACCAACTCATCTCGTATGCTTAAAAATATTCGTAAGTATTATGGTTCATCATAAATTGAGATTGCTAATGGAAGTTTTCAAAAATGTTTTTATATCACCAAGGTTGTCTGCTAGTTTTATTTCGGTTGGTCAATTGGTAGATAATAATTGTGATGTGTATTTTTCTCGTAATGGTTGTCTTGTGCAGAATTATGTGTCGGGGACGACAATCGCGAAGGGACCTAAAGTCGGGAGATTATTTACTATTCATTTTTCTATTCCTCGCGCCTTATCTGTTGCTTGTACCACTATTGACAGTAAAAGTGAAATATGGCCTAAACATTTAGGACATCCGAATTTTAATATTTTATCTCATTTATTGAATTCTGGTTTGTTGGGTGATAAAAATCTTTTTTCGAATATTTCTTTTAATTGTTCTACATGTAAGTTAGGTAAAAGTAAAACACTTCATTTTCTGTCTATTGATTAGCGAGATGCAAAATATTTTGATGTTATTCATAGTGATGTTTGGGGTCCTCCACCTGTTATTTCTCATACTAAGTATAAGTATTTTGTAACATTTATAACTAATTACAACCGGTTTACTTGGGTGTATTTTTTTCGTGCTAAATCTGAAGTATTATCTGTTTTCAGAACTTTTTTTTGCTTATATTGAGACTTAATTTTATACAAGTATTAAAGTGTTAAGATCTTATTCTGGTGGAAAGTATGTCTTATGAATTTCTTAAATTTTTATTTGAGAAGGGAATTATTTCACAAATATCATGTACATATACACCATAGCAAAATGGAGTTGTTGAACGTAGGAACCGACATCTTTTAGATGTAACTCGTACTTTGCTAATTGAGTCGTTTATTTCATCAAAATATTGGGCTGAAGCTTTGTCCACAACCGTCTATTTAATTAATAGACTATCATCTCAGGTATTAAAACTTGACTCTCTTTACTATCGTCTTTATAGTAAACATCCTACCTATCATAACTTACATTCATTCGGTTGTGTTGGTTTTATACTTTTGCCATTAGCGTCATAAATTTTCTGCTCAATCTGCTAAATGTGCTTTTATCGGGTATAGTACTTCACAAAAAGGTTTTGTTTGCTATGATCCTAGCTCTAACAAATTTCGTATCTCTAAGAATGTTATTTTTTTTTAGTCAATATTTTTTTTTACCTATGTGGAGTCATCTACTGTTGGTATTTTTCTTTCTACCTTTGAGGACTTACAATCTTTTGAACATTTCAAACTTGGATGTGTCTATCAACAACGTCAACCGACTTTACTCCTTCTCAAGACTGCTCCTGAACCTGTCTCTAATATTTCTTCTGCAGTTGTCCCTCCAGAGCTTATCATTCGACGATCTACCAGAGTATCTCGTCCTCCTAATTGGTATGGTTATTCCTCTACTTTGTCCTCTATTTTTATTCCATCATGTTACTCATAAGCTGCCAAGCATGAGTGATAGCAGAAAGCAATAAAGAAGGAACTCCAAGCTCTCCAAGAGAGTCATACTTGAGGTATTGTATCTTGTTCTCCATCTATTCGACCCATTGGATGTAAATGGGTTTATTCAATTAAACTTCATTCAAATGGAACTCTAGATCGATATAAAGCTCGCTTAGTTGTTTTTGGGAACAAACAGGAGAATGGAGTGGATTATGAGGAAACTTTTGCACCTATAGCAAAAATGGCAACTGTGCAAACTATTATTGCCATTGCTGCTTCACAAGACTGGTCATTTCACCAGATGGATGTAAAAAATGTTTTCCTTCATGGTGATCTCAAAGAAGATATCTATATGACACCTCCACCTGGTTTATTTTCTACACCTACATCAGATGTATGTAAATTAAAAAAATATCTTTGTATGGCCTGAAACAGGCTCAAAGCTTGGTTTGACAAGTTTCGAACTACTTTGCTCCAATTCTCTTTCGTGCAGAGTAAATATAGCTCATCTTTGTTTCTTTGCAAAACGGTTACAGGTTGTGTTCTTCTTCTTATATATGTAGATGACATTGCTATCACAGGAACTGATTCTTTATTTATCACTAGTCTCCAACAATATCTTAAGGATTGTTTTCATATAAAAGATCTTGGTTCTTTTATATATTTTTTTGGGATTGGAGGTTCATTTTGATTCTTCTGGTGTGTTCTTACATCAACACAAGTACACTCAAGATCTGATTGCTTTGGCTGGCCTTCAAGATTCTTTTTCAATTGATACTCCATTGGAATTGAATGTGAAATATCGTTGTGAGGAAGAGGATCCTCTTCCTGATCCTACTATGTTTCGCCAATTGGTTGGAAGCTTGAATTATCTTACTATTACACGACCAAATATTTCCTTTGCTGTTCAATAGGTCAGCCAATTTATGCAAGCTCCACGTCATCTGCACTTAGTAGTTGTTCATCATTCGGTATCTTATAGGCTCACCTAGCCATGGCTTATTCTTTTCGACTGGTTCTTCAATTCGTCTTGTGGCATTTAGTGGTACTGATTGGGTTAGATGTCCTGATACTCGTCATTCTGTCACTGGCTAGTGTATGTTTCTTGGAGATTCCTTAATATCTTGGAAGAGTAAGAAATAAGATCGAGTTTCAAAATCTTCCACCAAGTCTGAATATCGAGCCATGTCAGCAGCTTGCTCTGAGATTGTTTGGCTTCGTGGGCTACTTGCCAAACTTAGGTTTTCTCAATCCGATCCTACTCCTCTTCATGCAGACAACACAAGTGCTATTTAAATCGCTAGGTGATGGGAGGGATACTTCTTATTTGGCATTTTTCGTAAATGCGCTGACACTCTATTGGTGCTTGTGAATAAATAATACCATATTTTTTATCTAAAAAAAAAGAACTTATTGCATAACCGATGTTTGGTCTTGTGTGGAACAGGTATATCAGTTTCCTAACCAATTTCTCATACATCTCCTTATCTAATGGTTTATCTTCTTCTACGACTCTCATGATTGGAATTCATAAGAATAGTAGTTGGTTTATAGGCTAACTTGCCAATATCTCTTAATAGGCCATAAATGTATTAATTTACCTAGGTCATTGATTTCGAACTCTTTTGTTAGGCTTTGCTTTACATTATTTTTTTTTTCATCATCACTTGTTATAATAATGTTATCAACATATAATAAGAGTGCTATAACTCTTCCTGTCTTTGAGCATTTGATAAACAAAGTGTGGTTCCTTTAAATCTACTTATGTCTCAAGCGGATCATCACCTTTGCAACTTTTCCAAACCATGCTTTAGGCGATTGCTTGAGCTTATAGAGTGGATTTTTCAGTTTATAAATTTTATTTTACCTACTTCTCTAGCAAAATCTGTAGGATTCGTGTGTAGGTTTCTTTTTCCATATTTTTGTGCAGGAAAACATTTTTACATCGAATTATTGCAATGGCCAATGAAAGTGGGTAAAAGTCACATTCTGTTTATCTTGACTATTGGTGTGAGTGTTTCTTAGTAGTCTATCCCATAAGTCTGTATATAGTTATTTGTTGTCAATCTTGTTTTATATTTCTTGATTGTCTCATCTGTCTTCTATTTGATTGTGGACACTTACTTGTATCCCACAAGCCTTTTTTGATAGGTTCACCACTTTTATGTTTGGTTTTTTTCTAATGTCTGCATTCTTATATTCATAGTATTTTTTCATTTCTCATATGATAATATCTTAAATATAATGTCAAAAATAAATTTTGTGTTCAAATTTATGAGAAAATTTTTATGAGATTATGAACATTTGTCAACTGATACAAACCGTGAAATAAGATGAAGAGGATGTTTAGTGCATTCCCGATATCTTAACGAAGTCCAATAGGTATATTATTATTAAACTATGTGGGGTTTCAGGACTTATTTCTGTTTCATAATTGAGGTCGAATGTTTGGATCGGCTTAGGCTAAGAACTCAAATTCTTCCTCCTTGTATACATCTAAGTAAATCTGGCTTTTGGTATGGTTTCTTGAGTAGACAAGTGCTCTGATGGGTTTTGTAGGTTCTCTTGTGATGGTGTTGGCGGTGTTTTGAGTATGTGGCAAAGATGGTAGGTTAAAGTCAATCAAGAAGTCTATTTTTATTTTCAAATATAAACTCTCCGTGAAGATGAAGGTTGATGAAATATGAGCTCTTGTTCAACATAGGTGACATCTAAGATATAGAATTTATATGTGGGTGGATGTTGATAGTTGTACCTTTTTTTAGAAGAGGAGTACCCTATTAAAACGTTTTGAAATATAGAATTTATCTTTTTATTTTTAATATCTAAAATTGATACGTTAGACGTTAGATATAGATCAATTCTATCTTGTAAATTATCTCTACTTTATTTTCTCAATTGAGCCTTCAGTCTTTCTTTTGTGCTCCTTAATTAATGACCAAAGAATTGTAATATGCATTTTAAGGCCCTGTGATCAATTTTTCCCATTTAATGAAAATGAATATGAATGAAAGACCATATGGTTTGTAGCATTTATTTCTTGATAAAACTTGAAGAGTGTTTTTAGAGGACTTTCGAAATCTAGAACACTAGAGAGTAAACGATTAATAATTTAGGTGGTTGTAGGGACTGCTTCGCTCCAATATTGTTTTTGGACATTGTTTTGGAAGAGGAAAGCTTTGGTGGTGGGTAGAAGATGACTATTCTTGTATTTCACTACATTTTATTGTGGAGTGTGTAAATAAGATTCATGAAGATCATTTCTTGGTGAAAAAATGATAAGAGTATGTAAGTAATAAAGTTTTTTGCTTTGTCAGGGTGAAATTTCTTAGATGGGTTCCAAATTGAGCTTTTATTATATTACCAAACTGGTATGTGGCTGACATATAATTTGGATTTGGGTAAGAAAAGTCATGTGATTCTAGTGCACTTAGTAATAAATGACAAACTATCTAGTTCTAGAAATGTTAGGAATGTGGGATAGTCTCCAAATGTCACATGGATTAATGAAAATAGAAATATACTTTTTTGTTGCTACTGGGATTGTTACATGCTTTTGAATACATCGCAGTGTAAATTTTTACCAAAAGAATTTTTAAATAAGAAGGGAAACATAACCTTCAGTATTAAAAAAGATGTCCAGTTTTTTGCAAAAGAGTCAGAGCTTATTGATTGGGTCTGAAGTAGTGGCAGGAAGCGAGAGAATTCAGTTGCATTCAAGTAGTACAATTTGTTTCTGGCTTCAGCATGTCCAGTTATCTTTCTCGAGTTCTGGTCTTGAAAGTTATAATGAGAAGTAACCTTAGTTACTTTCTAGTTTAAATCCTTTGATAATTTACTAACGAGATTAGTACAAAGTTTAGGAACATGTAGCATGTTTTCTAGAACTAGAATATACAAAACTTACTATTGCCTATTCCTGCAACAGTATTTAGCGACCCATCAACAGTAATAATTTTCCTACTACTTGGACGTTAAACATATGTGTGAAAGTACTTCAAAATGTTTGTTGTATGGTTAATGGCCCTGAATCTATAATCCATGACTTTTCAAAGAATCTATCTATTATGCGGAAAAGAAAGCATACCTAAGCATGTCACCAAGCCTATACCTGTGGATTTATGTGTATCTGCAATGCTGGGTTTTGTACCTGTAACTTGAGATGAGACCTCTGACATGATCTGAACATTATGAGGCAGTTAAGGCCAATTAAATAGAGCAGAATTCAGGAATTACAGTAGTAGAACAGAATTTCCAAGCTGTCCACAGCAGAGGGCTAAGTGTGTAAGGAATCGGTTGTGCTTGTGGGCTATGTGCAGCAGGCAGATGCAGCTTGTGGAGGTTGCATGGCTGTTGGCTGTGTGCAGAAGGGCAGATGTGCAACTAGATTGAGCACACTACTGAAAAGAGGCACAGTTGGAGGTGCCCAATGAAGGCGCTGTTTGGGCCTGGCACATCAGAGGGTAGCTATGCAGTGACAACCAGCTATTTTGCGGTTATTAGGGCTGCTGTTGCAATGAGGTGCATCTGTGGTTGGTTTTAGCAATTGCAGGGGACAGCAATTGGTGGCATGTGCTGCAGGAATTGACTACAGCTATCTAGGAGCTGTGCAGGTTTGGCTGCATGGAGGAGACACTGTAGAGGTTTGACCTGCGTGCAAACAGATGTTTGTGGGTGGTGCGGCGTCCAGGAGCGGCCTCAGAGCCAGCTGAACTGCACGGGGTAAGATGCTGAACATGCGGCTGGCGGAGATGAGCATGGTTGGAGGCACGGCTGAAGGATTCTGGTGTCGGCGATGAAGGCTGGTCTTGGAGCTAGCAGCTGGATGGTGGTGGCCAACAATGAGGGTTGGCTCCTTAGGGTTTTTAGGTCTTCTTTCAGTAATAAAGGCCAATAAGAGATTGTGATGGAGGCCTAAAGTTTTTTTCTAGTGCTCTAATACTAATTAAGAATGATTGAACGTATATTTGTTTAATATCACAACTTTATATATACGGATTTTCTAAAATAGAAAAAAGAAATAAATAATTGATTAGGTAAGATGCATTTTGTTTTAATGGTTTTCAACCTAATTTACATACTATAAGATCCTTGGGCTAAAACTTTGTGCCGAACTGTCTCTTGCACCTATTTGGACAGAGTTTCAAGTTTGTTAGTGTAATATTTTTACGTGAAAATTTGTTGCATGCAAAAACTAATTACGTAGCTTTTGTAGAGAGAGAAAGAAAGAGAGAGAGAGGGCACATAAACAAAGCATAACCCTGCAAAGCTCTCTGTTTCTGTGCTTCAGTAAAATTTTTATAAGATGATGCAAGAAAAAGGGTTTCAGTTTCATTCATGTTTGCATGGCTTAAATAAATCAATTTACAATCACAGATCTTGTTTTTTCGTGCAAGTGATGATCTTGTACACAAACTTAATTCCACCCTTATCCAGTTACGACATAATTTAAGGAAATTTAAATTTAAAATTCAAATGCAAGTTGATAAGAATAGATTTTAACTGATTCTTAATAATCTAACACTCCTCCTTAAGAATAAGTCCCTACAATTCCTAACTTCTTTCTCATCATTTCGAATTTCCCTTTTCCAAGCGACTTTGTAAGAATGTCAGCCAGTTGCTCATCGGATGAGCAATAAGAAAGCTTGATTTTACCACTCTTTTTAGCATCTCTAATTGCATGGAACTTCACATTAATGTGCTTGGTTCGGCCATGCATCACTGGGTTCTTAGCAATTGCAATGACCGACTTATTATCCACCAAAATTTCAGTTGGTAGAGAAACATCCAGCTTTAGATCATGCATTACTTTCCTTAGCCACATTGCCTGATTTGCAGCACCTGCAGCAGCAATATATTTAGCTTCAGCTATAGATTGAGCAACCACTTCTAGCTTTTTAGATGTCCAGGAGAAAAGCCAAATGAAAATAGATAACCAAAAGTGCTGCGTGCATCATCTAGACTCCCTGCCCAATCACTGTTAGTATACTTGAGCAGCCTTCCTTCTCCCTTTATCTCATATAGAATTCCATAATTTTGGGTATCATTAAGATACTTCAATACATGCTTTGCCGCTGCCATGTGAGATTGTTTTGGAGATGACATAAATCGTGGTAGCAAACTCACAGCAAACAACATATTCGGCCTTGAAACAGTGAGATACTGCAAGCTTCCAATAAAGCTTCTGTACCTTGCCTCATCCACTTTATCACCTGTTTCATCCTTAATTAATTTTAAGTTTGGAATTAATGGAGTAGAGACAGCTTTACACTCCATCAAGCTGAACCTTTTAAGTATTTCACGTGCATACTTTGCTTGAGACAGAAAAATCCCGTTCTGAGTTTGCTTTATTTCCATCCCCAGGAAGTATGTTACTTCACCTAGGTTGGACATCTTAAACATCTCCTCAAACTGTCTTTTGCATTCTTCCATTTTACATCGATTATTACCTGTCACCAGTATGTCATCCACATAAATGGCAGTGATTAGATTCCAGCCATTTTCATTGTGTTTTGCATATAGTGTTGTTTCTGCCTTGCTCCTTTTAAATCCATAATACAGTAGGTACTCGTCCAGCTTCTATTACCAAGCTCGTGGAGCTTGCTTAAGGCCATACAGAGCCTTATGTAGCAGATAAACATGATCCTCTTTTCGCTCGACAGTGAATCGATCCGGTTGATCAACATAAATTTCTTCTTGAAGATCACCATTTAGGAATGCAGACTTGACGTCCAGGTGCATAACCTGCCACTATGAATGCGCTGCTACTTCCAGGATCATTATGATGGTTTCATGTCTTGCAACTGGAGCGAAGGTGTCCCCAAAGTCGATTCCTGCAGTCTGGGCATAGCCTAGCTTTGTGCCGATTTACAGAGTTATCGGGATTCAACTTGAGTCTGTAAATCCACTTGACACTGATTATCTTCTTGCCTTTTGGTTTAGGAATCAAAGTCCAGGTTTTATTCTTTGTGATCATAGCAATCTCCTCCATCATAGCATCCTTCCAAGAGGAATGTGTGGCTGCCTCTTGATAGGTTGCAGGTTCTTTGAAGACAAAATTGTATGATTCGTATGTCTCAGAGAGACTTCTCATCCTAACTCCATCAGCACTTCCATCATCTCCAACTTCCTCATCATTTTCCAATTCAAAAGGGAATGGAGCTGGTACAGATTCATCTCCTCTTGTCACCAGTTTCTCTGCCTCATCACGTTCTATTTTTTCTTCTACCCAATTCCAGTGTGAGCCTTGATCTATCACGACATTTCTCCTAATCATAAGCTTTCTGGAGCACAGCATATACACCCGATACCTCTTTGTTTCTGTATTATAGCCGAGGAGAATTCCAAGCTCTCCCTTGTCATCTAACTTTCTTCTTTTTTCATCAGGAATTAGGCTGTAACAAACTGAGCCAAAGATCCTGATGTGGGTAGTCTCGAGCTTCCTGCCATGCCAAGCTTCAAATGGAGTCATCTTCTCCAAGGCACGAGTGGGCAACTGATTAAGCAAGTAAACAGATGTGTTTACTGCTTCAGCCCTGAACTATTTGTGCAAGTGTTTGTCATTCATCAGAAATCTCCCCATTTCCACTACAGTTATATTCTTCCTTTCAGCAACGTCGTTTTGCTACAGTGAGTAGGGGGCAGCAAGTTGCTTTTTGATCCCTTGAGAGCTACAAAAATCCCTGAATTCCTGTGAATTATATTCAAGTGCATTATCAGTTATTAACATTTTGAGCAAACACCCACTTTCTTTTTCTGCAATCAATTTAAACTCCTTAAACTTACCAAACACTTCTGCTTTGTTTTTGAGAAAGTAAATCCAGGCCTTCCGTGTCTGATCGTCAATAAAAAGGGAGAAATACCTGCTCCCATTTAAGGAGTCTTGGCTCATTGACCCGCAAATATCAGAGTGAACAAGTTGAAGTTTTTCTGTTGCTCGTGTGCTGGCTTGTGCAAGAAAGGATGTTCTATGCATCTTGCTCATTTGGCATACACTGCAAACAGTGTTGGTTTCACCAAGTGAAGGGGGATTGAGACTCAGGTTCTCAATTTGCAACTTCTTCAAGCCGGACAAATGATAATGTCCAAAACTTTTGTGCCGAATTTCACCCTCATTTGCACTAGCATAGCAGGCCATGTGTGCTGGCCTCTTCATGCACAGTAGGTAATTCTGATTAATCTTTGGTGCTGTTTCGATCTGCTTCCCATCAAGATCATAAATCCTGCAGCATTTGCTCTCAAAAAGAACTTTATACCTATTATTTGTCATTTGATTCACACTTACAAATTTTGCTTTAATGTAGGTACAAAAAGCACATGAGTAATATGTCGTGTACCTAGATGGGTATTCACAGAGATAGTGCCATTATCTTATGCATTCTTGAACTTGCCATTTCCCAACCTCACTTTGTCTTTTAGAGCTTTGTTTAGATAGGTAAACATGAACTCGTTCTTGCACATGTGGGATGTACACCCACTGTCAACGATCCATTTTGTGTCATCTTCGTTTATTACTTCATTTGAGGCCACATACAAGTTTGGCGAGACTTCACCAGTTGCTTCGGTGATGTTTGCTTGCTGAGGTTCTCCTTTAGTTTGGCCTTCATTCTGCTTCTACTTCAGCCTACAATTTCTTTCTTTGTGGCCAAGCCTTTACAGAAGTGGCACTGAATTGCCTTCTTGTCCTGGTACCAACAATCCTTTTCTAGATGGTTGGTCAAGGTGCAAATTTTGCAAGGATGAAATTTTGATTGCTTACCTCTGTTTTGGTTTCCTTGTTGCTTCCAGGTTGAGCTCTTCTCTCCAGTCTGCTTTCCTTTGTTCTCAATTCCAGCTTTGGCTTTTATGAACAAGGCTCCTTCCGTGTAATTGGTTTTCCTCATGTTGGTTCGCTGCTCCTGCGAATCTAATTTATTGATAAGTTCAGCTGCAGTGATGGTATCAGTATCATTCAGCTCCTCCAACATAGAGATTTTGGACTCAAACCGAGATAGTAAACTAATTAGGATCTGTTTTACCACCCATGAGTCAAGAAAGTTTTCTCCCAGCAGCCTTATCTTGTTCATAACATCCATCAGCTTTGTTGAATATTGTCTTACTGTTTCATCTTCTCTCATTCGCAGCATTGCAAATTCTCTTTTCAATTTTAGTAACTGTGTTCTTCTGTTTCTGGTACCACCTTCAAACTCTTCTCTGATTTTGTCTCAGGCCGACTTAGGGGTTTTGTAGAGCATGATCCTACTAAATACCGCATCTGAGACTGCCGAGTGAATGCAGGTAAGCACACGAGGCCTTTTCATAACCTCCTCCTTATGCCTTTTGATCTAGGTTAGGGACGTCGTGTCCCGCAGTGGAGGTGGCTCGGTGTCATTGAGAACCACATCCCAGAGGTTTAGTGATTGCAAATAGATCTCCATCTTCAGCGCCCAAACATGGTAATTTTTGCCATTGAAGTGTGGAGGTGCAGATGAGCCAGAACAGGTTGCATTTTTATAACGGGTTTTTGAGATTTTTGGATTGATAGGTAGGCTTTATTCTTTTCACAGATCCTTCGAGACAAGATGCTCTGATACCACGTAATATTTTTACGTGGAAATTTGCTGCATGCAAAAACTAATTACGTAGCTTTTGTAGAGAGAGAAAGTAAGAGAGAGAGAGGGCACAGAAACAGAGCATAACCCCACAAAGCTCTCTGTTTCTGTGCTTCGGTAAAATTTTGAGAAGATGATGCAAGAAAAAGAGTTTCAGTTTCATTCATATTTGCATGGCTTAAATAAACCAATTTACAATCACAAGTCTTGTTTTTTCGTGCAAATGATGATCTTGTACACAAACTCAAGTCCACCCTTATCCGGTTACAACATAATTCAACTAAACTTAAATTTAAAATTCAAATGCAAGTTGATATGAATTAATTTTAACTAATTTTTAATAATCTAACAGTTAGAGTTTGAATGAAAGTAAATATTAATGAGAGGGACAAGTCTGTAATTGAAAAAATTGTTGTGTAGTCCATAGGAAACACCTTCTCCAGCAGTTCATTTTAGCAAAGACAAAAACTAGGTGATCATTTTTTTTTTCTTTTATCTGCCATATTCTTTGGTATCATGTTCGATTTATGGTTGTGTCTCCTGTTTGATGTGATTTTGTTCAAATTTATAGAGTTAAAATAGAGATGTCCTGCTATCAAGATTCAATGTACCAGCGAAGCAGATAACTATCCTCAAATATTTTTTCACTTTTTATACCTGCTGCATGAATTTGTTTTCTCAATGTCATCTTTGACCTTTGTAACATTTCACCATCATCCTTTCAAGATGTTTTCATACTTCTATGGTATCTAATTGTCTGATTTTTAGTTTTGTTTTTTAAATCTTGGACTGCAGGCTGTAATGGCTAGTGATTTTGCTATTGCTCAGTTCTGTTTTCTGGAACGTCTGTTGCTGGTACATGGTCACTGGTGCTATAGGCGAATATCAATGATGGTAAAAATGGGGCCCTAGAGGTGCTCTTTTTTCTTTCCTTTTTCTTGCTGGTGATTAATTGTTTTGGGTGGGGGTCGAGGTGGGGTAGGGAATCTGGGCAAGTGGCAAAGGTATAGTTTTGATCACAGTTTTCAATATCTAGATGCAACTGCCTTGTTAGGAGAAAATGTGTTGCCCTTATGCCAGTTACTTGTTCCATAATCATGTTTTCTTTGGAATATGTTTGGAACAAATTCAAAAATTTTTTAGCATTTATTTTTAAGTTCATATTTGATTGAATTAAAAATGATGTAATTTTATTGAAAGATGATAAAAATTAACCTCATATAAACTCTGATGTGGAACTGAAACAGTGTACTTTAAATTTCTAAAAGATATTGTTCTAGATCTACATAGAATTGTATAGAAGGTCAATAAATTTCAAAATATTTCACATGAGGTCATCTAGAATATATAATTTTTTGTAGATTTATTCGAAACATAGCCTTAACATGACTCTGCTGTTTTACTTAAAGCTAGCAAAGATGGCTATATGCATATATTATTTAAATATGTAGCTCTACCCTTTTCCTCAACTTCAAGTCCCTTTACCATGGTGTAAAAACCGCAAGATGCTACTTTGTTTAGATAATCATTCTGTTGTTTTGGTGGATGCAGATCTGTTACTTCTTCTACAAGAATATCACCTTTGGATTTACTTTATTTTGGTTCGAGGCTCATGCTTCTTTCTCTGGTCAACCTGCTTATAATGATTGGTACATGTCGTGTTACAATGTCTTCTTCACTTCACTTCCTGTAATTGCTCTGGGTGTTTTTGACCAGGATGTACCTGCACGACTCTGTCTCCAGGTATGAGACCCTCTTTTTTGGTAGGAAAAGAGAGAATATTAAGGATAAGAAGGGAGAAAATGTAATGCAGAAGGATAATATAGCCTCTTAGAGTCTTCTAAATTATGAAAGTGAAAACATTACAGCAAAAACAGAAAACTCATTGTACTATTGCCCTCCAATTTTTACGTAGCACAGAAATAGAAATACCAGTAAATTGACCATGGAACTTGGCTTATAGGAAGGCCAAAAAGGTCATCCTTTCCTGCTGGAACTGAAAAGGGAATGATCGGTCTTCAAAGATCCTGTTCTGCACCAGCCACAGCATCCAAAAACCTGCACTAGCTCCCTTTCTTATCACTAGCTTCCTTTCTTAACCCCCCTCCACAGAGGTTTGAACTCATGAAGCACTCTAGTGAAGTAGCAACCCAGCATCCACACACCTGCAAAAATTCCACCTATCGTAAGAGTTTTAGCTTCCTTTCTTGCCCTCCCTCATACAGGTTAACTCATGAAGCCCTGAAGGAGCAACCTGCACCAACCAGAAATATGCATGAGAACATGGAAGAAAACCAATGATGGACATAAACAATGATAGGAAAAGAGATTGAATGTCCTTGAATTTTCAATGGATGCATTTCTCTTATCATTCCAAAAAGGGATTAATGTCTGTGATTTAAAAAAATATATATGATGTAAACATTCCCCATATCGTTCCCAGCGAATTAGGTACTTTTCATACTTAAGTCCATTCTAATTGTATATTTGATATGTAGAATAAGATCACAACTTCTCTACAAAGCAACTCCATACTAACTTGCACTTGGAGATATATCCCTAATTTCTATTTAAAGAGCAGGAATGGTCTCAAATGGAATACTCATGTATAATGTTTTTACTGGTAGTTGACTAATCAAATGCTCATGTATTTTTCCTGTGGTTAGATTCACACGATAGAATTATAATAACTTTAGTGTGGTATCAGGGTCATAAGGTCATTTATGGGACAATTGTTTTGCAGTATCCTTGGCTGTATCAAGAGGGAACATATAATGTACTTTTCAGCTGGAAACGCATACTCTGCTGGATGTTTAATGGAGTACTTAGTTCCATAATTATATTCCTCTTCACCACCAACTGTATCATGTACCAAGCGTTTCGAGGAGATGGTCAAGTAGTTGATTTTTCAGTTCTTGGGATCACAATGTATTCATGTGTAGTGTGGGCTGTAAATTGCCAAATGGCACTTTCAGTCAACTACTTCACTTGGATCCAGCATATCTTCATCTGGGGAAGCATATTCTTATGGTATTTATTCTTGGTGGTTTATGGTTCAATTCCTCCCACAATATCTACGACTGCATACAGTGTTCTTACAGAAGCCTGTGCTCCAAGTATCCTTTACTGGCTCATCACATTTCTTGTTGTCATTTCTACTCTCATACCTTATTTCTCCTATAGAGCTTTTCAAATGAGGTTTCAACCAATGCCTCATGATATTATACAAAGAGATATGATCTGTCGCAGAAATGCCAGATGACTTGCCAGCCAAGGTTAACTTCTCATTACATTACCTAAATTGCAAAATTTCATAAAGATCATGAAACTCTTCAACTTTATTGTGGTTAGGATTCTTTGTTTTTTGTATATCCTGTAGTTTGTTAGGTCTAAAGGATGGTTGCGAGATGATTGACAAACAAGAACATGAAGATAGAATCCGTATTTCCTAAGCCTCTCCTTTTGTGTGGATCATGCTTGTAAAGGAGTATAAAAGAACATGTCCTTATCTTCCATTTTACCTCAAACTTCAAGAAGGCTCCAGAAGCCAGATTTCCTCCACAGAGAGAATAGTTAGAATGTATACAGTGATGTTTTTATTTGAAGTGTGCTAGTAATATTTCAGTGGGGAGATGGTCATATTACGTTTACTTTTTTTAGCTCATGAGAATAGTTCTTTAACCCAGGGATGATCATGAATATATCTCTTTTTTTTTTTATTTTCTTAGAAAACTTTTTGTATATATATATATATATATATATTTTTTTTTTCTGAAAAACTGTGGTATATTATTGTGATATTGACAGATTTTTTGCCAACTTATTAAGACACTTCTAAATATCTTAATGATTTTATAATGAAAAAATATTTTTGGAATAATATAAAATAAAAAAATAAATGTTGTAACAATGATCAAATTAAATTAAAAAAAAATTATTTTTTAAAATTCCTTTTATAGGCGTCATATAGACATGTCATCAGGGCTTCCTCCCAAGAGCTTAAATAATTAAGTTGATGTATTGCTGAAATAGAAAAATAAATAACTGATCTATATTTTTGGAGAGAATTTTTCTCAATTTTTAGGAAGAATTTTTTAAAAATTTTTAACATTTTTGAAATATAAAATAAAATTAATTTAATTATATCAATTATTTATTTAGTTGTGAATAGAAATCTAATATTGTCAAAAATTTTATATTAAAGAATTTCTTCAATTAAGTTATTTAATTCATATTATATTTGATTAATTTCTAAGAATTTAGATATGAAAATAGAATTTGTTTTATCACAATTTCAATGGTATAGAATAAATTAATTAACGTTTTATTTTTTACGAACGTTTTTAGAGTATGCATTGTAGTACCTAACTAACTTATTATCACTTTCCTTTAATTTTTCAAGCCTTACCTCCCCAATGCCCGCATATAATGCGTTTGGAAAAAAAAAAAAAAAAAAAAAAAAAGTGCAGGATCAAAATTGATAATATAGAATGTGAATGTTCTTACTACTTTCAAAAGAAAATTACAGTAAATGAATGGAATTGTTTTCTTAACATATCACCATGTAAGGAGGAATATTCAGATGATGTTTTTTACTACTTTCAAAGGAAGAGTTGGATATCGAACAATCACCATCAATCAAGCCCTCTACATAATGCATCTCTGTAAGTTCCAAATTATTTTTATTGCAAAATGTGGAGGCATTAGTTAGTACAAATATTGGACAAGTGGTTCAAACATGAATTATTCCGCTTGCCAACAAATGAGAAAGACAGACAGTCGCAGAATCCCAAGCAAAGATAAAGCTTTTTAACCTCGGTTAGGATGAAAATTCTATCAAACACCCTAATTAATAAGCGTCCAACCTTAACGAAAACCAGAAACAGTTATAAGTGGGACACGGAGCACAAGAAAAAAATAATAATGAAGAAAATGAGAAAATTTTAGGGCATGCCATGTGTCACAAATGTTTTAAGCCAAACTGTCAATGGATAATTAAGAAGAGCTTCTCTAACACAAATAAAATCTGTGCAATAGTATATAAACATTACAAAAAATATAAGACATAGTGAACTTTCTATCTCTTTTCCAAACTTCAAAAATACCCTTTTGAGGATTTTGTAAAAATAAAATAAATTTTGAATTATGAAACAAAATTCTTCCAACTCCATTTAAATATTTTCAGAAGAAAAAAAAAATAGAAGCATTAATTTTGAAACTAAAAATTTTTATAGTCTAGTGTAAAAAAATAAAGTAAAATTTCATCATGCATCCATCTTCAATGCCTAAAAAAAGAAGATTAATATTTAATTATGTATTTACTTTCAGTACATAAAAAGATAAAGTGAAATTCTGTTATGCATTCATTTTTAATACTTAAAAAGATAAAATACTTTTTAATCTTGCATTCGTTTTTAATTCATAATAATATAATTTATTCATATATAATATCTAAAAAGATAAGGTAACCCTCTAATTTTATATTTACCTTAATGTCTAAAAATGTAATGTAACTTTTGAATCAATGCATTTACTTTTAATACTTGAAAAGAGAATATGTCATCAATTCATACATTCGCCTTTAACTTTTAAAAATATAAAATAATCTTTTAACTCTAAATTCATCTTTAATGCCTAAAAAAGAAATATAACTTTTTAATCATATACTTACGTTCAGTGCTTAAAAAATCAATGTGTTCTTTATTTTGTATTTCTCTTCAATATTTAAAAAGTTAAGGTATCATTCATTCATGCACTCATCTTCAATGTCTAAAAAATTAATATGACTTTTAATCGTGCACTCACATTTAATACTCAAAAAGTCAATGTAACTTTTTTATTTCTGCATTTATCTTTAACATCTAAAGAAATGAGGTGATATTTTGTTATATATTTACCTTTAATGTTTAAAAAGATAATGTGACTTTTTAATTATGCATTCACTTTAAATGTCTGAAAAAGTAATTTGACTTTTTAATTATGTATCTATTTCTAATATCTAAAAAAATAAAGTAATATTTTATGAGGTTGAATTTATCTTCAATGTCTAAAAAGACGAATTGACTTTTAATTCTGCATACACCAACAAACTTAAAAGAAAAGGTATATTCAATTTTACATTCATTTGCAATGCTTCAAAAGGTAAGGCAAATGCAATCTTAAGAAAAAAAAAAACACTCATTTTACTATTATAAGAAAACGACAAACAACAAATAAAGTGATAAAAATAAATAAATAAAATGAGAGAAGACTAAGATTTTTTTTTTTTTTTTTAAAAAAAAGATTTTTGCAGACAAAAATGGAGTAATTTTAAATTTTAATTTATTTATTTTTTATAAAAGTCTAAGTAAAAAGAGACAACTTTCATACCCTATTTTCCCATTGAAGGTTTGATTAATCAAAATTGAAAAGACAATGAAAATAAATACTCAAGAGAGCATTAATTTTTCAAATAATTATTATATATTCTATCATTAATTAAAATATGAAAAGGAAAAAAGCAACAAAGAATAATTAGAAAAAACGTAAGAATGTAAATTGTTGAAGTAATTATGTTGTGTGTGGGTATTTAAATACTAGCTCTGTCTCCAAAACTCTCTGAGGAAGCATTCAATATATATAAATATCTTCTACAAGTCCGTATTTTAATTTCATCTAAAACAAGCCAATGCATTGGTCACCCCCCTAAAACAATTATGTTTTGTGGAAAGTACTATAGGCCTTTCCAGAAAACGATGCCGTTTCGGAGAAGGCAATTAAAATTAAAGCCTCTCCCGAAACCGCTGTCGTTTTGACGAAGGCTTTTTAATTTTAAAGCCACCCAACCCCCCCTCCTCTCCGACAACAGAAGTTTTCTTTTTCACAGAAGAGCAGAGGGTAAGTGGGAGAGAGTGAAGTGTGGAGCTTGCATGGCGTGCGACTCGCTCATGCTAATCAACGATGATGAGGAGCACATATCGAAGACGACAAACAGACGAGAAAAAGTTGAACAGAAAAAGGAGAGATGGCTAGGCTATATGACAACCATCTTACCTGCTTTAATGAAAATCATTTAGAATCAAATGGATTTTGGATTTTCGAGAATTATAATGGAATCAATTGAAACTGGTTTGGAGTAGAATATTTGAAATTACTATTTTAACTTGGGGACAAATTAATTTTTTGACAGCATAAATGTAGTTTTGACAATATTTTGAATGCTACGATACACCTTTCATTCAAACAATTTCAAAATCTGTATCATGTGTTCTTGGCTCTATATAATGTATTTGACATTCTTTCTATATATAAAATTATTAAATTTTAATTCACCAAAGAATGTCACAATCACACCCCTCGTGACGCTATATAAAATGATTAATTAATTTATGAGAGAGAGCAAGTGTTTCACACATTTCTACTTTATAAAATTTCATCCACTAATTTATGGTTAAATGATCGGGTATGCTTCATTGTTTGATCAAAAGAATGAGACTTCTTGCAATTGTCTTTAATTTCTTACTTTTTTTTTTCAAAGTTTTGTTTTATATGTGATTCTATTCTATCATACATAATGGGTTTTCAGTGTTGAAACATTGAAATATATATGGTAATATATCCACACACAAAAAATATATATATCATAATTATCAAATTTGTTAAATGTTAGTATGTGGTTTGCAATTTATAGGATATAATACTTTGCAAGGTTGATCAAACAACTTAAAAAGAGGCTTTAGGTTATTTTTTAGGATTAGTTTAGCTCAAACTCCAAGGGAAATAATTACTTGCAAGGATTTCATAGAACACGATATTCATCTTATTATGTTTCAATTAAGGAGCCAACCTAAGAATGACAGTTCCAATATTATTTGTCTGGTAAACGTTGTTAGTACAACTCAATTTTATGAGTGATCTTGATAGCCTATGTATGTGAAAGTAAATTGGAACGCATTTATCTCTTGATTAAACACTTATTATGGTCTACTTAATTTAGATTTAATTTAATTTCTCTTAGTAATTAATTAATCAATCCATTATTTAGTTTACCTCAACTAGCATCAAAATGTAGTTAATTATAAATATCTTGATTGGAATTGATACTCTATACTCACTCTTTATTACTTGTTCAAGAGTTATACTTGCTAGTACAAGAGTGACATATGTATATTCCTAATAAACTATGAATCAATCACAAGATGTCATATGCATATTCACAATAAATTTTCATAGCCATTCATGAGAGAATTTTTTTCTAAAAAAATCTTTACATAAATACCGATACATCCATAATAAAGTGCTCATTGAGACACTAAAATGTTCAAAAATAAATTTTATACTCTTATAGCCTTAATAGTTTTCTCTCTTTATATAATCACCAACAAGACAAAAGAAAACCAAAAAAACAAAAATATGATCACGTAAGTAGAAGAAAAAAAAGCAATATTTTTTTTTTTTATATAATCACCCAATAACACAAAAGAAAACTACAAAAGTAAAAATTTGATCATATAAGTAGAACAAACAAAAGTGACTATCCATCAAGACATCTAACTTTGTACTCACATTTTTAAATTGCCAAAAGGATTTGCTTGTTCTCCATAATTACCTATTAATTTCTATGTTAATCCGTTAATTTTATGAAGTTAGTGACTAGAGCAAGGGAGATAGGTTGTTGGTTATTCAAAATGTTGAGGTGTCAATCAATGAAAGCACAGAGTGATATATTTGCAAAGTAGATGCAGAAGGAGCAAGCTACCTATGCATAAAACAATGTTGATCGTTAATAAGCTCAATGAAAACATATTTTCCTTCCTCATTGATATAATTGAATTTTATAGATATTTTTCTATTTCATTTAGGTTGATTTTGATTGATTTTTTAACACATATATTGTTGGATTGTTTTTGGCACTTCCTAGGAATGATTTTAGAATTTGAAAGCAAATTACAGTGGATTGGAGCAAGATTTGGGCGAAAAAGGGTTGAAACATAAAGATATGGAAGTCATGTATTAAGAAGCTAGTATTTTTGTTTCTGATGAGGAGTGAGACATAGCCATGTGATTGAAGACATGATCATGTGCTTTATACTGGGTTAACACACAACTATGTGTTAAGAAGCTAACATTTCTATTTCTGATGATGAGTGAGACATGGTTGTGTGTCAATTTTTGACATGGCCATGGGACGTGTCAGATCAAATTTGGACTCTATCAAAATATTAGGTTTTGAACTATATAAAGGGGGTGTTATCTAAAAAAGAAAAGAAGAGACCAGAGGAGGAGAAAAAAAGAAAAACGGTGATAGCCATAAAAGCTTCTTCTCAAGGGTTTATTTTAAATCATTTTATGTTTTATTTATATTTATTTCTTGCAATTTTCTTTAGGATGAGTAACTAAACTCTTATGTTGGGATCTTTGATGAAACTCTAAAGGATGCTTTATTATTTTATTATTTAATCTATGAAAGTCTTTTTTCCCAGTGTTATCTTGTGGTTTAATGCATAAATAGATTGACTACCTATTTATTGATTTGAAATAAATAATTGAATTAAGAGATTGATTATTCATTAAAATATCAAATTAGCACAATAGACTGAATGAGAGTAGAGATATTTGACATGATCTATGTATTTGATTATTAAATATTAATGCACCGATTCATACTAATCTATAGAGATGTGTGTGTTATTATGAATTAGATAGGGTAATTGATCTTGAAAAAGAGATTACTATATAATTTAATGAAATTAGATGAAAGTTTCTTGTTATAGATTGAATTAAGAAAATTTACGATTGAACTTAGCGTGGATTCTAAGATTTTAACAATTATTATATCTCAATTGTTAATCAGTTTAAATTCATTGTTTTCTTAGTTAAGCATTAATTCATATTTATTCTCTTAATCATTAGCCAAATAATATAAATCAATTGAGATTCTAGTATTTGTTATATTAATTTTTGTGGGACGATATCCAAATTCACCGCTATAGTATGTGTTCGAACTAGTATTTTTGCTAGTCGAGTTAAAATCACTACAAGTTTTTGGCGTCATTGTCAGAACTAATACTAGCAATATTAGAATAGGTTGATTATTATTAATTTAGTATTTCTATTCTGTTTGTTTTGTCTATCTATTTGCAGTTGATTCTGTAGTGCATGACCAAATACAGCAAAGAACTATTGATTTTTGATCCAGAAATCGAGAGGACTTGTCGTAGATTGAGAGCATATATAAAAAATAAACGAGTCCCATCTCATGTAAAAAATTCATTGAGAAGAGGAACAACAACAATTGTTTGACTTACAAAAGGAGTGAAAAGAGTGCACAATGATGGATTATGTTATTCCATCTCCTATTGGAATTAAACTGAGTGTCACAAAGTCGGTTGTAGCAGCTAACAACTTTGAGATTAAGCCAGCCATCATCTAGATGATTCAATAAAGTGTACAACTTTCTGGGTTCCCAGTTGAAGATCCTAATGAGCACATTGCTAATTTTCTAGAGATTTGTAAAACTTTCAAACACAATGGAGTGAGTAATGATGCAATCAGGTTGAGGCTCTTCCCTTGGTTGAATTTATTACTAGCTGGTTCCATCACTTCTTGGGACGACATGGCTCAACACTTTCTAGTCAAGCATTTTCCACCTTCAAAGACAGCTAGATTAAGGAATGACATCACACCTTTGCACAAATAGATGGAGAATCACTGTATGAATCTTAGGATCACTATAGGGATCTGCTAAGGAGATTTTCTCACCATGGTCTACCTATGTGGCTTCAAGTATAAACATTCTACAATGGTCTCAACACCAACATCAAGACCATAATTGATGCAGTAGCCAGAGGAACATTAAACAACAAGACACCTGAGGCAGCCTACAAGTTGATCGAGGATATGGCAAATAATAGTTACCAATAGGAGAATGAGAGATCTTCATCAAGAAAGAATATGAGCTTGTATAGTGTTGACAACTATCTAGCTCTATCTGCATAAATTGTGGCCTTAACTAAAAAAAATAAACAATATGAGTATGGCGACAACACAAGCAATACGAGTTCAGAATTCTAAATTTTAACAAGGGGGTCTGTCTTAATAAGCTGAACAAGTAGAATATGTTGAAAATACTCCAAGACAACAAGAAAATCCTTATTCTAATACTTACTATCCTGAATAGAGGAATCACCCTAATTTTTCATGGGGCAGCCAAAATAATTAAAGACAAGTTACTCTACCAGCTCAGTCACCCAATGAATGAAGGCTAAATATGGAGGATATGTTCACTAAATTCATGACAGCAACGGATACTAGGCTGCAAAGTAATGAAGCCTCCATCAAGAGTCTAGAGAGCCAAATTGGGCAATTGGCAAAGTTGACTTTTGAGCGTGCCCAAGAAACTTTGTCAAGCAACACAAAGACTAACCCAAGGGAGTATATGAATACTATAACACTGGGGAGTGGCAAACAATTGGTGGAAGTGGAAACAAAGAAGAGAACACAAGCATATGTGGCCATGGTGATACTTAACGAAGAATGCTCAGTTATTCTGCAAAGTAAAATGCCACAAAAGTGTAAGGATCTAAGTAAGTTTTCTATTCAATGTGACGTAAGTGATCTTTCAATTGAAAAAACATTATGTGATTTAAGAGCTAGTATTAATTTGATGTTATATGATATTTACAAGAAGTTAAGATTAAGAGAACTTAAGCCTACTAGGATTACTTTATAATTAGCAAATAGGTCTATCAAAATTTCGGTTAGAATAATAGAAAATATGTTAGTTAAAGTTGATAAGTTTATATTTCCAGTAACCCTTGTGATCTTAGATATGGAAGAGGACTTTGGGATATCAATTATCCTAGGAAGACTATTTCCAACAACTGTTAGAACTTTAATTGATGTTCATAATAGTAAATTGACTCTGAGGGTATTTGATGAGGAAATTACTTTTTATATGTCTGAATCTATGGAATATACACATACTTCAATGATACTTGTTTCATGATTGATACACTTGATTCGATTACACAAGGTATTTTTCAAAAACATTACTTTAAATATACATTGGACTAAGGTATCATGAATGGAGAAAAGAGTGACATGAAGAATGAAGAAGTCAATGAGTAAATAGTTTTACTAGAAGCGAGACCTCAATTTAATGCACTAAAGAATTTCATATTTGAGGACATTTGTAGCTCTAGTGAAGAGAAAGACAACCCACCAACTAAGGAACCATCAGACAAGTCAAAATCAAAGTGGTCGAAACCATTCCTAATTACTCCGATGTGGCCAAGTGGAGAAATTGAAGTGACTCACCTGGAGAAAGGTACTTTTAAAGTTAATGGTCAACGATTAAAGCCATACAATGCAGGAGATGAGCTTATGATTGTTATTATCCATCTTATCAACTCTTGAAGACAGTTGTTAGGTCAAATTAATGACGAAAAATAAGCGTTGACTAGGAGGCACCCTAGATATTTTTTCTCCAAACTTTAGGAATTAGGAAGTAGTGGTAGCTAGTAGGTTTACATTCACTTAAGAGAGGAAATATTTGGGTTTTAGATGATATGAATATAGTGGTCGTTGAACCCATAGATAAGAGTGGGCCTAGTTATCCCTAGATCAATGTAGAAGCAGGTTCTTGTCCAAGTTCCACCATAGAGGAGAGATTAGAGCAGCTTAGTATGGGAAACAAAAAAGAATTAAAGAACACCAAAGGTGAATGGAGCAATATATGATGGCATACTTTCATTATATAGGATTTCAGCCCCCACCATACCCATCTTCAGATAGTTAGTTTCACTTTTGCATTTCTTCTCTTTTTATTTTTATGTTTATTTTTCATTTTATCTTTGCATTTTATATCTTTTAGTTCCCTTCTATCCTTTACCACTAACTTGTTTGCTTAGTTTTTCTTTAGTATTTGTCAGTATGTTTTTAGGTTTTTAGCAAACTTCATCAAGGCTGCAGTGGATGCTACTCCATCAAAGTTTAAGGGAAATTTAGTTTCTCTTGCTTTTATTGTCTTTTATTTTTCTGTTTTGCGAACTATAGGGACATAGTCGCATTTAAGTATCAGGTAGTGGTATTTAATTCTTTATGTTTGTTATTATCCTCCTAATCTTAACGAAGTTCTATGGCTTGATCTTAATGTGTCCTCTAGTGTCATGACTACTTATGACGATAATTATGGTATCAAATCCATTTGTACTGTGACAAGATTGTTTGTGGAAATAGTTTAGCAATGGAAGTATTTGACCTTATTTAGTTTATTCGAATTTTAGGAGTGTAGTATATTTTATATCATTTGAGTTGTAAAATTTGTTCTTTGGTCTAAACTGAATAGTTTTTTTACATAAGAAAGTGTATTTTGGTATAGAATTAAATATATACGTATGAAAAAAAATTAATAACTTGTTGAAATAAATTACTCTGTTGATCATGTGGAAATTATAATACCGTATAGTAAGTGATCAACAGTAAAGATAATAGCCATTCAGAAGTGTGACCAACTGAGTAACCGGGGACTGACATCAGAAATGTCTACATTCGCATAAAAAGGTAGAGTGACATTTCGGACAAGCCAAAATAAATTACTCTACTAATCATTTGGGAATGATAGTACCATATAGTAAGTGATCAAGAATAAAGCTAATAGTCATTCGTAAGTGTGACCAACTGAGTAACCGGGGGCTGACATCACAAATGTCTACAATCACGTAAAAAAGTTGACTAACATCTCAGACAAATAAAAAAGTGTTAAATAAATAAATAAATGAAAATAAAGTTGCATATATTTATATTCTTTTGCCAATTGAGCTTGGTTTTGTTTTGAGTTATAAAGTTTGGATATTATGAATGATTGAATGACTCATAAAATGTAATGCCCGGGCCAAAAATTTGACCCGGAATTAATTTTAACATTCTAAAATGTATAAAAATCTATTTTTTGAAATTAATAAATTTTAATTTAACGTGAAATTGAAAAAATTGGTGAAAATTTGGGTTCAGATGGTGTTTTTGAAAGAAAAATTAGAAATTGAAGGTCATAATATAATTTTAAAAACTTTTACCACGTAGGACTGCCCAGTCAACAGTCTCGACGAATCGAAGCGCACTGCGTGGTAAGGCAAGCTGACTCGGTGCCATGTGGGAGGCCACGCTGGCGATCTGTATGCCCCGCGATCAGAAAACCCAGAAGTCTTCCCGTGCGTGTGGACGATCTGGATATATTTCTTCATTAGGCATGATCAGACGATCATGATCAAACGTGATGAACGGTCCAGTTTTATTCTCTTCATTATGCACGATTGGATGGTCGAATCAAACATGATGAACGGTCTAGATTCATTTCTTCCTTAGGCAGGATCGAAAGGTCAAGATTAAATGCGATAAACAGTTCAGATTAACGCGAGATGGATATAAATATTTCACTTCACACAGAATACGAACCCTAGCCGCCAGCTCCCCACTGAAAAAGAAGAACTAGTCGCTGCAGAATGGAGCTGACCGCTGCCCGATGCCGCACTGGAGCCACCTCCGACGGCCAAAAAATGTAAAAAAAACCCCTCTCACACGCTCAGAATTTGATTCTGAGCACCCCTGTGGCCATATCAAAGCAAAACAAACGGCGAGTGAGCCAGTAACCGTGGGCAAAACCCAGCACCGCTGCCACGGACAAAACCCACAACCGCCTTCGATGAGCCCTTTTCTGATTCCCGTTTCATGCGATTTTTCCACCTTTGTGTTCACCATTTTCTCTTTTACATGTTGACCAAAGAAAAACACTCAGCCGCGAGGGTGCGCCGGCGGAGTCACCGCACTGGAAATCCCACTGCCGGTAGGTTTTTATTTTTTGATTTTTTTTGGCCAATCGAGGCCTCGTAACGTGTTTTCTCGCATGGATGGGTATAAAATCGGCTAAAACTAGCCAAAAACAGCCAAGCTGAAACAAACTGCCGCTGCAGGCGGCGGTGCCGTCGCCCGAGCACGGCAGTGCCGCTATGCCAGAACCCCAAAATTGGCCAAAAAAGGCTTTCTAACACCAATTTTAGGTTTTTGGGTATTTTAAGGTACATAAGGCATGTATTAATCTCCGCAGAAAAATTCAAGAAACCCAGGGACTACCAGTAGGTGCAATAGAAAGTTTGGTATTTCGGACACCGATTCGAGTAATAATCTCTCACCTTATTCTTTGTTATGGAATTAAAGTTTAATTATCAATAATACGTTATTTTCTGTAATTTAGAAAACTTCAAAAATAATTTCAGGTTACTAATGGAGCCGGAACCGGTTAGTTATTATTATTTGTCCTATTTTAACTGATAGTTTGATTTTACAGCTTTAAATGCATGAGAATATATTAGAATGGTTAAATGATTAAGTTGTGCTTCCTTGATGCATGTATTGTTTTGTCTTGCATGATTTACGATTAATTTGTGAAACTTAAAATTAAAATATAAACAAGAAATTGCTTGGTTAAGTGAATTAATGAAATGTTTGTCTTTCGGGATATCCTGGGAGATGGTGGACGGACCGTGTACATAGAAAACCCTATCGTGAACATTACCTCATACCGAAATAGGTATCGAGAAATAATATTTTTTATGCTCATATCAGACAAGGTATGGGAACAGTCCGATTCACCCTCATATCAGATAGAGTATTGAGAGATGATACTTTTGGTGCTCATATCGGACGAGATATGGAGACGACCGGTTAGTTGACACGGTTTAATATGGGATCATGGATAGTGGGACATCCCTATAGACCCACAGGGATACCAGTAAGCAAATAAAAAGGAAAGTTGTTGGTCTGGCCACTTGAATATGAGATTATGATGTTGTTTGTGTTATTGCCTCTATAGGTCGATTTCAAAAATATTGCAACGGTAAATATGTAATAAATTATTTTATTTATGATAAATAAATTTACTTAATTTAAGAGCTCTATTGATTATTTTTATGATTTTTACCAACCTTCAGTTTCTGTATCGGTGAGTAGTGTGATATTCTTACTGGGCTAATGTAGTTCACCATTTCATTAACTATTTCCGATCAAGAGAACCAGGATCCAAATCCCGATCAACAAGAGGGTTATGAATAGTTCACTACCCGGACTCCCTTCAAAAACTAATAAAGGTTGTCCTAGAATGTGTAATCGTTTACTTTTCGTTTATTTCTTTGATTTTCATTTGTTCTTTTAGAATGGACATCCACGTACCCCTATTGGATATTTTAAATTATTGTGTAAGAAATATAAACCCTAACTCTATTATGTCACTTCTGTATTCAATTTATGATTTTGTTTTCTTTTAAGTTCCAAGTCTTTACATAGAATATTTTGGATATTTAATTTCTAATAATAATATGGGATTGAATGGGGTTTATATTATGAAGTTGTTGAATTATTTTCAATAGATGATTATGCCCATATACATATTATTTTGTGTTATCATGAGGTAATACAATCTTGATGAGGAGGATTTCATTAATGGTTTTGTTGTGGAATGAATTTAAGATTGCTTGATGACAAGCAAAAACTCAAGTGTGGGGGAGTTGATATAATTAAATTTTATAGATATTTTTCCATTTCATTTGAGTTGATTTTGAATTATTTTTGTCACATATATTGTTGGATTGTCACATATATTGAGACTTGGAAGCAAATTAGAGTGGACTAGAGCAAAATTTGAGCAAAAAAAGGTTGAAACATGAAGACATAAAAGATATTGCCATAACACATGGTCATGTGTTAAGAAACTAGTGTTTCTATTTTTTATGAGGAGTGAGACACGACCATGTGATTGAAGACACAACTGTGTGCTTTATACTAGGTTAACACACGGTTATGTGTTAAGAAGTTAACATTTTTATTTCTAAGGAGGAGTTAGACATGGCCATGTGTTAATTCGATAGCCATGAGACGTGTTAGTCAGGTGTGGACTCTGTCAAAACATTAGATTTTGAACTATATAAAGGGGGTTTTATCTAAAAAAAGAAAAAAAGAAACCATAAGAGGAGAAAAGAAAGAAAATAGTGACAGACAACAAGAGCTTCTTCTCGAGGGTTTATTTTTAGATCATTTTATGAATTATTTTATATTTCTTTAGATTTGTTTCTTGCAATTTTTTTTAGGATGAGTAAATAAACTCTTTTGTTAGGATCTTTGATGAACCCTAAGAAATACTTTGTTGTTTCATTATTTAATATGTGAAAGTCTTTTCCCCCAATCCTTATATGTTATAATATAGCTTAATATATAAATAGATTAATCACCTATTTATTAATCTATAATAAATGATTGAATTGAGAGATTGATTATTCATTAGAATATCAAATTAGCACAATAGATTGAATGTGAGTAGAGATACTTGGCATGATCTATGTATTTGATGATTGCATGTTAATACACCGATTAATACTAATCCATAGAGATATGTGTGTTATTATGAATTAGGTAGGCAATGATCTTGAAAAAGAGATTACTATATGATTAAATAAAATTAGATGAAAGTTTCTTATTGTAGGTTGAATTAAAAAATTTACAGTTGAACTTAGAGTGGATTCTAAGATCTTAACAGTTATTATATCTTGATTATTAATAAGTTTTAATTCATTGCTTTTTTAGTTAAACATTAATTCATATTCATTCTCTTAATTATTAGCCAAATGATATAAATCAGTTGAGATTCTAGTATTTGTTATATTAATCATTGTGGGTGATATCCAAATTCACTGCTATAGTACGTGTTCGAACTAGTGCACTTGTTAGGTGAATTTACATCACAACACTCATCTTCAAGTACCATTTGAGAAATGGTGGCCATGTAAGAGATAACTATAGGGAAGATGAGTAACATTAGGCTTGAAGTCTTTTAAGCATTACAGGATGACTTACAAAAAATAGACATTTCTCTTAGTAGAAAGGTGTCAAACCAACACCATATACATGACAGAGGTCTACTCTAACACCTGATTGACTGATTGCATATATGTCACATGCTTGAGGCGTAGCTTATTTATCGTAGAAAACTCATTCTATTAAATTTTATCGTTTTTAAATCAAGAGGATCTGGTTTTGTATAAGGAGGATCCAACACTTGAACTGGATCAGGAATGAACTGTGTAAGCACTCGTGATAGAATTTGATATTCTATAATCGAATTGGTATATATTTTATTTTGACTCTATCTTACGAGTTTCATATATTTGTAAATAGTGTTACAATATGGTGAATTGATAAATAGTGTATGTTTTAAAATGTATAAATATTTTGGTTATCATTTTCTATCGCATAGTTGGTAACTGATAATTGTAATCCCTCTAAAGGAAAACAGGGGTGTCACATAAATTTTAAATATTTTTTTTTTGTTATTATTTTATCTTGGAACTTTTGAATTTCAGAAAAAAAGTTTAAAATTGATTACGAATTGAAAATTAAAAGGAGAAAAGAGAGGGTCAATGGAGGGGATGGGAAATCCAAGAGGAAAAAGAGAGAGAAAGTATGTGTGTGAAGAGATGAAATTGGATGGAATGGATGACTTATGCAACTAATGTTTTCTTTTCTTTGTTTTTGTCGAATGTAATATTATCAAATAACTTGTATTTTGTACTATAGAGACGGCTAGATGTGTGTATATTTTACTAATTTAATTATATATATTGCACATTATATATACACTTAAGTAATAATAATTATTTTAACTAATATGTTATTGTATATAATTCTTTTTTAATTTTATATTTTAAACTATATAGTTAATTAATATGACTCAATTAATATAGGTGTATTAATGTTATATAATTAATTTAATTGTTTTTTGTATTAATTTAATGAATACATATATTTAATTAGTATGTAATTAATAATATTATTTTTAATTATTATACGTTTAATAATTATTTAAAATACAATTGTCTAATCTAAATTATATTTTTATTTGTTTTTATAGAAAGTATATATACTTTTTACGTGATTTTCTATTAATTATATACTATAATTAATGTCATCTTAATTTATATAGAATAAAACTATATGATAAAAGTAACGTAAATTTAGGTCATTAATTTATAATATTTATATTTTAATCAATAATCAAAAGATTTGGTAAAATATTTATATAAAAATATAATATATATGTATAACACATATGTAAGTAATATTATATTTCAGCTACAGAAATTAATTACTTAATCTCTTCTAGAAGACTTTACATACATATGAAATTATATTTCTTCTCAAAGCAAGTGGGTCTTCTGACTTTGTGGAGTACTAAATACAAATCATTCTCCAAATCTTTCGTGTTTATCTCTAATTAATTAATTAATTAATTAAATTGTCTTTTATGTTTTTTTTTTAATTGGTGGAAAAGTCAAATTTTTTTATATAAAAAATTACATTTATTATTATCATATAAATTTAAATATTTTTCTTTTGAAAATGAAGTGTAGATTTTCTTTCTACATTTTAAATTTTATGTTTTCACACATGTATTTAAATTTTAAGTTCCTATTGTGTTTTTATTTTCATTTTTTACTTTCAACTAATGCCCACACATGTGTTTATATATACATATATATATACTATTAAAATGTTAGTAAAATTTAAAATGTAAAAATTAAATTTAATATAAATTAAAATTTTATTGTTTTTAAATATGTAATGTAACAGCCCCGAAAATTAAAAAAAAATGCATATATAAAATTTTAAGTACGGAAGCGAAATAAAATATTATTATTAACATCTCTTACACAATAACCAAATTAAACGCATGAAAGAATAAGTTAAGTAAAGTAAATACTAGAAATGAATACTATAAGGAAAACTATGAAATCCTTAGGCATCTACTCGCTGTCTTTCTGCGGAACGGACTCGGGAACCAAGTCCTCCTGATCTGAAATGGTTAAGTAAGAAATGAGCTACACTAGCCCAGTAAAGATGTCACACTATCTCACTGTCACAGAAGTAAAGGTTGGTAGAAAACAAAAAGACCAATGGAGAATAACTTATAACAAATTCATTTATCACTAATAAAACCTTTTACTGTCCACTTACCTCGGTGAGATTCATGAAAACACTTATAAAAACAATAACATTATAATATCATGAAATCATAGGCACTCTGTAAAATAACACATGTCATACTTTTAATATTTTAATCATCAAGCAATAAATTTCTTCTTTTACCAGCCTACCAGTATCCATAGGGATCCATAGGGGTCCCCGCTACACGTAAATCATTCACCTTAATAACTTAACTTTAGGGCCGTCTCCATACCCCGTCCGGTATAAGCACCAAAACCATAAACCTCAATACCCCGTCCGGTATGAGCGCCAAAACATTTAAAGTCTCCATACCCCGTTCGGTATGAAAGACAACGTTTCCAGTAGGGTTCTCTATGGACCCACTCCATCCACCATCTCCCAGGATATCTAGTGAGACTGTCGACTTATCCATTTATCAATTCACATACCTTTTCTATTCTTGTCTTAGTTTTCTGTCTCTCACATAATCATGAATATTTAAACTAGTAACGAGCATCCAACAATGCAGGCATATCATCGGATTCACAAAATTAAGCCATAATGAAGTAAACAGTGATTCATGCAGTCAAAACCATAAAATAAATAAAATCAGATACCATAATGCATTTTCAACTGTAAAATAACTAAAACAGCAACTGACCGAAAATATATCAGATTCGGACTCCATTAGCAACCTTAATCAATTATACATATCTATTAATTCATAAAATACCGTTTTATCATTTATTAAGTTTTAATGCCGAAATAGGAAATATGGTGAAAGAACCTTACTTGATTCGAAGTCTAAAATCGATTTTTCACTGTGCCTACGGGCAGTCCCTAAATTCCCTGAATTTTTTTTTGAAAACTGAAACACATTTTCGGTACTTGCACATGTCCCCAAAAAACTCCAAATCAGACCCAGGGCCTCTTCGGCCAATTTCAGAATTCCGGCACGGCGGCGATCCACCTCGAGTTGGCTGTTTTCGGCCGTTTCTGACCGAATTCAGCCAAACTAGCACCAGTTCTTGCGAGAAAACACACATAGGGCCCTCGGTGGGCCAAACAAATACAGAAAACTGAGACTTACCGGCGGCAGAGCTCTCGGGTGCGGCTGCTCCTCCGGCGCGAGTCGTGATTTGGTATTTTGTTCCGGTCAACCTATAGAGGAAAGAACAGTGGTCACAATGGTATAAAAATTACATCGAACGGGAATCGGGAAGGGCCTCATCGGAAGCAAAAATCAAGAAAACCCGTGGCGGCGCCGCTGGGCTTCGGCGGCATTTTTCAGCCAATTGGCCGGTAGTTTGGCTCTGATTTGGCCACAGGGGGGTTCAGCATCGAAATCCGAGCCAATGGGAGAAATTTTACCTCGTTTGGCGGCCGTAAAGTGCTCCGTTGTGGCGGCGGTTAGTTCCTCCGGTGGCTGGGCTGTCTTCTCCGGTGAGGGCTTTGGCGGCTAGGGTTTGGGGTTGGGTGTGGATGAGATTATTTATAACTTTTCTCTTTTAATCTGAGCCGTCCATCACGATTTAATTTGAACCGTTCGATCGCGATTAAATTAGAAATGAATCTGAACTGTCCATCGTGATGCGATCTGAACTGTCCGTGCGTGATTCAATCTAGGCCGTCTGTACACATGCAATCTGGGCCGTCCGCGCGTGCGTTTGATCTGGGTCGTCTGTGCGCGCGAGAATGGATCTCAGCCGTCCGATCGCGCGCACGCGGATCGCCCACGTGGCCCGTTCTGCATGGCCTTCCCCGTCAATGTCTCTACCACGCGGCGTGTCATAATTGGCTGGAGTTGTTGATGTGGCTGCTGACGTGACGCAATTTTTTTAAATTGCGTTTTGACCCTCAGTTTCCGATTTTCTTTTCAAAAACACTCCCAGAATCTGAATTTTCACCCCTTTTTCTTAAAATTATTTTCAATTAAAGCTCAATAATAATTTTACCCATTTTTATCATTATTATTATTTTTATTTCTATTAAAAAATAATTAAAATAAAATAAAACTATAATAATTCCAATAATAATAATAAAAATAAAATTAGGGTGTTACATGTAACACATATTTCTTCTACTTAGAACTCTATAAATTTGCAAATAGATTCTAATAAATTTCAAATTTATTTTAAACATCACATAAAAAATTTGGTTTTGACCTGGATTAAGCTTAATAATTTCAAATTAACATAAACTAACGCAGCCAGACTCATTCAATAACTTAATATATAATCATGATAATGATATTTAGAAATATATATTTCAATATACCCAAAGAATTCCATAATTTATATTGGTTTCATTTGCAAAAGACAAAAATGTATGATTGTATATATATATATATATATATATATATATGGGTGACATTATATGATTGTACCATAGCTTGCATGAAAATACAACCCTCGGCTTCCTAACCGTAACGTTCAAGTTTCTTCCTACATATATATCAGCAATTAGGTAGTCTTAAATTGATAGTAACACATTAAACATATTATATTCATTATATAAGTGTGTATATACTGAGATATTAGTGAGGTCATGCGTGTTCTCACCTCCATACAAACATAATACACATATATATATATATATATATATATCTTCACACACAAACACATACAAGTTAAGGGCACTTTATTTATTAATTTTTAAATTAAAAATTAATATATATTATTAATTATATAATTTCTAATACTCATAATAACATAAGCTATAAATAAATATATACATTAAATGAATTTGTAACAAAAGCATACACTTAATATTTTATATCCACTTAAATTAATTGCCAATCAAAAGCTTTTGCTTTAATTAATTTGAAGTAACTTACTAACAATAGCAATAATAAGCACTTAATAATAATGATAAACAAACGGTTATTCGAATTTCTAATTAAATTAATATTTTAAATTTTAATTCTTATATATACGCAATTAAAATATAATTACAACGTATTAAAATAATAATAAATTTGAATCCCATAAATGCAGGACTACATTTTCTTGCCAAACAAGGCTTCTACAGATCTTGTGGGTCGCCTTTCGTCCTTCATTTTCCTTCTAGAAAGTCAACATTTTGTTTGGCCTTTTTTTTTTTTTAATTAAGGTTTGTTTGTATTCACGTTTATAAGTAGGTGAGAGTACTTTCCTCAAAAAATATTTTTCTTTTAAAAAAAAAAAAAGTGAAAAAAGTAGCTTCAAAGTAAAAGAATTTAGTATTCCATAAATTTTATTTTTAAAAAAAATGTTATTCATATAAAATTTTATGTTATACTTAATTATATTTATGTTATAATAAATAAAAAATCATCAAAATTGACACAATAATAAATAAATTAATTATTATAAGTGTATCTATAATACTTACTAATAAGAGTTGTTTGGTTTTACTAAGAATAAAAGAAAATAATTAATTAATTACAATTAGTTACAAATAATATAATTTTACCATTTAATTTAATTTGTTTCCTTCCTAATACTCTGATTTATTTTCTAATTTTTTCTTTCACCATTATTTCTTTCCTTTTTAGCAATTTGATATATTTTTTCTTTAATTTCGTAATTTTCTTTCCTTTTAGTACATTGATTTACTTTCTCTTTAACCCTCCCTCTCAAACTAAAGAATAAATGTTGTCCATTCCCAACTTTCGAATAAGAGTTTGAAACCTCAGGTTGCTTACAAGTTTAGGGAACACATCTATTAGTTGAGAATCTTACACGTTTAGGGAACACATCTACCAGTTGAGAATTATGGGACATGTCTAGAGTACATATTAAGTCATTGTAAGTTTTTCTTTAATGAAACGTCTGTCAATCTCAATGTATTTGGTCTAATTGTGTTGTATCAAATTGTGAGTAATACTTATGACTAATTTATTGTTACAGTATAGTGCATGGCATTTTTTTACTTGATTTTATTTTAAGATTTTTTTATCCACGTAATTCACATACCCCTAGTATCATTGCGTGAAACTCTGATTCTACGTTTAATTTTACAATTACACTTTGTTTTTTATTTCTTCAAGTGATAAGGTTGCATTGAATGAAGGTACAGTAGCTTATAGTAAATCTCTTATTTACAATTGACACAACATAATATGCATTAATATAAACTTTAAGGAGTAATTTTTCATTCTTCTTAAAAATAAATCCTTTTTAAGGTGACCCTTTTAAGTTTTGCAGTACCCTAAAGGGTACTTATAGGTGCACTTCTTTCGGATTGTCTATGAATTGACTTATAACACATATTGCATAAGTGATATCTGGTCTTGTGTGGGATAGATATGTCAATCTCCCAACTATTTCTAATATATTTATTTGTTTACTTGTTTATCTTTACTGTTATTCTTAATTTCTGAGTATGATCAATAGAAGTGCTAGTTAATTTGCATGCCAGCCTGCCAGTATCTTTTAGCAGGTTATGAATATATTTATATTCAGAGATAAAATTTCCTAATTTAGAGCATTTTTAAATTCTTCAAATTGTCTAGTTTCTTGATTTCAAATTCTTTTGTTTGCCACTATTTTAGTATTTGTTGTTTATTTTCATCATTTTTTGTGACAATAATATCATCAACATATACTATGAGAGATGTAATAACCATTGTCTTGGAGTGTATGATGAAAAAAGAATGGTCTCCTTAAACTTGCTAAAATTCCAAATTTATCATCACCTTTGTAAACCTGTCAAACCATGATTTTGGTGATTGTTTAAGTTCATACAAAGCTTTTTTTAGTTTAGATACCTAATTTGTTTCCACTTCTCTATCAAAGTTTGGTGAAATATTTATGTAAATTTTTTTCTTTTAAATCTCCATGTAAGAATATGTTTTTCATATCAAATTGTTGTAATTTTTAAAAAAATAGATAGCTAATGACAACAATATTTTCATAGTATTCATCTTGGTTACTAGTGTAAATATCTCATTATAGTATATTTCATACATCTGTGTATGACTAGTCATTTACCACCAGTTTCGCTTATCTCTTGATTGTGCCATTTAATTAATATTTGATTGAAAAAAATTCATTTATATCCCAAGTTTTTTGTTTTTTGGTAGATCCACTATTTCCTAAATCTTACTCTATTTAATTGCATGCATTTCTACACTCATAGCATTTTTTTTTCATTTTTCACCAAAAAATACCTTAGATACTATTTTAGGGATATACTCATTATTTAAACTTGTAACAAATTTTTGAGTTTATGAGCACTTATCAAGTAACACAAATTGTGATATTCAAAATTGAAATGGAAATAAAGTCATAAATTAAATGTGGAAGCGAATGATAGAATTAGGGTTTACATTCCTTACACAATAGTTTAAAATACCCAATAGGCTATGAAAATGTCTCATCTAAAAGACAAATGGCAATTTAAAACAAATAAATAGATATTCTAGGACCACCTTCACTAGTAATTGAAGGGAGTCAGGTGGTGAACTACTCACAATCTTCTTGCTGATCGGGATCTGGATCTTGGTTTTTTTAATATGAAATAGTTAATGATAGGGTGAGCTACACTAACCCAGTAAGAATATCACACTAATCGCAAATACAGAAAACTGAAGATTTAGTAAAAATTAGAAAAAAAACTAATGGAACCTTTGATTTAATGTAAATTCATTTAATATAAAGAAAGTCATTTGCTCTATATTTACGTAACAAGTTTTTTCCAAAAGCAATCTATGAAAACTCATATTCATACACTTTTTTATTTTTACATACAAGATAACAAGAGACGATCACTTTTCATTTTTACCCACTTACTAGTACTCATGGGGTTCATAGGGATGTCCCTCTACTCGTGAATCAAATATCCAATTAAACAATTAACCGGCCATCCCCATACGGTAATGGGCGCCAAACTTTTCACCACATTGATACCTCTTCCAGTATGAGGGTAAATCATATCTCCCAAACCTTGACTGGTAAGGGACTTCCTAGTCCCGTCCGACTGAGATAACGTTCACGGTAGGATTCCCTATGTACCGGGCCCGTCTACTCTTTTCTGAGTACCTAGTAAGTCTTTCACAAATAGATTTTTCTCAACATAACAATCTACCATGCAATACCAATACCTCATTTTATATTCATATATTACTTAAACAAATGATATATTTTAGCATAGCCAAATAACCAATAACCAAAATACCGATAAATAATGCAGGAGAAACCAAATAACCAAATAACCAAGAAGACCCTAAAAACTATTAATTCAATTACTCATAGTATAATAGTAAACAAATATAGGCAGTACAGAAAAATAAATAAGAAATTGAAATAATCGTGAACTAACCGGTCCTCCACTAGTGACCTGTAATTATTTTCAGGATTCTCTAATTTTTCATAAAAGCATTCGATTATTGATTATTAAGCCTCAATTTACCGTAACGGAGAATAGGATGAAGAATCCTTACCCGGATCGGTATTTTGGGACGCTGCACTGTCTACTACGCTTCCTAACGAGTACCGAATTTCTTGAATTTTTCCTGTAGAATCCGAAATACTTGTTACATACCTAAAAATACCCTAGAAATCTAAATTCGGTGTCCAAAACTCATTCTGGCCATTTTTAGAGTTCCGGCACGACGCCAGCTCCACCGTCCACGGAAGCGGTTCGCCTCGGCCTAGCCAGTTTTGGCCAATTTTTGGGCAGTTTTGGCCGTATCTCTCCAAAAAAACACGTTAAGAGCCTCGATTAGTTAGAAAACACAAAAAATTGAACCTACCTACGAGGGAGACCTTTGGGTGTGACGGCTACGCCGGTTCTTCTTCACAGCTGAGGTTCTTTCTTCAGGCGACCTGCACAAAAAATGACGGTGAACATAATGATAAAAAAAACATGCGAAATGGGAATCGGGAAGGGGCTCATCGGAGGAGTTTTGAGACTTTGGGCATGACAACTTTACTGGGCCTAGCCCGCGATTTTCTGCTCACCTGCCATCCCTTTTGCTCTGATTTGGCCACGGGGGTGCTCGAAATCTAATTACAAACGAGTAGGAAATTTTTTTACCTTTTTTTGGCGATCGGCAGTGGCTCCGGTGCGGTGACGGTCGGCTTCTTTTTTCAGCGTCTGGTTTTTCTTCTCCAGCGGGGGCTAACGGCTAGGGTTTGGGTTTTCTTGTGATGCGAAGTAATTATATCTATCCCGTTTGGATATGGACCGTCAACCGCGATCGATCTCATCCATCTGATCGCGCCTAAGGAGGAAATAAATTTAGGTAGTCCATCATGATTTGATCTCGACCATTCGATCACGCTTAAAAGGAGAATAAATCAAGGTCATCGATGCGCACAGGATCGACCTCGGGCCATCCGATCGCGGGGCACGCGGATCACACGCGTGACATCTTGCGTGGCACTGACGTCAGCGTACCTTGCCACGCGACGTGCTCTGATTCATCGAGGTTGTTGACTGGGTAGTTCTACGTGGTACATTTTTTTTTATTTGCACTCTGACCCCCTCTTTCTAATTTTTCTTTCAAAAACAGCCCCCGAACCCAAATTTTTACCCATTTTTTCCAAAATTATTATCGATTTCACTAATAACCTATTTTTTTCACAAATTCAACAAAAATTAAAATTAATTAATTTAAAAAATAAATTTTTTGTATACTTTCGAATGTTAAAATTGATCCCAGGCCAAATTCTAAGCCCGGGTATTGCAACTCTCCCCCTTAAGAAGAAATTTGGTTCCTCAAATTTGTCCCCGTCTCACTTAGTCAAATAGTTAGGGATATTAGGTTTTGAAGTCTGATTCTAGCTCTCATGTGGCCTCTTTTTATGTGTGATTCTGCCATAAGACCTTAACAAAGGGAATTTATCTTTTTCAGAGTATTATGCTTTTTTTGTCTACAATGTCCACTAGTACCTCCTCATAAGATAGATCATCTTGGAGTGAAAGGTGTTCATGAGCCAAGATGTGTGAGAGGTCTGAGTTGTACTTGCGTAGTATGGACACATGAAACATATTATGGATGCTGGATAGCTCTGGAGGTAGTGTCAGTCTGTAGGTGGCTGACCAATTCTATCTAAAATCTCAAATTGCCTAATGAATCGGGGATTTAGTTTTCCCCTCTTGTCAAACCTACTGATTCCCTTGAAATGGGTGACCTTGAGAAACACTCGATCACCTTTCTCAAATTTCAAATCCCTCCTCTGGGTGTCCGCATAACTCTTCTACATGTTCTGAGCCGTCTGAATGTTCTTCCTAATCTTAACTATCTTGACTGTAGTCTCATTTATAAGATTTAGGCCAAACAATTTTCTATCACCCACCTCTTCTTAACAGATCGACGATCTGCATGGGCAGCCATACAAGGTCTCGTACAAAGCCATGCGGATACTTGTCTGGTAGCTTTTATTGTAGGCAAACTCTATTAAGGGTAAATTGATCATCCCAATGGCCCCTGAAACTAATAATACAAGCTCGGAGTATATCATCCAATGTGCAAATTGTCCTTTCTGATTGTCCAACAGTCTGAGGGTGGAATGCGGTACTAAGAGACAGTTTTGTTCTTATGGCTTACTGAAGACTAGACCAAAACTGAGAAGTGAACCTGGGGTCCCTATCGGATACTACTGTCACTAGCACTCTATGTAACCTGACTATCTTCCAAATATATATTCTTGTTAGTTTATTCAAGGGGTCGGTCATCTTGATAGCCAAGAAGTGAGAAGACTTGGGAGTCGGTTGATAATTACCCAAATGGCATCATGTTCCGAGCACACTTTAGGCAATCTTATTATTAAATCCATTGTGATGTGTTTTCACTTCCACTCTGGGATCGATAATGGCTGAAGTAGCCCACATGGGTGTTGATACTCTGTCTTGACCTGCTAACACACTAGACATTTGGAAACAAAGTCAGCCAACCTCTCTTTTCATCCTGTTTCACTAAAATCGGAATTGCATACTTTGGTACATTTTAATGCTTATGGATACATGATAAACTTTTAACTATAAGCCTCTGTCATGATGTCCCTTTTTAGTTCACTGTTACCTAAAACACACACTCTATCTTAAAATCTGAGCAACCCATTGGCAAAGACTCGAAATTCTTAATTTACACTATGTTCTGCATCCTTCCTGAGAGCTGCTATGGTGGAATCAGTGAATTGAGCTTTCTTTATTCTCTGGATCAATTTAGGTTGAACAGTCAAGTAGGTCAAGCTTGTAACTCTCTTCAAGTTCTAAAGTCGTATTTGTTGTGCGGCCCCTATTATCCTGCATTCTGAAACTATTAAGTGAGCTAACATACTTGCACTTTTTCTACTGAGTGTGTCGGCTACCACATTGCTCTTGCCCGGGTGATACAAAATATTACAATCGTAGTCCTTGAGGAGTTCTATCCAACATCTCTGATGCATGTTGAGATCCTTCTAAATGAATATATCTTTCGCGCTCTTATGGTCGGTATAGATCTGAAAAGTCTCTCCATAAAAGTAGTGGCGCCAAGTCTTTAAGCCGTGAATAATACAACAAGTTCAAAGTCATGGATGAGGTAGTTTTTTTAATGACTTTTTAACTGTCTGGATCATAAATTATGACATTCCCATGCTGCATCAGAACACAACCCAACCTCAGGTATGAGGCATCATTATAAACTATATATTCACCTTTCCCACTCGGTAAAACCAACACAGGTGCAGTAGTTAACTACTTCTTTAGTTCTAAAAAGCTCATTTCACAATCCTCGTTCCACTCAAGCTTAACGTTCCTCTTTGTGAGTCAGGTCAAAAGAGTAGTTAGGCTAGAAAATCCTTCTACAAACCTACGGTAATAACCTGTCATTCCCAGAAAGCTATGAATCTCCTTGACCGAGGTTAATTTCTCCCAACCAAACTCTACCTCAACTTTTTCAGAGTTCACTGATACTCTATCCCTTGATATGATGTGCCCTAGGAAGGTAGTCTGTTTGAACCAAAACTCACACTTACTCAACTTTGCATACTTCTTTTCTATGAGAATCTGCATAACCTAAGTCAGATGGTGAATGTGTTCCTCTCTACTTTTTAAATAGATCAGGATATCATCGATAAATATAATGAGGAACTAATCCAGAAATTTTTTGAAAACCTTGTTCATCAACTCCATAAAGATGGATGGTACGTTGGTTAGTCCAAATGGCATGACCACGAACTCATAGTGTCCGTATCTAATTCAGAAAACTGTCTTAGAAATGTCCTCTGCTTTGATCTTTATCTGATGTTAACCTGAATGCAAGTCTATTTTAGAGAAGACTTGGGCACCCTACGACTGGTCAAAAAGGTCATCGATACTGAGGAGGGGGTACTTCTTCTTAACCCTATTCAATCCCCTGTAATCAATATATAACCTTAACATCCCATCCCGATTCCTTACAAATGTGACTCCAGCACCCCAAGGAGACACACTATGTCGGATGAACCCACTATTCTTTAATTTATTGATTTATTTTCTCAGTTCTTTCATCTCAACATGACTCATGCGGTAAGGGGCAACCGAGATAGGTTGGGTGCTTGACTAAAGATCTTTGGTGAATTTAACTTTTCTGTCCCCTAGCAGTCCGGGGAGTTCATCAGGAAACACGTCTGATAAGTCTCAAACTACTAGAATCTCTTGAATGCAAACTTCTTTCTTATGTTTGCTTATGTAAGAAAAACAACTGAGTTAAGGCGCTCTGTAATAAGGAAATTGATATGAGAAAAAAATATTCAAAACTTTTATTAACTTGTAAATGACTCTTCGTTATGAGGCTTAAATAAAAGTTTCTTGTAAAAACAATCTACAGTGGCGTGATACCCGCTAACCAGTTCATTCATACAGCGGTATGATACCCGCTAACCAGTTCATTCCCAGAAATACATTAAGATCCCTCGTGTCAATCACTATCTGGTCCATCATGGGTGAAACTGAATCCCGTTGAAGAGGTACCGGATGTTGCTAGGGAGGGACTGAATGGTCCTGTGGCGGTGCTAGATGATATGATGAAGGCTCTAAATTATATTACGGTAGCGTCGGATGATACGATGGAGGAGCAGAGTTGCACTAGGGTGGCTCCGGATCATCCCTCTGCAAGGGTGACTCATACTGTGGCAGTGGTGGAGGGTCAGACAGTTCCCTCCTCTCTTTTATGGCCCGCTAGGCAAAGATGAGTTTCACTAACATCTCGAAGAGTCGATTGACATTCTCTCGAAGCGATCCGTCTCGAGCTGTCCTGTTCAGTAGGGGCACTCATCTCCTCATGCCCTTGTACTTATTTTTCACAATGAAAGGTTGAGCGATAGTTCGTATTTGGTGTTTTTAAGTTTTTGTGTAAGCAATGGTTCAGAGAAACCTGACTCTGATACCAACTGTAAAGACCCAGAACTGGAATGAAAATAAAGTCATAAATTAAATGTGGAAGTGAAGATAGAGTTAGAGTTTACATTCCTTAAATAATAATTTAAAATACCTAATAGAGCTATGAGAATATTCCCTCTAAAAGACAAATGGTAATTAAAACAAAACGAATAAATAAATATCCTAATACCACATTCACTAGTAGTTGAAGGGAGTCCGGGTGGTGAACTACTTACAACCTTCTTGCTGATCGGGATCTAGATCTTGGTCCTTTTGATCTGAAATAGTTAATGAAATGGTGAGCTACACTAGCCCAGTAATAATATCACACTAATCATATATAGGAAAACTGAATATTGGTAAAAATAAGAAAAATAACTAATGAAACTCTTAATTTAATGTAAATTCATTTAATATAAAGAAATTCATTTACTTCGTATTTATGTAATAAGTTTTTTTTTCTAAAAGTAATCTATGAAGATTCATATTCATACACTTTTTATTTTCACATATAAGATAACAAGAGACGATCACTTTCTATTTTTATCCGTTTACTGGTACACCTGGGGTCCATAGAGATGTCTCCATACTCGTGAATCTAATATCTAATTAAATAATTAATCGAGCGTCCCCGTACCCCATCCGGTAATGGGTGCTAAATATTCCACCACTTGATACACTGTCCGATATAAGGGTGAACTATATCTCCTAAACCTTAACTGGTAAGGAACTTCCCAGTCCTATCCGACTGAGGTAACATTCATGGTAGAGTTCCCTATGTACTAGGCCCGTTCGCCCTTGTTCGAGTACCCTGCAAGTCTTTCACATACAGATTTTCCTCAACATACAATCAACCACGCAATACCAATAACTCATTTTATATTCACATATCACTTAAACAAACAATATAGTTTAGTATAGCCAAATAACCAATAACTGGAATACCGAAAAGAATGCAGGAGGAACCAAATAACCAAGAAGACTCTAAAAACCATCAATTCAATTATGCACAGTATAATAGTAAACAAATATAGGCAGTACATAAAAATAAATAGAAAAATGAAACAATCGTGACTAACTGGTTTCGGCTCCACTAGTAACCTATAATTATTTTCAGGGTTCTCAAATTTTTCATAAAAACACACAATTATCGATTATTAAGTCTCAATTTACCGTAACAGAGAATTGGGTGAGAGATCATTACCCAGATTAGTGTTTTAGGACATTGCACTGTCTACTATGCTTCCTAACGGGTACCGGATTTCCTGAATTTTTTCTGTAGAATCTAAAACACTTGTCACGTACCTAAAAACACCCTACAAATCCAAAATTAGTGTCCAAAACTCATTCTGACAAATTTTGGGGTTCTAGCATGGTGGTGCCGTCGTGCTCCGATGCCAGCTCCGCTACCCACGGCGGCGGTTCGCCTCAGTCTAGCCAATTTTTGCCGGCTTTTGGGCGATGTTGGCCGTATCCCTGCAGAAAAACATATTAGGGACTTCGATTTGCTGAAAAATCACAAAAAAGTCGAACCTACCGGCGAGGGGGAACTCCAAGTAGGGTGGCTCCATCGGTTCTCCTTTGTAGCTGAGGTTCTTTCTGCAATTGACAACACAGAAAAGGATGGTGAACACAATGATCAAAAAATCACATGAAACGGAAATCAGGAAGGGGCTTATCGGAGGGGTTTTGGGACTTTGGTTGCAGCGGCTCCATCGGGCTTTACCTGCAGTTTCCGTCTCACCCACCATTATTTTTGCTCCGATTTAGTCATGGGGGTGTTCAAAATTAAATTTTGAGCGGGTAAGAATTGTTTTACCTTTTTTGGTGGTCGGCGGTGGCTTTGGTGCAGTGGCGGTCGACCTTCCTCTCTAGCGTCTAGTTTTTCTTCTCCGACGGGGGATATCGACCTGGATTATCACTTAATCTAGGATACGAGAAGGGATACTGACAACAAGCCATATTAAAAGTTTAGAACAGATAGATGATGCGATGAACAAATGTATTTCTATAGGATTGTTGCAATTGTCCAACATGGGAGTGAAGAATATATACTCTCCATCTTACGAGGGGTGTAAAAGGAACAAATACATGGAGAACTAGGAACGGGCATAGGCTAAACTGGTTGCATGTATATGTATATGTTGTAAGTATGTACAATGTTGACATTAAATGGTATCATTCAATGTTAAGATATTAAAAGGAATTAACTCCATTCATGTGTGGTGTTGGTATGCCTTACTTAACCTACATAAATACATATATATACACACTCATTCTTTCATTTTTAAAATAAGAAGGCGTTTAGGGTTTATCCCCTTCAATCTTCGTTAAATCTTAATACCTGGTAAAATTTTCGTTTTGTTTTGAGTATTTATAAGTTATTCTTGCAAAGATTTAGTGTAGATTAAGTAGGAAACTTTATACGTTTACCATAAAAAGCTTTATATGAATGAAAAACAAATTTCAAGAGCCTATTATGGAAGAATAGATGACCATTTTCTGCAATTGAGCTTTGAGAAAAAGTCGAGTTAAGCTAACTTATGTGGGGAAGAGAAAAATGATCTTAATAGTTTCACTTTAAGTGAATAATCTTCTCGTGAGTGTTAGAAATAAAATTTTAAGATAATTTAGAAAAATATTTTTTTTTGTTCTTTTTGGAACAAAGCCATACCAAATTGATGCATGAAGTATTATGTATAGGTCGAGAAATGCCAATAAAAATTGGAAGGAAATTAGCAATATTAATTTATCACTATTTTATTTAAAGTATTATTAAAGGGTCTTCTACTATTACTAGTCCATTGCCACATTATATATATATATATATATATAACTCAATAGGGCATCTATATATGAACAAGAAATGTAATTTCTTAAAAATTTGGTGTGCTTATCTCAGAACACAGCAGCAAATTTATGAGATTTAGCTGATAAGAGTTGAAGGATTAATGTGACATTTTGAAAATGATCGGAAGGACAAAGCTAAGTATAGCAAGATCAGACATAATTAAGCAAATATATTTATTATTCAAAGAGGACGAAATTGAACGTTAATTTTGCCAATTATTTATTGTAATTAAAAAAAGAGATCCATATTTTACACGTAAATTATAAGAAAAGAAGAATGATTTCACCTTTCAAATCTCCCGTGCCTTGATATATATTCTTGCAAATTGGAAATTTGATGTCTTTGTGTGTGTGTGTGTGTGCTTTGGCACCAAGAAGTCTTTATGCAAAGTCGATGGATATATATAAAGCTTTTTTGCCTTTTTGTGTTCCCGTGTGATGCGAGATATTTATATCCATCCCGCTTTGATATGGACCATCAATCGTGATCGATCTCGTCCGTATGATTGCGCCTAAAGAGGAAATAAATATGGACCGTCTATCGCAATTTGATATTGATCGTTCGATCGCACTTAAAGGGAGAACCAATCCGGGTTATCCACACGCGCGAGATCGATCCTAGGCCGTCCGATCACGGGGCACGCAGATTGCACCCGTGGCATCTGTGTGGCACTGACGTCAGCGTGCCTCACCACGCGATGTGCTCCGGTTCGCCGGGGTTGCTAACGGGGTAGTCCTACATGATATGATTTTTTTTATTTGCACTCTGACCCTCTATTTCTAATTTTTCTTTCAAAAACACCCATCGAACCTAAAATTTCATCCTTGTTTCCTAAAATTATTTTTTATTTCACCCATAACCTATTTTTTTCTATAAATTCAACAAAAATTAAAATAAATTTTTTATATATTTTTTAATGTTAAAATTGATCCCAAACTAAATTTTAGACCTAGGTATTACACAATAAATATGTCATTATCAAAGGATTATATAACTTTTTCGGGACTAACCTCAGTTCTAAGATCAAGTCAGATTTTTGGAGCTGTTTTGGTTTAATATTTGACATCTCTCTCCTTGTATACACTTGAGAAAATCTAAAATCTAGTGTGATCTCCTGAGATGATGGATTTTGAAGGTCTTTTGTAGCGGTGAGTCTTTTGATGGATTCTAAACATTTTCATGCAATAAAGGTTTTGACGTGTTTGGCAATGGTGGTAGGTTAAAATATATAATGAATTTTGTATTTTTATCTTCCAATATAGACTCACCCTAAAAATAAGGGTGGGTAAAATAAGATTTCTTTTTAACAAATGTAACATCCGCATACACATAAAATTTTAAGGTAAGCGGATGAAAACATTTGTACTATTTTTAAGTCGATAAGTACCCTACAAACTTTATGGAAATAAATATGACAATGACAAGTCCAAATATTCGATGAAACAGATGATTTGTGACATTTACTTTTGAATAAAACTGTTGAAATATTTCAAGAGTACTTTTAAAGTTAAGAAAACTTGCGGGCAGATAATTAATAATGTAAGTGGTAATAAGGATAGCTTTGCCCCAATATTCTTTTGGAACATTATTTTGAAAAAGAAAAACTTTTGTGGCGGTTAAAAGGTGACTATTCTTACATCCTATTACTTCGTTATGTTGTAGAGTGTGGACACATAATGATTCATGAAAAATTCCTTCTTGGTGGAAGAATGATGAAAATGTATGATTAAAAAAATATTTAACATTATCAGTACATAATTATTTTATGGATATTCCAAATTGAGTTTTTATCATATTACAAATATGAGGTATGATATAACTAATATCATATTTGGCTTTAAGTAAAAATAACTAGGGCTCTAGTATAATTGTCAATAAACGAGATAAACCATCAAGTCCCAAAAATATTACGTATATGCATTCTAGTGTAATTATCAATAAATGAGACAAACCATCAAGTCCCAAAAATATTATGTAAATGATATAGTCTTCAAATATCTCTATGTATTAGTGAAAATAGAACTAGTGTTCATTTTTTACTAATAGAAAATGTCACCCACTTATGTTTTACAAACTCATATACATCGTAGAGTAAACTTTTATATTTTGAATTTTTAAATAATGATAGAAACATTATCTTTAAAGTGCTCAAGTCTTTTATCATGAACTCAAATATTGTTTGTGAGGTCAATAGTAATAGCAGTGAATGATCTCTTAAGTGCATCCAAGTAGTGGAATCCATTTCTACCTTCAGCATGTCCAATTTTCTTTCCCAAATTTCAATTGTGAAAATTATAATGAAAAGAGTTAAATATAACTTTTCATTTCAAGTCTTATGAAAAATTATTAACACAATATTAGCATACAATTTAGGGACATGTAATACATTTTTCAAGACAAGAGTAATCCTTACATGTAATAGTATTGAGGGAACTATCTGTAATGATCATATTTTTCTTAATCGGATATGGAATATATATACGAAAATGTTTAAAAGTATTGACTATATGATCTGTAACTCCTGAGACTATAATCCAAGAATTTTCAAAAGATTTATCTAAAGTATTTAGTTCTTATAAATTAGAAGTCATACTTGAGTGTGCCAATAAATCAATAGATGTTTGCTTCTCCACATATTCAAGTTGAACCATTAACCTTTCAATCTCCATTCTAAATTCACCATAATCTAAAATTGTCATGTTGGAATTTGCTCCTATAACTTGATATGTACTCTCTGATATCCTCTAAAAATTGGATAGTAATTAATTATTAAAACAAAAAAAATTATCAGAAGAATTTTACTCAGAGTCACGTGATTGTGTAAAGTTGTTTGTGTTTGATTGTGAAAAAGGGTGATAAAGAGAGTTGTGCATAGCGGTGCGTGCTTATGGACAGCTGTTGAAGACTAGCGGCTGTAGGGAGCAACAGCTGATTTTAGGGCCAACTGGTGGTGTATGGTGACAAAAGGTTAGTGACAAAAGGTTGGTGGCTAGCTATGGAAGTTGGTCCCTTTTAGGGTTTTTATTTTAGCAATGAAGGTTGAATAAGGTTATAAAAGAGTTTAAAAATTTCTTAATCTATAGCTCTTGTACCATATTAGGAAGTATTTTGATAGGTGTGTATTCCATTGAATATTATATCTCTATATACACAGGTTTTATAGCACAGAAAAAGAAATAAATAATTAATTATGATTAACTATAAATGATATTGTTTTACTCTTTAATTTGATTTTCTTCATTTTTAATATTTTAATTTATTTTTTATTTTTTATTTTTAATACCATGATGTCTTTTCTCTTTAAAATATAGATTTACTTTTTCTTTAATCTCATATTTTTTGTATTGTTTAATATATTGATTTACTTCCCCTTTAACAGATGCCAACATATTACTTTTGCCGTAATATATATGTATGATGCTTGACATATAAAATACGGTTGAATTTTATTTAGGAAATAGATTGATGGAAGGATTATATTGCGTGATAACTAATAATGAAAATGTTATCATACACATATTGTTGGTAATACCTATGAACTTCAAAGTTTAAGTGTTGAAACTTGATCACATTTGATATTGAGCATAAAAAGTTAGAAACACAAAAGAAATTGCTTAAAACAAGATTAAGAATAAAATTATTATTTCACATTAAATTGATCTAATAGAGGTTAAAACAATAGCAAGTCCTTCAAATAGTAAGTATTTCATATAAATTATATTGTTTTTGTAAATATAAAATAAAATAGAATCAATAATCATTGTAAGAAGTTAGTAGCTTTAGAAACAAGTAAAGACAGTAAACATGAGAAGAATAGATTGGTAGAGAAATAAACAATTAATGAATTAATTTTTTTATTATTTTATATTTTAATATTAAATTGCAGATAATAATTCCTCTGCTCTATGTGAGTCGGCCATTTCCTAGAAGAAGAAAAAAACAATAATAAGGAAATAAAGATTTAGCATAAAAGACTTACGCGCCTGAACGAAGCGCGTGGAATCTGCCAATAAGAGACGCATCTAAGCACTATAGGAAATACAATCTATACAAATTCAACCATTCAGTTTCCCTATATATACATGTGTGTGTGTGTGTATATATATATATAAACGCCATTAATACAACTCACACTGCCATACCTCAAAAACTCCACTACTCCACCTTTTATATTCTTTCAGATGCAAGAGGATAACGGTTCCACGGCCTCCTTTTGTCTCAGTTTCAACAGTTATTCATCCGATAACCTCGCTGATACCGCCGCTAGAGTCGCCCGTGAACCACTCGCCGTCTCCAATGATCTTCCACCACACGAAAACGAAGATGACGATTTCGAATTTGTCACTCTGTCCATGGATCCCGATGCCTCGTCCAGTAACGTCGGCTTCTTCCTCGACGGCCAGATCCGACAGGTTTTCCCTCTCTTCGATCGCCAATTGTTATTCAACGGAGAAGAAGTTCGTGATCATCGAGATCACGAGGATAATGACTTGGCAGTCATCGGAACTCCGTTGCGGAACCTATTCTTGGAGGATAAAGAGGCTCCGTCGTCGTCGTCTTCATCGGAAGCGGACGAGCTGGAAGGAGTACCGCCTGGTAGCTACTGTGTTTGGACCCCGCCGAAATCGGTGTCTCCACCGCCTGGCGCGTGCAAGAAGAGCAAGTCCACGGGGTCGTCCTCGAGACGATGGCGACTTCGTGATTTCCTGAAACGGAGCCATAGTGACGGCAAAGAGTCGTTGATGCTCCTGACTCCAAACTCGATTAAGGCAAAGAAGCGAGAAGATAACAAAGAGAAATCAGGAGATACGGAAGGTCGAGGGAAAGAGAAAGAGAAAGAGAAAGAGAAAGAGAAAGAGAAATTAGTATCGGCGCATGAGGCGTTCTACGTGAGGAACAAGGCGATGAAAGGAGGAGGCAAGAGGAGATCTTATCTTCCGTACAGGCAAGATTTGGTTGGATTTTTCGCTAGTGTTAATGGCCTAGGCAGGACTTTTCCTCCATTTTAGCAGGGTTTTAAGCTCTGATAAAAAATCTTACAATTTTGTTCTTACTGCTTTTTTGTTTAATAATTTGTAAATAATTAGTTGATTATGTTTACGTTTAAGCAATTAATCAAAAATCAAGTGTAACTAATTAACGTTTAATCATGATAGTTTTGGTTTGAGAATTGGGGGAAAATTTTGCAAAATTTATAGACCGGAACTGAATTATTATTATTTAATTTAAAATTTTGCAAGTTTTAATTTAAATATAAAGAGGGTACCCATGTTCTCATCATTAATTAATTCTCCTAACAAAGCATACGCAATTAATGCTCTAAACGTGATTGTAAAAATACCACTTCACTTCGAGTTAAATGTTACAACAACTTTGAGTGTATAATATTATTAGTTGTATGCATCCACCGACTTCTTACTTATTATACTATACAAATTTATAATTTAACAATTAATAATATTAGTATTTATAATTAATATTGCCAATACAGGTTTATTTACATTCTATATTCTTTTATCTCTCTTATATTATATTATATGTAAATTAGTATCGTGATTTAATAATTAAAATTTTTATATTCTATTTAAAAATTATAAATTTAAACTTTATAAAAAATATAAAATTGATTACTTTATAAATATATAATAAATATATGATGATTTATTTATAATATTTCATTTAATAAAAGTTAATACTTAATTTATTAGTGTCTTTGTAGAACCCTATTGATTAAGTTTTCATCTTATCCAACAATAACATATTCAAACAAAATAAAAATTTTGTAAATATTAAATTTCTGTAATTATAATAATCACAATGGAATTAAAAAAAATCAAATTTAACCCTTTTTTCTATAAAAGAAATATTATATTACTAATATTTGGTTTACATGTAGTCTATTTTCATTTATTTTTTTTAAACCTTTAAGTTGTAATTTATGTATTTGATTTATATTTAAATTAATTTCATTTATATTTCAGTTCTTTTATAATCAATTTATTTTTTCATTTGTTAGAAGAAAAATTATAAAAACGTCAAATTTAAATTAGATACAAAATTAAATTAAAATTAAAGTGTTGTTTTCACTAAAAAAACTTGTTAAACTTACAACATGGATTAGAATAATCTTATATTTAATGAAAAGAGATTAACTAAAATTTTAAAATATTCAATGTACCCATTTAATTAAGTGATCACTTTATTATTAATAGGCTTTTATATGAACTTAAGTCTGTGTGGATTATTGGTAAACTATGAAGTGTTTAAACGATGTTTTTATATAAGAAAAAATTGAATTTGATGCTTTATGTTTCTATTTTTTTATTAGAAAAATTAAAATAGGTGTGACGATCCGACCCTAATACTAAAGGGTAAGGCACTAATCATTCATATAAAAATTTAAACAAATACAGTGGACAGCATCTCTTAAAATGAAATCATAATCAAAATCATTTTACACGAGATAATTAGAAACTACAAAAATTTAAAACAAAATTTACATTATCTTTTATCACCTCAGTTCTACCAAAGGCTAAGGAACACTCCTCACACCTTATCTATTCAGGTTCTCTAACCTGAAAAGAAAGTCTAGATTGGGATGAGTTCTAGTCGACTTAGTAAGAGAGCAATATTAGCATGCCACAATTAACATTTTAAAATTCTTTTTTAATGCATTCAATGAGAAACAGTTGTATTGTAATTCAATCCATTAAGAAAACTAATTCTAACAAATTCAATCCTTCGATGCCATACGATTCTCAATACCATTACCTATTTTTCAACATTGCAATATACTGTAACAAATTCTAAACTCAATCAATCACATGTGATCCATTAACACACACACACGAGATTGACTCTAACTCACTGAATTTTACTTTTCTTTTGACACAGTTTTAATACAGGTTCTTAATCTTAAATTAAGTTCTACTATTTACAATCCTACGCGCGTAGCTGCTTATACTATTTTCAATGAGGGTACCAGGACACCAACTAGCTAAGTGTGGGTACAAAATCAATAACGATAACAATATATTACCTGTAAAAGGATGCAATCACTTTGTTCTCCCCCTACACCATCAAAAACTTTTCACTCCAGTTGCCATCATCCATGTCCTTAAGCCCTAGAATAATAGATAACAATCAATTTAGAGTTATCGACTACTAAACTCGGTCCCATAACTAAAACCCAGTAACTAGCACTCAAAGCCTAGTGGTTCTCTATTAACCTCAATATCCCTCCAAGAAAAACAGTGAACCAAATTTACACTAAACAACTTGGTGAGTTAAGTTTTATTAGATATTTGACTCATTTTCTTTTTATACACAACCCCTAAACTATCCTAGATGTAATTCAATCTAACTCTACTATTCCCCCCCTTCCCCTGATTTTCTCTTTCTCATGTTATTTCTATAATGTACTTGTCCCTCACCGTGTCATCACAATCCCTCTACCATTTTCTTTTTACATTTCATGCATTCCATTTCTATTTTAATCCTTTAATAATAATAATTTTTATAAGCAAATAAATAAACAGTATATATATATAACTTACAGTAAATAAACAGAGATAACAACATACTCTTTTTTAATTAACCCAAAACTCATGAACACACACACACACACACACATGCCTAAGTTCATTTAAAACCATGTTATTCTCTATTTTCATTCAAAATATACCATCTAGATGGATATAGAAAATTCGTTTTAAGTGATCAAGGGAGTATTGCAATTTTTACCTCAATCGTGGCACAGTATCCCACAAACTCTTTCTTGTCTTAAAACTCATTTTCACAAGCATATGCCCTTGGGTATGGATCCCACAAACTCTTTCGTGAACTTCTTTAATGATTTGTTTGGCTTCTTTATCATCAACATACCACGACAAAGTCATGGGTCCCGCAAAATTCTTTGTAAACTTCTTTAATGATTTTTTTAGCTTCTTTATTGTCTATATACTATAACAACGCCACGTTTGCATGCGTGTAGAAAAGATTTTTCCATATAAATAGTAACCTATTGAGAGCCTTATAATAGTATTTTTGAAATTTTTTGAGATATTAGAAATGTATTATCTATTCTAAGTGTATTATTTGATATCGTAGTACTAATGCTTCATATTGACTTCCTTCTTAACTTCCACGTAATAGGATGAATCTTTTTGTGTCTCTATTTTGAATGATTGGATAGAGTCATCAAGTAATATGACAATTCTTCGACTTAGGCATGTATGAGAAGGAGATGAACCTAAATTTTTTGAATAAGTTATTTCAAGTATCGATGACATGAAAATGATTTGGGATCTTTAGTTTTCCATTATTTGATATACAATTAACGATGAACAACCATAAACTTCCCTTTCTCGTAATGTAATTAATTTTCTTTAAGCTAGTTTGTTGAGTAAATTGTAAAGAACGTTGTTATAAGTTAATCTTCCTCCATCTATAATGTCTTCATCTCTAATGTGGATAGTATATGTGAAGCTAAAGTTGAGGTGCTCCAACAATTTATTTGCATAAACTCCATTTAAAGTTCTTATGGGAGCCTTATTTATTTTCTTTTCAATTGAAGGGGCTCTATTTATGACACTAGATTCCTCCATCGGGTTGTATATTCCTAAAAGTTTTTTGAACTCTTCTTTTCAATATTTTGTAATTATTTCTTTTGTAAGAGAAAATTCTATATGGTATCGATATTACTTTCAAAAGAAAAAAATCATTAGATCCTCCTAAACCTTTGTTTAGGTTGTGTCTAAGGTATATAACAACCTTTTTGTAATCTTAGTTAGACTTTCTTGGAAGCAGTGAATCATTAGTTTCAAGTCAAATATATGTACGATTTATCTTGATTGTATAATTCTTGAAATGAGCCATTGAACAACTTGTCTCATCATATTTGAGGAATTCATGCATCTTGAACTTTTTTAGAATGTTTATCCTTACTGCCTAAGGTGAAATTTTTTTCAATCATCCTATTTTTGTTTCTTGTAGGAGTCTGATCTTCTTTTCCAAGTACTAAATTCATTTCATTACTTTTAGTGTTTTTTCTTCAATATTTTTAACCCCATCAGTGATATACTCAGGAGTACTGATAACAACTGGGGTCTAGTTAGTTGAACAATAGGTTGGATTGCAACTTTAATAACTTGATTATAAGGGTCCTTGCTCAGATATTACTTGCACAGGTGGCACTATTGGCAAGACTACTAGAACTTATACTAAATTTGGTGCTGGAGTAGAGAGTCCGTCAACGTAAGCCATAATATACTTTTAATACAATTAATCCTCTAGTTAGTTACAAGCAACCTTTGATCAACCGACTCACCCCTCTCATTGCTACCTTCATTAGTCTCTATTTTACATGCTCTGAAACAAGTTAGGTATGGAACTCAAATGAAAGTGACCTTCCTCCCCAACAATCTATCTTGTTTCTTTTTTGAAAGAGAGGGAAAAAAGATGAAAAAAAATTTGCATTAGTAGAAAATTTAACTGTGGTGGATTAAGGGAAAAAATGATCTTTTATTTTAATGATTACATGTTCATTGGTCCATGGTGACTTTGCTAAAGAAAATAATATTTCATTAATGTCGAAGGATTATAAAGTATTTGAATTTTTTTTTTTTGAAAATGTCCTTCACTCTTTATTCCTTTTGACTAAGTTTCATCTTTAATATTTTTCTTGAAGAGCGACTTTACTAGAAGGTTTTCTACTAGTAACTTGGAAATCGTCATGTTTACTTCTATATTTTCCTCTTCTAAATGAGCCATCTTCTATTTTTTGAATATTGTAATATTTCTTTTTGCAACTTCCTGTTATCTACTTCTATCTCTTTTGATTGATGTCTTAGTATCTATTTTTGTTTTATTGCAACGATAGTCTTTTTGCATTGATTTTTCATACTATTAATATAAATTCTAGCATTGCTCAATTCCTTTTCTTGTTTCTCCAGAGCTATGTGACATCTAGCTATTATTTTCTCTTTTAGCTGCTTCGCTTTCTAAATTTGTAGGATTAAGGCTTTAAAATTATTGGACAATTGGTATGTATATCTACGGAACTTGTTATCCTCACGTCCTTGATCATCTGAAAGTATTTAGAAGGTTTTAAGTTTTTGTGTAGTCATAAATAGAAGATCAAAGTGTAAGTCCAAACTATAATATTTTTTGTTTGTAAGGCTTCATCGTTCTTATTATCCATTCGTCTATAAATCCTTTACTCTACGAAAACATTAATAGTCCAAATATCCCAAGTACGACTGCTGTTTTTTATTTTTTATTATTCTGATGCATAAGATATTCTTTGGTATTCTTTTAGTACTCCCACTTAATGCTCCTACTTGTATTTAATGTCCAATTTTTGGTCTTTCCCAAATTATTTTACTATTTTGTCCAAGACTTCTCGTATATTAGCACCATAATTTGGCACATAAAATTTTTCTTGTCAACTTATGGGATTCAGAAGTATATTATAGTATTTTTCAATCGAAGTATGACGTCAATTATTCCAAATACAAAATAGGAAAAGGCACCCAAAATTTAACAATGGTTTTAGTCACTTTCCACTACAATTTAACATATAACGATAATGATAATGACCTAAGTTCATTCATAAATAAAGTTTTTTTCATCTCTTCTAAAGCTTTCCCACATGTTTTGCAACTCTTCGGTGTAATCTTCATCCTTGTGAAACATCATGATTTCATATTTAGCATTTTTAAAGTTATTTAATCTTTCAGTAGTCAGAGCCGCCATATGTTTTTATAATATAATTTTTATAAGAACTGGAGAGAGTTTTCTTGAATCTGAAAGCTTCACAAGAGCTGGAGGGAGTTTCATCATGCCCTGGCCTTGCCTACTACTACTTGCCCTCAGTTTCTCAAAAAAAGAAAAAGGAGGAGAACCTAAAGTTTGTTATCTCATTCATTATGTCTAGAAGAGAAAGGGAGAGTCCTTAAAATGCCTATCCCAAAATGGTAGCATTTTGGGCATGGTTTTAATTACTTTCCTTAAAACGCTACCAGTTTGGAAAAAAAAGTGGCCTTAAGCTCAACCCCTAAAGGTGTGTTTGAATGACTTTTAAGATAGTTCGTTAATGTATTGTAAGGTAATGACAAAGTATGGTAATGGTAAAATTATACTATGTTTGGAAAGATTATGTATTAATATATGGTAATGATAATTGTTTTTATTTGGATTGATAGGATGATGTAGTTGTATATTTGATCAAATTACCTATTTCACCAATGACTTATTATATGTAATAATAAATAAAAAAATAAAAAACATAGAATATATATAATTAAATAAATATATGTATATATATATATATAATTAAATATACAGATATATGTGTATATATATTAAATATATATATGTATATATAATTAAAATATACATATATATAATATTAAATATATTATATACATGTACATATAAAATTAAATATATTATATGTATATGTATACATATAATTAAATATAATTAAATAAGATGAGAGTATAAATATAAATAACAAAAAAATGTAAGGGTATAAATAGAATAAAAATAATCCAAACCACACAAAATCACTTATTCAGTGGTCTGAAAAATTGGTAGTTTTGAAAACCATACAACGACTACAATCAATAAAATAAAAATGTAATAAATATATTCATGTTAAAAATATTATTTACCAGGTTATATATTGAAGTTTCTGTTGCCAGTTTTTAATTTTCTGTTAATAACAAATAAAATAAAGTTATTTTTACGTTAAAAACATTTTTAATTTTTAGTACTTAACTAAATTTGAATTTTGTAGGGAAAAATAAAAATTCAGTTAAATATGTCGGACAAATAAATGTGACAATTCTCTTCGTGACACACAGCATAGTCCATGTGCAGGCCCTTCTATTACTTCCATATTTTATGGGCTTAATTTACAAGAGCATGAGCTAGCTGACGTACTTTTCCACGTGTCATAATCTTATTCGTCTTATTCAAATCCCCAGTATATTTCCGGACCTTTCACGAATCACAATATTATATTGTCGACTCCGGAATCGCATGCATTTTCCGTCGGCGCAGGAAATTGTCATTGTTTAACTAAAATCTCGTGGGAAAAATTCCCCTACTTCACCGTTTATCACTTGTATAGCTTTCAACCAATGATATCATGCCACATCACAGACAGGAAACGCTGTGTGGACTTGAACAGAAACGGGCCCCGGCAAACCTGGATCAAAATTTCCAACGTGTCACTGTTAAAGCAAAAAAGTTGCTAACGGCTTCATACAAGCGGGTCCCACATGAAGCCACGTGAACCACGGGACTCTCACCCCTCCCTCCGCCTCTCTAGCTTTTTGTCCTTTCAATCCCATTTCAAGAGCCACCAGCTAACTGTACACAGTAGATTTTTTCATATATGTGAGGATAAATCTCTAATCTCCACGTTACTGGAAGCTAATGAGCTCTGCTCCTCCTGACTTGCTCTCTCTCAAAATACTAAGCTGAGAAATTACTTGGTTAAACGAAAATGTCTTCTCTGCAACTCTCAGGTTGCAGAGCGTCTGATATCTCATCAACACCCCTCGTTTTTGGCGCTGCTTCGTCTTCGTTTTGGAGTAGATGCTCCAGTCTCTCCAACGGAGGAGTTATCTCTACTCTCCGGCCTAAGCAGAAGGTTCGTTTCTGTGGAGGAGGAGTACTACTTAGGGTTTACGCCGTGTCGAGCGATTCTTCTTCTTCGTTCAAGATGAATCTCAACGAGTACATGGTCACTCTCGATAAACCTCTCGGTATTCGTTTCGCATTATCCGTAGATGGCAAAATCTCTGTCCATTCTCTCAAAAAAGGGGTATGGAGCTCTTCATTGCTTATTATCCCGTTTCTTTGGTTTTTTTTTTATACTAATAATTTTTTTGTATCTTTGTATTTAGAAAGAAAAATGAAAATGAAAAAATAGAAAGAAAAAGTTGTTTTGGAAGTTAACGAAGCAATCGTATCGTCTTTATATGGTACAATTGATATTTTGTTGTGTAGAGTAATGCGGAGAGATCGAGGATAATTATGGTCGGGGACACACTGAAGAAGGCGAGTGATTCATCTGGTGGCAGGCTTATTGAGATCAAGGACCTTGGTGATATGCAGTAAGGGATTTATCCTTGTTAGCTTAAATTTTCTACTTAAATGTTTATATTTTCTTATATCATGGCTGTTTCGTTTTGGAACATCTGTTGCGGTGGATTCATCGTGTGATGTATGTATTGATTTCAGTTTAAGAGTTATTTGACTGAAGTCTTCCAGTAAAATGAGTTGAAGCAATACATAGTACCAACGGCTTTTAGTTCCGGTTCACTTAGAAATGTGAACTCTGATTGATAGATAACAGTAAAGTGAGTGTTTGATAATTAGCTATTCTTTTATGACGATATCCACTTGGTACTTGACACTAGGATGTCACCTCCTTGTTGCGTGTTTCTTGCTCAGATAGAGTAACTAATACTCTAGTACATTATACCTTACTGGCTCCTTTTGATCCAAAAGTCGCAAAACTTCTGTGTAGCATCGGCGATTACATTGTTAATGAGGTAGCCATTTATGTTACAACAATATACACATCATTTTCATTGTTGCCACCGAGATGGTGGATCTCGATAATAGTTTGCTATAGAAAATAACTTATTGCTTCAAATTGAGACAAATAATAGTTGGCTTGCTAGATCATAGCTAGGGAATGTTGACTATGACTAAGAACTGAGACTTGCTCCTGTTGTTCCATGTAGCTAGATTATAATTTTTTGTTTGCAGAGTGAACAATTATCTCTTTCTATCTTTTAGCTACTGTCAACTATATTATGGTCTTGCTTTGTTAGATTTCGTACATCATGGCCATATAGTTTTTCAAGCATTTGTTTCCATGGATTCATCTTGTGCCAGTGATTTAGATATTCGTTTCTGTATCAGAATTATCTGACTGCAGTTTATCAGTAAAACTATATGGCAAGAGCTTTGAATTTTGGTTTATTTAGTAATGTATGAACTCTGATCGATTGAGAATGGTAGAGTGTTTGATAATTAGCTATTATTACATGGTGAATCCTCTTTCCCCACTAAGATGTCATCTCCCCATGGTGTGCTTTTTTCGTCTTTTTCTCTTATAGACAATTGATATTCTTGATTCTTTGTACCTTAGTGGCTCCTTCTGTTCCTGTAAAACTTCTGCAGTGCATCGCAGTATTCAAATTGTTAATGAGAGAGTCATCTATATTGCGGCAATTTATACTGCATTAGTATTGTCGTGGATGTTGATAGTATTTTGATAATAGTTTACTGTAGTAAAATTGTTATTGCTTCAAATTGAGACATTTGGCTTGATATAATAATAAATTTTTGGAATGTGAAATATATTTATGATCTGAGACTCTCTCCTGCCATTCCATGTAGCTGATTATAAATTTTTACCCGAACAGAGAGTGAAATATCACTTTGTGCTTTCTGGGTCTCTGTTATGTATATTCTAACTGCTCCCATTCAAATGTGTTAAAATCCACAAAAAAAAAAGAAAAAGAAAAGCTCTCATCTATTTGAAGTCTGTTTTGTTCATCAATTTTTATTTTTTATTTTTTTCAGTTTTTGGTTTCTCCAGGAAGATGCTGACAGAGAAGACAGGTTCATATAGCCTTGTTCTTGAAAGGCCTTTTTATCCCTTTCCAATTCAACTACTGCATCTTTCGAGTGATCTTGATAATTTGTATAATAGAGGTCGTTCAGCTATTGCCACTTGGAACAAATCTGTCTTGGCATCAAATTTAGAAAAGTTTCCAGAAGGCAGTAGAAATTCTGGTTTTGTAATGTTCTCCTCAAGGTTCCAATTACCGCATGGATGGAAGCTTCTAAATAATCAAAATGTACACGTTCAACCGTTGGCACAGAAGAATGTTCTAGCACCATCTGTTACCCAAGTTGTTTCTATTTTTTCAGAAGAAGAGCCAGGCAGTGGGGAATGGAGTCATGGGAACTTTCCTCTGGAGGAATACATAAGAGCTCTTGAACGCTCAAAAGGCGAACTATACTATAATCATTCTCTTGGAATGCACTACAGTAAGGTGTGATGTTCAACCATTTTATTAATTTACTTATCTTTCCTTTTTCTTTTCATGGGGTAGGATGTCGGGGAGTGGGGTGGAGAGAGAAAGGAGGAAGATGCTTTTATTGCATTCTCGTTCCGTTCTCTCTTTCCCTCTTTCTTAGCAAAACTCATTTTGTGTTCCCAGATTACAGAGCAAATATATGTGGGGTCATGCATACAGACAGAAGCTGATGTAGAAACTCTATCAGATGCTGTGAGTACCTGTGCAACTCTGCTTTGAGAGATATGTGATTAACCACAATGTTCTGTTCTTCTTTTAATTGTTTATTACAGTAAGCTTCTATTGGCAATAAAAGACCACATAATATTGAACTCCCTTTTCCCCATTTTGTTTATTCCTGTTTTGAGGTTGCTTAAACTGTTTTTTTTTGGGTAGTAAAGTGAAATATATCAAGTTTCCTGTTAGCCTTGATCAATCAAATGAAAAATATTAAAAGTGTTAATAAATCGTCAAATATAGAAAAATGTAATCTTGTCTTATCTCAAAAAAAAAAAAAAAAAACAGAAAAATGTAATCTTATTGAAACAAAATGCAAGAACAAGAAGTTGATTGTTTGTTGTTGATCTTTCAAGGCTAGTGGTTTACATGAACATCTGATAAAACTCCAGAGAGCTAAAGATAACCAAGAACATGATGTTGGTTCACTTATAAGAATTTGCTGGAATCAGAATGCTTCAAGCTCAAAATATCTTGAATATTGTAGGCTCCAGAGTTGCATTCACATCAGTGGATAACTCTAACCTCTCATTTTTTGTGGTGAATGCCTTGCTGAAGTGATTCTTATCTAGATATCCTGATTTCTACATATAAGCAGGATAGAAAGTGTTGACATAATATGTTGGCTAAGAATCTGCTTGTATGTATATATATTCTCTTGTTGTCTCCAATTCCATTACTCACTTTGATGGTTAGGCAATTTCTGCATCAGGGAATCAGTGCTGTAATCAATTTTCAAGGTGCAACTGAAGCAGAAAATTGGAGAATCAATTACAAAATGATCACCAAATCATGCCAAAAGTTCAATATCTTAATGGTTAACTATCCTATAAGGTACTTTCTCAAAGGAAAAAAACTATTGTAATAGGTCAGCGAACAGTATTATGCAGTGTCTTTATGACATAATTCCTCATGCTAAGATTCTGTTCAGATTTGTCTATGCATGCTGTGTGAGGTATTTCTTCCCTGTGAGGTATTTCTTCCCTCAATGCTATGATTAGTCGTGTTGGATGAGTTATTCCAAAAACAAAAAGTTGTGTGAATGAGATCTTGATACTGACATAAATGTGCTGCCTGCTTAATAATAATTTCTTGTGGGTAGATATTAGGAATTTAAATGTAATACACTGATTTTTTATCATCAATTAAAGCATGGCAGCTCAAAATGACACAAAAGTTGCCTCTGTTCTTTTTGCAGGAATGCAGATTCGTTTGATATGAGGAAGAAATTGCCATTCTCTGTGGGGCTCTTGTTGCGCTTGCTTAAAAGGAACCATCGTGTTTTCATTACCTGTACTACCAGTTTTGATCGATCTCCTGCTTGTGTGATTGCATATCTACACTGGATGACTGATACTTCCCTTCACGCAGCTTATAATTTTGTAGTTGGATTGCATTCTTGCAAACCTGACAGGTTTTTCACTCTAAAACGCTTATGCATATCTATTATTCTTTTAATATTAGCAAGAAGATTATTATTTGTATATTATTTTCTCTGCATTCTTACTTATGCGTACTTAACATTTTGGCGATATTGTTTGCCTCAGCTAAACCAAGACACTTCTTCAAAAATGAAGCAGAAATGGCTCATGAGTCATGTTGGTTTCTTCAATGTGACCATATGTTGGTGGCCCAATAATTGTGGTTGCCCAATTGTCTTCTAGATAACTAGATCCCTTTTGAAAGAAATCTGGCTATGTAATTTGAAAAAGGAAAGACCATTTTAATGAGTTTCTGTCCAGTCAAATTCCAATTAGTAGCTCAGCTGAGAACTAATTGTCTGATGATTCATGAAGCCTCCAGTAGTATTCCATTTGATAGTTGAGTAGGTTATTTAGTTGTCAGGAAAGATTACTTTTAATGGTCAGATCACTGTCAAACACTGAAATGAAGTTGAATATGCATTTGAAACTATTTTTGAGTCAAATTCTGTACAATAATGTTATTCACAACCGGAAAACATTTAGTAGAAAAGAGGAAAGAAAAATAGAGAAAGTGATGAAAGTTTTTATTTTCATGCATTGAAGTATAATTTTGTACATTTATTAATTTACACGAGTTGGCTGAAAAGTCCAATATTTATCTTGATACAGAGCAGCAATTGCTTGGGCAACCTGGGATCTTATAGCTATGGTAGAAAATGGCAAACATGACGGACCAGCAACTCATGCTGTGACCTTTATATGGAATGGGCATGAGGTAGTCATTGATTTTATTTTTGTAACTTGATCTTAGTGTTGCAACTGATCTCTTATCACTTTAAAGAATGGGTAGCAATGTCTTCAGATGGTGCACTATTGCTCTAGGCTACTTCCATAAGGTTTTCAAAACATGTAGGCTTTAACGAGTCTGTTCTAACTTTAACTATTAATAACAATTAATTTCTAACACTTATTTAGGGACCGTTCTTTTTTTTAAAACATATTTTTATAACAGGGGGAGGATGTATGCTTGGTTGGAGATTTTACTGGAAATTGGAAAGAACCAATTAAGGCAACTCACAAGCTTGGACCAAGATATGAAACTGAGGTTAGATTACCACAAGGGAAGTAAGTCATGAATTCTTCACTTTTTCAATTATTTTAAGATTCTTCATCTGCTGCATTGTTGAACATGTGAGCTGTTGTTGGGCTAGTTCAATTTTGATAGATGTTTGGCTACTGTCATATACTCTTGTTATGTGCAGTATTTGGAAATTCTGACCCTGCAAGTTTGACTTCTGGAAGATTTTGTCTTGTGTGATTTAATTTCTAAAACCTATGTCCCTGCTTTTAGGTACTCCTATAAGTATATCATTAATGGGCAATGGCGACATTCAACATCTTCACCGACAGAAAGAGATGAAAGGGGGAACGTAAATAATGTAATTGTTGTTGGTGATACAGCCAGTGTGAGGCCTTCTATTCAACAACAAAAGAAGGTTAGTGTGTTTGTCCAGAAACCTGCCCGAAACCTTAAATAGGTAAAAGAGGAGAAAGATATATTTTTATTTGCAGGCAAAGAAGCAAAGAAAAAATGGATGCAAAAGTCTACTGATTTTCCATTTAAATGTGGTTTTAAGTACATAGAAACCTTTAGTGTCTGTGCATGACAGCCATTAAGCTAAAAAGAGGACAAATATACATAGCTTAAAGGCATAAACAACTAATATTCCACTGACCTTGCCTAATATGGCTCACACCATGCAAGCATTTGACAAGTAGTTAACAAATGACTAACCAAGCTATGGATAAAATGCACAATATTGAGTTTGACAGAAAACTGTCCAACTTCAAATCTCCTCTTTGTCATTTTTTCTGGAAATGCCAAGCATGCTTCTTGGTCTTTCAGATCTCGTTTTCTGGCAGTGACTTGGAAGATGTCTACCATTTGTTCTTCAGAATGTTCATTGACCTCTTCTTCCTTCCCAGCTTCTCTCACAAAATGATAATTTATCTTAATGTTTCTTGTCTTGTCATGAAAAACTAGATTCTTGGCAATTATACCTGCAGATTTGATTGTTAGAAAATGGTTGTTTCCATTGTTTGCTCTTGATTCAAATTAGCAAGCAGTTTTTCCTAAGCAGAATAGTCTGCTTCATGACAAACGCAACAAAACTGTGATATGCTTTTGTTGATTGAAAAACAGTTTTCAGCTTCCTTGAATTTTAGCTTAACACACTTGAGACAATGTGAAAAGTATATCCAGATCTTCATGTCATTCACTGATCCAGTCCAATTACTGTAAAACCAAACAACTTCTTAGCATATCACCTTATGAACCGGATGCCAAATCACTTTTTCCTTTTATGTACCTCAATGGTCTCTTGCCTGCTTTGAAGTTCAATTTGCTGGCAGCCTGCATGAATCTGGAAAGCAAGCTTATAACATACATAGTTTTAGATCTTGTGGCTGACAATAAAGCCTACCAGACTAATATGTACTCCAGCTTCAATTTTCTTCCTGTCATCTTCTTTGCTTATCTTCGCGTTTGGAGCAAGGGGTGTATAGTTGCAATTTCGCTTTTGTAAGTTTTTTACTACATCTTCAGCATACTTCTCTTGGTTGATAAAAAAATTTATTTATTAGAGTGATGCACCTCCATCCCAAAGAAATAGGACATTTTCCTCAAGTTTGTCATTTCAAATACACTTAATTTCAACACCTATGTCAGAAAAAAAACATTTGATTTCAGTCTTGAACTTCTTTGCCATATTCTTCTTGCTTTCAGTTACATGAAGATCATCCACATAGAGTAAGCAAGTAAAACATCACTGTCCTCTGGCTGCACATAGAGTATCCTCACTAGAGCTTCTACTAAAACCCAATTGCAGCAAATGGTCATCAGTTCTCACATCTAAGCTCTTGTAACCTGATTCAATCCATATAATGCCTTTTGGAGCAAAAACACATATAACTAACAGGTTTTTGGTGATGTATCCTTGCATTTCCACGAAACTTTCCAAACCTTGCATTTGCGTTTTTTATGCCATAATTGAATATGATGGTTTGTATTTCTTCCTGTTAAAGAAATGGTAAATTAGATTAAATGGTATAAAAGTAAATTACACTATATGTAATTAATTGTAATTAACAATATATTTCATTTACCATCCTAGAAAACATCTGTATATAAGGTTTTAATATTCAATAAAATACTTTACAAGCCTTATTCGACTTTTATTGCCAAAATAAGATAAAGTTTAAGAGGTTAGCCTTCACAGTTGGCCATCATAGTCCAGTTGCCAGCTACCCCAGACTGACCATCTCTACCACAAGCCGACATCATAGTCAGTCATCTCTACCAAGACCGGATCCAGCTCCTCAACCTCAGCCAGCTGCAGTCACCCTTAGACGTGCAGATGCACACAGCCTAGCTTTGGTCGGTCTCAATACACAGTTTGTCTAGATGCACAACCTTAGCCGCCACCATCTGTGCAGATTTTTGCCTAGATGCTTCAGCTGATTCAGTAATATTTGGTTACAAAGAGGCTCCCCTCATGCAATTTCTCATTCGCTACAACTTGAGCATTTTGATCAGCTAGTGCTCTCTTGGATCACTTTTGTAACATGTCCTGCATTGCTTCCTCAAGTCTTTTCATTACAAAAGCACATTCAGTAGTTTATTTAGTTTGTCGGTCCTTTTTGGTTTAATTACTTTAGAGATTGTTCCACCAACTTTGCCAAGGATAGTTGTAAGAAGTCTTTTGAGTCCTTCAGAGTAAAGATTTTTGCTTCAAACCTTTCTGGAAGACTAACACAAACTTTTTCTTCTATCTTCTTTTCATTTATTTCCTCTCCTAGCATCCTTACTTGTTTCACCACCTTGTGTTACTGTACCAATGAACGCCACATTTTCCAAGTTACTCATCATAAGAAAATCAAACTCTCTTGTTAGATCGAACACTTACCTTTGCTTTGTTTTTCACTCCCTTGAAGTTCCTCCTTGATCCTATCTGACACCAACCCTTATAAAGATTGTATCAGAAGTAGCCGAGTAAATGAAGGAGAGAGCTTTGAACTTCTTAGCCATCTCCTCCTAGTTCTCTTTCTCAGCCCCCTCTAAGAGCAATAGAAGCTCTGGTATTATTTGTTGGTTTCGACAAAGAAAAGAAGGGAAAAAGAATGCAATAGTCTAACGATTCTTCCATGAAGTAACATAAAAAGCTTAAGTTCCTGTGTATGATAGTTATTACACCCAAAATAGGGAAAATGTACCTTGCTTAAACACAAACAAACTAAGATTACATTTCAAAGGATAAATAACTAAGCTATGGATAAAACATATAAACCTAGAGTTTGATTGCAAAAATGAAACTTCAACAGGATAAAGGACACTTTTAAAATGATGCAGATAGGTTACTTCAATTACCCAAAAGATTATTTTGTTTTAAAGCATTTTGGTGCTCTCTGATTGTTGTTTGACTTAATGTTTTAGGATGCAAATATTATAAAGGTGATAGAGAGACCATTAACAGAAAATGAACGCTTTACGTTGGCAAAGGCTGCTCGGTGCATTGCGTTCTCTGTCTGTCCCATCAGACTATGCCCCAAGTAATCTGCAAGAGTACAGTGACATGATATAAGTTCAGTTCCATTACATCATCAAATTAATTTGTTTTTGGCTTTCAGTTTTATTGAAAATGGCAAAAAAAGGTCGCTGCACGGAGAGTGGTGGTGGTGTGATATTTGCCGTACGTTCTCATACTTGGGGTAGTTTACTAATCTTTAGATTCTAATACGTTTTGTTACTTAGTTTTGTTTGCTTATTTGGATTAGTTATGAGCTCCATGATTGTCTTATATTTCATTATCTTATTCTTACTCTTTTCTTTGAAGTATAAAATTCTGACCCATATTTTAGGAGGAAGAATTGCCATTTTACTGATTTTTGTAGCATTATGGCGAACTAAGGTCCATAACATGGGTGAGGGTTGGAGGAGGTATCCCGCATTTCATTTGCTTTTTCTCTTTCACTTAAGAAAAAATCTTCAATGTGTGGATTACAAGCAGTGGCTTACATTATCTTACTTTCTTTTTTTTTTTATTTTTAAAGAAGAATTTTTCAGAGATATTAATATTAAAGGTAATGATGTGCATTGAATTTGAGAGAAGTGCATTGTAGTAATAATGACTATGAACAATATGATCCAGAAGCTCGTATATGAATTGAAACCATTAGAATGCATATCTGTATAAGCAAATTAAAGGTGAGCCTGAGACTGTGAGTAGTGGGAGTTAAAACCAGAGGAGGTGATATAGGAGACAAAAGAGATAAAAGGTAAGAGCATGGCCATGTTTTAGGGATAGGGCCTTATCACAACAAGCCCTTCGCCCACCATGCATGCCTCCCTCTCTTTTCCACCATCCATTTCATTCTCCAACACTAATAGTTTTTTCAACATTATTTTCCAAAATCAAGCCACGTGTTCTTCATCATTTATTATCAAGTTTCTTTCCTTCCATTTTATTAGTCTCTATTTTTCTTTTCGGTCGGTGAAAAAAATTAGATCACTATAATTTTTGTCAATATTCGTTGGATTACTATTATATATATGATTAATATACTTATATTTAATGGGAGAAAAAAAGATTCTTAGTTCAAATATAAAGAATGGGAGGACGGTGAAGAGACATTTAAAGTGTATGTATACACGGGCATGGCCTTAAAGTTTAAGTAAGTATATGGTTTAATTAATTAACATTAGGTAATTGGATTATTCTATTTAAAAATGCAAAAGGATAAGTTGGTGAAGGGAAGGGGTGAATAGAAGCTGATATTGAAGGAGCTTTCGCTTTCATTATCCTGGTGAGCATATGTATTGTGAAAAGAAATATATGAATAGGTGGTGGGTTGTTTAAGCTATAAAGCCAGGCAATAGAAGGGTAGTTTGCACAATGTCGACCGCTTCCATTAACGGCTGGTGCTTAACCCCTCTTTCCCCTTCTCAATCTTCTCTCCGCTCACACCGCCCCACCTTCTTTGCTCGCCTTGCGCCCTCTTCTTCTTCTTCGCCTTCTCTTCCTAGCCTTATTCGGAACGATCCTGTTTTTGCTGTCCCTGCTCCTATCATCAACCCTTCTCGTTTGGTAAATTTATTTATCTATATAATGTCATTCACATATCCAAGTGCCCACGTAGCTTATAATTGGAATATTTCTCTTTTATGTATATATATATACGTACACATTTAATTTGGGATTTTTGAAAAGTAATTTTTACTCCTTTAAACAAGAAACAATACATTTGATTCATTTGTGAGTTAATGTGCTTTAGCATGTTATTTCTCTTTTAAAATTTCAGTAAATGAATATTTCTTTGAGTAAAAATTATTAGTTACGTTGTAGGTAGATGGCATAAGGATATTTTTATAATAATATAGTTTGTGTATCACCACACAATATGTATATATATATATATATATATCTATCTTTTTAAAGGAGATATAACCACACAAATGTATGGTGGATTAAAAGGGTCTGCTATCTATTTATTACTTCAAGTAGTGACAGGTGTACCCACCTAGGGTCACCAATTAATAAGTGATTAGTTTTTATAAAAAAAAAAAAAAAGATTGCATTTGATATGAAATTTTATTTATTTAAATCGCGTAAATGATAATAAATACATTTTAAATTTTATGTAAATTTCATTATTTCAAGAAATATTTTCATCATAATTTAATTACATTAACTCTTATCAATATTTTTTAGATTTACTCCAAAATATGAAGTTATTTTTGTTTCCGTTATATTTGATTTAGACACCCTGTATATGTATATATAAGACCAATGAGACAATAAGTATACTAGTTCAATATATGTCAATTAATTTGTTTTGGTGCAGAGAGAAGATATGGGAAAGGAAGCATATGACGAGGCCATCGAAGCTCTCAAGAAACTCCTCATGTACATCAATATTTCTTCTTATTTCACATATCCAACTTTTAATCATTTCTGGATTTTACATACCCGACTAATTTTTAAAAGATTTCAAAATATTTTTGTCACTTAAATTTAATACATACATATATATATATATATATAAGTTGGAGTAGTAATTACAATTTGGTTTGGTTGCAGTGAGAAGGAAGAGCTGAAAACTGTAGCAGCAGCAAAAGTGGAGCAAATAACAGCTGAGTTACAGACATCCTCCTCCGACACCAAACCATTCAATCCAGTTGACAGAATGAAAGAAGGCTTCATTTACTTCAAGAAGGAAAAATATGAGTTAGTTTTTATTCATTCCTATAATATATACATATACATATACATATAATATGCATTTATCTGATGGATGGATAGATGGACATATTATATCACTGTCTGACCTTTATAAATATATATTGCAGCAAGAATCCAGCTTTATACAGTGAGCTTGCTAAAGGCCAAAGCCCCAAGGTATATATGTGTATACACACACACACACACATATATGATTAATTACTATGTCTATATTTACCATACCCTTTTCATATATATATATACATGATTAAATATATATAATAGATTTGCACCCTATATGTTAACTATAGAATATAAATTTTTATAATTATATAAATAATAAATAATTTTTATTTTATGTAAATAAAATTATATAGAAGTAAAAGAATTTTTAATAAAAAAATATGTGACAAGTGTGAGGAAAAAAAACCATCAAAAGGTTATATAAATAACTGTTATATATATATATATTATAATATTATACAAAATATAATTTAAAAAATACAAAAAATTAGCATGTCCTAATTTTTGGGTTTATTTTTATGTATATATATATATATTATGAATAATTAGGTAATAGTATAAAAGGTTTTGTGCAGTTCATGGTATTTGCATGCTCAGACTCGAGAGTATGCCCATCTCATGTGCTGGATTTCCAACCAGGAGAGGCGTTTGTGGTCCGAAATGTAGCCAACATGGTCCCTCCATATGATCAGGTCATTTCATTTTCCATCTATACATATATATACCTATACATATGTATATATATAATTAAAAATTGAAAATGATTAATCTTTAATTATAAATAAAAATGAAAATGAAAATTAATGGATATAATGGTGCAGACTAGATACTCTGGAGTTGGAGCAGCAGTTGAATATGCAGTTCTCCATCTCAAGGTGGAAAACATAGTGGTGATAGGCCACAGTGCTTGTGGTGGTATCAAAGGCCTCATGTCCTTCACTTATGATGGAACCTACTCTACGTACGTCCATATACATACATATATATATATATATACATATACATACATACATACACATTAACTTATAAATATTTTATAATTTACATTTCTCTTTATATGTATACGCAGTGATTTCATAGAAGACTGGGTGAAGATCGGTCTACCTGCCAAGACCAAAGTGCTGGCTGAAAATGGCAGCGCAGCCTTCCCAGATCAATGTACAACTTGTGAAAAGGTATAAACCACTGTATTTCTCTATCTAATTAAAATTAATTAAGTAATTAATTGTGATTATTCACTAATTAATATTGGAAAAAAAATTAAAAAAAATAATGCAGGAAGCAGTTAATGTGTCATTAGGGAATCTGTTAACTTACCCATTTGTAAGAGATGGATTGGTAAAGAAGACACTGGCATTAAAGGGAGGATACTATGACTTTGTGAAGGGCAGTTTTGAGCTTTGGGGTCTGGAGTTTGGCCTCTCTCCTCCTCTCTCCGTATGAGACTACACCTGTCATCAGCTTGCTTCACCTATATAATTATATGTAATATTATTTATTAGCTTGCATTTGCCTTCTTCACCTATATAATCTTACCATATATAATTAATGAATACGGAGGACAGGCTGTGCCTCCCTTCCTAAGTTTCTATATTCACTGCTCCATTTGTCATGTTCTTTTTCTCTGTGTTTTGTTAGGTTAAAGATGTGGCCACCATACTACATTGGAAGCTCTAGGGGCCTTTAAGACTACATCACTGTAAAGATGCAGTGTCTATCATCAGACCTTCATCATTAAACTATATATATATATATATAATGCAATCAACTACTGGGTTTTGTACACAACTCTTCTTTTCAACAATTGGGATCTTCTTCTCTTGGGACTCTATCATAGTCATGATATTATATATATATATATATACTAGTTTTTTCACACACCCAATGTTGAATTTCTTTCCAGAAGTATATATAATACATCGGTACAATAAATTAGGTGGAAGAAAGATGTGATTTTTATATGTAAGCATTATAATGTTATCTTAAAAGAACACTAGATTGTTAATTTTGTATTTAGTTCTAAATTAGTTCATAATTATTATAATATTTTATTTTTATATAACCAAAACTGCTAGAAAATTAATATTAGCACTTATTTTTACAAAAATTAATCTGTAAATCTTTGGATTTTTTTTTTTTAACTTTCTTCATAATCGTTTATTTATTTTAAAAATTCGCTTTAAGTGATATGTTTTTCAGTAGCTTCAATGATCATACACTAAAATCAAATTTTGGCTCCAATTTTAATTAATTTTTTTCATATATTTTAATTATTTTTGTATAGTTAAAATTTTATTTTACAAATGAGCCACTATATGACTTAAAAATATTTTCTAATATTTTGTCCTACGCTTGAAAAATCCGTCCATATAGTTCTCTCGTTTTTAAATTTCACTTTATTCCCTTGATATACATATCTATTTATTATTATTATATATATATATATACATATACATATGTACATGTAAACATATACATACACATATATACATGTAAACATATACATACACACAACATCGAGGTTCTTAATTGAACAACATGTTATGGTATGTTACAAACCTTCTTTCTCCTAGGTTCAATTCATGAATCCAATACACTATTTACGTGGTGTTACATATTGTAGTTGCATGGTATGACGTGGACTCTTGTCATGGTTTGTAAATTGTCAAATCTTAAAATGAGGAAAACAGAAGCTGGAATATAGGTACATAAGATCAAGTATGAAACTAGTGGCAAAATCATATATGACACCCATAACATAATACAAAACATGAACATCTAAATTTCAATAACGTCCACGAAACTTCTAAATCCAAATTAATCTTAAACTACATTTTCTTGGTAACAAAGATAATATTTTAGATCCAGATTTGCATATGTAAAACATTGACGATTATCACACAAATAAATTGGAGACTAATAACACACTCAAAGCAGACCTCTAGATGGCTATATAATTCATATGCAATTTAATTAATTTTTGTGCATTTAAAATATTTGAATATAAAATTAAGCAAAAGTTAATTCACAATTGAAGCTTATTCGCACAATAGCTAGGTGTATTGAGTATTATCACAGACCGGTTAGGTGATTAAAAAAAGTATTAAAAGAGAGATTGATGCATTTAGAAGATGATGTACCTACAATACTTTTTTAAGTATATTTTATATTTTGTTGTTTTGTAGTTAGTTGCATCGTGAATTTTTTAATTGAATGCTTCGAACTTTCCGTTATTGTTATAAGAATGAAAACAACAATTGCCATAAAAATGAAATTTATGTAATAATAAGCAAGAATTTGATGAATCACTTGTATTTATCTTTAGCAAATTGTTAAATCCATATTCAAAGATAGGGTTCTTTTCTTCTTTTTTTTTGTGAATGCCAATTGTTCCCTTTCAATAGGGATCTCAATCCTTGTAGAGAAGTTAGCCTTGAAAGGACAAAATAAAGTCGATCATGACAGGATACTAATTGAGGGAAGCATAAACTAACTTTTTCAATGATTATCATTTACTTTTGTGTTTCATCATAACATAGCAAATTCTTGCCTAAGGATTATTTCTACATGGTCATAAATGCGAATCCTTGACATTTAAAGCCATACATGTGCTTATAATTAATACATTGACTCTATTTTAATTTCATTTAAAAGTGATCAATTATGATTAAACGGTTATGAATCTTAATACATCGAGTTTAAGTATGAACTTATAATATGTGTAAATATTATATTTGTAATTTCTCATTTTATGATGAGTAAAATGAGAAATGATAAAAGTTGACGATATAAAAAGACAGTTATGGTCCCCAAATCACACACAGAGTTTTATTTTTCTTATTCTTCTATCAGCAGAAAAAGAAAAATTAAAAAGGTCACGTACCGATTTGGAAGATCTACCGTACTATGCGAAGATTATTTGATGCGGAACCCCAAAACCCTTGCTTGAACCTTAGAACTCTTCAATCAGTTTAGAACGAAATTTAAATCGCAAGTAAAAAGGAATCAAATTTGTTCAATCACCCAAATGGTAGAAGTTAAATAGAATCCAAGAAAGATAAATGATATCTCTTGAACCCAATCCAAACAAGCACCAAGAACAATTGAAATAGGAAATCAAAATTGAAATACAAGTGATAACAATTGTATTCCTTATCAACGCCTTGTGCATAAAGTAAAAAGAAAGTCAAAACGCTCTCAACTCAATTATGAAATATTTGATTACAACTCTTGATGTCCATAAAGAAGAGTTCCTTTGGTATTTATAGCCAAAGAAATCAATGATAAGTTACAATACAATAACTACAATTGTAACTCCTACAATAACTAGGCTAATTATGTGATAATTATAATTGTAACTTCAACAATAACTAGGCTAATTATGTGATAATTACAATTGTAACTTCAACAATAACTAGGCTAATTATGTGATAATTACAATTGTAACTTCAACAATAAGTAGGTTAATTATAGGCATGTAATTGTTATGTAACTCCAATCTTCTTAACCAACACCACTAATTGTTTGTGGCACCATATAGTTATGGCCTCATTCTTGTAATAACACTAAAACAAGACTTAAGCCCATAATGAGTTACACTTAACTATATGAGCTTAATTAACTCAAACTAAAATAAAACAATCCAAAATACTTAAAACAACTCAACTAAAGACTTATTCACTCATTACCAATAAGACTCAAATAAGCCCAAATTATCCTAAATCACTTAAACCCAATTAAAGTTACGAATTTGAGCTGTTCAAAAAGCTCACATTTGAACTTTCCACAATTGGCCAGCCCATCATCCACATGTTTTTGAGTAAAAACTTGGAGCAACTCTTTAAGCTTCTTTGCCTTTGATCTTGTTACTAAAGTCTTGAAATGTTGCATGTTTACAAGCCACATAAACATTTGAAAAATCACTATCATGCACATATAATTCTTTGAAATGCTCAAATCCAACAACTTTATAGAAAGAGTAGAGATAAAACTGTACCTTCTTGAAAGCGCATCAGCTACCACATTTTCCTTTCTTTGCTTGTATTGGATCACATATGGGAAGGACTCTATAAATTTCACTCATTTTTCATGTCGTTTATTAAGCTTACCTTGCCCTTTTAAATGCTTCAAAGATTCATGATCAGTGTGAATCACAATATCTTTTGGTAACAAATAATGCTGCCATGTCTCTAATGCTCTTATTACCAAAGTATAAAACTCTTTGTCATAGGTGGAATAATTCAATTGTGCACCATCAAGCTTCTCACTGAAGTAAGCAATGGGTCTTTTATTCGTTATTTTGTTGACGACTCTACAATCAACACATATACGCCAACTACCATCTTTTTTGGCTAATAATAAGAGGGGCACTGTGTATGGGTAATAAGAGGGGCACTGTGTATGGGCTTAAACTTTATCGAATGTACCCTTTTTGTAAGAGCTCCTCCACTTACCTTTGAAGCTCTTTGTCTCATCGGGATTGTTCCTATAAGCTGGTCTATTTGGTATGGCAGCCCCAGGAATGAAGTCAATTTGATGCTCAATCCCTCTAAAAAATGATAAACCTTGAGGTAGATCATCGGAAAAGACATCACTAAATTCCTGCAAAACTTCAACGACAATACTTGGCAAAGAAGGATCAAGTTCGTTAGTTGAGAAACAAGCTTCCTTGTACATGAGTACAATCATTGGCTTGTTAGAAAATAAAGCTTTCCTCAAATCTCTCATTTTAGCATAAAAGCTCATTTTTTTCCCTCATTTTTTTCTATGGTCGAATGCACCTCTCGTTTTTTTTTTTCCTTTTGATCTTCATTTTTCCACTCTAATTTTCTCTCATTCTATTTTCTTTTCTCTTTTTCTTTTTGTTTTCTTTTTCTCTCGGCCTCTCTTTGTGCGAATTCATCATGGGACTTTTCAAGTTACATTTGGTCTTCAAAAACTTGTTTAGGGGTTAAAAAAAGAAGAGTATACTTTTTGCCATCTTTTTCTACTATGTACCTATTGAGATACCTATCATGCATCACTCTCCTATCCCATTGCCATGGTTTACCCAACAAAATATGATTAGCTTGCATAGGAACTACATCACATGTCACCTCATCACTATACTTCCCAATAGTAAAAAGCACCATCACTTGCTTATTAACTCTCACCTCCCCACTATTGTTAAGCAATTGCAGTTTATAAGGTTTAGGATGTTTTGTAGTTTTCAAACCCAGTTTATCAACAAACAAGTTACTAACCACATTTACACAACTACCCCCATCAATAATCATGCTATACATTTTTTCATTCACTAGACATCTAGAATGAAAAGAATGAAAAATGTTCTCTCTTTGCAACTTAACCCCCTTATCATCATTCCTTACTTGCGTATTCAAAGCACGCCTAAAAACCAACAATCTACCTTCCGTAAGCATTTTTCCATCACTACAATCCTCCAAAGGAGGCATTTCATCATCCACATCACTCTCATCATCCGTTTCAATACCGTCACCACGCATCACCATTACCCTTTTATTTGGGCATTGAGACGCAATATGACTAAAACCCAAGCATCTAAAATACTTGATATCTCTATTCCTAGGAATTTGGGAGTTAGAAATATCTTTGTTTTTATTATCATTAGCATCTTTTAGCTTGGTTTTGTCATCTCTTTTAAATTAGACAGCCTTGTTATCTCCTATCTAATTCGGCCTCAAATTAAAATTTTGGGCCGAGTAAGTGTTGTCTTGCCTTGTGCTCCCCTTTCGCTTTAATTGTCTTTTAATCTTTATAGTCATGTGCACCATATCGTCAATCTCCAGATAATGTTGAAGCTCTACAATGTTGGCTATGTCGTTGTTAAGTCCATTTAAGAACCTTGCCATAATAGCTTCCCTATCTTCTTTAATATTAACCCTTATCATAGCTATCTCCATCTCTTTGTAGTAGTCTTCTACACTCTTGTTCTCTTGTATAAGGCCTTACAATTTTTGATGTAAGTCCCTATAGTAGTGAGTAGGAACAAAACGCCTTCACATGATAGCCTTCATTTCGGCCCAAGTGGAAATAAGTCTCTCTCCATTTCTCTTTTTACTTGTGATGAGTTGATCGCACCACACAATGGCATATTCTCTAAACTCCACGGCCGCAAGCTTTATCTTTTTCTCCTCCGAATAATTGTGGCACTAAAAAATAAGCTCCACCTTGCGCTCCCATTCAAGATAAGCATTCAGATCATTCTTGCCTATAAACGATGAGATTTTCATTTTGATGCTCCCAATGTTTTTATCAAGATCGTTTCGACCCCTACCATAATTTTGACCTTCATTGACCAAAGAAGCTTGGTCATCAAATTCTTCCTCCATTTCCTCATCAAAAGGTGGTGTTGGAAGTCTTCTTGCCCCTGGATTAGTTTGGGAAGCTTCTCCTCTCATGGAATTTAACTCACGTTGTTGTTTCTCTAGTTTCTCATTCATGTTACCAATAGCTAGTTGAATCCTCTCAAATTGTTGTTGCATTGCTTTGAGGATGAATTTTTGATCTTTTGATGTTCTTTCACTCCCTTGTGGCTCCATCTTCAAATCTGAAATTTTAATGACAAACAAAATAGATTGTAACCTCACAAATTACTCCCTCACGTGTTTACTCTCGTAGTATGGGCACTTGTGTTTCACTCAATTTTGACTTTTACCTTCTTTTGAGCTCACACTCTCTTACTTTTTACCACTCAAGTAATCTTTTATAACTTTATACAAAATGACCAATTCAAACAACAATTAATTATTACTATATACTCAATTTTAATTAGAGATAACAAAGAATTCCTAAAGAAATAAGATACACGAATTCATCTCTAGAAGCAAACTAAAACAATCTAAACAATGAAGAGCACACACTTGATATAGAAATAAGTGTATGATGATTTTTATGTTAATTAGGCAACAACGAATCAATATTATTACCTTAAGATGTAATAAGAAGCAAATGAGCAAAAATATTATATGAAAACTAAAGATGCAAAAAAAAAAATGGTGAATATGAAATTTATTGCACGAAACTTGTAATTCTCTAATAGAATCACAAATTATCCCCAAAACACTCAGATTAAGTGAAACAAACAATTTTGAATGAAAACAAACTCAATTGAGGTGAGTTGTTTCCAAACAGCCCTAAAAATTTAGATCACAAGTAAAAAGGAATCAAATTTATTCAATTACCCAAATGGTAGAAGTTAAATAGAACCCAAGAAAGATGAATGATATCCCTTAAACCCAATCCAAACAAGCACCAAGAACAATTGAAATAGGAAATCAAAAGTGAAATACAAGTGATAACAATTGTATTCTAAATCAATACCTTGTGCATAAAGTGAAAAGAAAGCAAAAACGCTCTCAACTCAATTCTGAAATATTTGATTACAACTCGTGATGTCCACAAAGAAGAGTTTCTTTAGTATTTATAGTCAAAGAAATCAATGATAAGTTACAACACAATAACTACAATTATAACTCCCACAATAACTAGGCTAATTATGTGATAATTACAATTGTAACTCCAATAATAACTAAGCTAATTATAGACATGTAATTGCTATATAACTTCTTGTAACTCCAATCTTCTTAACCAACACCACTAATTGTTTGTGGCACCATATAGTTATGAGCTCATTCTTGTAATAACACTAAGACAAGACTTAAGCCCAAAATGAGTTACACTTGACTATATGGACTTAATTAACTCAAACTAAAATAAAACAATCCAAAATACTTAAAACAACTCAACTAATCCAGCCCATACACAAGGCTCATTCACCCATTACCAATAAGACTCAAACAAGCCCAAATTATCCTAAATTACTTAAACCCAATTAAAGTTACGAATTTGAGTTGTTCAAAAAATTCATATTTGAACTGTCCACAATTGGCCAGCCCATCATCCACATGTTTTTGAGTGAAAACTTAGAGCAACTCTTTAAGCTTCTTTACCTTTGATCTTGTTACTGGTTTGCTGAAACTTTCCAAGTTTGGAACTTTATTTGTGTTTATATCATTTGAAATTTGCTCCAAGTCACCTTTTAATGCTCTTTGAGTATCTTGAGTGTTTTTAGCCTTGTTTGCATCATTATTTCTATTATGGATTTAGATACGTTTTCGTGTTCATTCTCTTTGATTCAGCACGATATTTGTTTACAGTTTTTTAGATCTACTTTGATTTGATTTTTAATAAGTGGTATTAAAGCCACCCCCGTATTGAATTTTCAAGATTCGAGTTTTTTGGTTTTCGGATTCGAATACATGTGGTTGTGTTTTATTTTCGAATATGGAAAGTATATAATTTTTGTGGTGATTTTGTTTTACCTTTGATTTTCATATTAATTTTTAAACAAAAATTATGGATTAAGAAACAATTTTCTAGATATGTTTTTTAAAAATTAAAAAAATACATACATATATATATATATATAGAAAGTTATATATATAAATATATGTGTGTGTGTGGATATACATATAAAGAAGAAGAAAAGTGTGCAGACAAAGGAAGGCTGATTGGCCTCCCGGTCGCAGCTGTGAAGCCACGACACACGTCGCATTGGTCAAGTAGCTGCAACCTTTTAGTCGTAGCGTGCATAGAAGAAGCTGCAAACATGGCGGCCGCATGAAGGAAGAAGAACATGAAAGGAAAAAAAAGTTTTTAAGGTTTCTTTTTCTGTTTAGGGCTGCAGGTCGTGGGCCCAATTTTTTTTTTGGGTTTGGGCTTTGTGCTCAAGCCCGAGGCTGAAAGAAAAAAAAAAGAGAAACAAGAAAGGAAAAAAAAGGGATGGGAGGCCCGCGTGCACGAGGGCCCAAAGCCCATATGGGTTCAAGTTGGGCCCAACCCGATCTAGACCAGACTTGGTCCAGACCCAATCCAGTCCAGATCTGACCCAGTCTGGACCCGACCCAGCCAAAGTTTGATCTTGATCGGTCAATGATCAATGATCAACGATCAAAGGTTGACTTTGACCGGTCAATAATCAAATATTGACTTTGACCGATCAACAATTTCACCTACAAAAAAATTAAGGGCATTGTAGTTTTAGTGCAACAGAAGAAACAACAAAAGACACAAAATGACAATTTCTATTTATTCTGTAAAGCTCCAGGTCATCAAAAGAAACAATGCGTCAACTATCATGTGTGGCGTACAAAGAAAGTTATGTTTTGTAACTTTATTTATTCTGAGGTTGATTTAATGTTTGTATCTAGACACACGTGGTGGATAGATTTTGGTACCACTACTCATATCAGTTTGTCCATGAAGGGTTGCCTCCGTTGCCGTAAGCCTAGTGAAAATGCTATATTCATTTATGTTGGTAATGCCCAATCAGTGGAAGTGGAAACAATTGACACATCTAGAATATTATTAAGAACTAGATATTATTTAGATTTAGAAGAGACATATGTTGTACTATCACTTAGACGAAATTTGATTTCTATGTTTGTATTGGACAAATTTGGTTATTCTTGTTCTTTTGAAAATGGAATGTTTAGTTTTTTTTATAATTCCAATATGGTTGGTACTAGTTCTTTATCAGCTCATAATAATATTTATTTGTTAGATATAATTAATTCTTATAATGAATCATTGCATGTAAGTACACAAGGTGTAAAACATAAATTAACTAGGGAGGATTCTGTCTCATTGTGGCACAAGAGATTACGCCATATTTCTAACAGAAGAATTGAGAGACTTGTGTCGAACAGAATTCTCGATCCCCTATATTTTATAAATTTTGACATATGTATGTGTTAATTGCATCAAAGAGAAACAGATAAATATCAGGAGATTGGGTGCCAACAAGATTATAAACGTATTAGAACTTATACATATAGATATATGCAGACTATTCTATATGACTTCTTAGAATGGTCAACAATATTTCATAACATTCATAGATGACTATTCTACATATGACTACTTTTATCTTATTCATGAGAAATCACAATAAATGGATGTGTTCAAAAATTTTAAAGCTAAAGTTGAGAACCAAATCAACAAAAGAATTAAAACTGTCAGATCTGACCGTGGTGGTGAATACTGTGGAGATATGATGGATCAGGTGAACAACGTCCAAGACCATTTGCTAGATTCATAAAGGAATGTGGTATCGTCCCACAGTACACCATGACGGGTTTGTCTAACATAAATGGTGTTACTGGATAGCAAAACAGAATACTTAAGGATATGATGAGAAACATGATTAGTCATTTTACCTTACCTGAATTTCTCTAGGAAGAAGTATTAAAGATCGCAACATTTATACTCAACAGAGTTCCAACTAAAGTGACTATAAAGACCCTTTATGAGCTTTGGATAGGTAAGAAATCTAGTTTAAAACATTTACACATTTGGGGATGTCCAGCTGAGGCAAAACCTTACAAGCTGAATGAAAAGAAGCTGGACTCAAGAACTGTTTGTTGTTATTTTTTATGCAAATAAGGCAGCATACAAGAACATTGATCCAATTCAGCTACCTAATAGTCCGATTACAAGATGAGGTTGAAGAAATTCAAGGATACATTAAACAAGATGATTCAAGACTTGTGGAATAACATTGATAAAATTCAAGAATACAATGACGAAGCATGTATTAGGCTTGGGTTGAATAACATAAATCAAAGTTTGGTCACATTAATACAAGTGAAAGTTACACTAGTTCAATATGAAGTTGAACTAGTTTGCTTGGATAAGCCATAATTTGGGTTTTTAATGTCCAAATTAGGTGATTCAAAAACCTAAACTTATCTAATTATTTAGCCCTACAACTTTCATGAAAAAATCCAGTCTAAATTCAGATTTTATTAGATGAATAATTGGTTCGTAAATTTTAAAATGAATTCTGACTTAGATAGATTGGATCTAGTTGTCTTCATTTATTATATCTAGACTTTTGTCTTTTCTCATTAAATAGAAATATTTACTTAGTAATATGAAGATTTGTGACTCTTAATAGTTTTGAAACTTATCTTGGAGGGTTGTTCCATCTATAAATAGGTAGTACTGTCTTTTATAAAGACAGATAAGTTGATATATGAATATGCTTAATGCAAGGTTTCTTAAGAGATGTTTTTCTCTTGTTCTGATTCTTGTTTGAATCAAGGTTCCTACAAGCAAAGCTAATTACTTTACGAGTAGTTTATTCCAAGGTTGTCTTTAAAGGTTGAATTCGGGTTGCAGACTTATTCTAAAGTTCTTTTTCATGAATTGAATTGGGTCAAAGACTTGATAAATCTGATTTAGCTTTCCAAGAGGTTTCTTTCAAGTGTAAAGATATTGAGTCTCGGTTTTAATATACCCCGAGTTCGTATCAGTTTGGTATCAGAGCTCAGGCTCTAAATTAGGTTATATCCTTTGTGTTTCATCTTCTTACTTTTGTTTCATTGTTTCAAGTCTTTGTTTCCATTTCCATCCTCCATATCCATTTGTTATTGTTTAAAATGTAACGTATCAGTTTAATGTCCTTTCATTTTCCATTCATTTTAACTTGTTTTCTTTTGTTATTTTTCATCATTTGTTGTTCTCCATCTCCTTGTGATCTGTTTATCATTTAAAAGTTAGTCCATTCAAGTTTATTTCTTTTGTGTTACATAAAAAATAGATAAAGAACAAAAAAATCAAAAGAAGGTGAAAAGAAAAGTAAAAAAAAAAAAAAAGATCAAGAGGCAAAAAAAAGATTAAAAAAAAGAGGATTTAAAAAGGACTTAAAACAAAAATTTAGTTTGCTTTCCTAGATTGAAATTTTTTTTAAGTTGCATTTCTTTTTAAGAATTCAGGTTTATCTTTTATTTCCATCTACCTTGGTTGAGTTACATTTAGATAATCTTTTATTTCCTTCCAACTTAGTTTATTCTATTTCTCTTTGTAATTTAGTATGTTTGTATAAGCTTTAATTCTCTACAATGAATCTTAACAAGAGAATTAGACTGGTAAAAGGTTGAGTGTGAGTTTATCTAGAGAAATATCAAATTATTAAAACATGAGTGAAATTGAGTGATACCATCATTTGAATGAAACATGTGAGGAAGTGAAGTGAGAAACTATTCTTTTACTTTACTAACTTTATTTTGCAGCTTAATACATGATGAGTGGACAAACAAATAATCTACAAAACAAAATAGATAGGTTCTAAGCCTTAATAGTTCTAATGAAAGCTATGGATAGAAGATAAGATGAGATTATTGATCGAATAGAGAGGCTAGAAGTTTTGATTACAAGGGGGTAGCCACCAAATGCTTCTAATCCAGCCATGCGTGGTAGGAGATTTCCAAATATAGTTCAAGAGGAAAATGAGTTTGAAGATGATGAATCACGTGGTGATAATGAAGAAGAAGAGGAGGTGTAACCAAGAGCAAGAAACAACAAAAATAGTAACTTTGGTGGTGTTAAATTGAAGATTCCATCCTTTCATAGAAGAATGGATCCTAAAGCTTACTTGGACTGGGAAAAGAAGATTGAACTAGTATTTGATTATAATAATTACACTGAATCTAAAAAGTTACAACTTGCCGTTGCTATTTTTGAAGATTATGCTATTACCTGGTGGGATGATATAAAGAAGAAGCAGAGAAGAAATAAGTAAAGGCCTATTGAAGAGTGGAGAGATTTGAAGTCCATCATGAGAAGAAGATTTATACCAAGCTATTACTATAGAGAGTTGTACAATCGACTTCAAAATCTTACACAAGGTTCCAAGAGTGTTGAGGGGTACTACAAAGAAATGGAAGTGGCCACGATTAGAGCAAATATCAAGGAAGATAGTGAGGCTACAATGACTAGATTTTTTAATGGTTTGAATAAGGAGATTTCTAATATGGTCGAATTTCAACCTTATATGGAGCTAGAAGATCTGCTTCACCTTGCTTTGAAGGTTGAGAAGTAATTGAAGAGAAAAGGGAACATAAGTCATTTTTCTTCCAACACTTCAACATTCAAATCAAATTGGAGGGAAGGTGATAAGGCTTTATCATCCAAGCCTAAGGCAGAATCGAAAGAGGTTCCTAAAGCATCTGATTCTAGCAAAGATAATGTTAAGCTTGACTCTACTACTAACACAAGAAATATAAATGTTTCAAGTATCAAGTATCAAGGTGTAGGTCATTACAAGTCAGACTGTCCAAACCAAAGAACTATATTTATGCTTGATGGAGAGTATTATTCAGTTAGTGAAGAAGAGAATGAAGGAGAAATATCATCCTATAGAGATGCAACGGATTATGAATATGAAGAATTTATCATGTTAGAAAGTGGAAGGGTTTTTTTAGCAAGAAGAGCTTTGAATATACAAGTCCAACAAGATGAATGTGATCAAAGAGAGAACTTGTTTCATACTAGTGAAGGCTTGTATATGTGATATGATAATTGACGGTGGCAGTGCGACAAATGTTGTTAGTACTACTCTTGTAGAGAAGTTAGGGCTATCTATTATAAACATCCACATCCTTACAAATTGAAGTGGCTCAATGATTGCGGGGATATAAGGGTGATAAAATAAGTTATCGTGGCATTTAAAATATGCAAGTATAAGGATGCATTGTTATTCGATGTAGTGCTTATGCATGTTGGTCATCTTTTGTTGGGACGCCCTTGGCAATTTAATTGAAGGGTGATACATAACAGTTTCACAAATCACTACACTTTTGAGAAAAACGGAAATAAAATTACTTTTGTACCACTTTCACCAAAAAAAATTTATGACGGTGAGCTTAAAAGAATACAAAGTGAGACAGAAAACAAGAGTGAAGGAAAAAGAGTGAGTGAATGTGAGACATCCAAGAGTGAGCTTTTTTAAAAAAAAGGTGAAAAAAATAATGAAGTGAAAAAGAAAGTTAGTTTGACAAAAGAGGGGCAGAATTCAAATGAGTGTAAAAAGAAACAAGTGAACTTGTATACAAAAAGGAGTGATATTAGGAAAGCTTGGTTTTCAAGAAAAAGTATACTTGTACTTATGTATAAGGAACTTTATCTAAACACTAACGACCTTAATATTTCTTTGCATAGTATGTTTGTTTTTATTTTACAGGAATATGAAGATGTCTTTTCGGAGGAGATACCTAATGGATTGCCACTCGTTAGAGGTATTAAAAATTAAATTGATTTCATACTTGGTACCTCAATTCTAGACAAACTAGTCTATAGAAGTAATCCTAAGAAGACAAAGGAACTTCAAAGGCAAGTTGAGGAGTTGTTGGGTAAGGGATTTGTTAGAGAAAATATGAGTCCATGTGCTGTTCTAGTATTGTTGGTGCCTAAAAAAGATGGTTCTTGGCATATATGTGTTCATTGCCATACGATTAACAACGTTACGGTAAAGTATCGTCATCATATTCTTAGGTTAGATGATATGCTTGATAAATTATATGGCTCTACTATTTTTAACAAAATTAATTTGAAAAGTGGTTATTATCAAATTCGAATGAAAGAAGGTGATAAATGGAAAATTGCTTTCAAAACAAAATATGGATTATATGAATGGTTGGTTATGTCTTTCGATTTAACTAATGCACCAAGTACTTTTATGAGACTTATGAATCATGTTTTGAAAGATTTCATTAAAAAATTTGTTCTTGTGTACTTTAATGATATCCTTGTGTATTACGAGCTGTTGACGTTGATGAAGGTGTTGACGTTGATGAAGAGAAGGTAAGTGCTATTACGAGCTGGCCTATTCATAAATCGGTAAGTGAGGTAAGAAGTTTTCATGGTTTGGCTAGTTTTTATAGGTAATTTGTAAAAGACTTTAGTACCATTGTTGCACCACTTACGGAAGTAATAAAAAAGAATTGTGTTTTCAAGTGGCATAAGGATCAAGAGCGAGCATTTAACTTGTTAAAAGATAATCTTTGTTTGACACCTATTCTTGCTTTGTCTAACTTTGCTAATACTTTCGAAGATGGTGTTGGGCCAGTTCTTATGCAAGGAAAAAAAACAATTGCCTACTTTAGTGAAAAACTCTATGGTGCTTCATTGAATTATTCTACGTACGACAAATAATTTTATGCTTTAGTTCGACCTTTGGAGAATTGGGTTTGGGCATGCATGTAGAAAGAAAGGTTTCCTATTCAACAAAAATCAAAACTGCACCCTAGAGGCAATAAACCATTTCAACTCCTTGAGAAAATCAATGACAATACCTACAAGTTAGATCTTCCAAGGGAGTATAATGTGAACGCTACTTTTAATGTGACCGATCTTTCTCCTTTTAATATAGATGTTGTAGATTCGTGGATGAATCACCTTGAGGAGGGACGAAATGATGCAAATAAGGTAGCATACAAGAACACTGATCCAATTCAACTACCTAATGGTCCGATTACAAGAGTGATGTTGAAAAAATTTAAGGACACATTAAATAGAATCATTCAAGACTTATGGAATAACATTGAAAACTTTCAAGAATGCAATGAGGAAGTTTGTATTGGGGTTGGGCTGAATAACATAAATCAAATCTTGGTCACATTAACATAAGTGGAAGTTACACCAATCCAATATGAAATTGAACTAGTTTCCTTGGATGTGCCATAACTTAGGCTCTGATATCTAAATTAGGTGATTCAAAAGCCTAAACTTATCTACACATTTGGACCTACAACTTTCATGGAGAAATTTAGTCAAAATTTAAATTTAATCAGATAGATAATTGGCTTGCAAATTTCAGAATGAATTTTGACTTAGATATATTGGATCTAGTTGTCTTTATTTATTGTATCTAGATTTTTATTTTTTCTCATTAAATAGAAATATTTACTTAGTAATATGAAGAGTTATGACTCTTAGAAGTCTTAAAATGCATCTTGGAGGGTTGTTCTATCTATAAATAGATCGTATTCTTTTTTGTAAAGACAGACAAATTAATATATGAATTTGCTTAATGCAAGATTTCTTAAGAGAGGTTTATCTCTTGTTCTGATTCTTGTTTGAATCAAGGTTCCTATGAGCAAAGCTAATTGCTTTATGAGTAGTTTATTTCAAGGTTGTCTTTAAGGGTTGAATTTGGGTTGCAGACTTATTTTAAAGTTCTCTTTCTTGAATTGAATTGGGTCAAGGACTTGGCAAATCTGATTTAGCTTTCCATGGAGTTGCTTCCAAGCGTAAAGATATTGGGTCTCGGGTTTAATATATCACTGGTTTGTTTCAATTTTATTGAATGTTCTGAAAGATTCAGTGATTATAAATTTTTTTATCCCACTATTAAGTCAATTTTTAAGATAAAACATGTTCGATTGTTTAAGGATGTTGAGTTTGCGGGGGAAGAGAGAGCTTAAGACCTTATTTTTGAAGATGAATAAATTGATATTCCATCAGCTGTTATTGACAATGATCAGGATCAGACTCTTATACTTGAGATTACTCAAAAAGCAATTCCAGATTTAGATAATATCATTGTACTTCATGTTCAAACTCAAGAAGTTATTCGAGAAGAACAGACTCCACAACCTCAAAAACCAATACCATTAAGAAGATCCACTAAAGAGAGGAGAAATGCAATTCTTGATGATTATATTGTATTTCTCCAAAAATATGAGGTTGACATTGGAATGGTGGAAGATGATCCAATCAACTTCTGTAAAACCATAGAAAGTTCTGACTCTCAAAAGTAGATTGATGTTATGAATAAAGAGATTAAGTCCATAAAGCATTACATATGAAATATTGTCCAATTGCTTGAAGGTGTAAAACTTATTGATTGCAAATGGATATTTAAAACCAAGAGGGATTTGAAAGGAGATGTGGATAGGCACAAGTCATGTTCTGTCGTTAAGGGCTTCACACAGAAAGAAGTTATTAATTATAAAAAATCTTTCTCTCTAGTTTTCTCAAAAGACTTTTTTAAGACTATAATGGCTTTAGTGACACATTTTGATCTTGAGTTGCATCAAATGGACGTTAAGACAATATTTCTTAATGGTGACATTGATGAAATAATTTTTATGGTTCAATCAAAAAAATTTGTATCAAGTGATGCGAAACAAGTGATTTGCAAATTAAAGAAATCCATCTATGAACTCAAGCAAGCTTCTCCTCAATGGTATTACAAAATCCATCAAGTTATCATCTTGTTCAGTTTTGAGATGAATTTAGTGAATGATTGTGTATACCGTAAGTTTAAAAGGAGTAAATATATTTTTCTAGTTTAATATGTTAATGACATACTGTTTGTTATCAATAATATAAACTTATTGCACAAAACCAAGGATTTCTGACAAAAAAATTTAAAATGAAGATCATGGAGATGCCTATTTTGTATTAGTGATGCAGATACATCAAGATCGCTCTCGAAATATTCTTAAATTGTCACAAAAGAGTTATATCAAAAAGGTTCTTAAGAGATTTGACATGTAATACTGTAAATCAAGTGACACCCTTATGTCTAAGGAAGATAATTTTGCTTTAAGTTAATATCCCAAAAATGACTATGAGATTAAAGAAATGCAAAAGATTCCTTACGCTTCAACTATAGGGAGTCTTATGTATGCTCAGGTTTATATGCATCTGGATATTGCATACATTGTTGGGATGTTAGGGAGATATTTGAGCAATTGAAGTATGAATCATTGAAAAATAGTCAAACATGTCATGCAGTAACAATAGAGAACGAATCTCAATTTTTTAATATGTCAAATTATGAATATAGAAAATTCACATGAAAGATTTGTCTATAAATAAGTGGTTATGGTTCTCAAATTACATATACGATTTTTTTTTTATTATGGTATCTCATCCAAAAATAGAGAGAGTGTGAGAACTCAAAAGACTGTGTACTAATTTAAAAGATCTATTACAAGACATGCAGATTTTTTTTCACTATGAATTCAAATACGCTTTCGTTACAAATCTAATTTTTTTAATTTAATATGAGTTTAATTATTTAGATTTTAGATCTAATTTTGAAATCTCTATATTTATTACTCTTATTATTCTACTAGCTAATTGATATAATTGAATTAGTTCAAGTGTTGTATCTCTTGTGCTATTATTCAATACTTTGGGAAAGGAATCAAATCCTAATTTTATTACATGTGTACTCCGCATTTCAATTCCTAGAAAAAAGGGAAAAAAAAGAGAAAATATGTGCTTCCAGTCATGTACGTACTTTTGTTTATCCCATGCTAACTTATATATATATATGTATAGAGATATATATATATATATATATATATATATATATATACAAGTACATGTATTCATTTGAATTGGCCTTTCACTAGTTTACGATATATACATATATGTATACTGTATATATGTTTGGTCCTCAAGAAGCACTATCTGCAGGAGCCGTATCACATGATAAATTTTGAGCAAGTGAAAGTAGTTAATGAGAAATCTAATTTAAATTAAGATTGAATAGATACCATATATATTAATCATATCAATTGGCAAGATTAAAGCAAGAGCCATCCATGAAATCCATCATGGTAAACGTAGTTAAATCAAGATCATAATTGTAAAAAAAAAATTGAGAAAAAGTTTTACATAATTCTCTTTGAATTTCGGTTGTGATGAGAAAGCGGTAGAGGCTTCAATGATTTTCGACCGATCATAAAAAAGGAATCTCATGTTCTTCGCTTGGATTATTTGAAGAATGTGGGAGTGTTATATGGTGCTCTATGGAAGATTTTTCAACAGCTGATGATTTTGTTTTCATCTATTAGATGCCAAGCTTTTTGCTCAAACGACTATTCCAGTAATTTTTCGCCTTATTATCAGTTCATCCAGGTACTCTTTTAGCAATCAAAGACCACCCAATATAAAATTCCAAAATGGAAATCAGTATCATTTTATATGTATATTTATATATATGTGCATATATAAATGAATTTATATAATGAAGTTGAATCAGGGATATTGGTCATGACCAAGAAGACTCATTCCAGAAGAGGAAAATGAGAGTAAGAGGCTTCTATTTCTTTACTCCGCATGCATACTTTTTGGTTCAGTACTGTGTGTGTGTGTGTGTGTATAGACATATAAGTAAAGCTTTTATGTATCTCCAATCAATTATCCAATTTCGGGTTTCAAATTGCAATCATTTCTGTTTGTTAATTACACCAATATATATATATATATATATATGTATGTACTTTTTTTTCTACTCTTAAATCTGTTAAAGTATCTTTTCTTAATTGGTCAAAAAAATTTGTTAAATAAATTAATTGCCTAAAATTACCATGGCACATATGATGATATTGAGATTCCCTAAAGAAACTAAGTAGCATCTTGTTTTTCCAGAAGAAAGGTTTTAGAAATTTTGTAAATAAGTAAATAATTTCATATTAAAAGAGTGACTTAAGGTGATTAAATTATATATTAACAAACTTAAAAAAAAAAAAAAAAAGGAAACACCAAGCAGCTGGCATCTCGTTTTTTCAGCAGGAAAAAAGTAGTTCAGAAACTATATAAATAAATATAATTCATTTCATGCAAGAGAAGTGATTTAAAGTGAAGAAATTATATAATTATAATAAATATAAAGAAGAAAATACCTGTTTCCAAGGAGTTTGTGGAGTCTAATAATAAGGTCTTCTTCTTCCTCTGAGAAGCTGTCTTGCATTATATTAGGACTCAGATAATTTATCCAGCTTAGCCTGCAGCTCTTTCCGCATCTATTCAAACCTTACATATATAATATATAATATGTTACATAGAGAACACAAGGAAAACAAAATCACTAAGGCCAAACAATATCATAATATAATATAATCGTCATGATTGATCAATATGTACTTGTGCGTGTGTGTATATATGTATCTATATAACTAAGTTGAGGAAGAGAAGTGGTGAAAACCAGTTTTGTTGCAAATGTGATTCCATTTTCCTTTTCCGTGCAGCTTTACATAATCCATGAGGATCTTACCTTCTTCAGCTGTCCATAAACCTTTCTTGTATCCATGTCTTAGTCCATTTCGACATCTTTAATTTCTTCTTCTTCTTCTTCTTCTTATTTTTGTTGAATGAAGATATTGAGTGCTTTAAGTGAGAACTGAATAGTAATCTTTATCGATACACGCATAAGACAAGAATAACAAAAAATATTTGAATGGGAATAATTCTCAGCACGTACTCAAAGCTGAAAATAAAGCATTTTATTTATAAACTTGTTTAATCAATGAATAAAAGACATGCGTACAATATACAATAATTACAGCTCATTCTATAAGATAAATTTTGTTATAACAAATTTTTGCAAAAAATATTCCCAAATTATTGTAGTACTTATGGCTAATAATTCTTATCTCTAGCAACAGTATCTTGTGTAGCATAAGATATATTCTCATCTCAAATTTTAGAGTGGTATTGGCCTCTTAATCCCTTCAAGTTTGCTTCTCATTTCAAAGAATTTTAATCCTGACGGAGCTTTTGTCAAACCATCTATGATTTGATCTTCAGAGGGGACATATTTCACCTCAAGCCTCTTATCCAGAACTTTGTCTTTGATGAAATGAACATCAACTTCTATGTGCTTTGTCTAACATGAAATATAGGATTGCTCGCCAATTGACTTGCACTCAAGTTATCACACCATGTAATTGACACTTCTTCCAGAGGAATATGTAACTCTTTGAGCAATGATTCTAACCAAGTTATCTCACAGGAAACATGTGCTCTTCTCTGTATTCTAACTTTGCGCTTGATCTGGCTACAACATGCTGCTTCTTTGAGCTCCATGAGACCAAATTTGACCAAAGTATACACAGTAGCCTACTGTTGATCGTCTATCATCTCTGCTGCATGCCCAATCAGCGTCTGAAAAACCAGTAAGAGTCTAGCTCTTGCAAGACTGAATGTGGAGACCCATTTCTTTGCTTCCTTTTAAATAACGTAATACCCTTTTTACAACATTCAAATGCTTAGTTGTGGGTTGTTGTAAGAACTGACTTAACTTGTTTATGACAAAGGTAAGATCAAAACGAGTATGAGTGATGTATTACAAAGCACCGATTATTCTTTTGTGCAAAGTTGGCTCTCTGAGATGTTCACCTTCCTAAGCTGAAAGAGAAGTGTAGCATGTTGCTGGTGTAGGACAAGGTTTCGAATTGTCCATACTGGTCTTCTTGAGCAACTCCTCAATGTATCTTGTCTATGTCAAATAAATTCCATCTTTATCTTTCATTACTTCAATGCCCATAAACAAATACAGTGTCCCCAAATCCTTCAATGTAAATAGTTTATCCAATTCCTGTATAAACCTCTTCAATGAACCATAATCATTTCTTATAACTATTATATCATCTATATAGATAAACATAAGAATTGTTTGGTTGTTCTCTCTAAAAATGAACAAGGAAGAGTCACATTTTGAGCTCTTAAAACTCCAACTTATCAATGTGTTCCTCAACTTCTCAAACTAGGCTCTTGGAGCCTGTTTCAAATGGTACAAGGCTTTGTTCAATTTGCACACAATTTTGAATTTATCTCCTTCCTCAAAGCCTTCAGGTTGCTACACATGGGTTGATTCTTGAAGATCACCGTTTAGAAACACAGTATTGATGCCCAGTTGCCTAACTTCCCAACCTTCAGTGATGACTATGGTTAAAATTATTCTGATAGTTGAAGCCTTCACAACAGGGCTGAAGGTCTCTCCATAATCAATCCCTCATTTTGATGGAAACCCTTTGCTACCAATCTTACTTTACACTTTTGAAAGCTGTCATCCATATTTCTTTTGATCTTGAATACCCATCCGTTACCTACTATATTTATTAATGGTTGTATAGATACTAGAGACCATGTATTGTTTTTCTTCAATGCTTCAAGCCCTTCATTCATGGCCTTCTTCCAGTCTAATGATCTTAGTGCTTCATTAGTGGAGATTAATTCTGTCAGTGCTGGTTTGTAATTGATAAAAAAAGATTAAAATTCTGGAGGATAAGTTTTGGGCTTGAAGTTCCCAGCTGTTGAAGATTAAGTTTTCCATGGAACAAGGAGTTCATTTTTTTTTTTTTTATCATTTCAGCTCTAAACTTTATGTTTACTGTTTCCTTCTAGTATTAACAACTTTTGATAACAACTGTCAAATAGGAATGGAACTCTATGTTTATATTCAGCTCCATATCTTTCTGCTTAAATTATTATATGTATCAGAATTGGTATGATTAATTGAAGTTTATAAACTTTTCCTTCCGTTTTGTATATATATATATATGTATGAAATTAATAGAAAATGTATGTCACAAAATACTTTCTTTGCAGCAGAAAACTCCTATTTTTTCTGCAATTTTTTCTCTTCACTTTCTTTCATATTCTTCTATTTTTCAGAAATTTAATTAACAAATATCTTAACAGTGGTATCAGAGCTGTTGTTCTTATGGACTGTGAGGAGTTAAACAAGCTTGTTCTTTGATTAAACATCATCAAGTTGACAGAAAATGGTCATGAATGTGAACTTAACTGCACCACCAGTATTCACAAAAGAAAATTATAATTATTGGGCTGTAAGAATGAAATTATATTTGCTTACTTATGACTTGTGGGCTGTTATAGAGGAGGATTATGTTAGGGTGTTTTTACCTGAAAATCCTACATTAACACAAATTTGTCAAGATGCAGAGGGCTCCATAAAGAATTTCAAAACTCTATCTATTCTCCATTCAGCTGTATCAGAAGATATTTTTTCAAGACTGGTTGGTTTTAAAACGGCAAAGAAAGCTTGAGATTACTTAAAAGAAGAGAATGCTGGAAGTGCAAAGGTAAGAGATGTAAAACTATTAACATTAAAGATGGAGTTTGAGGTGATGAAGATGCCATAAGGTGAAAGTGTTAAAGACTACTCTACCAATATTATGAATCTAGTGAATCAAATCAGATGGCTTGGAGGGGACTTCAAGGATCAAAGAATAGTAAAAAAGATGATGATCAGCCTTTTAGAGAAATTTGAATCAAAACTCTCAGTGATTGAAGAAATTTACAATATGGAAAAGTTGACAGTAGCCAAGCTGATAAACAAGTTGCAAGCTCAAGAGCAAAGAACTTCTATTAGAAACGATAATATTGTAGAAAATGCATTCCAAGTTAGACAAAAGGGAAAACAAGTTGCTATAACCTCAAAAGAAGCTAGTTAGTCTTTTGAGCCTAAAAGTAAAGAGCAGCAAGGCTCAAAAGAGTCAAATAAAAAGGAAAAGCTTCTTGTTTGCAGCATTTGTAGTAGGAGTGGGCATCTGGAGAGTAAGTGTTGGAAGAATTTGCAATGTAGAGTTTGTAAAAAAACAAGACACATTGTAAAAATTTGTTGGAAAAGAAATAAAAAATCATAGAATTCCCAACAATAATAAAAACAGTCTATTGAGCAACAACAAACTAACTTTGTGGAGAATCAGATGCAACAGGAGAACTATTTATTTATGGTTACTCAAGATCTTTATGTACTTAATGTTGATATGTGGTACATTGACAGTGGTTGTACAAGCCACATAGCTAAAGATCGGAGACTATTTTCTAATCTAGATTCCAACTGCAGAATCAAAATAAACTTGGAAATGGAATGATTGTGGAAGCTCAAGGCAAAGGTTTAATGCCAATTCACACTAAATAAGATACAAAATTTATTATTGATGTTTTGTTTATTCTTGATTTAGAGCAAAATTTATTGAGTGTGGCTCAAATGCAACACAAAGGATATTCAATTTTATTCAGAAATGATTGTTGGCATGTATATGGTGCTGCAAATGTTGAGGTTGTGAGAGTTAAGAAGGTTGATAATAGTTATATTTTATGTTTGAAGCACGTGAATCAAATTGCATTATCTATTAAAAATGATGAAACATGGATGTGACATAAATGTTTTGGTCACTATCACATAGATACATTAAAGTTGATGCAGAAGAATGGTATGGTGAGTGATATGCCTGTTATTTCTAGTGGATAAGAAGTATATATAGCTTGTCAGTATGGTAAAATGCATAGGACTAGTTTTCCAACTGGTGGAGTTATTCGTACAACAAGAAAACTTGAACTAATCTACTCTGATGTCTGTGGGCATAGAGTGTTGCTTCCTTAAACTGCAATAAATATTTTATTTTATTTATAGGTGATTTTACAAGGATGACTTGGGTTTATTTTCTCTCAAATAAGGGTCAGGTGCTTTCTGTGTTTAAAAAATTTAAATCATATATAAAAAAACAAAGTGGATGTGAGATAGCAAACTTAACGTTTGATAATGGCAATGAATATACTTAAGTTGAGTTCAGGAAGTTATGATGATTGTGGTATATTGCAGCAATTTACTGTTGCTTATTCACCTGAGTAGAATAGGGTCTCAGAAAGAAAGAATAGGACAGTAATGGAGATGGTCAGATGCTTGATGTCAGAAAAGGAGTTGCCTAAAAATTTTTGGGATAAAGTTGTATATACTTCAGTTTATTTGCGTAACCGACTTTCCACCAGATCAGTTAAAGAAAAAACTCCAATTGAGAGATGGAGTGGTTTAAAGCCTTCAGCAAAGCACTTGAGAATCTTTGGCTCAATTTGCTATATACTTGTTCCTTTTGTGAAGAGGACCAAGTTGGATTCCATATCTCAAATTGGTATGTTCTTGAGATATGCAGGATAGACCAAATATTATAAAATTTATGATGTGCATTATGCTAAAGTATATGTTAGTAGAGATGTAAGATTTGATGAACAAGCTTGTTGGGATTGGGAGAAGAAGCAAGTTAAAGTAAAGAAAATTGAGGAAGGCTCAATTGCTTTCGAGTCTACATCAGCTCCAAGTAATTCAGTTCAACATGAATAAAGCGATCATGATGTTGATTCAAATCCTACTACTGATACTCCTACCAAGAAAACAAAGTCACTTACTGAAATTTACGAGAAATGCAACTTAGCAGTTATAGTACCATCTAACTTTGATGAAGTCTCAAAGTATCCTGAATGGAAAACGAATATGTAGGAGGAGTTTGACACAATTTGTAAAAATGAAACATGCGAGCTCACATCAAGACCTCTGAACAAGAATGTGATAGGGGTAAAATGGGTATACAGAACTAAATTTAATACTAATGGGTTAGTCTTCAAGTATAAAATTAGACTTGTCGTGAAGGAATATGCTCAACTTGTAGGAGTTGATTTTGGTGATACTTTTGCACCAGTTACAAGACATGAAATAATAAGGTTACTTGTAGCTCTTGCAGCAAAGAAAAGTTGGAAGCTGTTTCATTTAGATATGAAGTCAACTTTTTTAAATGAAGTCTTAGAAAAGAAGATTTATGTGGAGTAGCCACAAGGTTTTCAGGTTTTTGAAGATGGTGATTATGTGTATAAGCTAAAGAAGGTCTTATATGGGCTTAAGCAAGCTCCTAGAACTTGGTACACCAAAATTGATTTATATTTGATTAGCATGGGTTTTAGAAGGAGCAAAACTGAAGCAACTCTTTATGTAAAGGGCGTTGATAACAACAATCAGCTTGTTGGGATATATATTGATGATTTACTAGTGACAAGAGGAGACTTAAAGCTGCTGATGTAATTTAAACAGCATATAATGGCAAAGTTTGAGATGTCGGATCCTAAAAAAATGATTTATTTCCTTAGTGTGGAGGTCAAACAACTTGATGATGGAATTGATGGAATTTTTCTTTCTCAAAGGAAGTATGCATGAGATGTCTTAAAAAGCTTTAAAATAGAGAATTCTAAGTCAACTACCATACTACTTTCTGTAGGTGAAAAACTGTCAAAGTTTGATGAAGTTGAAAAAGGAAATGCAAGTTTTTACAGTTTGATTGGAAAACTCCTTTATTTGACTGCTACCATGCCAGATTTGATGTTCTCAGCTAGTTATTTATCAAGATTTATGAATTCACCTAGTCAAAAACACCTTGGAGTAGCAAAAAGGGTGCTGAAGTATTTAAAAGGAACTGTTGGTTATGGTATTTGATATTCAAGAGAAGAAAATGGTGCATTGCAAGGATATTCTGATAGTGATTGGGCAGAAAATTTAGATGATTGCAAGAGTACTTCAGGATTTGTTTTTTCATTTGGTTTAGGTGTTTTTACTTGGAATTCAAAGAAGCAAGAGGTTATATCTCAGTCCACTACTGAGGCTAAATATATAGCAGCAGTTGCAGCAGCAAACCAAGTATATGGCTCAGAAAAATTTTGAATGAACTTAATATTGTGCAGGAGGTTCCAACTATTATTTATGTGGATAATAAATCTGTCATTACAATTGCAAATAACCCGGTTCAATATGGAAAAACAAAACATATTAAAGTGAAGTATTATTTTCTTTGTGAAGTTGAGAAGGATGGTGAAGTTCATTTGGTACATTGCAATTCAAATGATAAAGTTGCTGATATATTAACCAAAGCTCTGCCTAAGCGTAAATTTGAAGATTTAAGAATTAAACTTAGTTTGTTCAATAGAAAACTCAAGAAATGTTGAAGATTGAGTTTTTCATGAAACAAGGAATTGATTTTTTTTTTTGTCATTTCAGCTCCAGACTTTATGTTTACTGTTTTCTTTTGGTATTAACAGCTTTTGATAACAACTGTTAAATAGGAATGGAACTCCATGTTTTTGTTCAGCTCCATATATTTCTGCTTAAATTATGATATGTATTAAAGTTGGTAGAATTAGTTGAAGTTTGTAAACTTTTCCTTCCATTTTGTATATATATATGTATGAAATTAATGAAAAATATATGTCACAAAACACTTTCCCTGCAGCAAAGACTCCTATTTTTTCTGCAATTTTTCCTCTTCGCTTTCTTTCATATTCTTCCATTTTCCAGAAATTTAATTAACTAATATCTTAACACTAGCCTTTGATCTGGTTATCATACCATGTCTGCTGTAATCACCTTGTACCTCACATTCAACAACTTGTTGTTCATTTTTCACCAGCACTGGAAGTTCCAACTGAATGATTCAATTGAATCACTCTGCTCTTGTTCTTGTATCTCATTATCAAAGTCTGGATAATCTCCAAAATCTGAGTGTTGAACATCAGGTTCCTTTCTACCTACTTGCTCTTTTGATTGTAAAGATTCAGACTTATTTTCTAAAGAAGGTCCTGCAATATAAGAAGTATCTTGATTACCTGTATGAGTCATACTTTGTTCAGGTATAGAGAAGGTGTTTGTTTTTGGTGTAGTACTTGAGAACCAATTTGGTATGACTATCATTATTTGGTTTTTTGGTAATCTGGTGTTCAGGAATTATCACAGAAAAGAAATTTTTGTTCGTTGAACACTACAAAAATATATTTTTCCAGTTGAGCTTAGACACTTGAATCCCTAGTGTGAGTAACTATATCCCAAGAAAACACATTTTGTAGAGTGAAATTGAAATTTTTGGTTTTGATAGGGTCTCAAGCAAAGGTAACATACACAATCAAAAATTCTAAGAGATGGATAGTTGGGTTTCTTACAAAACAATTTTTCTAGAGGACAGACATTATTCAAAATAGAAGTTGACAATTTGTTAATAAAAAATATTGTTGTATGAAAAGCATTAGGCCAATATTTCTGAGGAACTTTTGATTGAGCAAGAAGAGTTAGGCATGTTTCTACAATGTGCATGTGTTTTCTCTCTGCTCTCCCATTTTGAGGTGAGGTATAGGGACATGAATATTGTATTTTAATTCCTTGACTTTATAAATAGTTTGTAAGATCTAAGTATTCTCTACCATATCTAATCAAACACACTTAATTCTTGTCTAATTGATTTTCAACCAAGGTTTTAAAGTTAATAGAGGTCTTTACAACATTAGATTTTTGTTTTAATGGAAACAACCATGTAAATCTACTAAAATTATCCAAGAACAAGTTATAGTATTTGTGTCCTGATGTTGACAAGATTGGAGATGGTCCCCATGAATCGGTGTGAATAAGTTCTAGAGGCTGAGTAGTTTGTGAAAGCGAAGAAGGAAAAGGTAGTAAATGGGATTTGCTAAGTTAACAGGCATCACAGAAGCTATGTTTTTCATTAATAGCAATACTTTGATTACTAGACATAATAACTTTAGATAAAATTTTGAAAGATGGATGTCCTAAGCGTCTATGCCAAATTTCAACATTTTTTTCATTTTTTGATCCATTTGATAAACTAGAGACAAGAGCTTGGTAGGAGCAGGGTTTTACTTTGACTTGCGAGTTTAGATTAATATGATACAAGCCATCCTTATGTTTCCCTTGCAGCAGAACTTAGCCGGAGCTTTGGTCCTTCACACTACAACCAAGAGAGTTAAAAATCACATCAATATTGTTATGAGTGATAAGTTTAGATACACTCATTAAATTCTTTTCTACTTGAGGAACATGTAGAGTATCTTTGAGCAATAAATCCCTACCACTTTTAGTAGGCATTTTAATTAGTCGTACATGGAAAATATTTAACATCTCACCATTTGCAACCAGTGTACCATTATACTCTATTTGTTTTGCAGATTTCCAACATCATTTGTTACATGGCTATTTGCACTGCTATCTACATACCATGCTTGATCAGTTATATTTTCAGTTGAGGCAAGAAAGACAGTGCTGACCTCTATTTCCAGTGTCAGAGAGATTTCCCATATAGATTCTATCAAACCTGTAGTAAAAAATAGCTGCTGTGTGCCCAAGTTTTCCACAAACTTGGCAAAGGGTTCTGTTGCTGCTTCTAAATTTGTTACCTCTGCCTCTGGAGGTTCTGCCACCTTTGTTGTTTCCTGTTCTTCCTCCAGTATAAGATTCATTCTGATTTCTATTGCCAAAGCCTGAGTTCCATGCATAGTTAGCCACAGGTTGGCCAAGATTAATTGCAACAATGTTAGTATTAAGTTGTTCTAATATTCTCTCGTAGCTGAGTAGTTTGGACTGAAATTCTACCCAACTGATGCTTTCATACTTGGTAATTTGACAGACTAATGGGTTATAGTCTTGTGAGTCTAGTCCAGCAAGCACTTGAGTAACTAAATCTTTAAGAGAAACATGATGGCCTAGCAGAGTGAGATTATCAACTAGATTTTTCATCACCTTCAAGTACTCTTCCATTTTCAGATTTTCTTTTTGCATTTTTGTAAATTCTTTTTTGTAAAATACTATGTTTGACCTTGTTTTTATTCCAAACAGATCATTAATGGCTTCCCACAGTTGGTTATATGGTGTTGTAGATCCATCCCAGGAGAGTCTGATCTTTAGCAAACCATTCTTCATACTCCTGGTTCATTTCGACCCTCACTTCCTCAGTTCCTTCTACTGTTTCTTGAGTGAACTTGGGTGGAGTCTCTTTTATACCAATTAAAAATCCTTCAAACTTTTTGCCTTTTATTACTGGCAACACCATATTCTTCCGCATAAAGAAGATGTTGTGGTTCAACTTAACCAGACAATAAGTTCCCATAGGATTCCCTGAAACATTCATCGTCTTCAGTAACGTATTTGTTGCAGCAACATTCTCTCCTTTATTGATTTTGTTTGCTGAAATAGCTAAGTTTGGTTCATTTTCAGCCATGATCAACTGCTCTGATATTAAGACAAGAATAATAAAAAAAAATATTTGAATGAAAATAATTCTCAGCACTTACTTAAGCTGATAATTGAGCATTTTTTTTTATATAATTGTTCAATCAATAAATAAGAGATATGCGTACAATATACAGTATTTACAGCTCATACTACAAGATAAATTTTGTTATAACATATTTCTGTAAGAAAATATTCTCAAATCGTTGTAGTACTCATGGCTGGCAATTCTTATCTCTACCAGCAGCATCTTGTGTGGCATAAGATATATTCTCATTAGCATTCACACATATATATGTATATGTATACATCTAGGTATCTGAGGAATGAGGAATTAATTTCATGCTGTTAATAATGTGGCAATGATGATATGTAAAGTTTTTAAGCGTGTTTGAAAAGGTCTACACTAATAATACAAAGCCTATCCATCATTTCCTTCACTTAATGAGTTAGGAATACCTTTTAGTTTAATTCAAGTTTTAATTTTATAAAATACAAACAAAATATAGTATAATTATAATAGATATTTAAACAAAAACAACATTACAATTCTAAATGCAATACCTGGTCCCAAAAATAATTATTATTTCTATAATTATTTTAAGATACTAATTTTAAATTGCAATCAATAAAGGGATTATTTCATAGATAAAGAAAATAAATAGTAGAATTTTATTAAGAGATGGAGAGTCACTCTATATATATATATATATAAGTTAATTGTGAGTGTAGTTAAATGACTCTGAAACTTTAAGAATACAAGATAAGAGAAAAAAATAGATGAGAAAAAGAAGAGAAAGTCTACAACAAGAAGATGAGTCTCCTAGACCATAAATTGGAACTTCGTTGTATAACATTTAAATTATAGAAGTTAAAAGAATAATCCATTTTATTTGTACAATACATAATAAGAGCTTTCACAGAACTAAAATTACATAATATGGATTAAAATTGAGGAATTTTTGAAATAGAGGACTAAGGAAAAACTTATGAATATACTTTGTGATATGGGACCTCGCCACCATCAATGCATGGTGTTCTTCGTCTAATCATTATTTTAGATAGTGAAAATGTTATTAACTGTGAACCAATATTAAGACACATTCTAAACTTTCTATAGATATCAAAATCGTAAGATTTCGATGAGAATTGAATAAATTATGAATGTTTAAAAATTTAGAATTTTACCAAAAAAAAAAATACAAACCATCACGACAATGAGCTTCGAATGGTCCTTTCAATTTTTCCTACCAGTGTTCGATCACAAATACCAAAATTGTATAATTTGAATGAGAATTGAGAGAATTATAAATTTTTTAGTATATAACGATGCTAAAAAAATGAAAATCCTAATAATAGTTTTAGGATTCCGAATTTTCATTTTTCATAAATTTTTTGATTGATTCCTTCCTCTTCCTCGTAAGAGTCTAGTTTATGGATATATAAGAATAATTTTTCAATCTAATATGTGATGACAGAGTAATTTTTTCAAAATTAATTGCATATTTTGAAAATATCATTATCTAAACTTTGATTTTAAGGTGCAAAAATTGATTTTATTATTGTTAAAAATTTATAGAGATGCAGACTTTATCATATATTACTCTGTGAATTTCTAAACTAATAAGTTTGTATAAAATCATCAAAAAGTTTGATGAATTTTAAATTAGAGATTTAATAAGTGGTCTACAATGCCCCATAGATCAAAGCATCATGCATTAGGCTTCTTATCAACATGCATATGCATTATTAAAATTCTTAAATATTTATTCAACATTTTGAATTAATAGGATTTTAGGAGGAGCTTTAGCTTTTTCTTGAAAAAACTTGAATTTGACTTATTCTAGTGTTTTATGATATTTTAAAATTATTTGAATTTTATTAGATTGCTAATTCCTTAATCTCAATATAATTTATTATTTTGACTAGAAACTTAAATTAGGACGAAAATACCTTCACACAGTTGATAATGGGCACAGAAGCTGTTACTAGCTACTACCTTCATAAGTCTCTGTACAGCATTAAAGTTGGCTAAAGTTTGAAATCTCACCAAAACAAATTTCCTACTATTCGAAAGACAGTCAACATTTCACCAAGTTTTATTTAAACTTGGCAGTTGAGTCAATAAATACAACCATTATCCTCTGTATCATCCAGCAGTACCAACTAAAAATAAGGGTAAGGGTATCACTGAATACTGAGTTCATATAATTAGTCAATCAATCGTCTGGCCACAAGTAGGCTGCCATAAATTCATGGCATGCAGAATGCTGTAAATGAGTAGTTACTCGATTTGCAACAGCCCCGTGAGCTACACTAAACGTAGCAATACAGGCTACACTCCTGATTCATGGTTACATCTTACAATTGCAAACAGATCCAGTCGTCATCAAAATTAAAACCATCGGAAACAACTGGACTACCTCTTGTGTCCCCAATCACTTGATCATATAGGGCTCCAAAAGCCACACCACTAACAACCCACTGCCTGCAAATGACTGCAACTTCTATACTAATGAGATTTTTCCCCAATTGTCACTTTCTTACTCTCAGCCATGCTGGGAGACAGCCTCCCCCCCGCCATATTTTGTGGCTGAGATCCTTGTGATGGTTCAGACTACAGCTTTACTACATCCCTCCAGGGATAACCAAAAAATAAATCTCATATCGGATTATCAATGCAATAGGAAAAACAAATCAAGACATGTTCTTAGGATGAAGTGTTGTCTTTTTTTTCACAATCTGTTTGGGTTTAAGCATGCAGATCTATGAATGTTATTGTTAATCTGAGAGCATTGCACTTAAATAGGGCATATTATAAGTGCTGAAGTCAATAGAGTGTATCTTTTGCTTCACAATGTAGTTTGATTTTATATTGAACAGAGTAACATAACAAGGATATGTACAATAAGGTCCTTTATCAGGAAATAATTGACACGCAAAAATAATGGCATTCCTTAGTTTATGTACCATATTGAAGTATACATACTGGCCCACAAGGCATACTATGACTCATCAGACTTGGGTTCAAGTACTACAGGAATCTTTTCCTTGTGATCACCTCGCAAAACCTCCACAATCACCTAAGTATCAATAAAACTTGTACCAATAAGAAATCAAATTGACCTTTCAGAACTAATGAAAGTTGAAACATATCTCAAACTGGGGAAATTGGCAAGAAAACTTGCACTTCACTTACCTGATCACCGACTTTACATTGGTCAAGAATTCTGTACAAATCACTCCCATTGGTAACTTTCTTTCCATTTACAGATGTTATTATATCACCCAAAATAAGTCTGCCATATGTATCACGTTTAGTTGGTTGCAGACCCTGATGAACAAGTATTTATTACTTCTCCACAAATGGAATAATGAAATTTCCAACTTTAACGAACAAAAAGAAGAACATCATTCTCTTTTAGATAACAGAAACTTCTTTACTTATTTTTGAGATAGTTGTCTCCAATTATACGTTAAAAAATCTGATGTTTAACAGAAACTTCTTAGCATACCGCTTTGCCTGCTGGACCATTTGCAGGGGCATCTAAAACAAGTACCCCACTTACTCCCAGCTGCTCCACAGATTGATCTGGTGCAAACTTAATCCCCAAGATGGGCCTTGTGACCTTCCCAAATTTGACTAGCTGCTCCACAATACCGCTTACCTGGATATACAAGAACAAAATGGATAAGTGTTACATTTTAGTCATGGTACATGACATCCATGCCAAATTTAAATAACCAATATGAAGAACACATTACGGAATAACTCACAGTATCAACTGGAATTGAAAACCCAACACCAGAGGATGCACCAGATGGAGAATATATAGCTGTATTTATTCCAATAAGACTTCCTGAACTGTCAAGAAGAGGCCCTCCACTGTTACCAGGATTAATGGCAGCATCTGTCTGTATAACATCCTGGATAGGCCGGCCAGTAGCAGCAGAGCTGATTTCCCTACGAAGCCCACTGATAACAAGAAAAGAAAATTAACAAAATGAATCTCTGCATATCAGGAAATTTCTTTCCATGTTCAGTATTAACCAGCCATACAAAATGGCATTGGTGTTCATTACTGATATAAGCTCCTCTTCTGAACAATAGATTATGTCCATTAGGTGTTTCTTTATATGTAAGACCTGCAAACCTTCTAGTTTTTTATGTTCTCAGTAGCTAGTGAATATAACTTATAGGATGTTGTCGGAGACGTTTGAGTTACAAGAAAAGAAAGAATAGAAGTAAACATTTTTCAATTTCTTTCACAGTGGTGGTAATGGCTGAAGTGTTTCGGGTTAAATCATGACGAAGAAGGCTTCACCTAACAGGAAAAAGGACTGTTCTTCAAAGTTTTGATTTTAAAGTATATTATAGCTAAAATTCTTTAACCTCTAAGTTATGGCCATAAATTGGCTGGGCAGTCATTGGTAGTAAATAGAACAGCCCATACTGGAGATTAGAAGAGACGACATGCAGACAAGTGCTGAAGTGAAATTGCAAACAAAGCCAAAAATGTAAAGGAAACTTTTTGAACCTTATGACACCAGTTGTAAGAGTGTGATCGAGTCCAAACTGCAAAAGAACATGAAAAATAAACAGATGATCATCTTCAATTAAAATGGTTTTACTAATAAACCAGAACCAATAGCATTCGAAGTTCAGTAAATATGTTCTTGCCTGCATATGGTACAACAGTTAAGATGCAACTATTCAATAATGCACATCATTCTGAGAATATAAATTTTACTCACAGGATTGCCAATTGCATATACTTTCTGACCAACAAGCAAATCTGCAGACACACCAATAGGTATAGGTCTTAATTTGTCTTTAGGAGCATCAACACGCAATACAGCAACATCCTTGTCTTGGTCAAATCCAACAACCTTTGCATCATAAGTTGACTGATCAGCAAGAGTGACCCTGTACCAAACATAACACATATGAAAACAGAAAATAACTAGTACATCATTATCAGATTGATGTAATGCTAGATTTTTCAGTGCCAGAATCTACTGTGGAACCAAGTTTCCCCATCAAATTTTCATGCAAACTTGCATTACAATCGTTAGTTACGAAAGTAAAAAACTGACCAAATATAGGCTAAGGATAAGTGCACTTTAGTTTAGTTGACTAGTTGGAAGGAGGTTGACCCTATGGTGTCGTGGCTAAGGGAGTTGACAAACTGAATAAAGGCCTTCCATATTCAACTTAGGTCAGGGCACAGCTGAACTGAATAAGCAACTGAAATTAAATAGTACAATATATCCATCTATGCCACAAAAGAAAAATATTTGTGATTCTAATAGCTAAGCAAATAGTTCCAAAATCTGAAAAATCCAGTGAATTGGACATTAAGAAACTTTTTAGAGCTGGCAGAAACCTTTTCAAAATTAATGTTCTTCACACAGGGACATTGAAAAGCAAACTTTTACAGTAATCTAAATTTTAAAATTTATTTGGGCCCTCAATAAAGAACACCATGCATCATCTAGCCGTTTCTAACCTTATAAAAAGCAAAGGAAGACTAAATTGTATTACAGATAAAAATAAAATGTCTTATTTCAGAAAAAAAAGAAGATAAAAATAAAATGTCAGGAAGGGGAACAAGAAGACCTGGCTATCTATCTCTGTTTATATATTTGGTTTTGATAACAATATGTCACAGAAAAGTAGGCTCTTTTTGATTGTCATTAGGAGTTTCTTTCTCTCCGGTCTTGGTTTTGATACCGATTTGACACAATAGAAGTATGATCTGTTTGGTTTTAATTTAGGAGCTTCCTTCTTCTTTGCTTTCAAGTCTTTTTTTCTTTTCTTGCAAGTCTTGGTTTCGCAGTTTCAACATTTGGTGATGTGATGGAGATCAAGATAGCACAAATCATAATGGGCCAGATGGGAACTCACAGCAACATGGGAGATCATGGCCACACGAGGTTAGGAGATCACGGTTTGGGCCCCATGAGAGGAAATCAAGAGCCAATTCAAGATGAGCAACATCCATAAAGAGATAAGCCTAGCATGGACAAAACTCAAGATCGACATGGAGCACATGGGAGGAATATCAAAATGCCTAGTGAACCAGTCACAAGGTCATGGGCCAAAAAACTCAAGCGAGTCTTTCAAGCTTATGTTCAAGAATGGATCAATGAAAAAAAAAGGCTTGGGCCGAATTTGGAGACCCATGAAAGATGGAGGCTGAATCCACTAAGCCTTTGGGAGAAGCAGCGAATAAATCTTCTACAACTCATAACCAATCACTAAGAGTCCTACAAAGCATGGACATTCAGCCAACATTTTACAAGCTAATTAATAAGAGTCCTACAAAGCATGAACATTTGGCCAAAAACTCTTTCATAAGCTAAGCATTAACAGTCCTTAAAATCTTGGACACTCGGCCAACCACTCTCCTTGCCAATCACTCCTCTTATCATGACCGGGTAGGATAAACTCATGAAGCACATTGAACATGTGAAGAATAACGAATCATTATCCTACAAAAGCATAGTTTGATTTCAACTCATCAGCAAAACCAAACACTCCTCTTAAAGAGTCCTTGACAATCACTCTTCTTATCCCACAAGTCATGGCCGACCAACTAAAGAATAAAGAGTCCTTAATGTGTAATATGTCATGTGGAAATTATGATTTAACTAAGAGTTCTAGAAGTAGTTTCTTATCAAGAGTCCTTATGCCACCTAAGGGTAAGCACTGTTAGTTAGATTGATAATTAAGAACCCTATATCAAATGTTCTTTTCTATTTAGGACTCTTGCGGCATGCATCTATAAATAGGCCGCTTGTATTTGTTCTGTTTCATTCGACTTTCATCATCAATCAATGGCTAAGCTTGCTGCTTGTGAGGTTTCTTCAACTTTCTTATTGCGTTGAGAATTGATTTCAACTTATTAAAATATTATTGTGGCGTTTTAATCAATTCCTTTATCTTTCATTGCAATTACCTTAATTCCAATTACTTGTTAATTGTGGATTAAATAGGGATGATTTATTTAAAAAATTAAGGTTTAGTGCTAATAGTGTATGTGTAGGCTTGGATTACATGTTGATTCTAGGTTTAGCATCATGATGTCTTTTGAAGAACCTTCAATTGTAAAAGATAAATATGGATTACTTTGGAAAAACAATATGTGGCTTCTCTTACAAAACAGTAATTGAAGCAAGAAAGAAAATTAATAATAAGTTTTAGTAACTTCCAAATATACTCATAATATTTAAAGAGATTACATGGGATACATATAGATATACTTTATATTCCCAAAAAATTCTTTAATATTTTCCTCCATCGTTTTTTACTCTCTTCTCCACAAAAACCCGGAAATTCTGTTCTTTCTTTTCCTATGAACTTGTCAAAGTCTTATGTTTTTTTTAACTTATCACTAATCCTATAGACACTGATGATTGTAGAAAATTCTTATTATCAGCACCAGAACGTGAAATTCAAGAGAGAGATGAGCTAAGTTTTCCAGATTTAGACAATATCATACTCACAACAAGTTTTGAAGTAGGAAATAATGTAAAACCTTGATAGCAAAAATGTAACCACCTTTTTGTTTGGTCGTTTGCTTCAGGACGGAAACATGTAATCTTTACGAGTGTGGAATCCTTGTGTTATAATGAACTCAACGTATTGACCAATTTGCACTTGAATTTCATTCTTGAGTTGAACATCATTAGTTCCAATTATTAGCTTAAGTTCCCCCTTGCATTAATGTTTTGTAGAACTTTCTGCAGGTAATGAAAGATCTTGAATAAGTATTTACTCTTAGGAAGACATAAGATTTCTTCTCGTTTCTCAACTTCAATGGGCTTCTTCTTTCTATCTCTTCCACTGACTGCTGGTACTCTTGGACATTAATATTTTTTTTGAACATATAAAAAATTTATTAACAATCGCACCAATGGAGTGCCAACCCATGTACAAGATATTTACATATCTATCAATAAATTAATAAGGTTTCCTAAATCCTCTTTTCTCATCTGATCCATAATTCATCTAACATCAATGAGACTTTCACTAGTGAATTTTGAAGGACCAAACTTCCTCTAACATTAAAAGTTTCATTTAGACAGCTCCTTTGAACAGGCTCAACACTAACAATCTGCACAAAGCAAATTGTTCCATTTCTTTGGATGTCTTTATTATGTGTTTTATGGTGGCAGAATCCCCTAATCACCTCTTTTCGCATTGTGAGGTGGTTGGAGGCTTTGCTCTTGCTTTTTGATACTTATTGGATTGTTCTCCCTTCCATTGAGTATTTTCTCTTTCATTTCCTCAAGGCAGGCAGGAAGAAGAAGGCGGTTGGTGTGTTGTGGAGAGGTGCTATTTTAGTTGGTCTGCAGTCATTGTGGTTAGAGAGAAATAGTAGGCTCTTCAAAGACACCTAAATTGGAGAGTAATAGTAGGCTCTTCAAAGACACCTAAATCGTCTGACTTTCCTTTGAGACAGAATGGTCATTTTATTGTTTTCTGAACCAAGGCTCATGATCATTTTAGGAATATCTTTGGCTGTCTTGCAAAGGGATTGGAGTGTTTCATTATTTTGATGTACTCTCTTTCTTCCCTTTTTTCTTTTTAGAGATTTTCTTGCTCTCCACCTTTGTAGTTTCCTCTCTTCTTACAATAATATATTTTTTTTCATAAACAAAAAAGGAAAAGTACAAGAAAGGAATTTAAACATTTCAAACTTTTTTTTCTTAGGACTTCATTTTTTTCTCCTTACTGTCTAGCTTATTATTCTATTATTAAAAAGCATAGCACTGGCAGCTAGCTTTAACACATTTTTTTCCTTGACAGATATATATATTAGCCATCTTCTTCCTAATTACTCATCTCTCACCACCAAACCAAATGCAAATAGTATTACTTTTAAGATTTTGACAGACAAGTAATGAGTGCATAGGAGAATTGGATACCTGCAGGTGGTGACTCAGATTTTTGGTAGAGTGATAGTAGAAAGTGACTAATATGTCAAAAAATTTAATCTGTTGGTGTTATTTTATGGACATTTTATCTGTTGATGTTATTTTATGGACCAATTTCATGCATTATAAAAATATGCTTCAATTAAAGAGATAATGATCAATCTGATGCAAATTCAAAGATTAAGGAAAGTTTTGATATAGTTATTTAAGTTAAATGTATCCAGAGGTACCCAATTTTCCTTCATTTGTTATTTAGATGTCAAACTTTTTCTTCCGAGTAGTTAGATGCCTAATCAAACAAATATGACAAGAATTCTTTTCTTTTCTTCACATTATTGAACTTTCTAGTTATCCAAGCACTTTTTTTCCTTTATAAACCCTCCCAAAGCACTGAAGCCTAATCATAATAGGTCTGTAAAAACAATAAAAGTACATGATAAACATCCACTTAGATAGGAAAAGCTCAAATAAGAAACCCTAATTGACAGTAAAGTGAAGGAACTTTATTTTAGCAAATTCTAAGGTTGGAATCCTATTATATACTCCTCACTATCCAAGTCTCCAAATTTCCCAATGTCTAGTTCTAAAATGATGAGAAATAAAACTTTGATTGTCAACATGAACTAACTAATCTCGATTTTACACATTTTAGTGAGCAAATGACTGGCAAAGCCAAAATACAAAATCAACCACCCACTTGATAATTTGATGAAAAAAGAATCAAGCACCAGGAAAGGAAACTAGAGTCGATACCCACATTGGAATTAAGAGTAAACCCATCAAAATGGAATGAATACTAGCACCAAAAATGGAAAAAAGAATCAAGCACCAGGAATGGAAACTAGAAACGATACCCACATTGGAATTAAGAGTAAACCCATCAAAATGGAATGAATACTAGCACCAAAAATGGAAAAAAGAATCAAGCACCAGGAATGGAAACTAGAGTCGATACCCACATTGGAATTAAGAGTAAACGCATCAAAATAGTACTAAAACTCACCTGAGATCAGAAGCACCGCGAATTACATGATAATTGGTGACGATATGACCCTGTTTATCCCAAACAAAACCCGAACCCGACCCTTGCGGCACCTCCAGCACATCCAGAGTAAAGGCGTCCTGTCAAAACGCCCACCAGAAACCATTAAAACACTATTCAATTCACCTTATAGAACCACACTGAGGATGCAGGTACAAAACAACAACAATGCCTAGTAAACAGAAATTAACAAAATATTAACAGCCCAACTAAATAGGAATCGAAATTAGGTACCTGACAGCGAGATTGGTGATGTAAACAACAGAGGGGGTGTTCTCTTGAAAGAGACGAACAGTAGCGAGCTCATCGGACTGCAGCTTACGGGGGGTTGTGACGACGAAAGCTGAAGCGGAGTCGACGTCGGCGATAGACAAAGAGAAAGATAAGGCAATAGAGGTGCAAAACAGCAGTAGTGACTCAAGAGCCGAGGAGAAGGGTTTTCTGCTGAGGAGGAGATAATGGAGGTAACGGGGATTGCCCTTCGGAGTCAGAGAGTTGTTTTGAGAGAGAAGCGAGACGACTTGACAGGTGGGTTTGGCGCATTTTCTGTGGAGAAAGAGGGATTTTGATGAGGAGTGAGAAAAGTCGTGTCCTTGTCTGTTTGGGGAACGAGAAAATGTGTAGGGAGAGTGGAGGACGAAAGTGGAAAGGAATGAATGGGCAGCCATTTTGTGTTATGGGAAATGGGATTCGGATTTGTTTAATGTCATTAACGAATTATCAGCAGTTCTCTCAGAATTTCTTGAGACTTCTCTTTTTTTCTTATATTTTCTGGTAAATTTCTTGAGACTTTCTGTTCTTGTTCAGTTTAACTTTTCCATTGGTGGATCATTCTGTGGAAAGGAAGTAGCAGAGACGGAAATAAAATAAATTGCTTAAATGGATATTTTCTATTCTAATATTTAAATTTAGAAATAAATTATTTACGGATCAATAGTTTAGTTTTTTATTTTAATTATTCAATTAGATTTTTTGGTTACATTTGATAATCTTGTAAATTGTATGTTACGTTTTTTGAATGAAAAAGGTGGCAACTTAATAAAATTAATTCACTGCTATATGAGTTTTTGAAAATAAATGTTCTTTCAGAAGAAAGTAAATTTTAATTAATTCATTAAAAATGAGATAGAAACCAAAATTTTCAGTCTCAAAACAAAAGTTTAGACAAAATTAATTTAGAAAAATATGTTCTATTGTGTATATTAATTAAATAAACTTAAATTATTTATTTATTATATTTTAAGAAATCTCAATCGAACAATAAACTTCAAATTGAATTAAAAAAAAATTAAAAATTCAGAGATTAAAGAAGACATCATGACAAAATCCAGCATGATTCATGTAATGATAAGATTGTCTTCAATAGAAAGAAAATAATTGAAGAAAAAATGATGAAAATATTGTGCTATGTTCATTTTAGAAAAAAACTTCGTTAAGATTTTTATTAATTTTAAGCTGATTAGTTTGTACAATATTATTTACAAAATTTTTATAGAGATTCTTACTTATTAGTTCAATACAGTAATAAGACAACTAATTAAAATGGATCAATTTAATTTTCTCCCTAAGTATCAAATAACCATAAATTCATCTTGTGAATTGAGCTACAACTTGTTAGCCCAGAAAATGGGTGGCATTAAAGTTTGTGATATGAGGATCTAAAATGTCGCTCTCCTCATGAAGCTCGTATGTTATTTTCTCACATAATTTGGCAGCCTTTAATTTCATGTGATTAGCACAAAACATCTTTTAAATTAGAGCATTTGGATATCGAACATGTCCAAAATTGTGGTTGAATTATATAAAAGCATATGATTAAACATATTAAGTGCTCAAGGCAGAGGATCAGGTGGGAGATTGGTATGGAAGACATTAATTTATGGAGTGATACTTAGGTTAGAGCCTTATGCATTTATTTTCCCCATTTTCTATGCTATATTCCTAATATGCAAGCTGAAGAAATACAATTCATGTTTGTTAACCAAAATAGGTGTTGGAGGTAGAGTGAGTTCATAGACCTCCTCACAAGTTTATTTTGTCTTAAGACCACTAATATTAGGGTCAACATAAATTCCATAGAACGAGTCATAGTAGTCCTGATACAAGTGGTGACAAGTTCTCAGTCAAATCAGTATATAATTTGTTAAGCTTACTCTAGGAGATCCCTTCATGAGGTGCACTAGGAAACCTGGTCTTTTCCTATCTTGAAAAGGAGTTGTCTATTCATGTGGCTCGCGGACTTGGATTGTCCCCTTACAAATACTAAAAAGAAATGCTGAAACTTGAGTAGGAAACACTAGTGCCCTTAGTATCACATTAGTAGAGAAGACATCATTCATATTATCCACGACTACCTATGCTAAAATAAGTATGAAGAGGTTTAATTGATTTAAAATTTTTTAATAGTTTTTTCTCCATTCCTTTTGAAATGTGGATCAAGTGAAATTTGTAAATAAATGCCAAGATTGATGGCTTTGCTAGTTGGAAAGCTAATTTTTCTATCACGACCTAGATTATGTGAAAAAAGAGGAACGAGATCAACTTCGAGAATGTTGATCGCTATAAGACTCATTCAAGCACTTTATCTCATTTGGTTGTCGTTGGAATACCAAATAGGGCACTATTAATAATCCACAAGCTCATTTCATTCAGAAGGACCTGTCTAAATTTCCATGGGTGGAATAGAGAGCTCCCCATTCGACTTGGTTTAAGCTTAATGCCAACGTCTTGGTTCGTAGTAACTCTAGATACATTATTACTGGTGGCCTTATTAGAGACAAATACGATCACTGGGTTATTGACTTTTTATGCAAACTCAATATCAACAGCTCGTTGTTAGCTAAAGTTCATAGAATATTGAAAGACCTTAAGCTTACCTGAAGAAAATGGATTATAAGTTTATTTTTTGAGGTCGATTCTTTATATGTTAAAAAGCTCGTACAAAATCATAACAAGAGGAGCTCATCAATCTCATGCTTGGATGCTAAAATTAAGGTCATTCTTAATTGGAACTAGGATATCTAGATCTTACATGTCCATAGAGAAGACAACTATTTTGTTGGTTATTTGATCCAATAGACCCACTGCACACCAAAGAAACATACCAAGATCTAACATGCACATAAGAATTTTCGTGTATCCCTCTATCTTTATTATTGTGAAGTAACCTGAGTCCATTTAATCGAATATTGCATCTATTTTTGTTTTATAGTTTTATCCTTTATTTGTAACAAAAAAAAAGGTATATCCTCGTATCTCAATCTCATGGCTTTACACAATTATTAATGAGAATTAAGAATTAAATTTATCTCAATATATGGGAATGGTTAGGAATATAAAATGATGAGGTGATTGACTCATGGGTGGCACCACTTAAGGGGTTTACAAACTCAATTCTAATACGCCTATATGCAAGGAAGATTGGATGGGGCTTAAAATAATTTAAAAAGACTGTGCTGATTGGATAACATATGCAATTATGTGCTAAATATTTATACCTCAATCAGTTGATTGTAAAAATGTAAGTGTTGCTATATGAGCTTGATTTTAACAAATAAAGGGACTCCAACATATACTAGTAGATGGAAATTCACGAATAATAGTTAAAAAATTCAAATCAAATAGAAAGTCTTTTATAGAATTTGATATGTCACAAGAGAATTTGAAGATACTGTTCTTTTTCTTTTCATTTTTTCATTCTTAAATTGTTTAATATGATAGCTCATATTTTAATAGAGAAGCTCTTTACATACTCTAATCTACTTTTTACGTACAAAATCCAAGTGATAGTTTGATGTTTTGCTTGAGTCTTTGATTAATAAGTGACATTTCACTTGAGAATAAAGAATGGAAAAAATACTAGAACTACTAAAATATAAAAATTATTTATTTTAAAAGATAATTAATTAAAAAAAGAATAAAAGATTAAAAAAATAATTAAATCTAAAAATAAAATATAGACATGTTAAACTTTAACATTATAAATTGTCAGACAATAATAACCTCACATGTTCTGAAATACAGTTTATGGGTTAAATGGAAGTATTTGAAGGTCCTGAAAACGTGGAACTGTTCTTTGGGCATATGGGCTACAAGCCGAAAAAAGAAACAGAAGAACACAATTGACCCTTTTCCTTCCCCTTTTCTTTTAAACAGATAACCACAAAAAAAAAACGGAAAAATAAATGGTCCATCCTCTTTGCTAATCTAGATCCTTTGTTCTGATGAAATACTAATTTAAATATTTGAGTACAAAACTAAAATACACTAAAAGAAATAACTCATGAAAAAACGTTTCTTGTTTCTTGATCAAAAGCCTTTCCTTATCTATAATTCCACAAAATTTATCAAGCTCTCGAATTGCATGAGAGCCGATGTGGAAATATTATGAAACTAAACCATTCACCTAACAAGCACAGTGAATCAATGATAACTGTTGTGTAAATTTTTTGACCCTATTCAAAAAAGAAAAAAGCAAAATACTTTACAATATTTTCCCAAGAGGTCTCAATTCCTTTGGCAGGCCATCAAAATTGCCAGAATTTACGTCTGATTGTAGCATTGGCCTCTTCCCAATTTTCCAAACAAGTCCCTCCGCTAGATGCTCTTTGTTTGGTGTTAGCATGATGAAATTTGGATCAGCTCTTTGGTAACTGGAAAACAATGGGAGTTCAGACAATACAGTATATTAGTGATGCAAAAAGTTCCAAAAGATAAGGTTTTCTTTTTAAAAAATTAAAAGAAAACAGGATATTAACTGATGAACTAAGCCAATTGTAATATTGGAAATTTCAATGGCCAAGAAACCAGAGGGTCCAAAATTTTCTAATTTACTACAGATATTTTAACCATATATGGTGGGTCAAAGACCTTTAATCATCACTAGTAACCATATCTGAACATGTGAGCTAAAATAGGACAGAAAGTAAACAAATGAACCTGGCCTCCCTAAGATTGTCAATGCGAATTCCAAACCCATAAGATGTCTTCCCAATGGCACGATCTCTAGTAGCTGCAAAACATTGAAAAAGCAAGTAGCAGAGTTATATGCATTGGATTCAAGCTGATTCTATCTTATTCAATTCCTACATCTTAATTATTTGGTGAATAAAAGCTAGTAATAGTTGACATATTTAACACATAAGGTTTTTTGATAGAAAAAAGAAGATATACTAAGGTAAGAGGAAAAAGATACAAAGAAAGGGGAAAGAGACAACCTCCAGAAGTTACCAACAATAGTAAGCCAAAATATAAACAAATAAGATATATAAAGAATATACTAAATTAATGACTGAAAATAATAATCTCCCAGTTCTGATGGAGTTCAAACTAGGCAGGTCAGGGAATTTCCCGTGCACTTTGACCCATAATGATATCAAAACAGTAAACCTATCCCTTATCTCATGGAAAGATGTACTTCAGTCGTAAAAAATTTTCTAATTTCGTACAAGCTGCATTGTCCATAAACCAGCAAGATAGCCTCTGACCACAAAGGTTTCACTTCCCTTCTCACTCCACCCTTAATATACACCCTAGGAGGCTTTCAAACTGTAGGAGTAATGCCAAAAAGAGCTAACTATTTAGTCCAAAGCTTCCAAGCAACTTCGCAATGGAGAAATAAATGGGAGCTTGTCTCTTGTCGTTCAAAGCAATATTAGACACATAATTTTATCAAATATAGTTCTATCTTCAATTCCACAATGGTGAATTTGTGCTTCCACTTGTCAAGAAATGAATCACGAAAACAACTTGAATTGATTATAAAATTTGACCTGGAATTAAATTTCAACTTTTTTTTTTCAAATTTCTACTGCATTTGAATTGTATTTCCATTCTTATTTTCTGGAATTAAAAATTCAACCAGACATAATTATGTATATGTAGGATTAGGAACACTGCATTTACTCTTGAATTTAAGCACAGAGAAACTTCAGAACCAGCAAAAGATCAATTTAGAGGTACCTGAAATACTAAAAGTGAAAGACGGTTTCCACCATGACTTGAATGCCATCGCTACTGTGGAGCTCAGGGGTCCCATCTTCCCCTGCAAAGGAAAAATACAGATATCCCAAACTAGTTATCATACGTTTTTAAGAAAAAATATGCCAACAGTACAAGGAAAAGAGTGCATCAGAAGCATTTGTATCACCTTCAGCAGAAAGTTTTTATTGGCTTGCCAGGAAGCAGCTACTTGAAATGTGGAATCCGGGATGTTGTTTGATGTGTTGGCATCATCAACCCTTCAAACATAAATACAAAAATAAGATGCTATCACATTGCTCTACTGTTAATTTCCGCTCTTAGAGTACCTTGTTTGTAGCTCAAAGCCAAAGTCAATATAATTAGTAATTCCTACTACTTCATTTTCTTCCAAGGGGTTCTTCACCTGTTTCATTGTGGGAAAATGCTTTAAGCAACATGTCATAACCCGGGCAGAGGGAAAAGCAAGAAAAAAACAAGGCTTTTTTAAAGAAACATAAAATGAAGATAAGAATTTCTAATCATAAGCAGCAATAAGTTATAGTGAAGTTAGCTTACCATGAACAATTTCCTCAATGTGCTCTGTGACCTAGAGCACAGAACCTTTATTTCAAATTATGATGACATGCAGAGTCAAGATCTCAAGAACCCCAAAGTTTTGAATATATCGAAGTTGAGACAAGCTACAATTAGTTTTCTCGGATATTTATTATTTGACCACTCCACGAATAGATACCAAATGCTATAGAAATAGTTGCCATAACATGTCAATAACTCCTCTCAGTTCTGATTTTATATCCTTGTACAACATATTAAATTACTTATCACACTCTTAAGAAACATAGCCTAAGTTAGCATTTGTCACTAGAAGGAAACAAAAATTATAGAACTAAGTACAGATTGTCTAAGGCAAGAGAGATATTAGGTGCATTTGGTGTATACGGAATTGAACTTAATAATTTTTTTCTGTTGTATGTTTGGTAACCAATGAATTACTGTAACACCTGATATGTTGACTCAAGTTTAGTTGTTAATTTTTTAATAATTGAAGATATAAAATTATTTTTTCATTTTAGTTCCAATAACAACAGTAGTAATATGATTAATTTTTTAATTGGTTAGTAATTAACTTATTACAGAAATAATATTAATAAAAAATAATAATCACAAGATATATTAAATATATAACTATTATATAATAAATATATTTAAATAATGTAAACGAGGTAGCAATTAAGCACAAAAAGAATATCTTATGAGAGAACAGGATTAATAATTTTAACTACAAAAGTAATCTTCAATGAGAGGAAATGTTAATAAAAATTAGTAATCACATGAAAAGTAAAATTATTAATTTTATTTTAATCAATTAATATAATCACAATAAAAAGTAAAAATAAATTAATACTTTCTACTTTTTTAGCAAAAATAAATAATTATCCTTCATTTACACGAGAAAAAAGGATAAAATAGTAATTTAATTTTGTTTAAGAAAGACCATAAATTGGTCTCATCAAGGAACTGTCCAGAAAGTGAGAGAAGGTAGTGTGATACTTTCCCATAAAGACATAATAGCCAATTATTAAATTTCAACAGGAAATATGTAAGGCCATTTTTGTAATTTAATGAACATGAATAAAAAATTATATCAAAAAAAAGGAAAGAAAAAACAAAATAGCACGTGAAATCATGAAAAATTGAGATGAGTAGTCTCGTGTCTTTTTTTTTTTTTTTTTTCATTAAGAGCACTTTGTTTCTAACCATAAAAGATAAAAAGATTAGAAAAATTTTGTAAATTCAAATGATGATAAATTAGAAACTCGGAAAACCCATAAACTGACACATAGCACTGTTAAAAAGACAGGAAAATAAGGAAAATTAAAAAAATATGATAACGCCACCAAATGCCACATGTTTTTATCATTTATTAAAGTAAATAAACAATACATAAAATTTTACAAAATGCCATGTGGCCAGAATAAGGTAGGTATGTGAGATTTGTTTTAAATGGTATCCCAGGGGATTTATGTTATATAAGAACAAGTTTAGCTAGGAATGCATGGGAAATATTGGATAATTCAAAAAAATATTAACTCTTATTTTGGAACAATTTAGTCCCATGGTTAGGAGGGTCCTAAAATTATTCCTCAAACTATAGACTTTTGTTTTATCTTAACTTTTCTGTTTTCTCATGAAAGCAAGACACTTTTGTGATGTCCATTCCCTGTGTTTTCACTACCCCTAAATGCTGCCTAAGTTCGAAATAGGAGTCCCTTCTCATATTACTGCTTGTTCTTCCAAACAGTAAACTGTAATCATCACCAAATTTTTAGTTAAGGTTCCCAATAAAAATGTCAATTCCATTTGACCAACTGAGGCATCAGGATCACAGCACTTCAACATTCTTTATTGCTTTGACAAGAAAATAAGAACAAAAACTATGGTAGCAGCCTTTTAGTATTTTCAACTTTCTTCTACATGAAAATCAACTGCAAGTAAATTTTTGAAAGTGCAAGAACAGCCTGACAGAAAATCATAAAAAGTAATGACACCAGATAATATCGTATGAATAAACTAACATTAATTCTAACTTATCTCTGGTTGATCGCTTGCTATATATATCCTACTCGTGTTTACAGAGTGAAATGTCATATTTGGTCATTGTCTTTCCTTTTTATGCTGAGTTCCAAAGCATCATCTTCTCGACCCCTGAAATTTGGGCTCAAACCTAACCCACTGGCATCCCGAAATCACCCAGCCAAAAGAAACCATTTTTTTTCCTAGTCTATCTCATGAGTTGTTTAATCGATTAAGCATATGAATCAACCAGCCGCAGATATGTAAAACACATTCATAAATATACTCATTTGAAAAATCAAATGGAACATGGTTGTGTCTGTGTCACAACATAACTAAAAATATCTGGGAATTAATTATTTAAAAAAAATCAGGGAATTAATTCACTCTCCAAAAATCAGGACAATCTAAAAGAAAAGATATTCATACCCGTCTTTGGACCACCACATGTTGATAAAAGGAGGCAATGAACTGCAGTTGAAAATTAGAAAATAAAATTTCAGTTAGCTGCATGACATATTCTCAATCATAACATTTACTAATCACTTAGGAATGTAGGTATCTGATGCTAGTGACTAGAAGTTTGAAATATGATTCTGGACAAACTTAGAAATCCTGTTGAGAGCATCTTGCACTGATTTCAACGCAGACCACTTCCAAATTGCATTTTTTTTCGTGCAATGCTTCAAAGTGGAAACCATGTCAATAAGAACATAACTTTTTCCTATTATGTATTACTAATTTTATCCTGTACATGTAAGGTTGAAGAAAATTACTATACCGCCACTTTGCATTTGATTTAGATTAAAAGGTTGAAGAAAATTACTCTACAGCCACTTTGCATTTCATTTAGATTAAAAGCCTGAAATTAACATAGATATATAATGCCATAGAAAAGACTGTAAGGAAAATGCAGATCTACAATTGAACAGAACTATGAAGACAGGTTCTTAAAGAAAGAAGTACGAAAGGATAACCTGAGAGCTTTTGGCAAGTTCAAGGCCGAAATTGAAAGAAGGGCTCAAGGGACTGCCTGATCCTACCCCATAGCCAATTGCACAGCTCCAGTTCATTAAATTTTTATACTTTGCACCATCCTTATCTCCATCTAATAAAATAACATGCATAAAACATAAATACAAGTCATATTAATTCTTTTTTTTTTCCCTAAGATCTTCCACAATTCCAAGGAAATAATCTGGTAAATCCTAAGCTTTTCAAATCACTCTTAGCATGGCAAGGAAGTCAACATAAGAAAGAACAAAAAGCTGATAGTTTAAAAACTTACATTGTGGCTCATACTGCACTCCAACAGTCACTCTTCCTACCTTGCTTACCAGCCATGCATTCTTTGGTAACTCATCCTTCACTGCATGGTACAGGAACTTTGTAGTAACAATTGTTTGGGCACACTCTTTGTTCAGATTTACTATTTACAAAATATAACTAAGAAAATATAGATTCCTTATAAAAAAAAAAGATGATACCACCTCCAACTTTCAGAGTCCAGTATATCAAGGCAAGCACAGATCTGGTATTATTTCATTTTGGAAATTGGATATAATACCCGAATTCGAAATTTGGCCCGAAATCAATTTTCGTATTATAAAAATAATTAAAAATATTAGTTAATTTAATTTTATTAAATTATTTGAGAAAAATAGGTTAATAACGTAATTTAAAGCAATTTTAGAAAAAAATTGGTGAAAATTTGAGTTTAGGAGATGTTTTTGAAAGAAAAATTAGAAATAGAGAGACAAATGCAAAAAAGGAAAACTTGGCTACGTGGGGCGGCTCAGTCAGCAGCCCCGACGAAACAGAGCATGCCGTGTGACAAAACACGCTAATGTCGGTGCCACGCAGGCGATCCACGCGCTCAGAAATCCAACAGCCCAGATTTGATCCCGTGCGCGTGAACAGCTCAAATGCATTCCCTCCTTAGGTTAATCGAACAGACAAGATCAATCGCGATGAACGGCACAGATTCGCCCATGCAATCGTCCTAAATATGCAACGATCGGATGACTCTCCTCGCTCCACGTCAACGCGAATTGATTACCAAGATTGATGTAGGATGAGTATATAAACAACACGTCGTAGAGGAACTCTAACCCCAGCTGCTCTGCCCTCGGGGGAGAAGAAGGACTAGCTGCTGGAGAAGGAAATCGACCCCCGGCCGCCGCCGCATCGAAACCACTGCCAACCACCAAAAAAGGTAAAATTCTCCCCTACCTGTTCGGAATTCGATTCTGAGTCTCCTCGTGGCTATATCGAAGCAAACGAGAAGGCGGGTGAAGCAGAAATTGAGAACAAAACCCGGCAGAGCCGCCGCGGCCGAACCCTAAAACCCCTCCAATGAGCCCCTTCCTACTTCCCGTTTCACAAAATTTCCGACCATTGTGTTTACCATCCTTTTTTGTATAGGTTAACCGAAGAAGAAACCCCAGCCGCGAAGGAGAACTAGCGGAGTCGCCGCACCCGGAGACCCCCTCGCCGGTAGGTTCGATTTTTTGTGATTTTCTGGCCAACCGAGACCCCCTAACGTATTTTTCCGCAGGGATACATGTAAAACCTGCCAGGTCGAGGTGAACCGCCGCCGCAAGCGTCTAAGCCAACGTCGAAGCACGGCGCCGCCGCCGTGTAGGAATGCTAAAATTGGCAGATAAGGGTTTTTGACACCAATTTGGGATTTTTTGAGTATTTTTAGTTGCATGACGAGTATTTTGGATTCCCACAGAAAAATTCAAGAAACTCGGGACCCGTTAGAAGACAGTTTAACGTCTCGAAACACCGATACGGGTAAGGATCCCTCACCCTATTCTCAGTTACGGTAAATTGAGAAATAATAATCGATAATTGTATATTTTGTGAAAAATTAGAAAAACTCTAAAAATATTACTGGTCACTAGTGGAGCTAGAACCGGTTAGTTCACATTTGTCCTGATTCCCTATTTATTTTCCTGTACTGCCTATATTTGCTTACTATTATACTGTGCATAATTGAATTGATGGTTTTCATGGTCTCTTCGGTTATTTAGCTATTTGGTTCTTTTTGTATTGTTTATTAGGTATCCTGATTATTGGTTATTTAGTTATACTAAACTATATCGTTTATTTAAGTGTTATTTGAATTAATCTGTGAATATGAAATGAGATATTTGTATACTTTAGTGGTTGCTTAGATGATAAGAGTCTAAATAAATGAAAGCTTACTAGGCATCCCGTGAAAGGGTGGACGGATCCGATACATAGAGAATCCTACTGTGGACATTATCTCAATCGGACGGGGCTGTGAAGTCCCATACCGGAAGGGTTTTGGGAGATACGGTTCACCTTCGGACGGGATATCGAGGCGATGGTGTTTTTGACGCCCATTACTAGAAGGGGTATGAGGACGGCCGAGTTAATTGTCAATCTAGATACGGGGTTCACGAGTAGAGGGATATCCCTATGGACCCCCAGAAGTTCTAGTAAGTAGGTTAAAAAAAATGATTGTTGATCCTATATATGAAATTGAAATGTCATTTGGTTAGTTGTATTCATAGGTTAATTTTAGTAAAAACCGTAATGGTAAGTATCGAATAAAAAGTTTTAAAGTTAAATGTATTTATTTAAAGCATGGGCTCCATTAGTTATTTTTTTTATTTTTACCAACTTTCGGTTTTCTGTATCAGTTATTAGTATGATATTCTTAACGGGCTAGTGTATCTCACCCTTTCATTAACCATTTCAAATAAAAAAGACCAAGATTTAGATCCTGATCAGCAAGAGACTTGTGAGTAGTCCATCTCCCAGACTCCCTTAAAGTGTTAGTGAAAATTGTTATAAAATACTTATTTATTCGTTTTTTTTTTAATTATTGTTTGTCTTTTATCAACAACGTAGAAGGGACATTCCCGTAACCCTATTACACAATTCAGTTTATTGTGTAAGGAATGTAAACCCTAACATTATCATTCGTTTCTGCATTTAAATTATAAATTCAATTCCTTAAATGTTCCAGGCCTTTACAGTTGGTATTGGAGCTGCGTTCTTCCGAACCATTCCTTACACAGAGACTTACAAACACCAAATACAAACTATCGTTCAATCATTCCTTATGAAATGCATGTACAAAGATATGAGGAGAGGATGGTTCGCTTTGAGAAGATGTTGATCGATTCTTTGAGATGCTAGAGAGACTCATCTCTGCTCAGCAAGTCCGGGAGGAAATGAGGGAGCTGTCTGACCCTCCCCTGCTGCCACAGTTTGAGTCACCCTTGTAGCAGAAAGATCCGAAGCCACTCCAGTACAACTCTGCTTCTCTATCCTATCATCCGACACCGCTACAGTATAATCTGGTGCCTCCACCGCATTATCCAGCACCGCCACAGTACAATCCGGTGCCTCTACTTCATCATCCGGCATCGCCATAGGGCCACCTGGTCCCTCTCCAACACAATCCAGTCTCTCTTCCACGGGACTCAGTTCCACCTATGATGGACCCAGTTTACATTAAAAGGTATAAAAGACTAGATCTATCTACCTTTGTAGGGAGCATCCTCTTTCGAAGAGGCCAAATATTGATTAACTGAGACAGAGAAGGTCTTCGCAAGTCTTGGAGTGGTTCCTGAACAGAAGGTTGTATTCGCTACTTACATGCTCGTAAGAGAGGCAGGTCGCTGGTGGCAGCTCAAGCAGGCCACCCTACCCGTTTCAGTCACTTAGGAACAGTTCCTGATGACCTTCAATGCAGAGTACCTCTCAGAGCACCTCCGGCATTTGAAGGTAATAGAATTTGGACACCTAGTTCACGATGATATGACTGTATCAGAGTATCCCCGAAGGTTCCTAAAATTGGGGCAGTATTCCCCTGAGAGTATGATGGATAAAGGTAGAAAGGTATGGAAGTTCGAGTGGGGCCTCCATCCCGAGATCGAACAGCAACTGTACGTATTTGAGCTTAGCACCTACTCAACCGTTCTAGCCAAGGCACAACTAATGGAGAGGAACCTTCGCATCTCTCTTTTGAGCTTGTGTTCTTGACTTCGGGGAGCATTGGGATGATCATCTACATTTGATAGAATTCACCTACAACGACAGCTATCAAGCAAGTATAACGGTATGATCTCGTACGAGGTATTGTATGACTGCCCCTATAGGTCGCGATCTATTGGAAATATATGGGTAATAAAAAATTGTTCGCCTCAAATCTTGTAAATGAGACTACAACCAAAATAGTTAAAATCAGGAAAAACATCCAAACAGCTCAAAGTAGGCAGAAGAATTATGCGAACAACCGGAGAAGAGATTTTGAATTTAAGAAAGGTGATCGGGTGTTTCTTAAAGTCACCACTTTTAGAGGAACCAGTAGATTTAGTGAGAGGGAAAAATTAAATCCCCGATTCATTGGACCATTTGAAATCTTAGACAGGATTGGTACGACCGCCTACAGACTGACATTACCTCCAGAGCTATCTAAGGTTCATAACGTGTTTCATGTATCCATGCTACGCAAGTACAACCCGGACCTCTCACACATCATGTCCTACGAGCCCCTTTCACTCACGGAGGATCTATTCTATGAGGAAATACTAGCGGGCATTATAAACTGAAAAAACAAAGTACTTCGCAACAGAGAAATTTTTTTCGTCAAAATCCTATGACAGAATCACACACAAAAAGAGGCCACATAGGAACTATAATTAGACTTCAGATCCTAGTATCCTCAACTAAGTGAGAGGGTGACAAATTTGAGAGGCCAATTTTTTTTAAAGAGAGGGAGTTGTAATACCTGAGTTCGGAATTTGGGCAGAGATCAATTTTCGTGTTATAAAAATATAATTAAAAACATTATTTAATAATTTATTAAATTATTTGAGAAAAATAGGTTAGAAACGTAATTAAAAACAATTTTGAAAAAAATATGTGAAAATTTGAGTTCGGTAGGTATTTTTGAAAGAAAACTTGTAATAGAGGGTTAAAATGCAAAAAGAAATAATTTAACTACGTGGGACCGTGCAGTCAGCAACCTTAACGAAGCAGAGCACGCCGCGTGGCAAAAAGCACTGACATCGGCGCCACGCGAGAGGCCACGCGGGCAATCCACATGCCCAGCAATCCGACAGCCTAAATTTAATCTCTCACGCGTGGACGACTCAGATGCATTCCCTACTTAAGCGCGATCGGACGGACGAGATCAATCGCGATAAATAACCCAAATTCGCCCTCACAATCGGTCCAAACAAGCAACGATCGAACGACTCTCATCGTTCTATGTCGACACAAATGGACGGCCCAAATCGACGCAGGATGAGTATATAAATATCGCATCGCAGGGAACCCTAACCCTAACCCTAACCGCCCTACCCTCGCTGGAGAAGAAAGACCAGCCGCCGAAGAAAGAGACCGACCATCGGCCACCGCCGCATCAGAGCCACCTTCGACCAAAAAAAAGGTAAAATTCTCCCCTACATGCTCGGAATTCGATTGCGAGTCTCCCCGTGGCCATATCGGAGCAAAAGAGACGACGGGTGAACCGGAAACCGCGAGCAAAGCTCGACGAAGCTGTCGTGACCGAAACCCTAAAATCCCTCCAATGAGCTCTTTTCTGCTTCCCATTTCATAAAATTTTCCGAACATTGTGTTCACCCTCCTTTTCTATACAAGTTAGCCGAAGAAGAAACTCCAGCCGCAAATGAGAACCGGTGGAGCCGCCGCACCCAGAGATCCCCGGCCGGTAGGTTCGATTTTTTATGATTTTCTGCCCAAGCGAGACTCCTTATCGTATTTTTCTACAAGGATACGTGTAAAACCGGTCAAAACCAGCTAGGTCGAGACGAACTGCTGCCGCAGGCGGCGTGCTGGAATCCTAAAATTTGCAAAAGAAGGGTTTTTGACACCGATTTGAGATTTTTGAGGTATTTTTAGTTGCGTAACGAATGTTTTAGATTCCATAGGAAAAGTTAGAAAACCCAGGAGTTGTTATGAGACAGCGTGGCATCTCGAAACACCAATCCGGATAAGAATCTCTCACTATATTCTCGGTTACGGTAAATAGAGGATTAATAATCGATAATTATGTATTTTATAAAAAATTAGAAAAACCCTAAAAATATTAGAAGTCACTTGTGGAGACGAAACCGATTAGTTCACATTTATTCTGATTCCTTGCCTATTTTTCTGTACTGCCTATATTTACTTACTATTATACTGTGCGTAATTGAATTGATGGTTTTTATGGTCTTCTCAGTTATTTGCTTATTTGGTTTTTTTTGCATTGTTTATCCAGTATTCTGATTATTGGTTATTTGCCTCGTTTAGCATATATTTTAGCATATGTGGCCGTGGCCGAAACCCTAAAACCCCTCAAATGAGCCCCTTCACGATTCCTATTTTACAAAATTTTTCGACTATTGTGTTCACCATCCTTTTTCTATACAGGTTAGCCGAAGAATAAAGCCCAGCCGTGAAGGAGAACCGGCGGAGCGGCCGCACCCAAAGACCCCCTGCCGGTAGGTTCAGGTTTTTGTAATTTTCTAGTCAATCGAGACCCCCTAACATATTTTTCTGCAAGAATACGTATAAAAACAGTCAAAACCAAACAGGTCGAGGCGAACTACCAACGCAGGAGCTGGAGCACAGTGGCACTGCCGTGTCAGAACCCTAAAATTGGCCGATAAGGGTTTTTGACACCTATTTAGGATTTTTAAGATATTTTTAGTTGCGTAAACGAGTGTTTTGGATTCCCGTAGAAAAATTTAAGAAACCTGAGACCTGTTACGAGACAGCGCGGCGTCTTGAAACACCGATTCGGATAAGTATCTCTCACTCTATTCTCGGTTACGGTAAATTGAGAAATAATAATCGATAATTGTGTATTTTTTGAAAAATTAGAAAAACCCTAAAAATATTAAAATCACTAATGGAGTCGAAACCGGCTAGTTTATATTTGTCCTGATTCTCTATTTATTTTTCTGTACGACCTATATTTGTTTACTATTATACTGTGCGTAAGTGAATTGATGGTTTTTATGGTCTCCTCGGTTATTTGGTTATTTGGTTCTTTCTGTATTGTTTATCCGGTATCCTGGTTATTAGTTATTTGGTTATGTTAAATTATATCGTTTGTTTATGTGTCATTTAAATTAATCTGTGAATATGAAATGAGATGGTATGTTTTAGTGGTTGCTTGGATGATAAAAGTCTAAATAAATGAAAGCTTATTGGGCATCTTGAGAAATGGTGGACGGACCCGGTACATAGAAAACCCTACTGTGGACATTATCTCAGTTAGACGGGACTGAGAAGTCTCATACTAGAAGGGTTTTGAGAGATATTGTTCACCCTCATACTGGACGAGGTATCAAAACGATAGTATTTTTGGCACCCATTATCGGACAGGGTATGGGGACGGTCAAGTTAACTTGATACTGGGTACACGAGTTGAGCGATATCCTTCTAAACCCCTAAGAGTCCCAGTAAGTAGGTTAAAAAGAAAGGATTGTTGATCATATACATGAAATTGAAATGTCATTTGGTTAATTGTTTTCATAAGTTGATTTTGGGAAAAACTGTAACGGTAAGTATCGAATAAAAAGTTTTAAACTTAAATGTATTTATTTAAAGCAAGAATTCCATTAGTTGTTTTCTTATTTTTATCAACTTTCGATTTTCCGTATCAGTGATTAGTGTGATATTCTTAGTAGGTTAGTATAACTCACCCTTTCATTAACCATTTCAGATCAATAAAACTAAAATCTAGATTCCGATCAGCAAGAGACTTATGAATAGTTCACTTCCTGCACTCCTTTCAAGTGCTAGTGAAGATTATCCTAAAATCTTATTTATTTGTTTTTCTTTAATTACCATTTGTTTTTTATGAACCACGTAGAATGGGCATTCCTGTACTTCTATTAAGCAATTCAATTTATTGTGTAAAAAATGTAAACTCTAACATTATCATTCGCTTCCGCATTTAAATTATAAATTTAGTTCATTTAAGGTTCTAGTCTTTTACATTGGAAGTAAAATGTTTAACCTCAACATAAGTTCTTGCTAAAGCTCTTATACAGTGTGTGAATTTTGTCAACCCAACGAAGGAAACATTGTTCTGATTTTAAGTTTATAGCTAATTAACAAGTAGAAAAGCAAAAAGAAATACATTGTGAAAAAATAGTGAAAAAAAAAGTAAAAAATTGAAGAGAACATGACATCCATTGCATATAACACCATCCTTTGGAAGATCAAAAAATAGCATAGTGGGGACTATAGAAAAGTATAACTTAGGCAACTCTGGCTGAGATTGTTGGGATTTTTCCAAGGTGAAGAAAATCTAAATTTCCATTGATTTCACTTATTCTAAAATTAACAACTTAAAGTGTCTTTAAATAAATTTATATCAAATTTAAATTTTCTAAAAATAATTTATTACTATATAAGAGATAAATATAAATTAAATTTTTTAAAAAATAAACTTCAACTAATAATATAATCTTTTAAAAATAAATATTTCTAAAATTTAATTAAAGATAAATTTTATTTGAATTTAAACTAATAAATAAAATAATTTATAATTTTTACATTAATCTTCAACAGAGATAATCAAGTCACATACCAGCAAAAGGCATTAATGTGACTCCAAAGGATAAATTTCTTGAGCCATATCTCAATCCCATGACACCATAATCTTCAGATGATATCCTATAATAAGCTTTGTTAAAGTGCATATAGCATTTGTCTCAATGGCTTCTATATGCAGCATTAGTGGTAGCAACATACCTCTTCTTCAATAGCATTGGGAAAATACCAAATGCTCCAAATCCATATTTGGGATAGTAAGCACAAGACCTCATTTGTAAAATGCTAAAGTGACACCAGTCAAGGAATAGTTATGAGAATAGTGGCTCTTGTATTACATACGGCTATAAATAAAAAAGAAAGAGAGAAGAAAGATTAAGGTCATGAAAGAAAATTCCTTACGGATCAGAGTTTGATACGAACAGGTCCATGAAAGTATGAGGATCATCAACATTGCTGCCCATTGAAAAAAAAAAACTTACTTCATTCTTTAATTTTACGATTCCAGTGGTTCATTAAGCTGCACAATAAAAGATAATTGATCCAAGTTAAACACAACACCTTTGCCAGCGAAATAACGCATTTCCTACAACTTCATCCTCTGGTTTATGATCAAGCGGGCCTGAAACCTTACCAGGTTAAGGAAAAAACCTTTTGCCACATAAAAAATTATGAAATAAAGCAAATTAAAAAAGGGGGAAATGTCAACATCGGAAGGCAAAATATTTTAAGGATACTGTTGCCACTAAATCCACGTGAGGATCATCCAGTGGCTTCAACATTATTCGTGTGCTAAAATGCATTGCTTCTTCAAAGTAATCATCAAAAAGACATTTCAAAGCAAGCTTCCCAAATAGCAAATTGTATGATGATTCTAACATCCTGCATTACCTCAACAATCATCAAACATCACAGAAATTTCATGGAGATAGAAAAGCAAACGAAATGTGTTGATTTCAATACATTACATTTCTTAAAACTTACTAGCACACTACATTTAATTAATATATACAACAGGTGTAAAGCTTCATCATAGAGCGATAGCTTAAAGCTCAGATGCAAAGACCAGCAGAATCAGCTATTATTTTAAAAAATGAACTAACCACGCTTAATATAAAAAATTTTAAATAAAGTAAATTCCACCGGCATTGCTAGAGATAAAGTCCTGAATTGGACATTTACACAAGAAGTATCGAAGAAAGAATAAACATACCAAGCAACAAGCCAGATTTTATGCATCTAAAAGCGAAAAAGAAGATAGCAAAAGGAAGAATTGCGATTGTAGGGAACAGAACCTGGTACGAGCAGCTAGAGGAGGGAAATCGAAGAGAGGAGGAACCAGCACCATTGGTGGTGGGGGTTCCTTGTTCATCAAATTCCCCATTGTCAATGTTCTTTGTGATTATTAGGGTTTCTTTTGTTGAGATATGGTATGAAGAATGGAGTTTCTGGAATGAAATCTGCGAAAGGAGAGAGAGAGTGGAAGGAAGTGAAGCGGTGAGGAAGAAGGAAGAAGACAAGGTTAAAGCATCACCGAACGTTCAGATGAATCGCGCGCGCATCTCTCGTTTCATTTCGTACCTCAATGACCTTTTCAAAGCTGGAGCACCAAATTCCAGTGACGTGGCACAGGAAATGCACAACTAATGCTTTTTAAAATAAGCCTGTGCATTAATTTTGTGTATATTTTTGTCCTGTATTTTCAAATTTTATTCAAATAAACTTTTATAATAAACCTGTGAATTAAACTCGTTAAAATTATATAACGTGGTTGTATTTTATGTTGTTACAAATGATTAATATATTTGAAAGTCCATTTAAATAAGTATCTGCACTAATTTTATGTTTGTATTAATTTTATGTTTTTAAATTTTTTTTTTTTCAAATTATTTAAAATATGTTATGATTATATATGTATATATATATAGCATATTATGTAACCACATTTTACGTTGTTATAAAATATTTATCGACCTATAACTCTCGTATAATAGATATTTGATTTATTTTTATTTACACATATTTTTTTTATATTTATAAATTAATTTTTAAATTATTTAAAAAATAAAACTCCTATTTCTTCAAGTGCTAAAATATTGTTTAAATTTTTTAAGATGAAAGAATTTCCTTCTCCATCTTTTTTCTTAAGTTTCGCGCACCCTATGATTCTCTTAGCTCATCTCACTAGCTCCTTCTTGCTCTCTATCTATCATTGGTGCCGTTAGCTTCTTCAACTTGAATTCTACACATAATTTCTTAGTACTTGTGACATTCTTTATAAACTTATAGCATAAATATATTAAAAAAGAGGTTTCTCTTCCAACATTATTAACAACCTCTTCATCTTTATTGTTATAATATTAAATCTATTATTTATTAGTTGTCTAATTCTATATAGATAATTGATTTATAAGCCATTAACACTTTTTGATTTTATTTTCAGAAAAATATAACAATAAGTTATGTGACAACAGTTCTAGAGAGAAGGAAAGACTTGGGCTTATGATGTTAGCGAGACGTGCAAAAGCAATCGCGGAAGGAGAAGTTTAAGGAAAGAAAAGGGGCTTCAGCTCCTGCAGGTGGGTACTTTTAAAAAAATTTATTTATTAGTTTGTAAATAAAAATAGATGTATATATCAAAATAAAAATAAATGAAATGTTTATTGTAAATAAATACCATATGGACAAACATTTTATAGTAACATAAAACATGATCATATCATCAACCGCGTCTACATTTCAAATTACTATTTATAAAAATAATTTATTTAGAAAAAATTTAAAATTATAAAATTGATAGAGACACAAAATCAGTGTGAGGAGCTTATTTGAAACAAAATTAGATTATACAAGACTTCTAAACCATTAATATTTTATATTTCACATAAAATGTGATCAAATTATGTGTTAGAAAAAAAAAAAATTCTAATATATAGGCACCCATATGTAATTTAATTTGTATTACTATATTAAAATATAGTTAATTTAATTAGTGGTATAATAAAGTTAATAATTAATTTTAAGATATTAAATTATCATGAATTTAACACGTAAAGACTAAATTGTTATTTATAATTTGACGAGATGTCAAATTAAAAATAATAAAAATATGTGTCTTTTTAAAGAGTTGTGATCTCCAATTTAAAACTATCAAGAAGTTTGTCTTTCTCACTTCAATAGAAAAACTTACACAGACTCTAAAATTGTTTTAAATTTAAAGAATCAAACTCTAACCATAAAAAATAATCAATTCCACAATTGATCAATGTATATTTCTATTAATTTATTTTCTTGAATTAACATGAAAGATAATTTTATGTTCTAAATATTGATTTAAATCTAATAAATTATATCAGAATTATTCCATTGTTGATTCTTTAAAAAATACCGAATTAAATACAAAGATTAAATTTAGGATTAGGGTTCATGTTTTATATACATGGGATAATAATATATATTCCCATATATTTCAAATTGAGAAATTCTGATGCTCAAATTGCATCACGATTTTTTTTTTTGCAATATCTCAAAGGACTTCTGGATCTGTATTGCACCAATATTAGGGTTGATTAAATAAATAAATAAATAAAAAGAGGCATCACAATATTGCAGCACGCTACGAATTGGGCATGGAGCACGATCACCAACATGTGATTGATATTTTAATTGTTCATGGCCCACTTATTTATATATATATATATATATATAATTGTTGATGTATATATATAATATATATGGTAATAATAATATACTATATATTATGGTAATGTATATAATAATATATTATATATTGTATTTTGATTTAAAGCATAATAGCATGCCTATGATGCTTTTAGTATTGCTGCAGATTTAAGAATAATTTAGATATTATGTGTTGTATGTAAAATGTCATGTACATATATAATATCCATCTTGTAAAAAAATTTAAAGTTTTATTATAATGAAAATTCTTTCTTAATAATCTATGTTGCTAACTGTTTAAACTTATATTTTTTAAATGTTGTTTTTCTCTTTTCTTATTTCTATTGTTTTTCTTTTTCTTGATTTTTGATCATGGGATTTTTGGAAAAATTCCCACACATAGGCATGCATATTTTTCTCTGTTTTTCCTCTTCCACGGGCATCCCACTCACTTGCCCAAAGTGAGGTGCCCGTTTGTTCAGGAAGATAGTGGCATGCACAGACCAGGTGTCCTTCTAGCTTGTTTTGCTTAAAACGGTCGATCATTCTCCTTCATCACACAGTTGAGATCACATGGTTGTGATCCGATGGTGGCCATGAAGACAAAAACTCATCATTGGGTTCTGCAATCGACTCTTTTCTATTCCTTTATAAGGAAGAAAGGAAACTGAGAAGCAGTGGACATTTCGGCGAGCAGAAGAAAAACTGAATGTGAGAGAGAGTGTAAAAGTGAAAACAGGGGGTGAATCGAGAGGAAGGGAGTGAAAGGCTGTGAGGATGCAGAGGTGTGCAAACCTATCCTTCTTAGAGGTAAGCCATTTATGGTGATTTTCTAATGATGTTTAGGTTCCTCTTAAGCTATTCACTTATCCCCAGCTCTTTTTCCAAAACAAAATCAAACTGAGCTCAACTTGGCTATGTTCCTGTTGCACCTTCAGACAGTGCAGGTATGTTAGCCTTCCTTTCCTTTTTTTTTAATTTTAATTCTTAATTTCATTCTGTTTTTAAGGTTCATTTAGGTTCTTAGAAGGATCTTGCTTCATTTAATCCAACTTCACTGACAAATCTACTTCTAAAAATTACTAGTTTGATAAAAATAAACCATAACCCACTGTTGATAATGCAGGAAACCCGTTTATGTTTTTTGGTCATCTAGAGTTAATTTGCTCATATGTATAGGTTGTTTTTGAATTCATTAGGAAGGTAAGACCTATAGTAATATATTTAATGCATGCAATTGTGTTTTATAGACCGCATGATGAATAAATTTAGTTTTTAAATCTAATCTCTACTGCAGTTTTAGGATTGAGTGAATGTGTGTGTGTCATGTGTCCATTTGGTTTTAAATTTATAAATTGAATGGATTTCTGTGTTACTTGCATTTGATGAACTATTTATTGAAGGATGGTAAGATGGAAAAAAAATAGAGATGAACAGAGAAGGTATGTGTTTAGAAAAAAATATAATAAAAATATTCCTCCTTATAAGTTAGTTTTCTACAAAGCCAAAATTAGAAGGAAAAAAAATTTAAATAAATTAAATCTAAAAAAATGAACGATATATACCTATTTAAAAATATTTTTAAAAAATTAAGAAAAATAGAATAAAGTAAATAAAAATAAGAAAATTATCGAAACTAAATAAAAAATTAAAAAATAATAAAAATAAATTATCAAATTGAAATAAAATAAATAAAATTCTTGAAAAATAATTTAATTAAGGAAATTACGAATAAAAGATGGAGTCTAGATGATTAATTAACAAAGAATAAAAAATAATAATAATAAATCTAACGAAGGTGTCTAGTTAATATGTCTATCAGGTACATAGAAGGGGTACTATCAGAATTATTGTTATGACTATTATGACTTTACTGATAGAAACTCTACTCTTAGACAGGGTGGATACCGAACAGTTTACTATTTACTGTTTACTTACATAACTATCATCCCCTTTCTTAGAGATAGTGGTGTCCTCACTGCCACCTTGGTACCGGTTTACGCGTCTGTATGCAGTAGGGTTATAATAATTAAAATAATAAAATTTTACAATAAAACTTCAAATATAAGTTAAAACTTATGTGGGTGTGTGTAATACTCCGACTTTTTGACAATTAATGGATTTCAAGACTACGATATTTTAGGCCTTTAGCCATGTGAAATTTTCATCAAAATTACGAATCATTTTCATTTTCCAAAATTTTTATCTGAATTAACCAATTTTAGGAGAAAAACAATAAGGAAATACACAACTTTAGAAAACACAACCCATAGCCCACGGACCATGACCCCTAGCCTGCGAGCCGCAACTTGCAAGCCATAGCTCGCGACCATAGACAGCCCACGTGAGCAAGCTCGCATGCATAGTACGCAACAAGGCTGTGCATAGTGCACAGTGTGGTCACCTATGCTCGTGCGCAATGCTGCAACGCACTGTCACCGACGGGATAGCCTTGTCTCATCGGTCAATGGCCACACTTAGCCTTTCTTTTCTTATATTGGACATCTTGGTGGGCCCCAAGTCCACCCCTTCACTCCATTTCGCCGATTTCTACCAAGTGGCGCAAATCTAACCTTTTTTTTTCTATTTAAACCTTTTCCTCTCCATTTCCTCCACACTATTTTATTTATTTATTTTTTTAAATTTAGAGAAATAAGAGAGACTTTTAGAGAGAAACAGAGAGAGAGAGAGAGAGAAGCGACTTTTAGAGAGAGCAAAGAGCAAGAAAGAAAAAAAGAGTTTGGAGTTTCACAAGCTCGTTCAAAGGATTTCTAGAAGCTTTTCTTTCGCTACCAAAAGGCTAAGTCAACTTGGTCACAGTTAAGAGTTCCTTAATATTTATTTCTATGCCTTTTAGTGTTATTTTTAGATAAACAAAATAATGATAACGTAAGATAGTTATGAATGCTTGCTTGGTGACATATTTGGATTTATGTTGGTAAATTATTTGGTAATTTTATACTTTATTTTGAGTGAGTGACAAAAATAGAATTTTTATGGGTATTTATCTTTTGCCTTACTCTTAGTAAGAGTAAAGAGGAGTATTTTAAGGAGCCCTGGCTGCGAGAAATCCTGATGGTCAATATCAAAAATAATGGATTCTTGGCCAAATGGGTTAAACCCCATAGGGTTTCGAACTTGAAGCATAATGAATGAGAGTTTATTACATGATTGAGATGTATGAATTCTTGTGTAAAGTGATGTTTTGCATGGTTGACTTGTTGGTTTGATATTTAATGTCTCCACAGTGTTTGATATTGTTTAATCATGGGAATATTGAGCATAATGCATTAAGGTTAGAAGTTGCATGCGGGTTTGGCGCTTCACCTTACCTTGGTAATGGTGAAGAGGGTTATTCTAGTGGACTTTAGTTCAAGAAGATGACTCGAAGGTCAAGTCTGAGTAAAATGAGCCTTCAGGCCGGACATGAGCCATCGACTGGATGGGTTATGGAACCCTTAGCAAGTTGGAAATGGTTGTGTTAAACATGTAGTATGCATATGAAAGAATATGAAATTATTGTGAGAATGAAATAAACAAATGAAAAGAAAAAAGAAATATATTTAACGGTTATCTCTGCCCTCTGAATAAGTGTTGGTGAATCGCTCCCTTTGATGATTGGTGTTCCCTTTGATGAGAGAGGATACATGTTAGGTATATATATGACCACCATAGTGAATGGATTACTATGGTTAGAGCTTATATGGGGAAATGATAAAGAACCAAGGATGGGTCAGTGTTTCACAGTGTTAGTTAGGGATCCCTTCTGCCCTCAGTGGATATGTTGTAATAGTTTCACCATGAAGGTTAGTAAAAGCCAAAATAAAATTCAAATAAGGTTTAGAGCATCATCCTTAATCTGTATGATGATATTTCTGTCGCATGATTCATCGTTCTTACCTCCTGACATCCTTTTGATCGTCATTTTGTTAAACTTCTCTATTTATCTGACATATTACTCCTTTGAATATGTGGGTTATAGTGTAGGTCAATTAATGGTGTCTTTAGCATGATTTTTTATAAAGACAACTATTTTCCATATGATTAAATGACTCCATCCCACAACGAAACCCCAAGGTAAGAGGTATAAAAGTTTTATTCAAATTGTTTACTCTTTAAATATTAGTCGTGTGATATCAAATATTATTTTCCTTACTGAGTTTATATGAAACTCATCCCTAGTCTGTGCCCTTCCCCCTCTGGTGTCGAGAAAGTTGAGGGTTCACTCTCTGAGCCACCTCTTGAAGCCTAGTTAGACCCAGTTCTAGACTCTTGATAATATTGTATGACATAATTCAAGTGCAATAATTACTCCGTACTCTGATGAGGTTTCCTGTGAGGATCCTACCTTGTACTTAAGTGCCATCTTATGGCCTTATTATGAGGAACTGAACTTGGAAGGTTGTAAGGGATTTCTTAATTTTGCTTCAATGTCAAAAATTTTATTTTACACTTGTAACTATTTAAGTACTTGGCTCCCTTTTACCTATTATGTGTCATAAGGTTAGATTTAGTTGACATTTCAGACTTAGATGTCTGTGTTGATTGCATCAAAGGAAAACATACTAAACAAAAGAGACTTGGTGCCAATAGATCCTCATGCGTCTTAGAATTGATATATACGAATATCTGTGGTCCATTTCTTTCGACTTTTTGGAATGGTCAATGATATTTTATATCATTCATAGATGATTATTCACCGTTACGTGTACCTATATCTTATTTATGAAAAGTCAAAGTCACTAAAAAATTTTCAACATTGAAGTTGAAAACCAGCTCAGTAAGAAAATAAAGTGTGTTAGAACTGACCATGATGGTGAGTACTATGATAGATATGATGGTTTAATAGAACAATGTCTAAGTCCATTTACTAACTTCCTAGAGGAATGTAGAATCGTTCCATAATACATATGTAAGGTTCACCTAGTATGAATGGTGTCGCTGAATGACAAAATAGGACTTTTAAGGATGTGGTAAAGATCATAATTAGTCATTCTACCTTACCATAGTCACTTTGGGGAAAAACACTAAAGATAGTAGCATATATCCTTAATATAGTGCCGACTATAACAACTGTGAAAACACCTTATGAGATTTTGACAAACCGAAAGCCTGGTCTGAAGCACCTTCATATTTGGGATCTCTATATAAAGCTCGATCTTATAGACCAAATGAAAAGAAATTGGAATATTAAGCAACTGTTCTATTAGTTAATCAGATAGATCTAAGGGCTAAAAGTTTTATGATCCCACAACAAAATAATTTTTGAAACAGGAACTATAATATTTTTTAAGGATGTTGAGTTTTGGGGGGAGATATAGGGTTAGAGATATTGTCTTTGAAGAGGAATCAATTTCGATTCCTATTACTGCTTCTGACAGTATACAAGTTCCAGTACATGTCAACGCTAAAAAAGAAGATATGGAACTAATACAAGACAATATTGAATACTTCCTACTCAAGTTAAAGTGATTGTTCTTGGAGAATAAATTCAACAACCTCAAGAGTCAATGCCACTAAAAAGATCCAGAAAAGAGTTTCCTCCAGATGACTATGTAGTATCTCTCCAAGAATATGAGGATACTGATATAATAGAGAAAAATGATCCAATCAATTTCCATCAAGTCATACAGGATTCTAACTCTTAAAATGGATCGATGCAATGAATGAGGAGTATAAATCTATACAAGACAATCAATTTTGGGATCTTATCTTGTTACCTTCAGGTAACAAGCTCATTAGTTGCAAATGGATATTTAAGACTAAGAGGGATTCAAAAGGTGATATGGAAAGATATAAAACTCGTATTGTAGCTAAAGGCTTTACTCAAAAGGAAGGCATTGATTACAAAGAGACTTTCTCTCTAGTTTTATCAAAAGACTCTTCTAGGATAATCATGAGTCTTGTTGTACATTTTAATCTTGAGTTACATCATATGGATGTTAAGATAACGTTTCTCAATGGTGACATTGATGAAATGATCTATATGGTGCAACTAGAAAACTCAGCGTTTGGTGATCCAAAAAAAATGGTTTGTAAATTAAGAAAATTCATTTATGGACTCAAATAGGCTTCTTGTCAATGGTACCATAAATTTTATCAAGTAGTTATCTCATTTTATTTTGAGATACATAATGTTGAAGATTGTGTGTATTACAAGTTCAGTGGGAAGAGGTGTATATTTTTGGTTTTGTATGTTGACAACATACTCTTTGTGATAACCCTCACCTTGTTATTTGATAAATTTCAAAATATTTTTCGGTTATTCTATTTTTATTTTATTTTAATGACTTTTGGAAGTTGTTTGAGAAAATTTATGCATGATTGTCTAAAAAAAAGAAAAAAAAAATTAAAGAAAATAGCATGCAGGATTCAAATCCTAAAAGCCAACTCACGGCTCGTGCGGAAAGCCTTGTAGGTGCTTGCGTGCCTTGAGGGCAGTTCTCCCTGCCTGATGATAGGACCTGCCCACCTGCACGTACGCAGACAGATTATGCCCACATCCCATTGGCTAGCTACTGTTCGGTACAGACCATTATTAGCCTCTGCAAGGCACCTTTGCCACTTAGTGTGCATCAGCCAGACCTCCACCTACACAGTTGGCCACTTAGTCGATCAACGATTGCTCTATCATGCATGTGATCCGACAGATCACTTTGCTTCGACCTTGCATATTTAAGCCTCGTTTTTTCATCAATATTTCAAAATTTAAGAGAAGAATTTTTATAGAAAAAAATGGAGCGCAAGAGTGAGAGAAGGGTCGTGAGTTGCTGTCTCCTCTTCTACCGCTGTACTCAATACAAGTTTGTCACTGTGTCCATCTTTTCTTCTTTGATTGGTAAGCATTAACCTTCACCTTTTGTTTTTCTTTCATTTGATGCTTATACACCTCACAATAACCATCTTTTTTTAAAAAAATAAAGTGTAGATAGATTTTGCATTTTTTGGGAGCTATCCTCCACCTTCTATTGCAATAGTTTTCTTCTTTAAACTCGAGAGTTTTTCAGCTTTTTTAGAATCTAAAATGCGGTTAACTTTTAGTAAGGATGGGAGCAATATTTCAATGCTTTTAATCAATTTTATACATCATTTGAAATTGTTAAAATGTCAAAAAAAATACATACATGAGGTTATGTGAAGTGTGTGTGTGTGTGTGTATGTTTAGAATAGTTTTAATATATTTTGGGATAAATATTTTGCTATGATTGTATTTAGAAATTTGAATTTGGTGTTCATGCATGTTTAAAAATTGATCTTAAAAAGTTGCAATGTAGAATGGTGTTCAGAAATTAATGGGAAAGGCTTCTACCTTGGCCTAGTGCAACAAGGACATTGATGTGCCGAGACACATCGCAATATAGGCACAATCATGTGCCAAAAGTGCAATGGACATTGTCTGGGCACATATATTTACCGGGATATAGCCCTTTACATGCAGCACGTGTGCAAAGTTGTAGCATATTCGTATGGAGGCTTCGCTAGGCGTGCATGCGTGTTGAGGGAGCTCATGGAAGACCTACGTGTGAATGTGCGACACTACCTTGGCACGCTGCAGTGGGGGGTTAGCCCCTAGTATGCATAACACATGTTTAAGCACTTCGCTCGACTAGGCGCCTAGGCGTGGATGATCGTGCGCGATGGCACTTTATGTTGCACAGATGATGAGGCGAAGACACAATGTGTCATGCAAACGCGCACGGACATGTCACGCAAAGAGACATGAGCATCCGTGCATGGAGGCCTATTAAGACAGGCCCAAGGTGTCCGAACAACCTGCCCTAGGCATGCTACAACGCAGCCAGCCTAGGCTGCATGACCTTGCTAGACATACCCGTGTGCCACGAAGGTCGTGCAACTGGTCCCTGTCTCACCTAATTAGTGAGTGCATAAAGGGACTGTCCTCGTGGGCCTTCGACTGAATGTGGGCCCAAACGGGTTGGGTTTGCTTGTGGGTCTTGATACGGTCTAGGTTATGTTTTGCAGGCCCAATTGGCCAATGATTGATTTAATAGGCCATGTTTGGCTTACTTCTTTTAGATGGGCCTTGATGGGGCTAGTTTTGTTAGATGGGCCTTATTAGGCCAAGAGATAATTGAAAAGAGCATTGGTGAGCCCAATGGGCCGGACAATGAGAAATTATACGATTTTCTATAAAAGGATGACGAATTTGGGGATAGCCTTAAAAACCAATCATTGATTGTTATGTAAACATAAATTAACAAAGAAAGTCCTAAATCCATTTAACGATTATTATGGAAGGGTTACCGCTATCTATCCGTTCATTGACTTTTGGTGAACCACTCCCTGTGAATGGATACTGTATTGACTTTTTTTCTAACGAGGGTGGATCACAATTGATTGTAGGGGTCATAGTAGTGAAGTAATGTCGTGATCATAGAGCCTTAGTAAATTATCGTATTATGAATTGAATTGTTTCCCCATTCACAGTTGTAGTTGGGCATCCCTTCTACCCTTTGTTGATATAGGTCTAAACAGGTTTGCACGAAGGTCTATAAATAGTAAAAATTACATTGAGTTGAAATAATTGAAGGAGTTAAACACAAAATTGTCTAGTTATTATATAGTGGATTGAATTATGATTTGCCCTAAAACGCCTCATTTTCAACAGTCTAGTTCATGCAATACAGTGTTCAAATGATAAAAAAAAATATTTCACTAATTGACTTAATGAACTTTTTAAATGTTAATAGTATGGTTATAATGATGTTTTTCTTTACTGAGTTTCATGGAACTCATCCCAATCCATTCCCACCATATGATGTTGAAGAAGATGATCTACCTCTTGACTTGCCCTTTAATGCTACTTAGATTCATTCGTGGATCCTTAAATATTGAGTGCAAAAGTGCATTTTATTATGAGAGAGCTATTTTTTAATTCATAAAAGTAGCTTGAATGATGTTTTATAAATTTTTGGTAGCTAACTTCAATACCTCATAAATACATTTATAAATTTTGTAAGGGATGAATGTAACTTATGTGTTGTAATTTAAATTCAACTGCACTCATATCTGCTATGTATTGGACATGGCTGCCCACCAGGTAGCGGGATGTCACTCTCCTTACAGCCAATGACAAAGAAATATTCCACGAGACCAAAAAATTTCTATCAAAGAATTTTGAGATGAAAGATCTTGGTGAGGTTTCTTTTGTTTAAAGAATTTAGATATATCGGGATCTCTCTCAGGGTATTCTTGGATTATCTCAAAATAGGTATATAGAAAAAGTGCTTAAAATATATAGTATGCAAGATTGTAAACTAGTAGATACTCCTATCACTAAGGGAGATAAATTCAGTCTCAATTAGTACCCTAAAATGACCTTAAAATTAAAAAAATGTAGAAAATTCCCTATGCTTCGGCAATTGGGAGTCTAATGTATATTCCAGTTTGCACACATCCAGACATAACATTCATTATTGGAATGCTAGGTAGATATTTAAGTAACCCTAGGATGGATTACTGAAAAACAGCCGAAAAAGGTATGAGATTCTTACAGAGAACTAAGAGTTACATGCTCAAATACAAGAAGTCAGATCATTTGGACATCATTGGGTATTCAGATTTTGACTATACTGGCTTTCAAGATAGTAGGAGATCCACTTCAGGGTATATTTATAAGTCGGTTGGAGGAGTTATTTCCTAAAAAAGTGCTAAACAAACACTTATAACTTCTTCAACTATGGCAGCTGAATTTATAACATGTTATAAGGCATCCAACCAAAGATTATGGCTGTGAAATTTTGTCACTGGGTTGCGCATCTTAAGTGGTATTTAAAAATCACTAAAGTTATATTGTGATAATAACTTAGCGGTTCTATATTCCAACAACAATAAGAGCTTGACTAAGTTAAAACATATTGATATAAAGTTCCTAGTAGTTAAAGAAAGGGTATAGAGTGGACAGATTTCTATAAATCTTATTGGACAAAATCCATAATTGCAGATCTGCTTACTAAGGGATTAACACTAAAAGTCTTTCATAAGCACACTGCTCATATGGGTGTTATATCATTTGAGAAAATTCTAGTCTAGTGGGAGTTTGTTTGTGTGTGTTTTATTGCTTTATTCTACATTATAGACATATTTTGTGTATTCGGATATATTCTACAGAAATAAAGTATTCAGTTATTTACACTTTATCTTGTTGTATTAAAGTTTGATCTTAATAAAGTTTGAAATATGACTAGCTGGAAATAGGCATGCTTGGATCATGTTACAAGTAATTTCCATGCTACACTTCTATGATTGATCTATATCATTTGATTATATTGATATATGTGATTACTAGTTAATTTAGTTCTATTAAAGGTGATGAAAATTCCTTTAATCTCATATCAGAATGGTCAATGGACGAGTTTGTTCGTAATGCCTTATATAATAGCAAACATTGGATCTCATAAGGTTGTATACATTTATAAGGCAACATATGTGGGCCAAATGGGAGATTGTTGGAAAAAAATTTCAATATATAGGCACATATATGTGATTTAATGTGTATTGTTATCTTAAAATATAGTTAATTTAATGAGTGATCTAATAAAGTTGATAATTAACTTTAAGATATTAGATTGTCATGGATTTAATGCGTGTAGACTAAATTATTATTTCTAATTATTAGAAATAATAAAAATATGTGCCTTTTCATGTATTTTTTTAAGGGGTTATGCCCCCAATTTAAAATTGTTAAGAGATTTTTCTTTCTCCCTTCAACAAAATAAAAAACTTATAGGCTCTAAGATTGTTTTAAATTAGAAGAATCAAACCCTAACCATCAAGAACAATCAATTTCACAATGAATCAAGGAATGTTTATACCAATTTCTTTTCTTTTGTTCTCATTGAATTGACATGAATAGTGATTTTGTGTTCTAAAAATTGATTTAAGTCCAACATTATGTGTATTCAGTTTTAACGAACGTCAAGGTATCATTTGTCATAAGAATTTATTTAGAGAAAACTTCAAAGTATATGACTAAAATAGAAATAAAATTAGTGTAAGTGTTTATTTTAAAAATGCAAATTGTATAAGAGTTTCTAAGATATTTTTCCAATTAATAACTACTCTTTCATTTCATTTAATAGAGTACTCAATGTATTAATCATATAGTTAATTAAAAATCCTAATTAAATATTAGAAATGTCTGGTACTTTCAAAAGTGTCCATGCTTTCAAACGATGGGAGGAAGAAAGGGAAAGAACAATCGACGATATACAATGACAACCTTGATGGTTTTTTTGCAAAAAATACAGAATTTTGGGTTTTGTCAAAAAGAAAACGAAGAATGATATTTTCATTAGCTTCATGACACTTAGGGCCGATTATAGTCAAGCTTTAAGAACAAAGTTTTGGTTCAAAAATCACAATTGAACGATTATTGGGACAAAGAACTCATTAAAACCACCATTGAACGATTATTGGGATGAGAATGCCACAATAGGTGGGATAATTTCCATGTAAATTATTTAGGGTTTGCACTTCCATTTAGTAAAATGTTCAGGGTTTATATATAAGCTAGATTTGTGAATTTGTGGTTACATATGAGAATGGGCATGTACGTATGCATGATGTATAGACATATTGTCAGGGAAAAAAAACACATAATTTTGTGTTCCTTTGGAATTTTCTACAATTTAGTTGAATAAATGGTCTGATGTGTATGTGTAGAGGTAAAATTAGATAAGGAACATTCTTTTCTAAAATAATGGAAACTAGATAACATATTGGTAATCAGGTTGGGATATGCTTATAAATCTAATATGGAGTATGTATTGAATATATGTTTGGAGGATATATAAGGTGTAATAGAACTAAAATATAGCTTGGAGTTGACTTAGGTTATTAAAAATATAGATATATTTAAATTATTTGAAAAACTTATAAACGTATACAAATGTCATTTTTTTATTTTCTTACAATTATTATTATCTTGAGAATTTATCAAAACGTATATTTCAACATCACGCCAAAGACAGAATATATAAGAGAAAAATGTGTCATCTTTCTCATATAGATCCTAATAGAATTTAATCACTTGGAATTAGATATATTATGTTGGATCAAGATATATAAAATTATGACAATGTATACTACCTAGAGCCTAAAAAAAATATAGGAATGTGGTTTGAAGAACTTATTCATTAACCAAGCCATGGGAGATATATGCAATAACATACCACCCTCAAAGATGATCAATATTTATACCAAACGTACATGAAATGTGGAGGTTGGGTTTCATGACATTCCTAAATTGAGATTATTACTAAAAATCAATATTGGTGAGAAAGATGAGGGCATAGCAAGTGATGATAAATACATTGATGAGGGTGATGAAGATGTTATAAGTGACTTGGACAAGGGTTTTGAGAAAGTTTAGAAATATATGAGCGATAATTGGTTAGAGTTTTGAGATAATAGTTGAGAGATATTATTAAGGGCAATGAGGGAGACATGAAGGAGAGTTTTGAAAGAGCAGCTGAGGGAAATCTTGGTAAGGGCAATAAGAGAGATCTTTATGGAGGTTTTGAGGAAGACATGGAAAAAGGTGTTGAGGAAACAAACAAGGGATACATAAGTGATCATGCTCAGGGAATAATAGATAATGTGGGTACTAATGGTTTAGAGGAATTAGTTAGGTGATAAGGACGACGAAAATAGGACAATAGGTTATGGTAAAAGAAGTGATCATAGATTCATATTTAGGAACATTTATTGATTAACGTGAAGAACTAACATCACATTCAGATTATACTGATCCATTTGATCTTCTAATTATTGATTCTATGGATGAGATAAGTGAACCACATTACTTGATTTTCAAACTTTCGAAGAATATTATGTATATCTGCTTTAAGATGGGGATGAAACTTGCCTCTATCCAAGTGTCAAATGATGTAATTACAAAGCACTTAATGGATGGGATGATGTTAGAAAGTACGTCAAAGTTGACACCAAATAGACTAAGAATGAAGTGATGCAGGATGTGAGGTTTTCCTGTCTGCTTGAAGATTAAGGGATATCAATAATTTTCGCATAAAACACGATATTCCTGCACATACTTGTAGTAGAAAACCATAAATAAATACAATTCAATGAGATTTACGTTAGATTGCAAAGTGAGTCATAAAGAGCTAGATTGCAAAGTGAGTCAATTGTGGGAGATTTGAAAAATAAAATTATATTGATTATGAGAAAAAGTTCTGGATAGGGAAAATCAATAGATGACACTCATGGAGGTTGGAATGAGCAATATAAAAAGATTTATGATTATGAAAAGAAGATTTTGACATCAAATTTAGGAGTTAGGTGACATCAAATTCACACATGTGGTTTTCTCTCCCATGCTCTGATCCCTCTCTAGGCCTCCTGCTCCCTCTCTCTCTTGCTCGTTGTCACTTCCTCTCCCTTAAGGTTTCATTTCGCTTAAAGAGAAGTATTTATCCAGGGTTTTGCAATGAATATGGGTCGTCAAATTTCATGTATTAAATCTTAGTTGTCCATCTCCACTTGAATCTCGTGTGTTTGATCAACCACTCAGGGTCGACGTGGCTCAATCTGGATAATTGATTTAAATTTTCCTCTATGTGCTTGTAGGGCCTGTTACGTGGCCATTTTTGATTCGCTCCCTTAGACACCTCAGCCATCGAGGTGTCAAAATTTTATAAATTTATGAATTTTTCCTAATATTGAAAATCTTTTTCATTTAAGTCTTTTAAATTACAAATTTTTCCTAAATTATTAATTTTTTTTCAATTTGACCTTTATGTAAATTTTCTTTTTTTTTAATATTTTAAAATTTTAAAATTATTCTTCAAAGAATTTATATTTTTTGGGGCTAGATTAAATTAATATTTTTTCCAAAATTCAATTTTGGGCGTCCCTTTTCATCACAACTTATTGTAAGAATTTTAAAAATTATTATTATTATGGTGCACGAAAATTATACACTCTTCTTAATTTTTTTTTTGTACTCCGAAATAATTAGTTCCGGGGTAATTATTATGAATTTAGAATAAGTCTCCCTAAAAATTTTGATATCCTTCTTATATTTCGTTCTTTGCTAAATTCAACTAAAATATCTTGAATGTCGTGTTTCCTATTTGTAGAGTATCGCATGCACGTTGCAAGATAAACTTATCGTTGCAAACTCTTAAATGCAAATACTATATACAAGAATATATAATATATGCATTTATATAGTTAAATATTGTATGCCGACATACAATATATTTAAAAGTAACAATTTAATTAAAAATTTTAAGTATCTTTTTGTGAAGTACAATATATATACACAAATAAATACTAATACAATGTATATATGTATGTATATACATATGTAGATATATGTTGTATATATATTATATTTTTATATGTATTATACATATAAATAACTATAAAATGTACAAAAAACAACGATAATGTAATTAAAAATTTAAATTATATATTTATATTTATTAATATTAATGTACAAATCATAATGGAAATTAATTTTTTGTCAACTTTTTTTAAATTATTTCAATATCTATAGTTATTTTAACCAAACGCACAACTTGTGCTTTTCCATGTTCTCTTCTTATACTCTTTATAATAATTTTAGTTTCAAAATTTATTTTCATCAAACACACAATTTCAACTTTTTTAAAGGGACAATATATTTTATAGTTATTTATGTTAAACACTAAGTAGTCATTAATGCCCATTTAGTTACAAACCTGGTCGTTTACTGCCTTATAATTATTGAATGCACTTGGCTTAAAAGTGTGAAATCGTTAGTCATTTGAAGTCAAGAAATTACTTGGGTTCATCACAAATCATTTTTCTTTTAGTATCATAAGCGCAAAAATATGTTTATACAAGTCAAGATGGTTAAGCTCTTTGATATTAACTATGTTAGGGTGATTTCTCATCAACTAACCCTTATTGGGTTATTCTTTAAAGATATATTAGTACCTATGGGCCTAGATTTCTTGTTCGATATCCTCATGTGTAATTATTGTTTGTTCCTAAGGGAGATCATAGTAATAACTACATTATATATGCTTAGAGAAAGATTAATTTCATATTTCGGTAGTCCTAGCATAAATAATTTTAGGTTCATAAAAAACTAAACGTGAGGAAAACACAATTCTTTAGGAGCCTTCTCCTTTACAAGTAGTCTTTGTATAAACAAAAGTTTTTTGGTTTTGAAAGTAGAAATATATTTCTAATATATTCTTTTTCTCTATTTCTTTACCTTCTTTTCCTTAGATGTGGCTATAAAGAAACTTGGTTTAGTATTATAACAATCCACCTTCTTTGTAGAGAAAGGAGCACTATCACACAAATAGAACCTGATAAATTGTGCAATAATATGCTAAAATTTAAAACTCAACTATACATCCTCTGTACGGAGTTACAAGTCATGAAGCTAAAAAAATCTTTAATAATATTAACTATAATAAATTTTAGGTCTACTTTACAAAAGAATTTTTCTAAAACCATAAAATGATATTTCAAGTCTTCTTTTGGTCTTGAACTTGCTCTTGATGTTCTTGCTTTAAAAATAATAAATAGGGATGAGTGACACATGCTCGACAAGAGTAAATTATAGTACTCATCCGACTCATTATATTTCACATTCTACCCAACTCAAGTACCATTAATAATATAATTAGATTCACATATCCCACTTAGAATATTTAAGTCGTTTGTTTCCCATATAATATTTTTTATAAATCCTACAAATATACAGATAATTGACATCATTCAATATTCATGATATCGATTTAAATCCAATATTACAATTCCTAATATACAGTATGAAACCTCAATAGTACACAATCGATTTTGGAACACTTGCTCCTCAATATTTCACAATACGACACAGTTCCTTTATCACAATCATAATTAATAATGCAGCATCTTACATAGACACATAGACCTTACAATTTCACTGTTCGGTGCCATTTCAATCATTATCAAGAGAGGTAGTAAAGAGTCAACTATTAACATGGAACTAGTTATAGTTATGATCGATACGTCCTCTAGAGACACAATCATAGTTATAGTTATAGTTATAGTTATAGTTACAATAAATGGTTCACGAGATAGAGTTCACCCTCGCCTACTCATTTATTTGTCTCTTTATTTAAGTATTTAAGTACTTCGATTAAAATTTGTCTTTATTTGTTAATTTTCAAGTTCCACTCTAAATTTTCTCTTCAATAGATTTTATTTATTTTAGACTTGTTTTATATTCTCATCTCTTTGCATTTTGATTTAAATAATAATTTCCAAATTCAAATTCCTAACTTCTTGTACTTAACTTCAAAGTCTTAAATTCATGAGAAGTATTATTTTAACCATGCTAATGATTTTATTCAGTTAATTTCTTATCGATTTCATTTATCCTTCCTTTATATACTATTTTTAGAATTTTGTAAAGTTTTTATTTATTTCTCTGGGTACTATTCTATAGCCCATTTAAGTTTCCTATTTAGCTTATTGACACATCCTTAATTAACTGATCCCTTTAATTTCCTAACATGTTCTGATCCAATATGCCTACTTGACCCAATCCATAAGAATATTTATATAGGCCTATTACATTGTCAAGAATAATTATTATTAGCAAATTTTCCCCTGGGCTAGTAGTCCAACATTTGATCCAACCCATTAGACTTTGTTTTGACTTATTTCAACCCTCTTATTTATTTCTAACTTTCTAGTACCCATATGTCCATGTCTTCCTCTTCGAGCTTCCTAATTTCTCTTTTCTATCACTAATGCACTCTTTTTGCTCTTGATTTTCTAATTGTTTATATTTATTATTTGTCTCTATAATTTATAATTATATACATATATTAAATAATTTATTTACTCGGCAATTAATGTTTAGTTTTCCTTTTGATGTGGGAGGGTATGAAAAGGATCGAATCAACTCCTATAACCTACACAACGTATACAATATCGAAACTTAACCACCTAGAAAACACATCCTTCTACTTGAATCTACAACACCTAATATACATGCATAAACAAGAACTAAGTAATTGAAAATAAGGAAAATAAATGCCACAGACCTACTAATAAGTTGATCATCGCTCCTTGGCTCAACAAGACTTTAGAAGACTTCTGCTTCTTGAAGAACATGAAGAAGCTAAAAAAAATTAGCAACTTGCTAATTGAAGAAAAAGTCCAAGCTTTAATTTTATTCTCAACTCAAGTCTTGTTTATAACCTATGGGCAAAGACCTTTACATAGATTCTCCTGGGATAAATCTAAATGGTTACAAACACTTGAAAAATTAATTGATGGGTGTTGAATCCACCAAAAATAAAATTCTAATTAACCAATAAAATTGAACTATAATAGTGGTAAGAAGGGTCGAATTCACAAGGAGTTGAATATTAATTTTCTTCCTTGATTGACGAATGAAAAGTAAACAAGGAGGGGTGTTTTTATAGAACTCGATACGCAAATTATAAAAATAGGCAATAAATAGAATAATGTTGAACAAACTCTTGACCACAAGTTAAAATCAAAAGCAATTATGAAAACGATTTCTAGTTGATGAAATAACCAACTCGAGTAATGTAACTGATCATAGATACAATGATTAACTTTATTTAAACTATAGCAAACCAGTTATAGTTGTCAAAAATAATCTGACAATCAATCCTTCCTTATTTTTAAACCAACCAAGAAATATTTATCAGTTAGTCCTTTTCTTTTCTTCACTTCGTTTCAGATCTCTTTTCCTGATTCCAGCTTATGTTTATCTTTCTAGAATTATTTCCTCATTATTTTGGGCCTTTGATTCTCGGTAGGGACGATATCTTCTCAAATTTCAAAAACCTCGCATTTTTTTTAAGAACACTCTAGGTCGAGACGCAAGTCTCGAGTAAGATTTATTTCTATTGCACGCAGGTCTTTTAAATTTAAGTGTCATCTTGGCTTTGGTAAAGGCTTAGCGGATCATAACTTGGGTCCTATCGTGCCACCTTGGTTGCAAGTCATGCCTAAGGGTTAGTTCCATTTTTTTTTGTTTTTGATGAAGTGTAAGCCTTGGGTAAGGGTTAGGTACGTTGGCCAATACACGCTGTTGTTATGCGGTCTTAGACTTGCCCAAAGCTAAGACCGTGATAGATCGTAGTTCTGCAATTCTCGCTTTTGCTTTCTATTATTCTTCCAGACTTCAAGCTCTAACTCCTATCTTGTATCAAAATGGATAAAATAACTTGATTAGGTATCAAAATATTTATTTTAGACACGCAAAAGTAGGTGAAAATGATGTTGTTTTTACACTCTATCATTAATAAAATAATTAAATAACCTAAGGGATAGAATTTATATTAAAATAATATTGAATAAATATTGAAATATGGTGGATTTATCCCATGTATTTTCCATGTAAAACACATGGAGAAATTAATTTAAGCATGTGAAAAATGAGGAGGTGGAATCTAAGATGGATTCAAGGACGTGGAGAGCCAGCCAGGACATGGGTCGGGTGGCTTGCACGGGCCAGCTTAGAAGGACCACACAAGTTGCATGGAACGGGCCTACGGTTTGGGCTAGCGTGCTAGGCGCAGGCCTGTTGGGTGCACGTTTGGCCTAGCTGCTTGCTGGGCGCACATCTGACCGAATGAGCCTATACACGGGCAACTTGTCAAATATACGAAACTTGCTGGCCTTGTGTGTGGGAGCTGTTGTGCACATGGGTGCGCTATCTGTACACTTGTGTGCGCACGTGATGTGCAGATCTGGATGTCCGCACATGCTCATCAATGTCGATTAGCCTCTTTTAGGCCTTCTCTTGGGATTAATGTTGCCTTAGCTAAAAAGGCCTTGAACCCATCTCTTCTCGGGCTAAATATTGATCTTCTGTCTCTCTAGGCAATTCCTCAAGCCCACAGGTTCTCTCATGGGACTCAAGCCCACTCTTTTGTCTTGCCTTGGATCTCTAGGCCTGGTTTGATCTAGTTGGGACCTTTTTTCGGCAACTTTTAGGCCTCCAAGGCTGCCTTCTTTTTTACCCAAATTTGGTCACGAGTTTTGGTCCTCTTTGGGTGTTCATTGGATCGAGTAATTGGCCTCATACAAAAAAAAATTTAGTTTTTATCTCTTAAAAAAAATCAAAAAACCAAACTATCGATGAGGGGTCTTCGAGTGCGGCAACTCCATCAGTTTTCCTTCACAGTTGGATTTGCTTTTTTGGCTAACCTACATAGAAAGGGACGGTGAATACAATAATCAAAGAATCATTGAAACGAAAAATAGAAAGGGAGTCATTAGAGAGGGTTTAAGGTTTTAGCCGTCGCGACTCTGTCGGTTTTACCCATGGTTTTCAACTCACCCGCCACCCTTTTTACTCCTATATAGCCATAGGGAGGCTTGAAATAGAATTACGAGTGGAGAGGAAAATTTTTTACCTTTTTTGGCGGTCGGCGGTGTCTGTAGTGCGGCGGCGCTTGGTGATCGGTCTCCTTCTCCAGTGTTTGGTTCTTTTTCTCCGCTGAGGGCAGGTGTAGCTAGGGTTAGAATTTTCTGACATGCGATGTTTAAATACTCATTCAGTGTTGATCTGGACTGTCCGTTCAGGGATACGTGGCCTTCTCTCATCTGTTGGATATATCTTATTCAGAGAATGAATCTGGACTGCACGATCGAATTGAATCTGACAGTTCGATTGCATCTAAAGAGAGAACGTATCTGGGCCGTTCACGCGCACAGGATGAGATCTGGACCGTTCGATCACCGGGCACGCGGATCGCTCGCATGGCTTCCCGCGTGGTGCTGATGTCAGCGAGGTTGTCATGCGGCGTGCTCTAGTTCGCTGGGGCTGCTGATCGGGTCGTCCCACGTGGCCGTATTCAACCCGCCTCGGGTTGGCTGTTTTTGGCCATTTTCGGCCAAATTCAGCCAAACTTGCATCGGTTCATGTGAGAAAACACACTTAGCGCACTCGGTGGGCCGAAAAAAATACAGAAAAATGAAACTTATCCGGGGTGGGGTTCTCCGGTGCGGCGGCTCCTCCGGCTCACGTCCCGGATGGGTGTTTTGCTCCGGTCAACCTCGTTTGGCGGCCGAAAATTGCTCCGATACGGCGGCGGATGGACTCTTGTTGTTCAAATCCAATCTCCACTGTTCAGATTAAAGAACAATCTATCACAAATATGTTCACTAAATTTTAGTCTAATAAAACCATAAATGACCATCTAATCATAGAAGAAAATTAAACTGGTTAATGTAGAGAATAAAAACGTGAATAATAACTTTTACCAAAAATCCAACCGTTAAAAAATGATCTCCACCATTCAGAATCGAGAATAATAAGTTCTCTAAATGCCCACCAAATTTCAACTTGATCGGAATGCGGATGGCCATCTCTCATAGAAAAAATTGAAATTGATTGGATGTGGTTTTTTCAGTAAAAAAACCATTTTTGTCTCCCTTTTTGTTCTCTTTCTTTTTTGGTGACAAAAACTTATCTCAACAGCCACTTGGGGTAAAGTGGTGTAGGGTAAAAATATTAATAACCCTTATAGGCCAAAAAACGTGGGCTCAAAAACAGCTTGGATTGTTCCACATATGAGGGAACCCAACAACCCAACAATTCTCCCCCTCCGACTATGTAGAGGAATTTGCCAAATTAGCAACCGTACAACATGCTTTAAACTTCACTCTTGGTAAAGCCTTTGTGCATGTATTAGAACCATTATCATCAGTGTATATTTTCTCAAGTTCAAGCTACTTAGAATCTAAAACATCACGAATCCAATGATAACTCATATCAATATGTTTGAATCTACCATTAAAAGTATGATTCTTATTAAAATGAATAACACTCTAACTATAACAAAATAAATCATATCTCTTATGTGTAAAGCTAAGTTCATTCACAAACTTCTTCATCCAAAGCAATTATTTACATGCTTCAGTCGTTGAAATGAACCCCACTTATGTAGTATACAATGAAATGTATTTATATAACCTAGATTGTCATGCCGCAGTTCCCCCTATAAAAGTAATCAGATATATAAAAGTAAACTTTCTTGAATTCATATCCCCTGCCAAATTAGAATCTGTATAACTATTGAAAATAAGCATCCTAATCCCAAAACACAACTTCAAACTGACAGTACCACAAAGATATCTCAAAATCCACTTCACAGCATTCTAATGCTCTTTACCTGGATTAGATAGAAACTACTAACAGTACTAACTGTATGAGTTATATTTGGCCTAGTACAAACTATAACATACATGAAGCTACCCACTGCATATGCATAAGAAATTTTATGCATGTCTTTTTTTTCTTGCTCATTAGAAGGAGATTGTTTGACACTCAATTTGAGAGACATGACAAGAGGTGTACTTACAGGTTTAGATTTAGTCATATTAAATCGTTCTAATACATTTTCAAAATACTTTTATTGAGATAACACAACTTTTTGCATTTTCTATCACGAGTGATTTTCATGTTAAGAATGTACTTTACTGGCTCTAAGTCTTTCATTATAAAAAACTTGCTCAACTCTTTCTTTGAATTATCAATTCTAGAAAGACTAGAACCCACAATGAGTATGTCATCAACATATCGCAAGAGAATGATAAAATCACTATTACAAAATCTCTATACAAAAACACAATAATCAAAAGTAATCTTCTTATAACCTTGTTAAATCATAACTGACTCAAACTTTTTATACCATTGTCTAGGAGCTTGTTTCAACCCATACAAAGTCTTTTTCAATTTGTACACATAATTTTCTTTTTCTTTCACCATAAAACCTTCAAGTTGTCACTATGGAGGAAAGTTGTTTTGACATCTATTTCCTCAACCTTTAAATTAAGACTAGCAGCTAACCCCAAAATAACACGAATTAATGATATCTTGACCACTAGTGAGAAAATTGTCTCAAAGGAAATTCTCTTTTTCTGACTAAAGCCCTTAACAACTAATCTGGCTTTATATCATGGAGATGACGAATCATCTTTTTACTTCACTCTATAGATTCACCTATTCTTCAATACTTTTATATCTTTAGGAAATTTCACCAATTTAAAAGTGTGATTATCAGCTAAAAACTACATTTCATCTTTTATAGCTACAATCCATTCTGTTTTTTGCTCACTTTTAATAATCTTTTCATAACATTCAAGTTCTTCTTCTTCTGTCAATAGTATGTACTCATTAGATGAATACCTAATAGAATGCTTTTGATCTATTGTAGACCTCTTAAGTGAAACTCTAAGTTCTTCGACATGTGCCTCTTGTTGAACATCAACTACTTCATATTCAGGAGCAACAACATCATTTGCATTATGATTGTCATTTTGTACATCATCATGATTTTGAACCTCAACTATATTAGGTATAGAAGTTGTAGGAGATGAATCTAAATCAATCAAACCACCAATCTGAGGCTTTAATTTCTCCACCTAATTAATATCGTAAATAGTATGATCTTGTATAAAGATTACATCACGACTTCTGACAATTTTCTTCTGAACTAGGTCATAACATCTGTAACCAAATTCATCTATAGCCAATGAAGATACATTATCTAGTCTTAGCATCTAACTTGGACCTCTAATCTTTAATGACATAAGTAAAACATTTGCAACTAAACATTCATAGATGGTCATAGGAAACATTCTTACCATACTAGAACCTATTTGAAATATCATTTCCCAATGCAACAGTGGGAGTTATATTAATCACATATGCAACAGTGTATAAAGTTTCACCCGAAAAAAAGTTTGACAATTTAGCGTCTGAAAGCAAGCATCTGACTCTCTCCATTAATGTTTTATTCATTCTTTCTACTAAATCATTTAACTAAGGAGTCTTAGGAGGTGTCTTCTGATGTCTGATACCATGTTCTCTGAAGTATGCATCAAAATACCCACAATACTCACTATCATTATCAATGCAAATGAATTTCAACTTTTTTCTAGTTTCTTTCTCAGTAGAAGCTTTAAATTCTTTAAATGTATCAAACACCTAATCTTTTGACTTTAAGGTACGACCCAAAGTCTTATTGAATAATCATCAATGAAAGTCACAAAGTAAGTTGCACCACTAAATAACTTTTCCTTCAAAGGACCACAAACATGTGAATGTACCAACTCAAGCAAATCATCTTACCTAAAAGGAGAATGATGTTTGAAAGAAACTCTCTTCTGTTTCTCAGCCAAGCAATGAACACATATGTTGAACCATGCACCTTTCAATCCTAAAAACAAATTTTTTTTAGCTAAACAATCAAGTCCCTTCTCACTAATGGAATTAGCCTAGTTATTGTTTGAGTTACAATTGTAATTATCACATAATTAGCCTAGTTATTGTGGGAGTTACAATTGTAGTTATTGTGTTGTAACTTATCTTTGATTTCTTTGGCTATAAATACCAAAGGAACTCTTTTTTATGGATATCAAGGGTGGTAATCAAATATTTCAGAATTGAGTTAAAAGTGTTTTGACTCTCTTTTCACTTTATGCACAAGGTGTTGATTTGGAATATAATTTTTATCACTTGTATTCAATTTTGATTTCCTATTTCAATTGTTCTTAGTGCTTGTTTGGATTGGGTTCAAGGGATATCATTTATCTTTCTTGAGTTCTATTTAACTTCTACTATTTAGGTGATTGAACAAATTTGATTCCTTTTTACTTGTGATCTAAATTCTGTTCTACACCGATTGAAGAGTTCTAAGGTTCAAGCAAGGGTCTTGGAGTTCCACATCAGACATTTAGTTCACAGTCTAGTTACTGAAAATAGAGAAAAAATAAAAGTAAGGGTCAAGATCAGAGTAGAGATAGGAGCTTGAGTAAATCAAAATCAAGTTACATGATCCTTAAATGTCATTACTGTGACAAATCAGGGTATATCAAAAAATATTGTTACAAGTGAAAAAAAGAGAACAAGGCAAACAAAGGGAAGCAAGAAAAGAATGACAATGATAACAATACTGATTGTGTTGCCACGAACAGTTCATATGATAATTTGGCTATAATTTATCAAGAGAATATGATCAATATAGCTTATGATGACACCGTTTAAGTTCTTGATAGTGGTGCCTTCTTTCATGTTACCACTAACTGTTTGTAACACCATATAGTTATGGGCTCATTCTTGTAATAACACTAAAACAAGACTTAAGCCCAAATGAGTTACACTTGAATATATGGGCTTAATTAACTCAACCTAAAATAAAACAATCCAAAATACTTAAAACAACTCAACAAATCCAGCTCATACACAAGGTTTATTCACCAATTACCAATAAGACTTAAATAAGCCCAAATTATCCCAAATCATTTAAACCTAACTAAAGTTATGAATTTGGGCTGTTCAAATTCGTCCTCCATTTTCTCATCAAAAGGTGGTGTTGGATGTCTTCTTGCCCTTGGATTGGTTTGGGAAGCTTCCCCTCTCATGGAATTTAACTCACTTTGTTGTTTCTCTAGTTTCTCATTCATGTTGCCAATAGCTAGTTGAATCCTCTCAAATTGTTGTTGCATTGCTTTGAGGATGAATTCTTGATCTTTTGATATTTTTTCACTCCTCTGTGGCTCCATCTTCAAATCTGAAATTTTAATGACAAACAAAATAAATTGTAACCTCAAAAATCACTCCCTCACGTGTTTACTCTCGTAGTATAAGCACTCGTGTTTCACTCAATTTTGGCTTTTTCCATCTTTTAAGCTCGCACTCTCTTGTTTTTTACCACTCAAGGAATCTTTATAACTTTATACAAAAGAGTCAATTCAAACAATAATTAATTATCACTATGTACTTAATTTTAATTAGAGATAACAAAGAATTACTAAAGAAATAAGATACACAAATTCAACTCTATAAGCAAACTAGAACAATTTAAACAATGAAGAGCACACACTTGATATAGAAATAAGTGTATGATGATTTTTATATTAATTAGTCAACAACGAATTAATATTATTACCTCAAGATGTAATAAGAAGCAAATTGGCAGAAATATTAAATGAAAACTAAATATGCAAAAAAAATAGTGAATCTGAAATTTAATGCACAAAACTTGTAATTCTCTAATAGAATAAAAAATTATCACAAAAAAACACTCAAATTAAGTGAAAAAAATAATTTTGGATTAAAACAAACTCAATTGAGGTGAGTTGTTTCCAAATATCCCCAAAAATTACACAAACAATCTCAACCAAATAAAAGCCTTGAAACGAGTTTTTCTTTAAATTTTAAATGTATTTGAATGTTATATGAGATAAATAAAAGGAAAATAATAGCAGGTGTTTCAATTACACAAGATAGAATTGGTTGCAGTATGTTTTACAGAATTAAGCAAATTAGGCTAATCTGATTTTTTTTTGTTTTTTTTTTTTGCTGAATGCAAATTTGTCTATTTTGTTTAGCAAAAAATAATGAAAATAAAGACAACAAAATAAGGATAGAATAATTTACTTGGTGAACTTGGCTCTGATACCAAATGATGCGGAACCCCAAGACCCTTGCTTGAACCTCAGAACTCTTCAATCGGTGTAGAACAGAATTTAGATCACAAATAAAAAGGAATCAAATTTATTCAATCACCTAAATAGTAGAAGTTAAATAGAATCCAAAAAAAATAAATGATATCCTTTGAACCGAATCCAAACAAGCGCCAAGAACAATTAAAATAGGAAATCAAAATTGAATACAAGTGATAACAATTGTATTCCAAATCAACACCTTGTGCATAAAGTGAAAAGAGAGCCAAAAAGTTCTTAACTCAATTCTGAAATATTTGATCACCACCCTTAATGTCCACAAAGAAGAGTTCATTTGATATTTATTGCTAAAAAATCAATGATAAGTTACAACACAATAACTACAATTGTAACTCCCACAATAACTAGGCTAATTATGTGATAATTACAATGGTAACTCCAACAATAATTAGGCTAATTATAGGCATGTAATTTCTTATAACTCCAATCTTCTTAAGACAAGACTTAAGACCAAATGAGTTACACTTGACTATATGGGCTTAATTAACTCAAACTAAAATAAAACAATCCAAAATACTTAAAATAACTCAATTAATTCAGCCCATACACAAGGCTTATTCAACTATTACCAATAAGAATCAAACAAGCCCAAATTATTCTAAATCATTTAAACCCAATTAAAGTTACGAATTTGGACTATTCAAAAAGCTCATATTTGAAATTTCCACAATTGGTTAGCGCATCATCCACATGTTTTTGAGTGAAAACTTGGAGCAACTCTTTAAGCATCTTTACCTTTAATCTTGTTACTGGTCCGCTGAAACTTTCAAGATTTGGAACTCTATTTGTGTTCACGTCATTTAAAATTTGCTTCAAGTCACCTTTTGATGCGCTTTGAATATTTTGAGTATTTTTAGCCTTGTTTGCATTAATGTCTCATGAGTTTTTCTTCTCACCTCTTCATTCAAAATGTCAGTCCTTGCATACTACATGGTTACAACACCATCAAGAGTAGAATTAATCAAATATACACGAAATATTTTCCATGAGTAAGGAAGTGTAGTCAACAACCAAATTCCAAAAATGTTTTCATCAAATTTGATACCCATGTTAGACAGTTGATCAAAGATATCTTAAAATTCATTTACATGATCAAGTATAGAACTACCCTCTCTATATTACAAGTGTATAGCTTGTTTAAGCAAGAATAACGTATTGTTTCATGTCTTTAAAGCATACTAAGTTTCAAGCTTTTCCCACAAAATTTTGGCATTTGTTTCATTAGTAATATCATTCAACACATTATCTTATACCTATTGCTGAATAAAACCACATACTTGTAAATTTTCAAACTCCCAATTTAATTACATTTAGACAAGTTTTTTAAAAATAAACACAGGTAAATGTAATTTTTTTTATAACAAAGACATCCATCACTTTTCTTTTACACTTGTAATAATTTGTGTCATCCAAACAAACTATTTACTCATACTCATCTCCATTATTCAAACAAGTAAAAACCACAATCAACCAACAAACTAATGAACCTGGTTATGATACCACTTTGATGAGAAGTGTTTGAATGAATCTATAAGGAGTGACAATTAAGTAAAAAATCAACAAAATAAATACCATAAAATCTACCCCAATGTGCAAAAAATTAATCACATAAAGAACACAAAGATTTTTTACGTGAAAACTATTTCAATGTGAAAGATAAAAACCACGAGACGCCTCCTGTCCAAGTAAAAGAGCTTCATTATCAAAATTAATGTTTAGAGCAACTCCAAGCTACCACAATAATCCTCAAGTAAAGTTTCAACAACAAATCAATAAAATAACAAGAGAAAAATAAAAGAATAGAGTAATATCACCAAAACAACTACTATTTATAAAAAAGGATGAGCAGTGATTGTTAAAATCCAATCTCCACTATTTTGATTAAAGAAAAATCTATCCCGAACGTGTTATCAAATTTCAGTCTAATCAGACCACAAATAACCATTCAATCGTAAAAGAAAGTCAAAAATAATCATTGTAGGGAAGAAAAATATGAACAGTAACTTCGAACAAAAAATACTAAAAATCCAACCATCAAAAAATGATCTCCACTATATAATGAAGAACAATGAGTTGTCTAAATACTCCCCAAATTTCAGTCTGATCGGATTACGAATGATCGTCTGATTGTCGAAAAACTGAAGCTGGTTGGATGTGATTTTTTCAGCAAAAAACTCTTATTCTCTCCCTTTTTGTCCTCTTTCTTTTTTGGTTACTAAAACTTATCTCAATAGCCACTTAGGGTTAAAGTGGTGTAGGGTAAATATATAAATGACCCTACTAGGCCCAAAAAAGTGGACTCAAAAATAGCTTGGGTTTTTCCACATAAGAGGGACACAAAAACCCAACACGATTAAGACGAATTTTTCTTTTGATGTCTTCCTTTTACTAAAATTTAAGAGAAATCTTTCTTTTGACAAATTTTTCTTTTGGGTTCTTCCCCTTGTTGAGATTTGAGTTTCAGTTTGAGTTTTCTTTTTTACACCTTTAATTTTGCTTTTCTTTGATAAATTTTTCTCTTTTAGTAGGTTTTATTTGCAGGTTTTCAATGTATCTCTATTTTTCCATTTTGTTTCATTTTGATGGAGTAGATCGTGCTTTTAGGTTTTCAACTTATCTCTACTTTTCCTTTTTTTGATTTTTTTTCTTATCTCTCTCTTTTTTTATTTTCTATTTTTAATCATTTTTTTTTCAAAAAAAATACTTCTTTTTATATAACATGATTCGAATTACGAGTCGAATACTATCTCTTGAGATTTATTTGCTTATGCTTTATTGATCTGTATCACATATTCTAGATCTTTGAGTATCACTTAACTAGTGTTATCTTAATGAATATCTTACTATGATGCTTCGAGTATATTGATGCATGTTGTTTTTTATCTTAGTGTTTCTTGATGCATTTATAAGTTTTTCACCACAATTATCGATCCTTGATTTGATAATCCTTAAACTCAGTTATTCTTTCTTAATTTCCCTTATCTTGCATTTTACCTTCCTCATGCCTTAAGTATTAACTTTTATGGAACGTCTTGATATTGAACGTACTTTCACATTATTTCTTGAGAATGTTTACCCCTCGTTCTATAAAAATCTTTTAGAGTATTAACTTGATGGTTCTCGATTCTCACTATTAATAAATCCGTGTATTATCCTCTTATAATGTGTAAAGTAAATGGATCTTCATTTTTTGCCACTTTATCTCTATTTTAATTTTGCTTATTTCGGGGTAAGCCGCTAGAAAATGGGTTTTATACCTGCTTTATTTTCTTTTGGGGTAGATTGTTTTTGATGGGTTTTCAATCTATTTTTATTGTTCTTAATTTTATTCATCATTTATTTACTTATTTTATTATCACTATTCTATATATTTGTTTATTTATATATATTTTTTAATTTGGTCAAACAAACTCGATGATGTTAGCAGTATCGATGATCTCAAAAGGCCTTCTTCATAAGGCACTAAGAGAACTTGGTTATTCACTTATTCCCAACCTTTTATTTGGCCACTTGCACACTTTCTCATTATTCTCATTTTTTTTTAAATAGATGTTTGACTTTGAAATGATTTGGGTATCATCTTTTGAATTTTTCTAATCCAATGTATTTTTGAGCCATAAGAGTTTGAATTTTGTATTTTATTGGATTTTTTTTTGTTTACTTAGTATTGATATTATATCATTGGTTCCCAATTATTTTATACATCGCATAAAAATAAAAGGTTATATTAGCAAAGAAAATCAATATTTGTTTTTTTTTAAAGAAAAATATTCTACTTAATTTTTTAAAAAGTACTTCAAAAAAGGTAAAATATAACATGATTACTAAAATAGTCAACATTCATTTTACAAAATTTATTCATATGTTTGTACTCTATTAGATTTCTTGGCTTGACAATGGATTTATGATGATATTTATTCTAAAATCATTTCCATAAACAAATTAGGTTATCCTAAGATCTTTCAAGTCTTGAACTTTATGCTTCAACTTGAGATAATTTTTAGTCTTATGACTTGGTGTCCTATATTATATTCACATTTAACATTAGAGTTGAATCATTTAAGTCGTGGAATTAGAGCCAATTAAGAAACTTCTAGCTAAATCTTTTATTGTGCTAATGATTAGTGATAATTCTTTATTAGTGTGATGTGTGACTTATCAAATTCTCTCTTTTCTTTACATAGTGATATGGATTTGCATTATGATTAAGATATTATGTTATTGCATGTACATGATTACATCAAGGCAAATAGCAAACAGTCCTACCTGAACTTTTTCTCTAGTAATATATAGGTCCTGTGATTTTTATATGTATCTCCATTAATCTTGTTTCATTTGCCTTTCTATTATTTTTCTGTTGCTGGCCCACTATGTTTTCTAAAGCATTATGGTCAATTAGTACGTTATTTTTACAGCATGATAAATATTTTATTAATAAGTATGAGATTTAAGAAATTACTATTAGATACTCCAACAACTTATCTGAATATATCCCTCTTAACATTTCGACAAAAATTATGGTTACAAGGGAAGCTCAACCGAAAGCATAATAAGTGGGTAGAATTCGTTAAGTCTTTTCTCTATGTGATCAAGTATAAACAATGTAAAGACAATATTATGATTGATGCCTTACTATGTAGGTGTGCCTTAATCTCTACTCTTAGTTCTAAATTGTTAGACTTTAAGCACAATAAGGATATGTATGCTAAATAATGATTTTACTAGTGTTTATGAAGCATGCAAACATTATATATTCCAAAATTTTATAGGCACGATGATTTTTACTTGAATATGGTAAATTATGTGGGTCTAGTTGCTCTTTAAGTGAATTATTTGTGTGTAAGGCACATAGTGGAAGATTTACGGGATATTTTTGGGTGATTAAGACTTTGGACATTTTGCATGAACATTTTTGGTGGCTTAATATTCTAAAGAAGGTGGGAAAAATGTGATAAATGCATTGCATGTAGGCAAGGCAAGTCTAGGTCTTTACCTCATGACTTATACATTCTTTTACATATTCTTAATGCATTATAGATTGTCATATAAATTAATTTTGTTTTAGAATTGCTTAGGACTAGAAAAGGAAGTGATAACTTTCATATATTGATTCAATAGAATGACACATAAAATAAATGATGTAATATATATTACCAAACTATTCTTTAGTGATGTTATTCATCTATATGACATTCATAAAACAATTGTAAGTGATATAAATGTTAAGTTTTTAAGTCACTTTTGGCGTGTTTTATGAAATAATCTTGGTATTAAACAATTATTTCCTACTACTTGCCACCTACAAACTGATAGTCAAACTAGAGTAGTTAATAGAATGTTAGGATATCTTTTGTATGTTGTTATTAGTAGTAATTTAAAAACTTGGGAAGATTGTTTGCCATTTAATTGAATTTGCTTATAGTTATAGTATTTTTTTCTTCAACTAGTTTTTCCCCTTTTAAATTTGAATATGGTTTTAATTCATTAATTCCTCTTGATCTGACACCTTTACAATTATGTGAGATTACTAATATAGATAGACATAAGATAACATATTTATTTAAGGACATACATGAGAAGACATGACAACACCTTGAAAAGAAATATAAATTTTATGCCTGCAATGCCAACAAAAGAAAGAAACAAGTTGTGTTTCAACCTAGTGACTGGGTTTGGGTTCATATGAGGAAGAAAAAGTTTTATAAATAAAGGAAATCAAATTAGATCCTATAGGTGATGGTCATTTTCAAGTCTTGGAACACATCAATAACAATGCCTACAAGATAAATTTACCTCGTGAATATGTCATATGTGTCACTTTTAATGTTTTTTATCTTTCTTCTTTTAATGTAGTTTCTGATTCAAAAAAAATCTTTTCGATGAATGGTAGAATGATGTAAATCAAGGCAGACCTAATCCATTACAGCTTGGACCATTCAAGTTTAGGAGGTTACAACTTGGACCATTCAAGCCTAATAGGTCACAACGTGGACTATTTAAGCTTAGGAGGTCACAATATGGGTTGTTCAAATGGAGATCAAGGTGTCATGGGTTGTCTAAATGGAGATCAATGTGACATACATTGTCTAAATAGAGACTAAGGTATTTTGGGCCATATATAACGCCCACAAGGAGACACACAAGTGCTGGACACAACAAATAATGGACTTGGGCCACATGGGATAGCATCATGATGCTTATTGGACCTATCACAATATCAAGAGCCAAGAAAATCAAACAAGTCTTCTAAACTTTTGTTCAAATATAGATTAATGATGAAGAAAAGCTTGGACCATTTAATCCAAAAGGGGATGTTTTGAACCAATGTATAAACCAATACTTGCACTTATATATGTATGTATACTTTTATATATATATGTTGTAATTTATTGACTATAATTGATTTTTTTAACCTTATGTTATTTATATATATGTATATACATATTACACGTTCTTTGTTATATTTGTTCGCTTTAATTTATTTAGTATAATTGACATCTTTTTTAACCTTATGTTAATTGGACCTTAGAGCTACATTTAAATAGATAATGATGAAATTTTAGGGGGAAAGTGGGACATGTGATTGTTTATAAAGTTTCTTAAGAAAGTTATGGCGGTATATTCAATTAAACTCCCTTCTTTAGAAATTCCGTATATGAATTTCTAATTAAATAATAAAGTAACGAGAATTTGATAAAATGCAATATATTTACTTGAATTGTATGTATTTAAACATGTAAATAAGGTACTTCTACATAAATTATCGACGTATTAGGTTTTGAAAGGTGTAGGCTTGACTTCTCGAACCATAACTATATATAGTCCAAAAACTAGAAACTTAGCAACGTCAATAGAAATGTTAATGGCATGGGCTTAGAGTTGAAATAAAGATCTTGTAATTATGTAATTTCATGCAACTAACAATAGATTTTAATACAATTTTTAGTAGGTTTACTTAGTATTTAGTATCATATATGGGCAAGTCATATAACATGGTTTATTATCCTCTAGTAAATAAACAAAATAGTAAATTTCAATAGTTATATATATCCTATTTAGGCAAAACACTAGGCATAAATTACTTCTTAAGTAGTTTATAATACATAGGTTCTTCCATTTATCAACCTTATGCTAGATATAAGTTATTTCTTAAGTATTGCTTTAATTTTGTTTGTATCATCTTGTGATAAGATTTTCATTCATTTAGTTGTACACTTAGTAAATTTTTGAATTAAATTTTTAAATATTTTCAATGTAATTAACAACATAAATGTCATTCACTACATAATAATTGAGAATTACATAATCATTGTGAATCACATATGTATATAAAATGAAATTTTCAAAAAATGCAGTTTTAAATTATGCTTTAGTCAATGGAGTATTATAATTGAATTTAGTACATATACTTGAAGTGTTAGTTATCAAAAATTGCATATTAACTTAGTAGTTGATTTCTTTCTCCAAGAAATTATAGATACACTACAAGATGGATAAAAGCTGGATGAAAAAGTCCATAGTAATAAAAGAGTACTATTAAGGCGTTAATAGATTCATTGAACTTGTTTTTGAAAGATCTTCATATGATGGAAATATATTATTTCCATGTAACAAGTATGTTAATCAATATTAACATACATTTGAAGATATAAGGGCAGACTTATTTGTGAAGGATTTATTACTATATATACTATATGGTTTTATTATGGAGATACAATTTTAATTATATCTTAGTTCAACTATGTCAAAATTAGATATATTTTAGTTAGATTAAATTTTATAATTTATTATACATTATATTTTTGTATTAGATTCTTAATAATTGTAGTAGTGATATTTATATTTTTTATTTATTTATAGGTTAAGATGATGGTGATTAAAATATACATGTTTCATTAAATGCAAGTCATAATCCATCATCAGAGGATAGATGTAAATTACCAAGTGATGTGTGTGCAAGTTATTTAAAGGATGTTATTAATATGACATGATTACAAATATTTTTTTATGGTAATTAGATGGATATTTTCGTGAATAATTTTATTTATATTTTTTGTGGACTGAAATGAATTTTATGGTAGCAAAGGATATATTTCATTACATGAACAATGTAGAATTATATTTTTAATATTATATTTTGATGTTGAAATAAATAAAAATATGAAAATATATTTGAGAATTTGTTGTATATTTTGTGGCTCACAAAATTGTAGCAAATCTATAAAGGTTTGCATGATATTTTATGGTTGTTCTTGGTAAATATAAGTCACTATGTGGCAGGACCTTTCACAAAAACTTTTTTCTTCCATTAAGAAAAAGGTAAAATTTGTAGGAAAAATCAACTTGTTGCATAAACTTTTTCTGAAACTTTATTCTGCATCGATTTTGTAACAGTTGTCTTTGCACCATGACATACTTTAATGGTACTAATAACTACCATGAAATGTCAAAAAATCGTTCAAAAAGGTCTTTTTTTGATGTAGTGATCCTTAACTATTACAAACATGGCTACATATAGTTTAGGTCATACGTAATAACTAGTTTGGTAAAAAATGATATATCTTAACTATGACAAACATGATTATAACTAATATAGGCCGTACCCAGTAACTAGTAATTCGTTAAGACTCATAAAGAAATCATAATATCTTAGCATTAAGTATGATTTATGATGCATACACCGACTATAGTAGAAGTAATCTAATGAATAATACTACACTGCTATTATCATTGTATTTTTGTTGGCACATAGTAAAAACTCCATATAAGAATCTAAGCTCGAATCAATATAGTGAAATTATTATAGTAACAAACATATACAAAAGTTGCCAAAATGTTGCTACACTAGTGTTTGATAAGATTAAACATTATATTAAATAACAAAAAAAATATTAACTTGTTTAGATGCGATAATGTTTATTTACATTTTTTCTTTATGTTTAGAGATATTTATACGTTATGTTTAAATTTAATGTCATATACGATTATGATCTCATTATAATCAAATTAGCATTGCATGGTCCATTAAACATTCATCATTTTAAAGTCAATGTTTCATGTTTACAGTCACTTTAAAGTCAATAATTCATTTTTTTTAATGAACATAGTTTTTATGAGTTAAGCTTAAAACTAACGTGTTTAATTATTTTAATCTCATCACAATCACATTAATATTGCATGATTGATTGGACATCAATTTTTTTTTTAAAAGCAACTTATGATAATTTTTTTTTATCATCATGAAACTTTGAATTAAATGTACATTTGAAGTATTATTGCAAAAGTATTGATCTATTCATATTTATGTGATTGATTTGTCATGTACACTACTATTAATAGTGGGTGCACTAGTGGTCTTCTATTAGTGAAACAATAGCTTCATAAGAGTGCCACTTGATCATCTTTTCTCTTCTTTGAGTTTTCCAACCTAAAATTGAGTTTTTCCTATATCATAAAAGCATTCTACCTTAAGATGACCTATTTTTAAATGTTTAAACTCTCTTTTATTATGGAATTATGTTTTTGTCTCACAAAATGGCTGACTGATGTATCATCATTATGATTCTTTTGCTTTACATGCTCTATGTGCCAAAAATTCATATATATTTTTATTATTGTAAGCACTTTCTAGACATATAGGCTTGATTTTCACATAATAAACTAAAATTTAGATACTTTTAATTGATAAATTATCAAATTTTAGAGAGCAATCATACATTTTTTTTTCTATATTTCTAAGTTAAGGATATTGTTGAGTAGATTGTTTTCTTTGATTAAGGTTAAATGAGTGGATTCCCTACACTCTTAAAGATTTTATCTTCATTATATTTGGAGAAATATAGAAGACTAAGGAGACTAAGGTGTTTATTAGACGCTATCTTTGCTAGGTCCTAAGTCATATGTTGGAAAACAATACTAGAAGTTCCAAACATCTTTGTCAAAGACATCTTAGAATAATTTTTTTTTCTTTACTTTGGGTGAAAGTTTAGGATTTTTTAAAATGATGTTTTTATCTACTTGATAAAGTTAACAATACTGTATGATATTATATCTCTATTTTGTTTCAAAGTTTTCTATGTCTTTTTGTATTTTTTTTATTAGAGGATACCTTATTGTGTCATCTTTTTTATATTCTTTTGTCTTTAATCATTGTTTTATAAAAGAAAGTTTGTTTAAGACTTTAAATTACTACATATGAGTTAATACTAGTTTAATGACTTTATATGAGAACAAACACTTAATAAGCAAGGGTGTGTGGCTATCAGCATGTGCGTTAATGGGTAAAGTTTAAAATTAAGCCATGGGAATCACTATTGGCTCTTTGATTCATGTGCTTTTTTAGATTTATAAGATACATTGTGCCTATGTTGGAATAAAAATACTTTTCAAATCTGTAGATTCGTAAAAAAAGTAAACATACTAACTCATACTGAATTAATGATAAATATAACTGGAAACGTACCTGAATCCATCACAGAAGAATTATTCGCATCTGGCAGTAGAATCTTTCGAATCAACATGATGTCTAAAAACTAATTTTTTCTGGTAACGGAATTTTAGAAAAATAAAATGATAAGTTTGTGATTCTGGGACCATAACCGCATTTTATATCGTCAAACTTTTACAATTCTCATTTCGCCCATCATAAAATGAGAATATTATAAAAATAGTATCTGCACATTATACTCCTATACTTAAACCTGATGCATAAAGACCAAGTACTATTAACCATATTTGATTACTTTTAAATGAACCCATTAAATTGATAGCCTGATACGCATACTTGGTTCACATTAAACCCACATGTCAGAAAAAATCAAACAACCTAAACTTGAGTGTTTTTTTTGTCTAGTTAATTTTTCCATAATATATTGCTTAACATTTTAGTACCATCATATTTTAAAGACAATTCCTTTAAAATCATGAATGAGCTTTTGATATGATATGTAAAAAAAGATTTTTTGGTTAATAATTATTTGATCATTATGATTGAAAATATAGAACAAAATATAAAGGTGGTGTGTTAAGAAATAAAAAAAAAATTATGATGGGAGAAAACAATAGGGTCATGTTTTTTAAAACCGAAATTTATGAATATGTATATTTTTTTTTTGACAAAACAAGATGTGTATTTAAAAAATGAAAAATTTGTTTTTATTTTTATTTTTATTCATATTAGAATGATATCATTTACTTGAAATTATTAAAAAATGTTGATATAACTATTTTAAAATAAAAAGATATTTTGAATAAAAATTAAATTAAAAATATTTATATAACTTATTTATATTTTTAAAATGTGAAAATAAAATAAAATTAGTAATTGAAGAGATACCGTGTATAAAACATAAATTTCACAAGAAAAAAAAAGTGAGACAATCCGGTAAAGGATCATACAAAACTATAATGATTACAAATAGACCAAACTACAATTACAATTAACAAAATTTATCTTCACCTAAAGATGTAATATTTCTACATATTTTACCCTTGCCATAATAATGCTCCTAACATACCTCAAAATAGTAAAATATAAAATCACATGTGAAACAAAGTACAATAATAGAAAATTAAAACTAGGAATCCAACTATTTGACTTTCACCAACGGCATTGGCTAGCTTTCGGGTTAGAGAAGATTTTGTATATTACTTGGAGGCACCCACCAAAAACAATAAAAAAACCAAAGAAACAACACAGTGTTGGTCTTGGTCCACATTGCCACGTGTCGTTCAAACAGGGCGAGTATGGGAGTAGCGTATACCCACCACCTCACCCCGATTTTCCTCGATCCGATTTATTCCGGTCAGGTCCTGCAATTCGGGTACTCTGCCGGTCGCATCTTTCTCTCCAACTCTTTCTTTCTTCTCAACCAAACACAAAAAAAAAAACACAAGACAGAAGCGGAAAACACCTACGACAGAGAGAGCACAGAAAAAAGATTGTTCAAGAAAACATTTTTGCTCTTAGAATTTTATCTTCCGATCCATCTATTTTGAACAATGCTTAACTCAAGGGAGCGACTCGGATAATGGAACTCACTAATTTGACAGACGAGAGACTCAGAGAGTCGAAGGCTGATACGCGTTCACCTCTCGGCATCGATCTCAATGAGATACCTACCTCTTCTTGTTGCTTCTCCGAAACCCTACCCGAGCCCGAACCCGAGCCCGATTCGATAGACATCGTGAGAGCCTTCCACGACAACCCGGACCCCGCGCCCGGAGCTCCAGCGGTGGTGCCGGGCAAGGGCAGGGCGGCGGAGTGCGGCGCATGCAGGCGCCCCGAGGCGAGGGAGCTTGTCGTGGTTTGCGACGGGTGCGAGCGGGGGTTCCACGTGGCCTGCGCCGGGATCGCTGCGCTGCAGATGTCGAGTATGGCGGAGTGGGTCTGCGGAGAGTGCGTCAGCGGAGGTGTAAGGAGCAAGAGGTGGCCATTAGGGGTTAAGTCCAAGCGGATATTGGATATCAATGCGTCGCCGCCTAGTGACGGAGATGGCGACGGGACCGAGGAGGTGCAGGAGTTGAGGTAGGACGTTTTCCCTTTATTCTAGCAGTGAGCTGGGGTTTATGGAGTAAGTTGCACTGCTGATACATTCATGAATCTGAATATAAGTGAGTTTTAGTTGCCATGCGTCCAGAGAGATTAGTGAAAGTTAACATATGAAAATGTTACTTCTACTGCACGCGGGAACTTGAAGAAACATGAAAATATTTTCTATATTGATACGTACTTAGACATATATTTGCTGGTAAAAGCATGGGTTCGTGTGTTTACGAGTAATTTCTACAAATAACAAAGTTCTGAAAAATACTAAAAACATAATTTCCGAAATCCATCATTATTTTCAATATATATTTTTTTGTTATTAACTACCATATTGTTATATGTAAAATACATGCAACTTCAGGAAATGTAGCTTAGAAATATTTTTATGCAGCACATGGAACCTTTGGTTTTTCTCTGTTTGTCTTTGGGGTTGCACTGAGGTGGTGTTGTTTAACTGTTCAGTATATTAGCTTCTGACTTATCTTGTTCAAGTTTCATGTATCTGGGGTGTGTCTTTGTGTTGTAAGTTCAGGCTGAGCAGTAGATAGAATTTTATTACGAGTAGAAGCTGTAAGTACAAAATCATTTACGTCTGTGTTACAGGGATATGAAGGTTAAATATATTTTAGGCTTGGCCACAAGCAAATGAATGCAGGACGCCACATAATAGGAATGTTGTTTGTATGTGGAAAGAAGTCAGTGGGCTCAAGTTGTGGTCATTTTGGTACTGAAGCTTCTTATTCTTGGTGCTAGTGCAATTTTGTAGACGAGCAGTTCCTTTATTGGCTAATTGATACTAAGTTGTTGGAGTCTAGCCTGTGTCCAATATTTGTAGGATTTGTTCTTCTTTTAGAAACTGCAATGATATCGGTGCATCTCAGACAATGTAAGTATCCAAATTATTCTAAGACAATGAACCAGCTAATCAAGTGACTGATGAAGGGTAATCTTAGAGAGCACATGTGATATTATTAGACAAGATTTTGCTACCAAAGAGCATTATGGATATAGCTGTAATGTATTCGCCCACGAAGCATTAAACATTGGTCACTTTATTGTTTAGTTTGAAGCCATGGCATTTCTAGATCTCACCTTCTTGTTTCTTCTGTGGTAAAAGACCATATAAACTGCTGCTTTTTCCTGATTGTTAGGTTTTTCTCCTGTCAAACTAGGATTGGGTTGTTTCATATCCTATTTCATTTTAGCCAGGATGTATCATATTGGTTATATTGAACTTCATTTTTTCCCACTTTCTTCACCAATTGTAACCTTCCTTTATGTGGGTGTTTGGGGGTTAAAATTTGGGCCGAGTGAGTAACTTGACTAGCTTGTATTTCATGGCTTTAGTTCTTTTGCTACTCTGTGTATACCCCCTCGTTTTTATGGGCATGGTTCCTGCCATGGGCACTGCTTGGCCTAGAGGTTCTGCGCATGAGCATACCAACTAAAAGGTTGACAGAGAACTTTTAAGACCATCTGAAGAATCAGCCTTTTCTATTTATAGCTCTTGCGCTTGTCATTTTTGGAGTGGTTTTTACCCACCAATTGTCATGTCCCTCTAACATGTAAATTCGTAATCTACTTTCCAGGTCTCACCATTTCTTGCATATTGTGATTTAGTATCTTTTCTATGGCTTAAAATGTTTTTGAATTGATCCTCAAAAATGAAAAAAAGATGTTTGTGATTTTGGTCCCAGAAATGATGTTTGTGAACTGTATTTAGTTGCATTTTGGTCCCATCCAAATTGCATTTACTAGGTTCTCTTCTTAAAGATTGCTTGATAAAGATTTGCTAAATCTGCCATGTACCTCTGGCTGCTTTTTTTAGCCTAAGATAGAAAGCAGCTTCTTCTGTACGGAGGTTTCTTATCAAGGATCATTTTGAATTTTGATGTTATTTATCTGCTTTTAAATTTATCATAGCTGTCAATGGGCAACTTAAAAAGACTCAGATGGATATATCTGTGCCTAACAGGACCATTTAATGCTTGTACCATTTTCTGGTGTAATGCTCAAGATACTCCTCCAACTGAGAATTCATCTTTTCTCTTTGATTATCCTATTGGGTGGTATTGTTGAGGAGCAACGATGAAGCAGGTGATTAATTACTTTGCCTTTTTCGCCCAGCTCAATGAAACACCAGATGCATATGTCTTTAAAGAGCAGGCCATGATAGTCATTTTTGGTGAGAATCAGTTTGCTTGGAAGTGGCAGAGATTGCAGCTGTGTTGTTCCTTCTTTTTTCTGATCTCATCTTCTTTTCCTAAATGTCCAGGAGAATTACTAATTTCCCTGAACAACTCATGAAGTCTATGTACTATCTTGCAAACCTGAAGCATGCAGTATTGCTGCTCATCGCTTTTCCCTTTTCCAAAATGATAAGGAATATTACTAGTAGAAGACTTATTTAAAAAAAATTGATGTGTCTATTGGCTAATACTTATGTAGAAAGTTTTCAAAGAATTTGGGTTAGTTTATCATAAAGCTCATAGAATATGGGATTGTTGTACATTTTGTCAAAAAGAATTTACTCTTGATGAGAATCATGACACTCTTTCTTTAATATTTTTTCTCATAGGGGCATATGTATCCATAAGTGGCCTTTTCTCGATATGTTTAGCAATAGATATTCCTGAAATGTCTGAGTCCCTTTAAATAGCCATGTCTGAGTGTTTGGATTCAAACACGATCCACGTTCACACCCATCTATCATATACTGAGCTTATAATTTATCCTAAAACGTAAATAACCATTTGTAAACTCGAAGGTCAATTCCCTTGTTTGCAGCCATATCGAGTTTTTTTATTTATTAAATAACCATGTCAAACTAAAAGAACTTTTAGCTTTCAGTTTACTGCACTTTTATCTTGTTTTGAAAGTTGGTAATTTGTTTAGTAAAACTGTGTAACCAGAGCAGGAATTCTTTCAAAGGTCCGTATTTGCTGTGTTCCCTTGTCATGATTTAGTTAGCTATTTTTAGTCGTTCTTTTCCCTGGTAAGCTTTAATTTTGTCTAACTGGATTTTGTTTCATAAAATGCATGCCTCCAATTGATGAAGCTAGAGCTAGATGGTTTTAGTTTTTTTTGTTTTTTTTGAGGAGGAGGAGATTATAAGGGCTATTTGGGACCTGGGGACAAGTGTCTGAAAGGGATTTACTAAAGGTTTTTCAGGAGTTTTATTTGAACGGAAGATGGGGTTAAGAATGAATTCTACGTTTGTTAATCTAATTTTGGTCCAATTAATCTTGTAAGTAATGTGTATAAAATGATAACCAGAATCCTGTCCTTGTGGTTATAAGAAGTGTTGGAAGATACTATCCCTATTTAGGAGAGCGCTTTTGTTGCAAGGAGACAAGTGCTTGATGTTCATTTTATTACTATGAGGTGGCTGAGGAGGTGACTAGGAAGGACAAAATGGTCCATTTCAAGAAAGCTTATGACAGGGCAAGTTAGAGGTTCTTAGATGCTTAGGAAGTTGACATAAAGGGTTCTGGAGAATGCTGCAGAAGGTAGATTAGTGGAGGCTTGTCTTCAACTATGTTCTCTACCATTATTAATAAAGAGCGTGAAACAAAAGGTGAGAGATGTGTGAGACAGTCTTTCTCTCTGTTTTTTTCACTTTAGTGGTTGATATCTTCAGTCATGTGTTTCTACGGGTACTAAGTGGGGCTTTTCAGGGTTTAATTGTGGGGGAGGATGCCTAGAAAGTTTCCCATTTACAGGTTCTTGATAATATCATCCTCTTCCTGCCTCAAGGATTGAAATGTTTTCTTAGTACAATCTGTCTTTTAGAAGGTGTTTGGGGTTATTTCTGGAGTAAGTATTAATTTGAGTAAGAGCGAACCAGTTGGCATCTTTGTTGAGAGCCAAGTAAGATTACCAAGCGTTTCTAGAACTGGAAAGGCACTCTTTTCTGTTTGGGGTATCATGTTACTCACTTTTAGGCTTCCTTGGCACTATCCTTTGTTTGCTTTCTTTTGTTTAAAGTACTGATAGGCATAACTGAGAGAGATGAGAAAAATTTGAAAGTTTTCTTGTGGTTTGGAATTGGAGATAATTCTGGAGACCACCTGGTTACCTGGGATTCGCAAACCAAAAAGGATGGTGGCCTGAGTATCTGGAATCTTTTTCAAGAACCTTGGTCTAGTGGCTAAATGGTTATAGTGTTTTCTAGAACTCTTTCAATGTGTTATAGGAGGATGAAAAGTTAGTTTGTATGCTCCATAATGGTTGGAAGCACCATGCCTACTTCTACCATCACTAACACAAGCCCTTGGAAATTCCTCTCCTGTTTTTCCTCTTTACATCATTGTAAGGTGGGCAATGGTTCTTGTTCTCTATTTTGAGAAGACCATTGGAGTGGAGAGCCATCTTTGGCTATTTGTTTTCCTTTCTTGTATCATCTCTTGTCTAGACATTTTGCACCTAGTTCTATTTTTATGAATCATCTTGATACTTAGGTTTCTTCAAAATTATCTTTATTCAGTAACCGGGATTGTAGGGAAACAATGCATTTGACATTTTACGGACACGATTGTCTTGATTGTTGCATTGGGAGCTTGAATTATCTGGTTTTTACACCTGTAACTTTTTCGGTTGTTGTAACCTCTACAATATTTCGTTACTAGCATGAAAGTACTGAATAAGGCATTTGTTTCTATTTTGTAAGTATGTATCCACACCAACTTTTTCTTGTACCTCTTCCCATATGATTTTGAGGTAGAAAGTTTTGATGGATCCGCTACTAGTGCTGCTAGTTATTTAAACAAGTGACTGCTATGTTGTTGATCTGACTTTATTTTATTTTTTGAATGCTACCGTGCTTTTATTACTTGATTACTTATCTGATTAAATTTTTTTAAAAATGATAATTATAATATAGTTACTGTTTACATTTATTTTGTTTTAGAAAGCCAACTCCAGGCGATAACTCTTTTGGTGGCAATGCATTTGGTGCCCCAGTAACTTACTCAAACTTTCTTTTTGCGGGGAATGGATTTGGCAGTCAAAAAGCTTCAGGAGTAATGACACGTTCTGTCAAAGTGGGTTTTGAAGATGTATTTAGTTCACATGCTATGGATAGAAGTTTTGAGGACGTAAATTTGGGGTTTCCGCTGGGAAGGCTTAGAAGTGGTGCTAATACAGCTATTAGATTTTCATCTCGGAATCCAAATGAGATATTTTTGCAGGATCTTAGAGAATTAATTTCAGAAAGGCATGGAGTACTGGAGAAGGACTGGCGTGTGGAATTAAAACAGTCGTTGAACAGTTACAAGTTAATGTCTAACCATGGTCCTATCGAAACTGAAATTAGGACTGAAGGTTCTATGCTGGAGAGGTTGCATTTACCCAAAAAGAGGAAGTCAAACAAGTTTCAAGCCAATGGATTTTCTGGAAACAAAGAAAGTTGGATCAGTGGTAACTGTAAGGAGCTCTCATCTAATGGCCAGAGCATGGGAACTTGTGCTGTTAAACCTGGTAATTTGGTTAAAGCTACAGAATCTGGTATGGTTGGAAATGGAGGCACAGGATCTGATCGTATTAATGTAAGTGTGCTTTGTTCTTGAATATCAACTTGTGTCCGCACAATTTAGTCATTCTCTTTTTCGCTTTCTTAACTTTTAGTTTTTTTCCTTGTTCACATGATGAAAGCCAACTGAGTTAGCCAATTGTTGTAATTCTGTGTTTCCTTTACATTTCTACTTCTATGCACCTGACTTTCTTATGCATTATTTTTTCAGGATGGACTTCCTGTTCAATTTGAAGATTTCTTTGTTCTCTCTTTGGGGCAAGTTGATGTCAGACCTTCATATCATGATGTCAATCTGATCTATCCAGTAGGTTATAGATCTTGCTGGCATGATAAGATCACTGGGTCACTTTTTATATGTCAAGTGTCAGATGGCATATCTGGTCCTTTTTTCAGAGTCACAAGGTTGCCGTGCTCTGCATTTCCCATGCCTAGTGGATCAACTATTCTCTTTCAGGCAGACTTGGGTCATCTTTCTGTTCAAAATAATGAGGAAGCTGATTGTATTGGTTATAATAATTGGGATTGGGACATTGATGCTAGTATCCACACAATTCTTTCAGATCCTTGTCCTCCTAAGGAAAATGACATATTGACTTGTCTTGGGGAAAGTAACAGTCTTCAGACATTCAACAGGTTTCAGGATGAAGCCAGTCCTGCTATTGGCAATGCTGAAAATCCTTTATCTAGTACTTCGGGGTTAAGAGATGAAATAGGCGATATTTCTGTGGAAGGCCATTCTCCATCTGCTGCATGGAGAGTAATGGCTGGAAAGCTTGTTGATGTTTTATCTAAAATCTATGAACAGAAGGGTAATCTGAAATTCCTCTGCAAGCATCTAGAAAAAGAAACTGGGTCAGTGGACTGGGATATGATGGATGAAAAGAACAAATCAAATTTTGCTTCATTAGCGAAATTTTGCTGTTCCCAGGCCCCTGTCAGAGTCCTATCTGAGTGCCATGGTCAGGATGAGGCTGGCAATCTAGCTAATTTGTTGTCAAAATGGCTGGAGCAGGATAGATTTGGATTGGATGCAGATTTTGTGCAAGAAATGATTGAACAGCTTCCTGGTGCTACAGCCTGTTCACAGTATGAATTTCTGAAGAACAGGAGTTCCTATTCTGCATCTGCCACAGTTGGAAACGGACTCCTAATTGTTAAAAGAGAAGGTGAAGAAAATGGAATGGAAATATCAGATGGTCTATTTGGAAAGGGTAAAAAACCCAGGTTGGTTGATGGTCATCTGATGGATGACTCTTGCCCCCCTCCAGGAAAGCCTTTATGTTTGAGGCTTTCTCCTGAGCTTGCTGGTGACTTTCATCAGGTATGTCCATTCTACTTCATTGCATTGATCATAAATGTATGCATGATAACTTATTTGCTACGGCATGAGAACTGATCCATTTTTTTCTTTTTATCCACCCAGGTATGGGGGTTATTCTGCCGTTTCCATGAAATTTTGGGTGTAAAAGAGCCTTTCACGATTAAGGAACTCGAAGATGAGCTTATTAATCCATGGTTTGATGGTTCAAATCTTGATAAATTCGAGAAGGAAATGCAGGGGACTGAAGTCATAAATTTACAACGTAATGGTGTGGATAAGCGAAACTTATCTACAACTGAAGGATCTTCTCTGGTGGTTTCAAATGAAAATCTACATGCTTTTATACGAATGGAAACAGAGGCAACAAAGGAGGCAGCTGAAACTAGGGTTGCATCTGTTACCAATGACAGATGCTTCGGTGTTGTTTTGACAAAGGCTCACATCTCACTGCTGCAAGTATTGATACGCGAGCTACAATTTAAGGTTGCTGCCCTTGTTGATCCAAATTTTGATCCTGGAGAGCCGAGATCTAGACGGGGAAGAAAGAAAGATGTTGATATTTCTCTTCCTACTAAAAGAACTAAGCTCAATATGCTCCCTATTAACGAACTTACTTGGCCAGAATTAGCTCGGAGATACATCTTGTCTCTACTATCGATGGATGGGAATCTTGATTCAGCAGATATGGTTGCTCGTGAAAGTGGTAAAGTATTCCGCTGCTTACAAGGTGATGGGGGAGTGCTCTGTGGTTCACTTATGGGAGTGGCTGGAATGGAAGCAGATGCAATTGTAAGTTGCGTTTTTGGTCCTCAATATTATTGATGATTTTCTTAATCGAGAGTAGTGTTCTTGAACATCTCTTTAACGAAGCACTCATTTGGAACCGTAATCAAATGCCTGCTTCAGTACCTCTTCATTCAGCATTAATCATGGAATAAAATCTGCTATTGGATTGTCATGATGCATGTTTACTTCTAAGAATTAACTATTGTTTTCTTGAAAAGGAAAGTATGTGTACTATAGGCATCAAGTGGGTGCAACCCGTGTACAAAAGAATCAGCTATGTCAATGAAATTTTACATTTTAGCTCAATAATGATAATTGAATTTTTGTCTTGTAATATAATAATATCTCATTTTTTGTACGAGTGGGATGCTTTGGTGCTGTTGTTGGTACTAGATATTTATCTTTTCTTCTTGAAGATTTTATCCAGATGAAACTTTAATCGTGTCAGCAATGAACTTTAATCGTGTCAGCAATCGTGTCAGCATCCCTTAGGCCTTTTCCATGTTCACTTTTGTTGAAGTTCATTTTTTTTTTTGGTTCCAGTGTTATTTAAAAAGTGGTTTTTCTATGTTACAGGATGTCACTTCCCTCGAACTTTTACAAGTTGCAAATTTTGCACATATTAGTTAAAACTTCTCTTTGCACTTTGTCTTCCCATTTGTTAATGTTAGAAAATCAGAATGAAAACAATGTGAAACTGGCTAAGAGTTGCGAGGATGCTTCTTGAAGGTAATTAGAGCCTCCACTGAGCAAGGGAATGAATAGCTCTATCTCTGGATTAAACTTAGCTTGGTTTTGATCCAATCCCCAGAAGGTTTTGCAATAACCAATAGGAACCAAGACTTCTTAATTTTAACACTAGATGTCTAAAATTTTAAGTATCAAATTTCTTAATTTGATTGGATGTCTCTTATTTTCCTGTTAATCAGCCTTCTATATAGGTAATAAGCCTTTTATTTATATACCTGGAGCTGTTAATGAAATACACGAATATGGGTGTTGACAGTTAGTGTCACATGTATGTAACCTTTCAATGCTACATGCACCAACAGATTATATGAATGTGTGACTTTTTAATCAAATATATCTAGATGATATCAATATGCACTAATACAAATGACTTTTCAATCACATGCATCTAGATATATCAGTCTGCACTATTACATTTTTTTTTGAAATAAAAGAAGATAGTGTTATTAACAAAAGCACCAAGTAGGTACACCTATATACAAAGTGGTTACAAATCTATCAAAATATCAAAAACAGCTCCAACATCCTCGAGCCCTTTAATATCCTGACCGAAAAGCATAGAGTCAAAAGAGTAAATCTAATTATCTCTAATAGCATTAAACTCTTTTTCAATACCCTCAAAAGTTCTCAAATTTCTTTCTTTCCACACCACCCAAAATATAGAAAGTGGAATTAGCCTCAACAATTTGTTCTTTATACACACCCCATCCCAAGCCCACAATTCCTCCCTTACACTTCCAGCTACTACCCAATTTAACACCAGGAGATTGTAGACCATAAACCAAATGTTATAGGCAGTAGGAAACCACAGCAGGATGTGGTTACAAGACTCCTCTTCTTTCTTGCACAAAAAACATCTATTAATCAGAACGTTCCCCCTCCATCTGAGCATGTCTATAGTAAGAATATACACCCTCCTTCTCACCATGCACTATTACATGTACACCGACCTTCAAGATTCATGCATCTAGAAAATACCAAAACTTGTGATGGATTGTTGTACTTAAATAAAACCATTTTCCAACAATCTTGATTTAAACTAAGTATCTTGCATTTAAGTTCTATTGGACATCTAGGAAGAAATGTGCACTGGCAAAGGTACCTTTAGGAACTTTACACTTGTAAACACATCATGGTTTCTAGAGACTAAGTTGGCAGCTTTGAACTTAGATTCACCTAGGAACTAAGTGGATAAAGTGGTTTTAATGTCCATTTGATGGATGAAGAGATTATACGAGGCTTTTACAGCATTCATGATTCTAGCAGTAGTAATCCTTGCAACAAGTGTCAAGGTAATCATCTTCTCAGAAGAAAGTGACAAATTAATTATACTTGGTGTTGGTTGTAGCACTTTGTGACGAGTATCACTTTAAATTTCTGAACTGATCCATTTGGCCTCAACCTCCATATGAGAACTGCCTATGGCCAATGGATTGATTGCATCTTTTTGGTAAATCAACTAAAATCCATATATCTCGGCATGAGAAAATGCATCTCTTCATCAATCCCCTCCTCCCTAAAATCATTTATTGAACTTATTATTTTTGCAAAATAGATAGGATCACCCTATATTAAGCAGACAACATATTCAGATTAAAGAAGTCCAGTGGATTCTTCAGCACTGCTAGATCTCTTGCTTCGGTGTATAAACTTTCAACAGAGTTTTAGATTCCTTCCTCTCAGTTTTGAGACTCTTTCGTCCCTATTATTTAAGTTCTATCTTTTAGAGAAAATTTATCTTCTTGATCAAGTTTTTGAACACCATGCTTCTTGTTTAAGTTAGCTTTAAAAATATTAGCTTTTAGTAGCCAACTACTTTCTTCTCTTGTTACAAGTCTCCTCTTAAACATTCAAGTGACATAGTATTATATTGAGATTGATATCTTCCACAAAATGCATTGCGGGGTAATAACTCCAAGATGCGGTGAGCTTGGAAATTTATCTCATTAACATGAAAGCTTTCATTCATTTTTTTTTTAAATAACAAGTATAAATAATATCATTAAGTATAGACACCAAGGGGTGCAAACACATATACGAAATTATTAACAAATTGGTGAGTATATCCATAAGTTCTCCTAGATCTTCCATGTAGTACAATGGTTGAAAAGAAAGAAACTCTTTTGTTTCTTTCTTTTCACACTACCCAAATATCACCAGTGGAATAAGCCCCAAAATTTTTTTCCTTTTAATCAATCCCTTCCATGCCTATAATTCTTCCTTCATAGTACCAACCATAACCCAATTAACTCCTATCAACCCATATGCCATTGACCACAAACTATGCACAATGAACACGAAAGAAGCAAGTGGTTGCATGTCTCCTCTGCACTCTTGCATAAATAGCACAAGTTTACCATAATCTTTCCCCGCCTTTTTAACTTATCAATAGGCAAGATGCACTCTACTTATTTTCCATGCAAAGAAAACTGCCCTAAGGGGTCCTTCATTTTCCAGGTCTATCTGTAAGAGAAACTACTCTCCCCAGGCTCTTTCTTGGTCAAAGATGTAAAAGAATCTAACAAAGAATTGCCCAGAAGTACTGAGTTTTCGAACCGGTTGATCATAATCCTTATTTAGTGCTACCGACTCCAGTGTACTCCTTCATATTTAGTAATTTTCCAATTGTTGAGATTCCGCAATATCTCCACATGCCACTCCTTACTGCATGCACCATTACCTAAAGCCTCTTTAACATATATGAGTAGTAGCATAAATATGCAGAAACCTTGCTCTCAACGCTCCATCGTCTAGTCACCAGTCCGACCAAAAATCAATTCTACTCTTGTCGCCAATTCTCCATTGCACACTCTCTTAAAACTTTTCTTTTCCCATATACAGTTTTTTCCACATCCCTTTACCATGCGGTCTCGCCAACACTCTGAAATACCAACCTCGATCGTGCGATACTTTGCCCCTATGATCCTCCTCCAAAGAGCATCCATCTCCTTCATAAATTGCTACACTCACTTCCTTTGAAGTGCCTTGTTCATCTCTAGCATATATCTAAGACCTAACCCCCCCTTGCTTATTGGTCTCTTTTCAGATCCTACGCCACCAAGTGCTACTTCATTTTCTCGTCCGAGTCTTCCCAAAGGGACCTGCATTGAATGACTTTTAATTTCTTGCAATGCTTGTTGGCATAGTTACAAGCGGCATGTTGTAAACTGGGTGATTGGTTAAAGTGCTCTTGATGTGAGTCAATCGTCCACCCTTCGGTAGCAAACTTCTCTTCCACCCTGATAACTTCCTCGCAAATTTTGTAACAATTGCATGTTTGTACATAATACCGAGAGGCATGCTTGAGTATTTAATTAATATCGACCACCTTACAACTTAATACTTTTGTTAACGTTAATTTAATTACCATATCTCAATTTAACCATCTCAGACTTCATGAGGTCAATATTCAAACCGAAGACAACTTGAAAACACAATAGAACACATCTTAGGTGAAGAGAATTCACATCTGGTTGAGAGAACACCAGAATATCATTCACCAAAAATAAGTGTGAAACCTCCTCATCCCCTTCCCTCCACCCCACCTTTAATTCTCTTATTAAATCCAAGTCCTTTGCCCTTAAAAGCAATTTATTCAAGACTTCCATGACAATAATAAGCAATAAGGGCGACAGTGGGTCCCCTTATTTAATACCATTCGAAGCTTTGAAGAATGCTGAAGGCCCGCCATTCACATAGTCGCGAAGGAGACTGTAGTAATACAAGTTTTGCTCAACTTCCTCCATTTTGTTCCAAACCCCATCCTTGTTAACATATAGTCTATAAAACCTCAATTGACATGATTATAAGTCTTTTTCATGTCAAGGTTAGACGACAAACCACCCTCTTGAAATGCAATCATCCACAACCTCATTTGCCACTAAAGCAATATCCATTATTTGTTGTCCACCAAAAAACGTGTGTTGACACTCCCCAACCACTCTACCCAATGCTTTTCCCATTCTCCTGGTAAACACTTTCGCAATAAGCTTGTGTATACATCCCACCAAATTTATTGGTCGAAACTCCTTTAGATTCACTACTTCCTCCACCTTGGCTATTAAAACCAAGAAAGTAGAATTGAGGGTCTTCACAAATGAACTTGCCACATGCAATTATCTGAATAGCTCCACTATGTCTTCTTTTACCAGATACCACAAATTATGAAGGAAGTCCATATTGAAACCATCCGGATCAGGGACCTTATCTTTTCTACACTACATAAGACCCTCATAAATCTCATTTTCAGTGAACTCACTTTCCATTGTGTCCTGATTCGCATTGTCTAACCTGCTAAAATTGAATTCCAATTGAATCCCTCCTTTCCAACCTACTAATAAATTCTCCTACCTCGTCTCAAACTCTCATTTTGTTTAATCACCTGATCATCAATCTCTAACCTTTCCACATAATTATGTCTCATGTGGTAGTTCGTCATATAATGGAAAAATATGGTATTTCTATCCGGTTCTTGTATCCATCTAGCTCTTGATTTTTTTTCCCCAAAATTTTTTTTCCAATTGCAAAATTTTTGCCAACTCCACCTTTAGCCTCTCCCTTCTCGTTGTATCTTCTGCTAACATAGCATCATATGCTTCCCTCCCATCAATTGCCTCAATTTCCTGAAACAAAATATGCGGCTCCATTCTATCCTTCTTTTTCTTTTCTTTGCACCAGATTTTTATTGCAGCTTTCAACACCTTTAGCTTTTGAGCTATTCTAAAGCTTGCCTTGCTCTTAACCTCATTGCCTTTCCACCATTCTTCAATCTTTTCCTTAAAACCATCCATTTTTTACCCTTTATCTTCAAACCTGAATGGACATGGTCTCCACAAAATTCCATCCGACTCAAGACAGATAAGAAAGTGATCTGAAATGACCCTTTGCAATAGTTTTTGACAAATGCTTGGTGCCTGGAAAGATGCTGATACTAGAAATTTGACAATATGAGAATATGTCGGCCTATTTGTCTGATTTGGTCAAGTCCACTTTCCTTCGATGAATGGTTGGTCCACAAGATCCATTCTGCTCAACATCTCCTTGAATTCACATGAGCAGCTTCTCGAGTAATGATCTCTTGTTCTCTCATAACTATTTAGGACCATGTTAAAGGCCCCTCTCACAATCCATGAGTACCCCTATCTCTGTTTGCAGTCTTCAAGATCCTTCCATAATCTGCTTTGCTCCATCCCTTCTTTATTATACACTCTAGTAAACACCTTTTTTACTCCACTCCTCCGGTCTTCAATAGACATGACATAGAATAATCTCCCGTTATAAACTCTACACAACGATAGTATACTCTTTCCAAATAACCGCAATTCCGCCCAATGCTTCTTGAGCTGACAAATCCCTCCAACCTATTTCTTTTATTTTCAACAAACTTCAGATGATCTTCTCTTGAATACTCTTTATCTTGGATTCCTGCAGATAAATGATGTTTGGTTTCCATCAGTTCATATATCCTCTAATTACTTGTTGTTTCTTATGGTTGTTCAACCCCCTAACATTTCATGAAATTATCTGATTAAACATGCACTAGTTTCTAATCACAATTCCCCCTTCTTCTCCTTTTTCTAACGTTATCATAACTTATACTGGTCTGTAGTCTTTTTAATTCCCTGGGACTCTCTACTCCTTGCTTTTGCTTCCCTTTCATGGTCTATCTATCTTTTTCCCTACCCTTTTTATTGTCTCATTTCAATCTCCATTAATAAATATATCGCCTTTTTCTTTAAGCCATTAAAGGATACCCCAAGTAAGCAATTGATCCTTCAAATATTTTGCATCACCCAGTATGAATTTTCAGTTACAATCTCATCCTCCCTATCTTCAGTCTCGGTCCTCCTCGTGTGGTTTCTTCTTCCCGGGATTCAGATCTCTTTCTTCACATTCCGTTTCCTCCCATCCATCTGTCTTCTACTAGGACTATCGCCAGACACCCAACCGCCGCCTCCTCCAAAATTGCATCTACTCCTTTGTTTTTGCTGCCATCTCTTCTGTCATCTCTTTCTCTCCTCGTCGATCTTCGCACCTCATGGATTCTGTGGTTTCTCCCCTGTTAACTGCTATCTTGCAGCCCTTTGTTGCCACCATCTTTTTCTCCTCCTTTTGCACCTAGCATCTTCTTTGATGGTCTTTGTCCTTGGATACCCCTCTTCTTTTTGGGTCAACTGCAAATGCAAGGTTTTGGCCCTCCATGCCCATCTTAACACTTGGGCCTGTCTCCGTGCTTGTCTATAATCTCCTGTTATTCATTTATGTTTGGCCCAACACCTATTTTTGAAGCTATTAGCTCACATCGTCCACTTAGGCTCATTTTGTCTCCTATTGGGCCATCTTCTGTACAGTCTAACATTGCATAAGTTTTTATCCACATGGTCACTCCCCTCCGCATTTTGCATTTGTCCAAAATGCCTCTATTTGCTACCATTTTGCTCCTCATGATTTTGAATTTTAAAATTCAAATTTGTACCCACCTGATCCGTTCCTTCTTCGGGTTCTTTCTTCTTTACTCGATTGGGCATCTCAGCACCATTTTGCGCAATTTATGCAAAACTCCCTCTTCTTGCTTGAATTCCGTGTGACACGACAGACAATAGAGAAAATTTATTCTCCCTCCTTCATAGTTTCTTGAGAATCTTCCCACTGGATGACTACAAACTCTCTATCTTGGTGTTTTGGTGCCCACTGTTTACCCATTACCTCAGCAACCATTGCCATCATTCTGCACGAGCCTCCTTCTTCATTCCCTTCTGGGATGAAAATACGGCATATCCCCTCCCCCTTTTTCTTTGTGAGCACAAGGAACCTTCCCCCTCTATCCTTCGTACGCTACCCATAGCTTATGGTTTCTTCCTTTTTTGTTACGTCCCCAGAAATGCCCATCGTTTGCCCAATAGAATTCCTTGAAAACCTCCACCAGCCAGTCAACTTCCTCCTTCCATAACACAATCAAAACCCTAAACCCCTTTGCGCTCTCACTCATTTGCAGACCTTCAGGCTTTCTTCCCTTGCTTACAATGTCGAAAGAGTTATTCTCCACCGCCAGAAATCGCCGCTTTCCCGTAGCTGCTCCTTCCATTCTCTACTGTGATGTCATCTGTTGTCCAAAGAGCTACAGTCTCTACTCTAGCTAACACGATTGCCTTCAACTTTCACTATCTGCGCCTTCAACTGCCACCACACTCAAATCACCTCCCTATAAATGTTAGTTATATGCCAATTTTTATTAACTTCAATGACCTCTTGGGAAACTGCTAAACAAGCAGTTACTTAAGCAGGGTAGCAAGCTAACCCCGTGGAACTGGTCTAAAGAAGCCAAGTAAAGTGCATACAATATCCCTTTTTCACTCTGCTAATATGGTGAAGTATTCTAACCTGATCTCTCACATGTTCTTCATCATATTCTTGTTTATGTCATCTGAATTCAGCAATGGAGTTCTCAATCTCCTTGACTTCGTCCATCTTCGTTTCAAAAGAAGATATTGGATTAGCTATATTCTGCAAATCTTGAACTTGATTAGTAATAAGCTGTTCATCAGTCGTCCTGAAGTCCAATTAATTAGTAATATAGAACTTCTTGTTTCTTGACTGTTCAACAACATAAACAACCTTCAAGGAGTCTGAGTTTCTCAGTTTTCCTTGAATACTAAGTGTATATCAGTAAGAGAACTAAAAATACTGTGACAATGGAGATAGTCTGTCGTCATTCCACTTCTGTTTTGCAGCAGAGGTTCAATAAATGTCATTATAGTTGCACCAGGGCAAAGTTAATTCCTGGGCGAGAATGAGTTGAAACATAAATTGGCTTTAGTTGGTTAAAAAAATTTCATATTTTCTTCCCAACGGGCAAAGTGTTGATGATGGAAGCAAATAGATACGGAGCTATGAAACCAAGAGTAACAGGAGTAGTTATAGGAGTAGACATGTCTTCGAAGTGTTAGAAAACCAGAATGAAAATAATATCAAACCGGCAAAAAGATGCGATGATGCTTCTGGAAATAGCTAGATCCTCCCCCTATGCTATGGGATTTTTAACTCTTTATCTCCAGGATTCAACTTACCTTAGTTTGATTATGTTCATTTATGGTTTTCCACTAATTGATAGGAACCAAGTATTTCTTAATTTCAACACTAGATGCCCAAAATTTGAAGGATTTACATTTTTTAAGTTGTTGTATATGTCTCTTACTTCACTGTTAATCAGCCTTATATATATGAATATGAGTATGACAACTCATGATACATTTTGACCTTTGAGTGATAAATGCTCTGACAATTACTGATAAGAGTACCTAGTTGATATTAATGCGTATTAATATATGTATGCATGCCCTTATATGCTGACATATAACACTTGCATCTACAAGATACCAAAATGCATTACTATTATTGTAATTAAGTCATCCAACGGTTAGATCTGACCATGTGTTTCTTTAGTATTTTTTACTTTCACCTTCACCACTTTTACTTGTGTACTTCTGTAGCATGGATAACTTCTATGATTCTGTTAGGAACAAGATAATTCCTTACTTGCAGGTTTACCAAAGAAGAAATACAATCAATAATCCTGTGTAACTACCTATATTTGTGTGTTAATGTTTATTGTATAAGCAATATCTAAGTGTGTTAAAATAGGTGATAAGTGTGGATTAAGGTAAGAAAGTCTGTTGTAAGACAAGGGCAGTTTAGGCAGTTCTGGAAGTTCTAATTCCAGAATTAACTGCTCCTCTTTTGTGTATATCCTCTGCTGTGGGTGAAGACAGTATGGTTTGAATTTGATGTTAATGAAAAGTATGTTTTTATTCTAGAGATTGTAGGGTTTTCTCTATTCAACAACCCCTAATTATTTTCTTAATTTTTAAAGATAGGGGAAGGCAGAAAATAAAAAAGAATGCAATTTTACCTACTGATTTTGTTGTGGACCATCCTATAACGTGATCCATCAGTAGGGAACCATAAAGGTTCTCTCAAGTGCATTTCAAATTGTATAGGAATTAAAATGTTGTTTTGCTGAAGATTCTTGTAAATGTTTGGAATTTTCTGTTTGGAGTTTGTTTCCTACCTATTCTTTTTGGTTTTTGACTCTGGAACCAAGTTATGCCGTTGTAATTGTAAATCTTATGGCTAGAGTTTAGTTTTCAAATTTCTAAGACAAAGTTAAGAGGAAAGAAGGAAATTTATACTAATGTTTTAACTGTTGATCTTCAGTTGCTTGCAGAGGCTACAAAGAAAATATTTGGTTCTTTGAGCAGAGATAATGACGTTCTCACTTTGGAAGATGATGAAGGGTCTGGCGTAACTGCTGATCATGAAAAGAGTGCAGGTGATGGCAATGTCCCAGAGTGGGCACAAGTGCTGGAACCTGTTAGAAAGCTACCCACGAATGTCGGAACCAGAATCAGAAAGTGTGTTTATGAAGCTCTGGAAAAAGGTCCACCAGAGTGGGCAAGGAAGATATTAGAACATTCAATCAGTAAAGAAGTTTATAAAGGCAATGCATCAGGGCCAACAAAGGTTAATTCTAACAGAAACTTTGACCTCATCATTGATCTTTTGTATGAGCTTTTAAACAAAATGCAGATTCTGCTCTACTCATGACTAGACTCATGTTCTTGTTGGCATTCTGTTGTTTTTTTTAATGTCTTTTTGTAGTTTCCAGGAGCAAATATTTCTTTCGAAAAGTTTCTTGCTTTGTAGGAATATTAATAAGTAGGAGCGCAAATTAAATATACTTATTTCAGGTAGTGGAAGAATTTTTTTTTTTCTGAAAAAACAAACAAAGGTCAAGATATGCTTTTTTAGTGGATAACCTGCCGAAGGAACTGCCTTTTCCTGCACATCCCCACAGGCTCCCCTTCCCCCACCAAAAAAAAGGCCACCTGAAAGTGGAGTACATTGACAAATTTTTATGTGGTTGCTGCTGTTGCCTTGACCTATGAGCCCCCTTTTTTTGCACATTCTTGGGCTATGTTTTATGTTCTGTAATATATCTGATTTATTGCCAAAGGTCTTTGAATTAATCTGGAAGAAGAATAAGCATGTGGAATTTCGCTTGGTTGGATTTTGTATGTTTATATCTCATTGCTTTGTTGTTTATTTGGATTTTCTATATATTCTCTGTTGCTTGCCGGTCTTTGGACTATCTGTTTGGAAAGAAATTATCGAACTTTTGATAACCACTCTTCCGAACTCTTCTTTGTGAAAGGATGAACTTTCTGGCTTCCCTTTAGTCCAAGGCTGATGGGAAATACTTGAAAATTTCCCTACCATCCTCCATAGTGATTAGGATGCTACTTTCATATGATCTTTTGTCTTTTCGGTGTTAATTACATTTTTTTTATGCGTGTTTGTCTATTTAGTTTTTCCTCGGCTGGATATCTTATCCACTGTACCCTTTGTAATGTTCACTCCTTTATCTCATAATACTTCTTTTTCTATCAAAAGAAATCTTTGTATTATCATGTATGGCACTTCATCAGTTAAATGTTCCTCATCAGACTTAGTTCTTGTTATTTTTCGTCTATGGTTTATAATAAATTGGAATATCTGAAACAAAAATTCCTTGTTCTTGATGAAAACAGAAAGCGGTTCTTTCTGTACTAGCAGATGTACATAATGAATGCTTGGTGCAAAAGCCCGACAAAGGAAGTAAAAAGAAGATTGTGATACCCATTTCTGATATAATTATGAAACAATGTCGTATTGTATTACGTCGTTCTGCTGCTGCTGACGATGCAAAAGTTTTCTGCAACTTACTTGGAAGGAAGCTCATGAATTCCAGTGATAATGATGATGAAGGGCTTCTTGGATCTCCTGCCATGGTTTCTCGACCTTTGGATTTTAGGACTATTGATTTGAGGTTGGCTGTTGGTGCCTATGGTGGATCACATGAATCTTTTCTTGAGGATGTTCGGGAGGTCTGATTTTTTACCGTTTTCTTTACTTGACATGTCTATTTCTTTGGTTCTACTTTTAGTTATTTTTCATGTGTACCATAACTTACCTGTTTGCTTTAAATGCGTTAATGTGAATATATAATTTTTTTGCTGTATTTATTTTTGAAGTATGGATGAATTATATTGCAACTGGTTATTTAATGATAGTATCATTTTTTCTGATAGGAAAAGAGGACTTATATTGATGGCAGCGAGGCATTGCCATCCATTTACAAAATTTTTGAAATGTCTATGAGAATGTCCAGGATCGTTATCAAAGTAAGAGGATAATCCTAATTTTTCTTTGAAATAAAGAGGATAATCCTAAATGACAAAACAAAGAGTTCAGAACCAAGAATCCTAAGTCTAAATTGGAATGACAATACCCTTGAAGGCCTTCTATCACTCTCTTCAATATGGCCCACAAAGGAGCTAGGGGATGAGAGAACAAAGTTTCTTTTCTCCTCTTATCACCACAAGAACAAGATACCCTGCCAAGCCCAAATATCATTAGTAATGGAATTGGCTATTCTATAATTCAAGCCAAGAAACTCAACAGTAGTGTAATGACGGCTATGGGAGCAAGGATACCACAAAAGAAGATCACTTGGAAGGCTATGAGAGAAAGGAGACCACAAAAGAAGATTACGTGGTGTCACAACTACACTCTTGCACATTAGCACCCATTAACCAAAATCTTGCTTCTTTTCCTAAGATTACCAATGGTGAGAATCCTCCGTTGCACATGCCTTTCAGGAATAGAAGGCAATCTTGGGTGACACATTAAGATTCCAAATGTACTTCTTGAGGTTAATGATACGATTGTGTACTCACTTTGATAGCAATGATTAAATTAGAGAGTTCTCATATGTCCTTCCATGAGACTGTAGTCTGATTCCATCATCGGGTTGTTTAGGTTGTTTATGCATCTCATGTGCCTAGATTTACCTACTTCATATTAATCGTGGCATTTGTTTGTGGTGCGATACAATTCATTCATATATTGCCATATTTGGAACTTCATGTTTCTTGTGAAATTTAGCTCATACATGCATGTCATATTTGAAAAGATTTATTTGGTGTTAATTTCTATGTTCAATCATAGAATCTATTAAGAATAGTTAATATATATTTTATTGAATATTACAACCCTATATATATAGATTTTATAGAATAGAAAAGGAAATAAACAATTAATTATAATTAATTACATAGAATATATTTTACTCTTACCTTTTAACCTAATTTGTACTTTCTTTAACACTCCTATCAAGGTGAGGAATAAATGTTATCCATCCTAGCTTGCCAATAAGAGCTTGAAATGCTGGATTATTCAAGTCTTTAGTCAACATATCTGTTAGTTGTGAATTAGTAGGGGTATTTATGTGGTACATATTAGGCCACTGCTAAGTTTTTCTTTAATAAAATATCTATCAATTTCGATATCTTTTGTCCGGTCGTCTTATTCGAATTGTGCGTTATGTTTATGGCTGACTTGTTGTCACAGTATAGGCGTATGAGACTTTCCCACTTAATTGTTAGATCTTCTAAATATTTTTTTACCTATAATAGTTTGTATATCCCTTGTACCATTACTTGGAATTCCAATTATGCGCTTGATCTAGTAGTTATATTTTGCTTCCTACTTCTCTAATTAATTAGTTTGCCCTCAAGGAAGTTATAGTATCTTGAGATAGATTTTCTGTTTACAATTGACCCTGCATAATCTGCATAAAGTTATAGTATCTTGAGATAGATTTTCTGTTTACAATTGACCCTGCATAATCTGCATCTTTATAACTTTTTAGAAGCAATCTATCACTCTTTTTGAATGTGATTTCTTTTTTAGGAGACCATTTTAGATCTTACGATACTCTGTAGACTACTTGTAAGTAGACTTCTTTTATAACCTTTTAGAAGCAATCTATCACTCTTCTTGAATGTGATTTCTTTTTTAGGAGACCTTTTTAGATATTACGATACTCTGTAGGCTACTTGTAAGTACACTTCTTTCAGGCTGTGCATGAACTGACTTATAATACTCACTGCATAGGTAATGTTTGTTCTCATGTGGGATAGATATATTAATTTCTAACTAATCTTTGACATAATTCTTTATTTATTGGTGTATTTTCTTATGTTATTTTTAATTTATGATTAGGATCAATAGGAGTGCGAACTAATTTACCTGTTAACTTGTCAATATCTCTCAGTAGTCAAGAATGTATTTCTACTGAGAAATGAAGATCTCAGATTTTGAGCGGGTGGATTCGAATCCAAGGAAATACTTCAACTTATCTATTTTTTTTTTGATTTCAAATTCCCTTACCAGACACTGCTTTAGTATCAACTTTTCTTTATTATCATATTTTGTTATGATAATGTCATCATAGTATATTAGAAGAATTGTAACTTCCCCTTGTCTCTTAGTTTTTGATATATAAAGTATGATTTACTTGAGGTTGCTTGAATTTCAGGTTTATCATTACCCTGGTTGACTTGTCAATGCATGCTCTTGGCGATTGCTTAAGTGTATACATTGCTTTCTTCATTTTGCATACCTTATTCGTTCCTGCTTCTTTGTCAAAGCCTTGTTAGATATCCATGCAGATTTCTTCTTCTAAGTCTTCATATAGGAAGACATTTTTCACATCAAATTATTGTTGTTGTCAATCAAAGTGAGCAGTTAATGACAATGTTCATCTTGACTACTGATGCAAATGTCTCCTAGTTGTCTATCCTATAAGTCTGTATATATCTCTCGATTGTTTCATTTGCCTTATCTTTGATTGGGAAGACCAATGTGTATCTCACCAGTTTCTTTCCTTTGAGTAGATCTACCATTTTCAATGTCTGGTTTGTTTTAATGCCTGCATTTCTATATTCACAACATTTTCCCCTTTTCCACAAGATATGTATTTTTATCTTCATTTATATATTTATAGAATACCCATTTGTATCCCACCAGTTTCTTTCCTTTGGGTAGATCTACCATTTCCTATGTTTAATTTTTTTTTTCTCTTAGTGCCTACATTTTCTATATTCATAACATTTTTGCTTTTTGATAATGCCTCAGGTGCTGTATTAGAAATAGACTCGGTATTCAAATTTGTGAAATTTTTTTTATAGATTGATTAATACTTGTCAAATGACACAGACTGTAAGATCGGATAAAAGGGGATGTTTAATGCATTCCCTGATACCTTTACAAATTGCAATAGATACATCATTATTAGATTGTATAGATTTTATAAGACTTAACTTAGTTCTAGAATCAAGGTTGGATGCTTGGACTGACTTAGGCTTGAAGCTTGGAATCTTTCTCCTTGTATACATTTGAGTTAACTTAGGGTCTGGTATGGTTTCTAGAGTGGGTGAATTTTTTTGAGGGTTCTGAGGGCTTTCTTGTGGTGATGATATTATGGTGTGTGGCAAAGGTGGTGGGATAAAATCTGTCAATAAACTTTGTATTCTTATTTTTTAATATATGCTCCCCTTAGGGATAAGGTTGCGAAGTAAGATTCTTGTTCAATAAAAGTGACACTTATGGATACATAGAATTTTTGGATGGACAGGTGGTGACATTTGTATTCCTTTTGAGAGGAGAAGTACTCCACAAATACATATTTCAGGGTCTCGAGATCAAGTTTTCCTCTTTTGATGGGAATAAATATGAATAAGAGCAACACACTCAAATATTCAAGAGATCAGTTAGTTTGTAACACTGACTGTTGGGTAAAACTTGGAGAGTTTATCAAGAGAACATTTGAAGTTAAAAACGCTGGAGGGAAGGCAGTTAATGATAAGTGGCTGTAAGAATGACTTTGTTCCAATATTGTTTTGGGATGTGGTTTTGAAAAAGAAAACCTCTGGTGATGGCCAGAAGATGATTATTCTTGAGTTTCGTTACCTTATTTGTTGTAAAGTATGGACGCAAGATGATTCATGAAGAATCATTTCCAGGTGAAAAAATGATGAGACTGTGTGATTAAAAACTTTGGTGCTTTCAGTGCATAAGCTTTTTATGATAGTTGCAAATTGAATTTTTATCATGTTGCAGAATTAAGATATGATGTGACTAATATCAGATTTTTAGCTTTGAGTAATAAGATCAAGCTGAGTTTAGTACAATCGTCGATAAATGACATAAGTTAGCCTAATAAATATTTGATGTGTCTCAGTTCATAAATATCATTGTGGATTAATGAAAGAACTAAAATTCTTTATTACTAATGAGAAATGTTACACGCTTATAGTTAACGAATTAATGGATGCTGCAATTAAATTTCTATATTGTGAAGTCTTAAATAATAGGAGAAACTAACCTCTAAAATAGAAAAGAATGAGTGCCTAAGTCTTTATTGTAGAGGCAGAACTTGTGTGTATGGTCGATACTAGCAGTAGAGAAGGATCCCCTTAGTGCATTCAAGTAGTAGAGTCTATTTCTAGTTTCAGCAGGTCCAATTATCTTTTCCAAGTTCTAGTCCTGAAAGTTATAGTGAAAAAAGCAAATGTTACTTCAAGTTCATATCTTGTGATAACTTATTGACCGATATAAAATTAGTACATATTTTGGGCACATGTGATATATTTTCTAGGAATTGAGTAGGATTAAGTTTAATGTTGCCTTTGCCTATAATAATATTGAGAGAACCATTTGCAAGTGACAATTTTTTGATTACTTGGACATGAAACATATGTATGAAAATTTTGGAAGTCTTGATAATGTAACCTGTGGCTGTTGAGTTTATAATCTAAGAATTTTTAAATGTTTTATCTAAGACATTTAAACCGTGTGAAAAGGAAAGCATACTTGGAGTGTCTTATTGCCCTTGTATATGTTGGTTTTTCAAGGTCCTCCAATTGACTTTGCAATCGTTCAATTTCAGCTTTAAAAGTAGTGAGATTGGTGGATGTTTTTTCTTCCTGTTGGTTAGCCATATGATCTTGTTTAAGAATCTTTCATAAGATAGTTTTGTTTCCCCACTATTTGCTTGAGGTATTAGGCTTAATTGTGCAATTTCTAAATTTTTCTTTAGTGTATCTGTGCTTTTTGTAAAAAGTATACCAAAAGTTGTCCCTATCATCTGTTCTCGGAGCTGAGTTTTTAGAATGATTCACTTTGTTTGTTGGTGAGATCTGGAACCTCATGAGATCAGGGTTGAAGTATCAGTGAGGTGAGTTCTAGCATACCGCTCTTCTGAAATTACCTCATAATCAATAGGATTTCCTTTTTTTTGAAAATTTGGATTCTTAATTGATTGTTTTCAGGATTTAGTCCTCTAGAAATTGATATACACGGCCTTTTCTACATCCTTCTTGAGATGAGCTGCATCTCTACTGCAATCCATCGTTAGACTGTGGCACTAATCTAGTTTCTGCCACTAATTTTTTAAAATGTTAGAGTATTCATTAACTGACCTATGCTATTGTTTGATGGACCATGTCTTGACAGTCAGATCATAAATATATGGGGAGTCCGTGATTTTTGAGTAAATTTAGCCAATTGCATCCCACACTGTCTTTGTTGTTGGTAGGAAAATTACAGTCTGGTTGATTGTTGGAGCCATGGAGTTCAGAGCCATGCCATAATCATAGAATCCTCTCTGTTCCAAGTATCGAATGTGGGGTCTCTGGGCTTTGGTTCAGTACTCAGAAGATGACTGAGCTTCCCCTTTCCCTTGTGAGTGATCTGGATTAACTGAGATAAACTCAAATAATCTTTTCCTGTAAAGCGATAGGGCTGTCAGAATTGGCTGAAATTCGCTGGTGGTATTCCCTATGTGGAAATGTGTTTTAGTATTTTTGGATGTTATCTCCAACATCCTTTAAGAGTTTTATGTCAATTATGGGAAGAAAAAAAATTACAAGAAGGATTTTAGTAGGAGGATGGGGGGCTGTGTGTGTTTGGGCGAGGAAGCCACTAAGAATAGATAGACTGGTTATGCTGTGCAGACAGATTGGGCTTGCTCCCAGTTGGCTGTGCTAGGAGTAGCAGAAGATACACTGTTTCCCTAGACAGACGAGGACAAACACTACAGAAGAGAGTGGCAGTTGTGCTAGACAAACAAATTCGGACTGACAAAATTGACAGTCGTATGAGCGGTGCGAAGAGGAGCGACGTGCAGGCAGATTGGGGCAGACAAATTTGCAACCACGTCAGGGTCGCACACAGAGGAGCTCTGTAGCTAGATCTGCGCGTCTGGGCAAACTGTGAGCTGACGAATGCGCAGATGGTGGCTGTGCAACTGGGTTGGAACTATTCTGGTTGTGCAACTGCAGGGCGGTTGCAGCTAGGCTGCATGCCAATAGGGATTAGTTGTGCAGCTGGGCCGTGGTTGAGGAGCTGGACCTGGATTGGGAAATGAAGGCCAGTTTGAGGTAGCTGACAGCTAGGGTTGTGGTTATTGGCAATGAAGGCTGGCCCCTTTTAGGATTTCTTTATTTTGGAATGAATACCGAAGAGAGTTTAAGGGTTTTTTTAACTTCAAGCTTTGATGCCATATTAAGAATGGTTGATATGCATTTAATTGAATATAACAACTTTATATATACAGCTTTTCTAGGATAAAAAAAGAAATAGATAATTAATTACAATTAATTACCCTTATACCATTTAATCTAATTTGCATTTTCTTTAATAAAATTGATATCTTCTATTTCCTGTTCCTGTTTCTTGACATAATTAGAACTGTATGAGGCCTCCTTGGATTTTATAGCCCTCAACTATCATTCTCTATGTTGTGTGATTGTTAAAATTGACAAGGAAATTTACTCTTATTACAATTTACAGGAAGACCGTACAGGTAGTGAATCTGCTTTCTGTTTTTTGTTGTTATGATTCCTCAAATTTCTCATCCTCTTCTTTGTACTGAGTTTCTTTAATGATCAGCTTTCGGTTAAGCTAGAAATTTGGGTATAATTCATTCTTTATCACCTGTTACATCTGTTAGAAATTCTATTTTCTGAAGCTAATCTTGCATGCATGGTAACTCTTTCCTTGCATCATATTAATGATTGTCATGGCCTTGACTGCATGCTTCTCTTACTGTCTGAAGTTGATGTAATTATTTAAATGTATTAGCTAATAATGTTAACTAATAAGTTTCTTCCACGTGGCAGTTGTGGAATAATGTACGCACTGCTTATGCTGATCAGCCTGATTTTATTGAATTGGCTGAGACATTATCCCAAAATTTTGAATCGTTATATGAAGCTGAGGTTTGTAAACATTCTCATCCTCTCTCTCCAGTGAATATTGTGAAATCTAATTCTGAACTGTTAAAGGTTAATAATACATAATATTTTCTTTTTGATGTAAAAAGGAATTATTATAAACAGGGCATCAAGCGGTGCCAACCTTTATGAAAAGCAAACTGCAAAATGTTAGAAGTCAAAACATGAATGATGTTCCCGATATGCTCTCCACCAAGGGGGAGGATGTTCTGTAAAGGAAATAGAGAAGGTTTAGAACCACTGTTGTGACCAGGCAACTACCTTAAAGACATTCCTTCTACTTCTTCCTTCTGGAATAACCCATAGAGTGGCTAATGAAATGAGTTAAAGTAGATCCTTGTTGGACTTATTTTGCTATGAATGATTTAGGACGAATTATAGTTAATTTGCTTATTTAGGATTTGGGAAGAAAACCCTGGACATTACACTTAGGGTTTCTTTGATATTACATATAAAAAGTCCTAAAGTGCACACTTAAGGGTTTGATCACATCAAACAATTAGAAAATTGAAAAACTCCCGAAGTATTTTATTGACTAACTGAAGCTTGTCATAAGAAGTGAAATTATGAAGATATTTATAGGATTAGACTAACAATATTAATGTTCTTAGTATTTCTTAAGTAACATTTACTAAATAGAATTAGACTAGAAGTATTAAGGTTAAAAGAGTCAACAAATAATACTACTAATACAAATAGGAAAACTAAATACTTATAATAACAAAATTCTAAAGTCACTAAAATTGTAATAATACTCTTAAGTAGTACAGTAGTTTTGTACTTAATAGAGTTATAATTACTAATCTATTTAAGTAGTTTAAAGATAAGTCATTCAAGATCATTCTCCTAGCGTTAGAGAAAACTCAACCGTGAGGTTCTTTTTTTTTATTTTAAATAAAAGTGTAAGATGTATATTGAGTATTGGTACCAAGGGGCCACTATCTATTTACAAAAGATTTACATATCAATAAGTTTATCTACAGTGGTCCCAAAATCTTCAATTCTATCAAGTTTATATATCAAAATAACGGAATCAAAATAATGAAACCATTTATTTTTGATATTGACAATTATCTTTTCTCCCTTAGAAGCTTTATTGTTAATTTCCTTCCAAATGACCTGGAGAATGGACAGCGGAATTAGCCGAAAAAAGCCGTTCTTCTGACAAAGTCCCTCCCAAGCCATTAACTTACTGTTCACCGAACCATGAGTTTTGAAGTGGTAAATTATGTAAAACATAGATCTTCAAGCTTCCCATGGAAATTTAGTAAAGTTTGTGCTTGGCCATTCTCTTTAATACCCAAAAAAATAGAAAAAAACTATTGCTTAGGAGTATGAGATTTTGGCAGGAGGATGAAATCAACAAATTGGCCAATTGGTGTGTCAAGTTTTGCATGCATGGAACTTTAATAAAGTTGTCTTCTGGGGAAAGATCTTGAGCAAATAGGGACATGTGGTTTTTCTTGCTTGTCCATTTTAATGTTTGTCGATATGCACCTTATACAAAAAAAAAGAGATGTATTTACTTGTTCAACTTGGAGCTAAATTGTCATCCTCATAGGATACATAACAGTCATCTTTTCGTTGCATTTATTCCTTGTTTCATTCCAACTTGCAAGGTATTCTTCTTTGGGTATTCATAATCCATGTGTCCAGTCTGTTTGCACATAAAGCAAACAATTTCTTTGCTTTTAGGAGTCACAGAAATTTATATTTGATCTATGTTTCAGCTGACTTTTTGATTCAAAATATCCTTAATAGCGGGTTCCATGTTTGGGAAAGTTGATGTTTCATATAATTAGATATTTCAAATATCTTCTGCTTTGAGGGTAGCTTGGTATTTGTCAGCTATGGTTGCAGGAAGTTGCAAATTAACTCTCTTTTAATGCTCTTAATCCTACATTTAGTCGAGGTGCTACTTGACTATCATCTTTTATCAACTGACTTTTATTTTTTAATTCTTAAAACTTTTGTTTGTGCTCATTTATTGACATATTGCCTTGAATTAAAGTATAAGCTTCATTACGAAGTTTAGTTAAGATGTAAATACTTGTCATGAATATTTCATCTTATACCATGTTTCAATTTATTGTTGTCTCCTTGTTAAATTCTCATCTATACTATATTGCCATATTTTACGGGCAATTATCTTTATTTTGGCAAATCTAACCTTTTGTGCATGTAGCTTGCCATACTAGTTGAAGTGCTTTTCAATTGAGTTAAACTTATCGAGGAAGAAATTGTGATCTCTTCTTCGATCGAAATAAAGAGTTTTGACCTTTTACCTTCTTGGTAATATTTCCAACATTATTAAGATAAATTTTTGTGACGTTTTATCAATTTTCTTTCGAATTGATTTCTAACTTATTAAGTTCAGACGTGTTACCTTTTTAATCAATTCAAACTATTCCAATTACCTTGGTTGACATTCACGTGTTGAATGTAAGTCAAGTAGGGAAGATTTGTTGAGAGTTTTATGATTTTGAATATTAATGTTATATGCGAAGTTTTTTATCACGTTAGTTGATCTTGAGTTCTGCATCATTACTTATTTTTTTGACCATTTTTAGGTTATTTAGAAAGAGAGAAACAATAGGACTTTTGAGAAAAAAGAAGAGCAGATTGTTAGCATTAAAATAGGATGGTTCCAATATTTTGGTTTCGTGATTTTAGAACATAACTTAGATAAGATGGAAAATTGTGAGGTCATTGTAAACATGCATATTGACTTGTAAATATTTAGTATATGAGTGGCACCCTTTCGGTTACATTTACTTGATATACATCTTATAATTTTTATTTTTTTTTTAAAATTTCAATGTCTTTTATAAATGTAAAAGGTTAGGGAAGAAAAATACTGAATAATTCCTATATTTCATTATATAGCGCTAGGGATATATATACAGAGAAGAGAGATCTATATATGAAAATATAAATTATCTTATTAATACTAGGAAATCAACCAATAATTATATAAGAATATTTCGTAATATATTTTGTAATATTTTAACACTTCTCAAGCTGAAGGATAAATATTAATTATGCCCAACTTGTTACGAAAATATTCAATTCGGGTTCCATTTAAAATGTTTGTGAATATATCATCAAGTTTTTCTCCTGTCTTTACATAATCAGTACATATAAAGTTTTCCTCAATTTTCTCTCAGATGAAGTGACAATCAACTTCGATACGTTTGGTTCTCTCATGATACATAGAATTTGAGTCAATATGAAAGATAGACTGATTATCGCACAAGAGTTTTGTAAGAGATGTGAGTTTCAAATCCATTTCATCTAACAGATGATGTATGTATAAGATTTCACATGTGAACTGGGCTATAACTCAATATTCGGATTCCACACTTGAGCGAGATACAACTATTTGTTTCTTACTTTTTCATGATACGAGATTCTTACAAACAAAAATACAACAGTCTGTTGTAAACCTCCTATCAATGTTAGATTCAGCCCAATCCGTATCTGTAAAATATTCAATGTGAGTATGCATATAATTCTGAACACTATGTCGAATCTTGGGACACCTTTTAAGTAGTACAAAATCTGTTAGTAAGCCCCTAATGTTTGACTGTAAGTGCAGACATAAACTGACTAATAACACTGACATGGTATGTAATGTGTGGACGAGTCGTAATGAGGTAATTCAATATCCCAACTAGTCGATTGTATTTTCTTGGATCATCAAGGAGATTACCATAATCTTTTATAAGATGTATATTTGATGCTATTGGTGCATTGCATGACTTAGTTGACAGCTTTCCTGTTTTTATAAATAGATCAAGTACATACTTTTTCTGAGACAACATAATTCCTTCCTTGCTTCTTGTTACTTCAATCCTCAAATAGTATTTTACCTGTTCTAAGTTTTTGGTATTAAACTTGGTATGAAAAAATGACTTGAGAGAGGATCTTCCTGCATGGTCATTTTTTATAGTCACAATATCATCAATATAAACAATAAGAAGTATAATAACAACTGTTGATTGTCTATAGAAAACTGAATGATCACACTTGCTCTTCTTCAATATGAACTCACAGACTGCCTCATTAAACTTGCCAAATCATGCACAGGGAATCCGCTTCAGATCATACAAAGATTTCTTCAAACGATATATTTTTTCGTACTCCCCCTAAGTAACAAACCTAGGTGGTTGCTTCATGTACATTTCTGGGGTGATGAATTTTTTGGTTTGTTATAAACCTTTTCTTATGGTGATAGTTTTAACTTGTGTGACAAAGGTAGTAAGTTAAAGTCTGATAAGAATTCTGTATTCTTATCTTCCAATATAGGCTCCCCCGAGAGATAAGAGGGGTTGCAATATGATTCTTTTTCTTTTTTGAGATAAAGAAATACGATTCCTATTTAACAAAGATGACGTTCATAAATACATAGAATTTTTAGTTGGATAGATAGTAATATTTGTACCTTTTTTTAGAGGAAGAATAACCCACAAGTATATATTTCAGAGTCCGAAGATTTAGTTTTTCTTCTTAGTGGGAATGAATATGAGCAAAGGTAACACATTTAGATATCCGAGGAATCAAATGGTTTATGACACTTACTATTGGGTAAAAGTGTTGAAGTATTTTGAGAATACTTTTCAAGTCAAGTGGTGGTAGTTCAAAGGTGACTATTTTTGCATTTTGCTACTCCCTTTTATTGTGGAGTGTGAATGCAAGATGATTCATAAAGAATTCGTTCATGATGAAAGAATGATAAAAGTATGTGATTGAAAAAATATTTGGCATTGTCAGTATGAGATTTTTTTATAGAAGTTCCAAATTGAGTTTTTATCATGTTGCAGAATTTTGAGTAAAACAATTAGGTAAGTCTAGTACAATTGTCAATAAATGATAGAAATCATCGAGCTCTAGAATATTAGGTATGTAGGTTGGTCTCTAAATATTATGTGAAATAATGAAAATGAAATTGAATTTCTTTTGTTAGTAATAAGAAATGTGGTTAACATTTATGTTTTGCAAAGTCATAGATATTATAGTATAAATTTTCATATTTTAAATTTTTAAACAATAAGAGAAACATAACCTTCAAAATGAAGAATATTTGGTTCTCAAGTCTCTTATGGTGGAGCTAATTTTTGTGTATGGGGTCGATAGTGGTAGTAGAGAAGAATCCTTTAGGTGCATCCAAGTAGTAGAATTTATACCTGGTTTCGGTACCTCTAATCATCTTTTCCGAATTTTGGTCCTGAAAGTTATAATAAGGAGAGTCAAATGTTATTTTACAGTTTAAATCTTATAATAATCTATTGATTGACACAAAATTAATGCATAGTTTGAGAATATGTAACACAAAAGATAGTTGGACCATCTGCAATAACAATCTTCTTGTTGCTTGAATATGGATCGCATATGCGAAAATGTTTAGAAATATTGGTCATATGATTTGTGTTTTCTGAGTTTAACATCCAAAAATTTGCCAAATGTATAGCTGAGGCATTCAAATCGTATGAAAAAGAAAGGATTCTTAAGTCTTTTATTACACTTGTACTTGTAGGCGTCTCAAGATACTTTGATCGACTCTGTAGTCGTTCAATCTTGGTCTTGAAAGTAGTGAGATCAGTAGGTCCTTTTTGTTGGCTAGCCAGATGAACCTGTTGGGGAATTTTCTATGAGGTATTTTTGTATCCCAAATTTTTGTTGGAAGTACTGAGCTTTCCATATAATTTCCAACACTTTTTTTTGTTGTATTTGGACTTTTTGCAAAACGTACACTAGAAATTATCCCTGCTATCTGTTCTTAGAGTTGAGTTCTCAGAGTGATTGACCTCCTTTGCTTGCTGGTGAGGTCTGGAGCTTCTTGAGATCATGACTAAACTATCGATGGAGCGAGGTTCTAGTATGACCTTTCTTCTACTCTTTTCTTCTGTTACAATAAAAATTGTTTCATTGAGTACTAACATTTCCTCTTTTCCTAAGATCTGGACTGGTACTTGATCGTATTTGGGATTTAGTCATGTTAGAAATTGATATGCATGATCTTTTTCGATAAATTTCTTAAGTTGGGTTGCATCTCTACTGTAATCTGTAGTCAAACTATGATATGAATCTAGTTCCTGCCACTTCATTTTTAACAAATTAGAATATTTATTTATTGACCTGTTCTTTTTTTTTGTGTGGATCATGTCTTGACTGCTGAGTCATAAATTTGTGCTGCGTCCTTAGTTTTAATTCAGTGAATATTTATGTTCATGAATGGTGTGTGTTGACCTCCCTTTCTTGTTCTCTTTGTTTCTCTGGATTCTTGTTTAGTGCAGTAACCGCAATTGATATTGCTCATTTTCTTACACGTCTAGATGTTTAAAACTTCTCCTTTGCAGGTTATCATGCTTGTTAAGAAATTTGTCGAATACTCTAGATCAGAAAGCCTGAATGCTGAGACAAGGAAGGAAATAAAAGGTATTCTTGCTTCAACAAAGGAAATCCCCAAGGCTCCTTGGGATGAAGGGGTTTGCAAAGTTTGTGGAATTGATAAAGATGATGATAGTGTTCTTCTATGTGATACCTGCGATGCTGAGTATCACACATACTGTTTGAGTCCTCCACTTGCACGAATACCTGAAGGAAATTGGTATTGTCCATCTTGTGTTATTGGTAAACATGTGGCTCAAGATGCATCTGAATGTTCTAAAGTAATAAGCCATCGCCGAGGTAAAAAATACCAAGGAGAAATTACCTGTGTCTATTTGGAGACACTTGCACATATGGAAGCTATGCTGGAAGAGAAAGAATACTGGGAGTTTAGCGTACAGGAGGTTTGCTTGCTATTCTTTCTCATTTTTTCTAGTTGCTTGATGTTAAAAGTTAGAGTCTACATTATCTCCTCTTGTCATGGACTATATCATCATCTCCATGCATCAAACTTTATATCATTTCATAATTACAGAATTCTTTCTTTTAAAGCATCTTTACAAAGCTTTACAAAAGCTACTGCTGTTGTAAATGGAAAAGATCTAGATCATTTCTTTAGACGATTATGGTTGTCTCTATTTTATTACTTTTTTCCCTGTATGTGTAACTGAGTTATTCAGGATGTGTTGCATTAGTAACCATTATAAAAATTGAAATATGGAGACATAACCATATACCAAGCTACCTTGTTAAGGTCATTCAGACAATTAACTTTTAAAAGAGTGGCAAGGGAGATTTGGGTGGTCATTACTTCTATTCATTGCGCAAAACTAGTGGCCTCAAACATCTGTTTATTATATACTGCTTATAGCGTTAATGGTGCTGGAAACAGGATTCTCTCTCAAACTAACAATTGTCATCATTGAGCACCTGATCAACGTACCTTTTATTGATGGTTAAACTGAGATTTGTCTCTTCTGTCATTTCTTTTCTTGTGAGGTTCTGGTTTTACTGAATTTTAAATTTAGTTGATTCCAGGGAGTTTAGTCACAGGATTTGTCATGCCCGATCAAAATGTTTCTGTAAGCAGGGCCATTCTGTCTTTAGTTTTTGGGCTTTTTAACCTTCAATAATCTGTCTTTCTTTTATTAAAAAATAAATGTATGTATAATTCACAGATCACAAGGTACAAGAGAATTATTTGCAAGAAAATATTGGCCAAAATATGTATAAGTTCTCCTAGATCCTCTCTGTTAGTGAGAGGATGTAACTCGGAGAAAGTATTTACAGTCATCATTGATGTTCGTTCTGCAAATTTAGTGGCTGCCAAAATCTGCTTACTATATAATGTTTTTGGTTTCAAATTGTGTTGGAGATGGGGGCTTCTATCTTGAACTGCATCATCATTGAACACCTTAGCTTGCCTTTCCTGATGATGAACTGAGATTTGCCTCTTCTGTTGTTTCCTTTCTCTTGAGGTTCTGGTTGTACTGGATGCAAAATTAGTTGATTGCAAAGTATTTTGGTCATGGGAATTCTTGGTGCCCAAAAATGTTTCTGCAAGCAGCACTATTCTATCTTTACTTTCTGGACTTTTTGATCTCAGATTCTCTCATCCTTTGTTTTATTAGAAATAAAAACATGTATCGATTATGGAATCACAAGGTACACGAGAATTATTTGCCAGAAGGTATTGGCCATAATATATACAAGGTCTCATAGGTCCTCCCTGTTACTGAGAGGATGACTATTGGAATAAAATATTTAGGGTCTAAAACCAAAGGTCTCTAATTTTATTAAAATAGAGAGATAATGATGCCAAGAGCCTTTTTATTCCGTTGATGCCAAGTAACTCAAAATAATAATAATAGTAGTAGTAGTAGTAGTAGTAATAATAATAATAATAATAAAAGAAATGCTAAAGGGATAAAGGACTTTGATCATTCACAGCAGAAATACCACAATACCATTAGTTCTTCCCCCATGTGACCACTGATTTGTTATTGACGTGCTTCCAAAATGCTTGTTGTGATAAATGTTAAATTTTGAAGAGTTAAAAGAATAATTAAATTTAATATTGGACCTTCTGTGGAGTATGATTTGAGGGGATGATATTCTAATGAGATTATTTCTTTGCTCTGAGATTATTTTTTCACTTTTTAAGTCTTTTTGTTCTCCTTTAATGTGCTTGTGCTTATATGCAACTAGTTCTTTGTTTGTCTTGTCTCAACCAACTTAAGTTGGCTTAGAAGCCCTGCTGCTTAGGCTGAGATTTTTGAATGGGAAAGACTCGGAGCGTCCATATGATAGAGATATTTGAAGAAGTTCATGGACTGTTTAAGTTGCAGGAGATTTTCCTATTTGAACATTATACTGTCTTTTTGGAAACAAATAAAAACTTGTTTAGTTTGATGAAACAGAAGAGTTTTATTCTTTCTATCTCTTCCAAACAAAGAGAAATGGAAGAGAGAAAAAAAGAAAGAAACTTCCTTCCCAAATCAGAAAACATATAATTTTTCTGATTTTCCTAAAATAGAACCTGAAAGTAATTTTCTGAGACTAAAGACGCCATCTATATTTTTATGAAGTCTTGAAACATTGATACATTTGAAATATGTTATATTTATAGAAGATTTTATGTAGCTTTCAGGTGACTTCCTAGCAACTTTAAAATGGTGATGGCTGTCTGTTCGGTTTGAAGTTATTGTTTCTTTCTGATAACCTATTGTCTGTTGCTGTTTCCACTAATATTCTTACTATATCTTGCCTTTGATGTGGGTGCAGAGGACCTTCCTGCTTAAGTTTCTATGTGATGAACTACTTAACTCAGCTCTTGTTCGTCAACACCTTGAGCAGTGCGCTGAAACAAATGCCGAGTTGCAGCAGAAATTGCGATCATCCATTGCAGAGTGGAAGAACCTGAAGTCTCGGGAAGACTTCCTTGCATCAAGAGTTGCCAAGGCTGAGACAAATGTGCTAAAAGCAGCTGGAGAAATTGGTTTAAATGAAGGGCAGGCTGCTGATCCACCCATATGGGAGAGTGACCGAGATAGAATGAGTCGTAATGGTTTCAGTAAACAGCTTCCTGTCGGCGAGAAGATTCTTGCTTGTGATAAGAACATCGACAACACTACTTCGGATAGTGGGTGCAAATTACAAGATGCTAATGCTTCTGTTGGTGATACTAAAGATCCTTCTTCAAATCATGATAAATCGTCCAGACTTAATGAGTCCACCTTATCAAATTCTTTGCCTCCAAAAGTTGATGGTTCAGGCAGCGAAATGGATATCCAAGGTGGCTTGCAAGAATATACTGGAAATAATGTAATCTCTGCACCTAATGATGTGCCTTCTCTTGCTACAAATGAATCACAAGTGGACAACACTGAATTGAAAACCATTAAGAATGACATTCTGCATCTCCAGGAGTCAATTAGCAGTTTTGAATCACAGCTTTCAAGTCTATCTGTGCGCCGAGAGTTTTTGGGTAGTGATTCTGGTGGTCGATTGTATTGGATTTCTGCTATGCCTGGTGGGCATCCTCATATTATTGTTGATGGAAGTTTGGCTGTCAAGCAAAAAAAAAAAGCTTTGCAACTTGGAGATCAGGGACACAGATGTTCAGGTTTACAGAGTCCTTTACACACCAATGCCATTTCAACTTTGCTAGGGTCAGATGCTTCCTGCCCATTTCTATATAGTATGAAAAGTTCTATGCCCACATATTCATCGTGGACTTCCTACCAAACTGATAGAGATGTTGAAGAGCTTATGCACTGGTTGGATGATAATGATCCAAAGGAAAGAGAATTAAAAGAATCAATCCTGAACTGGCAAAAGCTAAGGTTCTGGGACTCTCAACAGGTCAGAAATGACCTTCGCATTCAGAACCAAACTGCTCCATCTATGAGTGGCAATAATGAGAAAACTACTTCTAGATATGTTGTAACCAAAGCTGCCTTGTTGCTGGAAAAGAGGTATGGTCCCTGCTTTGAGCTAGAAACTGACACCCTGAAGAGGGAAGGTAAAAAGGCAAGAATAACCAATGAAGAGAAAATGTATAGATGTGAATGCTTAGAGCCAATCTTGCCTTCCAGAAGCCATTGCCTCTTGTGCCACAAGACCTTTTCAAATGATGCTGAATTTGAGGAGCATAATGATGGTGGGTGCACTCTAGGTCCGACGAAGGAGAAAAGGAAGGAAATTGGGGAGTCTTTTAAAGGAAAGATAAATTTGAAAACTGGTACTTCTTGGGAGGAGCGTAACATTGAGGACATAGAGGAATCTTCTAAGAATAGATGTTCTGAGCTTAGCTCCGGGCTGATAAAATTTCAAAGAGAAGTGTCACCCTGTCCATATGATTTTGAAGATATCTGTTCAAAATTTCTTACAAAGGACTCTAACAAAGAATTGGTGCAGGAGATAGGTCTTATTGGTTCAGCTGGAATTCCATCATTTATTCCATCTTTATCTCCTTTTCTTAGTGATTCTGCTCTTACGTTAATGGCTCACCAGAAGGAGAAAGGTGTTACAGGGGATGATCGCAGGGCTGATGAGGTGGCTTTCTCACTAGGGAACAGGAGTTTCACCACTGCAGGTAATGAAAACATATCTGATAAATCGTTCAGAGGAACAGCTTCGAACAATTTTTGTGAGTTGATCAAAGCCAATGGGCCAATATTAGGATACTCAGAACAAAGAGAGAGGAATTTTGTCTCTCTAGATCATGGAGTTGGTAGCTGTTGTGTGGTCCCCCAGACTTCATTGAGGAAATTAGTTGGTAAAGTTTCACAGATTTCAAGGAAGCTCAAGTTCAATCTGCTTGATATGGATGCTGTGCTCCTGGAACGAGCTTTAAAGCCATCAAAAGCACACTTGGAACGTAGATGGGCATGGCGTGCATTTGTTAAATCTGCAGCAACTATATATGAGGTTAGTACAGGTCTTTTACTTATTCTTTGTGTTCTTAGCACATCAAAGTCTCATCAAATCAAGATTATCTTATTCAACACAGAAGTAGTTAAGATCATATTGTTATTATGTTTGTATGAGTTCTTTTCCATGGATCACCTTAAAACAAAACCTACTGCCTAAGCTGCTTGGATAGAAACGGCACAACCTGCTGTTCCTTTGTTCCTTCTCAATTTTGTTGATTTGGCGCCTGTCAAACAACTTTCTCTTTTGCATTGAGAGTTTAATTGGAACCCTGATAAACTTAAAATTGATGTGCTATTATCACTATTAATTCCATGGCTCAGTTCTGCCCTTTGCTTTATGGAATTGGCAAGACTATTAAGTAAAATTTCTCTTCTTTCAGATGGTCCAGGCAACCATTGTGTTGGAGGACATGATTAAGACGGAGTACTTGAAGAACGAATGGTGGTACTGGTCATCACTGTCAGCTGCTGTTAAAATCTCAACTGTGTCTGCCCTTGCTCTGCGTATATACTCTCTTGATGCCGCTATTATTTATGAGAAGGTCTTGTCTGATTTAGATTCAGTTGATAATTTGAAGCCTAACAGCATACAAGATCAGAAGCTGTTGTCCCATATGGATATGCAGGAAAAGTGCAGAACTAGGAAGTCTGGTAAGAAACGGAAGGAACCAGAGGGAGGATCTTAGGGTCTAATGGTGGTTTCATATTCTTCATGCAGACACTTAAGGTGGACAAAATTAATCTTGGTAACTGTGATTGTGAAAGGTAGTAACACCTAACAGGTGCATGTCACGGGAATAGGAAATGCGATGACTGTTCTGGAATCAAAAGCACACTGTAGTTTCTATTGGTTCAGATTAATCCTTGATACTTTTTGGAAGAAACTGGAGCATAATAATTATGCTGCCCTGGCGGTCGTTGTGTGTGTATATAGATGAAGCTGACATGCTAACTAGGATTCTGAATTCAGCTGTGGAGCTTATTAGAACTACAGATTTTTGGGATATGAAACACATATTCATAAAGTGGAATCACAATCAGTTTTGGAATGATTTCTGTTGCAGCTTTTTCATTTGTTCCTTGGAAAGACGGAGGAATGAAAGAGAAATTTTCTCATGAAGAGCAATATTCATATACAAATACAGGATGATTTAATGTAAAAAGTTAAAAAAGGAGAAAAAAGCAAAAAACAATGGAGATGAGTTTAATCTAAGCAGGTGTAGGCAATAGTTCATTCCTTTTGCATCTCTCTCCTCTTTGTCTCTCTCTCTCTCTCTCTACATTCATATATATACATATATATAGTATATGGTGTTTAATTCACGTTTTTTTTTTCAGATAAAAAAGGTTGAGGAGTCAAAATTACTGTATTTCCGCTGGGGATTTATACAGCTAGAATGCAGGGAGGGTTTTTTTTTTCTTTGTATTTGAATAGTGCCAAACCATATCTCCATCTTTCCTGCTGATTTGAGTATCACTAGTGGGTTCTACAATTGGAAATCAACCATGCTGTCTGATTTCCTGTCAGTCAAAAATGATGGTTCTTGCGTTTGAAATGAGGATATATATGCATATGTTATATCGCATTTCCTTTCTATGAATGTTGCTTGACCAAGGTGTTCATGCTTTCTTAAAAAGGGAAGAAGCCTGCTCTCGGAGATGTCATATAACAGGTATCTAATTGTTTCAATCACTAATATCTATCTATACTTTTCTTATTGGATTGCATTCACTTTATGTTATTGCATCCTGCATCTTTGTACTCACATTATTTGCTTATTTGTTATGTTATCCTTTCTTTCCAAGAATTACTATTTCATTCGCTCTTGATATTAGATACACATGGTGCAACTGATACTATCAAATAAGAATCTCTTGGATCCTGAGCTCTTTTTTGATAGAATATTTTGGTTATTGAACTTTAGAAGCTTTGATTTTTGTAAATTACATTTCGAGCTTGCATCCATGTGGAACGCGGTATAGTTGATCTTCTAGCTCATTCATGTGTTAGTTGCTTTCCTTTATTTTAGAGAGTAATTTTTTGGATTTAATGTTCATTCATGTAGATGATGCATACAAAAAGAAATAAGATTACACGTGTTCATATGTTATGATATGAATATACCATACCAATTCGTATGTATAGACGATGAGATTCCATTTGTATAGAGCCAATTCCAATAGACTTATTGGAGGGTTCCTATTCGTCCATAGGTCAAATCGGATATGTAATTATTGAAGGGTTAATTACTGAACCATTTTAAAATGGTATGCTCCGGGTTGGTTTAGATAATAAAGATATGATTCTAGGTCATGTTTCAGGAAGGATCCAACAGAGTTTTATACGTATACTAGGGAAATCAAAATTGAGGTAAGTCTTTATGATTCAACCAGATACATACAGGTGTGTGTGTTAGTCTATGTTTGCCTGCATGTCATTTGTTATTAGAGTCACAAATCAAATTGAAGTGCAATGCAGATGAGGTAGTTTAATAAAGCAAAACCTCTACTGGATGGTGTCTTCATGGATAATGATGGATCAAACTTTCTGACCCACAAGTGGGAGAGCCTTAAAGGCAGAATTCCTCTAGTAGTTTAAACCCCTTGGTTGATGTAATATTGGCTTGCATGATCTCATAAATAGAAGATAGAAAAATAGCATGTGAGAATCTAGTGGCATTCTTAGCTTTAGAAATAGTGATTGAATGGGGTGGTACATGTTGGCTATTGTAGTTGCCATTACATGGTTCTATTTACAGAATCTCAATCCCATAAAACTGTAATTTTTTAGATTTATCTACTAGAGGTTCATACATAAGGGAATATGAATTGGGGATTCAGGTTTGATTGAATCAAGGTGGATAGTCTTTTTCATGCCTCTTATATATAAAATGCCTAATTTATCGTTAAGCATCTTAAAAATCATCTCAATCTTGTTTTAAATCTTATTAAAATCCTATTAAACTTCACTGGTATTGGTTAATGTTCCCTTTTCTTTGCATACATAAAATGCCTAATTTATCGGTAAGCATCTTAAAAATCACCTCAATTCGGTTTTAAATCTTATTAAAATCCTATTAAACTTCACTGGTATTGGTTGATGTTCCCTTTTCTTTGCATGGTAGTCAAAGAGACATCATTAAGTCTAGGCTCATAAAACTACAAAAAAAGCTTTGTCCCAAAGGAAAGATGAACAATTAGAACAATCTTCAAAAAATGTACCTTCTGTACCAGCCAGAAAACACATATAATTGAGAATGCCACCTCTTCTTAAAGTTGTAACTAGCCAATTCTGTCACGAAATTCACTGTGATGTGTTGTCACTTCCACTCCGGAATCGGTAATGGCTGAAGTAGACTGTTTGGGTGCTGATGTTCTGCCTTGACCTGCTGACACACTAAACACTTGAAAACAAAGTCGACTACCTCTCTTTTCATCCCGTTCTACCAAAATCAGAATCACATACTTTGATACATTTTAGTGTTTCTAAGATGCATGACAAACTTTGAGGTATGAGCCTCTGTCATGACGTATCTTTTCAGCTAACTGTCACATAAAATACATGCTCTGTCTTAAAATCTGAGTAACTCATCAGCAAAGACTCGAAATTTTGAATTTACTTCATGTTTTACACATTTCTTGAGAGATGTTAGGATGGAATCGACGAATTAAGTTTCTTTTATTCTCTAGATCAACTTAGATTGAACAGTCAAGTGAGCCAAACATGTAACTCTCTTCAGGTCCTGAAGTCATATCTGTTGTGCGGCTCCTATTATCCTGTATTCTGAAACCATTATGTGAGGTAACATACATGCATTTTTTCTGCTGAGTGCGTAGGCAACCCGAGTGATACAAAATGTTGCAATCGTAGTACTTGAGGAGTTCTATCCATTGTCTCTGACGCATGTTGAGATTTTTTTGAGTGAATATGTGTTTCAAGCTCTTATGGTCGGTATAGATATGAAAAGTCTTCACATACAAGTAATGGTGCCAAGTCTTCAAGGCGTGGATAATCGCGACAAGTTCTAAGTCGTAGGTGGAGTAGTTTTTCTCATGACTTTTCAACTGCTTGGACTCATAGGGTATGATCTTCTTATGCTGCATCAGAACATAACCCAACCCTAGGTAGAAGACATCACTATAAACTGTGTATCCATCTATCATACTCGGCAAGACCAACACAGGTGCAGTAGTCAACCGTTTCATTGGTTTTGAAAAGTTTCTTTCACAGTTCTCGTTCCACTCAAACTTAACGTTTTTTTTGTGAGCCGAGTCAAAGGAGTAACTAGCCTAGAAAATCTTTCTACAAACCTACGGTAATAACCTATCATTCTTAGGAAGTTACGAATCTCCTTGACCGATGTCAATTTCTCCCAACCAAGTACTGCCTCAACTTTTTCGAGGTTCACTGATACTTCATCTCTTGATGTAATGTGTCATAGGAAGATAGTCTGTTCGAGTCAGAACCTACACTTACTCAACTTTGCATACAACTTTTTTTCTCTAATAATCTGCAAAACCTGAGTTAGATGGTGAGAATATTCATCTCTATTTTTTGAATAAATCATGATATCATCGATAAATATAATGACGAACTGATTCAGGAATTATCTGAAAATTTTGTTCATCAAATCCATAAAGATAGTTGGTGCATTAGTTAGTACAAATGGCATGATTAGGAACTTATAGTATCCGTACCTAGTTCGGAAAGCTGTTTTGAATATGTCTTCTGCCTTGATCTTTATTTTATAGTAACTTAAACGCAGGTCTATTTTAGAAAAAATCTAAGCATCCTGCAACTGAATAAAAATATTTCTAAATACTTTCATAAATCATTGTCGTGTATATATATATATATATATAAATAAACCACATGTACCAAGACATATGGCAACATATAAAGCATGTGACATACATTTGTGGCAGGATATAATACACTTGGCACTGACAAGAAACACAAAGAAACTAAGTCAATCAAGTTTTCTACGACGGTAGTTAACCATTCTCGTAAAGATGTGGTCATTCCTATTGATCAATTTACTTGCTAGAATTATCCACACATACCATTACTTCCAATTATATGCCCATGCCATAATCATGCAAAATATCACCAATTAATGTACTCTATGGCTCCATATATTATGAAGTTAGACTATTGTCTCATACTCATATTTACTTCTTTAAGTTGGCTTAATTTTTTTTTTCTTACTAACTTTAGTTTTGAGTTATACTTCTTCGGATTCAACTAGGGGATAACAGTTTGTTCGTAATCAAAAGATCAAAATTACGTAGGATAACTTGATCTGTTTACTAGCTATAGTTTACTTCTTATCGTTTAGTTTTCATTGATCAATATATTTATAAATATATAGTTATTGATGACTAGTTCTTAAATAAACAGTTTAAAATATTATAATATAAAAGAAAACTTTTTCATAACGGCATTAATTATAATTAAAGAAATTTTCATATTTATAACGGTGATGATAGTTTTTTGAATTGATGAACCAATGTGCCATTTACAAAATAAATATCGCAGTTGGTGCATTGATTTTTGAATGCTTTTTGCATGTTGGTTCCATTATCACAAAGCGGCTCCAAAATTGATTTGGCTGTAAGATGTATAATCTATGTTTGAATCACCACCTAGCAAAGATATTAGGACTTTGGTCCATTTCTAGGGCGGGACATCAAGTGCCCGTATTTTTATCAATTAACTAATTTCTAATGTTGGAATAAATACTAAAGAAATCCTACTTCCTCGTAAATTTATCTTGAATATGAATTTTTTGGTTTAACTTTATTCGCATTTTGTTGAGGGAGGAACCCATGAACCTAAAATAATTTTAATTTTTTGGATTTAAAGAATTAAGTTCTATCAATATTGTATCTTTGAATTAAATGTTTTGGAATTGTAATTTATTTATTATTATCTTAGTCATTTTAAATAACATTTCATAAAATAAATTTGATGTTTTACTGTTACCTACACTTGGGAGCCAAATCTTCCAAACTTTTTACAAATGAGAAACTTTTAATGTCTATTCCTCCAGCACCTTTTTTCTATTATCTGTCATAAATGACATCGCCAAATTGATAAAATCTAGTACAACTATATTCTCTTCATTCTATCAACCTTTTTAGAAGTATTTCGAAGCCTCTAGTTCCAAGATGCTCAAGATGTAACCAAATTACACCCTTGCTTCATCAACCAGGTTAGACCAACACATTTGAATTGATTGATCTGTTCCTTTGTTTTCGCGTAGAATGTGAGGAGAGTTTCAAATACTCATCGTTTCTTAATGTCTTTTTAAATCTCATGGAAACATTTCTCTGCTGCTCAGCTAATGGAAAACATGACAGGGAAACGAACAATAGAAGGATGTTCTTCATTTATATTCTTGCAGATTGTGAACCCAAACTCCAAGACCTACTGATAATCAGAACATCTGCCGAGTAGTCAGTTAGTTTACTTCTCAAAGTACTATTTTATTCATAAAGTTAGCCCCACATTCCGGAGCCTCACCGATCCCACTTCTTTATTTTTCCCCTTTTTAATATATATATATATAGATATATATATATATGGGTGTCCATATAACATTTTCATATTATTTTTATCCTCTCTTTTTAACCCATAAGTCCTTTTGAGTACCTACTTATCCATTACAATACATATGACAGTAGAGGCAAAAGATAAACAATAAAGTAGCTTGAAGATTTGAATAACCACTTATTGCCACACCCAAAAGCCCAAGTGCTCCTCGTGCTGCTGCTGGTCTGCATCGACAAACACATGTGAGAAGTAACTCCGGCCATCATCACTACCATCATCCTCCTTCGAGACGGGGCCTACGCATGCAGAGTACTCATTGCTTGGAAAGTAAGAATCGCCACTGTCCAGTAGCTGAGGTCCTTCCTCATCCATAACAACACTCTCACCACTGCCTGAACTTAGACGGTCCTCAACCTTCACACTGAGTTGAACGGCAGAAACATGGACCATTTCAGCTGCGGACGGGTTAGATATCTGACCCAACACCGGTTCTGTGCTCACTTCTTTAGCTTCAAGTTTCACAGTCAAGGAAAGAACCTATAGTGGAAAGTCTTGTCACGTAAACATCTAAGGATTTTTGGGAGAATTTAGCACTGGCTAGGAAAGAAGAAAAGTCTTACAGCATATTTTGAGAAAGCTACATACGGTATATTCTCTCTTTTGCATGACTTTAAAGCTTGTTTCAGATCAGCATTAAGTTTAGAATAGATGCCATATCTGAAACCACATGTTTTTTTTTTTAACAATAAAGTTAAAGCTTGTATCTAGCTATTTATGACCCACAAGAAACAGCTTCCGACCATACCGTGTGTCCAAAAGAATATTCACTTAAGAGTTCTTGATCAATAACTCAGAAAAGAAAACAATATCACCCAACAACTATATATATTTATTCTAATACATAACCACATAAAGATCAACGTGATGTTTTTTGTTGATGTGGTTTAAATTCTGAGAATATTATATTTGATCGTGAAGATATTTATATAATGATCCTATGGATTAATTTAGATATATTCTGGAGACTTGTGTAAGAAAAAAAAAAACCCTAATAATCTCTTTATAAATAGATTTATTAATTTATAAATGATATACTTTTTTTAATTATAATCAAATATTTTTTTATTAGTCTTACTTGTAAATATAGATATTTTCTTTTAAATTTTGTGTTGTTTTTTTTTTTTTTGTTTTATTTTATTATGATTGTGCATGATTTAAAGATTTATTTCTCATCACTTTTATATGCTAACTAAAAAAATTTACTTTGCAATATGTTTTATCTTTGATCATAACCACCACTTAGTCTACATAAAAACATTATGATTTAAAAGTCAGAGCTGCAGTCAATGTGAAAAATAAAGTACCTCAGATTTCAGCTTCTCGTTCTCTTTAACAACAGAGTCATAATTTGAAAGAAGAGAATCGTAAGAAGATTTGAGAAGATCATAGTCCCTTTCGAGCTGCTTAGTTTTCCAGCGAGCCCGACGGTTCTGGAACCACACAGCTACCTGTCTTGGCTGCAGCCCAAGCTTCTTAGCCAGCTGGGTCTTTCGTTCCGGCTCCAGTTTGTTCTCTGCCTCAAAGCTCTTCTCCAATAGATGCACCTGAAAACATATTTGCAGGCATAGGAAGTCAAAATAAATATCGAAGTACACCTTTTTCATCAAATTATAATACGAAAGTTAGGTATCCTTTTATCTATTCACTCATATCTCTACAAACAAAAGAAAAGAGAACAAAATCCAGATCTCTTGTATTCTGATTCAGGCACTCTTCGGCTAAACTTTTTGGAGTTTTTTGCTTTTCAAAGCACAATCAAACTTTCTTTAGATAATTTACTTTTAGCCATAGACTTTTTAATCGATTTTCCAAAATTTTTAATTCAAAACACAAATTTGACTGCTATAGTATAACTCATTAAAACTATTGAAAATTTTTCTTTAGAGAAAGTTAAATAAAAATAGTTAACTAGTTTTAATTTCTTACTAAGTGTATATAATCTTTTTTAATATAAAATATATAAATATATTCAACTTCTCAAAGCATAAATTTTTTTTTTTTTAAATACGATTGAATTAATTAATTTTATTTCCACAGTATTTTTTGTTCTTTGTTATACAATATAAATATTTTGGACAGCATCTAAACATTATTTTATCAAAAATAATTTACAAAACAATATAATTACTTTTTATAACAGTATGTTTTTCAATTAAAAGCAAATTTTTTTAAAAAGAAACTTTTTCTAATCACACTACCAAGTAGAGCGGGAGTCTCTTTTCTCTTTTATTTATTTATATTATTTATTATTATTATTTTTCTGGTGGAGCCCAAAAGAGCTGCATAAGACTTGAATCCAAGAGGGGAAAGTAACCGCAGCAAGTTGGTTGGAGCCATATCAGGTTTTGAATCTCCATAATTACCAATGGCAATGCACCAAATTTACTGCCTTAGCTCAAATAGGCAAATAAATTCTCTTAAAACTTCCCTATGGATAAAGAAAATTACCATAGACAAACCGTTACTACAAATCAATAACTAAGAAAATTCATTGTGCTATTGCTCCCAAGATACTAGCAAATAAACTCACATAAATCACAATTTCTTGTTTTCTTTATAATTCTTTTGGTGCTAAATTGTTCTTTGAAGATTCTTAAAGTTTCTAGCTTATTTGATATTATAATTTATACATACTTTCTATTTAGTTCTTAATTAGTGATAAATATAAATTCTCTGTAAATAAAATTTAATTGTAGAGGTTACTGAATTTTGGTAATGAATTTAATCCTTCCAATATCAAAATAACACAATAAGAGAATTATAAAAAAGAACACAACTAGAGAATGGAAAACTGTGAACATCATGTCACCTAGATTCAAGAAAGGATATATAAGATTCAAGAACTAATTGAGATAGAATTTTCTCTTGCTTTTCTCACTTTAGAAAATGGTCAACTGGAATACCATGGTATTATGCTTAAGGAACTAAACCAAATTATCTTCATTAATGGACTTTGGGTTGATAGGCCCACCTACCCACCCAAGCCAACGTGTGAAGAAGAAATGGGTTGCATGGGCCGTCATGGTGGCACATGTGCTATGCTTGTGTATAGGTGCAACTGTGTATACAAGGAGCATGTATATCCTCTTTCTTATGTGGGTATGAATACCTCGTTTTGTTATTTTGAACTCTTTCCTGTTAAAATACATTGAAACCGTATTAGATTTTTCTTCGAGCTGTCGTTTATTTTTTAATCCTTCTAGATCTCTATTGGATTTTTCTTATTCTTGTTACTCATTTTTCTTGCAAATCTTTTTAGATTATGACCTGCAACAAAGTTACGGTATTTTCTTACATGGTATCATAGTGCCAAGATGAAAAGTGAGGATTCAAATCAGACGACCTCTTACTAAAATTCACTATTTTTTAGTAGAATCATTCTAAATTTTTCATATTTGAGTAGTTCATATTCTATCGGTGCAAATAAAAGATTTCAATGCATCCTTAGTCCCTTTAACTATTGAAAACAAATAATTATTACACTAAAACTAGACTCATGAAATATATGAGAATAAAAAATAAATTAAAATTCCTGAACAGGAGTGATGTTGTCGATGTGATTGGGAAATGAGATGCTTGTGGAACTTAATTCAAAGTTTTGTCTCCTACTTATATGCTTTAAAGAACAAGTATAGTTCTTGACAAAATAAAATGTAAAGCAATGTTAGCCCAAAGAAGAGTCATATGAGGAGGAGAGTCAATCAGACAGTTTTGAGAAATTGTGAGGATGCTGTAATTTGGATATAAGAAAAATATTTCGGGTTTAAAGTATTTCTGATGCAATTTTTTTTCTTTTACTAATTTACTTTCCAGCTGAATAATTTAATGAACACAATATCTCGTATTATTAGATAGATTCAAGATTTTATTGTACTATGTTGCTTTAAAAAAAAAAAAAAAAAGTGGCAAGAGCATTTTTTGCATTTGGTGGTTTTCGAAATATAATTATGCTAATTTGGATTGACCTTTTGTTTTGGAGGAAGAGCTTAAAACTAAATTTGATTGGAAAAAAAAATTCAGTACGTTCAGAATGCAACAAAACTGATTAAAACGGCAAGTGATTTTTATTTTTAAAAACGAGCTGACTTTTTTCTCATAGATTAAAGGATAAAACTTAATCATCTCTCCGAAAAAAAATTCCATTAATTTTTAATTTTAAACTATAATTTTACTTACACTCAGTATATCATTCTTTAAAAAAAAAAATACAAATATCATTCCAACTTTTGTAAAACGGAGTGGTGAGATGGAACACTTTATTAAAAAGAGTTATATTGTTAAAAGTACTTTTTGTAATTTAAAAAGCTTATTTGGGACTAACAATGGTAGTCTTCAAAAACTAAAAACAAAATAAACAATCAAAACGGCCCTGTATATCGAAGGCATTTAAACATGCTAATTTTTTGAGTTTGTTAGTCTAAATTTATCGGGCAAATCCCTGATAAACTGCTTGTACCGTAAAAAAATGAGAGTACTAAAGAACATGTAAACATCTTGAAATCTTAACACAAAGGTGGTGGAAGATGAGAGCACATGAATCAAATCAAAGCACATGGGGACTTTAGTTGGAACTTGGAAATGAAGATGTTTGGCGCAGGGTTGTCAAAGGGTGAGTAGAATTTGATTACTGACCTGCTCAGGGGTGAGGCGGCGCTTCTTCTCCGGCAGCTGCTCGTCGTAGTATTCCTCGTCGAACATGTCTTCCGGCGAGCTGAAGAAAGGTCTCCTCCTTGAGGCTTCCTCCATGTTGATAACGGATCTCCCTCCTTCACACCGCAGAATGAATGCAAATCAGGAAATTCTTAGTGTATATAACAATCAGCAAGACAGTTTATCTGGAAACTCTTTTTTAATAAATGAATTAAATGCTTCAACTTGAAGTTTGTGTGAGAAATTACTAAAAACAGGAAACTAGCACTATTACTTGGGAAACTGTTGTTTTTCTTCGCGAGGAAATAACGAGAAAATATCAAGCACAAAATTCAGATATTTGAATTTCTACTGAAACCGTATTTGCAGAGCAAACGAAGTTTGTTAACTAAAACAGAATTCTGTATTTCAAAAATTAAAGCAAATACTTCCAAAACAAAAAGCAGCCACAAAAAACACACTATTTTCTTTGATGCTTAGTTTTCCAAGCAGCAAAACACCAGAACTTCAAAAAGAAAATTGGAAATATATCACGACCTAATTATCAAACATTAATTTAAAACGAAAAAAAAAACAGAGAGAGGCAGAGAGAGACCTCGGAAAAGGGAATCATGATTACCGAGGAAGAGCACGTTTCCATGGCAAGTAGAAGGATCGAAGAAAAGACGGCCAGAATCCATCTATGACAACCTTCCTTTTCTTCTTCTTCTCCTTCTTTTTCTATCTCTCTGTTCTTATGTATCTACGCGTACAGGTCTGCGAAGTATAGATTCTCCGGCGACGGTCACTCGAGACAAAATTGCTAAACAAGTATTAACTCCGGATTAAACCTATCTCTTATTTTCTTTCGGTTTTTCTCAAAATCAAACACTAAAACGATTAATTAGAAAATCATTAGCTTATGGCGGAAGAAACTCGTAGTCCACAGTAACCTCGCCGGCGTCTCCAACGGACATATACAAAATCCCATCAGTCCACAGCTTCCCTTTCTTTCTCTTTCTGTCGAAACAAACAAAACCGAGAAAACTTAGAAATGATAAAAAGGAGAGAAATTTTTATTCTCTCCAAATTTCCATTTCTTTGTTGAAATCAATCCAACATGGAAGAGAATGGTTTCTGAGTCTGTTCTCTCTCGTCGTTTCTGTATGTTTTTTGCAGCTAAACTTCTCCCGCAGACGAAGTGCCGGTTTTATAGGGATGCTCTCATAATAAAATGACGTCAATACCCTTGCATGTCTCTTTGAAAAGTTGAGGGCGTTTTAGGTAATTCCTTTTTAAAGATTTTTGGAAATTTGTGTTTGTGGTGCAGCAACGACTCTTTTTCTGAGAGAGTATTCACTGACTCGCGACGTAGGGTAAGCAGTGCTTGAGGTGAATCTTGGCCGTTGAATTTAATAAGTTTTTGTTGACTTATTTAATGTGAGATTTGATCCTCTACTGCTGCATGTATACTATCCCCACCCCCACCCAACCCGGTTGACGTTTGGCTTAATTATTATATTATTATTTTTTCAGTTTAGTGTTTACTATCTATTTTTACATGAAGATTACCTATAATAAATGTGTAAACTACCAATATCTATAGTACCGATACTTGCACCATTCTTTATAAAGGTATTAAGTTTGAGACTTCACTACGAGTGTTGTATGGTTTTATAAAAAATCTTGATATTATTGGAATGCGGTTATTGTTTAATTAATAAAATATATTATTTTTTATTTTAAACTAATTATAATATAAAATTAATATTAAAAAATTTTCTCAAAATTTCAACAATCAGTTATGTAATTTACATAGAAGATAAACAAATATTAAAAGAAATTTATGTTTGCTTTTTATTTGTTTCTCTTTTTTGCCAATGCCTATGCCATCTTTAATTGTTTGTTTTAGGTGCTTAAGTTATATCGAATTTGTTAATTTAAAAACTTAATTAAAATTATTAATACGAAAATAAATTTATGTTATTCATTAAAATCAATTAATTTTATTTAATAATTATATTTCAACATTTATACAAATCTGATATGTTCCTGATGTTAGGAAAAAATTTGATTTTATTTCTTCTTTAATAACGCTAGTTTTGAGCAAGTTAATGAATTTGGTTAATATTTTCTTCAAAGAAATAATTTACTGCGAACTGTTATGCTTATGAGGTTTAGACTAAACATTTAAAATGAATTAAATTTATAGTAATTTTTTTTATGGTTATATTGTTTCTTGTTTGAATTTCTATTAGGCTTGTTTGACATAAAAATATATTAAAAACACAGGTAAATCAAGTTTAATTCCTAAACTTGATGGTGAATTTGAAAAATATGAATCAATTAGCATGGTAGGAAAAAATTGAATTACTTGAAATCATTCACATTAATATGTTGTGTGTTTAAAAGAATTTTAACTTTATATGAATATAGATATTGTATAACCATCAAATTAGAGAACATAAAATATCTAATTAAGACTTGGTATGATTATAAAATTTTAAGTACATAGATAATTATAATAAATACTATATAAAGATCTTTAGTTAACAAAATTAAATAAAAAAGGTGACATAATAGACATTATACAGATTTTTAGGTAATAGGATTGTGACTTCTTGTTTTACTATGACATAATAGGATTACAAGTCAATTTCAAGTTTGAAATTAAAATCCAAATTTAAATTGGATAGTAAAAATCTTATAAGAAGAAATTTTTTTAAAAAGAAAAATCGTCAATCATCATTTAATAATGAAGAAAGAAATCTTATAAAAGTAGGAGAAGTAGAAAATCATAATCCTTTTGTACAACCCAAGTTTCCTATAAGCTAAATTTTGTGTTGCCGTGTTAAAACATTTTGCTTCTTGATTGTACAGTTTAAAAATCCATTTAAAAGAAAAAAAAAACAAAAATTCCAAAAAAATTTACAATGTAAACATACATAACAAGCATCCCCCATTTAGAGTAGGTGAAGATAGATGAAAAGAGTGACTCGATTATAACTTGTGAGTTGCTCTCTGCCATGAGATGTTGGATTCCCCTTTCAACTACAATTGTGCCTACCCAATTCTTACATAATACTTGAAGACTCCTCTATCCTTATGTTTCCACATATGCATCATAGTTAAGCTAGCTTATAAATCTCATATGGAGGTGGTAAACATCTTTGTACTGGATTTGGTACTTAATCTGTGTTACCTTGCCCAAATATCTCTTTTACACTTTTCATTTCAAGAAATAGGTTATGTGTAACATATGATGGGTTTGAGCAGTTTCAAAGAAAATAGACCCAATTGAGAGGAAAAAACTTTATGATATTTTTTCTCTCTAAAATGAATGCTGAAGAAGTTTACATATATATACAGCTGTGAAGGGAGAAATGAAAAACACCCAGCTGGAAAAAGGAATAACAAAAAGGTGCTAGCACTAAAAAAAAACTACCTAACAACCTAGAAATAAAAAAATACAAAAAATAGCTATGCATACTAACACATCACGCAAAACGTGATGTATACACCATAATTTACATCCTCCCCTCAAGTTGGAGATTGGTGAAAGTCTACCAATCCCAACTTGGAGAGGAGATAATCAAATTGAGGAGAAGGAAGAGATTTGGTGAAAGATGTCTGTTGGCTGCTACTGACTAAAAACATGCTGAGGGAGAATGAAACCCTGCTTAAGTTCATGATGCACCAAATGACACTCAATTTTTAAGTGCTTAGTGCGTTTGTGAAAAATGAGATTAACAACAAAATATAGAATTGCCTTATTATCATAGAAAAATGGAATAAGACAAGAAACAGAAATACTAAAATTGCATAGTAAGTATATAACTCATTTGAGCTCACAAATTGTGGCAACCATGCTGCGATACTCAGCTTCTGCAGATGAGCAAGAAACAGTTGTTTGTTTCTTGCTTTTCCAGGATATTAAGGATGATATAAGAAAATTACAATAGCCAGTCAAGGATTTCCTTGTATCATGACATACAACTCAATTTGCATCACAAAAGGCCTGCAATTAAAAGTTATTCTTTGTTAGCAGGAAAAGACCTTTGGAAGGCAAGTTCTCCAAACACTTTAAGACGTGTAGTATTACATTCCAATGAGACTGAGATGAGGTATTAATATACTAGCTAAGCTGTTAAACAACATAAGTAAGGGACTAAGTCCTTAATTGTAAACTTAGTATCCAGAATTACTTTGACAACATTAATCTCCTGCTCACTATTGTGTTAACCGAAACATTGTCAACATATACATCAAAACGTCTTTTAGTGATAGGCTCCCCAAACATCAAGGTGAAGCAGTTAAAAAGGTCTTGTGGAATTGGTTTTGCTAATTAGAAAAGGTAACATGTGTTACTTAGCTAATGGACAAACATCACGAGGAGGAAGTAATGAACAATTCTTTTGATTAATGAAATTCAAATATGACATAATTGTGGGTGAAATATGCCCAAGTCTTTAATGCCAAAGTGAGGTAGCTTGCAAATAACTTTCATTAGAAACTGATTCAATATTGTTATTACATGAAATATGAAAAAAACTTAAAGTACTATTTTGGAGTAATAATTTTTTATGATAAGATATCAATTTTGGGTTTAAACTACTAGAATCCAAGATGTAAAGTCTTCCAATCACCTTTCCAACTGCCAAGATTTCTTTATTCTATAGGTCTTGCAGTATGCAATATTTAGGGCAAAAAATAAATTTAATCAGGGATGTATCTGAAAGTTTATTTATTGATAATAGATTATAATGGAGTGCTGGAACATATAACGCCAGTTAAAACAATATTATTTGAAAATTGCACATTGCCTGTATGCTGAACAGTTTTGATTAATCCATCTGGTAAATGAACAAGTGTTATGGCTTTTGTGGGTTCTGGTCTTTTAATGAGTTTCAGATCACAACACATGTGACTTGAAGCTCCCGTATCTACAATCCAACTTTCATGCTCTAATAAACTAAGTATATTAAAAGCAAAGTTGTGAATAATTTTACCTGCAAAGTCACAGAAATGTGCCAGGTTTACCATTGCTCCATCATCAGTGTTCTTCCTTTTTAACAATTTGTTCATCTCATGCTGAATTATTTTTAAAATTTTACTGTTCAGCTCCATAGATAATGAACCATCTGGTATTGCCTCTGCACAATTAGCAACTTGTTTAATACCTTATTTTCCTCTAGCCTTCACAAGATCCTTGTACCAATTTGATGTACCATAAAGCTTGAAACATATTTTCTTTGTGTGGCCAGTAATTGCAGTGTGCACATCGTAAATGGACTTGTCAATTTTTTCCTGCTCTTGTTTTCCCTTATTAGCATTGTGTGAATCAATAAATTGTTTCTTGTTACCTTGATTACTTGCTAACATTGCTATATTATCAATATTGTCTGTGTAAGCTGTATAAATCTCCCTCTATTTCTCTACTCTGAAAACCATTAAATAAGCTTTATTTACTGTTGGTAGAGGTTCCATAATAAGAATTGGATTCCTTACATTATCATAACCTTCACTCAATCCCATCATAAACTGTATCAGTTTATTAGAACAATTGTAATTTGTCATATGTTTTGCAGCACCACAACTATACTCAGGTAATGGCTGTAAACATTGAAGTTCATCCCACAGTTTCTTAAGTTTTATAAAATACTGAACTACAGTTTAATTTTTTTGAGATATAAAACTTATCTCTCGTTATAATTAGTATAAAAGAGGGTCATTACACGCTTTAAATATTTTCCCCAATTCCTCCTAAAGTTCCTTAGTTGAAGCAGTATAAAGAAAAACGTGTCTAATATCTTTAGAAATAGAATTTAAAATTCATGATTACATCATACAATTAGCTCTAGTCCATTTTTCATAATCGTTAGATCTTAACACTGGTTTCTGATATCTCACATCAATAAACCCCAATTTGACCTTAACACCGAATGTTATTCTCATTACACAACTTCATGCGAAATAATTGTTCTCATTCAAAGGTGAAACAAAAACCATATCTGAATGAGCAGGAAAATGTAGGGAAGCACTTGAATGAATTTATGAGGAGTGAAAACTAAGTAAAAATTCATGCAAAATAAATATGATAAAATCTACCCAAGATACTCAAAAACAATTACACAAAGACACCAAAATTTTTAATGTGAAAAACTCTTTCAATATGAAGGATAAAAACTACGGGACCTCTCCTGATCTAAGTAAAAAGAGCTCCACTATAAAAATTAGTGCAGCAAGAATAAGCAACTACTATAATCCTCAAACAAATACTCAACAACAAATCAACTGAACATCAAGAAATAAATAAGGGAATAGAGAAATATCACCAAAGCAGATACCGTTCTTGGGAAATGGATGCGTTCTAATTGTTAAAATCCGATCTCTACTGTTCAGATTAAAGAAAACTTATCCCGGACATGCTCACCAAATTTCAGCCTCATCAGATCATAAATGATCGTTCGATCGTCGGAGAAAGTCAAACTGGTCGGTGCAAGAAAGAAAAACATAAACAGTAATTTTAAACTAAAAGTACCAAAAATTCAACCGTCGAAAATTGATCTCCACCGTTCATAATGAAGAAAAATGAGTCTTCTAAATGCCCACCAAATTTTAGCTTGATCCGTTGAAGATTAATGTCTGTCGTGAAAAGAAACAAAACATGTTGGATGTAATTTTCCAACAAAAATTCCCTTTTCTGTTCACTTTTTATTTTAGAGGCTAAAAACTTGTTTTTATACTATTTCTTAGGGTTAAAGTGGTATACCAAAAAAAAAATTCTAATAATCTTAATGGGCCAAAAAAAATAAGTGGGCTCAAAAGTATTTGGGTTTTTTCCACATAGAAGGGAACTGAAAACCCAACAATTCTCCCTATCCCGACTATGTGGAGGAGTTCGCCAAACTGGCAACCACTCGACATGCTTCAAAATTCACTCTTGGTAAAGCCTTGTGCACATATCAGAAATGTTATTATCAGTGTGTATCTTCTCAAGTTTAAGCTGCTTAGAATCCAAAACATCACGAAGTAATGATACCTCACATCAATATGTTTGGATCTACCATGAAAAGTAGGATTTTATTAAGATGAATTGCACTCTGACTATCACAAAATGAGACATATCTCTTTTGTGTAAAGTCTAACTCATTCACAAACTTCTTCATCCAGAGCAATTCTTTACATGCTTCAGTCGCTACAATGAACTCAGCTTCTGTAGTAGATAATGCAATTTATTTCTGCAACCTAGATTGCCATACCACAGCTCCCCCTGCAAAAGTAATCAGATACCCAAAAGTAGAATTTCTTGAATCTGTAACCCCTGCTAAATCAGAATATGTAAAACCACTGAGAATAGGCTTCTCAATCCCAAAACACAACTTCAAACTAGCAGTACTACGAAGATATCTCAAAATCCACTTCACGGCATTCCAATGCTCTTTTCCTAGATTAGATAGAAATCTACTAACAGTACCAATTTCATGAGCTATATTTGGTCTAGTACAAATCATAACATACATCAAGCTACCTACTGCAGATGCATAAGGAATTTGCTGCATGTCTTCTTTCTCTTGCACACTAGAAGGAGACTATTTGACACTTAATCTGAAAGACATAGTAAGATGTGTACTTTCAGGCTTAGCTCTGGCCATATTAAATCGTTGCAATACCTTTTCAGTGTGTTTTTCTTAAAATAGCCACAACTTCTTGCATTTTCTATCACGAGTGATTCTCATGCCAAGAATGTGCTTTACTAGCCCTAAATTTTTTATTGCAAAAGATTTGCTCAACTCTTTCTTTAAGCTATCAATTTTAGAAGAATTAAAACCTACAATGAGTATATCATCAACATATAACAACAGGATGATAAAATCACTATCAGAAAATCTCTACATAAGAACACAATAATCAGACGTAGTCTTTTTGTAGCATTGTTGAACCATAACTGACTCAAACTTCTTATACCATTGTTTGGGTACTTATTTCAACCCATATAAACTCTTTCTCAATTTACAGACATAATTTTTTTTTCCTTTCACCATAAAACCTTCAAGTTGTTCTATGTAAATTTTCTTCTGTAAGTCACCATGAAAGAAGGCTGTTTTAACATCCATTTGCTCAATCTCTAAATCAAGACTAGCAGCTAACCCCAAAATAACACGAATTGATGAGATTTTGACCACTGGTGAGAAAATCTCTTCAAAATCAACTCCCATTTTCTAACCGAAGCCCTTGACAACTAATATGGCTTTGTATCGTGGAGATTTTGAATTCTCTTCCTATTTCACTTTATAGACCCACCTATTTTCAAGGCTTTTCTATCTTTAGGAAGTTTCACCAATTCAAAGGTGTGATTATCAGTTAAAGACTGCATTTCATCTTTCATAGTTGCAATCCATTTTACTTTTTGCTCACTCTCAATTGCCTCTTCATAACATTTAGGTTCTTCTTCATCTGTCAAAAGTACTCATTAAGTGAATACCTACTAGAATGTGTTCGATCTCTAGTAGACCTCCTAAGTAGAACTTCAAGTTTCTCAATATGTGCCTCTTGTTGAACATTAATTGCTTCATATTCAGGAGCCCCAATCTTATCTGTATTGTGATTGTCATTCTGCACATCATGATTCTGAACCTCAACTGTATTAGGCATATGAGTTGTAGGAGATGGGTCTAAGTCAATCAAACCACCAATTTGAGACTTAGATTTTTTCACCTTGTTAACATCTTCAATAGTCTGATCTTTTATAAAAATTACATTACGACTTCTGATAACTTTCTTTTGAACTGGGTCATAGCATTTATAACCAAACTCATCTTACCCATAGCCAATGAAAACACACTACCTAGTCTTGACGTCTAACTTGGACCTCTCATTTTTGGGAACATACACAAAATATTTGTAACCAAATACTCATAGGTGTTCATAGGAAACGTCTCTACCATACCAGAACCTATTAGGAATATCATTTCCCAATGCAACAGTGGGAGTTAAATTGATCACATGTGCGACAGTATACAAAGCTTTACCCCAAAAAGAGTTAGACAATTTATTCTCTGAAAGCACGCATTTGACTCTCATCATCAATGTTCTATTTATCCTTTTTGCTAAACCATTCAACTAAGGAGTTTTAGGAGGTGTTTTCTGATGTCTGATACCCTGTTCTCTGCAATATGCAGCAAAATGCCTATAATACTCACCACCATTATCAATGCGAATACATTTCAACTTCTTTCCAGTTTCTCTCTCAGCAGAAGCTTGAAATTCTTTAAATATGCCAAACGCTTAATCTTTGACTTTAAGGTACGAACCCAAAATCTCCTTAAATGATCATCAATAAAAGTCGCAAAGTAAAGTACACCACCAAATGACTTATCTTTCAAATGACCACAAACATCTGAATGCAACAACTCAAGCAAATCATATTTCCTAGATGAAGAATGATGTTTGAAAAAAACCCTCTTTTGTTTCCCAACCAAACAATGAGTACACCTATATAACCTTGCACCTTTTAATCCTGAAAGTAAATTTCTTTTAGCTAGACAATTAAGTCTCTTCTCACTAATATGACTCAGTCTCTTGTACCATAATTCTGAAGAGCTGTCACCTTCAACTGCATTAATAAGATCTGTAGAGATTAAAGCTTGCAACCAATATAAACCCTAAGCCTTTTTTCCTCTACTTACAATTAAGGAACCTTTGTTGAGTTATATTGCCCATCATTAAAAGTGTTGCAATAGCCATCATTATCAAGCTTACTAGTGAAAATCAAATGCAAGCTAATGTTTGGAGCATGTCTAACATTCTTGAGATCTAACTTTGTTCCATTTTAAGTCTCTAAACAAATAGTTCCAGTGCCTATCACCTTCGACACTCCATCATTACCCATCTTCAAAATCCCAAAAACACCTTGAGGATAAGATGTGAAGAATTCATTCTTTGATGTAACATGAAAGCATGCACCACTGTCAAAAACTGAAACAGTATCATCATAGGCTATATTGATCATATTTTATTGATAAATTATAGCCAAATCATCATCTGAAGTGGTAGTGGCAACACGATCAGTATTGTTTTCATTTCTTTTTTTTTCTTGTTTCCCTTTGTCTGCTTTGTTCTCTTTCTTCCACTTGTAACAATATTTCTTGATATGCCCTGTTTTACCACAATAATGACATTCAAGGTTCTTATACCTCGATTTTAATTTACTCCAGCTCTTGTCTATATTCTGATCTTGACTATTACTTTTACTTCTCCCAATGTTTTTAGTAACCAAGATTTCTGACTGTGAACTAGATGTCCCCTGAGTTCTTCTTCTCATTTCTTCATTCAAAACACCAGTCCTTACATACTGCATGGTTAAAACATCATCAGGAGCAGAATTAGTCAAAGATACATAAAAGTTTTCCCATGAGTCAGGAAGTGTAGTCAACAACTAAAGTACAATAATATCTTCATCAAATTTAACACCCATGCCAAACAGTTGATCAAAGATATCTTGAAATTCATTCACATGATCAAGTATAGAACTATTTTCTCTATATTGTAAGCATATAGCTTGTTTAAGCAAGCATAAGTTATTATTTCCAATTTTTAAAGCATATAAGGTTTCAAGCTTTTCCCATAAAACTTTGGCATTTGTTTCATTAGTAATATGATTCAACATATTGTCTTCTACCCATTGTCGAATAAAACCACATACTTGTATGTAACGACCCTGGAATTCCAAAAAAAAATGTATAATAACTTAAGTGCAGAAGCTAAATAAAAGGTTAAGATTTACATTCCTTACGCAATAACTTAAAAGTACTGAACAATATTACATAATTAATTCCTTGAATCTGGCCATTCGATTGCGTTTGGGAGGGAGCGCATCCAGGCCGTCCGTGCGTGCAGGAACGGACCTCAGCCATTCGATCGCGCGCACGTGGATCGCCCACGTGCCCCCCCTCCCCCGGTGGCCTCCCATGTCAGTGCCTTTGCCACTTGGCACGTCTTGGTTGGTCAGGGCTGTTGACTCAGCGTCTGACGTGGCGAAACTTTTTAAAATTACTTTTTAGCCCCTGTTTTCTGATTTTTCTTTCAAAAATACCCTAAAAACCCAAATTTTTACCAAGTTTTCTCAAAATTATTTTCAATTAAATCCTTCTTACATTTTATTTCATTTTTTTACTCTAAATTAAATAAAACAAAATATAATAATACAAAATAAAATAATAAAAATTTATATTTATTAATTTTTAATCACCGAAAAGAAAATTGTGGGTGTTACAACTCTCCCTCCTTAAAAGAAATTTGGTCCCTCAAATTTGTTTCTCACTCTCAATCGAATAGGTGTGAGTATTAGACTTTAAAGTCTGATTTTAGCTCTCATGTAGCCTTCCTCTGTTTGTGGTTTTACCATATGACCTTTACAAAGAGAATTTTTCAATTGCGGAGTAATCTACTCTTTCGATCCACAATGCCGATTAGTACTTCCTCGTAGGATAGATCCTCTTGAAGTGGAAGAGGCTCATAGGTTAAGACATGAGAGGGGTCTGGGTTCTACTTACGTAACATGGACACATGAAATACATGGTGGACCTTGAAAAGTTCTGGAGACAGTGCTAATCTGTAGGCGGCGGTATCAATTCTGTCTAAAACTTCATTTAGTCCCATAAATCGGGGGTTCAGTTTCTCCCTCTTACCGAACTTATTGATTCCCTTGAAAGGAGTGACCTTAAGGAACACCCGATCGTCTTTCTCAAATTCCAAATTTCTTCTCCGGATGTCCACATAACTCTTCTGCCTGCTCTGAGCCGTCTGAATGTTCTTCATGCTTTTAACTATTTTGGATGTAGTATCCTCTACCAGATCTGGGGCAAACAGTTTTCTATCGCCTACTTCTTCCCAACAAATCAGCGATCTGCATGGGCGCCCATATAACACCTCATATAACATCTTATTCGGGTGATATAAGATGTCGTAATCATAGTCCTTAAAAAGTTCTAATCCATCTTCTTTGACGCATGTTGAGATCCTTTTGAATGAATATGTGTTTCAAACTCTTGTGATCGGTATAGATCTCAAAGATCTCTCCATATAAATAATAGTGCCAAGTCTTCAAGGCATGTATGAATGCGGCAAGTTCTAAGTCATGGGTGGGATAGTTTTTCTCATGACTCTTCAACTGTTTAGATCCATAAGTTATGACCTTCCTATGCTGCATTAAAACACAACCCAGACCTAGGTAGGAGGCATCATTATAAACTGTATATCCCCCCGATCCACACGGCAAGGCCAACACAGGTGCAGTAGTCAGCCACTTCTTTAGCTCTGAGAAACTTCTTTCACAGTTCTCATTCCACTTAAACTTGACATTCTTCTTTGTGAGCCAAGTCAGGGGAGTAGCTAGATTAGAAAACCCTTCCACAAACCTGCAGTAATAACCCGTCATCCCAGAAAGCTACAGATCTCCTTAACTGATGTCAATTTTTTCCAGTCGAGCACTGCTTTAACCTTTTTAGAGTTCACTGACACTTCATCCTTTGATATGATGTGTCTCAGGAAGGTGGTCTGCTCAAACCAAAATCCACACATACTTAACTTTGCATACAGCTTCTTTTCTCTGAGAACCTATAAAACCTGAGCTAGATGGTGAACATGTTCCTCTCTGTTTTTTGAATAAACTAAGATGTGATCGATGAACATAATAACAAACTGATCTAAGAATTGTCTGAAAACCCTATTCATCAAGTCCATGAAGATGGATGAGATGTTGATTAGTCTAAATGGCATGACCAGGAACTCATAGTGTCCGTACCTGGTTCGAAAGGCTGTCTTGGAGATCTCTTCTGTCCTAATTTTTACCTGATGGTAACCTGAACGCAGGTCTATTTTAGAGAAGACCTGGGTACCCTGCAACTGATCGAAGAGGTCATCAATCCTAGGAAGGGGATACTTGTTCTTGATTATGACTCTATTCAACCCTCTGTAATCAATACATAACCTCAATGTCTTATCTCCCTTTCTGGCAAAGGTGACTCCGGCACCCCAAGGAGACACACTATGTCGGATAAAATTACTATCCTGCAATTTAATAATCTGTTTTCTCAGTTCCTCCATCTCAACACGGCTCATGCAGTAAAGAGCAACCGAAATAGACTGGGTGCCTGGCTGGAGATCTATGGTAAATTCGATTTTTCTGTCTACAAGTAGTTCGAGTAGTTCATCCGAAAACACATCTGGAAAGTCTTGGACTACCAGAATCTCTTGAATACAATTAGAGAAAACAGTAGGATTAAAGTACTCGAGAAATAAGAAAATTTTCCATGAAGAAATAAATGCTAAATGATTTTATTAATTTGTAAATGGCTTCTCATTAGGAGGATTGAATACAACCTTCTTGCTAAAATAATCTACCGTGGCGTGATACGCCGCTAGCCAATTCATTTATAAGATTACATCAAAATCTCCCGTGTCTAATTCTATCAAGTCCACACTCAATTTTTTATCTACTATATCTATGATACAAGCTCTGTAGACAACTTCTCCCAATAGTGTCATACTCCCAGCAGTAGACACAAACAATATAGAATCAAGTTTATCAAGCAGTACATTAAATTTTAATGCAAAAACAAGTGAAACAAATGAATGCGATGCACCAGTATCAATTAAAATATGAGCAAGATAGTTACAGATAATGTACATACCCTGTACCATGTTTGGGTTGGCTTCTGCATCCTGTTGGGTGAGATTATAAGCTCTGCCCTAGATAGGAGGTCTGTTCTGATTCTGGTTCCTTGGGCACTCCCTCGCATAATGTTGGACACTACCACATATACGAAAAGTGTTGTTGAGGCGGTAGCAGGGTCGGTCCCCATGATCCCTGCCACAATGCCGACAGATCTTACCGCATTTTGCCACTGGAGCATGAGGGGGAGCTTGCATCACTGGCCTGGACCTCTTATTCTGTTGAACAGGCACAGTAAGTGCTGGTCTGCGGGTGGAGCTGAGGGTCTGAGGTTCCCTACTGCCTGAGAGAGGGTGCGGAAGCTCTTCTTTATTAGTTGTGCTTTGGCCAGAACTGCTAAATAAGTCCTGAGCTCCAGCACAAACAAATACTGTCTGATCTCTAGGCGGAGGCCCCACTCGAACCTCCTAGCCTTCCTGCCTTCATCCAAAAACGTCTCAGGAGAGTATCAGCCCAACTCTATGAACTTACGAGCATATTCTGACACAGTCATGTTCCCCTGGACCAACTAGACAAACTCCATCTCCTTCAGATGTCGGAGATGCTCTGGAAGGTACTCTACATGAAAGGTTGCTAGGAACTGTTCTCAAGTAACTAGAATAAGCAGGGTGGTCTGTTTGAGTTCCCACCAGCGGTCTACTTCTCCCACTAGCATGTAGGTAGCAAGGGTGACTTTCTGTTCAGGAGTCACTCCCAAGGCCTTGAAGGCCTTCTTTGTCTCTACTAACCAGTACTCGATATCTTTAAAAGAGGATCCCACTGCAAAAGTAGATGAATTTAGTCTCTTGTACCTCTCTATGTAGCCATGTTAAGGATAAACTGGGGGGCCCTACGGTGATACTTGCTGATACGGTGGAAGCGCCAGATTATACTATGATGGTGCCGGGTGGTACTATGGTTGGGGCACCGGATCATACCGTGGAGGTGCTGGGTGGTACTGTAGAGGAGTAATGTAACACCAATTTATTATTTTTATTTTTTCTTATTATTTTTATATATATTAGAATTTTAGTTTAATTTTTTAATATTTAATTTATAAGGTTTTAATTTAATTTAATGAAAATAAAAATAATAATAATGATAAAATAGGATAAAATTATTTTTGGGATTTAATTGAAATTGATTTTGGGAAAAAGGGGTGAAAATTTGGATTTTGGGGGTGTTTTTGAAAAGAAAATCAAAAACTGGGGGTCAAAATGCAACTTAAGAAAGTTGTGCCACATCAGCAGCCACGTTAGCAGCCTAGTCAGCGGCCCCGGCCAACCAGAACACGCCGCGTGGCAAGGAAGATGACGCGGGAGACCACGCGGACTGAGCCACGTGAGTGATCCGCGTGCACTCAATCGAACGATCTAGATCTCACGCATGCAGACAGCCCAGATTTCACGCGCACGGACGACCCAGATCTCACGCGTGCGGACGACCCAGATTGAATCACGTAAGGACGGCCCAGATCGCATCGCGATGGACGGCCCAAATTTATTCCCATTTTAATCGCGATCGGACGGCCCAGATTAAAACGTGAAGGTTATACATAACCTCACCCATACCCGACCCCAAACCCTAGCCGCTAGTGCCTCGCCGGAGAAGAAGGACCAGACGCCGGAGGAGCCGACCGCCGCCACCCGCCACAGCACCGGAGGGTTGACCAGAGTAAAACATCAAACCACGACTCGCGTCGGAGAAGCCGCCATACCCGAGAGCTCCGTCGTCGGTACTGGTAGTACGTTTTAGTTTTCCAGGAAAAATTCAAGGAATTTAGGGATAGCTCGTAGGCGCACTGTAGAGCCGATTTCAGACCCCGAAACAAGTAAGGATCTCTCACCCTGTCTCCTATCACGGCATTAAAGGTTAATAAATTATTAAACAATATTTTATGACCTTATAGATATGTATAATTGATTGAAGTTGCCAATGGAGCCCGAATTTGATATATTGTTAGTCAGTTGTTATTTGATCTATTTTTTAGTATTAAATACAGTATGGTATTTGATGTATTTATTTTATAGTTTCGTATGTATGAATCATAGTTTCTTTTATTATGGTTTGAATTATGGTGAACCCGATGTTGTGTTGTTGTTTGTTGTTATTATTGGTTTACGTGTTTGTGTATGATTGAAAAATTAAAACCAAGGAAAATGGGAAAAAAGGTTATGTGAAGTGATAAATGGATAATGTGGACAGCCTGACTAAATATCCTGGGAGATGGTGGACGGACCAGATTCGTAAGGAACCCTACCGGGAACGTGGTCTCTTATATCGGACGGAGTATGGAGACCTTATGTGTTTTGGCGCCCATACCGGACAGGGTATGGGGACGGCCCGTTTCACCCTCATACCGGACGGGGTATTGAGGTTTATGATTTTGGCGCCCATACCGGATGGGTTATGGGGACGGCCCTGGAATCAGGTTATTAATGTTAATGGTTCACGTGTAGCAGAGACCCCTTATAGATCCCCATGGATACTAGTAGGCTGGTAAAATAGGAAATTTGTTGTTTGATTATTGAAGTGCAAAGTATAACATGTGTTATGTTACAAAGTGTATATGATTTTATGATGGTTATAATGTTATTGTTTCCATATGATATTTTCATGAATCTCACCGAGGTAAGTGGACAGTAAAAATTTTTATTGTTGATAAATGAGTTTGTTAATAATTATACTCCTTGGTCGTTTTTGTTTTCTACCAACCTTTACTTCTGTGGCAGTGAGATAGTGTGATGTCTTTACTGGGTTCGTGTAGCTCATTTCTTACTTAACCATTTCAGATCAAGAAGACGTGGTTCCCGAGCCCGTTCCAGAAGAAGACGGCGAGTTTTAGTCTAGAGACTTCATAGTTCTATTTATAATTTTTATTTCGAGTATTTCTTTTAATCAACTTATTCTTTCATACGTTTAATACATTTTTGGTTATTGTGTAAGGGATGTTAATCAAAATTTTTATTTCGCTTCCGCATTAAAGATTTTTTTATAAATATATCTTCATTTGAATTTTCGGGGCCGTTACAAGTAGGGTCGTACCGAGGTGGCTCGGGATCTTCTCACTACAGGGGTGGCTCAACTTTTGGCAGCAGGGGAAGGTCAGGTAGCTCCCTCCTCTTTTCTCGGCCTTACTAGGCAACAATAAATCTCTTTAGCATCTCAAATATCTGGTCAACATCTTCCCTAAGCGAACCATCCCGGGTTGCTCAGTTTAGTGGGGGTCTTCCTCTCCTCATCTCTTTGTACCTGCATTTTACAAGGAAGGGTTGAGTGATAATTCATTGTCTTGGTGTTTCCTTAAGAATTATTGTAAAAGGAATGGGTTCGAGGAACGCGGCTCTGATACCAACTGTAACGACTCTGGAATTCCAAAAAGAAATATATAATAACTTAAGTGCGGAAGCAAAATAAAAGGTTAAGGTTTACATTCCTTACGCAATAACTTAAAAGTATTGAACAACATTACAGAATTAATTCTTTGAAAGAAACACAAGAAATAAGGAAACAAATAGAAAATAAAAAATATCTAACATCTACTCGCAATCTTCTTGCGGATCGGGCTCTGGAACTATATCCTCTTGATCTGAAATAATTAAATAAAGGATGAGTTGCACTATCCCAGTAAGAATATCACACTATATTACCGGCACAGAAACAAAGATTGGTATAAAATTAAAAACTACTAATGGAGCATTAAATTTAGTAAATTCATTTATCAATCAAAAATCATTTCTCGTTCACTAACCATAGTGGAATTTATGAAAATAACTTATAAAAAACAATAATACCATACAGATCATAATTTCATGAACCATCAGTAACACAGAACGTATTATAAATCCATATCTATTAACAATAAACCAAACCATAACTGTTTCTCTTTTCACCAGGCTACTAGTATCCATGGGGGTTCATAGGGATGTCCCCGCTACACATGAACCATTTCCTTTAATAATCTCAATTACAGGGCCGTCTCCATACCCCGTCTGGTATGAGCACCAAAATATTAAACCTTAATACCCCGTTCGGTATGAGGTTGAAGCGGGCCGTCCCCATACCCCGTTCGATGTGAGCACCAAATTATTCAGTCTCCATATCCCATCCAGTATGAAACAATATTCACGGTAGGGTTTCCTATGTACCCGGTCTGTCCACCATCTCCCAGAATATCTAGTAAGGCTGTCTTTTCATCTAATCATTTAATCATATAATTTCTTTACCGTTTAAACTTCATTTTTTTCGATTCAACAGTAAACACGTAAAGTAAACCATACATGCGTTCAAAGTCATAAAATAAATAAATAAGATACCATCATGCAAGTAAACTATAAAAATAATCAACAACAGTAGTAGATAATTTCTGGTTCTATCTCCATTAGCAACCCGTAATTAATTATGCATGTTTACTAAAATTGTACAAATACCACATTATTATTTATTTAAACTTCAGTTCTATGATAGAGAATAGAATGAGAGATCTTTACTCGATTTAACGCCGAAGAGCTAAACGGTTTACTGCGCCTATGGGCGGTCCCTAGGTTCCCTGAATTTTTTCTTAGGGAACTGAAACGCGTTTATAATACATACAAATGTTCCAAATAAACCCAAAATCAGTCCCAGGGCCCACTCAGTCAATTTTAAAAATCCAGCACAGCGGCTCCGCCGTGCTATAGTGACGGTGCCGCCGCCCGCGGCAGCGATCCGCATTGAGTCGGTTGATTTTGCATTGATTCCTGTGAGCAAATACGTTAAAGGACCTTAGTTGGCCAAAAAATAGGGAAAACAGAAACTCACCAGCGGCGGGGCTCTTGGTGGCTCATCCGGCTCATGTTGCAGTTGGGTGTTTCACTTCAGTCAACCTGTAGAGAAGAAAACGGTGATTACAACGATGAAAATATTATGCGAAACGAGAATCGAAAAGGGCCTCATCGGAGGCAATTTATAAAATTCTCCGCGGTAGCTTTGCCGGTGTTTTTCGGCCGATTGGCCAATCTTTTCACTCTGATTTGACCATGGGTGAGCTTAAAATTGAATTTCGTGCAAAAAAAAAAGTTTTTACCTTTTCTGGCTATCAAAAAGGGTTCCAGTGCGGCGGGGGGTGGCGGCAGTCGGCTCCCCGACGGCTGGGTTATCTTCTCCGGCAAGGGGTTCCGGCGGTTACAGTTAGGGTTTGGTGTGGATGGGGGTTATTTATATCCATCTGTTTTTTATCTAAGTCGTCCATTGCATTTGATCTGGACCGTCCGATCGCGATTAAATAGGGAGTGAATCTGGACCGTTCATCGCGATCAAATCTGGGCCGTCCATCGCGATTCACTCTGGACCATCTTATCGCTTTTGAATCTGGCCGTTCGATTGTGTTTGGGAGGGAGTGCATCCAGGCCGTCCGTGCGCGCAGGAACGAACCTCAGACGTTTGATCGCACGCACGCGGATAGCCCACATGGCCCCCGCGTGGCCTCCTGCGTCAGCATCTCTGCCACTTGATGCGTCCTGGTTGGTCAGGGCTGCTGATTCAGCATCTGGAGTGGTGAAACTTTCCAAAATTGTGTTTTGGCCCCTGTTTTCCGATTTTTCTTTCAAAAATACCCTCAGAACCCAAATTTGCACCCATTTTCTCCAAAATTATTTTCAATTAAATCCTTCTTACATTTTATTTTATTTTTTTACTTTAAATTAAATAAAACAAAATAAAATAATACAAAATAAAATAATAAAAATTTATATTTATTAATTTTTACTCACCAAAAAGAAAATTGTGGGCGTTACATTATAAATTCTCAAATTCCCAATCTTCATTGGATTTAGACTCTGGCTTTTGAGAAGCAAACACAGATAAATGCAATCTTTTCACAATAAGAAGATCCCTCATTTTTCTTTTCCGCTTGTAATAATTGATGCCATTCAAATAAACTATTTTACTCACATTCACCTCCATCATTCAAACAAACAAACGAAAATCCACAATCAACCAATGAATTAGTGAACCAGGCTCTCATACCACTTATAGGGAAGCACTTGAATGAATCTATAAGGAGTGAAAACTTAATAAAAATTCAACCAAAATAAATATGATAAAATATGTCCCAAGATACTCAAAAACAATCACACAAAGACACTAAAATTTTTAAAGTTAAAAACCCCCTCAATATGAAGGATAAAAACTACGGGATCTCTCATAATTCAAGTAAAAAGAGTTCCACTGTAAAAATTAGTGCAGCAACAATAAGCAACCACTATAATTCTCAAATAAATACTCAATAATAAAACAACTGAACAATAAGAAATAAACAAGAAAATGGAGATATATCACCAAAGCAGCTACTGTTCATGTGAAACAGATGTGTTCTGATTGTTCAAATCCAATCTCTACCATTCAGATTAAAGAAAACTTATTCCGAACATGCTCACTAAATTTCAGCCTTATCAGACCACAAATGATCGTTCGATCGTTGGAGAAAGTCAAACTGATCGGTGCACGAAAGAAAAACGTAAACAATAATTTCGAATTGAAAGTACAAAAATCCAACTATCGAAAATCGCTCTCCACCATTCAGAATGAAGAAAAATGAGTCTTCTAAATACCTACCAAATTTCAGTTTGATCCGAATAAAGATCACTGTCTGATCATGAAAAAAAAAATATGTTGAATGTAATTTTCCAACAAAAATTCCCTTTTATGTTCACTTTTTATTTTGGTGGCTAAAAGCTTGTTTTTATACGATTCCTTAGGGTTAAAGTGGTATACCAAAAAAAAAATCCTAATAACCGTAATGGGCCAAAAAAATAAGTGGGGTCAAAAGTATTTGGGTTTTTTCACAAAGGAGGGAACCCAAAACTCAACAGAAAATACAATGGATCATCATTGTTATCAGCAGTAGAAAATCACGCACCCCATGGATTTCCAGCTAAACTCTCAACATTCTTGCTAGTCTCTTACATATTTCTATCTCTCATAGATCTATCAGTTTAAAACAAGAAATCTATTTATGATTTTGGATCGTATATACTCTGATACCATGAGCAATTTCAAAGTAAATAGACCAAATTGAAAGGAAAAAACTTTCTGATATTTTTTCTCTCTAAAATGAATGTTGCAAAAGTTTACATATATATATCTCTGTGAAAGGAGAAATAAAAAATAATCAACTGGCAAAAGGAATAACATAAAGGTGCCAACATTGAAAAACTACCTAACAACCTAAAAAAAATATATAAAAAAAATAGCTATGCACACTGATGCATCATGCAAAACGTGATGTATACACCATAATCTACAGGGTTTAACCCACTTTTGTTAATAGGTCCAATATTCCCCTCTAGGAAAATCTGCCACAATACGAACATGAACCAAAATCTACCACTTTTATCATTTTATGATGATCCCTCCAACAACCATGTGTAAAAAGGTAAAACAAAATAACTCAAAGTGGGCTATGTCCTGTAAATACCTTGCATAATCATAGGTTTTAAACATGTGTTCACTTGTCTAATCAGGTTCACCACACATAAAATAATAATCTTCAACCATAGCCCCTTTTTTCTTAATTCATCTTGCATATGCAGTATATTCTTATGGAAATGTCAAACCAAATACTTTACCTAAACCATGATAGGAGAATGCCACTTTTTTTTCCAAAAAAAATTGCACTCAATTTAAGAGCTTTCCATGCCTATATATCAACCTTATGCTCTATAATATCTTATTCTCATAGTATATTCCCTATCCTTTAAATGCTCTCATATAAGTTTATCTAGTGGTAGTTGCCCCATCATACGGATAACTAGTTTTGATTAACCTTCAATAAGAATGCTCATGTGTTGCCATCTCACTTTTTTTACTATTCTTCTAATAAATTCTAGCCTATAATTGGATTTGTTTCTCCATATAATTGGATTTGTTTTCAAGAATAGATGTCCTGAAATCACCACCTAGCCTATAATTTTTTATATAAAAATGAATTTGTGTAATTAGTTAATCTTCACACTAGTTTGGGGAGCATAGCTATGCTAAAACATTGGAAACATGTAAACTTGATATCTTATTTAACTTTGCATGAAAGATAATCGGGTCATGCAACCCAAAATGAACTTTGTGCTTGCACTCTTTCACTCTACACTTGAATCTGGATATAATTGACTCCAATTACGTATAAATATTCAACAGTAGTAAAATGCTTATAAAATAGGAGAAGATTGTTTGTTCCATGACCTTTAATATTATTTGTTTCAAGGTTCCAAAAAGTTTATTCGTCTTTTATTCCCAGATCCTTTTTGCTACTCTGTTTATAAATGTGGAGAAACCTTTTATCATTGACTAGCTACAAAAAATTAGACACTAAGATATTATCTATGTTCATCAATCATATATACGCCCCAATAGGAGTTTTAACTCCTCCCATGATGGGCATTGAATTTCTTTAAGGAAGGAGATTATTGACTTCTAAAAATTAATAGTTTGACTTGATACTCTTTTTCAAGATTGTAAGATATATTAAAGATTTTTCATTTCTTGAAATTTTGAGAATCATTCTCTGTGAGCCATATTTTTTCTAGATATATCTAGTATGAAGATCCCTATAAGGAATTTCTTTAAGATTATACTTCTTTTTTATTATTGGCTTCGAACATTAATAAAATTTCGAAAAGTTCTAGCTAACCTATTTTTAATTTGTAAATGAGGAGTTAAACAATTCTATAATAATACAATATTTTAATCAGATGAGTTTTAAAGTACTATATTAACTGAATTACAAGAGAACCATTGATTAGTAAGCAACATAGAAAATTAATATATATTTTTTATTTTTATATGTTATTCAATGAGAGACAAAAAAAAAAACAAATAAATTATATAAAAGAAAACAAAAAACAAGTATTGAAATTTTTAGTTCAACTACTGACTTGATGATCTCTAATTGCCTTCAAATAAAGATGTATGTTGCAGGAAGTTTCAAAACTCATGTTTCCTATATGAAAATAACTATTGAAAAGTGCTTTGTTAACATAGAAGCAAAATTGAAGTCCTCCATTAATATTCATCTGACTTACCAAGATTCCCTTCATGTCAATCTTTTGTGGCAACACTGAAACAATTTTTGACTGTACATACATACATATATACATATATATATATATATATAATGCTATGGGTATGCGTATTGATTAAAAATCGAAGTATCTTCTTTGTTGTATGTATGATTGTCGAGCATGATAATCATCAATGCGAAAGATATTAGAGATGTGTTCATGAACGAGCGTTGGCTTAAAAAGAAACGATATACATCCACTTTACAAGTGTTTGGCCAGTTGTCCCATCAGTGACTTACAATGTGGGAATATCTATTAATAACCATTGAAAGTTAGGAAATAAAATAAAAGAACCAAGTTATATATAATCATATATATATATATATATTTAAAGTTGCAATCCTAACAAGGAATGGGTTTCACTTCTCCTCAGAAAGATAACAGGCTTAGCGAAGAATCTCCCTTTTTTAAGAGCTGAGGATGACAAAAATCAATATTTTATGAAGGGTTTTTATTTACCATCACAAGAGAAAATATTGGAATAATATTAATATAATAATTCTTAAGGCTTTTTTTAAGTCTATAAAAATTGCTTTAAAGAAATTTGAAGCAGCTCTGTTTTTGTTTTTTTTTTTTTAAAAAAAAAAATTTATTTTTTTCTGATTTGATATATGAAAAAGGACAGAGATTATAGAGAAGAATTAAATTAGTAGAATAATTATAATATTCCAAATCAATGTCTTAAATGGTGCCAAGATTAAAGCAATTAAAATGACGTGATACATATTTATGTCTAACATACATAGAGATAGAATCAAGCCCTTAGTATAAAAGAATATTTTCTTAACCTCACATATACGTACGTACATACATATATATGTATATATATAGAATATTTTTTAGTAAATTATATTTGGTATATTTGCTTTATTTATAATAATACTATAAAACGAATTAATATTAAATTTTGATGAGCCAAGTCATGAAAATATTGCGTACTTAAAAGGAATAATTCAAAAGTTCAAAAAATATATATATTTTTTTATTTTATAAAATATTAGGAATAATAAAATTTAAAAATTTCAAACATCCCTACGTTTTATTTATTTTAATTAATTATGTAAATGAGTGCAAATAAATTTTCATATGTCTTTGTAGCCTTATATTTTCTCCTTAAGATAATCTATAGATATATATATATATATATATTTCACACGAATAATGTACTAGATAGAGGAAGAGTTTCTTTTGTTATTTAATTGCTTCATAAGTGGTTGGTGTCTTTTTGACTGCAAAATGGAGTTGGAGATTAGATTTCTAAAAGTTTTTCTTTTTTTTTCTTTTAAAGCTTTAGGAAAAGGTGGGGATGAAGGAAGGAATGGTTAACTTGGAGTCTAAAACTCCAAAAAAAAGGAGAGAAGACACCTGACAATGTGATATATATATATATATATATATATAATATAATATTAATTTAAATAATTTATAATTTTAATTTAAAAAAAATAAAAATTAAAAAGAAGAAGAAGAAGCACTGAGAGATGATAAAGTGGTGGGGGGGGAGCATAAGGCATAGTTTCCACTTTCTCTGTTTCCTTTTCATATTTTAAACCAAAAATGCTTTGATGACTTCTTCTCAGGGTGGGACTGTTTCTCTCATATATTAGTTGGGACCATCACCCCACTACTTTCACAATCCAACTTTTTCATTATAAATTTTATTTCTTACTCTTATGATTATATACCACATTAACATAAATAAATTTAATTTTTTCAGAAGAATTTATTATTAACTCCAAAATTCTGTTGTATTGGAATCAATTACACTTTATAGAAACAGTGAATTGAATTATCTCATAAATTATAAGATTAAAGTTTCTAGAAACCACTATTGCTAACTTCATTGATTAATGTAGAATCTATAATTACAATGGTTTATTTTGTTACAATTTACATAGTCTCGACTATTTTTTAAATAAATAAAAAAGATTATTATTAGTATATCTGGCATATTAATGGACCTTGGGTCACAAAGATGTGGGTTGTGCTCCCCAAGCCTAAAAAAATAAAAATAAAATCCAATACGCAATGTTTCATTAAACATGCAGAGGCGATGATAGAGTGGAAGCATGTTATACGTGCACCTAATTGGTATGAGGTATAAATACCTCATATTCCTCATAAATCTTTATTTGAACATCAAATACAAAATCCTAAAAAGGGTTTCTCTTTCTCTCGTGGTGTTCTTGCTACGCGCCTCTCTAAAGAATTTGAAGTATTTTCTATCTTTCTTTTCTTGTATTTTTGATAGATCTTGTTAGTTAGCAAGATTAAACAATAAAATATTGACTTATTGTCAATCCAAAGCATACTATTACCTTTTTGTGTAAAAAAGTGCTACGAATTTCATAGTTCTACTCGTGTATGTGGATAATATAATTATGACAAGTGATTGTGAGAATATGATAGATGACTTAAAAGAAAAACTAGATAATGAATTTAAAATCAAAAACTTAAGAAGTTTAAAGTATTTCTTTGGAATCGAAATTAATAGGTCTTGGAATGGAATATACATATGCTAAAGAAAGTATGTATTAGACTTAAATGAATGATACAAGTATCTTGGATCGTAGAGTTTCAATACTACTACTAAAATAAAATAACAAGTTATCCAATGATACAAGGGAACCAATTGAGGATCTAACAATGTACAGGAGGATAATTAGGAAGTTTATATACCTAATAGTCATCATACTAGACCTACCATATTTATTGCAAGTTCCAAGTTTTTCGGTGCAGTGGCTCCGCCGGCTCACCTTCGCGGTTGGGTGTTTTGCTTCGATCAACCTGTAGAGAAAAGAATGGTAATTACAATGGTGAAAAAATTACACGAAACGGGAATCAGGAAGGACCTCATCGGAGGCAGTTTTTACTTTTTCCTACAGCGGCGCTGCCGAATTTTACTCGCAGTTTTCGGCTCATCCGTCAGTCTTTTTGCTCCGATTTGACCATATGGGTGTACAAAATTAAATTTCGAGCAAATGAGAAATTTTTTACCTCTTTTGGCAGTCGGAAGTGGCTCCGGCGCCGCGGCAGGCAGCAGTCGGCTCCCTTTTCGGCAATTGGCTCTTCTTCTCCAGCGGGAGTGTCTGGCGGCTAGGGTTAGGGTTGGTGTGAAGAAGGGTATTTATATCCGTCTCCTTTTAATCTAAGCCGTCCATTGCATTTGATCTGAACCGTCCGATCACGTTTAAATAGGAAGTGAATCTGGACCGTTTATCGCGATTTTATCTGAACCGTCTGATCGCATTTAAATGAGAAGTGGATCTGGACCGTTCATCACGATTTGATTTGGACCATCCGATCGCGTTTAAAAGAAAACAGATCCGGACTGTTGGTGCTTGCGGGAACAAATTTGGACCGTCCGATCGCAGGCACGTAGATCGTTAGCGTTACCTCCCGCGTGGTACCGCGTCAGCGTGCCTTACCACGCGGTGCACTCCGGTTCGTCGGGGCTACTAACTGGGCATCCTATGTGGCACAATTTTTTTAAATTGTATTTTGACCCTCAATTTTTTATTTTTCTTTCAAAAACACCCCTAGAATCCAAATTTTCACTCATTTTTTCCAAAATTATTTTCAATTTCATCATCAACCTATTTTTCTTCATTTCTGCATAAAATAAAAAATTTAAAAATTTAAAAATTATATTTATACATTAATTGTAACACCCAACATTTAAATTTTTATTTTTTATTATTTTTTTTTGTAAATATAATTATTTATTAATTAAATTAAATTTATTTTATTTTATTTTATTTTAATCCAATAAATAATAATAATAATAATAAAAAGGGTGAAAAAGTTAGTTAAGGATTAAATTGAAAATAATTTTGGAAAAAAGGGGTGAAAATTTGGGTTCTCCCAGTATTTTTAAAAGAAAAATCAAAAACCGGAGGTCAAAACATAATTTAAAAAAGTTGCACTACGTCAGATGCCTAGTCAACAGCCCCGACCAACCAGGACACGCTAGGTGGCAGAGGCGCTGACGCGAGAGGCCACGCGGGGGGGAGCCACGTGGGCGATCCACATGCGTGCGATCGAACGACTGAGGTTCGTTCCTGCGCGCATGGACAATCCAAATTGAAATCGCGCATGAACGGACCAGATTAAATCGCGCACGGACGGCCCAGATTGAATTGCATACGGACGGTTCAGATCAAAAGCGATAGACGACCCAGATCAAAAGCGGATGTGTATAAATAACCTCATTTGCACCCAAACTCTAACCCTAATCGCCAGAACCCCTCACCAGAGAAGACAACCTAGCCGCCAGGGAGCCGACCACCACCACCCGCCGCTGCACTGGAACGTTTTTCGACTGCTAAAAGAGGTAAAAATTTCTCCTCTTGCATGAAATTCAATTTTAAACCCACCAATGACCAAATTGGAGTGAAAGAACAGGCCAATTGGCTGAAAAACGCCGTCGAAGCCCGGCGGCGCTGCCGCGGGTATTTCAGAAAATGCCTCTGATGAGGCTCTTTCCAATTCCCGTTCGATGTGATTTTTCCACCGTTATGATCACCATTTCCTTCTCTACAGATTGACCGCAGCAAAACACCCAACCGTAGCGTTAGCTGGACGAGCCGCCGCACTAGAGAGCCCCGCCACCGGTTAGTTTCAGTTTTCTACATTTTTTCAGCCAACTGAGGGCCCTTAGTGTATTTTCTTGTAGAAACTTATGCAAATCTGGCTGAATTTGGCCGAAAACGGTCGAAAACAGCCAACTCAAGGCGGATCGCCGCCGCTTGTCGGAGCACGACGGCTCCCAGATTTTAAAAATTGGCTGAGTAGGCCCTGGGACTGATTTTTGGGTTATTTGGGACATTTGTAGGTGCCTAAGCACGTTTCAGTTCCCTAAGAAAAATTTGAGGAACCTAGGGATCGCCCGTATGCACAGTAAACTATTTATCTTTTCGGCGTCAAATCAGGTAAGGACCCCTCACCCTATTTTCTATCATGAAATTGAAGTCTGTTAATAAATAATAATATTATCTTTTGTACAAATTAAATAGATGTGCATAATTAATTATGGATTACTAATGGAGCCCGAATCAGACATTATTCTCTGTTAATTTCTGTTGATTTATTTTACAGTCTAAAAGTATGATAGTATCTGTTTTATATATTTTATGGTTTAAATGCATGTATTACTGCCTTACTTGACCACTGCTTGATTTTGAAATTTAAGATATGATTGCATTACCGGATGCATGTTTATTTGTTATGTAATTATGTTTGATTTAGTAACGGATACTAAGGAAAAATAGGAAAGGGATGTGATCTAATAAACAGATAAGATGACAGCCTCACTAGATATCTTGGGAGATGGTAGACGGACCGGGTTCATAGGGAACCCTACCGTGAACGTTGTCTCATACCGGACGAAGTATGAAGACTTAGTTATTTGGCGCTCATACCGGACGGGATATGGGGATGACCCGCTTCATCCTCATATCGTACGGGGTATTGAGGTTTAATGTCTTTGGTGCTCATACCGGACGGAGTATGGGGACGGTCTTGTAATTGAGATTGCTAAGGGAAAGAGTTCACGTGTAGCGAGGACATCTCTATAAACTCCCATGGATACTAGTAGGTTGGTGAAATGAGAAACGGTTATGATTTGATTTATTGATAACGGATATGGATTTATAATATGTACCATGCTGGTTGATTATGCATGAAATCCTGGTCTGTATGATATTATTATTTTTATAGTTTGTTTTCATAAATTTCATAATGGTAAGTGAACTGTAAATGATTTTACGATTGATAAACGAACTTACTAAATTTAGTGTTCCATTGCCTGTATTTTTATTTTCTACCAATCTTTACTTCTGTGTCGGTGATATAGTGTGATGTTCTTACTGAGCTTGTATAGCTCACTCCTTATTTAACCATTTCAGATCAAGAGGACCTGGTTCCCGAGCCCGATCTGCAAAAAGATTGCGATTATATGCTAGATACTTTTTATGTTCCTTTACTTTTCTCATTTTTTCATGTTTCTTTCAGAGAATTTATTCTGTGATGTTTGTTTAGTACTTTTAAGTTATTGTGTAAGGGATGTAAATCTTAACTTTTTATTTCACTTCTGCACTTAAATTATTATATATTTCTTTTTGGATTTCCGTGGTCGTTATATTAATTTTAAATATATTAAAACTAATTAAGGGTATTACCAATACACAATGTTTCATTAAGCCTGCAGAGGTGATAATGGAGTGGAAGCATGTTGTATGTGCACTTGATCGGTATGATGTATAAATATCTCGCATCCTTTAGAAATTTTTCTTTGAACGATGGATACAAAACCCTAATAGAGTTTTTTTCTCTCTTGCAGTGGTCTTATTTTGTGCTTCTTTGAAGGATTTGAGGTATTTTTTGTTTTCATTCCTTGTATTATTGATAGATCTTGTTAGTTAACAAGATTAAACAATAAAATATTAATTTGTTGCACAACTAAAATTAAAATTAAAGTTAAAATTTGGTATGTTTAAATAAAGAAGTTAAAAATATGTGCCTATAAAAAAATTAGATTATAAGTAAATTAAAAAAATTATAAATTTGTTCCTCTAAAAACTAAAATCCTAAACCAAACCTTCCTTCTTCATTTTCGTGCCTTAAATTATACCCTCCCTTTTTCCACCGCCTCTGACCGTCCGATTGTCATTGACGCCACCTTCCTTCTTCCTTTATCGTGCCATCATGCTTGACGTTCTTATGTTCATGTATACATGATTACAGGCATGGAAAAGTTGACCGAGCCTTGCCATTTTTTCTCTACCAGTTGAATGTTGTTACTTTCTGCCTCCTCGTTGATTTTCCCTCAAGTCTCTACATGCATATACATTTCTGTATATTGTGTGTATATATATAATGCATATAATATCCATATTTGTATATAATATAATTAATTATGTATTATATATAATAATGATTTGTATGCGCTCTACATAATATATTATATCAGGAATAATTCATAAATTAGTTTCTATACCTATTTTTAAATATATTTTTTTACTAATTTTTTACCCTTTTCATCTTTATGCCTTTAATTAATTAATTTATTTTTTTAATTTCTTTGTTCTCGAAAATATGTTTCAAAGTCCATTTTCATTAAATATAGTTAAAGATCATTTTTAATAGAAAAGAAGGAAGAGCAAAAGACCAGAAAAATATTTTCTTTCTTCTGAAATATTTTGCTGCTTATAGGGATATATATATATTGTTACTAGTGTTGTGCCGTAACAGAAGAAAACAACACAGCAGGAAAAGAAAACAAAACAGCAGGAAAACATGTATTGCCACTGGCATTGTACTGTGGCAGAAGCGAACAAAAAGGAAAAAACAAAAAAGAAGGAAGAGCAAATAAAAAAAAAGGAAGAGACTGATAGAAAAAAAGGAAGAGCAAAAGACCAGAAAAAATATTTTCCTTCTTCTGAAATATTTTGTTGCTTACAGGGATATATATATTGTTACTAGTGTTGTACCGTAACAGAAGAAAACAAAACAGCAGGAAAAGAAAACAAAACAGCAGGAAAACATGTATTGCCACTGGCATTGTACTGTGGCAGAAGAGAACAAAAAGGAAAAAAACAAAAAACGGTTACAATTAAACTAACAAATTTATTAATTAGTCTTAATACTCTCCCTCAAGATGGGAAGTACAGATTTATTGTACCCATCTTGCTCAACAAATTGTCGAATTACGTAGGATGAAGGGCCTTTGTCATTAAATCTGTTAGTTGATTTCGAGTGGATATATGAATCATCTTCAAGGTACCATCTTGAATCTTCTCACGAACAAAGTGACAATCAAGTTCAATGTGTTTTGTTCTTTCATGATACATTGGATTTGAAGCAATGTGTAGAGCTACTTGATTATCACGGTAAAGTAATGCAGGGCCTTGGTGTTGAACCTTTAAGTCTCGTAACAACTTCAGAATCCAAATGATTTCGCAAGTAGTGTTGGCCATGGAGCGATACTCGACTTCAGCAGAAGACCGAGAAACAACTTGTTATTTTTTTGATTTCCATGAGACAAATGAAAATCCAAGAAAAACACAATAACCAGTGAGGGATCTTTTAGTGTCAGGACATGTGCCCTAATCAGCACCAGAAAAAACCTTAATCTGAATGTCAGATGATGAAGGAAAGAAAAGACCTTGTCCAGGGGTCCTCTTGATGTACTGGAGAATCCGTAAAACAGCTTGAAGATGACTGGTTCTAGGAGTAGCCAGAAATTGACTCAATCTATTAACAGAGTAGCATTTGTCAGGATGAGAGATGGTTAAGTACAATAGTTTTCCAATTAGTCTTCGATAGCTGGTGATATCACTCAGAAGTTCGCCATCATCTTTAGACATCTTGATATTAGGATCCATAGGAATAGATGAGGGTTTACAACCAAGATATCCAGTCTCAGTTAACAGATCCAACACATATTTTCTTTGGCACAAAGTGATTCCTATGTCATTTCTTGCAATTTCAAGTCTAAAAAAATATCGAAGAGTCCTCAAATCTTTTATTTTGAATTTTTGTCTGAGTGTAGCTTTGCGCTCTTCGATAGTCTGATCGTCATTACTGGTAATAACAATGTCATCGACATACACCAACAATGCTAGGAAGGTTTTACCTTGTTGTCTGACAAATAGGGAATGGTCACATTGTGACTGATAGAAGCCTCCTTGAAGTAATGTTTGTGAAAACTTATGAAACCACTGTCGGAAAACCTGTCTCAACCCATAAATTGACTTGTGTAGGCGGCAAACAGGTTGATGTGGAAAAGTCTCCCCCTCTCGAGGAGAATAACCTGGAGGAATAGTCATATAAACTTCTTCGTGAAGGTCACCATGTAGAAAAGCGTTGGTGACATCCAACTGAGTCAGGCGCCAACCATGGATAGCAACTAGTGAAAGCAAAATCTTGACAGTAACCAATTTGGCAAGAGGAGAGAAGGTGTCAAGAAAATCGATGCCAAATTGTTGTGTGTAGCCCTTAGTAACCAGACGAGCTTTGTATCTTTCTAAGGTCCTATCAGCTTGATATTTAATTTTGTAAACCCACTTGCAATCAACGGGTTTCTTCCCAGGAGGGAGGGAAACAATGGATCAAGTGTTATTGTCCTCTAAGGCACATAACTCCACGTTTATAACATTCATCCAAACATTGGACTGGTTAGCCTCATAAAAGTTAGTAGGCTCAGTGTGGGAGGAAATGGCACAAATAAAGTTGTGATATTGGGGGGTAAGTTTGGTATGAGTAAGGAACGAAGAAATGGGATAAAGTGCATGGGTATTTGTATGGTAGCAGTGATAGTCAGACAAATAAGAGGGTGGTCGTGTTATACGCAGTGGGCGAGATGAGGGTGTTTGGGAGGACTCATGTTGTGAGCGAATAGGTGTATCAAGAGAACCTGAGGAGTGTCTAGATGTATGGAGAGGAACAGGTAAAACACGATCATGAAAAAAATCATTGTGAATGGGATCAGGTGATTGAGAGGAAAGAAACGGAAAGATATGTTCATGAAAAATGACGTTACGTGAGATGAAAATTTGGTTGCTCGAGATATCAAGAAGTTTATATCCTTTGTAACCCGAAGGGTAACAAGGAAGACACAAGCCCTAGAACGAGGTGAAAATTTATGGCGATGACTATCAAGAGTTGAGCAGTAGCATATACAACCAAAGGTGCGCAAGTGATCATAGGAAGGCTTCTTTTGAGTTAATAGTTCAAATGGAGTTTTATTTGATAACAAGAGAGAAGGTGTACGGTTGATTAGGTAAACAGCAGTCAAGATGCAATCGCCCCAATACACAAGAGGAATATGGGATTGAAACAGTAAAACACGTGCCACATTTAAAATGTGTTGATGTTTACGTTCGACAACAGAGTTTTGTTGGGGAGTCTCAGCACAAGAATGGTAAGAAACAATACCCTTTGACTTGAAAAAAGAATGAAAATTCAACTCGTTCGTATTGTCAGATCGCACAGATTTAATGGAAATATTATATTGTGTAAGTATAAGAGTATAAAATTCAGGGAGAATAGTAAGAACGTCGGACTTTTGGCGAAGGAGATACATTCAAGTAGTTCTAGTGCAATCATCAACTATTGTGAGAAAATATTTGTACCCTTCGATAGTGAGTGGGGAGAAGGGACCCCAAATGTCAATGTAGATTAGATCAAATGGATGGTCAGATAATCTATTATTAGAAACGAAAGACAATTTACGTTGTTTAGCCGAATGACAAACTTTACAATGAGAAATATTCGAAGTTTGTAAGGCTTCATTAATATACTGAAGTTTTACATAGGAAGGATGACCCAATCTAAAATGCCATAGGCTACTTTTAGAGTGAGTGGAAACATAATGAATAGTAGGAAAAGAAAAACATCTGGTGGTTAAGTAGTAGAGGTTGCCAATGCGTCTACCCTTCCCAATCAACAAGTCCTGAGTGCGGTCCTAGATGACACAAGAATGAAGAGAAAAATCAATTGTGTAGTTGTGGGTGGTGGTCAACATGCTGACACTGACAAGGTTAAAAGAAAAATGAGGGACAAAGAGAACATCATGTAGAGTTAGGGTGTCGGTGAGTGGTGTACTTCCAACTTGATTGACTAACACTGAACTACCATTTGGTAAAGTGACTGAGATGGGATGCACATTTTTAAGGTGTGTAAAAAGTGTGGGTGTACAACAAATGTGATGTGTGGCTCTAGAGTCAATGATCCAACATTCAGAGATAAGTGTGTTTGTGAAGTTGGAAAGGCAAAAAAGGTGTGTAGGATATACTTGCCACATGAGGATCAAGGGTGGCATGACTTGTGGAGAGAGATATATTGTTAGGAGAGATGACAGAGTTAGGTTGGTGAAGACGTGCACTTAGGTGAGCAATAATGTTCTGAATTTGCGATGTGCTTAAGTCATCGACAGAAGCAGCGAAATTAGATGCCGATAAGCAATCGTCGACAGAGGCGGTGAAATTCTACACTAGTCTTGCGATCGGGTGCATGCCCGAGGAGGAGGAATAAGTGTGTTATGGGAAAGAAACTTCATGGGCCAAGGTTTGGTTGGCGGAGAAGAACCCGGACCTGGATTGAGGGCCAGACGGGTTGAAAAAACTGGTTCCAGGAGTGGGCCGAGAGACAGCTGATGGGTTACGGGCTTGGGCTCGCGTTTGGACTGGCCCCTCATCAAAAATAGCTGAGGCATTGCGGGTCTGTCTTTGGACTTGGACAGTTCCATCATTAAAACGCATTTTGGGCTTGGGCTTGAGGCCCGGTGGGTAGCCATGCAGGCGGTAACACCTGTCCACAGTGTGGCCCACAAGCCCACAGTGTGAACAGGTGGGTCTTCTTCTTTCTTGAGTTAGGGCAACAGAGGATCCGAAACCGTGATCCGTTTCTGCGTGTGTGTTGAACCTGATTGCACGGTATCGCTCCTCCTGCACCACCAGTGAGAAGACTTTCAGAATGGATGGAGAGCATTCCATCATCAAAATCTGGGCTCTAACAGCAGCATAGGAGGAATTTAATCCCATTAAGAAAGTCATCACAAACTCTTGTTCCTGATAATCATTCCACGCCTTCATGTTTCCGCAGTTACAAGTTGGGGCTGGTTAAAAGGTTTTGAGTTCGTCCCAGATTGTTTTCATTCGTGTGTAGTATGTGTTGATGCTGAGTGACCCTTGAGTAAGATTGTTCATGCTCTGTTTCAATTGGTAGATACGCGGTGCATTGCTCTACTGATAACAAAGCTATAAATTGGTCCAGATGGATTGCACACTTTCATGATATAACAAGCTGTCAGCTATCTCCTTGGTGACAACATTCAGTAACCAAGAAACCACCATACTGTTACAACGCGACCAAGCTGCGGCATGGGAGTCAGTGTTGCTCGGTTGATCGTAGGTTCCGTCTATGAATGCCAATTTATTTTTGGCTGTTAGTGCTATTCTGATTGCTCTCTCCCATATGTTGTAGTTGTTGCCATTGAGAAGATTGGACACCAAAACTAAACCGGGGTGGTCGGCACTGTGAAGGAAGAATGGGTTTTGGAGGTCATCGGACTGATCTCTAGCCATTGGAGATCAAATGCTTCGTAGCTCAACTACTGATAGATGTTGGTTAAAGGTTCATTACTCTGATACCATAATAGAAAAGAAGGAAGAGCAAAAGACCAGAAAAAATATTTTCCTTCTTCTGAAATATTTTGCTGCTTACAGGGATATATATATTGTTACTAGTGTTGTACCATAACAGAAGAAAACAAAACAGCAGGAAAAGAAAAACAAAACAACAGGAAAAGAAAACAAAACAGCAGGAAAACATGTATTGTCACTGGCATTGTACTGTGGCAGAAGAGAACAAAAAGGAAAAAACAAAAAACGGTTATAATTAAACTAACAAATTTATTAATTAGTCTTAATAATTTTTGTCAGTGACATCAAATTGTAAAGTATTAGACTTCAGAAACTAATTTGCTAAGTTATTGGTATATATTGTTTATGTGATTGTTAAATATATATTAATAAATTAAGGTTTTAATTTATATTTACCAAAAATTATTAAAATTGTTATTTAAAGCGATGTATTTATAGATGGATTCAAACCATGAAAAAGTAGAAAAAAAAATTGATAACCAAAAGAAGAAAATGCAATTTGATTCTTTAGCTGACAAACATATGCTGTGAAGTGCTCTATAAAGATCAACAGTGGAAAGCAATATAATACCTATTTCTCAAAATAAAATTATTAGGTAAATATGCTAGAAATTTTGAGTTGAAGGAAAAAAAAAAAGAGATTCGTTAAAAAAAAAAAAGAGTGGCAAGTTTGGAGAAATTTACTTTATAACGAGATATAAATTAGTTGGGATTACGAAATTAGTACTATTGATGTTGACGAGGCGTGGTGGGAGAAAAGAAATAAAGATAATATTCAATTTTTATTTGAATTCTTTTCATTTAATATGAAACTTTGAAAGCATTATATTGAGGTGCCTAACACTTTGAATTAATTCAATATATGACTATTGGCGCTGGTTATCCCAATGGAAAAGGATTTATAATACCATACAAATGTGAAAATATCATTTACCTAGATTTTGGTGAGCAAAATAAGCTAGAAATTCGGAAGAAGTATCTAGTCACCTTAACTCATATAGAACATTTAGTGTGCATAATTTTTTTTTTAATTTTTCGTTAATGTCATCATATTTAATGTCTATAAAAAAATTAGTTACGTCAACTAGGATCCGTTGCAGTTTTACCTAATTGAATTCATCTGATGATGAAAAATTTAATACGTGTGATCAAAATCATTGTTGTAATAAGGACACTAAGAACCTAATTTTCTTTGAATCAACCCACCACTTTTTTTACCACGATGAGCCTAGCTCCAATAAGCTTTACCCACCTCAACTTATGTAATGTAACATGAATGCAAGATGGCAACATTTGTCTTCTCCATATGAATGTGTATGAATGTTTCATAACAAGATAATGCATGAATTTTGTATAGCCAACATGAAATGTAAATGTCATATAGTACGTGACAGTCATGTGAACTAAGAAGGTTTACTCTCCTTAATTCATATATAGTCTACTTATGGCTACTTCATATTTTTGGGTACAAACGTTACATTCTAAATATAGAAATGATAGTCTTGAAATTTTTGATATCAAGTCAAAAGAAGAGATTCTCCTAGCTATATTAAATAAATCTTATAGAAAATTTAGTAAACAAGCTCTAGCCGTAGAAGACTCAATGCATATTGTCTTTGATGGAAATTTCCTCTTCCCTACCTAAAGATGATGAAAAGGAAGGTGTTGAAAATGCTAAAAACATACAATATTTAAATATTTGTACAAAAAAGTAAATAATATTGAAGAACACTTACCTAAAGATTAGAGATATGCTCATGAACATCTCAAGGGGCAAATGATTCGAGATATCTCACAAAGTGATAAAACTAGAGCTTACTTAAGAAATGAATATCATTATATAGTATTTATCTCTCAATTAAAACAAAAAAAAAACTTTTGAAAAGGCTAAAATGATGAAAATTAGATTATGTAATGCAAGAAAAACTAAACCAATTTAAAATAAACAAAGTTTAGGAGATCTAAGACCTAGAGATAGGAAAATAATAGGTAGAAAATGAGTGTTTAGAAATAAAATAAATGAAAATGGTCTACTAACTAGAAATAAATAAAGATCAATGGTAAAAGGGTAAAATTAAGAAGATGGAAGTGATTTTGATGAAACTTAACAAAAATAAAAGATATTAGGATGTTACTTTTTGCATATTTTTAAAAGTTCATTCGAAATGATTGTTGTTATATGCTTTAATAACGAATCATTAGTTTAATTGAATAACTAAATAAAATAGATAAACTTTTCTCTGTCTCAGGTCGATGGATCTTCTCAATTGGAATATCTCCTATATGAATAATGTACATTCTAGTTGGCTAAGTTTAATTCTAATTAGTTTATTCTGAAATAAAGATATCCATCAGGCGATTTGCCCTATTCATATATTCATGACCAAGAAATACTAGATTCTATTTTGGATAGGTTCTGAAAGGAGAATGAAGACTAGAATGCCACCAAACATCTATTATTGAATTCACCTTACCTGATAATACCAGTTTTGTTTTAGAAATATCTAGTGCCATAGTCACTGAATGGATGAGTCACCAATCCCTAAAACAGACTATGTAATGTACTTTATTTGCTGGGTTACCGGGGAACATTTTACCAGAGGTTTATATTGTATCAATCTGCCCTTATGTGATTCTTGTTGAAGCATATATTGGGGGAGGATATCTATTTCTAGAGAATTTGTATGCTTGGGAGTCCCTGGTGATTAAATAAACTAAGATTTTACCATGACTGTAATTTTAAAGAGGTGCGAAAGCGAAAGCTTATGGGGTCACTTTTGTAATTGGATAACCAGCACTGAAAATCATATTTACATTTGATGGTTTGGTGTTTTGATGATCTCTACTTTATTGACTGCAACTTCTGTATTTATTATCACATTCATCGTTGTTCCTCTAGTAGATATTGATGATATTCCTGGACCTGTTTTTGGATCTCTACTTTATGGAAACAATATTATTTACCTTATTTGAGAAGCAGCATTCGTTGATGAATGGTTATACAATGGCGGTCCTTGTGAACTAATTGTTCTACACTTACTTGGTGTAGCTTGTTACATGGGCCGTAAGTAAAAACTTAGTTTCCATCTAGGTATGCGTCTGTGGATTACTGTTGTATATTCAGCTCCTAATGCAGCTATTACTGGTATTTTCTTGATCTACTCAATCAGTCAAAGAAGTTTTTATGATGGTATGTCTCTAGGGATCTCTGGTACTTTCAATTTCATGATTGTATTTCAGACTGAGTGCAACATTCTTATCCACCCATTTCACATGTTAGGCGTAGCTTGCGTAAAGAATGCATTTCTAAATGGTTATACAGAAAAAGAATGTGGAGCAACTACATAATCTTATAGACCCTCATTTCATAATCATACTTATAAACTTGTGAAAGCTTTGTATGTTCTAAAGTAAGCTCAAATAGAATGATATGAAAAGTGAAGTAATTTTACTCGAAAAATGACTCATTAAAGAAAAAATTGATAAAACATTATCCAAAAAATCTTGTGAAAAAAGATATATTTATTGTATAAAATAATATTATCTTTGGAGCAATGAAGGAAAAAATTTCTCAAGCTTTCTCCAAATACATGCAATTCGAATTTGAGATGAGTATGATAAGGGAGTTAAATGACATTTTAGATTTGTAATTAGGCAAATAAACGAGGTGATTTTTACCGATCAAAGGAAACATGGAATTAAAAATCCAGAACTAAATTATGCCCCTATTAGGGCTTCTATTAAACAAGGGAAAGATTAAAAAGAGAAGTCGTAGAAGAAAAAGCTGTAGAAAACAAACTATACATAGGGGAATGATTGGCTCATTACTATACCTCACAACTACTATACCTGACATCATAATTGGTGTATGTATGCGTACAACATTTCAATCAAATTTCAAAAAATTGCAGTTACATTTTGTTAAAAGAAATTGTCTATACCTCATTGATACGCCATCTCTATGATTGTGGTGTTTCACAAGAAGTTCCATGTATTTGAATGATTGTTCAGATGCTGACTTTGGAAGATGCAAAAAAGATAAAAGAGCACACTTTCTGAAGTCCAAATTACTGAAGAAAAGAGATAAAAAATGGAAGAAAAAGAAAGGAAAGAAAAAAGTAAGAAAAAAATAGAAGTGTCCAGCCCCTTTCTGAAGTCCAAATTAATCATGGCCCCAGCTCAATCCAAGAAGAGAGAAGCAAAAAAGCCAGCGGCCCAGCCCAGAACAACGCGAGGCAGCTCAGCCATCATTGTCCAAGCCCAGCTCCAGAAGGTGCAACATGGCGTAGTTTCGCCTGGGGTTTCTTACCCTCAAAAGGAGGAATGGAAACCACGCCGTTCCATTAACTTCACAAACGACAAAGACAAAAACCAGAGAATTGTATTTTATAATCGAAATAATAAATAATAATTGCAAATAAACTTTGATTTTCGGCTAGCCCAGTACTAACTCTTCCATATATTTCTTGCTGGAAGTATCCCTGATCCCATTGTGGCCTTTTCTTGTTTGCTAGTGGACTGTTGGAGATTGAAAATTTTCTACAAGTTCTTGAGCGGACGTGAAAGAAGAGATTAGTTTAACTTCCTCTTTTTGTTTTTAATTTCAATTTTTTAAAAATATTGAAATTATGTTCCATATTTTTAATCATAAAAAATAAATAAAAAAAACAAAGTGTGAATTCGAGTTAACCTTTGCGTCTAATAGATTCGAGCCAAACTATTTATTTCATGCGTTTTTTTTTTTAATAAAAAAATTATGTTATTATTAGTTGAGTTGCACAAATGCTTAAATGTTATATAACTATTAAAATGTGTGCATTTCTACTGAAAGAATGCAATTTATGTAATATTATCTAACTCAAATTAACCGGCTCTTTTAGCAGAGGCAACTGAACAAATTAAACTTATTATTATATAAAATAAAATTATTAGCAAAGTTATTTTTGCCAAAAAAATACGTAAGATATGCTTATGAAAAAAAAAATATTATTATTTGTCCCAAAAATCTGAGATAAATAAGAAAGAAAAAAAATAAACCGGATTTTTAATCAATTAGGGATTAATTTTTAACAAAAAAAATTCTTAAATTCCTTATTCATTAAGGATTTTGTTCTCTATTTTTTAATTTTTTATTGAATTTTCTTACTAATGAAGTATAATTTATTTATCTAATTTATTTCATTTTTTATAAAAATAATTGAAGAAAATAATTTTCTATTTGTAAGTTCTTTGTGTGAAGGTTACCATTTCAATTGACCTTTCTTTTCTTTGTAATCTCAATGGTGATTAGGTCGGTCTCATTCTGTTGGATTTTGGGTTCCCTTCTATTAGAGTTATTAGGATATTTTTTTTGGTATATCACTTTAACTCTAAGAAATAATATAAAAATAAGTTTTTAACCACCAAACTAAAAAGTGAACAGAAAAGAAAATTTTTGCTGAAAAATTACATCCAACATGTTTTACATCTCTCTACGATCAGATGGTAATCTTTTTTCGGATCAGACTGAAATTTGGTAGTTATTTAGAACACTCATTTTTCTTCATTCTGAACGGTGAATATTAATTTTCGACGGTCGGAGTTTTGGTACTTTCAGTTCGAAGTTATTGTTCACGTTTTTTGTAATGCCCAAGTTTAAATTTAATGTAAATTAAGTTAATTCAAATGTAATTTTTTTAATTTTTAATTTTAATTTAAAGTAAAAATGAAGTAAATTTGATGGAGAATGAAATTGAAAATAATTTTGAGGAAAATGGGTGAAAATTTGAGTTCTATGAGTAATTTTTAAAGAAAAATTGGAAACTGGAGGTCGAAATACAATTTAGAAAAGTTTTGCCACGTAGGATGCCTGCTCAGCAGTTCCGACGAACCGGGACGCACCGCGTGGCAACGGGCGCTGACGTGGTGCCACGCGGGAGACCACGCGAGCGATCCGGGTGCCCATGATCGAACGGCTCAGATCCGTTTCTGCGCGCACGAACTGCCCGGATACGTTCCCTCCCCAAACGCAATCGGACAATCAGATTTAAATGTGATTGGACCGATCAAGATTCACTCTTTATTTAATCACGATCGGACGATTCAGATCAAACGCGATGGATGACCCAAATTAAAAGGAGATGAGTATAAATAACCTTCTTCACACCAAACCCTAACCCTAGCTGCCAGTCGCCCTCGCCGGAGAAAAAGGCCCAGCCACCGGAAAGGAGAGCCTCCGCCACCCGCCGCCGCACCGGAGGCCTTTTCAATTGCTAAAAAAGGTAAAAAAAAAAAAATTTGCTAAGAATTCAATTTTAAACACCCCCATAGCCAAATCGGAACCAAATGACTGACCGATTAGTCGAAAACTACGGTTAAAGCCCGGCATCGTTGCAGAAAATTTCACAAAACACCTCCGATGAAGTCATTCTTGATTCTCGTTCGGCGTAAGTTTTTCACTTTTGTGATCACTGTTTCCTTCTCTGCAGATTGACTAGAACAAAACACCCAACCGCAATGTGAGCCGGAAGAGCTACCGCACTAGAGAGCTTCGCCGCCGATGAATTTCGATTTTTTTGTATTTTTTCGATCAATTGAGGCCCTTTAACATATTTTTTCGCATGGATCAGTGCAAAATCGACTGAATTCGGCCGAAAAAAGTCAAAAATAGCCGACCCGAGGCGCACTGCCGCCGCGAGCGGTGGCGTCGTTGCTGGAGCACGGCGGAATCGCCATGCCAAAATTTTGGAATTGGCCAAAATTAGACTCTAAGGCTGATTTTAGATTTGTTTTGAGACATTTATAGGTATTTATAGCGCGTTTTAATTCTCGAAGAAAAATTCAAGGAACCTGGGGACCTCCAGTAGGTGCAGTCAATAGTTTAGTCTTTCAGGTATCAAATTGAGTAAGAATCCATCACCTTATCCTCTGTTATGGAATTGAAGTTTAATTTTAAATAATATGGTATTTCGTGAAACTTAAAAAATATTCATAGTGATGTGTTTTAATTTTCACTCCGGGATCAGCAATGGCTGGAATAGCCCCCTAAGCGTTGATACTCCGCCTTAACCTGTTAACATACAAGGCATTTGGAGATGAAATCAACAATTTCTCTCTTCATCCTGCTCCACTAAAAATGAGGTCGCATACTTTGATACATCTTAGAACTTTCAGGATGCATGGTGAACTTTGAGCTATATGCTTCTGTTATGATATCTCTTTTTAGTTAACTATCATCTAGAACACACACCTTGTCTCGGAACTTGAGTAACCCATCGGTAGAGACTCAAAATTCTAGATTTACTTCATGTTCTGTATCCTTTCTAAGAGCTATTAGGGTAGAATTGGTCAATTAGGCTTTTTTTATTCTCTGAATCAGTTCGGGTTGGACAGTTAGATAAGCCAAACATGTAACCATTTTCAAGTCCTGAAGCCGTATCTTTTTTGCAGCTCCTATTACCCAGCATTCTGAAACCATTAGGTGAGCCAACATATCTGCACTTTTTCTACTGAGCGCGTCGGCTACCATATTGTCCTTGTTCAGGTAATACAAAATTTTACAATCGTAGTCCTTGAAGAGCTTTATCCAATGCCTCTGACGTATGTTGAGATCCTTCTAAGTGAATATATGTTTTAAGCTCTTATGGCCTGTATAAATCTCAAAAGTCTCCCCATACAAGTAGTGACGTCAGGTTTTCAAGGCGTGGATAATGACGTTAAGTTCTAAGTAGTGAATGAGGTAATTCTTTTCATGACTTTTCAATTGTCTGGGCTCATAAGTTATGACTTTTTCATACTGCATCAGAACACAGCCCAACCTAAGGTAAAATGCATTACTATACACTGTGTATCCAACTATCCCACTCGGTAGAGCCAATACGAGTGCGGTAGTTAACTACTTCTTGAGTTCTGTAAAGCTCCTTTTGCAATTTTTATTCCACTTAAACTTGACATTCTTCTTTATAAATCGAGTTAATGGAGCGACTAGATTAAACTAGAAAACCCTTCCATAAACCTATAGTAATATCCTACCATTCCTAGAAAGTTATGGATCTCTTTAACCGAAGTCAATTTTTTTTCAATTGAGTACTACCTTAACATTATCGGGATTCACTAACACCTTATTCTTTAGTATTATGTGCCCTAGAAAGGTACTATGTCCAAGCCAGAACTCACATTTGCTCAATTTTGCATACAATTTCTTTTTCCTAAGAACTTATAAAACATGAGTTAAGTAATAAGCATGTTCATCTCTGCTCTTTGAATAGACCAAGATATCATCAATGAATATAGTGACGAACTAATCTAGGAATTGCTTAAAAATTCTATTTATCAAGTCCATAAAAATGAGGTATTCAACTCCAGGGATGAATTGAAAAAGAAATCTTTATTGGTTCTACCTCTTATTTTTTATGAAGAAAATGAATCTTTTTATCGAATGATCAGAAAAAAATGGGTCCGGATCTCCTGCGGGAATGATTTGGAAGATCCAAAACCAAAAAGAGTGGTATTTGCTAGCAACAACATAATGGAGGCAGTCAATCAATATAGATTGATCCGAAATCTGATTCAAATCCAATATAGCACCTATGCTGGTGCATTAGTTAACCCAAATGGAATGAATAGGAACTCATAGTGTTCGTAACTGATTCTGAAAGCTATCTTAGGAATATCCTTTGCCCTGATCTTTACCTGATGGTAACCCAAATACAAGTCTATATGGGAGAAAACCTAAGCACCATATAACTGATCAAAAAGAACATCAATCCGGGGGAAGGGGTATTTGTTCTTGATTGTGACTATGTTCAATCTCCTGTAGTCAATACATAACTTTAGAGACCCATCTTTTTTCCTTGCAAATATGACTCTAACACCTCAAGAAGATACATTGTGTCAGATGAATCCACTATCTTACAATTCTCCGATTTATTTCCTCAGTTCTTCTATTTCTACATGACTCATGCGGTAGGGGGCAAGTGAGATGTGTTGGGTGCCAGGATGAAGGTATAGTAAATTCAACTTTCCTATCCACTGACAGTCCGGGTAGTTCATCAGAAAATATATCTGAAAATTCTCGGACCACGGAGATCTCTTGAATGCAAACTTCTTTCTTAGGTTTGTCTAATGTAAAAAAGACAACCGAGTTAAAATGTCATATAAATAATACAATTGCCATAAGAGAATAATATCTAAAATTTTTATTAATTTGTAAATGACTTTTTATTAGGGAGATTGAATACAAATTTATTATAGAAACAGTCTACAGTGGCGTAATACATCACTAACCAGTTTATCCCCAGAATTACATCAAAATCCCTAATGTCTATTTCTATAAGGTCTACGATCAATTTTCTATTTGTTATTTCTATGATACAAGCTTTGAACATGACCTCCCCTAGTAGTATCTCATTCCTAGGAGTAGACATAAATAGTATAGAATCAAGACTTTCAAGTAACACATTCAAATTTTTTACAAAAGCATATGAGACAAAAGAATGTGAAGTACCAGTATCAATCAAAATATGTACAAGGTGATTATAAATAGTATACGCATCATGTATCATGTTCGGATTAGCTTCAGCATCCTGCTGAGTGAAGGTGTAAGCTCTGCCCTAGATGGGAGGTATGACATGATTATGATTTTATGGGCATTCTCTTGCGTAGTGTTGGGCACTACCACATATGTGATAAGTATTATTAAAGTGATAGCAGGGTCGGTCTCTATGATCTTTGTCATAATGCTGGCAAGTCCTGTCGCGTCCTACTATTAGAGCTTGATAAGGAGTTTGAGTCATAGACCTAGATCTCTTATTCTACTGAATTGATGCAGTAAGTGCTGGTATGCGGTGTGGGATCGGAAGCCTAAAATTTTCCACTTATGGAGGGAAGATACAAAGATTCCTCTCTATTAGTTGTGTCTTAGCTAGGACTACTAAGTAGGTACTGAGCTCAAATGCATACAGTTATTGCCTGATCTCAGGACGGAGGCCCCACTCAAACTTCCTTACCTTTTTGCCTTCATCCATCATGCTTCTAAGAGAATACCGACTCAACTCTAGAAACTTTCGAGCATATTCGGATACTGTCATCTCACCTTGAATTAGGTGTGCAAACTCTATTTCTTTCAAATACTAAAGATGCTCTGAGAGGTACTCTATATTGAAAACTACCAAGAATTATTTCTAAGTGACTGGAACGTGTAGGGTAGTCTGTCCCACTCACGAGCATGTAGGTTGCAAATATAGCCTTCTGTTCGGGAACCACTTTAAGAGTTGCGAAAGCCTTTTTTATAGAGCTAACCAATATTTAGCCTCTTCGAAGGAGGATGTATTTATAAAGATAGATGAGTTTAGTCTTTTGTACCTCTCAATGTAGTTTAGGTCCATCATAGGTGAAACTGAGTCCCGTGGAAGAGAGATTGGATTATGCTGGGGAGGGGTTGGGTGGCCTTATGACAACACCTAGTTGTATGATGGGAGCCCCGAATTGTGCTGTAGCAGTGCTGGATAATATGGTGGAGAAGGAGGGCTGTATCGGGGTGGCACCGGATCTTCTCATTGCAGGGGTGGCTCAAACTGTGGCAGGGGTGGAGGGTTAGGCAGTTCCCTCTTTTTTTTTCGGGTCTGCTGGGTGGAGATAAGTCTCTTCAGCATCTCAAAGATTGGATTGACATCCTCTCGAAGCGACTCATCTTGGGCTACTCGGTTTAGTGGGGGTCTTTCTCTCCTCATATCTTTGTACCTGTATTTCACAAGAGAGGGTTGAGTGTCGAGTTGTATTACGGTATTTTTAAATCTTTGTATAAGGAATGGTTCCGAGAAACGCGGCTCTTATACCAACTGTAAAGGTCCGAAATCTTAAGAAAAAAAATAGTAAAATAGTGAAAGCAAATAGTAATTTAGGGTTTACATTCCTTACACAGTAAATAGAGCTACAAAAATGTCCATTTTAAAGAAGTTAAAATAATAAAAATATAAATGAAATTAAAATCCTATGTCGTTAACCTCCATTGGTAACTTTGATAGGGTTTGGGAGATAATCTTTACAAGCAATCCTCTTACTATTTAGAATCTAGATTTTAATTTTCTTGATCTAAAATGGTTAAATAGAAGGATAAACTACACTATTCCAGTAAGAATATCACACTAATCACTGACACAAAAAATTAAAGATTAGTAAAAATTATAAAATAACTAATTGAACCATTGATTTAGGTAAATTCATTTAATATAAAACCATTTATTCCGTACTTACCATTATAGGTTCTCATAAATCGACCTATGAAGACAATAACTCAGATAACATTGCAATTTCATCTCTAAGTGATGAAGAATAACAACTTACTTTTTATCTACTTACTGGTACTTTTGGGGGTCCATAGGAATGTCCTCTTATGCATGAACCTAATATCCAAATTTGTTAATCAATCGACCGTCCTCATACCCCATCTGGTAATGGGGGCCAAACATGCCATCGTCTCAATACTCCATTGGTATTAGGATGAACCATATCTCCCAAATCCTTCTGGTAGAATACTTCTTAGCCCTGTCCGACTGAGGTAACGTTCACAGTAGGATTTTTCCTATGTAATGGGTCCGTCCACCCTTTCTTAGGGTACCCAGTAAGCTTTCATACATAGATTTACATTATTAATCAATTCCCAAGTATATATCAACGTCCCATATTTATCAATCAATAATAAGTCATGCAAAGAGACGATACGTAAATTAAGACAACATAATTGAGACACTTATTGCAAAATGAACCACAAATGAGACTATGCAGTTATGTAAACTAAATAACTGAAAAAGTAATAGAAACTAGCAATTTAACACACACAAAATAATAGTAAGCATTTTAGCTAGTATAGAAGAAAATAAAAAATAAATTATGACGAATATGCACTAACCGATTCTGTCTCCACTAGTGATCAGAATTAATTTTAGGGTCTTCTAGTTTTCACAAAATATAGTATGATTTATTATTACGCTTTAATGTACCGTAACAGAAAAAAGGGTGAGAGATTCTTACCCCGGATCAGTGTCAGAAATACTGTACTTTTCACTACGCCTCCTAGCAGTCCCCGAATTTTCTGAATTTTTTCTGCGAAAATTAAAACACCCGTCACATAAATACCACAAAAGACCAAAATAGGCATTTTAAAATCTTTCTAGCCTATTTTAGGGTTCCGCCACAGTAGAGCCGTCGTGTTTTAGCGACGACTCCACCGCTCACAATGGCGGTTTGCCTCGGTCTGACCAGTTTAGGCCAATTTAGCTGATTTGCACGTAAACCTGTGAAAAACCAAGTTGATTGAAAAAGGCAAAAAATCGAAACCCTGCCGGCAGAAGGTCTTTAGTTGCAGTAGCTCCGCCGATCCTCTTTCGCAGCCAAAGTTCCCATTCGGCTAACCTGTACCAGAAAATGACAGTGAATACAATGGTAAAAAAAATCGCATGAAACGAAAAACACAAAGGGGGTCATGGGTGAGGGTTTTGGGTTTTGGCCGCAGCAGCTCGGTCGGGCTTTACCTGCGATTTTCAGCTCACTAATTGGCTCTTTGGCCCTGACATGGGCGTAGGGAGATTCGGGATTGAATTCTGAGCGGGAAGGGGAAAAAAGTACATGTTTTGACGTTGACGGTGCGGCGACGACGACGATCATCCTCTTTCCCCCGCGTTTGGTTCTTTCTCCGGCCGCCCTTCTTCTTCTTTGGTCGCTCCTCTATCGGCTAGGATTATGATTCCCTATGAAGAGGAGTTTAAATACCCTTCTCTATCCAATCGTGGCTGCCCGTTCGAGTCGACATGGGGCGAGGAGAGCCGTCCGATAATTTTCCATTTAAGCCAATTATGTGGGTGAATCTAGGTCGTCTATTGCGTTCAATCCTACCAAGTCTGAAGAGGGAATGTATCTGGACCGTTCATGTACGCGAGATGCGATTTGAGCTATCGGATCGCCCAGGCACGTAGATCGCCCACATGGCCTCCCGTGTGGAGGCAATGTCAGCGTGTCCGCCATGCGACACGTTTTGACTCGTCATGGCTTTTGACCAGGCCGTTCCACATGGCTAAATTTTTTATTTTTGCGATTTTACCTCATGTTTTCAAATTGCTTTTGAAAAATATCTATCTTATTCAAAATTTCACTTATTTTTTTCCAGAATTGTTTTCAATTTTATCACTGATTCTATTTTTCTTAAAATTTTTTAAAAATTAAAATAACGAAAAAATTTATTTTATATATTTTTATTAATTTAAAAATTTATCTCGAACTAAATTTTCAGATCTGGGTGTTACATCTTCTCAATTAATATTGGATTTTTTTTTATTCAAATCATATCGAATTTTTAGTGATCAAGAAAGTTATTTTCATCATCACTATCATGCAGAATGCAAATAATTTGGACTTAGAAATAGAAATTGATTCCAGTCATAGTTACTTAGATTACTAACAAGAATGTCATTTGGAAAATGAATACAATGGCGAATGAGAATGAAAATGGCTTAGAAAAAATCAAGCTCCTTAATAATACCGGAAAAAGAAATTTCTTTGCCGATTCTTTAGGTAAAATAGGGGTGGGGAGAGAGATGAACTTTTAGTGGCTTGGTTGACATGTGCTCTGCCTTTTTTTTTTCCTGTTTTTTTGTTTTTTGCTGCTATAAGGTCCCTAATTTTTTCTGGGTTTCTGCTTCTTAGTTTTTATTATGGTTGTTTCCTGGTTTCTTGGTATTTGTTGCTTGCTCGTTTTTTGATCTCTCTTACTTTTTAAAAAAAAAAATTATTTGTTTGAAGATTAATTTTTCTAAAATATAATTAGTGACTAAATGAGGCAAATAATACAAATAGTAAAACAAAAATTACATATAATATTATTATTTGGAACACACGTGAGACAACTTCTAATCGTAAAGATGCCTAACAATCGAGTTAACTAAATCTTATTAATAGTGAAGACAAAGGTCGTTGTGATTAAAATTTACGTACCTATGTTATTACTCTCACTTCATAATATTATATATTGAGACAAGTTATATATAACTAACCCATAAAAAGAAGGTTGAATACACTTTTTTATTTCACCATAAAAACTAAAAACACCTATTTTCTTTAGCTTTTTAACCCCTTATTCTTCCTAATTTGAGCATAAAAATATTCTTATTATAATAAAACCAAGATTATTAGTCACCATAAAATGAGGACTATATTTTCTTATTTGTCATAAAAATTCACGCCCATATGTTCTTATTCACAAATAAGAAGCATCCTTCACTTTCATACACACATATAATCTTTTCTTTCTACTTGGTTTCTGTAACATGATAATAGAAAATTAATATTTTTATGAAATATATTAAACATTATAATAAATACTAATATGAGATTCATATAAATAATATAATATTGTTTAAATATAGAAACAATAAATTAGAATTTAAATATGCAAAGATAGTATACATCTGAAACTATACAACTAAAAGGATTAATTTATCAATAAAAATATTATAACTTATAATTTATAAATTAACTTGTATACATACATACTTATGTATATATAAGTTTATAGAAAGCAAAAGCAAAAGCAAAATCAAAGTTTATATTAATTTAATTACTAATTAGTCGCTAATTTTTAATATTTAATTAGAACTATAATTAACTTTTTTCATATTAAAATTTGTCATTACTTTCTTGTAACATAATTACTTTATATTACTTGAAGATTTTAATGTTAGTTGTCTTATAAATAATTATACTAATTTTTCATTTAAAGTTAGAAATAGTCAATGGGGTGAGATAATACACCCTCTATCTAACTATTTAGAAAATGTTTTTACCTAAAATAATTTTCTATATATACATATTTTTTAAATTTACGTTTTACCTAATTAATTAAAATAAAGAATAGACAAGAATTTAGAAAATGGAAAATTAGGAAATATTTTTATAAAAATAAAAAAAAATCTGAAAGACTAGATAATTAGTCAATAATAATAAAAAATTGGATAAAATGGTTTTAGATTATTATTATTATTTTTTTGGTAATTAATTAGTGCTGGTAACGCAATCGGATATCTTTACATTATAATAATATTATAGAGATAGAATTTGGATAATTATGGTATTATCATTATTATTAAACTAATAATTTTTAAACGATTTGAAATTTCAAATTTTTTAAGTATTTAATCACGAGCTGCTAAACTCTTCAGTTAAGTATACATACCCGGATGAAATTCGTTGCAACTGAACTAATACTCGGCGTCGGATAGGGATTCCCACCCATCTCTTTCTATTTAACCGTCTCTTCTTCTCCCTCGCTTCTCGTTTTCTCTGCTCCTCAATTCTGCTCTCTCGCTCTCCATCGCTCTCCACTCTTCTGCTTTTACGATCACGCGATTTCGAGATGATCAGTTCGAGAACCGTCCGGAACATAGTTGGCATCATCGGTATGCTCTGCAGAGTGGCCGTCTTTATCTGTATTTTATACGCATATATATACATATACATATATATATATATATAAACATTTTGTTCTGCGATTTCATTCCTTTGAGTTTTTCTTCTTTTTTCTTTTCAGAGATGAATTTGTGATGGCTTTTTCCCTTCAAATCTATTGTTTCTGTTATTTAATTCGAAAAATGCGCTTCTTCTCCTTCTCTTTGTATTAAAAGACGTCATAGCTATTTTTGTTTCCGGTCTTGTGAATTTCTGGTTATGTTTGTTTCTTCTTAAATTTAGTAGTGCCTTTGGGAATTGCGTTTCTTCTTCGTTCGCTGTGTAAAATTTTAATTTGTTCTTGTTTTCGTTGTTTGATAGAGTGAATTCATCCTGAATCGATATATCGATGTGAAATTAGGCATTTGATCATTTATGAGAGTTTTAGAGGAAGATTTATCCGTTTTAATTTGTTCTATTTGCTTGTGCAGGAAATGTCATCTCCTTTGGCTTGTTCCTCTCTCCTGTGTAATTTCTCTCTCTAGATCTGTATTCATACACTGCACATAAATACAAATAACGTACGGTTTAAAAATCAATTTGAAATTTTTGTATGCGCATACATACATTAGACATAAGTATAGAGAATATGTACTCTCTATGTATATATATTGTGTGGTGTGTATACGCAGATATACGGAACATCAGTGCGCAAATAAAGTATCAGCGATCTGGAAAGGTCTATTCCCTACAATTTCTTTCAGGCCGTTAACTTATTTCTCCTACCAATTCTCTTTCCTGTACGCCCGCATTCATGTATATACATTGATATCTATGGATATATATAATTTAATATTCTATGCATGTTTATACCCTCATGGTCAACGAATACAAAAATATATGTCTCTATATATACATGAAAATATATGAAAATTATATGGATGCACACGGAATGTCTGACAATCAACATATAGATGCACCACATATATGGAAATATATGCGTCTACATATGTTTGATATGTATACATATATGCAAATGGGATGCAATTAATTATATGTGTGTTAGATATATGCATGCATGCATGTTCGCACATTGTTTGTGTTATGAATAGTTATCAACTGTATGATCAAAATCAAGCATTAAATTCTTCTGAATGCCAAATTTCCTTTTATTATCAGAATTATAAGAATGAAATGGCAAACAAATTAGACTCCATTCTTTTGCTTGGTTTAACGCACTGAATTTAAACTGTTACAGTCCGACATTCTACCGAATCATCAAGAATAAGTCGGTGGAGGAATTTCAACCATATCCTTACATCGCAACTTTAATGAACTGCATGCTTTGGGTCTTCTATGGCTTGCCTGTTGTTCATCCTGACAGCATTCTTGTCACCACCATCAATGGCATTGGTCTCGGAATAGAGATAATCTACTTAACCATTTTCTTTATTTATGACGGAGAAAAAAAGAAAGCACGGGTGCGTATTTCTTAACATCCCCCCTTTGTCATTGTTCTTTTTTTTTTTTGGCATAAAAGCTTATTTCTCAGTAATCTACTGACAAACTAATCAAATATATATATATATATACGTATATACATGTGAAATTTGGTTGTTTATTATTCATTTAATTTGGATGTAACGGAATACATGTCGGTGCTTTTGTATATATATATGTGAGTACATGTACATATTTATGATTCTCTTTATCCTAACTAGGCAATTTTAACGCCATTATTCAACCTAACTACTTATCCATCAAATATTTGATTAAAACTGCAAATTTATCAAATTTGGACCAAAAACTTTATGTAAAATTTTTCATGAATATCAAAAAGCCACTTTGCTTGCTGTATAATGATCTGAAACAGCCCTCAGAAGTTATCTTGACCATCTTTGTTAGAAAAGGTCAAATTACGAGCAATCTTGTTGTTTGAAATCTAGAAGAACTCATAATTAAGCCATTAGTCTTAGCATTGATTTTTCTATTTTTTCTGTTTCTATTGTTTTGCAGAAGCAAATTTGTACATGGATTCCTATTGAACTTGTTGCTACAACTATCATTGTTATCATCACTTTAACAGCTCTTCGCAGCACAACCAACAAGATTGCTTTTGTGGGTGTTATAGCTGATGTCTTCAATGTTATTATGTATGCATCACCTACTCTTGCAGTGGTACGTTGACACCTCTTCGATCGACAACATTTATAATTTCACTGGTCTTTTTTTTCTTTTTTTTTTGTATTTATGGTGTATATACATACGCATATATGCTTAATTACGTCTCTCTTTCACATGTTTCTTATTTTGAACAGAAAAAAGTGATTGAAACAAAGAGTGTGCAATACATGCCGTTTTGGTTGTCTTTTGCTGGGTTCATCAACGCTATCGTTTGGACCGCATATTCACTCATCCACAAAATAGACCTCTACATTTTGGTATATCCTCGCTTTTAGTAATTTCCTAATTACTTTAGTAACTCCCAGCATTTAATCTAGTTTTGCAATTAAGGTCTTTTGAGTCATAATGAGACTAAAGTCTTGTTAAAGGTAAATTAAGAAATTTACAAAAGAAAATAAAAATCATCACTTAAAAATTGATTCACAAATTATAATTTATTTTATTTATTATTTTAAATTATATTAAGATTTATTTTTTAATAAATTTAATTTATATTTATCTTTTAAATATCATATAATTATGAGAGCTTATTTCTGTAAAAGATTTAACTCATATTTATCTTTTAAATATTATGTAATTAGTGATATCTTATTTTTTAAAAATTGATTAATGTTAAATGTATTTAAAAGTACATTAAGTTAATTTTTGAGTTAATCGAAATTCAAGTTTTTTTCATCTATAAAAACTCGAACAATGAGGACCGCTCTCCAAAAACAAGAATCTTAAAATTTTACTTATCAATGGACTTTAGCCTTAGGGTAATTAACTACATACATTTTAATGTCATAATTTGTGTTTGTAAAAATTTAATTGTCCATAACAATTGAAGTTGTTGCTTTCGTACATTACATATTTAGAAAAAAACAAGGTTCTATAATTTGCTTATTCTACTGATAAATTAACGATATTGATATATTTTTGATTGTTTGGTGGTTTGCAGATTAGCAATGGTATTGGCTCACTCTGGGGTTTAACTCAACTGATCATCTATGCAATCTACTGCAAGTCAACACCAAAATCTGAAGAATCCGACAAGAAGCAGCAACAACAGCAGGAAATCCAGCTCTCCGAGGTCTAAACCTAGAATCCCCTTTAAATTCTCTCCAGCTCTTTCTTCTTTCTCTTCTTTGTAAGCATCTAATCTTAAGATTGTAGAGCTTTATTCTTTTCCTTTCTCTCATAGGCACTTTAGTGCAATAGTTTTTCTTTTTCACTTAATTGTGTTCATTGCATAGTTAAGTACATACCTGAATTCATATCGATGGTATAATTATTCGTACTTATTTTTATGTGAATATATTCTCATCTATTCTTACCGAAAATTGTTGAAATGAGCGCTAGAATTTTGATCATTTGAGTGCATTTATTTCATTGATATTATATCTGTAATAACTGGAAAAAAGGAAAGAAAAAAAAAAGATAGAGGAAAGGGAAAAACGACGTCATTTTGCAGAGGGGAGAAAACGGCGTCGTTTCGGAAAAGGAAAAACAACGTCGTTTTGCAAGGGGAAAAACGACGCCGTTTTGAGGAAAAACTGGGGTGATTAAAGTAGGGGGCAGGGGAAGGAAGAGAGGAAGAGGAGAAAAGAAAAGAAAAAAAAAAGGGGGGAAAAAGAGAGCAGAGGAAGAAGGGGAGCAGGAGAGAAAGAGAAGAGGAAGGAAGGTTCCAGAAGGAGGGAGAAAGGAAGCAGAGCAGAGATAAGAAGAGATCGCGGACGGTGATAGCACATTCGGCCGAAAGAGGGAAAAATGGAAATGGAAGGTATGGCACCAAACTCTAAATGTGTGTTGATTTGATTGTGAAATGGTTGGATGTGTGGTGTGCGTGGACACGGCTTACGGAGGTAGCGGTATACGGAAGAGGCTGGGTGAGGATGTGTAGTGAGGCGGGTGGAAGGAAGCGGACCGAGTGAGGATCGCGGGAGGAGAGAGAGAGAAGGTGACGATACGGGCGGAGGTCGGGAGAGAGATAAGAGTGCAGAGTGAGTGGAGGTCGGGAGAGAGAAAAGAGGTGTGCGAACGAAGGAAGTGACCACGTGAGGATCGCGGGAGGAGAGAGAGAGAAGGTGACGGTACGGGCGGGAAAACGGTGTGGGAGAGAGCGTACTGTGTGAGCAACAATGAAGGAGATAGGGAGATGTTGTGGTGTGAGGACGTAGTCTGAGAGAGAGATAGGTAGAGGCAATGGGGAAACGCTGGGGAAGGGAAGAATCCGCAGGGTGAGTGAGGTGAGAAGGATGGTGTGGTATGACGGTGTGGCGGGAGGTTGTAGCCCGAAAGAGAGACAGAGAGAGAGAGATAGGGAGAGGCAGTGGGTGAACGCTGGGGAAGGAAAGAATCTGCGGGGTGAGTGAGGTGAGAAGAATGGTGTGGCAGGAGGTTGTAGCCTGAGAGAGAGTTAGGGAGAGGCAGGGAGTGAATGTTGGAGAAGGGAAGGATCCACCGGGTGAGTGAGATGCTTGGGGGAATGGAGTGGGGTAGCTGGAGCCTTGGGGGAAGAAGGACGGGGTGAGTGGGGGCAATTAGGACATGTTGCAGGCAGCTGGCGGAGAGAGAGACAGTGGACGAGAATGAGTGGTGTGTGTGTGTGTGGCCGATGGTTGCCGAGGTTGGTGACGCAAGTGAATGAAAATGGTGTGCGTGCGTGGCCTGGCATAGGTCGAGAGATGGTTAGTGGTCGCCGATATCGGTGATGAGAGGGAATGATCAGAGTGTGTGTGAGTGGCCTGGTATAGGTCGAGAGATGACTAACGGTCGCCGATGGTGGTGACGGGAGATAAGGATTAGAGTGTGTGTGTGTGGCCTGATAGGGGGTTGATAGGTGAATGATGGTCGCCGCTGTTGGTGACGAAAATCAAGTGAATGAAAATGGTGTGCGTGCGTGGCCTGGTATAGGTCGAGAGATGGTTAGTGCTCATCGATATCGGTGACGAGAGGGAATGATCAGAGTGTGTGTGAGTGGCCTGGTATAGGTTGAAAGATGGCTAACGGTCGCCGATGTTGGTGACGCAAGTGAATGGAAATCGGGTGTGTGTGAGTGGCTTGGTATAGGTCGTGAGATGGCTAACGGTCGCCGATGGTGGTGACGGGAGAGAAGGATTAGAGTGTGTGTGTGTTGTTTGATAGGGGGTCGATAGGTGAATGATGGTCGCCGCTGTTGGTGACAAAAATGATTGAAACTCGTGTGCGTGCGTGGCCCACTAGGGGTCGATAGGTGTTAATGGTTGCCAATCTTGGCGGTGAATGGTATCACTGGCACGCTTGAAGTGCCGTCAGGGAACGGAAACCTAGGGTAGGTAGAGTTGTAGGTGCAAGAGGAAAAATTGGAGTTCAGTAGTGAATTATTGGTGGAGGCATAGGGTTTTATATTGTTGTATTTCACGCATGTATTTTGAGTTTTACCGTACTGAGTTAAATGAACTCACTCTTTCCTTTTTACAGATGATGTAGGGACGGAGTCTGAATCGAAGTTGTTGGATTCCAAATCTAGTGTGTAGAGTACAGGGTGAAGAGTTTTGTTTTGTTTTGACTGAATGGAATATGTAGAATTGATGGTAGCATAGATATTGAGTATGGTTGTATTGTGTGCGATGTCTTGTCCATGATTGTAAGATTATCTTGATCATTGGATAATGGATTATGCTAGTGTTTCCTTGTGCATGACCATTTTGTTATGGAATTGGTTGCTTGTTAAGTACGTCCAATATGAAAAAAAAAGGGTGTTACAGTTAGTATCAGAGCAAATTAAGAGTACTAATGATGGGTGCCACTATTATGCAGGTGAGTCCAGGGAGGTGACGAAGAAGGGTAGGGACCGACCCCGTCGTGAGCCCACCCCAGGGGCCCCACGACGAGCCTCGGGATTTCACCATGTACCACTCGTTTCATTTCAAGGGCCACCCCTGTGTCGCACTCTGCCCCCTCCCGCACAGCTGAGACACGGTGCTGGTCCATCGGCAACCCATGCAGAGCAGTCTGGCGTACAGCAGGAGGACTTTAACCGGCTGTGCAGAGTGGTTGAAAGCCTAGCTACCGTGATTAGAGATAGATAGTTACGAACAGAGGCAGCATCGGTGCCACAACAAGGGGTCCCCATAGGGGGGTGGATACGAGCAATATTGAGAAATACCGAAGGCTGAACTCTTATGCCTTCAATGGGGGGTGTGACCCACTGGTGGTGGAGGATTGGATAAAGGAGACAGAAAAATTATTCGAAGTGATGACTGTGACTACAGAACAGAGAGTACAGCTGGCTACATTCATGTTAAGAGGGTCCGCTGAACGCTGGTGGAAATTAAAAAAGGGGCCTTGGTCCCACCGAACACCTGGGAAGTCTTCCTAGAAGCTTTCAATGCAGAGTATTTTCCAGATTTTCTGAGACAGCGAAAGGAAGTGGAATTTACTGAACTTAGACAAGGGAGGTTGTCTGTGGTGGAGTACGCCGAAAGATATATAGATTTGGGCTAGTTTGCGCCTGAAGTCATGATGAATGAAACTAAGAAGGCCTGATGGTTTGAGAAGGGGTTACGGTCAGAATTGTATCACCAAGTGGCTATGTTTGCATTGCCTACATATCAGATGGTATTGGAGAAGGCACAGTTGATAGAGGCACTGTATAAAGAACAGACTGACAATAATAAAGGACCCTCCAGTTATAGACAACCGCCACCATCTTCTAGTCAAACAGAGAAGAGGCAGAGAGTGGTTCAGGAGGCAGTCCCGGGTCATCAGATGGCCCCGAGCAGCGGGATGTGCCCATGGTGTGGTAAAAACCATGGAGGACGGCCATGTATGAGTGGCAGTCGAAGCTGCTATCGGTGTGGGAGCACACAACACTTCGTACGAGATTGCCCCCTGCCGAGAGAGTCTGGTCGGCCGTTGTTTCAAGGGCGGGTGTTTGCCATGACTGTTCCGGAGGCGGCCGCTACTTCAGGAGTAATACAAGGTATACTTTACATTTCGAATATTCCTACTAGAGTACTAATTGACACTGGTGCCACACATTCATTTGTATCGCCTAGGTTCGCATCTAGACTAAGGATAGAGCCTCGGGGGTTGGACCGGGCATTGGTAATATCTACGCCAACTAATGGCGCTTTATGTACTGATGTAATGTTTGACTCTTGTGGGGTAGAGATAGAGGGGAGGAAGTTAAAGGTAGACTTAATTTTGCTAGACATACAAGATTTTGATGTAATACTGGGTATGGATTGGCTTGCGGCCCACCACGCCCATGTAGATTGTTTTCGCAAGAGGGTAGTGTTTAAATTGCCAAACGAAGAATCTGTTTCTGTATGGGGAAAATCAATGAATAAATGAGTGTACGTTGAAAGATATGTTAGTATGAATATATGCAAGAATTACCGTTTATCTATGTCCTTGACAGGGAACGAGGGTAGGAGACTTGCACTCCAGGAGATACCAGTGGTCAGGGATTTTCCGAACGTATTTTCGTACGACCTGCCGGGGCTACCACCCAGTAGAGAGGTCGAGTTCACAATAGAACTTCAGCCCGGCACCTAGCCCATTTCCAAGGTTCCCTACAGGATGGCGAAGTCAGAACTAATGGAGTTAAGTACACAGTTACAAGAGTTGTTGGATAAGAAATTTATTCGACCTAACGTGTCACCGTGGGGGGCCCCGATATTGTTTGTTAAGAAAAAGGACGGGACTATGAGAATGTGTATTGATTATAGAGAACTGAACCAAGTGACAATAAACAATAAGTATCAATTGCCCAGGATCGACGATTTATTTGATCAGTTACAAGGGGCACAAGTATTTTCAAAAATAGATATGCGGTCGGGATATCATCAACTACGGGTAAGAGCCGAAGACATTGCTAAGACGGCGTTCCGTACCAGGTATGGGCATTATGAGTTCCTAGTTATGCCTTTTGGGTTAACGAATCCGCCTGCGGTGTTTATGGATCTAATAAATCGGGTGTTCCGACCCCTACTGGATCACTATGTCATTGTCTTTATAGATGACATATTGATCTATTCGAAGGATTCGGGGGAGCATGCAGAACATTTAGCAACAGTGCTAGGGATGCTTCGGAAGGCCAAATTATATGCCAAGTTTAGTAAATGTGAGTTCTGGTTGGATCAGATAGCATTTTTGGGCCATATTGTGTCGAGAGATGGGATGTTGGTGGACCCAACAAAGATAGAAGCAGTGGTGAAGTGGGAAAGGCCTAAGACTGTGACAGAGATCAGAAGTTTCTTAGGGTTGGTGGGGTACTACCGTCGTAAGAGTACAGGGGTACTAGGCCATTTGATGGTGTCTGAGTGGAGTCTGCGGAAAGCCATGCAACACCTGTGTATTCAAGATGGGGACAACGGAAGGTATGTGGCTAGTTTGAGGGCACAACCAACCTTGGTGTAGAAAATAAGAGAAGGACAATTGGTGGACGCCGAGATACAGAGGATTCGGAAGGGGATAGAACAGAGGACAGTGGAAAATTTTAGTGTGAGAGATGATGGAATACTTAGGTTTCAAACCAGAATGTGCGTGCCCAGGGATCGGGCAATACGAGAAGAAGTACTCAATGAAGCACATGATACCATGTTTGCTATACACTTGGGGAGTATTAAGATGTATAAAAACCTACAGAAAAGTTTCTGGTGGAGAGGCATGAAGAGGGATGTGGCTGAATATGTGTCTAAGTGCTTGATATGCCAGCAAGTTAAGGTAGAGCATCAGAGGCCTGGGGGTTTGTTACAGCCATTGCCTATACCCGAGTGGAAGTGGGAGCATGTATATATGGATTTTGTGACCGGATTACTAGGTAATCATAAGAAACATGATAGTATTTGGGTGGTGGTTGATTGCCTAACTAAATCTTCTCATTTCTTAGCAATGAAGGTGACGGATTCCGTGGAGCAGTTGGCCAGACTGTATGTCAAGGAGGTGGTGAGGTTACACGGCGTTCTCGTATCAATTGTTTCCGATCGGGATCCCCGATTCACCTCCAGATTTTGGAAAGGGTTGCAACAAGCTTTGGGTACCAAATTGAATTTTAGTACAGTTTTTCACCCACAGACTGATGGGCAAACAGAGAGAACGATACAAGTATTGGAAGATATGTTGAGAGCCTATGTTATTGATGTTGGGGGAGATTGGGAGGATATATTGCCCTTAATAGAATTTACATACAATAATAGTTATCACACCAGCATCGGAATGACTCCTTATGAAGCTTTGTATGGTCGACCATGTAGGTCACTACTGTGTTGGAGTGAAGTGGGGGAGAGACAGTTGTTAGGACCGGAAATGGTAGAGGAAACTACGGCTAAGGTTCTAGTGATACGGCATAATTTACAAGCGGCTCAGAGTAGGCAGAAGGGGTACGTCGACAATCGTATGAGAGATTTGAGCTTTGAAGTAGGGGATCATGTGTTCCTGAAGGTATCCCCCATGAAGAGTCTATTGAGATTTGGGAAGAAAGGGAAGTTAAGTCCCCGCTTCATAGGGCCGTTTGAGATCTTAGAGAAGGTGGGGGTGGTTGCGTACAGAGTAGCACTCCCTCCTCAGTATAGTAGGGTTCACAATGTGTTTCACATATCCCTACTACGAAAATATCACCCGAATCTGAATCATATTCTAAGGTGGGAATCATTACAGTTGGAAAGAGACTGGTCTTATGAAGAAGAGCCAATTCGGGTGCTTGAACGATAAGAGAAGGTTGAGAAGCAGGGTGATACCTATGGTGAAGGTACAATGGAGGAATCATGCAGCGAAGGAGGCAACAAGGGAACGAGAGGACGAGATGAGGCGAAATTATCCAAGATTGTTCAAAGGTAAGATAACAAATTTGAGGGACCAAATTTTTATTTTAGGGGGGGAGTATATGTAATAACTGGAAAAAGAGAAAGAAAAAAAAAGAGAGAGGGAAGGGAAAAACGACGTCGTTTTGCAGAGGGGAGAAAACAGCGTCGTTTTGGAAAAGGAAAAAACGACGTTATTTTGCAAGAGGGAAAACGACGCCATTTTGAGGAAAAACTAGGGTGATTTAAGAGGGCAGGGGAAGGAAGAGAGGAAGAGGATAAAAGAAAAGAAAAAAAAAAGGGGGGGGGGGGAAAGAGAGCACAGGAAGAAGGGGAGCAGGAGAGAGAGAGAAGAGGAATGAAGGTTCCAGAAGGAGGGAGAAAGGAAGCAGAGCGGAAAAAAGAGGAGATCGCGGACGGTGATAGTACATTCGACCGAAAGAGGGAAAAATGGAAATGGGAGGTACGGTACCAAACTCTAAATGTGTGTGTTGATTTGATTGTGAAATGGTTGGATGTGTGGCATGCATGGCCACGGCTTACGGAGGTAGCGATATACGAAAGAGGCTGGGTGAGGATGTGTAGTGAGGCAGGTGGAAGGAAGCGGACTGAGTGAGGATTGCGGGAGGAGAGAGAGAGAAGGTGACGGTACGGGCGGAGGTCGGGAGGGAGAAAAGAGGTGTGCAAACGAAGGAAGTGACCGCGTGAGGATCGCGGGAAGAGAGAGAGAGAAGGTGACGGTACGGGCAGGAAAAAGGTGTGGGAGAGAGCGGACTGTGTGAGCAACACGAAAGGAGATAGGGAGATGTCATGGTGTGAGGACGTAGTCTGAGAGAGAGATAGGTAGAGGCAGTGGGTAAACGCTGGGGAAGGGAAGAATCCGCGGGGTGAGTGAGGTGAGAAGGATGGTGTGGCATGATGGTGTGGCATGATGGTGTGGCGTGAGGTTGTAGCCCGAGAGAGGGACAAAGAGAGAGAGATAGGGAGAGGCAGTGGGTGAACGCTGGGGAAGGGAAGAATCCGCGGGGTGAGTGAGGTGAGAAGGATGGTGTGGCGGGAGGTTATAGCCCGAGATAGAGTTAGGGAGAGGCAGGGAGTGAATGTTGGAGAAGGGAAGGATCCACCGGGTGAGTGAGATGCTTGGGGGAATGGAGTGGGGTAGCTGGAGCCTTGGGGGAAGAAGGACGGGGTGAGTGGGGGCAATTAGGACATGTCGCAGGCAGCGGGCGGAGAGAGAGACAGTGGACGAGAATGAGTGGTGTGTGTGTGTGTGGCCGATGGGGGTCGATAGGTAGACGATGGTTGCCGAGGTTGGTGACGCAAGTGAATGAAAATGGTGTGCGTGCGTGGCCTGGTATAGGTCGAGAGATGGTTAGTGGTCGCCGATATCGGTGACGAGAGGGAATGATCAGAGTGTGTGTGAGTGGCCTGGTATAGGTTGAGAGATGGCTAACGGTCGCCGATGTTGGTGACGCAAGTGAATGAAAATGGTGTGCGTGCGTGGCCTGGTATAGGTCGAGAGATGGTTAGTGGTCGTCGATATCGGTGACGAGAGGGAATGATCAGAGTGTGTGTGAGTGGCCTGGTATAGGTCGTGAGATGGCTAACGGTTACCGATGGTGGTGACGGGAGAGAAGGATTAGAGTGTGTGTGTGTGGCCTGATTGGGGGTCGATAGGTGAATGATGGTCGCCACTGTTGGTGACGAAAATGATTGAAACTCGTGTGTGTGCGTGGCCCACTAGGGGTCGATAGGTGTTAATGGTTGCCAATCTTGGCGGTGAATGGTATCACTGGCACGCCTGGAGTGCCGTCAGGGAACGAACACCTAAGGTAGGTAGAGTTGTAGGTGCAGGAGGGAAAATTGAAGTTCAGTAGTGAACTATTGGTAGAGGCATAGGGTTTTATATTGTTGCATTTCACGCATGTATTTTGAGTTTTACCGTACTGAGTTAAATGAACTCACTCTTTCCTTTTTACAGATGATGTAGGGTCGGAGTCTGGATCGAAGTTGTTGGATTCCGAACCTAGTGTGTAGAGTACAGGATGAAGAGTTTCGTTTTATTTTGACTGAATGAAATATGTAGAATTGATGGTAGCATACACATTGAGTATGGTTGTATTGTGTGCGATGTCTTGTCCATGATTGTAGGATTATCTTGATCATTGGATAATGGATTATGCTAGTGTTTCCTTGTGCATAACCGTTTTGTTATGGAATTGGTTGCTTGTTAAGTACGTCCAACATGAAGAAAAAAAAAAGGGCGTTACAATATCTATTATAAATGAATTTTTATAAGACAAGCATGTACAATATTTATAAATTTATACATTTTTTGGTTTGAATGACTAATATATCGGAATATTATAACTATGTACTCTAAAAAAGTTGAGGGGAAGATTATAAAAAAACTGTTATATATTTTGAAACCTTATCCTATTTTATTTTTAACTTCGAGCATGAAAGAAAAATTGAATTTGAATAATCAAATTATATATCAAATCATATAATAATATTTGAGTTAGATGTTATTGACAAACCGTAATTAATTTTAACACAACTACGAAATAGTACTATTAATATAATCAAAACCATTGTCGTTAAAAACACATTAATAGTTACTTAGTTAGGAACAAACCAAAAAAATGGAACAAATTAAAGAAGAGATTCAACAATGAATAATATCGGGGAAAAAAAAAAAACATGTTACTCCAAGTTACATTTCCATTAGGTATATAGCCTTGAAGGAGATATACTAACATAAGTATTGGCCGACCTCCTAATTAACACTTACCAACGTCTCCCAAACGACCATCAAAATAGTTGTCTGGGACTATACAAACAGAAAGCTTTTGGTAGTAAAAGTTGCAACCTGTACCAATGGAAGTTGTAATGTTTTATGTAGGTTGGTTCTATATCAACACTCGACCATTATTAAATGTGTTTTGTGGAGTTCTTCAAACCTATTTCTCACACTAATAATTTACATTTATTATATTAAAATAATTAATTAAATTATAAATATAATTATTTCAATTATTTAAATAATTAAGATATATAAATTTATAAAATTTTTATTTATTTATTTATATATTCTTAAATTAATTTCACACTTTAAAATATCAAATACATGTATTTGTGTAATAAAAGTCATATTTATACAACACCAAAAGCTAAAGCATGATTGTTTTTACACAAAAATTTTCAGATTATAACCTAAAATCTACAACCTTAGCTCCAAAAGTAATAATTTTTAGTGTACTTTAAAAATCTAAACAAAAATTAATATTAAATAATAAGAACTAAGATTGTCAACCTACTACAGATAAAAAGGCATTAAAATGATAAAATATCCCTACTTGATAAACAAAGTCATAATATATTCAAAAGTCATCTGGAAACCTGAGTTGAATCATTAAAAGAATATTGAATTTTTTTTTTCAAAAAAGAGTTCTTTAATTAACTGGATGACTACTTAGAAATATTATAACATATATATTTGAAAACGTTATTACTTGTCAAATAATACATAATACATTATTTCTTTATGCTATTTTTACATAAAAATACAATATAATTAAATCGATCGTAACAAAGTACACTAACAAAAAATGAAAATTAAATAGATAAGTTAGTCACAAGATAAGAGCACCTTGATGTAATACACATTGACGTACTGCACTAAAGGAATGTCAATAATAGGGACTTCAACAAATGTGAATGTGTTTAAGTGTACGCTTACAAGTATAGGGGGTGACAGTAATTATAATATTTTTGCCAAAAGTAGGATTTTGATAGGTTTAATATAATCTTTTACTAGTTGAGAGTCAATTTGACAAATATCTTTAATGTTCAATTTTAAGTTGAAGAATATATAACCATACGATTGTAAATAATGAACCGCAATTTTATCTTGATTCATTGGTAGTTATTTTTAAACAAAAAATAGATATAATACTTAATTCATTAATAATTAGATGGAGATCGTTCACGAGTACCCTTTCTCATAAGATAGAATTACACAAAAGTCTTTAACATGTATAAGATCATCCTACCATCTTGAATAATAATAAATGAACGCGGAGAGAATATTGGTTAATCTAGCTATAGTCTCCAAAAAAAGATTGAAAATTAACAATGAAAAATATTATGCATCGTGATGGGAATAAAGGAAGAATATTGTGTGGGGGTAAGAGCATGCAGAGAGGGACTTAAATATACAACAAATGGAAAAAGGAAATTTAAAGAATAAGAAATCAAGTTGGTGTCCAATGGTGAGGTGGTCTTAGAGTATCATATATTTAGTATAGAAATGAGATAGCTTTTAAAGGTTGCAACTATATAAATAAAAGATGCTTTGGACATAAAATGGTGACATGAAGTAAAGGATATAATTATGAGGAATGAGGAGGAGGTTTTGGACAATGGTGGAAAGATAATATACTAGTGGTGATTTTTTATAACTCAAAGAAAAAAAAGTAATTAGTTTGTTTTCATGGAAGATTAGGTCAATAGGTTTAGAGATGAAATGAAGGAAGGTATGGTTAAGGTGTAAAGAGATTCCTTTGAATATATGGATGTATCATTTTCTTATTAAATTAGGAAAGATTATGGGTAAGTTAATAAATATCCACGTGGACACCGAAATAAAAAATAACTATGAAGTAGCTTGAATATTCTTGTTGTTAGAATAAAAATATTTTTCAAATCAATAGATCTATAAATTTAAATATGCAATCTCGTACTGAATCAATGAGAAATGTAAGCGAAAGTGTACCTAAATCTATTGTGAAATAATTGTTCGCGTCCGACTGTAGAATATTGCAAATCAACATGATCCCTTCAAAGCTAGTTTTTTTCTAATGACGGAATTTTAGAAAAATAAAATGGTGATCTTTTGATTAAGGGACCATAACCGCCTTTTATATCAACAAACTTTTGTAATTCTCATTTCACCCATCATAAAACGATAATATTACAAAAATGATATTTGCATGTTAGAAGCTCATATTTAAGTCCGATATATTAAGGTCCAATACTATTTAACCGTATTTGATCATTTTTAAACAGGTCCATTAAGTTGATAGTCTGATACGTATACTGAGGCTCACATTAAGCCCACATGTCAAAAAAAATCCAACAATCTCCAACTTGAAATTTATATAACACCTTAACTATGCGTTAAATAACTGTAGGAGTACTCAGAACTGTGCTATCAATATCTAAATGTATCACCAAATAATCTCGTCTATCGATCATAATGACATAGGATCAAAGCGATCTTTGCTACAGTTAACGTAGCTAAACCTATAAATAGTCACGTATATAGTATAACTGAACTACATAGATCAAGCATGGATGTGCACCATGGAAATTATATGCTATGTGATCTCAATATACTTATTTTCAATTGGTCCTGTCTTAATTTTAGTGAGATTAACTATAAGAAAACTCAAAGATAATATATATAAACAAAAAATAAAAAATAAAAACTAGAATGAAATCATATATACATAAACCAAAACTAAAGTACAAAGTTTATGACATATCTTACAAAATAAATATAAATAAGGGACAAAACTCCTATTGAAACTACACATCATCTAGGGATATAATACTCATATGAGCAATGTGCTCATGAAAGACCTTAGGTGGTAATCCCTTAATGAGCAGATCCGCAATCATGGAGTTTGGTCCAATGTACTCTATCGATATCTGCTTACTCTAAACTTTTTCTTTAACAACGAGAAACTTGATATCTATATATTTTGACTTCGTCGAGCTCTTATTGTTGTTAGAATACATAACTATTGACTCATTATCACAAACTAACTTTAATGGTCTTTCTATACCATCAACAATACACAGTTCAATGATAAAAGTTCACAGTTATATTCCTTAATTGAATGCCTCATAATAACCTACAAACTCTACTGCCGTAGTATAAGAGGTTACAAATGTTTGCTTAACATTCTTCTAGGAGATAACTCCCCCAACAAGTAAGTAGATATAACTTGATGTAGATTTTCTATTGTCTTGACATCTGGAAAAATCAGAATCAGAATAACCAATGATCTTTAACTGAGCTAACTTCCTGTATGTGAGCATATAACATTTTGTTCTCTGTAGATACTACATGACATATTTAACTGTTTTCCAATTATCCATACTTGAATTGCTTAAATATCTACCTAACATCCCAATAATGTATATAATATCCAGATACGTACAAATCTGTGCGTATATAAGACTCCTTATAGTTGAAACATAAGGAATCTTTTGCATCTTCATAGTCTATAGGTCATTCTTGGGACATTAACTTAAAGTAAATTTATCCCATTTAGACACAGGAGAGTCACTTGGTTTATAATACTATATGTCAAACCTTTTAAGAACATATTTTATATAACACTTTTGTGATAATCCAAAAATACCCTGAGAGCGATCTCGATTTATTTGAATCCCTAATACAAAAGAGGCGTTCCCAAAATCTTTCATCTTAAATCTCTTTATCAGAATTCTCTTGGTTTCGTACAATAAACCTATATAATTACTGGCAAGCAGTATATCATCAACATATAAAATTAAAAAAATATACTTACTCTCATTGAACTTGTGGTATGCATAATCTTTCACTAAATTTATCTCAAAACCAAATGAGATGACGACTTAATAAAATTTATGGTACCATCTACGGAAAGCCTACTTAAGTCTATAGATCAATTTCTTTACTTTGTAAACTATTTATCGTGCATCTCCGAATATAAAATTTTCTAGTTGCACTATATAAATTGTCTCATCAATGTCACCATTAAGAAATGTTGTCTTAACATCCATTTGATGTAACTCAATATCAAAATGTGTCATTAAAGCTATTATAATTCTGAAAGAGTCTTTTGATGAAATCGGAGAGAAAGCCTCTTTATAATCGGTATCTTCATTTTGTGTAAAGCCCTTAGTGCAAGACGGGTCTTGTATCTCTCCACATTACCTTTCGAATTTCTTTTGGTCTTAAATATCAATTTGCCACAAATGGGTTTCGCATCTTTAAGCAATGGGACAAGATCCCAAATGTCATTTTCCTTCATGAACTTTATCTTTTTATTCATGACATCAATTCACTTTTAAGAGTTAGAATTTTTAAGAGATAAAATTTTTCATAGCTTGACAGAAGTTGATAGGATCATCTTCCTCCATACTATTGTCAAACTTATGTTCTTTGAGATATATAATATAATAATCTAAAATTGCACTTCTCATCTCTCTAGTAGATCTCCTTAATAACATAAGTTCTTAAAGGTGTGAAGTTTGTGTTTTAGGAGCAGTTTTCTAAACAGGAACGAGAGATACTATGACATTGTTTTGATATGAATTTGTTTCTTGAATGCTAGGTATAAGAACCTGTTCTTGATAATTGTCAAGAGCAACTGAGGGAATAGGAATGTCGACTCATTTCTCTTCAAAGATAAGATCTGAACTCTTCTCCCCCTGTAAAATCAACATCTTCAAAGAACTGAGCATTTTTTGTTTCAAAAATTATTTTAGTAGTGGAATTAAAAAACTCGTAACTCCTAGATCGCTATGAATAATTAACAAAATAACAACTAACAGTTCTGAAGTTCAGTTTCTTTTCCTATGGCCTATAAGGCCTAGTCTTAGTTAGACATCCCCAAATGTGCAAATGTCTTAAACTAAACTTCTTATCCGTCCAAAACTCATAAGGAATCTTTGTAGTTGCTTTAGTTGGAACTCTGTTAAGTAAATATGTTGCGGTCTTCAATGCTTCTCTCTAGAGTGATTCAGATAAGGTAGAATAATTAATCAAACTCCTTACCATATCCTTAAATGTTATGTTTTGTCTTTCAACAACATCAGTTATGCTAGAAGAACCTAACGTGGTGTAATGTGGGATGATGTTGTATTCCTCTAGGAATCAAGCAAAGGGTCCTTGATGCTATTTACCTAATTCATCAGATCTACCATAGTATTCACCATCATGGTCAGATCTAACAGTCTTAATCCCTTTATTGAGTTGGTTCTTAACTTCTGCTTTAAAACTCTTGAACACATCCAAAAACTGAGATTTCTTATGAATGAGATATAGGTAACTATATTTGGAGTAATCATCCATGAACGTTATGAAATATTATTGACCAATTTAAGAAGCCATAAAAAATAATCCACAAATATCTGTATGAATGTTTTTTTTTTGTTTTCTCCTTGTTCTTCCTCATGCTCGAAGGGGCTTTATTGCTGCTATTGTAATGGTTGAAAAAACCAACCATTATGCGCAAGATTTGGCAACTGTTTCAGCTACCGAACGGTCGCATGACCGTCAACTGTTATTATTTATACAGCGGTAGTCAGCCGTTGCTTTCCTTTTTATGTGTTTTTTTTTTCAATTATGCGTATATATTTCTAATATATATATATATATATATATATATATATATATATATATATATATACTTAAGCATATATTTTCTTCATGCATATATATATACATATGTAATTGATTCTACTGTATATACATATGTAATTGTTTATATATTTCTTAATCTGAATCTGAAATCCAAAATCAATTTGAATTTTAAAAATTGAATACAAGAAATGCTCTGATATCAGTTATTAAAATAAAAATAAATTTTAAATCAATATATTTATAAATTTAAACACGCAATCTCGTATTGAATCAATGAGAAATATCTGAATCCATTGAAGAGAAATTGTTCGCGTCTGACAGTAGAATCTTCCGAATAAATATGATGTCTCAAAAACTAGTTTTTTCTAGTGATGAGATTTTAGAAAAATAAAATGATAATCTTGTAATTCGTAGACCATAATCGCTTTTTATATCGACAAATTTTTGTAATTCTTATTTTGTTTATAATAAAATGAGAATATTATAAAAATAGTATCTACATATTTGAAACCCATAATTAAACTTGATGCATTAAGGTCTAATACTATTTAACTGTATTTTATTATTTTTAAACAGATTCATTAAATTAATAGTCTGATACATATGCCGAAACTCACATTAAGCTTATATATTGGAAAAAATTCAATACTTATAACCCATCACACTATTGCTCTATTAAAAAAACGAAAATAATTTATTAATTTAAGTTATATACCAAGTACATACATTCTTTTTTAAAAAAAAAAAAAACTTCAACACTATTATATCAATTTGTATTACAGTGGTATTCTTACATTTTCTGTTATCAAGCACAAATGTTTTCTACAACATTTATATGACAGTAAATTTTTAATTAAAATGACTGAAAATGAATTATTTTAAAATTAAATTTCTTTTCTCAACCAACCTTGTGGGCTGTGAATGTGATGCATTCACTATGTTTCAAGTTAGCCGAAGAATTTGTTAAGATTTCACAAGGCAAAAGATGAGTAACCGAAACTCCAGAATGGGTGGGGAAAGAAATTTAGTATTTTAATGGTTCCAAATAGAAAAATCCTACCAAATAAACAACAAAAAAAATATAATTTATTTTAACATTCATTTTTAAAACATAAAAAGAATTTAACAATCCATTCATAATACTACTACGATATATTTTTTTATACCATATTTTGAAAAAAAAAAAAAATTGTGTCATCTGTCTAATTTAGATTGAATTATTTGACATCTTATTTCGAGTCAGTAAACTATAATTATATTTGAAAATATAATATATATTTTTATTTTTAACTAAAAATACAATATAATGAAGACACATGATTTTTCGAGAGAAATACAAACTAATAATAATAAAACATTTTTAAATAAAATGCAACATAGAAAGTAGTGTTTCAAGGTTCCATTTATAGATTTTTTTTTAATTAATTAATTCTTAAATTGAAAAGTTAATGTAGACTAAGAAAAATTTTAGAACATTCTCGTTAACTAATTTTCTCTGCCTTTTGTTTTTTGTTTTTTTTTTTGGTTTATTGAAATATATTTACTGTAATTATGTGAAATAAATTATATATTAATAATCATAAATTTGAATATACACTTTTCTAAATAAATAAATAAATAAATATATGATAATATGCATTATTTTAATAACTATTATACATACAATGGTTAGAAAATAATATACAATTATATATTAATTATTTTGAAATTAATGCTCATAAATAATTAAATCAAATTGCATGCCATAAATCATATTAATTAGTGCATAATTGAATAACACAAGCTAAAAATTAAGCTTACCCATACAAAATTTTCTCCTAACCTGATCCCTCAGAAACCGGGTCAACCCGACCCAGTTAAAATCAAGTCTGGACACCAGATACCCGACCCGTTATCTTGGGGTCCCAGAAACCAGAAAATGGGTTTATCTTATCTTGATTGTGAGGACCTGTATCATGTTCATGGCTTAGCTGGAACGTACTTGAAAACCTTATCTACTCAACTCCTCTCCATCATCTTCATCCAAACTCAAAGTCACAGACAGATTCACAGTTTTTTCTTTTCCGAACCAGACCCTAAATGTCATTTTATTTGATTTTGTGATATCTTTCGCTTTTTTGCTTTCTTTACTCTTTACTTGACCCTCCATGGCCGCTTTTATCTCCTGTCATTGTTCTACTTCTCTACCCACCTCCAAATTCATCAACTTCCAAAAATTACCCGTTAACAGAAACAATGCTTGGTTGACTCAGCACTTCACTCCACGTTGCTCTTTGAAAAGTCAGCATCGCCATCGTCATCAGTGTCAGCTCCAATCTGAACAGGTGACTTGTTCATCTATTTCTCCTTTTCTTTTCGTCATGCTTGCTTGACGTTGAATTTCTGCTGCATTTCAATTCTTCGATTGTTGAGGTGATGTAATATGGAATTAACATTATGTTTGGGACTTGGCAAGGAAAGTAAAGTTCGGGTGTTAAAAGGAAAGTGAGAGAAAGTAGAGTCGACTAAACAAAGAGTTCTAATTAAATAAATTATGAAACCTCTCAATGTTTAATTTGGGTTGGATAATTGAGGATGAAGAGAATAATTTAAGTGATCTATAAACACAGATTCTGTCTTAACTCTTTTAATAACTACCAACTTGTTATCATTCATGCTCTATCTTAGTTATCATTCATGCTCTATCTTACTTTACTCACTCTCCTTACTCAAATTAGTCTCACAAACAAATGGAGTTACATCTTCCCATTTGTTGGGTCTCATTTATTTAAAGAGCCTTGCTTTGAATTATTTTGGTATGATGAGTTCTTTGTGCATTAAGTGCTATTTTTCGTTTCCATTACATTTGCTTAGTGACATTGATATATTGGATGGAAAGGAAAACAGTTGCTCTTGTGGCTTTTCAGTGTAAACAAATATATGTGTGGTAGTAAAGTTTGAGTTTTAGACTAGTTCTTTTTCATGGAATTTTTGTTCAGCTGCTTAAATTATGGGTGAAAGACCTAATATCAGCATACTTTTTGGGCAGAAACGGAGGCCATTTTCTTTGAAAGAATGTGCACTTTCTATAGCTTTGGCGGTTGGCTTGATCACCGGAATGCCTTTGGTAGATTGGTCTTCTACTGCATATGCAGCAAACCCAGTTGTAACTGATATTTCGGTGTTAATCTCTGGCCCACCAATTAAAGACCCTGGAGCATTGTTAAGATATGCTTTGCCTATTGACAACAAGGCTATTAGGGAAGTACAGAAACCTCTTGAAGACATCACAGAGAGCCTCAAGGTTGCTGGAGTCAAGGCTCTTGATTCTGTTGAGAGGGTAAGGACTTTATGACTTTCTATCTATTTCCAACGTTGCAATTCTTGTCATAGATTAGTTATTGCTGGTTCAAAGATATCCTGCATTGATAGTAAAAGAGACTTAACTTTTCTTATGAAGAATGTGAGGCAAGCATCACGAACTCTCAAGCAAGGAAAAAGTTTAATTTTATCGGGTTTAGCTGAATCAAAGAAGGACCATGGAGTGGAACTGCTAGACAAGCTGGAAGCTGGAATGGATGAACTACAACAGATTGTGGAGGGTAGGAATAGAGATGCTGTTGCCCCCAAACAGAAAGAGCTGCTTCAATATGTTAGTGGGTGAGTATTACAAACTTGAAGAGAATCATATGTGAATGCTGAAAATTAGGTTATGATTTTTTGGTCCATGCAAAGCCCACCTATCCGGCCTGGAGCCATCTCCTCTTCTGCAACCTTAAGTTTGTTAGATCACTTGTCAATATAAGATCAAAGATCTTATCGCTTGAGTTCTTGTTGTTTCTGACACATGGATCAAAATATGAAACTGATTTTTAGAGTAGAGATGAGTATCATTCATGCTTCATGGATACCGTATTAAGTTGTGTATCTTGGCTTATTGGTCCTTTCCTTTTCAGAAGAATGATTTTTTGAAACATTCTCTTTTTCAAAAAAATCATTGTTGATATCTATATTTAGAGTATTTTAGGTTTCTTGTTTTGAGAAAGTTTAGTCTTTAGTTGAAAATCATGCATGGATGAATTAATGTATTTCAGTGGCCAAGATCAATACATATCCTACTTTCCTCTTGAGAGAAATGAAAAATTTTCAAAACTTGATGAGTTCTTTCAAAGCCTAGGTGATTGATTTGTTTTTTAGATGTTGTGCATATTTCAGTGACCATCTCTGTGAGGCGGCTAGCTTTATTTAATTTGTTGTCAGTTTAATCTATTTCCTGGTGCTATTAGTATGGACTTTAGATTGGTGTGTGTTTTAGTGGTGTCTTCTAATTCCTAAACTTTAACTCTAGTTTAAGCTCAAAGTATGTTCCCATTTTACTATCCTACACCAGTTTTAGGAAGGAGAGTGTGTAATATTGTTGGATTTCCATTGGAGTGTAGCATTTTTTCTCGTACTAGCTAGAGATCCCTATAATCCTTGAAGTTATTCTTCCATTGAAGCTACTAGCATCATTATGCCATTAGTAAAAAATCCTTATTTTATCTAATTTTTTTTTGTTTAGCTGTTGTATTAAATGGGCTCTGTCCCTGACGTGTTGAACAAAACTCCTTATTCTCCAAGAGACAATGACATGTACAATTGTTCTCCATTACATTTATAGAGACCAATTTCTGCCTATGCCTATAGGGACCAAACATTATTGCAAATGCTGTCCTTTTAAAGTCTATGCTTGAAACAGATCAAGAATTTTGTAGAGTTTGTTTGGAGATTTAGGAGGGATACCATTCTAACTAGGTGGATTTCTCTTATAAATTCAATTTTTGAGATGAAATTTTCTTTTCCTAGTTTAACTAAATGTATGATTCCAAATAAATTTGACAAAATTTTTTTATTTGTTTCTAACATAGCCTTAAAGTTTTTGCTATGAAAGGGAGGCTTTTGGTGAAAGTGCTACTTTAGGGACCATCTTAGTCTCAACATAAGAATTGGGAAGGACTTGTGAAAGTTAGTCCTATTAAAATGAACTTCTCTCATTTATATCTTGTCATTGACTGCAGCTGAGATCTTCCTGGGGCATTGGATTTCTGCAGTGTTGAAGAGGACATGGTGGATGGCTTCCCATATGAAGTGCCAGAGGAATATAGGAATATGCCTCTTCTAAAGGGGAGAGCAACCGTGGACATGAAGGTGAAAGTGAAAGATAATCCCAATCTTGATGAGTGTGTATTTCGCATAGTTCTGGATGGTTACAATGCTCCTGTAACTGCTGGGAATTTTGTGGACTTGGTGCAAAGACATTTCTATGATGGCATGGAAATCCAGAGGGGTAAGACATCTTAAGTTGGTTAGGTTTTATTTCAATATTGAAAGTGCTCCTTTTTTCCCCTTAGTTTCTCTGATTGATACAAGCCCCCCATTGACCAAGTTTTGTCAGTCGTCTCACTATCACGCATGTAAATGAAATATTAGACATCTACTATATTTGCAATGCTGGAGAAATAAAATGGTTAATCATATAATGTGGGCTTGAGAACTCTCTTACCTTGGGACCATGTAGTGCATCTCTCTAAATGGCTGACGAAAATTGTTCTGGGGTCACTCTTATCACCAAAAATATAGGCATGTACAGTTTATTCTGGATAGACCAGGTTAAGAGAATTTTAAATATTTAATCACATTGCAATTCTAAGACATTTTCTTGAGTTGCAGCTGATGGTTTTGTTGTTCAAACGGGAGATCCTGAAGGTCCTGCAGAAGGTTTTATTGATCCTAGTACAGAGAAAACTAGGACAATTCCATTAGAAATCATGGTAAATGGTGAGAAGACACCATTCTATGGAGCAACTCTGGAAGTAAGTTTCAATGAACTCTCTCTAACTTGTTTAATGAAGCATATAATATGGAATAAGAATATGTCAACAAAACAAACTTTGAAGCTAAATAAACCAAAGTCCTTTCTATAAAAAGAAGACCAAATTTCTAGTTGGATATCGACAAGGAATTTCCAATGCTGGTTGTTTTTTTCTTTACCCCCTGGAAGGTTGCATATCATTTTGTCCTGTAATTACGTGAACCCTTATTCTTGCTTTTCTATTTAGCAATCTTGCCTTTCTTCTAACATGTCACTAATGTATTGTGGTTAGAAGTTCCTGGATTCAAAGTTGAAAAAATTTTTTCACCATAAAGTTCATGGTTTTACACAGGAGCTTGGTCTATATAAGGCTCAGACAAAGCTTCCATTTAATGCGTTTGGAACAATGGCAATGGCAAGAGAGGTGAGAATTTTCAGTTCCATTTTTGGATATGCAAAAATGGGATCTCCGTTAATCTAAAGACTGATAAGAATTTGCCTTTTAATCTTTTATTCTGCAGGAATTTGAGAATAATTCTGCCTCAAGTCAGATATTTTGGCTGCTGAAAGAAAGTGAACTAACTCCCAGTAATGCCAATATATTGGATGGTCGCTATGCCGTATTTGGTTACGTGACAGAAAATGAGGATTTTCTGGCAGATCTCAAGGTTGGTGATGTGATAGAAACCATACAAGTAGTTTCTGGCGTGGATAACCTAGTCAATCCAAGCTACAAGATTGCTGGTTAGACCGTTTTCTGTTTGTTTGCACACCAGATAAATCTAATTGTCACTTTCCACATCTTCATTCTTCATTGATAGAGCCAGTATGGTTTATGCAGTTCATATATAACTTTTAAGTAATAGTTGTGTATTTGTTGCATTTCGGAGAATTGTGGCATTCAGAGTTGATTTTTTTCTCTTCAGAGAAGTTCTATATAGAAATGATGGTTGAAATTTCAACTTGTAATCAGCGAAGGGGATTTAAGGTTTATTATATCATCTTCTTCTTCAGTAGGGAATAATGCCATTGAACCAGCCGTAGCATTTTGAATTTCTCCTTAAGAGTCAGTCATATATCTATAGGTTCAGCCTTTTAATATTGCTTAATTTTTGTACACAGTATCTCTAGTTTTTGCTTAGATGTTATTGTTTTGATTCTCATTTAGGCAAAAGTACATTTGAATATTGTAAGGTTTCATGCATATATATATATATTTTTAGTAATTTCGTAATCTAAAGTATTCATTCTCTGACAGTTATTTAGTTTGAAGGCGCAAGCGCACGTATAGAATAAGTTTTTATTTATTTATTTCTTTTTTTAAAAACCAAAGAAACTGAAAATTTTATTGGAGTCAGTCAATACATAAACTTTTCAAAAAAAAATTTCTAAAAAAGTTTTTGTTTGTGTTTAAATTAATAATGTCAAAGTCTATAAATATTACAATTGTTAAAAATAAATCAATGCATTGAATTTTGAAAATTCTAAAATACTAGAGAGGACAATGAGTTAAAGTATGGGGTTGATTAGGGTTTTTAATATATTAGTATTGAAATAGTAATTAAATTATATAATTCATTTTTTAAAAAATAAAAAATAGATTTATTTTATTTATTTATTTATTGAAATAAAATGATGAAAATAGACATTATTTACTAAAACCCTATGTAACACCCAAAGATTTTTCTTTTATTTTTATTTTTATTTTAATTTAATTTAATTTAATTTAGAATTTTGTTTATTTTATTTTATTTTAATAATTAATTTATAAGATTTTAATTTAATTTAATAGAAATAATAATAATAATAATAATAAAATGGGGTAAAATTATTTTTGGAATTTAATTGAAATTGAATTTAAAAAAAATGGGTAAAAATTTGAATTTTGTGGGTGTTTTTGAAAAGAGAATCGAAAATCAGGGGGTCAAAACGCAATTTAGAAAAATAGTGTCACGTCAGCAGCCCCGGCCAACCAGGACACGCCGCGTGGCAGGGACACTGACGCGGGAAGTCATGTGGGACGGAGACACGTGGGCGATCCGCGTGCGCGCGATCGGACGGCCCAGATCAAAGGCGTGCGTGGACGGCCAAGATCTCATGCGTGCGGACGGTTCAGATTTGATCACGCACGGACGGCCCAAATCGCATCGTGATGGACGACCCAGATTTATTTCCAATTTAATCGCGATCGGACGACGCATATTAAATCATAATGGACGGCTCAGATTAAAAGGAGAGGATTATAAATAATCGCATCCACACCCAACCCCAAAACCCTAGTCGCCAGAACCTTCGCCGGAGAAGATGACCCAGCCACCGGAGGAACCGGCCGCCGCCGCACCGAAGGATTTTTTGGCCGTCAAACAAGGTAAAATTTTTCCTCTTTGCTCGTTTTTCGATGCTGAACCTCCCTGTGGCCAAATCGGAGCTAAACCATCGGGCAATTGGCCGAAAAACACCGCCGAAGCCCAGCGGCGCCGCTGCGGGTTTTCTCAATTTTTGCCTCCAATGAGGCCCTTCCCGGTTCCCGTTCGATGTAATTTTTATACCACCGTGACCACCGTCCTTTTCTCTGCAGGTTGATCGGAGCAAAACACCAAACCGCAACTCGCGCCGGAGGAGCCGCCGCACCTGAGAGCCCCGCCGCCGGTAAGCCTCAGTTTTCTGTAATTTGTTGACCCACCGAAGGCCCTAGGAGTGTTTTATCACAGGAACCAATGCAAGTTTGGCCGAATTCGGCCAAAAACGGCCAGAAACGGCCAACCCGAGGCGAATCGCCATCGTTAGAGCACGGTGGAGCCGCCGTGCCGGAATTCCAAAATTGGCCGAAAGGGCCCTAGGTCTGATTTTGGGTTTTTTTGGGGATATGTACAGGTACCGGAAGTGTATTTCAGTTCCCGGAGAAAAATTTAGGGAATCTAGGGACTGCCCGTAGATGCAGTGGGAACCCGATTTCAGATTCCGAAACAAGTAATGATCTCTCACCCTATTTTCTATCATGGCATTAAAGTTTAATAAATGATAAAACGGTATTTTATGAATTTATAGATATATATGATTAATTAAGATTGCTAATGAGGCCCGAACCTGATGTATTTGTCGGTCTATTTCTGTTTGATGTATTTTACAGTCTAAACATACTATAGTATTTGATTATTTATTTTGTGGTTTCGTATGCATGAATAACTGTTTAATCTATTATGGTTTGAATTATTGTGAACCCGATGTTGTGTTGCATTATTTGGTGTGCGTTGTTGGTTTACGTATTCATGTTGATTAGGTAATTGAGACTAAGAAAAATAAGGATGGTATGTGAATTTATAACTGGATAAGTCGACAGCCTCACTAGATATCCTGGGAGATGGTGGACGGACCGGGTCCATAGGGAACCCTACCGGGAACGGGGTCTCTCATATCGGACAGGGTATGGAGACTTTAAATATTTTGGCGCTCATATCGGACGGAGTATGGGGACGGCCCGCTTCACCCTCATACCAAACGGGGTATTGAGGTTTATGGTTTTGGTACTCATACTGAATGAGGTATGAGGACGGTCCTGGAATTAAGGTGAATGATTCACATGTAGCGGGGACCCCTATGGATCCCCATATATACTAATAGGCTGATAAAATAGGAAATTTGTTGCCTGATGATTGAAATACAAAAGTATGATATGTGTTATGTTACAGAGTGTGCATGATCTTATGATGTTTATAATGTTATTTATTTCTTAAGTTGTTTTCATGAATCCCACCGAGGTAAGTAGAGCGTAAAGGGTTTTATTATTGATAAATGAATTTGTTATGAATTATGCTCCATTGATCGTTTTTGTTTTCTACCAACCTTTATTACTGTGACAGTGAGATAGTGTGACATCTTTACTAGGCTACTGTAGCTCATTCCTTACTTAACCATTTCAGATCAGGAGGGCTTGGTTCCTGAGCCCGTTCCGCAGGAAGACGGCGAATAGAAACTTAAAGAAAATGAAGTTAAACAACACAATAGTAGGCTAGTTATGGTCCAAGTTTTTTAAGTGTTATAGATGTGGAGACAAAATTTTCTGCAACATTAATATAAGCTTGAATAACTAGCTATCAAAGTTATTGAGGAAAAAGTGGGAATGAGAGAAGGAGAAAAATGGGATGGGAACGGATAAGAATGACATGATTTGAGAAAAAAATTTCTCTACAGGCATTGGAGAGGAATACATCAAGTAATACCTTGAAAATATATAGTATTACAAGCATGAAATTCAGTGTTAATATTGGTGGACAATGGCAACACCTGCTGGTTCATGGCAGCCAGAATAGTTTGTGAAATCAATTGTGGAATTATAAGAACAACTTCTTGCTTAATTTAGTAAACAAGTGTAATTTGGTTAATGAATTTAGGTATGTTGGAATTGGATGGATAAATGAAAAGATTTCAAATTGTATTCAACTTCACGCTACAAGAATCTGGGGACATTATATGGTATTAGGAATATTTTTAGATGAAAACAAAGAATTCTTTAGTCTTTAACTTTAAAGTATAATGTTAGAATTCTTAGGGGTGAGTAGACTATTTGATATAAGACAAAGAAAGCTTGAACACAATACTTAGAGGTAATTTGCTAAGAACCAGAAATGAAAACCTTAGATCTCAATTACAAATTAAAACACTCAATATTTATATAATAATCATATCAATAGTCTACCAAATAATTAAAATAAGATACCCTATTGATAAACTCTATATTGCAATATAAATAGAAATTTTTAAGTCCACCTTAGAATTTAAATAATTAGTAAGTTAATCAATTGGCATGACCTATAATAGAGAGTAACTAAATAAAATCCTAAAAAATAGGAAGTAATAAGTCCATACCATTAATAAGCCTATAGATATTAGTTCTTAAATAAGCTAGATACCTTAATAGTAAATAAGCGTTATGATTATGTAGATATATTTTACTATTAGAATATGTCCATTTTAGAACCTTCTTGTTGTGTACCATCCTAAACTACTTTGCGAAAAATCCTTTCTCAAGTTTTGAAATTTTAAAGTAGAAAAAAAATGTCAAAGTTGTAACTTGTCTTCCTAATTTAAGCGTTCAAAACTTAAGATTGTTTTGAGAAGACAAAAATGCTTCTAAAATCAATGATTCTAAATAAATAGTGAAATAATTAAAAATAACAAAATCCATAAGAGGAAGAATAATTGAACAATGAGTGAAGGGAATTTCTTTTATAATTTTTTAAGTAAGGTCTCTTATTAGAATAAACGAGAATATCATTATTTTAATTCTCAAAAATCATTATTGCTTAGAACTAAATTTATAGATCCATCATTAAGTGACTTAAATTTTTAAATAGAAATTATAATATCTTATGCTATATCTTTGATTGTCTTATCTATCAACTGTAAAAGTGGCTCATTTTCATTTTTATTTTTTTGTCTCACATGGGTAGTAGATAAGACAGAGAATGTAAAAGTTCAGAACCTTAAAGAAAATGAATTTATAATTTAAATGCGGAAACGAATAATAACGTTAGGGTTTACATTCCTTACACAATAAACTGAATTACCCAATATGACTACGGGAATGTCCCTTCTATATGATTCATACAAGACAAACAGTAATAAAAAAAAATGAATAAATAAATATCATAGGGCAACCTTCATTAGTACTTAAAGGGAATCCGGGAGATGGACTACTCACAACCCTTTTACTGATCGGGATCTGGATCTTGGTTTTCTTGATTTGAAATGGTTAATGAAAAAGTAAGGTACACTAGTTCAGTAAGAATATCACACTAATCACTGATACCAAAAATCAAAAGTTGGTAAAAATCAGAAAACAACTAATAGAGCTCTTACTTTAAATAAATATATTTAACTTTAAAATTTTTTATTCGATACTTACCGTTACAGTTTTTTTCCAAAATCAACTTATGAAGATAATTAACCAAATGATATTTTAATTTCATGCATAAGATCAGCAATCCTTTATTTTTTATTTACTTACTGGGATTCCTAGGGGTTTATAGAGATATCCCTCTACTCATGAACCCAGTATCAAGATTGACAATTAATCCAGCTGTTCCCAAACCCCGTCTGGTAATAGGCGCCAAAAACATCATGCCTCGTTACCCTGTCCAGTATGACGGTGAACCGTATCTCTCAAAACCCTTACTGTATGAGACTTCTCAGGCCCCTCTGACTGAGATAATGTTCACAGTAGGGTTCCTTATATACTGGGTCCGTCCGCCCTATCTCAGGATGCCCAGTAAGCTTTCATTTATTTAGACTCTTATCATCCAAGCAACTAGTAAAGCATACCAACATCTCATTTCATATTCATTGATTAATTCAAATGACACTTAAACAAATGATAGTTTAGCATAATCAAATAACCGATAACCAGAATACCGAATAAACAATGCAGAAAGAACCAAATAACCGAGAATACCACAAAAACTATTAATTCAATTATGCACAGTATAATAGTAAACAAACATAGACAGTACATAAAAATAAACAAGGAATCAGGACAAATGTGAACTAACCAGTTCCGCCACTACTAGTAAATTATAATATTTTTAGGATTTTTTTATTTTTTCATAAAATATACCATTATCGATTATTAGTCATCAATTTATCGTAATCGAGAACAGAGTTAGAGATTTTTACTCGTATCGGTGTTTTAAGACACCGCACTATCTCTTAACAGGTCTAGGGTTTCCTGAATTTTTCTTCGGGAATCTAAAATACTCGTCAAGTAACTAAAAATACCAAAAAATCTCAAATCGGTGTTGAAAAGCCTTCCTAGCTAGTTTTAGGATTCTGGCATGGCGGTGCCGACTCTGCCGTCCACGGTGGTGGTTCACCTCGCCTTGGCCAGTTTTGATCGATTTTACATGTATCCCTGTGAAAAAATACGTTAGAAGGCCTCAGTTGATTAGAAAATCACAAAAAACCGAACCTATCGGCGGGGTCTCCGGGTGCAGCGACTCTGCCAGTTCTCCTTCATGGCTGAGGTTTCTTCTTCGGTTAACCTGCACAGAAAAGGACAGTGAACATAATGATTAGAAAATTAAGTGAAACGGGAAACGGGAAGGGACTCATTAGAGGGGTTTTAGGGTTTCGACCGCGGTGAGTCTGCCAGGCTTTGCCCGCGATTTCTAGTTCACCCACCATCTCTTTTGCTCCAATATGGCCAAGAGGAGAACTCGAAATCGAATTCCAAGCGGGTATAGGAGAATTTTACATTTTTTAATAGTCGGTGGTGGTTCCGGTATGGCGACGGTCAGGGGTCGGTCTATTTCTCCGGCGGCTGGTCCTTCTTCTCCAGTGATGGTAGGGTAACTAGGGCTATGGTTCCCTTGCAATGCGATGTTTATATACTCATCTTGTGTCGATCTGGGTCGTCCATTCGCGTCAACATGGAGCGAGTAGAGTCATCCAATCATTGCCTGTTTAGGCCAATTGCGTGGGTGAATTTGGACCGTTCATCGCAATTGATTTCATTCGTCCGATCGAGCCTAAGGAGAGAATGCATATGAGTCGTTCACGCTTGCAGGATCGAATCTGGATCGTCAGATCACTGGGCACGCGGATCGCCCTCGTGGCCTCCCACGTGGTGCCAACGTCAGCGTGTTTTGCCACGCCACGTGCTCTGGTTTGTCGAGTTACTAATTGGGCCATCCTATGTGGTTAATTTTTTTTTTGTATTTTGACCCCCTGTTTTCAATTTTTCTTTCAGAAATACCATCCAAACTCAAAATTTCACCCATTTTTCTTAAAATTGCTTTCAATTATGTCCCTAACCTATTTTTCTCAAATAATTTAATAAAATTAAATTAAAATAATGTTTTAATTATTTTTATAACACGAAAATTAATCCCAAACCAAATTTTGGGCCAGAGTATTACAACTCTTCCCTCCTTAAGAAATATTTAGTCCCTCAAATTTGTCACCCTCTCACTTAGTCAAACAGTTGGGGATACTGGGCTCTGAAATTCGATTTTAGCTCTTATGTGGCTTTTTTCTATGTGTGATTCTGTTATAGGACCTTGACAAAAGGAATTTTTCTGTTGTGAAGTACCCTGCTCTTTCGGTCTAAAATGCCTACTGATACCTACTCATAGGATAGATCCTCCTGAAGTAAAAAAGGCTCGTGAGATAGGATGTGCGAGAGGTCCGGGTTATACTTGCGTAACATGGATACATGAAACACATTATGAATCTTGAATAGCTTTGGAAGTAGTGTCAGTCTGTAGGCGATCATACCAATCTTGTCTAAGATCTCAAATGACTCAATGAACTAAGGATTTAATTTCTCCCTCTTACAAAACCTACTAATTCCCTTGAAATGGGTGACCTTGAGGAGCACTCGATCATCTTTCTCAAATTCCAAATCCCTCATTCGGATGTCCTTATAAATCTTCTGTCTACTTTGAACTATCTGGATGTTCTTCTTGATCTTAACTATCTTGGCTGTAGTCTCCTCTATAAGATCTGAGATGAGCAATTTTTCATCACCCAACTCTTCCCAACATATCGACAACCTGCAGGGGCGGCCATACAATGCCTCGTACGGGGCCATGTCGATACTTGCTTGGTAGCTGTTATTGTAGACGAACTCTATCAAAGGTAGGTGATCATCCCAATGGCTCCCGAAGTCTATAACACAAGTTCGGAGCATATCCTCTAGTGTATGAATCATCCTATCTGATTGTCCATCAATTTGAGGGTGGAATACAGTACTAAGGGATAGTTTTGTTCTCATAGCTTGCTGAAAACTAGACCAAAATGGAGAAGTGAATCTGGAGTCTCTGTCGGATACCACTGTCACTGAAACTTCATATAACTTGACTACCTCCCAGATATATATTCTCGCTAGTTTGTCCAAGGAGTCGGTCATCTTGATAGCCAAGAAGTGAGAAGACTTGATGAGTCAGTCGACAATTACCCAAATAGTATCATATCCTGAGCGTACCTTAGTTAACCCTATCACGAAATTCATTGTGATATGTTCCCACTTTTACTCTAGGATCGGTAACAGCTAAAGTAGCCCGCCTGAGCATTAATGCTCTGCCTTAACCTATTGACATACCAGATACTTGGAGACAAAGTTAGCTATCTCTCTTTTTATCCTGCTCCACCAAAATCGAGGTCGCATACTTTGATACATTTTAGCATTTCTGGGATGTATGACAAACTTTGTGCTGTGAACCCCTGTCATGATGTCCCTTTTTAGTTCACTGACATCTGGAATATACACTCTCTCCTGAAGGACCAATCCATCAGCAGAGATTCAAAATTCTGGATTTACTCCCTGTTCTACATCCTTCTTGAGAGCTGCTATAGTAAAATTGATTAATTGTGCTTTCTTTATTCTCTAGATCAATTTGGGTTGAATAGTCAGGTGGGCCAAGCATGTAACTCTCTTAAAGTCCTGAAGTCGTATATGTTATGCAGCCCTTATTACCTTACATTCAGAAACTATTAGGTGAGCTAACATACCTGCACTTTTTCTACTGAGTGCGTTGTCGACTACCGCATCGCCCTTACCTGGATAATACAAAATATTACAATTGTAGTCCTTGAGGAGTTATATCCAATGTCTCTGACGCATGTTGAGATCATTCTGAGTGAATATGTGCTTCAAGCTTTTATGGTCAACATAAATCTCAAAAGTTTTCCCATATAAGTAGTGGCACCATGTATTCAAGACGTGGATAATGACGACAAGTTCTAAGTCATGAGTGGGGTAATTTTTCTCATGACTCTTCAACTGTCTATATCAAAACCTTCCCATGTTATATCAAAACACAACTCAATCTTAGATAGGAGACATCACTATACATTGTATATCCATATGTCATATGTCCCACTTGGTAAGGCCAACACGGGTACAGTAGTCAACCGCTTCTTGAGTTCCGTAAAGCTCAATTCGCAATCTTCGTTCCATTCAAACTTAACGATCTTCTTTGTGAGTCGGATCAAAATGAGCAGCTAAGTTAAAAAATCCTTCCATAAATCTGCGGTAATAACCTGTCATTTCCAAAAAGTTACGAATCTCCTTAATCGATGTCAATTTCTCCCAACCAAGTACTTCATCAACTTTTTTCAGAGTTCACTGATACTCTATCCCTTGATATGATGTGCCATAGGAAGGTAGTCTGCTCAAGCTAGAAATCACACTTGTTCAATTTTGCATATAATTTCTTCTTCCTGAAAACCTGTAAGACCTAAGTTAGGTGGTGAGTATGTTTCTCTCTGCTCTTTGAATAGATCAGAATATCATCGATGAACACAATAATGAACTGATCTAAAATTTTTTTGAAAACTCTATTCATCAAGTCCATAAAAATGACTAGTGCATTAGTTAGTCCAAATGGCATAAGCAGGAATTCATAATGTCTGTACCTGATTCTGAAGGCTATCTTGAAAATGTCCTCTGCCCTGATCCTTATCTGATGGTAACCCGAACATAAGTCTATTTTGGAGAAGACCTGAGCACCCTGCAACTGGTCAAAAAGATCATCAATCTTGGGAAAGGAGTACTTGTTCTTGATCATGACTCTGTTCAATCCCTATAGTCAATACATAATGTTAACATCACATCCTCTTTCCTTATAAATGTAACTCCAGCACTCCAATGAGACACACTATGTCAGATGAACCCATTGTTCTGTAATTCATTAATCTGTTTCTTCAGCTCTTTCATCTCAACATGACTCATGCGGTAAAAAGCAACCGAAATAGGTTGGGTATTAGGCTGAAGATCTATAGTAAACTCAATTTCTCTATCCACTAGCAGTCCGGGTAATTCACTATGAAACACATCCAAAAAGTTTCGAACTACCGGAATCTCTTGAATGCAAATTTTTTTCTTATGTTTGCCATGTATCACATCTGGGTTTGCTTCAATATCCTGCTAAGTGAGGTTGTAAGCTTTTATTCGATACTTACTGTTACGGTTTTTCTCAAAATCAACCTATGAAGACAATTAACCAAATGACATTTTAATTTCATACATAAAATCATCAATTCTTCCTTTTTAACTTATTTACTAGGACCCCTAGAGGTCTATAGGGATATCCCTCTATTCGTGAACCCAATATCAAGATTAAAAATTAATCCGACCGTTCCCATACCCCGTTCGGTAATGGGCACCAAAAACACCATGTCTCGATACCCCGTCCGGTACGAGGGTAAACTGTATCTCCCAAAACCCTTCCGGTATGGGACTTCTAAGCCCCGTCTGACTGAAGTGATGTCCACAGTAGGGTTATCTATGTACCGGGTCTGTCCACCATTTCTCAAGATGCCCAGTAAGCTTTCATTTATTTACACTCTTATCATCCAAGCAACCACTAAAACATACCAACATCTCATTTCATATTCATAGATTAATTCAAATGACACTTAAACAAATGATATAGTTTAGCATAGCCAAATAATCAATAACCAAAATACGGGATAAACAATGCAGAAAGAACCAAATAATCAAATAACCGAGAAGATCATAAAAACCATCAGTTCAATTACGCATTGTATAATAGTAAGCAAACATAGGTAGTACAGAAAAATAAACAGGGAATCAGGACAAATGTGGACTAACCGGTTCCGACTCTACTAGTGACCTATAATATTTTTAAGATTTTTTTTTAGTTTTTCATAAAATACACCATTATCGATTATTAGTCATTAATTTACCATAATTGAGAATAGAGTGAGGGATTCTTATCCAGATCGGTATTTTGAGACGCTGCATTACCTCGTAACGGGTCCCGAATTTCTTGAATTTTCCTGCGGAAATCCAAAAAACTCATCACGCAACTAAAAATACCAAAAAAAATTCCAAATCAGTGTCGAAAATCCTTTTCGGCCAATTTTTGGGATCTGGTACAGGGCCGCCGCCAAGTTCCGGTGCCCGCAGTGGCGGTTCGCCTCTACCTGGCCAGTTTTGACCGATTTTGATCCGTTTTACACGTATCCCAGCAGAAAAACATGCCAGGGGACTTTGGACCTACCGATGGGGGATCTTCAGGTGCAGTAGCTCCACCGGTTCTTCTTCACGGTTGGGGTTTTTTCTTTGGATAACCTACACAAAAAAGGACGAAGAACATAATAATTGAAAATTTGTGTGAAATAAAAAACGGGATGGGGCTCATCGAAGGGTTTTAGGGTTTCGGTTGCGGCGGCTCTACCAGGCTTGGTCTGTAGTTTTCGGCTCACGTGCCATCCCTTTTGCTCCGATATGGCCATGGAGAGACTCAGAATCGAATTCTGAGCGGGTATGAGAGAATTTTACCTTTTTTTTGCAGTCAACGGTGGCTCTAGTGCCGCTACAGCCGAGGGTCGGTCTTCTTCTCCAGTGGCTGGTTCTTCTTTTCCGGCGAGAGCAGGGCTGCTAGGGTTAGGGTTCTCCTGTAATGCGATGTTTATATACCCATCCCGCGTCGATTTGAGCCGTCCATTCGTATCGATGTGGAACGAGGAGAGTCGTCTGATCGTTGCTTGTTTAGGTCGATTGTGTGGGCGACTATGGGTCATTCATCGTGATTGATCTCATCTGTCCAATCGCACATAAGGAGGAAATGCATCTGAGTCGTTCATACGTGCGAGATCAAATCTGGCCTGTCAGATCATTGGGCATACGGATCGCTTGCGTGGCCTCCTGCGTGGCGCCGATGTCAGTGTATTTTGCCACGCGGCGTGCTCTGGTTTGTTGGGGCTGTCGACTAGGCCGTCCCACGTGACCAAATTTTTCTTTTTTGTATTTTGACCATGTTTCTAATTTTTCTTTCAAAAACCCTACTCGAACTCAAATTTTCACCTAGTTTTCTCACAATTACTTTCAATTACGTCCCTAACCTATTTTTCTCAAATAATTTAATAAAATTAAATTAAATTAATATTTTTAATTATTTTTATAACACAAAAATTGATCTCGGACTAAATTCCAGATCCAGGTATTACATAGAGCTCCTTGTTGCTATAAAAAGGCAACCCTTCCTCCTTTATTAATCATTCTATAAAAGGAAAAACATTTGCTCTTTTATGCTTTTTTGTCTTTTCTCTCTCTTTTTATTACTTTCTTAAATGTAAAATAACTCTTTTGGTAGCATCAAGGATGTAGGCTAAGTTAGCTGAACTTCATTAAAATTTTGGTGTTCTCTGCATCTTATTGCCTATTTAATTGCTAGTATTAGGTATAGTTATAGTGATATATTTTATTAGTAAATTAAGGTTCAAAGTTAAATTCTAGCTAAAGTATTGGAAAAAGGCTTGTGACTCCATCAGTTTGGAAATCTTTCCTGTTATGATTTTCTATTTCAATAATTCATTTTCTATTTTGGTATCAAATTTTTGACATCAACTTGTTACTATTAGTTTGATAGTTAATGATGACCTCGTTGATAACTTGAATTTTTTAATTTACTTTTATGAGTTAGATCATCAATAATAGTGGCATCATCTTGCTCAATAAAAAGAGATAGGTCACAGTGTGGTGTTCACTACATCATTATAATCCTTTAAAGTAATTGCCTGATGACTTTATTGTCTGTTTTAAGTAATTTAGACTTAGTAACACAATTTCCAAAAACCCTTCATATGAACCTATGAGCAATTGGTAAAACTTTTTTATTATCTTTTTTAACATTATGCAAGAGTAGAGAGAGTAATTCTACTGAGATATAATTACTTTATTATAAAAGAAAGTGACCATGATCTGTTGGACGTATCAGAGGACATTCTTCCATTGATGTCAGACAGAATTTTAGGAAGTATGTGAATATTTATACAATAAAATTCTTCATAGTCAAGATCCATTATCAACAAATATAGTTTAATTCTTGAAACTATTTCAAGAATTAAAATCTCTTTTAATGTGTTTCTCATACTAAGTCATTTAATAATTCAGATGTGAAAACAATTTGCTCAAGACTCTTTTTCAATAATATATCATCATTAGGAGTATTTGGTGCCTTTATTCTAATCAAGTTCATTCAAAAAATAAGCAACTTCAAGTTCCATATTAACATTTAAGTGCTTATCTGCAATTATAGTTTTCACGCCCAATGCGTAGATGCCTGGCTTCTGAAAAACCCAATCTATCCAATTTATCGAACTATTACAGATTTTAGTAATCAAATTGGTGACGTGAGAGAGATCCAGATGATTGATGATCATCAATTGAGAGTTGAAATAATTCAAAATGATAACAACAATTCAATTCATTCTCACTAGGGTTCGGTTGCTTCTCCTTTGACTCACTTTGATTTACAAACAGTAAATTTTACATATGTACATAACAGTTATACTAAAAAGATAAAAATACAAAAAGCCATAAAAGTTTAACATATTTTTTTTCTTTTTTGTTTGTAATTTAACCTAATTGCATGATTTATTTTAATTTGGATCTAAAATAATTATTTTTTATTTATCCATTTAATTTAATTAATTATGCAGGCCATTAAAAGATACTAATAACTATTACATGGCCTGTAACGGCCCCGAAAATTTAAAATGAAGATGTATGTATTAAAAATTCAAAGTGCGGAAGTAAAATAAAAATTTTGATTAACATCCTTTATACAATAGGCATAAACGTATTCAACGTATAAAAAAAATAAGCTAATTAAAAGAAATACTCGAAATAAAAACTATAAATAGAACTATAAAATCTTTAGGCGTCTAACTCGCCATCTTCTTGCGGAACGGACTCGGGAACCATGTCTTGCTCATCTGAAATGGTTAAGTAAGGAATGAGATACACTATCCTAATAAAGACATCACACTATCTCACTGCCACAGAAGTAAATGTTGGTAGAAAACAAAAACGACCAATGGAGCATAATTTACAACAAACTCATTTATTAATAATAAAAACCTTTACTGTCCACTTACCTCGGTGAGATTCGTGAAAATAACATATAGAAATAATAACATTATAACCATCATAAAATCATATACACTTTGTAACATAACACATGTTATACTTTTGCACTTTAATAATTAGATAACAGATTTCATCTTTTACCAGCCTACTAGTATCCATGGTGATCCATAAGGGGGTCCTCGCTATACGTGAACCATTAACATTAATAACTTGTGTAACACCCCAAGTATACTATTATTATTATTATTTTTCTGAATTTATTTTATTTTGTAATTATTGGAATTTTATTTGATTTTTTATTTAATTTAATTTAATTTGATTTAATTTAATGAAAATAAAAATAATAATAATGATAAAGTTGGGTAAAAATATTATTTGGATTTAATTGAAATTGATTTTGAGAAAAATGGGTGAAAATTTGGATTCTGGGGGTGTTTTTGAAAAAAAAATCAGAAACCGGGGGTCAAAACGCAATTTAGAAAAGTTGTACCACGTCAGCACCCACGTCAGCACCCACATCAGCGGCCCGGTCAGCAGCCCCGGCCAACCAGGACACGCCGCGTGGCAAGAAAACGCTGACCAGGGGACGGGCCACGTAGGTGATCTGCGTGCGCGCGATCGGACAGCCCAGATCCGTTCCCGCGCGCACGGACGGCCTAGATCGAACGTGTGCATGGACGGCCCAGATTGCATCGCGATGGACGGCCCAGATTTAATCCCAATTAAATCGCGATCGAACAGTTCAGATTTAATCTTGATGGACGGTTGAGATTAAAAGGCAAAGGGTATAATTACCACCACCCACACCTAACCAAAGAAACCCTAGCCGCCAGTGCTCGCCGGAGAAGAAGAACCAGACGCTGGAGGAGCCGGCCGCAGCCACCCGCCGCCGCACCGGGGAAGTTTTCGACCGCCGATCGAGGTAAATTTTCTCCCCCTCGCTCGTTTTTCGATGCTGAGTCCGCCTATGGCCAAACCGGAGCCAAACCACCAGCCAAACGGCCAAAAAACCCAACCGAAACCCAGCGGCGCCGCCGCGCCCCTCCTCGATTTTTGCCTCGATGAGGCCCTTTCCGGCCTCCGTTTGATGCAAATTTTATACCACTATGATCACCGTTCTTTTCTCTACAGGTTGATCGGAGCCAAACATCAAAACACGACTCACGCTGGAGGAGCCGCCGCACCCGAGAGCACCGGCGTCGGTAAGTTTTGGTTTTTCGTGATCTTTCGGCCCACTGAGGGCCCTGAGTTGTTCTATCGTAGGGACCGATGCAAGCGTGGCCGAATTCGGCCGAAAACGGCCAACTCGAGGCGCCGTTGCCGGAGCACGGCGGAGCCGCCGTGCCGGAATTGCGATATTGGCCGAAAGGGGCCCTAGGTCTAATTTGGGATTTTTTGGGACACGTGCAGGTACCAATAGTGCGTTTCAGTTTTCCGGAAAAAATTCAGGAAAAATTAGGGACAGCCTGTAGGTGCACTGTAGAGCCGTATTCAGACCCCGAAATAAGTAAGGACCCCTCACCCTATTTTCTATCACGGTATTAAAGCTAAATAAATAATTAAACTGTACTGTGTGACTTTATAGATGTATAATTGATTAAGGTTGCCAATGAAGCCCAAGTATGATACTGTGTTGGTCTGTTATTGTTTGATTTAATTTCCAGTATTAAATGCAGCATGATGTTTGATGTAATTATATTATGGTCTCGTATGCATGAATTATGGTTCCTTTTATTATGGTTGGTATTTTGCTTAACCCGATACTGTGTTGTCTTGTTTGGTGTCGATGACTGGTTTACATGTTTGTGTATGATTGGATGATTGAGACCAAGAAAAAGGGCAAAAAGGTTATGTGAATTGAGAAGTGGAAAATGTGGACAGCCTGACTAGATATCCTGGGAGATGGTGGACGGACCGGGTCCGTAGGGAACCCTACCGGGAACGTGGTCTCTCATACCGGACGGGGTATGGAGACCTTCTGTGTTTTGGCGCCTATACCGGACGGGGTATGGGGACGGCCCGTTTCACCCTCATACCGGATGGGGTATTGAGGTTCATGGTTTTGGTACCCATACCGGACGGGGTATGGGGACGGCTCTGGAATCAAGTTATAAATGTTAAGGGTTCACGGGTAACGGGACCCCTATGGATCCCCATGGATACTAGTAGGCTGGTAAATGAGGAAAATGTGTTGTTTAATGATTGAAATGCAAAGGTGTGGTGAGTATTATATTATACAGTTCATATGATTTCATAATGATGATAATGTTATTGCTTTCATATGTTGTTTTATGGATCTCACCGAGGTAAGTGGATAGTAAAAGTTTTTATGTTAATAAACGAGTTTATTATAAATTATGCTTCATTGGTCTTTTTTGTATTTTCTACCCACCTTTACCTCCGTGGCGGTGAGATAGTGTGATGTCTTTACTGAGCTGGTGTAGCTCATTCCTTATTTAACCATTTCATATTAGGAAGACATTGTTCCCGAGCTCGTTCCGCAGGAAGACGGCGAAGGGGACGCCTAAAGACTCCGTAGTTCTATTTATAGTTCTTATTTTCGAGTATCTCTTTTAGTTAGTTTGTTCTTTTATATTTTGAGCACGTTTTTAGTTTTTTGTGTAAGGGATGTTAATCAAATTTTTATTACGCTTCCGCATTTGACATTTTTAATACACATATTTCATTCTAAATTTCCGGGGCCGTTACAACTTGATTCCAGGGCCGTCCCCATACCCCGTTCGGTATGGGCGCCAAAACACATAAGATCTCCATACCCCGTTCGATATGAGAGACCACATTCCCGATAGGGTTCCCTACGGACCCGGTTCGTCCACCATCTCCTAGGATATCTAGTCAGGTTGTCCACATTATCCATTTATCAATTCACATAACCTTTTTCCCATTTTTCTTGGTCTCAATTATCCAATCATACACAAATACATAAACCAATAATGAACACCAAACAAACAACACAACATCGGGCTACCATAATTCAAACCATAACAAAAGAAACCATGATTCATGCATACGAAATCATAAAATAAATACATCAAATACCATATTGCATTTAAACCTAAAAAATAGATCAAACAACAACTGACCGAAAAATACATCAGATTCGGGTTCCATTAACAACCTTAATTAATTATACATATATATTAATCCATAAAATACCGTTTATCATGTATTAAACTTTAATACCGTGATAGGAAACAGGGTGAGAGATCCTTACTTGTTTCGGGATCTGAAATCGACTCTACAGTGCGCCTACGGACTGTCCCTAAATTCTTTGAATTTTTTTTTGAAAAATTGAATCGCACTATCGGTACCTGCACGTGTCCCAAAAAATCCCAAATCAGACCCAAGGCCCCTTTTCGGCCAATATCAGAATTCCAGCACGGTGGCTCTGCCATGCTCCGGCGACGGCATCGCCGCCCGCGGCAACGATCCGGCTCAGGTTGGCCGTTTTTAGCCGAATTCGGCCAAACTTGCATTGGTTCCTGCGATAAAACAACCTTAGGGCACTCGGTGGGCTAAAAAATTACGAAAAACCGAGACTTACCGGTGGCGGAGCTCTTGGGTGCGGCGGCTTCTCCGGCGCGAGTCGTGGTTTGATGGTTTGCTCTAGTCAACCTATAAAGAAAAGGATGGTGATCACAGTGGTGTAAAAATTGCATCAAATAGGAACCGAAAAGGGCCTCATCGGAGGGAAAAACCGAAGGAAGCCGCGGCAGCGCCGCTGGACTTCGGTAGTATTTTTCGGCCGATTGGCCGGTGGTTTGGCTCCAATTTGGCCATAGGCGGATTTAGCTTCGAAAAACGGGCCAAGAGGAGAAAATTTACCTCGTTTGGCGGTCAAAAAACCCTCCAGTGCGGTGGCGGGTGGCGGCAGCCGACTCCTCCGGCGACTAGTTCTTCTTCTCCGGCGAGGGCACTGGCGGCTACAGTTTGGGGTCAGGTGTGGGTGAGGTTATTTATAACCTTCTCCTTTTAATCTCAGCCATCCATCACGGTTTAATCTGGGCCGTCCGATCGCGATTAAAATGGAAATAAATCTGGGACGTCTATCGTGATTTGATCTGGGCCATCCGTGCGTGATTCAATCTGGGTCGTCCGCACGGGTGAGATCTGGGCCGTTCGATCGCGTGCACGCGGATCGCTCACATGGCTCCGTCCGTGTGGTCTTCCGCGTCAGCTTCCTTGCCACGCGGCGTGTTCTGGTTGGTCAGAGCTGCTGATTGGGTTGCTGACGTGGCTGCTAATGTGGCACAACTTTTTTAAATTGCGTTTTGACCCCCGATTTCTGAATTTCTTTTCAAAAATACCCCCAGAATCTAAATTTTCACCCATTTTTCCCAAAATCAATTTCAATTAAATCCCAAAAAAAAAAATTTACCATATTTTATCATTATTATTATTTTTATTTTTATTAAATTAAATTAAATTAAATTAAAACATTATAAATTAAATATTAAAAAATTAAACTAAAATTCTAATATAAATTAAAATAAATTAAATAAAATAAAAATAATAAATTTGGGTGTTACAACTCTCCCCCTCTTAAAGAAATTTGGTTCCTTAAATTTGCCTCTTACTCTTGGTCGAACAAATGGGGATACTGATCTCTAAAATCTGATTCTAGCTCCCAGGTAGCCTCCCTTGGCGTGTGGTTCTGCCACACGACCTTTACAAATGATATTTCTCGATTGCGAAGTATCTTGCTCTTTCGGTCCGTGATACCGACTGGTACTTCTTCATAAGATAAGTCCTCTTGGAGTGGAAGCGGTTCATGAGCCAAGACATGAGAGGGGTCCGGGTTGTACTTACGTAGCATGGATACATAGAACACATTGTGGACCTTGGAGAGCTCTGGAGGTAGTGCTAGTCTGTAGGCAGCAATACCAATCCTGTCTAAGATTTCAAAAGGTCCAATAAATCGGGGGTTCAATTTTTCTCTCCTGCCGAACCTACTAATTCCCTTGAAAGGAGTGACCTTAAGGAACACCCGGTCGCCTTTCTCAAACGCTAGATCTCTCATTCGAGTGTCTGCATAACTCTTTTGCCTGCTTTGAGCCGTCTGAATGTTCTTTCTGATTTTAACTATTTTAGATGTGGTCTCCTCTACCAACTCAGGGCCGAACAATCTTCTATCGCCCACTTCTTCCCAACAAATTGGTGATCTGCACGGGCGCCCATATAATGCCTCATATGGAGCCATGCCGATGCCTGCTTGGTAGCTGTTGTTGTAGGCAAACTCTATCAGGAGTAGATGGTCGTCCCAATGACCCCCGGAGTCAAGGACACATGCTCAGAGCATATCCTCAAGTGTACGAATTGTCCTTTCTGATTGTCCATCAGTCTGAGGATTTAAGGCAGTACTGAGAGACAGCTTTGTTCCCATGACTTGCTGAAAGCTACTCCAAAATCGAGAAGTGAACCTGGGGTCCCTGTCGGATACCACTATCATTGGAACTCCGTGCAATCTGACTATTTCCCAGATATACATTCTTGCCAACTTGTCCAAGGGGTCAGTCATTCTGATGGCCAAGAAGTGAGAAGATTTGGTAAGCTGGTCAACGATTACCCAGATGGCGTCATGTCCTGAACATGCCTTGGATAATCGTGTTACCAAGTCCATGGTGATGTGTTCCCACTTCCACTCCGGAATTGGTAACGGCTGAAGTAGCCCACCTGGGCGCTGATGCTCTGCCTTGACCTGCTGACATACCAAACATTTAGATACAAAGTCGGCTATGTCTCTCTTCATCCCATTCCACCAAAATCGGGGTCGCATGCCTTGGTACATTTTGGTGCTTCCTGGATGCATGGCAAACTTCGAGCTATGGGACTCTGTCATGATGTCTCTCTTTAACTCACTGTTATCTGGGACACACACCTTGTCTTGGAAACGGAGTAATCCATCGGCAGAGATTCAGAATTCTGAGCTCACTCCTTGTTCTGCATCCTTCTTGCGGGCTACTAGGGTGGGGTCGACTGACTGGGCTTCCCTTATTCTCTGGATTAACTCGGGCTGGACTGTCATGTGGCCCAAACATGTGACTCTCCTCAAGTCCTTAAGTCGAACCTGTTGTGTGGCCCTAATTTGCCTGCATTCTAAAACCATCAAATGGGCTAAGATACCTGCACTTTTTCTGCTGAGAGCATCTGCTACTACATTGCCCTTACTCGAATGGTATAAGATATCACAATTATAGTCCTTAAGGAGTTCCATCCACCTTCTCTGACGCATGTTGAGATCTTTCTGAGTGAATATGTGTTTCAAACTCTTATGATCAGTATAGATCTGAAAGGTCTCTCCGTACAAGTAGTGGCGCTAGGTTTTCAAGGCGTGTATGATTGCGGCAAGCTCCAAGTCGTGGGTGAGATAATTCTTCTCATGATTCTTTAATTGCCTGGACCCATATGTTATGACCTTTCCATGCTGCATCAGGACACAACCCAGGCCTAGATAGGAGGCATCACTATAAACTGTATATCCCCCCGATCCACTCGGTAAAGTCAGTACGGGTGCAGTAGTCAGCTGCTTCTTTAATTCTGAAAAATTTTTTTTGCAGTCCTCATTCCACTCAAATTTGACATTCTTCTTCGTGAGTCGGGTTAGAGGAGCTGCTAGGCTGGAGAATCCTTCAACAAACCTGCGGTAATAACCTGCCATCCCCAGAAAACTCCAGATTTCTTTAACTGATGTCAACTTCTCCCAGCCATGTACCGTTTCAACCTTTTCGGGATTCACTAATACTCCTTCCTTCGATATGATGTGTTCTAGGAAGGCGGTATGCTTAAACCAGAATCCACACTTACTCAACTTTGCATATAACTTCTTGTTTCTGAGGACCTGCAAAACTTGGGCAAGATGATGAGCATGTTCTTCTCTGCTTTTTGAGTAGACTAAGATGTCATCAATGAACATGATAACAAATTGATCCAGGAACTCTCTGAACACTCTGTTCATCAGATCCATAAAGATTGTCGGGGCGTTGGTTAGCCCAAATGGCATGACCAGGAACTCATAGTGTCCGTACCTGGTTCGAAAAGCCGTCTTGGGGATGTCTTCTATTCTTATATTCACCTGATGGTAACCTGATCGTAGGTCTATTTTAGAGAAGATCTGTACACCCTGCAGCTGATCGAAGAGGTCATCAATTCTGGAAAGGGGATATTTGTTGTTGACCGTAACTTTGTTCAATCCTTTGTAATCAATACACAGTCTCAACGTTCCATCTCCCTTCCTTGCAAAAGTGACTCCGGCATCCCAAGGGGACACACTGTGTCTAATAAAACCACTGTCTTGCAATTCAGTGATATGTTTCCTCAGCTCTTCCATCTCAATGCGGCTCATGCGGTAAGGAGCAACCGAAATGGGCTGGGTGCCTGCCTGGCTGTCAGTTTATAGTGAACTCGACTTCCCTATCCACTGGCAGTCCGGGTAGTTTGTCCAGAAACACATCTAGAAAGTCTCAAACTACCGGAATCTCTTGGATACAAATTTCCTTCTTGGGCTTGCCTAGTTAGAGAAAATAGGAAGATTAAGGTACTAAAAAATTAAGGAAACTTGCCATCAAGGAATAAGTACTAAATGATTTTATTAATTTGTAAATGGCTCCTCATTGGGAGGATTAAATACAACTTTCTTGTTAAAGCAATCTATGGTGGCGTGATACGCCGCTAGCCAATCCATTCCTAAGATTACATCAAAATCCCCCGTGTCTAAACCTATCAGGTCTACACTCAGTTTCCTATTTGCTATCTCCACGGCACAAGCCCTGTAGATAACTTCTCCTAATAGTGTTTCACCCCCAGCAGTAGACATAAATAACAATGAATCAAGTTTATAAGGTGATACATTAAGTTTGGAAGCAAAAACATGCGAAACAAATGAATGCGATGCACCAGTGTCAAATAAAACATGAGCAATATGGTCACAGATAGTGTACATACCCTGTACCACGTCCGGGTCAGCGTCGGCATCCTGCTGGGTAAGGTTGTAAACCCTGCCCTGAAAAGGAGGTCTTCCTTGGTTCTGGTTCCTCGGGCACTCTCTCGCATAGTGCTGGGTACTACCACATATGCGACAAGTGTTGTTGAGACGGTAGCATGATCAGTCCCCATGATCCCTGCCACAGTGTTGGCAGATCTTTCCACGTGCTGCCCCTGGAGTTTGAGGAGGGGCCTGGATCACTAGTCTGGGCCTCTTATTTGGTTAGACCGGCGCAGTAGGTGCTGGTCTGCGGGGTGGAGCCGTGGGTCGGTGACTCCCTACTGACTGAGGACGGGTGTTGAAACTCCTCTCCATAATCTGTGCCTTTGCTAGAACGGCTAAGTATGTCTTGAGCTCCAGTACCAATAAGTGTTGCTTGATTTCTGGGCGGAGGCCCCACTAGAATCTCCTGGCCTTCCTACCTTCATCCATCAATGTCTCCGGGGAGTATCGGCCCAGCTTTAGGAACTTACTAGCATATTCTGATATTGTCATGTTTCCCTGAACTAGCTGAACAAACTTCATCTCCTTCAGGTGTCGGATGTGCTTAGGGAGATACTCCGCATGGAAGGCCGCTAAGAACTACTCCCAGGTGACTGGTGTAGGCAGGGTGGCCTGCTTGAGCTCCCACCAACGACCTGCTTCCCCTACCAGCATGTAGGAAGCAAGGGCAGCTCTCTGCTCGGGAACCACTCCCAAGGTCTTGAAAGCTCTCTCAGTCTCCGCCAACCAGTACTGGGCATCTTCAAAAGAGGATCCCCCTGCAAAAGTGGAAGGGTTCAGTCTCCTGTACCTCTCTATGTAGCCCGGGTCGATCAAGGAAGGAGCTGGGTCCCGTGGAAGAGGGACTGGGCCTAGCTGGGGATAGACTAAGGGGCCCTGTGGTGGCACCTGCTGATATGGTGGGGGCACCGGATTGTATTGTGGCGATGCCAGGCAGTATGGTGGCTGGGGCACTGGTTCATACTGCGGCGGTGGTGCCGAGTGGTACTGTGGTGGAGCAGGCTCGTGCCGGGGTGGCTCGGGATCTGCTTGCTGTAGTGGTGGCTCAACCCGTGGTAGTGAGGGAGGTTCGGGTAACTCTCTTCTCTCCTCTCGACTTTGCTAGGCGGCCATGATCCTTTCCAGCATCTCAAATATTCTGTCCACATCTTTCCGAAGCGAATCATCCCGGGTTGCTCGGTTTAGTGGGGGTCTTCCTCTCCTCATTTCTTTGCACCTGCATTTCACACGGAAGAGTTGAGTAACGATTTATCAGTGAGTATTTCTCTAAGCATTATTGTGTAAGGGATGAGTCCGAGGAACGTGGCTCTGATACCAATTGTAACGGCCCCGGAAATTTAAAATGAAGATGCATGTATTAAAAATTCTAAGTGCGGAAGCGAAATAAAAATTTTGATTAATATCCCTTACACAATAGCCATAAACGTATTCAACGTATAAAAAAATAAGCTAATTAAAAGAAATACTCGAAATAAAAACTATAAATAGAACTATAAAATCTTTAGGCGTCTAACTCGTCATCTTCCTGCGGAACGGGCTCAGGAACCACGTCTTCCTGATCTGAAATGGTTAAGTAAGGAATGAGCTACACTAGTCCAGTAAAGACATCACACTATCTCACTGCCACAGAAGTAAAGGTTGGTAGAAAACAAAAACAACAAATGGAGCATAATTTACAATAAACTCATTTATTAATAATAAAAATCTTTCCTGTCCACTTACCTCGGTGAGATTCGTGAAAATAACATATAGAAATAATAACATTATAACCATCATAAAATCATATACACTTTGTAACATAACACATGTTATACTTTTGCACTTCAATAATCAGATAATAAATTTCCTCTTTTACCAGTCTACTAGTATCCATTGTGATCCATAGGGGGGTCCCCGCTACACGTGAACCATTAACATTAATAACCTGATTCCAGGGTCGTCCCCATACCCCATCTGATATGGGCGCCAAAACCATGAACCTCAATACCCCATTCGGTATGAGGGTGAAACGGGTCGTCCCTATACCCCGTCTGGTATGGGCGCCAAAACACATAAGGTCTCCATACCCCGTCCGATATGAGAGACCACATTCCCGGTAGGGTTCCCTACGGACCCGGTCCGTCCACCATCTCCCAGGATATCTAGTCAGGCTATCCACATTATTCATTTATCAATTCACATAACTTTTTTCCCATTTTTCTTGGTCTCAATTATCCAATCATACACAAACACGTAAACTAATAATGAACACCAAACAAACAACACAACATCGGGCTCACCATAATTCAAACCATAATAAAAGAAACTATGATTCATGCATACGAAACCATAAAATAAATACATTAAATACCATACTGCATTTAAAGTTGAAAAATAGATCAAACAACAACTGACCGAAAAATACATCAGATTCGGGCTCCATTAGCAATCTTAATTAATTATACATATCTATTAATCCATAAAATAACGTTTATCATTTATTAAACTTTAATACCATGATAGGAAACAGGGTGAGAGATCCTTACTTGTTTCACGGTTTGAAATCGGCTCTACAGTGCTTACGGGCTGTCCCTAAATTCATTGAATTTTTTCTCGAGAAACTGAAACGCACTACCGGTACCTGCACGTATCCCAAAAAACTCCAAATCAGATCCAGGGTCCTTTTTTGGCCAATATCGAAATTCTGGCACAGTGGCTCCACCGTGGCACTGCCCGTCCGCGGCATTGGTTCCTGCGATAAAACAACCCTAGGGCCCTCGGTGAGCTAAAAAATCACGAAAAACTGAGACTTACCAGCGGCGAAGCTCTCGGGTGCGGCGGCTTCTCCGGCGCGAGTCGCGGTTTGATGTTTTGCTCCTGTCAACCTGTAGAGAAAATGACGGTGATCACAGTGGTGTAAAAATTGCATCAAACGGGAAACGGAAAGGGCCTCATCGGAGGCAAAAATCGAAGGAAGCCGCGGCAGCGCCGCTGGACTTCGGTGGTGTTTTTCGGCCGATTGGCCAATGGTTTGGCTCCGATTTGACCATAGGCAGATTCAGCTTCGAAAAACGGGCCAAGGAGAGAAAATTTACCTCGTTTGGCGGTCAAAAAACCCTCCGGTGCGGTGGCGGGTGGCGGCGGTCGGCTCCTCCGGCAACTGATTCTTCTTTTCCGGTGAGGGCACTGGCGGCTAGGGTTTGGGGTCGGGTGTGGGTGAGGTTATTTATAACCTTCTCTTTTTAATCTCAGCCGTCCATCACGGTTTAATCTGGGCTGTCTGATCGCGATTAAAATAAAAATAAATTTGGGCCGTCCATCGCGATTTGATCTGGGTCGTCCGTGCGTGATTCAATTTGGGTTGTTCGATCGCGTACACGCGGATCGCTCACGTGGCTCCATCTGCGTGGTCTCCCACGTTAGCTTTCTTGCCACGCGGCGTGTTCTGGTTGGCCGGGACTGCTGACTGGGATGCTGATGTGGCACAATTTTCGTAAATTGCGTTTTGACACCTGATTTTCGATTTTCTTTTCAAAAACACCCCTAGAATCCAAATTTTCACCCATTTTTTTCAAAAACAATTTCAATTAAATTCCAAAAAAAAGTTTACCCTATTTTATCATTATTATTATTTTTATTTTCATTAAATTAAATTAAATTAAATTAAAATCTTATAAATTAAATATTAAAAAATTAAACTAAAATTCTAATATAAATTAAAATAAATTAAAAAAATAAAAGTAATAAATTTGGGTGTTACATGGCATTTGATTGATGCTTCAATGTGGGGAAAAAGAAAATCAAACCATCTTTTTTAAAAAAAAACTTGGTGATTATAATAATCATAAATTTCTTAAATATTAATGCTCCAATTTCCAAAAAGAAAAATTCAATGTCCAAAATTTGTGCATGGTAATGTAAAGAACAACATGTTTATTAGGTACTTGAAAAACATTATTGAAGAGAAATATGCATCATTGTCCTAATCTTTGAAATTCTTATTTTTTTTGTCTTTTTAAAATTAATAATATACAGATAAAATGTAAATAATAAAAGTATTTATAATACATTTTACGGAAAAAAAAAAAAAAGAAAAACAAATTTTTATTTACTCAAAGCACTCCAGTGGTTTATGCAATGTTTGGTAAAAGCCTTTTGAGTTGCTTTTTTTTCAAAGCAAAACTGTGCTTATAAACAAACTTTTATGTAATGAAATATTTGTTTATTGCCTGCCTTCTTCAAAAGGTTCAATTGGACATAATTTGCTTTTAAAGAGAAGTAAACAAAAATCATTAATGAGCTTTAATTAATTACTAAATATATAACATTAATATAGAATACATAAAATAAATATATTTATTTTAACTTCTAAAATGCTTATGACGAAAAACAAATAAAAACATAATTATATTAATATAATATTTATTCATTTATTATTACCAAATACAAATATTTTAATAATATCTAATTAAAGTATTTTACTAAACACTGATTATTTTTTATTACAACAATTTAGAAAGAGACTACCATCAGTTTGTTATCATCACATCTAAACTATGAAAATCTACAATTGAACACTACCGGCCTCCAGAGAATAAACAAAATCTGAAATTGCAGCACGTGCAAACACGAAACTTCATAACCAGTAAATATAAAACTTCATAACCAGTAAATATAAAACATGCTAGAGCTACACCTTCAAGCAACATGCTCGCTTTTAAACACTTCTTTTTTCAAGTCCTGCTATCAAGTTATCAATTTTCACCAAATCAGGAGGGTTTTTGAGTACTAAGACATGGTTCATCTGTCTTAAAATAAGGCAGAAATATCACTCGAAATGATTTGAACTCTTCTCAGTGTTGCTCTCAAGTTCTTTCTTCAGCTCCATAGAAAAGTCATCATTGACATCATCATCATCCCAATCATCTTCCCATTGCTGTGTTGTTTCTTTTCCTTCTTCCTTGTCATCCCACTCTGTCAATATAGAAAGAGTGACCAAATTAAGTAATACTAACAAAAAGCTCCTTCTGTATTTCTTTATATTGAACTACATTGAGTGTAACATCATCTACTACAGGTATCAGAACAGGCATTTTTCAACATGTAAAATATCCTAGCACAATGGTAGTCACAATTATTGAGAGAATACCTGACATTGCAATTTTATTCATAGGAGATCCTAACATTCACCATCTTAAGGATAGTCTTACCTGTATCATCCATTTTCTCATAAAGAGAATAATTTCTCAAATGTGAAGAGTAGCATATTGATTCATTTGATACCATAAAAAAGTTTTAAACATTTCATCTCCTCCCCCATCAGAACTTAGCACTTGAAGAGAGTTATGTTTTATTTTAACTGCTTTATTGCCTTTGTAATATCATTTTTGTTGGACCATCTAAGCCATCTGGTAAGTTGTATTCTCATATCAATGCAAATGCTTTCCTACAGTATTATTAGTACAAGAGTCTTTTAACTTTTTTAAGTTTTTACAGTTTTAAGAGATATTATTGATTAGGAGACTAGTTATATTTAGATCTTTTATTGCTTTTAGGATTCTGTTTCATTTTTGGTTGGGGTTACCTTTCTAGCACTAGAATTGCTCTATTTACGACTATAATCTATAAAAAAGGAAAGCATTAGCCTTGTTTATTTGCTTTTCCAGATTTATTTATTCTCTTTTTTACACCTGGTTGCAATAATATATGAATCAAGCCCTACCTTGATTATTCTAGTTGCCTAATGCCTATTTTCTCTTTCAAATATTTCTCGGAACTTACCCTGCATCACCCTCCCTCCTCGGCCACCTGCCTGGAACTTATAAAACCACCAACTATGAAAACAAGAGAAAATGATGATAAATCCTATGACATACATAGTGAAATAGGTTTAGAAGGATAGGATAAAAGAGAAGAAAATCCAATCCACAATCACAGCTTGACAACAACCAAATTACAGGTCATTATTAGGCACTCAATTCAATGAGAATATCAGTAATTTTTTAGGTACTATCTAAAAATGCGTTTATACTTTGCATTTATATGAAATTGCAGTCTAACACTTCTAATTGTATAAATCTCAAATTGTCCAAATATACAAATTACACCCTTTTAAAACCATTTCTCTTAAATTAAGCGCAGCCCTATTCTCTTTTCCCTTTTTTTTGTGTGTTAAAATCAAAATGCGTCAAGGCCATGGGAGAGAAGAAAGAGAGATGAATGATTCTAGGTAATTTGGCCAGCAACAGAAAACATAACAGTGAGTTACAGTTTGAGGCAGCAACCCAACAAAACCACAGGCTGTTATCACTTGGATTGAATTAGATGGTCCCCTTTTCATCCTCGAAAAACCCTCTCTTTAGTTACATCTTTCCCCAGCCATTTTTCAGTTTCAAAGCACATTGCCAGGCAACTATCTGACCTGTACCCAAACCAGAAGGAATCAAATTAAACTTTGTTTGACCTTGTTGGTCTCCATCGAGGGTTGACGAGACTTGGGATTTGGTAATACGATGATTTCCATGAGAAAGAAGCAGAGTAATACATCACATCAGCCTTGGAATGACTCACAGCCACATTCAAAGTTCCATATGGTTTCCTCATTGCTATCTACTCTCTGTCCGAAAAAGGAAAGCTACTTTAGAAGTATGCAGTTCGGCTTTACTTAGTAACATTTCTGAAGCTAAATCTTCCCAGAAAATGACCTGTTCTGAAGATGGGGTTATTTCTAGAATCCGACGAGGCTTCCAACAACTGTTCTTTCTGAGCCAGTAATGAATAAAGGCATGGTGGTATTGATTCCAAAAGGTTCAACAACTTGCTCAAACAAATTGGAAAGACTCAAGCAACTTGGAGAATCTGGGAAATGAAAACAAAGCTAAAAAGGTTAAGCTCAAGGTTAGGAATCTGGGTAGTAGCATGCAAGATGTTCCTTTGAAGGATTTTAGTAGAAGTGGCTTCAATGATGTAAAAATAGATTCCTAGAGGAACAGGATAGCTGATGAGAATATCCTAACAAAACAAAAAGATAGCTATTAGCCAATCCCTAAGAGCAAGCAACTCCTAAAGTCAGTTAGCAGTAAATGTAGACCTTGATGATGGCATTTATGATGATGGTGAAGATGATGCGGGGGCCTAACAAGATTTGGTACCTTGAGAAGGTCAAACATGTTATGTCTTTGCTGCTACTTTCCATGAGAATGAAAGAAGCAGAAAACATCTAAATATATCTAAGGTATTGAAGCAGAATATTGATAGCTTGTATGAGGTCATCAAGTTTATGCAACGAGGGTAAAAGGGATAGATCAGAAGAGTATCAAACAATACTGATTATGTGGAAGAAGATTAAGAAGGGGAAAAGCAGTTCTAGCTGGAAAGTGGGTGGATGAAATTAAGAAAGACACCAAAAGGAAAATAGGGCTGTTGTTAACTCTAATAGAAATGGTTAATAGAGTGTAATCTGAATCTTCCCACAATATAACCAGGGCCAAAGATGGGGAGGTGGGGGGTATTTAGCCTATTTATGAGCTATCAGAATAAGCTTATTACTTATTAAGGATTTTGCTTCTATAGTTAGAAGTTTTATTTTATTCTGTTTTCTTATTTATGTATTCCAATCATCTTTTTTAGATAAATTTATGTATTCTAATCATTCTAGGTTATCCGGACACATTAAAAATAAATGAGTGATTAATCATTATTGAACATACTGCTTAAAAATAAAAAATACTAATATTCAGTCACTAGATTTATTGCTTAATAGCCCTCCAGTTTTAGCTAACATTCTTGTGACTGTTGTTGCTGCCAATCCCCATGATTGTGGATTGGTTTTCTATCCCTTTTTGTACTCTTCTAGACCTATCCTGCTATGCTACATATACCTGTGCACCTGAGGCCAACTTATCACAGCTTAAAACCTTTAAATGAAGGTGCCGAGCTAAACCATGTATTGGAATAAAATCAAGAACCCATTGCACTATATAGCAGTGGCATCAACACAGGAACCTGTTAAAACAGTTGCATTTTGCATGGCCATCACATATTGAAATCCTATATCAGACCATCCTACTCTAACTGAAAATTTCTATCATCATCTCAATCAGACACTGGACTGTTTTGTGATTTACAAAGATTCATAAAGTCACCTCAAAATGAAACAATAACCCAATGTCTATGGAAATATATATATTTAGATAATGGCTAACTCACTTTTTTTTTTTTGAAATATCAGATAATTGCAAACTCACTATCAAGACCTTGTGCTTAGTTTACATGAATTCCTTCAAAAAAATACGCATCAAACTAGCCAACTTAAGAGTAAGAAAGGGGAGAAAAAAAAGAAAACCAGAATTGTAGCTAATCACGAAACAAATCATTCACATGAGGAACGTGGGTAAAACCAACATATAATCGAATAAATTAATCCACTACACCATTTATATGCCTAAGAACTAAGTTACCTTCATTGATTTCGAACTCTTCAAACTCATCATCGTCCTCAAACAAATCAATTTTGGGATCCTCAGTCGCTGCCTTGGGTTCCTTCTCCATTGCTATCTAAAACTTGCCAGACCTGCAAATCTCACTTCCAAATTAATTAAGCAAAACAAGCCCAAATACGAGTGACATTCCATTCTGAAAGCAAATTGAGAATTTTTTTTTTTTAAAAGCTGAACTTAACAAACTTGCTAGGAAAAAATGGCTTCCATTAAAAAAGAAGAAGGAAAAACTGCGTAAAAATGGCTGAAAAATAAAACCCTAACTCTCGAATTCTTCTGCAACACCGCTTTATTTTAAACCAGCAGCATAGACTCAAACACAGAGAACCCCGTGTAGAAAACCACACATCTCATGAAATATTTGTGTGTGCGTGTGTGTGTGTGTGTGAGAGAGAGAGAGAGAGAGAGAGAGAGAGAGAGATTTACAATTCCAAGAGAATGAAAGCTGCAGAGACTAGGATCAGTGAAGAGGTCTCTTGCTGATGCTCGTAAAAATTGCTTCGTGGAGTTTGGTAGTATACGGTGTCGAATTGTGATCTGGAATATTGGGTTTGGGGCTAATGATTATGGGCTGGGTTCGATTTCTCTGTGCCTGGCTTTGTCATGTCTAAATTTTTCCAAAATATACTGGGTAAGTTATTAAATTAATTTTTAATTTTTTATCATTATTTAATTTTTAATATTTTATTACAATTTCATTTTTTGATTTTTTAATTTTTAAATGATTAATTTTTTTTATTTTTATTTTCATTAGAAAAATTAAAATAATTAAATTATTTGAATATTTTAAAAAATAAGTTAAAAATAATTTTAATTAATTAATTAAATTAATAAATAATTAATAATAAAAAAATATTTTTAATATTATTATTAATTTAATTAATTAATTAAAATTATTTTTAAAATATTCAAATAATTTAATTATTTTACATTTTTTATTAAAAAAATTTAAAAAAATTAAACATTTAAAACAAATAAAGAACGTTAGCTATCAAGTAATAACAAAAAGACTATTTATAAATAAACTATAATAAGTATCAAACATTAAAGATAGTTTATTAATTTACTCAAATATACATATATGTATAACGGTCCCAAAAATTTAAATGAAATATATGTACTAAAAATCTCAAATACGGAAGCGTAATAAAAATTTTGATTAAAATCTTTTACACAATAACCAAAACGTACTCAAAACATGAAAGAACAAACTAACTAAAAGAGATACTCGAAATAAGAACTATAAATATAACTATGAAGTCTTTAGGCGTCCCCTTCGCCGTCTTCCTGCGAAACGGGCTCGGGAACAACGTCTTCCTGATCTGAAATGGTTAAATAAGGAATGAGTTACACCAGCCCAGTAAAGACATCACACTATCTCACCGCCACGGAAGTAAAGGTGGGTAGAAAACAAAAATGACCAATAGAGCATAATTTATAACGAACTCGTTTATTAATATAAAAACTTTTACTGTCCACTTACCTCGGTGAAATCCATGAAAACAACATATGAAAACAATAACTTTATAATATCATGAAATCATACACACTTTATAACATAACACATATCATACATTTACATTTCAATCATCAGAAACAGATTTCCACTTTTACCAGCCTACTAGTATCCCTGGGGATCCATAGGGGGTCCCTGCTACACGTGAATCATTACCATTTACAACCTGATCCCAGGGCCGTCCCCATACCCCGTCCGGTATGGGCGCCAAAAACCATGAACCTTAATACCCCGTTCGGTATGAGGGTGAAACGGGCCGTCCCCATACCCCGTCCGGTATGGGTGCCAAAACACATAAGGTCTCCATACCCCGTCCGGTATGAGAGACCACGTTCCCGGTAGGGTTCCCTACGGACTCGGTCCGTCCACCATCTCTCAGGATATCTAGTCAGGCTGTCCACATTATCCACTCATCAATTCATATAACCTTTTTGCCTTTTTCCTTGATCTCAATCATCCAATCATACACAACATATAAACCAGTAATTGACACCAAACAAGACAACACAGTATCAGGTTCATCATAATACAAACCATAATAAAAGAAACCATGATTTATGCATACGAGACCATAACATAATTACATCAAACATCATACTGCATTTAATACTGAAAATTAGATCAAACAATAACAGACCAACACTGTATCAGACTCGGGCTCCATTGACAACCTTAATCAATTATACATCTATAAAGTCATAAAGTACAATTTAATTATTTATTTAGCTTTAATACCGTGATAGGAAATAGGGTGAGGGGTCCTTACCTGTTTTGAAATCTGAATTCGACTCTACAGTGTGCCTACAGGCTGTCCCTAATTTTCCTGAATTTTTTTTGAAAAATTGAAACGCACTACCGGTACCTGCACGTCTCCCAAAAAATCCCAAATCACACCTAGGGCCCCTTTCAGCCAATATCGAAATTCCGGCACGGCGGCTCCGCCGTGCTCCGATGACGGCGCTGCCGCAAGCGGCGGTGATTCACCTCGGGTTGGCCGTTTTCGGCCGAATTCGGCCACACTTGCATCGGTCCCTGTGATAAAACAACCCTAAGGCCCTCGGTGAGCCAAAAAATCACGAAAAATCGAAACTTACCAGCGGCGGTGCTCTCAGGTGCGGCGGCTCTTCTGGCATGAGTCGCGTTTTGATGTTTGGCTCCGATCAACCTGTAGAGAAAAGAACGGTGATCACAGTAGTATAAAATTTGCATCGAACGGAGGCCGAGAAGGGCCTCATCGGAGTCAAAAACAGAGGGGGGGCGCAGAGGTGCCGCTAGACTTCGGCTGGGTTTTCCGGCCGTTTGGCCGGTGGTTTGGCTTCGGTTTGGCCATAGGCGGACTTAGCATCGAAAAACGAGCCAGGGAGAGAAAATTTACCTCGATTGGCGATCGAAAACTTCCCCGGTGCGGCGGCGGGTGACAGCAGCCGGCTCCTCCGGCGTCTGGTTCTTCTTCTCCGGCGAGGCACTGGCGGCTAGGGTTTTGTGGTCAGGTGTGGGTGGGTTATTTATACCATTTGCCTTTTAATCTCAACCGTCTATCAAGATTAAATCTGAACCGTCCGATCGCGATTTAATTGGGATTAAATTTGGGTCGTCCATCGCGATGCAATCTGGGCCGTCCGTGCCCAATTGAATTTGGGTCATCCGTACGCGTGAATCTGGGCCGTCCGTGCGCACGTTTGATCTGGGCCATCCGTGCGCGCAGGAACGGATCTGGGTTGTCCGATCGCACGCACGCGGATCGCCCACGTGGCTCGTCCCCTGGTCAGCGTCTCCTTGCCACGCAGCGTGTCCTGGTTGGCCGGGGCTGCTGACCAGGCCGCTGACGTGGCTGTTGACGTGGGTGCTGACGTGGCACAACTTTTTAAAATTGTGTTTTAACCCCCGGTTTCTGATTTTCTTTTCAAAAACACTCCCAGAATCCAAAATTTCACCCATTTTCTCCAAAATCAATTTCAATTAAATCCAAATAATATTTTTACCAAATTTTATCATTATTATTATTTTTATTTTCATTAAATTAAATTAAATTAAATCAAATTAAATTAATTAAAAATCTAAAAAATTCAAATAAATATAAATAAAAATAAAAATAGTAAGATAAAAATTAAATTACTTAGGTGTTACATATGTATTTATGTATGAATAATAATGTAGCGCCCGGAAAGGGGCCGAAAAAAAAAAAAAAGCCACGTCAGCAGGCCCGGCTAACCGGGACCTGCCACGTGGCAAGACCACGTCGTTCCAAAAAGGGCCACGTTGGCGATCCGCGTAGGCGCGATCGGACGGCCCAGATCAAGCGTGCGATCGGACGGCCCAGATTTAAATGCACGGACGGTCCAGATTTGATCAAAAACGGACGGCCCAGATTAAAACAAAGTAGACGGCTGAGATCAAAAGGCAAAGGGTTATAAATAGAACCCCCACACCAGACCACAAACCCTAGCCGCCTGCCGCTCGCTGGAGAAGACGAACCAGAAGCCGGCCGCCGCCACCTGCCGCCGCACCGGAGGAATTTTCGACCGCCGATCGAGGTAAATTTCGCACCCCCGACTCGTTTTTCCACGCTGATTCCTCCTGTGGCCAAATCGGAGCCAAAATCCCGGCCAAAGCCCAGCAGCGCCACCGCGCCCCTTCTCGGTTTTTGCCTCCGATGAGGCCCTTCCCGGCCTCCGTTTGATGCAATTTTTATATCACCGTGATCACCATTCTTTTCCCTACAGGTTGACCAGAGCCGAATCACCAAAACACGAACCTCGCCGGAGAGCCGCCGCACCCGAGAGCGCCGCCGCCGGTACCAGTAGTGCGTTTCAGTTCCCTGAGGAAAATTCAGGAAAAATTAGGGACAGCCTGCAAGCGCACTGTGAAGCCGTGTTCGGACCCCGAAACGAGTAAGGACCCCTCACCCTATTTCCTATCACGGTTTTAAAGTTCAATAAATGATAAAACGGTATTTCATGAATCAACGAATGTGTGAAATTGCTTAAGGTCGCTAATGGAGCCCAAGTCTAGTGTATTTGTCGGTTAACTGTTATTTGGCCTGTTTTACAGTTTTAAATGCAGCATGAGGTTCGATGTTTTCATTTTATAGTTTCGTGTGCATATTTTACTATTTTATTGATTATGGATTAAATGACCGGGATATTGATGCTGTATGTTGTCTGTTTAGCATAAACTACTGTTTGCTTGCTTGTATGTGGATTAATGATGCTGACTGAGGAAAAAGAGAATGAAAAATTATGTAAATGGGTAATGGTATAATGTGTTCAGCCTGACTAGATATCCTGGGAGATGGTGGACGGACCGGGTCCGTAGGGAACCCTACCAGGATTGTGGTCTCCCATACCGGACGGGGTATGGAGATCTTATGTGTTTTGGCGCCCATACCGGACGGGGTATGGGGACGGCCCATTTCACCCTCATACCGGATGGGGTAATGAGGTCTATGTTTTGGCGCCCATACCGGACGGGGTATGGGGACGGCCCGTTTCACCCTCATACCGGACGGGGTAATGAGGTTTATGGTTTGACGCCCATACCGGACGGGGTATGGGGACGGCCCTGGAATGGATTTCAAGTGTTAAGGATTAACGGGTAGCGGGACCCCTATGGATCCCCATGGATACTAGTGGGCTGGTGAATCAGAAAAATATATTGTGTAACGATTGAATTACGGAAGGTGTGATAGGTATTATGTTATACAGTTCTTATATATATTTCCATGATGATGATGATGTTATTGCTTTCGTATATTGTTTTATGAATTTCACCGAGGTAAGTAAATGGTAAAGGTTTTATTATCGATTAAAGGATTTGTTGTAAATTATGCTCCATTGGTCTTTTTGTGTTTCCTACCCACCTTTACCTCCGTGACAGTGAGATATCGTGATGTCTTTACTGGGCTAGTGTAGCTCATTCCTTATTTAATCATTTCAGATCAAGAGGACATCGTTCCCGAGTCGGTTCCGCAGGAGGATGACGAAGGGGACGCCTAAAGACTCCATAGTCACATTCGTAGTTTTTACTTTCAAGTTTCTCCTTTAAGTAGTTTAATCTTTTATATTTTGTGAGCACGTTTCGGTTTCAGTGTAAGAGATGTTATTCAAATTTTGACTTTGCTTCCGCATTTGATATTTATCATATAAATTCCATTATGAATTTCCGGGGCTGCTACAGTTGGTATCAGAGCCGCATTTCCTCGGACCCATCCCTTACACTAATGTGCCTTAGAGAAATACTCACCGATATATTGTTACTCAATCATTCCTTGTGAATGCAGGTACACAGGAATGAGGAGAGGAAGGCCCCCACTAAACCGAGCGGCCTCAGATAATTCAATTCGGGAGGATTTAGATAGACTATTCGAGATGGTGGAGGCTCTCGCAGCTGCCCAACGAAGGCAAGAGGAGAGAAGGGAGTTACCGGGACCTCCTCCACTAGCGCAGGTTGAGCCCCCGCTACAGCAGGCTGATCCCGACCCACCCCGGTAGGAGCCTGTTCCTCCACGATACCACCCGGCACCACAGTCGCGGTACGATCCGGTACCACAGCCACAGTACCAACAGGTGCCGCCACAGCAAATTCCAGTGCCCCCACCACATCAGCAGGCGCCACCACAGGGTCCCCCAGTTCACCCTCAGCCGGCCCCAGTCCCTCTACCTCGGGACCCCGCTCCCTCCTTGATCGACCCCAGCTTCATAGAGAGGTACAGGAGACTGAACCCTTCTACTTTTTCAGGGGGATCCTCTTTCGAAGAGGCCCAATACTGGCTGGCAGAGACTGAGAGAGCTTTTGAGACCTTGGGAGTAGTTCCTGAGCAGAGGGCTGCCATTGCCTCCTACATGCTGGTAGGGGAAGCAGTACGCTGGTGGGAGCTCAAGCGGGCCACCTTGCCTGTACCAGTTACTTGGGAGCAGTTCCTAGCGGCCTTCCATGTGGAGTATCTCCCTAAACACATCCAACATTTAAAGGAAATGGAATTTGCTCAATTGGTCCAGGGTAATATGACAGTGTCGGAGTATGCCCGCAAGTTCCTAGAGCTGGGCCGACATGCCCTGGAGACATTGTTGGATGAGGGCCGAAAGGCTAGGAAATTCCAGTGGGGCCTCCGCCCGGCGATCAGACAGCACTTATTGGTGATAGAGCTCGAGACATATTCGGCAGTCCTGGCAAAGGCGCAGATCATAGAAAGGAGCTTCGACACTCGCCCTCAGCTAGCGGGAAGTTCCCGACCCTCAGCCCCGCTCCGCAGGCCAGCGCCTACCATGCCTGTCCAACCCAATAAGAGGCCCAGACCTGCCGTCCAGGCCCCTCCTCAGGCTATGGGGGCAGCACGTGGGAAGATCTGCCAGTACTGCGGCAGGGATCATGGGGACCGACCTTGCTACCGCCTCAACAACACCTGTCGCATATGCGGCAGTGCCCAGCACTATGCGAGGGAGTGCCCTAGGAACCAGAATCAAGGGAGGCTTCCAATCCAGGGCAGAGTTTACAACCTTACCCAGAAGGATGCCGACGCAGACCCGGACGTGGTACATGGTATGTATACTATCTCTGGCCACATTGCTCATATTTTGTTTGATACTGGTGCATCACATTCTTTTATTTCACATGTTCTTCCAAAATTTGTGTATCACCTGATAGACTTGATTCATTATTGCTTGTATCTACCGCTGGGGGGGAGACATTGCTAGGAGAGGTTGTCTACAGGGCATGTGCCGTGGAGATAGCAGATAGGAAATTGAGGGTAGACCTGATAGGGTTAGACACAGGGGATTTTGATGTAATCCTAGGAATGGATTGGCTAGCGGCATATCACGCCACCATAGACTGCTTTAATAAAAAGATTGTATTTAATCCTTCAAACGAGGAGCCATTTACAAGTTAATAAAATTATTCGGTACTGATTTTCCCTAATGACAAATTCTTTTCTTCTTAATTCCCAATGCCTTAATATTGTATTTTCCCTAACTAGGTAAACCCAAGAAAGAAGTTTGTATCCAAGAGATTCCAGTAGTCCGAGACTTTCCAGACGTATTTTTGGATGAACTGCCCGGTCTACCAAGGGACAGAGAGGTCGAGTTCACCATAGACTTACAGCCAGGAACCCAGCCCATCTCGGTAGCTCCTTACCGAATGAGCCGCATCGAGATGGAAGAGCTAAGGAAACAAATCACTGAGCTACAAAACAGTGGCTTCATTAGACACAGCATTTCCCCATGGGGTGCCGGGGTTACTTTTGCAAAGAAAGGGGATGGAACGTTGAGACTGTGCATTGATTATAGAAGGATAAACAAGGTAACAATTAAGAACAAGTACCCTCTTCCCCGGATTGATGACCTTTTCGATCAGTTGCAGGGTGCACAGGTCTTTTCTAAAATAGATCTACGATCAGGTTACCATCAGGTAAAAGTGAGAGCAGAAGACATCCCCAAGACGGCATTCCGAACCAGGTACGGACACTATGAGTTCCTGGTTATGCCGTTTGGGCTAACCAACGCCCCGACCATCTTTATGGATCTAATGAACAGAATCTTCAGAGAATTCTTGGACCAATTTGTCATCGTGTTCATCGATGATATCTTAGTCTACTCAAAAAGTAGGGAAGAACATGCTCATCATCTTGCCCAAGTCCTACAGGTACTCAGAGAAAAGAAGTTGTATGCGAAGTTGAGCAAGTGTGGATTTTGGCTCGAACAAACCGCCTTCCTAGGACATGTTATATCGAAGGAAGGGGTGTCGGTGAACTCCGAAAAGGTTGAAGCGGTACTTGGTTGGGAAAGGCTGACAACAGTTAAGGAAATTCGCAGTTTCCTAGGGATGGCAGGTTATTACCGCCGGTTTGTCGAAGGGTTCTCTAGTCTAGCAGCTCCTCTAACCCGACTCACAAAGAAGAATGCAAGGTTTGAATGGAATGAGAACTGCGAGAGGAGTTTTTCAGAGTTGAAGAAGCGACTGACTACTGCACCAGTGCTGGCTCTACCGAGTGGATCAGGAGGGTACACAGTTTATAGTGATGCCTCCTATCTGGGCCTGGGTTGTGTCCTAATGCAGCATGGAAAGGTTATAGCATATGGGTCTAGACAGCTAAAGAATCATGAGAAGAACTATCCTACCCATGACTTGGAGCTTGCCGCCATCATACACGCCTTGAAAACCTGGCGCCATTATTTGTATGGAGAGACCTTTCAGATCTACACCGATCATAAGAGTTTGAAGCATATCTTCACCCAGAAGGATCTCAACATGCGTCAGAGAAGGTGGATGGAACTCCTCAAGGACTATGATTGTGACATCCTATACCATCCAGGTAAGGGCAACGTGGTGGCCGATGCCCTCAGCAGGAAAAGTGCAGGCACCCTAGCCCATCTGATGGTTTCAGAATGTAGGTCCATTGGGGCTACACAGCAGGTTCTCCTGCGAGACCTGAAGAGAGTCACATGTTTGGGCCACCTAGCAGTCCAACCCGAATTAATTCAAAGAATAAAGGAAGCCCAGTCAGTCGACCCCGCCCTAGTAACCCGTAAGAAGAGTGCAGAACAGGGAGTGAGCTCAGAATTTCAGATCTCCGCCGACGGATTGATTCGTTTCAAGGACAGAGTGTGTGTCCCAGACGACAGTGAGTTAAGAAGAGACATCATGACAGAGTCCCATAGTTCAAGGTTCGCCATGCATCCAGGAAGTACAAAAATGTACCAGACTATGCGACCTCGGTTCTGGCGGAATGGGATGAAGAGAGATATAGCCGACTTTGTATCTAAGTGCTTGGTATGTCAGCAGGTCAAAGCAGAACATCAACGCCCGGGTGGGTTACTTCAGCCTTTACCGATTCCAGAGTGGAAGTGGAAACATATCACCATGGACTTCGTATCGGGACTACCCAAGGCACGATCGGGACATGATGCTATATGGGTAATTGTTGACCGACTCACTAAGTCTTCCCATTTCCTGGCCATCAGAATGACTGATCCTTTGGACAAGTTGGCAAGAATGTATATCCGGGAAGTAGTCAGACTGCATGGAGTTCCAGTAACAGTGGTATCCGACAGGGATCCCAGATTCACTTCTCGGTTTTGGAATAGTTTCCAGCAAGCTATGGGAACAAAGCTGTCTCTTAGTACTGCTTTCCACCCCCAAACCGATGGACAATCAGAGAGGACAATTCGTACGCTGGAGGATATGCTCCGAGCTTGTGTCCTTGACTCCGGGGGCCATTGGGACGACCACCTACCCCTGATAGAGTTTGCTTACAACAACAGTTACCAAGCAAGCATCGGCATGGCCCCATACGAGGCGCTATACGGGCGTCTGTGCAGGTCGCCGATCTGTTGGGAAGAAGTGGGCAATAGAAGATTGTTTGGCCCGGATTTGGTAGAAGAAACCACGTCCAAGATAGTTAAGATCAAGAAGAACATCCAGACAGCTCAGAGCAGGCAGAAGAGTTATGCTGATACTTGGAGGAGAGACCTGGCCTTTGAGAAAGGCGACCGGGTGTTTCTTAAAGTCACCCCCTTCAAGGGAATTAGTAGGTTCGGCAGGAGGGGAAAATTAAACCCCAGATATATTGGACCCTTTGAAATCTTAGACAAGATTGGTACCACTGCCTACAGACTTGCACTGCCTCCTGAGCTCTCCCGGGTTCATAATGTGTTTCATGTATCTATGCTACGTAAGTACAATCCGGACCCTTCTCATGTCTTGGCTCATGAACCACTTCCACTCCGAGAGGACTTGTCTTACGAAGAAGTACCGGTCAGTATCACGGACCGAGAAAGTAGAATACTCCGCAACCAGGAAATATCATTTGTAAAAGTCATGTGGCAGAACCACACGCCCAAGGAGGCGACTTGGGAACTGGAATCAGAATTTAGGGCCCAATATCCTCATCTGTTTGATCAAGAGTAATGAGCCAAATTTGGGGACCAAATTTCTTTATGGGGGGGAGAGTTGTAGCGCCCGGAAAGGGGCCGAAAAAAAAAAAAAAAAAAGCCACGTCGGCAGCTACGTCAGCAGGCCCGGTCAGCAGTCCCGGCCAACCGGGACCTGCCACGTGGCAAGACCACATCGTTCCAAAAAGGGCCACGTTGGCGATCTGCGTAGGTGCGATCGGACGGCCCAGATCAAGCGTGCGATCGGACGGCCCAGATTTAAACGCACGGACGGCCCAGATTTAATCAAAAATGGACGGCCCAGATTAAAACAAAATGGACGGCTGAGATCAAAAGGCAAAGGGTTATAAATAGAACCCCCACACCAGACCACAAACCCTAGCCGCCTGCCGCTCGCCGGAGAAGACGAACCAGAAGCCGGCCGCCGCCACCCGCCGCCGCACCGGAGGAATTTTCGACCGCCGATCGAGGTAAATTTCGTACCCCTGACTCGTTTTTCCACGCTGATTCCTCCTGTGGCCAAATCGGAGCCAAAATCCCGACCAAACGGTCGGAATACACGGCCGAAGCCCAGCGGCGCCGCCGCGCCCCTTCTCGGTTTTTGCCTCCGATGAGGCCCTTCCCGGCCTCCGTTTGATGCAATTTTTATATCACCGTGATCACCATTCTTTTTTCTACAGGTTGACCGGAGCCGAATCACCAAAACACGAACCTAGTCGGAGAGCCGCCGCACCCGAGAGCGCCGCCGCCGGTACCAGTAGTGCGTTTCAGTTCCCTGAGAAAAATTCAGGAAAAATTAGGGACAGCCTGCAAGCGCACTGTGAAGCCGTGTTCGGACCCCGAAACGAGTAAGGACCCCTCACCCTATTTCCTATCACGGTTTTAAAGTTCAATAAATGATAAAACGGTATTTCATGAATCAACGAATGTGTGAAATTGCTTAAGGTCGCTAATGGAGCCCAAGTCTAGTGTATTTGTCGGTTAACTGTTATTTGGCCTGTTTTACAGTTTTAAATGCAGCATGAGGTTCAATGTTTTCATTTTATAGTTTCGTGTGCATATTTTACTATTTTATTGATTATGGATTAAATGACCGGGATATTGATGCTGTATGTTGTCTGTTTAGCATAAACTACTGTTTGCTTGCTTGTATGTGGATTAATGATGCTGACTGAGGAAAAAGAGAATGAAAAATTATGTAAATGGGTAATGGTATAATGTGTTCAGCCTGACTAGATATCCTGGGAGATGGTGGACGGACCGGGTCCGTAGGGAACCCTACCGGGATTGTGGTCTCCCATACCGGACGGGGTATGGAGATCTTATGTGTTTTGGCGCCCATACCAGACGGGGTATGGGGACGGCCCATTTCACCCTCATACTGGACGGGGTAATGAGGTCTATGTTTTGGCGCCCATACCGGACGGGGTATGGGGACGGCCCGTTTCACCCTCATACCGGACGAGGTAATGAGGTTTATGGTTTGGCGCCCATACCGGATGAAGTATGGGGACGGCCCTAGAATGGATTTCAAGTGTTAAGGATTAACGGGTAGCGGGACCCCTATGGATCCCCATGGATACTAGTGGGTTGGTGAATCAGAAAAATATGTTGTGTAACGATTGAATTACGAAAGGTGTGATAGGTATTATGTTATACAGTTCTTATATATATTTCCATGATGATGATGATGATGTTATTGCTTTCGTATATTGTTTTATGAATTTCACCGAGGTAAGTAAATGGTAAAGGTTTTATTATCGATTAAAGAATTTGTTGTAAATTATGCTCCATTGGTCTTTTTGTGTTTCCTACCCACCTTTACCTATGTGACGGTGAGATATCGTGATGTCTTTACTGGGCTAGTGTAGCTCATTCCTTATTTAATCATTTCAGATCAAGAGGACATCGTTCCCGAGCCGGTTCCGCAGGAGGACGACGAAGGGGACGCCTAAAGACTCCATAGTCACATTCGTAGTTTTTACTTTCAAGTTTCTCCTTTAGGTAGTTTAATCTTTTATATTTTGTGAGCACGTTTCGGTTTCAGTGTAAGGGATGTTATTCAAATTTTGACTTCGCTTCCGCATTTGATATTTATAATATAAATTCCATTATGAATTTCCGGGGCTGCTACAAATAAAAATTTTCTTTTTGTTAACTTAATTTATGCACAAATTGTAATTTTAATAAAAATTAGTTAAATTATTATTTTTAGCAAAATTCTTAATTTAAAAAATAAGTAAAATTTTCAACTTGATAATTTTAATTTTTGATAAATTTTTAAATTAGATAATTTTAATTTAAGTAAATAGATAATAAAATTGTGAATTGGAAATTTTTAATTTCAATATATTTTCAATTAAATAATGAAACTCAAGTTATAATGTTTTGCTTAAAGTAGGATGTTTAATTTGACATTTGATTTAATTTTTTAATTAGATTTTAATACAATTATAATATAGATTTTTAGTTATAACATTTTAATTCCAAGTTAAAAAATTAACATAAATTTTAAATATAAAATTTTAATTAAATTATTAATATAATTACTTCACAATTTTAGTTTAGATTCTTGTTTCCACCAAAATTGATATTTGTAGTGTAACACCCAAACCTTTATTATTATTATTTTTTTTGGAATTATTTTGGTTTATTTCATTTTAATAATTAATTTATTTTGTAATAATATATTTTAATTTAATTTAATAGAAATAAAAATAAAAATAATGATAAAATTGGATAAAATTATTTTTGGAAAAAAGGGGTAAAAATTTGGATTCTGGATGTGTTTTTGAAAAGAAAATCGAAAACTGGGGGTTAAAACACAATTTAGAAAAATTGCGCCACGTCAGTGACCCGGTCAGCGGCTCCGACCAACAAGGACACGCCGCGTGGCAGGGACGCTGACGCAGGAAGCCACGCGGGACGGAGACACGTGGGCAATCCACGTGCGTGCGATCGGATGGCCCAGATTCGTTCCCGCGCGCATGGACGGCCCAGATCTCACGCGTGCGGATGGCCCAGATCGCATCGGGGTGGACGGCCTAGATTCATTCCTAATTTAATTGCGATCAGATGGCCCAGATTAAATCGTGATGGACGGCTCAGATTAAAAGAGAAAGGTTATAAATAATCGCATCCACACCCAACCCCAAACCCTAGGCGCCAGAACCCTCGCCGAAGAAGACGACCCAGCCACCGGAGGAACCGGCCGCCGCCACCCGCCGCCGCATCGGAGGATTTTTCGGCCGCCAAATGAGGTAAAATTTCTCTCCTTGGCTCGTTTTTCGATGTTGAACCTCCCTGTGGCCAAATCGGAGCAAAACCACCGGCCAATTGGTCGAAAAACACTGCCGAAGTCCAGTGGCACCGCCGCAGGTTTCCTCGATTTCTGCCTCCAATAAGGCCCTTCCCAATTCCTGTTCGATGTAATTTTTACACCACTGTGACCACCGTCCTTTTCTCGATAGGTTGACCGGAGCAAAACACCAAATTGCAACTCGCGCCGGAGGAGCCGCCGCACTCGAGAGCTTCACCGCTGGTAAGTCTCGGTTTTTTGGAATTTTTTGGCCCATTGAGGGCTTTAGGGGTGTTTTATCACAGGAACCAATGCAAATTTGGCCAAATTCGGCCAAAAACGGCCAACCCGAGGCGGATCGCCGCCGTGGGCGGCGGTGCCATTGCTGGAGAATGGCAGAGCCGCCGTGCCAGAATTCTGAAATTGGTTGAATAGGCCCTGGGTCTGATTTGGGGTTTTTTGCGGACATGTGCAGGTACCAGAAGTGTGTTTCAATTTTCGGAGAAAAATTTAGGGAATCTAGGGACTGCCCGTAGGCGTAGTGAGAACCCGATTTCAGATTCCGAAATAAGTAAGGATCTCTCACCCTATTTCTTATTACGGCATTAAAGCTTAATAAATGATAAAATGGTATGTTATGAATTAATATATATGTATAATTAATTAAGGTTGCTAATGGAGCCCGAATCTGATGTATTTTTCGATCAGGTGTTGTTTGATTTATTTTAAAGTTTTAAATGCAGTATGGTGCCTGATGTGTTTATTCTATAGTTTCGTATGCATGAATCATGGTTTCATTTATTATGGTTTGAATTATTGTGAACCCAATATTGTGTTGCCTTGTTTGGTGTCTATTATTAGTTTACGTGTTTATGTTTGATTGGATAATTGTGATTAAGAAAAATAGAAAAAGGTATGTGAATTGATAAATGGATAATGTCGACAGCCTAACTAGATATCCTAGGAGATGGTGGACGGACCGGGTCCATAGGGAACCCTATCGGGAACGTGGTCTCTCATATCGGACGGGGTATTGAGACTTTATGTATTTTGGCGCCCAACCGGACGGAGTATAGGGACGGCCCATTTCACCCTCATACCAGATGGGGTATTGAAGTTTATGGTTTTGGCACCCATACCAGACGGGGTATGGGGACGGCCCTGAAATTAAGTTATAAATGTGAATGGTTCACGTGTAGTGGGGACCCCCTATGGATCCCCATGAATACTAGTAGGCCGATAAAAGAGGAAATTTGTTGCCGATGATTGAAATACAAAAGTATTATATGTGTTATGTTACAGAGTGTGCATGATCTTATGATGTTTATGATGTTATTATTTCTCATAAGTTGTTTCCATGAATCTCACCGAGGTAAGTGGACAGTATAGGTTTTTATTATTGATAAATGAGTTTGTTATAAATTATGCTCCATTAGTCGTTTTTGTTTTCTACTAACATTTACTTCTGTGACAGTGAGATAGTGTGATGTCTTTACTGGGCTAGTGTAGCTCATTCCTTACTTAACCATTTCAGATCAGGAAGACTCGGTTCCCGAGCCCATCCCGCAGGAAGACGACGAGTAGATGTCTAAATATTTCATAGTTTTATTTATAACATTCATCTCTAGTATTTACTTTATTTAGTTTATTCTTTCATACGTTTAGTACGTTTAGATTATTGTGTAAGAGATATTAATCAAAATTTTTATTCCGCTTCCGCATTTAGAAATTTTCTTATATATACATTTCTCTTTAAAATTTCAGGGCCGTTACATTTGGTATTAGAGTCGCGTTCCTCGGACCCGTCCCTTACACAATAATACTTAGAGGAATACCAAACTGAGAATCATTACTCAACCCTTCCTTACGAAATACAGGTGCAGAAAGATGAGGAGAGGGAGACCCCCACTAAACCGAGCAGTCTGGGATGATTCACTTCGGGAAGATGTTGACAGAATATTTAAGATGCTCGAAAGGATCATTGTTGCTCAGCAAGGTCGAGAGGAGAGAAGAGAATTACCCGACCCTCCCCACTACCACAGGTTGAGCCACCGCTGCAGCGAGTAGATCCCGAGCCACCTCGGCAAGAGCCTGCTCCTCCACAGTACCATCTGGCACCAACGCCGCAGTATAATCTGGTGCCTCAGCCATAGCATTGCCCGGCACCGCCACAGTATAATCTGGTGCCCCCACTATATCAGCAAGTGCCACCACAGGGCCCCCCAGTCTATCCTCAGCCCGGTCCAGTCCCTCTTCCACGGGACCCAACTCCTTTCCTGATTGACCCAGGCTACGTAGAGAGGTACAGGAGACTAAACCCTTCCATTTTTGCAGGGGAGTCCTCTTTCGAAGATGCCCAGTACTGGTTGGCGGAGATAGAAAAGGCTTTCAAGACCTTAGGAGTGGTTCCTGAGTAGAGGGTTACCCTTGCTTCCTACATGCTGGTGGGGGAAGCAGATCGTTGGTGGGAGCTCAAGCAGACCACCCTGCCTACGCCAATCACTTGGGAGCAGTTCTTAGCAGCCTTTCATGCGGAGTGTAACAGCCCCGAAAATTTGTAATTGAATTTATATTATAAATAACAAATGCGGAAGCGAGGTCAAAATTTGAATAACGTCCCTTACACTAAAACCGAAACATGCTCGCAAAATATAAAAGATTAAACTACTTAAAGGAGAAACTTGAAAGTAAAAACTACGAATGTGACTATGGAGTCTTTAAGCGTCCCCTTCGTCGTCCTCCTGCGGAATCGGCTCGGGAACGATGTCCTCTTGATCTGAAATGATTAAATAAGGAATGAGCTACACTAGCCCAGTAAAGACATCACAATATCTCACCGTCACGGAGGTAAAGGTGGGTAGAAAACACAAAACGACCAATGGAGCATAATTTACAACAAATCCTTTTATCGATAAATAAAACCTTTATCATTTACTTACCTCAGTGAAATTCATAAAATAATATACGAGAGCAATAACATCATTATCATCATGGAAACATATATATGAACTGTATAACATAATACCTATCACGCTTTTCGTAATTCAATCGTTACACAACATATTTTCCTAATTCACCAGCCCACTAGTATCCATGGGGTTCCATAGGGGTCCCGCTACCCGTAAATCCGTAATACTTGAAATTAAATTCCAGGGCCGTCCCCATACCCCGTCCGGTATGGGCGCCAAACCATAGACCTCATTACCCCGTCCGGTATGAGGGTGAAACGGGCCGTCCCCATACCCCGTCCGGTATGGGCGCCAAAACACATAAGATCTCCATACCCCATCCGGTATGGGAGATCACAATCCCGGTAGGGTCCCCTACGGACCCGGTCCGTCCACCATCTCCCAGGATATCTAGTCAGGCTGATCACATTATACCATTATCCATTTACATAATTGTTCGTTCTCTTTTTCCTCAATCAGCATCATTAATCCACATACAAGCAAGCAAAACGATAATTTATGCTAAGCAGACAACATACAGCATCAATATCCCGGTCATCTAATCCATAATCAATAAAACAGTAAAACATGCACACGAAACTATAAAATGAAAACATCGAACCTCATGCTACGTTTAAAACTGTAAAACAGGCCAAATAACAATTAACCGACAAACACACTAGACTCGGGCTCCATTAGCGACCCTAAGCAATTTCACACGTTCGTTGTTTCATGAAATATCATTTTATCATTTATTGAACTTTAAAACCGTGATAGGAAATAAGGTGAGGGAGGACTCGTTTCGGGGTCCGAACACGGCTTCACAGTGCGCTTGCAGGCTGTCCCTAATTTTCCCTGAATTTTCCTCGGGGAACTGAAACGCACTACTGGTACCTGCACGTGTTCCAAAAAAATCCCAAATTAGGCCCAGGGCCCCTTTCGGCCCAAATCGCAACTCCGGCACGGCGGCTCCGCCGTGCTCCGGAGCGGCGGCGGCGATTCGCCTCGGGTTGGCTGTTTTCGGCCGTTTCCGGCCGAATTCGGCCACACTCGCATCGGTCCCTGCGAGAAAACAACCCTAGGGCCCTCGGGGGGCAAAAAAATCATGGGAAAACGGAGCTTACCAGCGGCGGCGCTCTCGGGTGCGGTGGCTCTCCGGCGGGGTTCGTGTTTTGGTGATTCGGCTCTGGTCAAGCTGTAGAGAAAAGAGTGGTGATCACGGTGATATAAAAATTGCATCAAACGGAGGCCAGGAAGGGCCTCATCGGAGGCAAAAATCGAGAAGGGCGCGGCGGCGCCGCTGGGCTTCGGCCGTGCATTCCGACCGTTTGGCCGGGATTTTGGCTCCGATTTGGCCACAGGAGGAATCAACGTGGAAAAATGAGTCGGGGGTACGAAATTTACCTTGATCAGCGGTCGAAAGTTCCTCCGGTGCGGCGGCGGGTGGCGGCGGCCGGCTTCTGGTTCGTCTTCTCCGGCGAGCGGCAGGCGGCTAAGGTTTGTGGTCTGGTGTGGGGGTTCTATTTATAACCCCTTGCCCTTTGATCTCAGCCGTCCATTTTGTTTTAATCTGGGCCGTCCGTTTTTTATTAAATCTGGGCCGTCCGTGCGATTAAATTTGGGCCGTCCGATCGCGCCCACGCGGCAGGTCCTGGTTGGCCGGGACTGTTGACCGGGCCTGCTGACGTGGCATTTGTTTTTTTTGTTTTGTTTTTTTTTTTTCCTCCTCCTTTCCGGGTGCTACACGGAGTACCTCCCCGAGCACATCCGACATTTAAAGGAGATGGAGTTTGTTCAGCTGGTCCAGGAAAACATGACGGTATCGGAATATGCTCGTAAGTTCCTAGAGCTGGGCAATACTCCCCTGAGACATTGATGGATGAGGGCAGAAAGGCCAGGAGGTTCCAGTGGGGCCTCTGCCCAGAGATCCAGCAGCACTTATTGGTACTAGAGCTCAAGACATATTCAGTCATTCTAACAAAGGAACAGATCATAGAGAGGAGTTTCAACACCCTTTCTCAGTCAGCAGGGAGTCACAGACCCTTAACTCCACCCTGCAGACCAGCACCTACTGCTCCTATCCAGCAAAATAAGAGGCCCAGATCGGTGATCTAGGTTCCCCCTCAGACTTCAGGGGCAGCACGTGGCAAGATCTGTCAGCACTGCGGTAGGGATCATGGGGATCGACCATGCTATCACCTCAACAACACCTATCGCATATGTGGTAGTGCCCAACACTATGCGAGAGAGTGCCCGAGAAACCAAAAACAAAGAAGACCTCATTTTCAGGGCAGGGTTTACAACCTCACACAGCAGGATGTCGATGCCGACCCAGACGTAGTACAGGGTATGTATACTATCTGTGACCATATTGCTCATGTTTTATTTGACACTAGTGCATCGCATTCATTTGTTTCACATATTTTTGCATCCAAACTTAATGTATCACCTGATAAACTTGATTTAATGTTGTTTGTGTCTACTGCTGGGAGTGAAACACTATTAGGGAAAGTTGTCTACAGGGCTTGTGCCGTGGAGATAGCAAATAGGAAACTGAGTGTAGACCTAATAGGGTTAGACACGGGGGATTTTGATGTAATTTTAAGGATAGATTGGCTAGCGGTGTATCACGCCACCATAGATTGCTTTAACAAGAAGATTGTATATAATCCTCCTAATGAGGAGCCATTTACAAATTAATAAAATCATTTGATACTTATTCCTTGATGGCAAGTTTCCTTAATTTTCAAGTACTTTAACCTTGCTATTTTCTCTAACTAAGCAAGCCCAAGAAGGAAATTTGTATCCAAGAGATTTCGGTAGTCCGAGACTTTCCAGATGTGTTTCTAGACGAACTGCTCGGACTGCCAGTGACAGAAAAGTTGAGTTCACTATAGACCTACAACCAGGCACCCAGCCCATTTCGGTTGCTCCTTACGGCATGAGCCGCGTTGAGATGGAAGAGCTGAGGAAACAGATCACTGAATTGCAAGACAGTGGTTTTATTAAACACAATGTGTCCCCTTGGGGTGCCGGAGTCACGTTTGCCAGAAAGAGAGATGAAACATTGAGACTGTGTATTGATTACAGAGGATTGAACAAGTTTTTAATTAAGAACAAATATTCCCTTCCCAGAATTGACGACCTCTTCGATCAGCTGCAGGGTGCGCAGGTCTTCTCCAAAATAGACCTGCGATCAGGTTACCATCAGGTGAAAATAAGAACAGAAAACATCCCCAAAATGGCATTTCGAACTAGGTACGAACACTATGAGTTCCTAGTCATGCCATTTGGGCTAACCAACGCTCCGGCCATCTTTATGGATCTGATGAACAGGGTCTTCAGAGAATTCTTGGATCAATTTATTATTGTGTTCATCGATGACATCTTGGTCTACTCAAAAAGCAGAGAAGAGCATGCTCACCATCTAGCCCAAGTTTTGCAGGTCCTTAGAAAAAAGAAGCTATATGCAAAGTTGAGTAAGTGTGGATTCTGGCTTGAGCAGACTGCCTTCATAGGACACATCATATCAAAGGAAGGAGTATCAGTGAATCCCGAAAAGGTTGAAGCAGTACTTGGCTGGGAGAAGTTGGCATCAGTTAAAGAGATTCGTAGCTTCCTGGGTATGGCAAGTTATTACCGCAGGTTCGTCGAATGATTCTCTAGTCTAGCAGCTCCCCTAACCCGGCTCATAAAGAAGAATGTTAAGTTTGAGTAGAATAAGAACTGTGAGAGGATTTTTTCAGAATTAAAGGAGCGGCTGACCACTGCACCCGTACTGGCTTTACTGAGTGGATCGGGGGGATATACAGTTTATAGTGATGCCTCATATCTAGGCCTGGGTTGTGTCCTAATGCAGCATGGGAAGGTCATAGCCTATGGGTCCAGACAGTTAAAGAATCGTGAGAAGAATTACCCCACCCATGACTTGGAACTGCCCGCAATCATACACGCCTTGAAAATCTGGCGCCATTATTTATACGGAGAGACCTTTCAGATCTATACCGATCATAAGAGTTTGAAATACATATTCACCTAAAAGGATCTCAACATACGTCAGAGAAGATGGATGGAACTCCTTAAAGACTATGATTGTGATATCTTGTATCATCCAGGTAAGGGCAACGTGGTGGCAGATGCCCTCAGCAAGAAAAGTGCAGGTATCTTAACCCATTTAATGGTTTCAGAACGCAGGCAAATTGGGGCCACACAACAAGTTCGGCTTCAGAACCTGAAGAGAGTTGCATGTTTGGGCCGTCTGACCGTCCAGCCCGAGTTAATACAGAGAATAAGGGAAGCCCAGTCAATCGACCCCGCCCTAATAGCCCACAAGAATGATGCATAACAGGGAGTGAGTTCAAAATTCTGAATCCTTACCGATGAGTTACTCCGGTTCCAGGACAGGGTGTGTGTCCCAGACGATAGTGAGTTAAAGAGAGACATCATGACATAATCCCACAGCTCGAAGTTTGCCATGCATCCCAGAAGCACCAAAATGTACCAAAGCATGCAACATCGATTTTGGTGGAATGGGATGAAGAGGGACATAGCTGACTTTGTATCTAAATGCTTGGTATGTCAGCAGGTCAAGACAGAGCATCAACGCCCAGGCGGGTTACTTTAGCCCTTACCGATCCCGGAATGGAAGTGGGAACATATCGCCATGGACTTCGTAACGGGATTACCCAAGGCACGTTCAGGACATGACGCCATCTGGGTAATTATTGACGGCTTACCAAGTCTTCCCACTTCCTAGCCATTAGGATAACCGATCCCTTGGACAAGTTGGCAAGAATGTATATATGAAAAATAGTCAGATTGCATGGAGTTCCAGTGACGGTGGTATCCGACAGGGACCCCAAGTTCACTTCTCGATTTTGGAGTAGCTTTCAGTAGGCCATGGGAACAAAGCTGTCTCTCAGTACTGCCTTCCATCCTCAGACTAATGGACAATTAGAAAGGATAATCCGTACACTTGAGGATATGCTCCGAGCTTGTGTCCTTGACTCTGGGGGCCATTGGGACAACCATCTATCCCTTATAGAATTTGCCTACAACAACAGCTACCAAGCGAGCATTGGTATGGCTCTGTATGAGGCATTATATGGGCGCCCATGCAGATCGCCGATTTGTTGGGAAGAAGTGGGCGACAGAAAATTGTTCGGCTAGGAGTTGGTGGAGGAGACCACGTCTAAAATAGTTAAAATCAGAAAGAATATTCAGACAGCTCAGAGCAAGCAGAAGAGTTATGCGGACACCCGGAGGAGAGATTTAGCGTTTGAGCAAGGCGATCGAATGTTCCTTAAGGTCACTCTTTTCAAGGGAATTAGTAGGTTCGGCAGGAGGAGAAAACTGAACCCCCGATTTATTGGACCATTTGAAGTCTTAGACAGGATTGGTACTGCTGCCTACAGACTAGCACTGCCTCCAGAGCTCTCCAAGGTCCATAATATGTTCCATGTATCCATGCTACGTAAGTACAGCCCGGACCCATCTCATGTCTTGGTTCATGAACCATTTCCACTCCAAGAAGACTTATCTTATGAGGAAGTACCAATCAGTATCACGGACCGAAAGAGCAAGATGCTCCGCAACCGGAAAATATCATTTCTAAAGGTAGTGTGGCAGAACCACTCGTCAAGGGAGGCTACCTGGGAGCTAGAATCAGACTTTAGAGCCCAGTATCCCCATTTGTTCGACCAAGAGTAAAAAACAAATTTAGGGGACCAAATTTCTTAACGGGGGGAAAGTTGTAACACCCAAACCTTTATTATTATTATTATTATCATTAGAATTATTTTGGTTTATTTCATTTTAATAATTAATTTATTTTGTAATAATATGTTTTAATTTAATTTAATTTAATTTAATAGAAATAAAAATAATAATGATAAAATTGGATAAAATTATTTTTAGAATTTAATTGAAATTGATTTTGGGAAAAAGTGGTAAAAATTCAGATTCTGGAGGTGTTTTTGAAAAGAAAATAGGAAACTGGGGGGTTAAAACGTAATTTAAAAAAGTTACGCCACGTCAACAGCCACGTCAGTGGCCCGATCAGCGACTTCGGCCAACCAGGACACGCTGCGTGGTAGGGACGCTGACGCAGGAAGCCACGTGGGACGGAGACACGTGGGCGATCCACGTGCGCGCGATTAAATCGTGATGGACAGCTCAGATTAAAAGGGGAAGGTTATACATAATCGTATCCACACCCAAGCCCAAACCCTAGCCGCCAGAACCCTCGCCAGAGAAGACGACCTAGCCACCGGAAGAACCGGCCGCCGCCACCCGCCGCCGCACCGGAGGATTTTTCGGCCGCCAAACAAGGTAAAATTTCTTCCCTTTGCTAGTTTTTCGATGCTGAACCTACCTGTGGCCAAATCGGAGCCAAACCACCGGCCAATTGGCCGAAAAACACTGCTGAAGTCCAGCGGCGCCGTCGCAGGTTTCTTCAGTTTTTGCCTCCGATGAGGCCCTTTTCGGTTCCCGTTCGATATAATTTTTACACCACTATGACCACCGTCCTTTTCTCTACAGGTTAACCAGAGCAAAACACCAAATCGCAACTCGCGCCGGAGGAGCCGCAGCACCCGAGAGCTTCGCCGCTGGTAAGTCCCAGTTTTTTATAATTTTTTGGCCCACCGAGGGCCCTAGAGGTGTTTTATCACAGGAACCAATGCAAGTTTGGCCAAATTTGGCCGAAAATGGCCAAAAACAGCCATCCGGAGGCAGATCGCCACCGTGGGCGGCGGCGGCGGCAACGTCGAAGCACGGCGGAGCCGCCGTGCCGGAATTTTAAAATTGGCCGAATAGGCCCTGGGTCTGATTTGGAATTTTTTAGGGACATGTGCAGGTACCGGAAGTGTGTTTCAGTTTCCGGAGAAAAATTCAAGGGCGTAGTGAGAACCCGATTTCAGACTCCGAAATAAGTAAGGATCTCTCACCCTATTTCCTATTACGGCATTAAAGCTTAGTAAATGATAAAATGATATTTTATGAATTAATATATATGTATAATTAATTAAGGTTGCTAATGGAGCCCGAATCTGATGTATTTTTCGGTCAGGTGTTGTTTGATTTATTTTACAATTTTGAATGCAGTATGGTGCTTGATGTGTTTATTCTATGATTTCGAATACATGAATCACAGTTTCATTTATTGTGGTTTGAATTATTGTGAACCCGATATTGTATTGTCTTGTTTGGTGTCCATTATTGATTTACATGTTTATGTTTGATTGGATAATTGTAATGAAGAAAAATAGAAAAAGGTATGTGAATTGATAAATGGATAATGTCGACAGCCTAACTAGATATCCTGGGAGATGGTGGACGGACCGGGTCCATAGAGAACCCTACCAGGAACGTGGTCTCTCATATCAGACGGGGTATGGAGATTTTATGTGTTTTGGCGCCCATACCGGACGGGGTATAGAGACAGCCCGTTTTACCCTCATACCGGACGGAGTATTGAGGTTTATGATTTTGGCACCCATACCGGACGGGGTATGGGACGGCCCTAGAATTAAGTTATAAATGTGAATGGTTCATGTGTAGCGGGACCCCCTGTGGATCCCCATGGATACTAGTAGGCTGGTAAAAGAGGAAATTTGTTGCCTGATGATTAAAATACAAAGGTATGATATGTGTTATGTTACAGAGTGTGCATGACCTTATGATATTTATGATGTTATTATTTCTCATAAATTGTTTCCATGAATCTCACCGAGGTAAGTGGACAGTAAAAATTTTTTTAATTGATAAATGAGTTTGTTATAAATTATGCTCCATTGATCGTTTTTGTTTTCTACCAACCTTTACTTTTATGACAGTGAGATAGTGTGATGTCTTTACTGGGTTAGTGTAGCTCATTCCTTACTTAACTATTTCAGATCAGGAAGACTCGGTTCCCGAGCCTGTCCCACAGGAAGACGGTGAGTAATGTCTATAGATTTCATAGTTTTATTTATAACATTCATCTCTAGTATTTACTTTATTTAGTTTATTCTTTCATACGTTTAGTACGTTTGGATTATTGTGTAAGGGATATTAATCAAAATTTTTATTCTGCTTCCGCATTTAGAATTTTTCTTATATATACATTTCCCTTTAAAATTCTGGGGCCGTTACAAGTAGACTTTTTAGTAAGTGAATATGTAGATTATGGTGTATATATCACGTTTTTCATAATGCATCAATGCATATAGCTATTTTTTGTATTTTTTGTTTTAAGGTTGTTAAGTAGTTTTTCAGTGCCGACACCTTTTTGTTATTCCTTTTGCTACCTAGTTATTTTTTATTTCTTCCTTCATATCGGTATATATATGTAAACTTTTTCAACATTATTTTTTAAAGAAAAAAATATCGAAATGGTTTTTTCTCTCAATTGGGTCTATTTGATTTGAAATTGCTCATGGTATCCGAGCATATACGATCCAAAATCATAAATAGATTTATTCTCTTAAATTGATATATCTATGAGAGACAGAATGTGCAAGAGTCTAGCATGAACGTTGAGAGTTCAGCTGAAAATCCACAGGGTAGACAATCTTCTACAACTGATAATAATGATGATCCACTGTATCTTCAATCTTCCGATCATCCAGGTATGATTTTTATTTCTACACCTTTCAATGGAAATAATTATCTTCCATTGATTCGTTTAATGAGAATAACACTTAGTGTTAAGGTCAAATTGGGGTTTCTTTATGGGAGATATCAGAAACCAGTGTTGGGATCTAACGATTATGAGAGATGGATTAAAGCTGATTGCATGGTTCAATCCTGGATTTTAATTTTTATTTTCAAAGATATTGTAGTTGTTTATCTTTATATTGCTTCAACCAAGGAACTTTGAGAGGAATTGGGGGAAAGATTTGGTGTAACATCCCAAACCCGAGATTTAGACTCGGAATAATATAATTTAATTTTTAAAATAATAATAAAAATTTTATGATTTAATTTTAATTTTTTTTTTAGATATATGGACCTTGGACGAATTTGAAAATAATTTTAGAAAGCATGACATAACTGTAAAGAAATGGAGGTATATTTGAAAGAAAAGTTTGAAAACATGGGTCAAATCGTAAAAAAAGAAGTACGGGCCCTGTACGACTGTCACATCAGCAGCACTATGAGTTAGAATGTGCCACTTGGCGGGCACGCTGACATGGACTCCACACGGGAGCCACGTGGGCGATCTGCATGCCAGGGCAATCCAACGGCCCATGTTCATTCCCGCATGCACGAACAGTCCAAATTGATTTCCTGACTAAGTGTGATCGTCCCACGCATTTGTAATCGAATCGTCTCTATTTATTTCCCTAGTAAACGCAATCGAACGGCTGAAAATGATCAACATGGGCTTGAATGGATGGCTCATATCGAGGGAGGGGTTATTTAAACATATTTTCCAACTAAAACCCTAACCCTAGCCGAACGCACCTCACTAGAGAAAAAGAAAAAGGGCGGCGGGAGGAGAAGCCCAGCCACCGGAGAATGTTACATTGCCATACCGAAGACCCAAAATGCACCAGTGAGCACAATGTTTCTTCCTGTTTCTCAACCATTTAGTCTCCTAACACATTTTCGATATAGAATAACCGAAAACAATCGCAACCCGCAAGAAAGGAACGATGGAGCTCAACTAAACTGCCACACCAGAAGGCCGAAACCACTGGTAAACTTTAATTTTTGCCCTTTTTTTATCGAGAGACACCTCCTAACCATGATTTAAATAGATTTTCAATGAGAACTGGTTAAGACCGGCCTGACTGAGAGGAAGAGTCACCAGAGAAGGAGTGAGATTTTTGTCTTTTTTGCTGTTTCTTGCGTATTTTCATGCTATTTTGATGTACATTTCAATCTTAGTAAAAAACTCAAGAAATTTAAGAATGAGGAATCGTCATGAGACGGTGTTTTAGACATTGACTAAGGATAAGAATCCCTCACCTTTTTTTTATGTTATGATTTAATTGAAGCCAAACTAATAATAAATGAAAATTTTAGATAATTGGCAACCCTTTAATTAATTAAGTACAGGTTGCTAATGGAGCTAGTAACTAGTTAGTCTATGTATGTTTTGAGTTTTAATTGTATTAGTTATTTTTTCAGTCGTTTATTATGTTTATCTATTCACTGTTCTATTTATTTTAATTTATTCGTTTTAAATCTATGGCTAATATGATAAGGTTTCTTAATCTATTATGTTTATCTATTCTTGTCATTCTATTGCATAATATGTTTCTATCAGCATAATGTATGTTTATTTTACTCATGTACTCTGAAATATGAATTCCGTACTCATGTGTTCTTTGAAATGCATATATACGTATCTTTTAAGGCTAAATAGTAAATAAATAAAAAAAGATGTGCGTGAATTAATAGTGTTGATTGAAAGGGGCTTATCAGATGCCTTAGGAAAGAGTGTACAAAATTGGTGTATAGGGTGAACCCTACCGTGTACGTTACCCTTAGTCGTACAGGACTGAGAAGTCTCATACCAGACAGAATTAAGAATTATTTTAATTACACTCATACCATAAGAGGTATTGAGGCGGTTGTGTTTTGTGGCGCCTATTACCAAATAGGGTAATGGGGACAGTTGTTTGATTATAGAGAAAAGGTTCATATCACGTATAGTAGGGATCCCTACGGACCCCCAGCGACACTAGTAGGAAAAAGATAAAATGATATAGATGAATAAGGTAAGGAATCCAATTTTAGGAAATAGTGAAGGGTTAATTGTTATATGTATTTAGAATGTATACTGTTAGATTGCTATTCTGATTCTTATATTAATAAATGACATTTGAGGATTTACAGGTGAGTCGAGAAAATATTAGCATTTTCAGTGAAATGAATAATGAATGCACTAGCATTCGATTTTTATTAAGAAGTATCTCTATTGGTTGTTTTATATTTTTTACAACCCTTTAATTTTCTGTATCAGTGGTAAGGTGTTAATATTCTTACGGAGCTAGTATAGATCAGTCATTTATTATTAACCATTTTAAATCAGGACAATCTAGACCTGAATCCTAAACAACAAGAAACTAGTTAAGAGATTGCCTCTTCCACTTCGTCAGTTTCTAGTATAGGTTAATCATATTTATTTTCTCTTATGTTTTTTCATTTAAGTTTCAAGGGTATTGTCGTAGTTCTATTAGATATTTTAAGTAAACTGTGCAAGGAATGCAATCCTAAACTTTATTTTCTTCCACTAAATTATAAATTTTAGTATTCTTTATTTGACTATTACTTATTTATATGCTCGGAATCCGTAGTAGGAGTTTGAGCTTTTATAGTTGGTATCAAAGCCACGTTCATCAGAACCATTCCTTGCATTGTAGGGTTAGAGTAAATTTAATGTAACCCGAATCTCAAACCATTATTATGAGATGTAGGTAAAGAAACATGATGAGAAATAGGTCCCCACTAAACAGAGTAGCCCGGGAGAGATCGCTTCGGGAGGATATTGATCGGCTCTTTGAGATGCTTGAGAGACTCATTTCTGCCAAACAGATGAGGGATGAGAGAAGGGAGTTGTCTAATCCCCCTCCACCCCTGCCACAGCATAAGCCACCTCCACACTAAGAGGATCCTGTACCCCACGATACAACCCAGCTCCTCCATGGTACCATCCAACACCGTCGTAGTACAATCCGATGCCTTCATCGTATAGCCCAGTGCTACCATAGGGCCACCCGATTCCTCTCCAGCATAATCCAGTTCCCCTTCAGCAGGATCCAGCTCTGCCTATGATGGACCAGGGCTATATGGAGAGGTACAAGATACTTAATCTATCTATTTTTGCATGAGCATTTACTTTTGAAGAAGTTGAGTACTGGTTCGCAGAGATAGAGAAGGCTTTCGCGACCCTTGAGGTAATTCCTGAACAGAAGGTTTTCCTTGCCACTTATATGCTCGTAGGTGAGGCAAAACATTGGTGGCAACTTCAGCAGGCTACTTTACCCACTCCAGTCACTTGGGAATAGTTTTTGACAACCTTCAATGCTGAGTATCTTCCAAAACATCTCCAATATCTAAAAGAAATAAAGTTTGCACATCTAGTTTAGGGAGATTTATCAATATCAAAATATACTCGAAAATTCTTAGAGTTAGGCCAGTACTCCCTTGAGAGCATGATAGATGAAGGCATGAAGGCAAAAAGGTTTGAATGGGCTCCTCACCCTAAGATCAGACAATAGCTATATGTTTGGCACTTATTCGGTAGTCTTGACCAAGACACAGTTAATAAAGATGAACCTCTACATTGTTTTTTCAGCAGTGGGCAACTTTAGGCCTCTGGTTCCGCATCGTAGGCCAGCACCTACTGCACTAAACCAGCAGAATAAGAGATTAAGGCCCACACCCCAAGCTCCTCCCTAGGCCACGATAGTAGGACGTAGTAAAATTTATCAGCACTATGGCAAGAATCATGAAGACCAACCTTATTACCGCCTCAATAACACTTATTGCATATGTGAGAGTGCCCAACACTACACAAGAGAGTGCCTAAGGAATCAGAATTAAACCAGACCTGCAATCTATGGCAGGGTCTACACACTCACCCAGTAGAATGTCGAAGTCAACCCAGATATGATATAAGGCAAACTTAAGGAAGAGATTTGCATTCAAAATATTTTTGTTGTTCGAAACTTCGCGAACATATTCCCTGATGAACTACCAAGAATGTCAGTAAATCGAAAAGTTAAATTCGCCATTAATATTCATTATGACACACAACTCATCTCAGCTATCCCATATCAAATGAGTCGTGTCGAAATAGAAGAACTGAGAAAACATATCAAAGAGTTATAAAATAATGGGTTCATTCGATATAGTATATCACATTGAGGTGCTGGAGTTACATTCGCAAGAAAGAGTGATGAGTCCTTGATATTATGTATAAACTATAGAGAACTGAACAAGGTTACAATTAAGAATAAATACCCCATTCCTAGGATTAATGACCTTTTTCATTAGTTACAGAGTGCTCAGATTTTCTTTAAGACCGATCTACGTTCAGGATATCATCAAGTGAAGATCAAGGTAGAAGATATTCCTAAGACGACCTTCAGAACTCAGTATGGGCATTATGAATTCCTTGTTATGCCCTTCGGATTGACTAATGCGTATGTAATCTTTATAGATTTGATGAACAAGAGCTTTAGGTCATTCTTGTACTAGTTTGTCATAGTTTTCATTGATAATATGTTTACTCCAAGAGCAAGGAGGAACACACCCCACATTTGACTAAGATCTTATCGGTTTTTAGGAAAAAGAAACTATATACAAAGTTGAGTAAGTGTGGATTCTGCCTTGAGTAGACTTTCTTCCCAGGACACATAGTATCGAAAGATGAAGTGTCAGTAAATCCCGACAAGATTGATGCAGTGATGGATTGGAAGGAGTTGACCTCAGTCAAGGAAATTAAAAAATTTTTGGGTATGGTAGGCTGTTACCGCAGGTTTGTAGAAAGGTTCTCAAGTATATCAACCCCCTTGACACGACTTACAAAGAAAAATGTCAAATTCAAGTGCAATGAGGAATGTGAAGAGAGCTTTATAGAACTCAAACAACAACTGACTATCGCACCAATGTTGGCTCTACAAATGGGACATGTGGGTATACAGTATATAGTAATGCATCCTACCAAGTGCTGGGTTGCGTTTTGATGTAGCACGAAAAAGTCATAACTTATGGGTCCAGGAAGTTGAAAGTTCATGAAAGGAATTACCCCACCCACGACTTGGAGCTTGCCGTCATTATCCACACCTTGAAGATCTAGTGTCATTACTTGTATAGGGAAACACTTGAAATCTATACGGACCCTAAAAGCCTAAAATATATATTCACCCAGAAGGACCTCAACATGTGTCATAGGTGTTGGATAAAACTCCTTAAGAATTACAATTAAAAGATCTTATACCACCCGAGCAAGAGTAATATGGTAGTCAATGCCCTAAGCAAGAAAAACACATGTATGTTAGCTCCATTAATGGTCTTTGGGTGCATGATCATAAAGTCCACAAAGCATATACAACTCTAAGACTTGAAAAGGGCACATGTCTAGCTCACTTACCAGTCCAACCTAAGTTAATTCAGAGAATAAGGGAGGCTCAACTAATCAATTCCACTCTAACAGCTCTTAGAAATGATACAGAACAGGGTTTAAATTCAGAGTTCTGAGTTTCTACAAATGGGTTGCTTAGGTTTCAAGATAGGTTATGTGTTCCAAGTGATAACGAGTTAAAGAGAGATATCATGACATAGACTCACAATTCGAAGTTCTCCATGCACCCAGGAAGCACCAAGATGTACCAAAGCATGTGGCCCCGATTCTGGTAGAACGGGATGAAAAGAAAAATTGTTGATTTTGTCTGCAAATGCCTCACATGCCAAAAGGTCAAGGTAGAGCATTAACGCCAAGGTGAACTACTTCAGTCGTTGCCAATTCTGGAATGGAAATGGAAATGGAAATGGAAACATATCACCATTGACTTTGTAATAGGATTGCTTAAGGTTCGTTTGGGACATGATGCAATCTGAGTAATTATTGATCGACTTACTATGTCCTCCCATTTCCTGACTATCAGAATAATAGATTCTTTGGACAAGCTAACTAGAATTTATATTAGGGAGATAGTCAAACTACATGGAGTTCCAGTGATAGTGGTATCAGATAAAGACTTCAGGTTCACCTCTAGGTTTTGGACGAGCCTTCAACAAGCAAAAGGAATGAAATTATCTCTTAGTACAATATTCCACCCCTAGATAGATAGACAATCAGAACAAACTATCCGCACACTTAAGGATATGCTCAGGCTTGTGTTCTAGATTTCGGAGGGCATTCAAATGACCACCTATCTCTGGTAGAGTTTGCTTACAATAACAGTTATCAGACAAGTGTTGGTATGGCTTTGTATAAGGTATTGTATGGCTGACCTTGTAGATCACTGATCTGTAGGGAAGACATGGGTGACAAAAAATTAATTGACCCAGATATTATAGATGAGGCCACAATGAAGATTGCCAAAATCAGGAAAAATATTCAAATAGCCCAGAGTAGATAGAAGAGTTATGTGAACATTTGAAAGAGAGATTTGGAAGTTGAGAAAGACGATCGAGTGTTCGTTAAGGTCACTCCACTTAAGGGCATCACCGAGTTTGGAGGGAGGGGGAAATTGAATCCTCGATTCAAAATTAGAACATCCGCCAAAAGACTAGCACTACCTCCAGAATTATCTAAAGTTCATAATGTCTTTCATGTATCGATGTTACGCAAGTATAACCTTGACCCCTCGCATGTTTTATCTTACAAGCCACTTCCACTTCAAGAGGATTTATCTTATAAGGAGGTACCAGTCAGCATTTTGGACCAAAGGAGTAAGGTGCTTCGCAACACAGAAATTTCCTTTATCAAAGTTCTATGGTAAAATCACTCGCATAACGAGGCCACTTGGGAGTTGGAATAAGAATTCAGGGCTAGATATGCTCAATTGTTTGACTAAGGGGCAACAATTTGAGGGACTAAATTTTTTTATGGAGGGGAGGGTTATAACATCCCGAACACGAGATTTAGACTTAGAATAATGTAATTTAATCTTTAAAAAAATAATAAAAATTTTAGGGTTTAATTTTAATTATTTTTTTAGATATATGGATTTTGAACGAATTTGAAAATAATTTTAGAAAGTAGGGGGTAACTGTAAATAAAAGGAAAAATATTTTAAAGAAAAATTTGAAAATAAGGGTCAAATCACAAATAAAAAAGTATGGACCACGTAGGACTGTCACATCAACAGCACGATAAATCATAACGTGCCACGTTGCAAACATGTTGACATGGGCTCGATGCAGGAGCCACGCGGGTGATCCGCGTGCTAGAGCAATCCAACGGTCCGTATTCACTCCCACACATATGAATGGTCTATATTGATTTCTTGGATAAGTGCGATCGGACAGTCCACGCATCTTCGATCAAATGACCTAGATTTATTTCCCTAATAAACACAATCAAACGATTGAGGATGATCCATGAGGGCCAAGATGGATGGCCCAGATCAAATGAGGGGGGTATTTAAACATCTCTTCCAACTGAAACCCTAACTCTGGCCGAATGCACCTCACCGAAGAAGAAGAAGAAAGGCGATCGGAGGAGAAGCCCAGCCACCGGAGGACGTGTCGGCACCGTATTGGAGAACAAAACGCATCGGTGAGCACCATTTTTCTTTCTGTTCTTCTCGATTCTCCACCCTTTAATCGCCAAATACATTTTTGATGCAGAATAACAAAAAACAACCACAACTCACGAGGAAGGAACGACAGAGCACGATTGAGTCGTTGTGTCAAAAGGCCGAAACTGCCGGTAAGCTTCGGTTTTTCCCCTCTTTTCACCTAGAGATACCACCTAACCATGATTTAAACATATTTTCACTGAGAACCGGCTAAAACTAGCTTAATCGAGATGAGGAGTTTTCAGAGAAGGAGGACCAAGCAGCGGAGCACACGACGCTGTCGTACCGTAACCCCAATCCAACCCTCTAGTGAGATTTTTATCTTTTTGTTTTACTGTTTCTCACATATTTTTACGTTATTTTGATGTACGTTTATTAGGGATAAAGGCGGTGTTCTTGAGAGTGACCCAGGGTAAGAATCCTTTACCCCTTTTTCCTCTTACAGTTAAATTGAAGTCAAACTAATAATAAATTAAATTTTTAGATAATTGGCGGTCCTTTAATTAATTAAGTACAGGTTACCAATAGAGCCAGTAACTGGTCAGTCTATGCCTGTTTTGAGTTTTAATTGTATTAGTTATTTCTTGAGTAATTTATTATGCTTATCTATTCACTGTTTTATTTACTTTAATTTATTCGCTTTAAATTTATGGCTAAGTGATAAGGTTTCTTAAGCTATGTTGTCATGTCATTCTATTGTGTGCATAATATATTTCTGTTAGCATAATGCATATTTAGTTCACTCACGTACTCTAAAATATAAATTTCGTACTCATGTGTTACTCTTTAAGGCTAAATAGTAAATAAAAAAAAAAGATATGCGTAAATAAATAGTGTTGAATGAAAGGGGCTTACTGGGTGTCTTGGAAAAAAGTGTATGGACTTAGTTTATCGCGTAAACCTTACCGTAGATGTTTCTCTCAGTCGTACGGGACTAAGAAGTCCCATACCATATGAGGTTGAGAATTATTTTAATTATGCTCATACTGGATGGGGTATTTAGGTAGTTATGTACTGTGGCGCCCATTACCGGACGGGATAATGGGGACGACCGTTTGATTATAGAGAAAAGGTTCATGTCCACGTATAGTGGAGATCCCCATGAACCCCCAGCGACACCAGTAGGAAAAAGGTAAAATTATAGAGATGAATAAGGTAAGGAATCCAATGTTGGGAAATAATGAATGGTTAATTATTATATGTCTTTAGGATGTATACTATTAGATTGTTATTCTAATTTTTATCTTAATAAATGGTATTTGAGGATTTACAGGAAAGTTGAGAAAATACTAACATTTTCAGTGAAGCGAATAATGAATGCACTAACATTCGAGTTTTATTAAGAATGAATTCCATTAGTTGTTTTATATTTTCTACAGCCCTTTGATTTTCCGTATCAGTGGTAAGGCGTTGATATTCTTACTGATTTAGAGCACCCTTTTATTATTAACCATTTCATATCAGGACGATCAAGACCCGAATCCTAAACAACAAAAAACTAATTAAGAAATTATCTTTTCTTCTTTGTTAGTTTTGAGTAAAGGTTAATCATTTATGTTGCCCTATTAGACATTTTAAGTAAACTGTGTAAGGAATATAACCCTAAACTTTATTTGCTTATGCTAAATTATAAATTTCATTATTATTTATTTAACTATTACTGAGTTATACGTTAAAAATCCCTAGTAGGGGTTTGGGCTTTTAGATTTGGAGAGCGTAAGTCCTGTTTTATACCAATTATAAAGAGAGATTAGTTCTGTATCTCATGAAAATCAAACTATAGTTCAGTATTTTACAAAACTTAAGAAACTGTAGGATGAGCTTCAGTGTTTACAACCATTACCTGAGTGCAGTTGTGGTGCTGTAAAACAGATGACAAATTATAATTGTTCTAGTAAAATGATACAATTTCTGATGGGATTGAGTTAAGGATATGATCATATAACGAATCAAATTCTTGTTATGGAACCTCTATCGACAGTGAATATAATATATAATTTAATTATATATATACATGTATCTATATATTTAATTATATATAGATACATATATATAGTTAAATATCTGTATATTTAATTATATATACGTGTATTTATGTAATTTAATTATACATATACATATATAATTCAAATATATATTTAATTACATATTTTTTTTATCTTTTCTCTTTTTATTTTTTTATTTATTATTTCATTCAATAAGACATGGGCAACATAGGTGATCTGATCAAATATACAATCATACTATTCTATCAAATCCAAATAAAAACAACTGCCATTACCATACAAACACACCTTAAAAGTAGAGAAAATAAAGGGAGGTCCATATAGCTTACATAGATAGCGTTGATAATATAGCAATACTAGCAAGTAATCAAGGTAACAAAAAACTCTCTACTAATTCATGCAATGCTAATAAGGGAAAACAATGAGCATAAAAAAATTACAAGTCTACTTTACGATGTACACACTGCAATTTCACTAGCCATACTAAGAAAACATGTTTCAAGCTTCATGGGACGTCGGATTAGTACAAGGATCTTATGAAGGCTAGAGGGAAATCATGCATTAAACAAATTGTCTAATTGTGCAGAGGTAACACTGGATACAGAAAAAATCAGATATGGTTCATTGTCTATGGAGCTAAATAGTAAAATTCAAGAAATAATTCAAAATGAGATGAGCAAATTGTTGAAAGGGAATAGCACTACTGATGGAGCAATGGTAAACGTGGCACACTTCTATTACCTTGCAGGTAAAACTATTCACAACTTTGCTATTAATATATTTAGTTTATTAGAGTATGGATGTCGGATTGTAAATATGGGAGCTTCAAGTCACATGTGTTGTGATCTGAAACTCATTGAACAACTAGAATGTGCAATTCCATTATAATTTATTATCAGGTCCCAAGATCAAAACTTGGCTTTGATACCACCTGTAATAGTCCGAACCTCAATGTCAGTGGGTACGGACGTTAACACAATATTTTCAGGTAGCACATATAAATATTAAATATGCAGTGGAACTACACTTTAATATACATTCTTTGTGACAGAATAATTATTTATTTACAAATAATTAGGGTATCTAAATTAATTTATAAATTTAAAGTAGAAACTAACAAGGTTTTCTTCACCATCTTCTATTAATATTGGACTTGTTTCTCTTCCCCTCTGACCTAAATGAGGTGAATTGGGGTGAGCTTCACGAGCTCAGTAAGAAAAAGATTTTATAACGAAAATTTACATACATGCATTTAAGCAATATATAATATATAATAATTTTTATCATCAAATAAAATGTCAAGCAAGCATCACAATCAAAATACATAACAAAAAGAATTATCACATAAAATATATTCTAATTCTCACTCTTATAACCTAATTCTTGTTCTTTGTTTCAAATTACACTCACACTCAAAGTATCACAATACACTCGGAATATCACATCTAAGGTTTCATCGCGCGATACCGTTTATATCATCATCAAAGAGAGGCGAAATGGATCCCCTTATCGCATGGATAGTACACACACATAAATTTCACAATGGTCACAGCAGGTACGTTTGCTAGGTGACCCACTCATAAACACATATCCACATCTAGATTAGGTTTCAAACCCTATCTATGTGCAGGTTCACCATATCCACTAAACTTCAGCCACACACGCACCCTTCTCGATTAAGATTAAACGAGTAGGTATTCAGGATCTTTACACTTTATACTCTTTCCAAATGTCTCTTATTCTTAATTCACTCATTTCATACCTAAAATCTCAATTCTACGCATAATAAAACACAAACACACAGACAATACATGATATTATCACGCACATCAGAACCATATATTTTCCAAACAACTTTCTGAGTCATCCTGTATTATATCACACAATAAGCACACGATACTCAAATTTCTCACACAACTGTACAAGATCACACAGCAAGTATAGTGTGTTGTACATCTGCACTAGATCACACAGCAAGTGCAGTGTACCCAAATTCCACACGTACATACACTAGTTATACATTTCACACGTATAACATGTGTACACACATATTAATATACACACATTTATTATAATACAGACATATACCCTCACTACATGTCTCATGCATAATATATATTTATATTCATACACACACGATTTCTATCAATACATACACACATTCATACTTAAACATGTATACATAATCACACCACAACATAACATATATATATTTATTCACGCATTTGTTTTTATCAGTTCTATTTTTATCAATTCTTTTCTTATCAATTCATATCACATTCATTGTATATTTTTATATATATACACATACATGCGTAACAACATATATATATCTATACATTGTATAAACACAAATAAATACAAATTAGACACACTAATTATATTCATATTATATCACACATACATTTAAAACTTCACACACATGCACTATACATATACACATTTACATAAACATATAATTTATGTCTCCGTACAGAATACACATAATTCTTACCTATGATGTGATCAGGAAAGCTTTAAGAATCTTTTATATCTCGATGTACGGTCCACTCAGAAATTCAAATACCATTTGGATAATTTTTCTCGTTTATAATGGAAAACACATATATTAAATTATGAATAATTTTTAAAACTATATTACGTAAAATTGTGAATGAATTTTACCTTCGGACACACGGTTTCCGTTGCTAACGCCACCATGCGCCATCACATGCATGTCACCGAAAATGCCAAGCGCGCGTTGTTGCATGCAACGCACTAACCTCATATTTGATTGCCACCCTTTCATTTTTCTTCCTTAATTTAATTTAATTTTTCTTTTTTTTTTCTTTTCTTTTTCTTTTTATTCATTTCATTTTTTTGTTTTATTCCTTTTTTCCTCTTTTTCTCTTTTTTTTCCTTCTCTTTTCTCTTTTTTTTATTCTCTCTTTCTCTCTCTACCCGACCACGTCTCTTCTCTCTCTCCTATTTTCTCTCTATAACCAACAACTATTACTCTCGTCTTTCTTTCTCTTTTGGTTGTGGTGTCGTGCAACACCACGTGACCCCTCTCTCTTGGCCATTGACGCCACTCAACCCTTTCTCTCCTCTCACCGTTGTGTCTCTTTCTCCTCACTCTTTCCTCTCTTTCTTCTTCTTTTTTTCTTTCTCCTTTTATGCTCTTTCATTATATATATATATACATATATATTTTTGTTGCTTGGTTTTTCTCATTCTCTCTACATTCTTTTTTTTATAATTATATATATACCTATATATATGGATCAATCAAAACTGTTCAGCATACATGAAATATGCAATTCTCAAATAACATTATTTTAATTGAAGTGTTGTATGTTAAAGCATTCCATTATAATCTATTATCAGTAAACAAACTTTCAGCTACATCCTGATTTAAATTTATTTCTTGTCCCAAATATTGCATACTGCAAGATGTACAAAATGAAGAAATCTTGGTAGTTAGAAAGGCAATTGGAAGGTTTCATATCTTGGATTCTAGTAGTCTAAACCCAGAATTGATATGTTATCATTAAAAAATTGTTACCCTAAAATAGTACTATAAGTTCCTTTCATGTTTCATGTAATAACAATACTAAATAAGTTTCTAATGAAAGTTCTTTGCAATTTGCCTCACTTTGTTACTCTAAAATAGTACTATAAGTTCCTTTCATGTTTCATGTAATAACAATACTAAATAAGTTTCTAATGAAAGTTCTTTGCAATTTGCCTCACTTTGGCATAAAAGACTTGGCCATATTTCACCCACAATAATGTCACATTTGAATTACATTAATCAAAAGGTTTGTTCATTACTTCTTCCTTGTGATGTTAGTGCATTAGCTAAGCAACATAGGTTACCTTTTCCAATTAGCAAAACCAAGTCCACAAGGCCTTTTGAATTGTTTCACCTTGATGTTTGGGGACCATACAACCAAAATCTTTAACAAGAGCACAATATTTTCTTACCGTTATTGATGACTTCAATAGAAGTGTTTGGACTTTCTTATTAACACTTAAGTCTCAAGTCACCCACACATTAACAAATTACTTTAAGTTCATTGAGATCCAATTTGATTCTATCATACAAAGTGTGAGATTTGATAATGGGATAGAATTCACTAACTAAGAGTGTTAGAACCTTTTTACTTCAAAAGGCATTTTACACCAGAAAATGTCTCCTTATACTCCTCAACAAAATGGGGTTATAGAAAAGAAACATAAACACCTTCTTCAAATTACAAGAGCTTCAATTTTTCAGTCTCATTTATCTAAAAATTTTTAGAGGGAGTCAGTTTTATTTGCTAGTTACATAATTGATAGATTGCCTACTGCTTCACTTAATTAGAGAACCATTTTTGAACTTCTTTTTGGTTACTCTCTTTCCTATACTTCATTAAGGTGTTTTGGTTGCTTATGTTCTGCGACAAACATCATCCTACACAAGGATAAATTTGATCATAGGGCTATAAATATGTGTTTCTTGGTTTCAATGTATGACAGAATGTTAATTTCAGCAATTAAGTAGATGACCCACTAACCTAGTATTTTATTTTTCTTATCCACTTATAACAGTTGAAGCTAACTTAAAGAACACCTAAAATAGATAACCATTGTAAAGGAAAATGTACCTTGATGGAGTAGGTAACCTTACAATAAATTATATAATTATTATATTTTATGAGAATTAAAATATAAAAAATAGAAACGGTTATCAACACATTCAATTACCTTAAATGTACTTTAGTCTCTCCTCTTATCTATAAAAGGAGCACAAATTCCTCTTTCAGGGAGTCTTCTATCAACGAAAGTTTCAGAGTTCTTATGCATAATAATTAGATAGAAAGAATAAGTAAGTTAGAGAATTAAGATTTTTATCAAGGGGTCTCTCAATCAGGCTATGGTTGTATTATCTTTGAATGGTATGTAACTTTAATTTTTTAGAACTTTTATTTTTCTTAAGATGTGTTGAATTCAATAGAAAATGACTTTCACATTAAATTTTCTTACATTTAGTATCAAAGTGAGATTGAATTTATACATCTTAGAATTCTATTAATAGTTTATATATATATTATACTGACAATTTATATATTTATATATATTATACTAACAGTTTATATACATATTAAGTACACTAACAGTTTATATATGTATATAATTTTATACAAACAGTTTATATATATGTATATGATTTTATACTAATAGTTTATATATATATATGTATTAATTCACTAACAGTTTATATATATGTATATAATTTTACACTAACGGTTTATATATATATTATTAAACTAACAATTTATTTATATTATTACAATAATAGGTTAGATATATATATATATATATTTAAAATTACAGTTAATTTCATAAATGTAAATTTATATATGTATATTTTATACAAATTATGGTTTCGTAATTTTATGACTTAAGATTTATTAATATGAAAAATTACCAAAGTAACCTAGGTTGATGAGTCTTGCATCAGTTAAACTACATTAAAGAATTGAAGAAGACTTATAAAGGAATAACATATATATTTTATAACTATGACATTGATACTAACCCAAAGGAGAGTCACTTTCTACTAATTATAAACTGATAGTTTATTTTGTGTTATTTAGATGGATACTCAAAGGTAATATGTAATGATGCAAAATATTAAGTATTTTAAGTCCCTCTGAGTGAACATTTGATGTGCTAACGTTTTGCCCAAAGGAAAAACTATAGTGATATCAATAGTTCATCATTTATAAATTATATATTATAGATATACTTGATGCTTTATTGTCAACATTGTTCTATTTTTTACAGTTCCCACTTTACTGTATTCTCTTACATCTGGAATGACAACTTTTGATGGGTCAAATTTTGCAAAATGGTATGAAATGGTCTAATTCTCACTAGGTTTATTGGATCTTGACCTGGCTTTAATAATTGAAAAACGTCCTGAAGCTACCGATGATAGTACTCTAGATCATATGGAATAATTGAAAGCCTGGATAAAGTCAAACAAATTCATTCTCATGTTTATGAGAATGATCATTGCCACTAACATTAAAACTTCTCAATCTTAAACTGTGATAGTCTAGGAATTTTTGAAATTTGTGGAGGAGCACTTCAAATGCGTCAATAAGTCTCTTACAAGCACATTGATAACTGAATTGATCGCCATGAAATATAATAGTTAGAAAGGAATTCAACAACACATTTTGAACATGGTTGAAAATGCTGCAATACTTAAGGCATTGGACATGAACATGGATGAGTCATTCTTGTTCAATTTGTCCTAAACTCACTTCCTTCGCAATTTGCTCCATTCAAAATTCACTATAACACTAATAATGAGCAGTTGAACATAAATGACCTTACTAGCAAGTGTATTCAAGAGAAAATGAGATTAAAACAAGATAGACATAATTTTACCCTTGCAGTTACTCATGAATCTATGAAAAATAAAAGTAAATCTAGAAAAGTAAAGAACATTCCACCAAAGAAACAAAGTAGAACTAGTGATAATAACTAGAGTCATGATGAAAAATTTACTATGAGCTGTTACTTTTGTGGCAAAAAAAGTCATGTAACAAAGGAATGTAATAAGCGTAAGACTTGGTTCACAAAGAGAGGTATGAATCTTTCTTTTGTATGTTATGAATCAAACCTCTTGCTAAAGGTCCTTCTAATACTTAGTGGATTTATTTTGGAGCAACAACTCATGTTACTAATTCAATGTAGGGATTCCTTACAACCTAGAAACCAAAAAAAAGTGAAAAGTTCTTTTATATAAGAAACCATCTCGAAGTAAAAGTGGTAGCTGCAAATACGTATTGCTTGCTATTAGAGACTGGTCATCAGATAGATTTTTTGAACACTTTTTATGTTCTTTCGATTCTTAAAAATTTAATTTTACTATCCAAATTAGATGTTATTAGATATTCAATTTATTTTGGTTGTGAAAAAAGTAAGTTTAGTATTTAATTCAATGAAAGTTGGTTCTATTACTTTATATGATGCTTTATATAAAATTTGTCTGAATCATGAATTTGCACAAGCTCTAGTTACCTTACATAAAAATATTGGTTCAAAACCTCGCTTAATTGACAAAAATTTTCCATTCTTGTGGCATAAAAGACTAGGGCATATCTCTAAGGAAAGAATTGAGAGATTAATGAATGATGGAGTTTTACAAAATCTTAACTTCATTGATTTCTAAATATGTATAGATTTCATAGAATGAAAGCAAACTAAATAAACAAAGAAAGGTACCATAAAAAGTAATGAGCTTCTTGAGATAATTCATACGGACATTTGTGTACCATTCTTTATTCCTTATTTAACTAGAGAGAGATATTTTATCACTTTTATAGATGATTTATCTCGGTATAGTTATGTATATCTATTTGTGTTATAAGTCTCAAGCCATTGACATCTTTGAGGTGTACATAACAAAGATTGAGAGACAATTAGATGGAAAGGTTAAGATTATGAGATCTGATCGAGGTAGTGAATTCTGTAATACCCGGAATTAATTGTAAAAATTTAAAATTAATGTATAAAATATAATTTTTTAATTTATGAAATTTTATTTAATGTAAAAATTAGGAAAAAATATGTGGAGGATGAAATTGAAAACAATTTTGGGAAAAATGGGAGAAAATTTTGGTTCTGTTGGTGTTTTTGAAAGAAAAATTAGAAATTAAGGGTCATAATATAATTTAAAAAAAATATATCACATAGAATCGCCCATCAACAGCCCCGACAAATCGGAGCGTGCCACGTGGTAAGGCACGCTGACATGGTGCCACGCGGGAGGGCATGCTAATAATCTGCGTGTCCGCAATCATACAGTCCGGATTTGTTCCCACGCCCGTAGATGGTCCAGATCTGTTCCCTTCTCATACGCGATCAGACGGTCGCAATTAAATGCGATGAATGGCCCAGATTCATTTTTCTTTAAATGTGATCGTACGGTCCAGATCAAATCATGATGAATGATCCAGATTATTTACTCTTTAAACGCAATCGGACGGTCCAGATTAAAGGGAGATGGATATAAATATCTCACTTCACACAAAACCCTAACCCTAGTCGCCAGCCCCCCCCCCCCGGCCGGAAAAGAAGAACCAGTCGCTGGAAAGGGAGCCAACCGCCCCCGACGCCACGTCGGAGCCACCTCCGACCGCCAAAAAAGGTAAAAATTCTCCAGTTGCTCGAAATTTAATTTTGAACACCTCCATGGTCAAATCAAATCCAAAAGACTGGCGAATGGGACAGAAACCGCAGATAAAGCCCGGCGGTGCCGCTGCAGGAAAAATAAAAAATCGCCTCTGATGAGCCCTTTTTCAATTCCTGTTTTATGCAATTTTTCCACTGTTGTAATCACCATTCCTTTTTCTATAGGTTGACCGAAGAAAAAGACCCAACCGGAAACGTGAGCCGACGGAGCTGCCGCACCGGAAAATCTTGCCACCAGTGAGTTTTTATTTTTTTGACTTTTTTCGGCCAACCGAGACCCCTTAATGTATTTTCTCGCAAGGATGAGTATCAAACCAGCCAAAATCAGCCAAAACTAGTAAAAAACAGCCAGTCCGAGGCAAACCGCCACCTCAGGGGGTGGTGCCGTCGACGAAGCAGGGCAACGCTACGGGCAGCGGTGCCGTAGCCGAAGCACGGTAGTGTCACCGTGCTAGAATTTTAAAATTGGCCCAAAAAGACTTCTAATGCCGATTTTAGATTTTTGGGGTATTTCTAGATACTTGAAGTGTGTTTTACTCTCTGAAGAAAAATTTAGAGAACCCGGGGATCGCTAGTAGGCGCAGCTGAAAGTTTAGCGTTTTGGACACCAATTCGAGTAAGAAATTCTTATCTTGTTCCCTGTTATAGAATTGAAGTTTAATTATAAATAATACGATATTTTGTGTAATTTAAAAAATATCCATAATTAATTACAAGTTATTAATGGAGCTGGAATCGATTATTTATTACTACTTGTCATGTTTTAACTGATTGTTCGATTCTACAGTTTTGAATGCATGATAATATACTGGAATTGGTAAGATGATTCAGTTATGTTTTTTTTTTATGCATGTATTGTTTGTTTTGCGTATTTACAGTTAAATTGTGAATCTAAAAATTAAATATAAATGGAAAATTGCATGATTAAGTAAATAGATGAATAATAGCCTTACTGGATATCCTAAGAGATTGTGGACAGACCGGGTACATAGAGAACCCTACCGTGAACATTGCTTCATACCGGACGGGTATTAAGGATTGGTATTTTGGCACTCATAACGGACGAGGTATGGGGACGGCCTATTTTATCCTCATACCAAGCGGAGTATTGAGGGATGGTATTTTTTTAGCGCTCATACTGGACAGGGTACAGGGACGGCCAGTTAGTTGAAAATCTTGAATAAAGATTCACGCGTAGTGGGGCCATCCCTATGGACCCTCATGGATACTAATATGTAGATAAAAGAGAAAGTTATTGTTTCGACTGATTGAATATGAGATTATGATATTGGTTATGTTATTTACTCTATAGGTCAGTTTTGGAAATCTCACTAGGATAAGTATGCGGTAAATGATTTTATTTATGAGAAATAAATTTACTTAAATTAAGAGCTCCATTAGTTGTTTTTATAATTTTTACCAACCTTAATTTCTGTATCGGTGAGTAGTGTGACATTCTTACTGGGTTAGTATAGCTCACTCTTTCATTAACTATTTCTGATTAAGAGGACTAAGATCCAGATCCCGATCCTCAAGGAAGTTGCGAATAGGATGCCTAATTGTCTACTTTTCATTTATTTCTTTGATTTTTCGTTATTAATTTGAAAATGGTCATTCCTGTAGTCCTATTGGATATTCTGAATTATTATGTAAGGAATGTAAGACCTAACTTTATTATTCCGCTTTCGCATTCAATTTATAATTTATTTTTTTTTTAAGTTTTGGGTCATTACAGTTGGTATCAGAGCTGTGTTTCTCGAGACCATTCATTACAAAAATCCTTACGAAACACAAAAAATAATGGATTATCACTCAATCATTTCTTGTGAAATGCAGGTACATATAGATGAGGAGAGGAAGACCCCTACTAAACTGAGTAGCCCGGAGGGTTTGCTTCGAGAAGATGTGGACCGACTATTTGAAATGTTGGAGAGACTCATCACTGCCTTGCAGGCCCGGGAGGAAATGAGGGAGCTACCTGACCCTCCTCCACTGCCACAGGTTAAACCACCCCTACAGCAGGAGGATCCTGAGCCACCCCAGTACGATCATGATCCTCCACAGTACCATCCGGCACCACCACAGTATGGCCCGATGCCCCAATCGTATCACCTAATACTACCACAGTATAGCCCGGTGCCCCAAACGCATCACCCAGTACCACCACAGTATAATATAATGCCTCCATTGTATTATCTAATACCACACATGGCCACCCAGTCCATCCCCAGCACAATCTAGTCCCTCTTCCACATGACCCAATTCCTCCCATGATGGACCCAGTCTACATCGATAGGTATAAAAAACTAAACTCATCTACTTTTTCAGGGGCATCCTCCTTTGAAGAGGCCAAATACTGGTTGGCTGAGATAGAGAAGGCCTTCACGACTCATGGGGTGATTCCTGAACAAAGGGTCATACTTGCCACCTACATGCTGGTGGGAAAAGCAGGCCGCTGGTGGCAACTCAAGCAGGCCACCTTGCTCGTTCCAGTTACTTGAGAATAATTCTTGATGGTCTTCGATGCAGAGTACCTCCTAGAGCATCTCCGATATCTGAAGGAAATAGAGTTTGTACACCTGGTCCAAGGTGATATGATTGTATCAGAATATGCATGAAAGTTCCTGAAGTTGGGTCAGTATTCCCCTAAGAGCATGAAAGATGAAGGCATAAAGGTAAGAAAGTTCGAGTGGGGCCTCTGTCTTGAGATTAGGCAGCAACTGTATGTGTTTGAGCTCAGTACTTACTTGGCCATTCTGGCCAAGGCACAGCTGATGGAGAAAAACCTTCATATTTGTTCTCCAGCAGTAGAGAATTTCAGGCCCTCAGTTTCACACTGCAAAAAAGCACCCACTGCACCTGTTCAGCAGAACAAGAGACCTAGGCCGATGACTCAGGCTCTTCCTCAGATTCTAACAACAAGTCGTAGTAGGACTTGCCTGCACTGTGGTAAGGATCATGGGGACCAACCCTTCTATCACCTCAACAATACTTGCCGCATACGTGAGAGTGCCCAGCATTATGCGAGGGAGTGCTTGAGGAACTAGAACTATACCAGATCTCTTGTCTAGGGCAGGGCTTACAGCCTTACTCAACAAGATTCAGAAGCCAACCCAAACTTGACACAGGGTACGTACACTATCTGTAATCATCTTGCACATCTTTTGATTGATACTGGTGCCTCACATTCATTTGTTTCATATGTTTTTGCACCAAACTTGAAGGACTTGGTTCTGTGTTGTTTGTGTTTACTCCTGAGAGTAGGATATTACTGGGAGAGGTTATATACAAAGCCTGTATAATAGATATAATATATAAGAAATTGAGTGTGGACCTAATAGAGATCGACATGAGGGACTTTGATATAATTCTAGGAATGAACTAGCTAGCGGCGTTTCACGCCACCGTAGATTATTTTCATAAGAAACTTGTATTCAACACTCCTAATGAAGAGCCATTTACAAATTAATAAAATTCTTTAAACATTATTCCCTCATGGTAATTTTTCTATTATTAAGTGCTTTAACTCGGATATTTTCTCTAACTAGGCAAACTTAAGAAAAAATTTGTATTTGAGAGATTCCGGTAGTTCGAGACTGGATGTGTTCCCATATAAACTACTCAGACTGTTAGTGGATAGAGAAGTTGAATTCACCATAAATCTTCAGTCAGGTACCTAGCCTATTTCAGTTGTCCCTTACTGCATGAGTCGTGTTGAGATGGAGAAGCTAAGGAAACAGATCAATGAATTGCAGGATAGTAGATTCATCTGACATAGTGTGTCCCCTTGGGGTGCTGGAGTCACATTTGTAAGAACATGAGATGGAACGTTGAGATTATGTATTGACTACAGAGGTTTGAACAGGGTTACGATCAAGAACAAGTACCCCATCCCTAGGATCGATGACCTTTTTGGTCAGTTGCAGGATGCCTAGGTCTTCTCCAAAATAGACATGCGTTCAGGTTACCATCAGGTAAAGATCAAGGCAGAAGATATTTCCAAAACAGATTTTCGAACTAGGTACGGACACTATGAGTTCCTGATCATGCCATTTAGACTAACCAATGCACCAGCCATCTTCATGGATTTGATGAACAGGATTTTTAGATAATTCCTGGATCAGTTCGTCATTGTATTTATCGATGATATCCTAGTATATTCAAAAAACAGAGAAGAATGCGTTCACCATCTAACTCAGGTTTTACAAGTTCTTAGAGAAAAGAAGTTATATGCAAAGTTGAGTAAGTGTGGGTTCTAACTCGAGCAGACTACCTTCTTATGGCACATCATATCAAGGGATGAAGTATCCGTGAACTATGAAAAAGTTGAGGCAGTGCTCGGCTGGAAAAAATGACCTCTATCAAGGAGATTAGTAGCTTTCTGGGGATGCAGATTATTACCACATATTTGGGGAAGGATTTTCTAGCCTAGCTACTCCTTTGACTCGACTCACAAAGAAGAACATCAAGTTTGAGTGGAACAAGTACAGTGAAAGGAGTTTTCAAAACTAAAGAAACGGTTGACTACTACACCTGTGTTGGCCTTGCCGAGCCAGACAAGTGGATATACAATTTATAGTGATGCCTCATACTTAGGGTTGGGTTGTGTTCTGATATAGCATGGGAAGTTCATAGCCTATGAGTCCAAGTGGTTGAAGAGTCATGAGAAAAACTACCCCACCCATGACTTAGAACTTGTCGCGATTATCCACGCCTTGAAGACTTGGCGTCATTATTTATATGGGAAGACATTTCAGATCTATACCAACCATAAGAGCTTGAAATACATATGCACTCAAAAGAATCTCAACAGGCGTCAGAAAAGATGGATAGAACTCCTCAAGGACTATAATTGCAATATCTTGTACCACCTAGGTAAGGACAACGTGGTAGCCAACGCACTCAGCAGAAAAAGTGCAGGTATATTAGCTAACTTGATAGTTTCGTAATGCAGAGTAATAGGGGTTGCACAACAAGTACGACCTCAGAACCTGAAGAGAGTTACAAGCTTGGCCCACCTGACTGTTCAACCTGAGTTGATCCAGAGAATGAAGGAAGCTCAATCCGCCGATTCCACCCTAACAGCCCTCAAGAAAGATGCAGAACAGGGAGTAAATTTAGAATTTCGAGTCTTTGTCGATAGGTTGCTTAGATTTCAAGACAGGGTATGTGTTCCAAGTGACATTGAGCTGAAAATGGACATCATGAAAGAGGCTCATAGCTCAAAGTTTGTCATGCATCCCAGAAGCACTAAGATATATCAAAGTATACGACCCCGATTTTGGTGGAATGGGATGAAAAAAGATGTGGCCAACTTTGTTTCCAAGTATTTGGTATGTTAGCAAGTCAAGGCGGAGCATCAACACCCAGGCAGACAACTTCAGCTATTACCAATTCCGGAGTGGAAGTGGGAACAGATCACAATGGATTTCATGACTTGATTGCCTAGGGTACACTCGGGAAATGATACCAGTTGGGTAATTTTTGATCGGCTCACCAAATCTTCCCACTTCTTGGCCATCAGGATGACCGACCCCTTGAACAAGTTAGCAAGAATGTATATCCGGGAGATAATCAGGTTACATGGAGTGCCAGTGACAGTAGTGTCTGACAGAGACCCTAGGTTCACTTCTTGGTTCTAGTCTAGTTTTCAGTAAGTTATGGGAATGAAACTATTCTTTATACCCCATTCTACCCTCATACCGACGAACAATCAGAAAGGACAATTCGTCCACTGTAAGATATGCTCTGAGCTTGTGTTCTTGACTTCGGGGGCTATTGGGATGATCATTTACCCCAAATAGAGTTCGCCTACAATAACAGCTACCAAGTAAGTATTGGCATGGCACCGTACGAGGCATTGTATGGCCGTCCATGCAGATCATTGATCTGCTGGAAAGAAGTGGGTGATAGAAAATTGTTCGATCTAGATCTTGTAGAGAAGACTACAACCAAAATAATTAAGATCAAAAAGAATATTCAGATGGTTTAGAGCAGACAGAAGAGCTATGCGGATACCTGAAAGAGAGATTTTGAATTTGAGAAAGGTAATTGGGTATTCCTTAAGGTCACTCATTTCAAGGGAATTAGTAGGTTTGACAAGAGGGGAAAACTAAATCCTCGGCTTATTAGGCTATTTGAAATCTTAGACAGAATTGGCACCGCTGTCTACAGACTGAAACTGCCTCCAAAACAATTCAGGGTCTATAATTGTTCTATGCATCCATGCTATGCAAGTACAATCCGAACTCCTCTCATGTCTTGGCCCACAAGCCCTTTCACTCCAGGAGGATCTGTTCTATAAGGAGATACCAGTGGATATCATGGACCAAAAGAGCAGAGTACTCTGCAACCAGAAAATCTCATTCGTTAAGGTCATATGGCAGAATCACACACAGGGAGAGGCCACATGGGAGCTAGAAGTAGACTTCAGAGCCTAGTATCCCCAACTGTTTGATTGAGTGAGAGAAAAACAAATTTGAGGGACCAAATTTCTTTTAAGGGGGGAGAGTTGTAATACCTGGAATTAATTGTAAAAATTTAAAATTAATGTATAAAATATAATATTTTAATTTATGAATTTTTATTTAATGTAAAAATTAAGAAAAAATAGGTGTATGATGAAATTGAAAACAATTTTTGGAAAAATGAGTAAAAATTTAGGTTCTGAGGGTTTTTGAAAGAAATAAAAAAGTCAAAAACATAATTTAAGAAAAATGTGCTCCGTAGGATCGCCTAGTCAGCAGCCCCGACGAACCGGAGAGCGCTGCGTGATAAGGCACGCTGACATGGTGCCACGAGGGAGGCCACGCAGGCAATCTGCGTGCCTGCGATCGGATGGTCTAGATTTGTTCCCGCGCACATGGACGGTCTAGATCTATTCGCTCCTCAGGTGCAATCAAACGATTGTGATTAAATGTGATGAACGATCTAGATTCATTTTTCTTTAAACGCAATCGTACGGTTCATATCAAATCGCAATGAACGGTTCAGATTTATTTTCTCTTTAAACGTGATCGGACGGTCGAGATCAAATGCAATGGACGGTCAAGATTAAAGGGAGATGGATATAAATACCTCACTTCATATCAAACCCTAACCCTAACCCTAGCCGCCAGCCCCCGCCCCTGCTAGAGAAGAAGAACAAGTCATCAGGAAGGGAGCTGACCGCCGCTCGCTGTTGTGTCGAAGCCACCTCCGACCGCTAAAAAAAGTAAAAATTCACGCAATTGCTCGAAATTTAATTTTGAACACTTTCATGGTCAAATTGGAGCCAAAGGACCGGTAAATGGGCCGGAAACTAGGGATAAAGTTTGGTGGCGCTGCTGCCACGGGAAAAACTAAAAACTGCCTCCAACGAGCCCTTTTTCGATTCTCATTTCGTGCGATTTTTCCACTATTATAATCACCATTCTTTTTTCTACAGGTTGACTGAAGAAAAATACCCAACCGCGGAGGTGAGCCGACGGAGCCGCCACACAGAAAAATTATGCCACTGATGAGTTTTATTTTTTCGACCAACCGATGCCCCTTAACGTATTTTTTCGCATAGATGAGTATCAAACTAGCTAAAATTGGCCAAAATTGGCTGAAAACGGCAAGTCTGAGGTAAATCACCACCACGAGCGGCGGTGTCATCGTCAGACCACGGCAGCACCACCGTGTTGGAATTTCAGAATTGGCCGAAAAGAATTTCTAACATCGATTTTGGGGTATTTCTAGGTATTTAAAGCGTGTTTTAATCTCCGAACAAAAATTTAGGGAACCCGAGAACCACCAATAGGCGCAGCTTAAAGTTTAGCATTTTGGATACCGATTCGAGTAAGAATCTTTCACCTTGTTCCCTGTTATGGAATTGAAGTCTAATTATATTTTGCATAATTTAAAAAATATCCATAATTAATTACATGTTACTAATGGAGCCAGAACTGATTATTTATTACTGTTTGTCATGTTTTAACTGATTGTTTAATTCTATATTTTTCTTGATGCATGTATTACTTATTTTGCGTGATTTACAGTTAAATTGTGAATCTGAAAATTAAATATAAATGAAAAATTGCTTGATTAAGTAAATGGATGAATGGTAGCCTTACTGGATATCTTAAGAAATGGTGGATGGATCAGGTACATAGGGAACCCTATCGTGAACGTTGCTTTATATTGGACGGGGTATCGGTGATTGGTATTTTGGCACTCATACCGAACGGGGTATCGAGATAACCCGTTTCATTCTCGTACCGGACAAGGTATTGAAGGATGGTATTTTTTTGGCACTCATAGCGGACGGAGTATGGGGACGGCCAGTTAGTTGAAAATGTTGAATAAAGGTTCATGTGTAGTGGGGATATCCCTATGGACCCCCATGGATACTAGTAGGTAGATAAAAGAGAAAGTTATTGTTCCTACTAATTGAATATGAGATTATGATATTGGCTATATTATTGCCTCTATATATCGGTTTTAAAAATCTCGCTACAGTAAGTATGCGGTAAATAATTTTATGTATGATACATAAATTTACTTAAATTAAGAGCTCCATTAGTGTTGGGCACTACTACGTATGCGACAGGTGTTGTTAAGGCGGTAACATGGTCGGTCCCCGTGATCCCTGTCACAATGCTGATAGATCTTACCATGTCCTGCCACTGAAGCCTGAGGGGGAGCCTGGATCACCGGTCTGGGCCTCTTGTTTTGTTGGACATGCGCAGTAGGAGCTGGTCTGCGGGGTGGAGCTGAGGGTCTGTGGTTCCCTACTGACTGAGGGAGGGTGTGGAGGCTCCTCTCCACTAATTGTGCATTGGCCAGAATGGCCGAGTAAGTCCTGAGCTCCAGTACGAATAAATGCTGCTTGATCTCTGGGCAGAGGCCCCACTGGAACCTCCTAGCCTTCCTGCCCTCATCCATCAGCGTCTCAGGGGAGTATCGGCCCAACTCCAGGAACTTACGAGCATATTCTGACACCGTCATGTTCCCCTAGACCAACTAGACAAACTCCATCTCCTTTAGATGTTGGATGTGCTCTGGGAGGTACTCTGCATGAAAGGCTGCTAAGAACTGTTCCCAAGTAACTGGAACAGGTAGGGTGGTCTGCTTGAGTTCCCACCAGCGGTCTGCTTCTCCCACTAGCATGTAGGTAGCAAGGGTGACCTCTGCTCGGGAGTCACTCCTAGGGTCTTGAAGGCCTTCTCCGTCTCTGCCAACCAATACTGGGCATCTTCAAAGGAGCATTCCCCTGCAAAAGTGGATGGGTTCAGTCTCCTGTACCTCTCTACGTAACTTGGGTCAATCATGGAAGGAGCCAGGTCTCGCGAAAGAGGGACTGGGCCAGGCTGAGGATAGACTTGGGGGCCCTGTGGTTGTACTTGCTGATATGATGGGGGCACCGGATTATACTGTGGCTGGGGCATCGGATTATACTACGGCGGTGGCACTGGGTGGTACTGTGGAGGAGCAGGCTCGTACCAGGGTGGCTTAGGATCCTCTCGCTGCAGTGGTGGCTCAACCTGTGGTAGCGAGGGAGGGTCAGGTAGCTCCCTTCTCTCCTCTCGGCCCTGCTGGGCAGCAATGAGTCTCTCCAGCATCTCAAATATCTTGTCAACGTCTTCCCGAAGCGAACCATCCCGAGCTGCTCGGTTTAGTGGGGGTCTTCTTCTTCTCATCTTTCTGTACCTGCATTTCACAAGGAAGGGTTGAGTAATGATTCATTAGTTTGGTGTTTCTCTAAGCATCATTGTGTAAGGGACGAGTCTGAGGAACGTGGCTCTGATACCAACTAGAACGGCCCCAAAAATTCAAAAGGGAGTATATAAAAAAAATCTGAGTGCGGAAGCGAAATAAAATGTTCTGATTAATATCCCTTACACAATAGCTTAAACGTACTAACAATATCAAAGAATAAGTTCTCTAAAGGAAATACTATAAATGAAAAACTATAAAGAAAACTATAAGACATCTAGGCATCTACTCGCCGTCTTTTTGTAGATCGGGCTCGGGAACCAAGTCCTCATGATCTAAAATGATTAAGTAAGGAATAGGCTACACTAACCCAGTAAGGACGTCATACTATATCACTATCACAGAAATAAAGGTTGGTAGAAAACCAAAAACAACCAATGGAGCACAAATTTTAAACAAATTCATTTATCAATAATCAAACAATTTACCATCCACTTACCTCAGTGAGATTTATAAAAAACGACCCATGGAAACAATAACATCATAGATATCATAAATTCATACATAATCTGTAACATAACACATGTCATACTTTTATATTTCAATTATCAAACAATAATTGCCCCCTTTTCATCAGCCTACTAGTATCCATGGGGATCCATAAGGGTTCCCCGCTACACGTGAACCATTCCCTTAACAAACTTAATTTCCAGGGCCGTCTGGTATGGGTTCCAAACAATAAACCTCAATACCCTGTCCGTATGAGGGTGAAGCGGGTCGTCCCCATACCCTATCTGCTATGAGCGCCAAAACATTTAAAGTCTCCATACTCTGTCCAGTATGAGACAACATTCCTGGTAGGGTTGTGGCTCAGGTAGTGACTACTTTACAGGAAAGGGGGCGATGGACTACACTATTATGGTAGCCGAAACGGCGGATTCCCCAGCTACATTACAATACCTCGCGCCTTATACAGGAGCAGCTTTGGCTGAATTTTTTATGTATGTTAAACAACACACTTTAATCATTTATGATGATCCTTCCAAACAAACACAGGCTTATCGCCAAATGTCTCTTCTATTACGAAGACCGCCTGGTCACTTCTACCAAAGAAGGGTCCATAACTTCTATTCAAGTAGTTTATATACCTGCGGATGATTTGACCGAACCTGCTCCTGCCACGACATTTGCACATTTAGATGCTACTACCATATTATCAAGAGGATTAGCTGCAAAAGGTATCTGTCCGGTGGTAGATCCTTTGGACTCAACATCAACTATGTTCCAACCTCGGATCGTTGGTGAGGAGCATTATAAAACCGCGCAAAGAGTTAAACAAACTTTACAACGTTATAAAGAACTTCAGGACATTATAGCTATCCTTGGGTTGAATCATATCATTTTTAAAAATCTGTTCTTTAAATGCAAAGGACGAAGTAAAAAAAAAAAGAAATATTGTTTGTCAAAAAAAATAAAACTGCAATTTTTTTATCTATAAGACTTCTTTCTTTTGTGATTCCACATTTCTATCCCGAAATAATGAATTGAGTTTTTATAGGCATTTTGGACGCCGCTATTGAAATAGCCCTTCTGGCTATATTTTCGGCTACTCCGCTCATTTCATAAAGTATTTTACCCGGTTTAACGACAGCTACCCAATATTCGAGAGATCCTTTCCCCGAACCCGTACATGTTTCCGTCGGTCTTAGCGTAACTGGTTTGTCTGGAAGTATGTGTACCCATATTTTTCCACTGATTTTTCTCAATCTTTTCGCCTTTGGTAGAGTTATTACGCGGAAGTGCTAGTGTGGGACAATCCACTTTGACCCGTTTTTATAGTTTACATACTTTTGTATTACCTCTTCTGACTGCCGTATTTATGTTAATGCATTTCCTAATGATACGTAAGCAAGGTATTTCTGGTCCTTTATAGAGAATATAGATAGAGAAATATAGATCATAGATATTTGTAATCAATCATTTATCTTATTACTTTGGAAAGGAACAATAGTATTTCATTGCTACAAATATGGATTATTGAATATGGACCTGGTCCGTCCACCATCTCCCAGGATATCTAGTGAGGCTGTCATCTTATCCAATTATCAATTCACACCCCTTTCTTATTTTTTTTCTTAGTCTCCGTTACCTATTCAAACATGAATACTTAAACAAGTAACGTGCATCCAATAAGGCAAACATATCATAGATTCACAAAATCAAGCAGTAGTGAAGTAAACAGTGATTCATGCATTCAAAACCATAGAATAAATAAACTAGATACCATAATGCATTTAAACTGTAAAATAAATCAAACAGGAACTGACAGAGAAATATGTCTGATTTGGGCTCCATTAGCAACCATAATTAATTATCATATTTACTCAATTTGTATAAAATACAGTTTTATCATTTGTTCAGACTTCAATCCCACGATAGGAAATAGGGTGAGGGGTCCTTACCTGATTCGACGTCGAAAATCGAATTTTCACTGCGCCTATAGGCAGCCCTGGATTCCCCAAAAGTTTTTCCTGGAAACTGAAACGCGCTTAGGGTACCTACACATATCCCAAACAACTCAAAAATCATACCCAGGGCCTACTCAGCCAATTTCAGAATTCCGACACGGCGGCTCCGCCATGCTCCGGCGACGGCGTCGCCGCTCGCAGCAACGATCCGCCTCGGGTTGGCTGTTTCTTGCCGTTTTCGGCTGAATTCAGCTAAAATTGCATTGATTCCATTGAGAAAATACTCTTAGGGCCCTCGGTGGGTCGAAAAAACACAAAAAACTAAAACTTACCGGCGGTGGGCTCTCCGGTACAGCAGCTCCTCCGGCTCGCGTCGCGGTTTGATATTTTGCTCGGGTCAACCTGCAGAGGAGGGAACAGTGGTCACAATTGTGGAAAAATTACATCGAACGGGAATCGGAAAGGGCCTCATCGGAGGCAAAAATCGAGACAACCCGCGACGGCGCCACTGGGCTTTGGCAGCGTTTTTTGGCCAATTGGCCAGTGTTTTTGCTCTGATTTGGCCGTAGATGGGTTTAGAATCGAATTCTGAACCAAGGGGAGAGAATTTTTACCTCGTTTGGCGGCCGGAAGTTGCTCCGTTGCGGCGACGGGTGGCGGCGGTCGGCTCCCCGGCAGCTGGGCTGTCTTCTCTGGCGAGGGGCTTTGATGGCTAGGGTTAGGGTTTGGGTGCGGATGAGACTATTTATAACCATCCACTTTTAATCTGAGCCATCCATCGCGATTCAATCTGGGCCGTCCGTACACATGCAATCTGGGCCGTCAGTGCACGTTTTTTATCTTGGCCGTCCGTGCGCGCGGGAACGAATCTCAGCCATTCGATCGTGTGCACGCAGATCGCCCACGTGTCTCCTTTCCGCGTGGCCTCCCGCATCAGTGTCTCTGCCACGCGGCGCGTCCTGGTTGGCCGGGGCTGCTGACCGGGCAGCTGACGGGGTGTAATTTTTCTAAATTACGTTTTGACCTCCGGTTTTTAATTTTTCTTTCAAAAATACTCGCATAACCCAAATTTTCACCCTTTTTTTCCAAAATTATTTTCAATTAAATCCTTAAATAATTTTTACCCCTTTTTATTATTATTATTATTACTATTTTCATTAAAATAAATTAAACTAAATTAAATTTAATATATTATTACATAATTAATCTATATTCATATAATAATTACAAAATAAAAAAATAAAAATAAAATTTAAAAATAAAAAAAGAAAAGGGTTGGGGTGTTACAATTTACATATATGGAGTTGTCTAGCGAAGACAAGAATCTTCAATTCTCATGAGAAAAAATTAGATTTAAGAATAATATTTGGATATTGAATCTTCAATACTCATGAGAAAAAGCTAAATTCAATGACAATATCTAGATATTTTATTAGTTATCCATATAAGTCCAAATGGTATAGATTTTACTGTTCTAACAATGGTATGAGAATAGTTAAAACTGGTAATACCATAAATGTCATACAGTTTACATGTTTTCTTAAGCTAAATGTCCTAAATGTCATACAGTTCATAGATTATGGTGTATACATCACATTTTGCATGATGGTTCAGTGTGCATAATTATTTTTTGTATTTTTTGTTTTTAGGTTGTTAGGTAGTTTTTTAGTGCTAGCACCTTTTTGTTATTCCTGGCATTATTTTTTATTTCTTCCTTTATAGTGGTATATATATGTAAACTTCTTCAACATTCTTTTTTATAGAGAAAAAATATTAGAATGTTTTTTTCTCTCACTCGGGTCTATTTGCTTTGAAATTGCTCAAAATATTTCATAAAATTTAATTCAAAATTTTTAATTTCCATTTAATTTAGTTAAGTTAATTTAATATATTATTAAAAAATTAAATATATATAATCATTTATTGTTTTTTAATTAATTAAAATCAATTTAATATTTAAAAAGTAAGTATGACTATATAATATTTGTATTAATTATTATTTAATTAAAGTAAATTTTATATTATATTTAAATTTTCATTATTTAAAATCTATTATTATGTTAGCACTAGTTAAAAAAAAATCATGATAACTAATGGAATTATTATTTTTCCAACTAATTTAAACCAAAGATTCTTATTAGTTACATTACCATTGAAATTAGTAATTAAAAAATAAGATTAACTATATAATTTTTTATTAACTATTATTCATTTTAGAAATTCTGAGTATTATTTAAATTCAATTATTATTTTAAATTTTTTTAACTGTATTACATAAGTTTAAGTCAAATTACCAAATTAATTTTTGAACTTTGGTACTTATTATAATTTAATCTCTAATATTTTTTTGTTACAATTTATTTTTGACATTTTTTATTTCCCTAAAATGTTTAACTTCTTTCAATGTTTTAATTTTTTTAAAAAAATAAAATAGTTATATTACATCTAGATACTTCAAAAATATTTTTAAAAAATTAGCTATTTAATTACTTTAACTTCTTCTCTTAGCTAACATGTGGGAATTAAACGTTTAAAAAAAACATTAGATATTAAATTTTAATTAAAAGAAAACATTAATAATAAATTACAATAAATGTCAAACTTGAAGAATTAATTTTTTAATTTATTCTAAATTTTATTTCGGTACTTTAAAATTATTTTCATAAAATATATAACCTATAAACTTTACAAATATATATATATTTAATAGGTTATTCTATTCTTGTGGAAAATAGACTTTTCTTAGTAGTTTCATGTAGATTTTATTAACAGCTTATTCAATTCTTCACTAAACCAAAAAGAAGGAAAATTTATGGTGAATGGTTATACATTTTGGACATATTTAAAAACAAACAAAGAAAACAATGAAGAAAGAAGAAGCAACACATAAGAAAGTGGATTTTGTTTTGAGAACAAACTTTAGTCTTAGCCAACTAAACACATCAAAAACCCAGGGAGTCGTTATATCACGAACTAAACCACGTTTTATAGGGTAGTTGTAATATCTGGATCCGAAAATTTGGTCCGGGATGATTTTATATAAATAAAATAATATATTAAAATAATTTAATTTTTATTTTATTAAATTTTTTGAGAAAAATTAAATTTAGAGATGAAATTGAAAATAATTTTGAGAAAATGGGTGAAACTATGAATAAGGGGGGTACTTTTGAAAGAAAAATTTAGAACATGGGGTAAAATCGTAAAAAAAAATATAGCCACGGGAGACGACCACGTCAGTAGCACGGCGAGTCAGAATGCGCCGCATGGCAGACGCGCTGACATCGGCTCCATTTGGGAGTCATGCGGAGATCTGCGTGCTTGGGCGATCTGACGGCCCAAATCATATCCCGCACGCACGAACGGTGCAGATGCGTTTTCTCTTTAGGTGTGATTGAACAGTCAGATTCAATCTAATCATGCAGTTCAAATTCATTCCCCGAATAAGAGAGATCCAACAGACGAGAGAAGGCCACGTGTCCCTGCACAGACTACCCAGATCGACTCAGGGAGGGTATTTAAACTTCGTATTACGGGAAATCTTAACCCTAGCTGCACCAATCTTTGCCAGATTTGAAGAAGAAGGGCAGTCGGAAAGAAATTGACTGTCGTCGCTGCCGCACCAGAGCCACCACCAATGCTGAAAAGGTATTTTTTTTTTCCCATTTCTCGTTCGAAATTTAATTCTGAACCTCCCCACACCCATATTAGAGCAAAAAGGGTAGTGGATGAGCCATAAAATACAAGCGGAGCTCGGTTGAGCTGTCGCGGCCGTAACTCCAAAACCCCTCCGATAACCCCTTTCCCATTTTCTGTTCCCTACGATTTTCTGATCATTTTATTCCTTATCCCTTTCTGTGCAGGTTAGCCGAAGGAAAACCCTGATCGCGAAAGAGGAATGGTGGAGCCGCCACACCTAGAGATCCTTCCGTCGGTAGGGTTTCAGTTTTTTCCCTTTTCGGCAAATAGAGTCTCCCTAACTTTGTTTTTTAAAAGTTTCCATGCAAAATCAGACGAAAACGGCCAGACTGAGAGGAACCACTGCCGTGGGCGGTAGAGCCGATGCTAGAGCACGGTGGCGGCGGTGTGCTGGAACTCTAAATTGGCTGAAAAAGTTTTAAAACACTTATTTTGGTCTTTTGGAGTATTTTTGGATACGTGATGAGTATTTTTAATTTTCGCAAAAAATTCAGGAAACCCGAGGACCGCTAGGAGGCGCAATAAAAGGTACCGTATTTCGGATACCGATTCGGAGTAAGAATCCCTCATAATTTTCTCTGTTATTATAAATTGAATCTTAATGATCGATAACATTGTGTTTTGTAAAAATTAGAAAAGAAACCCTAAAATTAATTGCAAGTTATTAGCGGAGCCAGAACCAGTCAGTGTATAATTATCCTTGTTTATTCGTGTTGCCTATTTATTTTCTTATATTGCCTAAATTGTTTATTGTTACACGTGTGCTTTAAATTATAACTTTTAATTACTTTCTCGTTTATTGATTGCCTAATGTTATTTTTATCAATTAACTGATTTGAAATAAATATCCTAATTACGTTTCTTAATGGTTAACGTATAAATTGTATTGTCTATTTCAATGTCGTTCTATTGATTTGTAAATATAAAATGAGATGTTGGTATGCGATTGATGATTGGTTGATGATGTGAATCTCTGTGTGAAAGGCTTACTGGGTACCCTAGGAAAAGGTGGACTGACCCAGTTCATAGGGAAACCTACCGTAGACATTCTCTCAGTTGAACGGGGCTGAGAAATCCCATACTGGAAGGGGTTAGGAGGTATAGTTCACCCTCATATTGGATGGGGTATTGAGACAGTGACATATTTGGTGCCCATTATCGGACGGGGTATGGAGACGACTAGTTGATTAATAAATTGGATATTGGGTTCACGTGTAGGGGGATATCCCTATGGATCCCCAGGGCACTGGTAAGCACGCAAGAGGGTAAATTTATTATCATTGTTCATTTAAATGTGAAATTAAAATACAATTCAGGTTATTACTTTCGTAGGTCGATTTTGGAAACTCATAAAGGTAAGTATGAAACTTACATTTTTTTTATAAAACAAATTTATTTAAGAAAGACAAATGGCTCCATTGGTTGTTTTATGATTTTTTTACCAATCTTTAGTTTTCCGTATCAGTGTTAAATGTGATATTCTTACTGGGGTAGTGTAGCTTCTTACCCTATTTAACTATTTCATATCAAGAAGATCAAGATCCAGATCCTGAACAGCATGAGAGTTGTGAATAAAGGTTACCTCCCGAACCCCATCAGAGTTGCCTAGCAGAGGTTAACCCCATATGATTTTTATTTTATTTTGTTTTAACTATTCATTCCATTATTATGAACTTCTATAAAGGGACATTCTCGTAACCCTATTGGGCATCTTGATTTATTGTGTAAATAATATAAACCCTAAATTCTAAATTACTTCCGCTTATAGTTGATATAATCCAATATTTCTATTTCCTTAAGCCTTAGGCCTTTACAGTTGGTATCAGAGCCGCGTTCCTCAGAACTATTCCTTACACAGAGATTTAAAACATTAAAATACAACAAAAAAACTCAACTCTTTCTTGTGAAATGCAAGTACAGGGATATGAGAAGATGAGACCCCCACTAAACCGAGTAGCTTGGGATGGGTCGCTTCGAGAGGATGTCGATTGATTCTTCGAGATGCTTAAGAGACTTATCTCCACCCAGCAAACCAGAAAAAAGAGAATAGAGCTGTCTGATCCTCCCCCACTGTCACAATATGAGCCACCCCTACAACGAGAAGATCCAGTGCCACCCCGATACAATCCTGCTACTCTACCATATCATCTAGCACTACCATAGTACAATCTAGTGGCCTCATCATACAGCCAGGTGTCGCCATCGGGCCACCTGATCCCTCCCCAGCGTAGTCCAATCACTCTTCCACAGGACCCAGTTCCACCTATGATGGACTTAAGCTACATTGAGAGATACAAGAGACTAAACTCATCTACCTTTATAGGGGCATCTTCCGTCGAAAAGGTCGAGTATTGGTTGATCGAGACAAAGAAAGTCTTCACAACTCTTGGGATGATTCCTGAACAGAATGTTGTACTTGCCACATATGTGCTCGTGGGTGAGGCAAGTCGTTAGTGGTAGCTTAAGCAGACCACCCTACCCATTCCAGTCACTTGGGAACAGTTTCTGGTAGCCTACAATGCAAAGTACCTCCCAAAGCATCTTCAGCATTTGAAAAAAATGGAGTTTGCACACTTAGTCCAGGGTGAGATGATAATGTCTGAGTATGCCTGGAAGGTCTTAGAGTTAGGGCGATATTCTCCTGAGAATATGATGGATGAAGGCAGAAAGACAAAAAAGTTTGAATGGGGTCTCCATCCTGAGATCAAACAACAGCTGTATGTATTCGAGCTCAGCACATACTCAATAGTTCTGGCCAATACACATTTAATAGAGAGGAACCTTCGCATTTTTCCTCCAGCAGTAGAAAATTCCAGAACCCCCAATCCCACACCGCAGGCCAGCACCTACTGCACTGACTCAGTAGAACAAGAGACCTAGGTCTGTTATTTAAACTCCTACTCAGGCTCCGAAAATATGACACGGTAAGACTTGTCAGCACTGTGGCAAGGACCATAGAGATCGACCCTGCTACCCCCTCAATAATATTTGCCGCATATGTGGAAGTGCTCAGCACACACGAGAGAGTGCCCACAAAATCAGAATAAGGCCAAACCTCCCATCCAAGGTAGAGCTTACACCCTCACCCAGTAGAAAGCTGAAACTAACCCAAATGTGATATAGGGTACGTAACACTATCTACAATCACCTTGCACATGTTTTGATTGATACTAGTGCTTCATATTCTTTTATCTCACATACTTTTGTAAAAAATTTAAATATATAATCTGAGAATCTTGATTCTTTGCTGTTTGTGTCTACTCCTAAAAATGAGACACTACTAAGGGAGGTCATATACAAAGCTTGTATCGTAGAAATAGTAGATAAAGATTGAGTTTAAACTTGATAGAAATTGACATGGGAGATTTTGATGTAATTCTTAGAATAAACTAGTTAGCAACGTATCACGCCACCGTAGATTGTTTTCATAAGAAACTTGTATTCAATCTTCCTAATGAAGTGTCATTCACAAATTAATAAAAGTTTTAGATATTATTCCCTGATGGAAATCACATTGTTTAATGACGTTTTAACTCGGTTGTTCTTTTTTACATTAAGCAAACCTAAGAAAGAAATTTGTATTCAAGAGATCTTTGTGGTTTGAGAATTTTTGGATGTATTTCCTGATGAACTATCCAGACTGTCAGTGGATAGAAAGTTAAATTCACCATAAATCTTCATCTCGACACCCAGCCTATCTCAGTTGCCTCATATTGCATGAGTCGTGTAGAGATGGAAGAATTGAGGAAACATATCAAAGAATACCGCCCTATAGAGTTTGCTTACAACAACAGTTACCAAGCAAGCATCGGCATGGCCCCATACGAGGCGCTATACGGGCGTCCGTGCAGGTCACCGATCTATTGGGAGGAAGTGGGTGATAGAAGATTGTTTGGCCCGGATTTGGTAGAAGAAACCACATCCAAGATAGTTAAGATCAAGAAGAACATCCAGACAGCTCAGAGTAGGCAGAAGAGTTATGTTAATACCTGGAGGAGAGACCTGGCCTTTGAGAAAGGCGACCGGGTGTTTCTTAAAGTCACCCCCTTCAAGGGAATTAGTAGGTTCGGCAGGAGGGAAAAATTAAACCCCAGATATATTGGACCCTTTGAAATCTTAGACAAGATTGGTACCACTGCCTACAGACTTGCACTGCCTCCTGAGCTCTCCTGGGTTCATAATGTGTTTCACGTATCTATGCTACGTAAGTACAATCCGGACCCTTCTCATGTCTTGGCTCATGAACCGCTTCCACTCCGAGAGGACTTGTCTTATGAAGAAGTACCGGTCGGTATCACGGACCGAGAGAGCAGAATACTCCGCAACCGGGAAATATTATTTGTAAAAGTCGTGTGGCAGAACCACACGCCCAGGGAGGCTACTTGGGAACTGGAATCAGAATTTAGGGCCCAATATCCCCATCTGTTCAATCAAGAGCAACGAGGCAAATTTGGGGACCAAATTTCTTTAAAGGGGGGAGAGTTGTAGCGCCCGGGAAATTGAAGAAGAAGAGAAAAAAAAAAAAAAAAACGTGCGCGCCACGTCAGCAGACCGAGTCAGCAGTCCTGGCCAACCAGGACCTGCCACGTGGCAAAACCACGTCGACTGGGGACGGACCACATTGGCGATCCGCGTGCGCGCGATCGGACGGCCCAGATCAATTGCACGCACGGACGGCCCAGATTTAATCAAAAACGGACGGCCTAAATCAATTGCGCGCACGGACGACCCAGATTTAATCAAAAACGGACGGTCCAGATTAAATCAAAATGGACAGCTAAGATCAAAAGGCAAAAGGGTATAAATAGAACCCGCACACCAGACCACAAAACCCTAGCCGCCTGCCCTCGCCAGAGAAGACGAACCAGAACCGGCCGCCGCCACCCGCCGCCACACCGGGGAGATTTCCGACCGCCGATCGAGGTAAATTTCATACCCCCGACTCATTTTTCCGCGCTGATTTCCTCAGTGGCCAAATCAGAGCCAAAATCCCTGCCAAACGGCCAGAAAACACGGCCGAAAGCCAGCGGTGCCGCCGCGTCCCTCCTCGATTTTTGCCTCCGATGAGGCCCTTCCCGGCCTCCGTTTAATGCAATTTTTATATCACCGTGATCACCATTCTTTTCTCTACAGGTTGGTCAGAACTGAATCACCAAAACACAAACTTCACCGGAGAGCCGTTGCACCCGAGAGCACCGCCGCCGGTAAGCTTCGGCCGAAAGCCAGCGGTGCCGCCGCGTCCCTCCTCGATTTTTGCCTCCGATGAGGCCCTTCCCGGCCTCCGTTTAATGCAATTTTTATATCACCGTGATCACCATTCTTTTCTCTACAGGTTGGTCAGAGCTGAATCACCAAAACACAAACTTCACCGGAGAGCCGTTGCACCCGAGAGCACCGCCGCCGGTAAGCTTCGGTTTTCCGTAAATTTTCGGCCCCCCGAGGGCCGTAGGGTTGTTTTATCACAGGAACCAATGCGAGTGTGGCCGAATTCGGCGGGAAACGGCCGAAAACGGCCAACCCGAGGTGAACCGCCGCCGCAAGCGGCGGCGCCGTCGCCGGAGCACGGCGGAGCCGCCGTGCCGGAGTTGCGATATTGGCCGAAAGGGGCCCTGGGCCTAATTTGGGATTTTTTGGAACACGTGCAGGTACCAGTAGTGCGTTTCAGTTCCCCGGGAAAAATTCAGGAAAAATTAGGGACAGTCTGCAAGCGCACTGTGAAGCCGTGTTCGGACCTCGAAACGAGTAAGGACCCCTCACCCTATTTCCTATCACGGTATTAAAGTTCAATAAATGAGAAAACAGTATTTCATGAATCAACGAATGTGTGAAATTACTTAAGATCGCTAATGGAGCCCGAGTCTAGTGTGTTTGTCGGTTAACTGTTATTTGGCATGTTTTACAGTTTTAAATGCAGTATGAGGTTTGATGTTTTCATTTTATAGTTTCGTGTGCATATTTTTACTGTTTTATTGATTATGGATTGAATGATTGGGATATTGATACTGTATGTTGTCTGTTTGGCATAAATTATCGTTTTGCTTGTTTGTATGTGGATTGATAATGCTGACTGAGGGAAAGAGAGAATGAAAGATTATGTAAATGGGTAATTGTATAATGTGGTCAGCCTGACTAGATATCCTGGGAGATGATGGACGGACCGGGTCCGTAGGGAACCCTACCGGGATTGTGGTCTCCCATACCGGACGGGGTATGGAGATCTTATGTGTTTTGGCGCCCATACCGGACGGGGTATGGGGACGGCCCGTTTCACCCTCATACCGGACGGGGTAATGAGGTTTATAGTTTTGGCGCCCATACCGGACGGGGTATGGGGACAGCCCTGGAATATGATTTCAAGTGTCAAGGGTTAACGGGTAGCGGGACCCCTATGGATCCCCATGGATACTAGTGGGCTGGTAAAAGAGGAAAAATATGTTGTGTAACGATTGTATTACGAAAGGCTTGATAAGTATTACGTTATACAGTTTATATATGATTTCATGATGATGATGATGTTTTTGTTTTCGTATATTGACTTATGAATTTCACCGAGGTAAGTGAATGGTAAAGGTTTTATTATTGATAAAAGGTTTTGTTGTAAATTATGCTCCATTGGTCTTTTTGTGTTTTCTACCCACCTTTACCTCCGTGACGGTGAGATATCGTGATGTCTTTACTGGGCTAGTGTAGCTCATTCCTTATTTAATCATTTCAGATCAGGAAGACCTTGTTCCCGAGCCAGTTCCGCAGGAGGACGACGAAGGGGACGCCTAAAGACTCCATAGCCATATTTGTAAATTTTACTTTCAAGTTTCTCCTTTAGGTAGTTTGATCTTTTATATTGTGAGCACGTTTTTGGTTTTAGTGTAAGGGATGTTAATCGAATTTTTGACTTCGCTTCCGCATTTGATATTTTTAATATACATTCCATTATGAATTTCCGGGGCTGTTACACGAGTGGGACAGGTGGATACACAATGTATAATGATGTTTCCTACCTGGGGTTGGGCTATGTTTTAATGCAGCATAGAAATTTCATAGCCAATGGGTCTAGGTAGTTGAAAAGTCTTGAAAAGAATTACCTTACCCACGACTTAGAACTTGCCACCATTATCCACGCCTTGAAAACCTGGGGCTACTAAGAGCTTAAAACATATATTCACTCAGAATGATCTCAACATGCGTCAGAGGCGTTGGATAGAGTTCCTCAAGGACTACGATTATAAGATTTTGTATCACCTGGGTAAGGACAATGTAGTAGCTAACCTACTCAACAAAAAAAGTATAGGTATTTTAGCTCACTTAATGGTTTCTGAATGTAAGGTAATAGGATACAGAGAATAAAGGAAGCCAAATTGATTTATTCTACCCTAGCAGCTCTTAGGAAGGATACAGAACAAGGGGTAAATCAAGAATTTTGACTCTATCCCGATAGGTTGCTCAGGTTATAGAATAAGGTGTGTGTCCTAGATGATAGTAAACTAAAAAAAGATATTATGACAGAGCCTCATAACTCAAAGTTCACCATGCATCCCGGAAGTACTAAGATGTATTAAAGTATGCAACTCCAGTTTTGGTGGAGTAGGATGAAAAGGAAAATTGTCGATTTTATCTCCAAGTGCCTTGTATGTCAATAGGTTAAGGTAGAGCATCAATGCTCAGGTGGGCTACTTCAGCCATTATCGATTCTATAGTGGAAATGGGAACATATAACCATAGATTTTGTAACACCCGCCTAAGGCACGCTCGGGACATGATGTCATCTAGGTAATTGTTGATCGGCTTACCAAGTTCTCTCATTTCTTGGTCATCAAAATGACCGACCACTTAGACAAGTTAGCAATAATTTATATCTGGGAGAGAGTCAAGTTACATGGAGTTTCAGTGACAGTGGTATCTGAAAGAGACCCCAGATTCGCCTCTCGATTTTAGTCTAATTTTTAGCAAGTAACGGGAACAAAATTATCCCTCAGCACAGCACCTGAAAACAGATGGACAATCAGAACGAACAATTCGTACACTAGATAATATACTCAAAGCTTGTGTTCTGGACTTCGGAGGACATTGAGATGATCACCTGCCTTTAGTAGAGTTCGCCTATAATAACAGTTACCAAATAAGTATTGACATGGCCCCGTATGAGATATTATATGGCCAACCCTGTAGATCGTCGATCTGTTGGGAAGAGGTGAGTGATAAAAAATTATTTGGCCTAGATCTTATAGAGTAGACCACAACTAAGATAGTTAAAATCAGAAAGAACATCCAAATAACTTAGAGTAGGCAGAAGAGTTATGTGGACACCTGGATGAGAGATCTGGAATTTAAGAAGGGCGATCAAGTGTTTCTTAATATCACTCCTTTTAAGGGTATCAGTAGGTTTGGAAAGAGGAAAAAATTAAATCTTCGATTCATTGGATCGTTTGAGATCTTGAACAGGGTTGGTATGTCCGCCGACAGACTAATACTATCTCAGAAGTTATCCAAAGCCATAACGTATTCCATGTGTCTATATTACGCAAGTACAACCCAAACCCTTTGCATATCTTGTCTCATGAGCCACTTTCACTACAAGAGAATCTATCATGTGAGGAAGAACCGTTAGGTATTTTAGACTAGAATAGCAGGGTGCTTCGCAACAAAGAAATTTTCTTCATCAATTTCCTATGACATAATCATGCAAAGGACGAGGCCACTTAGAAGCTAGAATCAGACTTCAAAGCCTAGTACCCCAAACTATTTGACTAGTGAGAAGACGACAAATTTGAAGGAGCATTGCTTCTTAAGAGGGGGAGTATTGTAAGACCCAGGCACAGAAACTTTGCCCAGGATGATTTTACATTAATAAAATAATATATTAAAATAACTTTATTTTATTTTATTTTACGTATATTAAATTTTGTGAGAAAAATTAGATTTAGGGACGAAATTGAAAATAATTATGAGAAAAGAGGTTAAATTGTGAATAAGGAGGGGACTTTTGAAAGAAAAATTTTAAACATGGGTAAAATCATAAAAAGGAGAAATACGGCCACGTGGAACGGCCAAGTCAGCAGCATGACAAGTTATAACACTTCGCGTGGCAGACACACTGACATCGAGTCCATGCAGGAGCCACGTGGGCAATCCGTGTGCCTGGGCGATCCAGTAGCCCAGATTGCATTACGCGCGCATGAACGGCCCAGATGCGTTTCCTCTTCAAGTGCAATTGAACGATCATATTCAATCTGATCGTTCAGTCCATATTCTTTTCCCAAATAAGAGGGATCCAACGAACTGGAGAAGGCTACGCGTCCCTGCACGAACGACCCAGATCGACTCAGGGAGGATATTTAAACTTCGCATTCCAGGAAACCCTAACCCTAGCCGCACTAGTCCTCGCTAGAAGGAGAATAAGGGTGGCTGAAAAGAACTTGGTCCACAAATAGGTTGTGAATTTTGTTGCTAACTTGATCAATCACCTACATCGAGATCATATAATCATATACTAACATAACCATGCAACCTAGAATATTAGATTCTCTTATGCATTAGAGAGAAAAAAAAACATCGAAAAACATTATCAACTCTTTTACTTTCCTGATTTGGAGCTTAGCTCTAGCGATTACTTTCTCCCCACCTTAAGGTGTGGGAAGTTCTTATTCTAGATTATAATCCTATATATTATGAAGAGTTCTTACTTCATTAAAACAAAAAAAAAAGACACAAACAAGTAAAAAAAGAAACAAGAAATTGGTTCATCAAAATTTCTTTTAACAAAAGAAGAAACTTCACTAAGGAAGAGATAAAGAGAATAATTTACAAAAATAGAGAATAAGACGTCCTCCTTAAAACATAAATAAAAAAATTAAGTCAAAACAAGTATACCAAAAACTCTTCCTTAATCTCTATGTATGATAGTCTCTCAATTACAATGGAGCTCTTAGGTGCTTATGTTTCGGAATCGCCCGTCTATTTTTACCCAAAGTGATGCCATGAAGGTGGGTGGGATCTTGTAAATGTTGAGTCGCAATTAAAAAATAATTAATTGTGTAAATTAAAATAATCATTAGACAAAATAATAATAATAATTAACAAAAAAATAATTACAAAAAAAAATGAACATAGGATTTTATGTGGAAAATCCTCCAGTGTAGAGAGAAAAAATATGATCCCAACTTCGAGTCAAATCCTCTATATTTGAAAATGAATACAAGGTAATTCATCGAGAATAACACAAAAAATAGGAAAAATAATTAATTCTTTCCCCTTCTTATGAATGTAAGAGGGAAGAAATCAAATAACTAATGGCATTTTTTGACTTTTGGTGGACTTAAAATGATGATGAAAGAGAAAAAAAAACAAATGGAAGCCCCCTACTTTTCTTTCCAGGAGGTGGCCACAAGGTGTATATATGAATATATATACATATATATATATAACTCTCTTTCTCTTTTTTTTTCTCCATCAATCTTTTTTTTATTCTTCTTCTCTCTTCTTTTCTCACGCACATAGACTCATTCTCTTACTTTTTCTTTATGCTTTTTTCTCCTCTCAACTTATTGATGCGGACCAAAGATCAACGTTGTAATCCAGAATTCACACAATACTCATTAGGGTACCAAAGACTTGAATCCTATTAAAACCCTCCTCACTTAACCCTCTATCAATAGAATGATAAGAACTAAGATAATTAAAAAATAAAATAATGAAAAAATGCCAGAAGAATACCTTGATAGATCTAATTCTTACTCAACAAAAATGTTAAAAACACCTTGGTTGAAAAATAAACTCTTTAATTTTATTGATGAAAACTTGAATGATTATAATTAGAAATTGAAAGTCTATTTATAAAGTAAGGTCATGTGCAATACAAAGAAATAAATCTCTTAAATTATTGGTATAAATTAAATATTGATTTAATTAAAAATTAAGAAGATTTTGACTAATTAAGCTAGATAGAATCTTGCCTTTTGGAAACTTTTTTAATAGGGAAGATCTTAATTGATTATGAAAAAATTAGCGAGAAAATAAATGGAAGTTTAAGGTTGGCCATATTATGGCCACCCAAATCTTTCATTTTTAGCTGAGATTTAGTTATTTGAAAGTCTTCCCTTTTTGTTGCTTAATTCATTTTTTCTACATGTATTAAGATGTAAGTACCATTATGTCCTTAGATTGTTAGGCTTATTTTTGTCAAAGAAATTAATTGCAATTAATTACTCAATAGATTTTATGCAATTAGTCAGTAGATTCCAAGAGTATTTCTTTATATTGGTAAAAAAGATTAAGATTGTTGGTCATATGATTAGAGATCGCATAATCAAAGTACTAATGAGAAGATGTTGAGAAAGATTTACTTGAGAGTTCTAAGGCAGATAATGCAGAGATGATTATTTGTTAAATCATTTCAGGAGTTAGAGATGGAGCAAAAGCAGCATGAGCACTATGTGTTATGTATCACTAATACTAGAAGAACCAACAGATGTTGTATATACTATTTCAGATTTCTTAGGAGGTGAAGTAGGACATTCCTTTACGATGTTGTTGTCCATCTTACAATAGTTTCATAACTTTTTTGAACAATTTGAAATATAATGCCCAAACCTCTTGCAATAAAAATACTAAATAGTGTTCAAGTCTCTACCTTTTGGTTTGTCTTGTCCTGCATAAGCCACAGGGACAGAGGTAGATCATTATTGTTCCATGGTAGTTTGGGTGAAAATTCTTTGTTTCTCACGAAATAAAGCATTGAGGCATAGATCCAATGAGGGGACATGTTTCTAGTTCATAAGATTAAACCTGGTGCCTTCAAATTTAGATATAAGTTTCATAAGAAATTGATCCTTTTTAGTAGTTTCATGAACAAATTGGACATAACTAAGACTTTCAAGAGGTAAGGTAGCATAAACTATATCAGTATATTTAGCCCAGAAATATGCTGATTAATTGCATAAAATCTGCTGACGTAATTGTATAAATTTTTTTGCCTAATTGTATAAAGTCTATTGATTAATTGTATAAAATCTATTAGCTAATTAATTATAGTTAATTCCTTTTATAGTTTTCCTTTTCCATTGGATTGTTCCTTCTTTTTATGATCCATGTCCATGTTCATATCACTTGCATTACTCCGCTTCAAGGTTTCTCCTTTTATAGGCGAAGGAAGCCGTAAAAATCAATTTTTTTGCCTGAAAAATCTTCGACAAGTCCTGTGAATTGATTTTTAGTATGTCGTTGAACACCGAAAAGAGTCACAAACAAATCCTTTTTAGTTGCGTGTACGACATACTTTTATATTCTTCTTGATGGTAATGGGTTGGAACTAATAATCTCCCCTCTAACCCATGATGGAATATACACACATTCATTTCTAAGACAGATAATGCAAAGATGATTATTTGTTAAATCATTTCAGGAGTTATAGATGGAGCAAAAGCAGCATGAGCACTATGTGCTATGTTAACAAAATCACTAATACTAAAAGAATCAATAGACGTTATACATGTTATTTCAAGTTTCTTAGGAGCTTAAGTAGGACATTCTTTTATGATGTTGTCATCTTTCTTGCAATAGTTTCATAACTTTTTTAAATAATTTGAAACATAATGCCTAAACCTCTTGCAATAAAAACACTAAATAGTGTTCAAGTCTCTACCTTTTGGCTTGCCTTATACTGCATAAGTCACAGGGACAGAGGTAGATCGTTATTGTTTCATAGTGGTTTGGGTGAGAATTCGTTGTTCCTCATGAAATAGAGCATTGAGGCATACATACAATGAAGGGACAACTCCTCAGTTCATAAGATTAAACCTGGTGCTTTCAAATTTAAATATAAGTTTCATAAGAATTGATCCATTTTAATAGTTTTGTAAACAAATTAAACATAACTAAGACCTTTAGGAGGTAAGGGAACATAGACTATATTAGCATATTTAGCTCAAAAATTTGTTAATTAATTGCATAAAATATGCTGGCATAATTGTATAAAATTTGGCCTAATTGCATAAAATATATTGATTAATTGCACAAAATCTGCTGACTAATTAATTATAGTTAATTCCTTTTATAATTTTTCTCTTCGTTTGGATTAAGCATTCTTTTTGTGATCCATGTCCATGTTCACATCACTTGCATTACTCCGTTTCAAGGTCTCTCCTTTTATAGGCGAAGGAGGCCATAAAGATCAATTTTCATGCCTGAAAAATCTTCAAAAAGTCTCGTGAATTAATTTTTAGTATGCCATGGAAAATCTAAAAGAGGTCATAAACAAATATTTTTTAGTTGTGTGTATGACATACTTTTATATTCTTCTTGATGGTAATGGGTTGAAACTAATAATCTCTACTCTAGCCCATGATGGAATATCCGCACATTCATTTCTCAATTATCACTCAGTCCCACCATCTTATTGTAGAACTACCTTAGTTAACCGTCAACCGAATTCTCAACGACATGAATTTTCTCTAAAGAACTCATCTCCTCTTGCATTACTTTTATCAATTGAGCTTTTTTTGGGATTATAAATTATTGGAAACTCTCTGGCTCTCCCTCTTCGATAATTGTGACATACTCAAAACTCAAATATCTAGTAGATGGATGATGTGTTCTAGTTGACCTTCTAACCAGAGGTTCTTATTTAATTTGAGGTAAAAGAGGTTGTTCCCTTTGCACATCATCATCATTGATATCTGTTAGTGTTGGTGCATCGTTAATCCCATCTCCTTCACTAGTAGCATCTTTGATTAAATGGGAAATCAGTACAGGAAGAGGAATATCTTCACTTTTTGTAGTCTTCTCTGATCTCTTAAAGTCCAATAGAGTCTTGTGCTTTTCAAAGATCACATCTCTGGATTTGATGACTTTTTTCTTCATTAGATCTCATAACTTATACCCAAAATTTACATCTCCATATCCTAGAAGAATATATGAAATAGTTTTGTCATCCAGTTTTTATCTCTGCTACTTAAGCACATACACAAATGTCTTGTATCTAGATACCTTCAAGTGAGAGTAGGTACTATTATTCCCATATCATATTATATCAGGAATCTTAAAATTTAAAACAGCTAAAGAAGAGTGATTCATTAGGGAGTAGGCGGTGTAAAATGTTTTACCCCAAAACGGTTTTGGTAGATTAGACATTTTCAGTGTGTATTTGATATTCTTTATGATGGTTCTATTTATTCTTTCAGCAACACTATTATGATGAGGAGTACCAGGAACAATCTTCTTATGTCTGTTTCTATGGTATAAAAAATAATTCTCAAGTTACTTTGAAGTGTATTCACCACCATTGACTCTGTGAAAACACTTTAAAGATGTTCATTTTTCTCTTTTCACCATAACATAAAATTACTTGAAGTACTGTAAAACCTAATATTTTCTTTTCAAAAGAAGTACCCAAACCTTTCGTAAAGCGACATCAGTAAAGGTAACAAAATATTTACTACTGCATAATGATTCCACATCAATGGGGCTAACTCAAGTACATTATATATTTTTTTAAAAGAACTATTAAAAGAAATTCTATGTTGTTTGCCCTATAAACAGTTATCACAAATATTTAAACTCATACCTTTTACAAAAAGAATGAGAGATTTCTTGACTGTAAGTTACAACTCTTTCTCATTTATATGAGCCAACCTCCTATCCCACAGGTCTAATAAAACATCATTTTTCGTTGCATTCAGATCATTCTTAATTGTTTTCACTTGAGTATTATAGAATGTGTGGTACAATCTACCTCTATAAGCCACAATTATACATTTAGTGAGTTTTCATTTTCTATTACTAAATGAATTTTAATAACCACTTAGATCCAGGGATGAGTATAAATCATATTTAGGTGCAAATTGGGCATATGTCGTATATTTTTCAAGATCAACATACTACCAACATTTGTTTGTACAAAAACACTGCCAATGCCTATTATTCCTGCATAGCTGGTGTTACCCATCTTCACTTTGACAAAGTCTCCTACTTTATACAGTAACGATATCTCTCCTAAGTGTATCATAGTAGGATGTTGCTGAATCAACAACCCACTCAGTATCAGGATCAGTAACATGGTAATTATCCTTAACAAAAGAAAATACAACTAGCTCTTCATCATCAGCTACAGTTGCCATGGTATTTTGATCATCTGTCTTTATATGATTTTTCTCATTATTCTGTTTTTTTTTTTCAGATTATGCATTTTTTACTGCAATGATAACAACTGAATTTTTCTTTATTGCTTATTTTATAATCTCTATTATAACTTCTCCCATGCTTTTTATGATAAGGGTTTGTGAATTATCAATGCCCATATATTTTCTTCTAGTTTTCTAATTGTAAAGACTATCATTTATTAAAAATAATGACAAAACATCATCTGGAACATAGTTACTACAAGACACTACCAAGGTCTCCCGACGGTATAACAACAAACTCTAGCAATAATGCATGCATTTTATTATTTACAGTTATTTTTATAGTGTTCAATTGATTTACCAAGTTTTGGAACTTTTTCAAGTGTTTTGTTATTGATCGCCATTATCACAACTTTAGGTTCACCAGCTTCTGATCATTAACGTTTTATTTTGAGCACTTTTTCTTTCATGCATAGTCTTCAATTTCTTCAACAAGTTTTGTGCATTGACTTTTTAATTTATGTGAAGGTAGACACTAATATTTATCCACTGTCGAATAATTCTAATAGTTTTTCTATGTGTTTTCTACCAATCTTCTTCAAATCTCTCTATTAGCTTAACAGTTCCTAATTTAATAAGGTCATACAGATCTTTGTGATAAATTTAGATCTTCCATCTTTAACTTCTAAATTGAATGATTTGAAGTCATTAATTTAATAATTGTACCTGCAAATTCTTTCATTTTAATTTACACAATTAATTTCGAACCACATATTAATTAAGCGCTTATACTACATGTTGGGTTCTAATTAAAGAATAATTAATTGTATAAATTAAAATAATTACTAAACAATATAATAATAATAATTAGTAAAGAAAATGACCGTAAAAGAAAATGAACTTATGATTTTATATGAAAAATTTTTGAGTGTAAAGAAAAAAATCATTGGCCAATTTTCGAATTAAATCCACTATATCTATAAATGAGTACAAAGTAATCCATTGATAATAAGACATAAAAGAGAAAATTTTAATTAATTCATTCCCTTTCTTATGTATACGAGAGACAGAGGAAATGAGATAAGAAATGGGATGTTTTGACTTTTGGTGGACTTAGTAACGATGATGATGAGAGAGAAAGACTAAAAGAACAAAATGAAAGTCCCTTATTTTTCTTTCCATGAGGCTGCCACAAGGTTTATATATATATATATATATATTAAACTCTCTCTTTTTTTTTCCTTCACTCTCCTTTCTCTTTCTTCTTCTCTCTTCTTTTCTCACACACATAGACTCTCATTCTCTTTCTCTTTCTTTTTGCTTTCTTCTCCTCTCTGTTTCAAGGATTCTTCTTTTATATGTGAAGAAAGTTGTGAAGGTCAATTTTCTCATCTGAAAAATCTTCCAAAAATCCGATGAATTGATTTTACCATGCTGTTGAAAATCCGTAAGAGATCAGAGACAAATCTTTTTCGGTTGGATGTGCGACTTACTCTTTATTTTATTCTTAATGGTGATGAGTTGGAATTAACACTAAATAGATTAAGTAAATTAAGAATAAAATGAAAAGTAAAAAAATAAAAAAATAAGAGATGAAACTTGTGGAGAGTGAAAATAAGTACTTGTATTCACCAATTTTCTATGTATATAACATACATAAGAAAAGATATATTTCTATAAAAAGTACAAACTGTCAATAAATCATCACCTAATACACATTTTGTTAACCATAACAAATAGAAGTCGTTATTAAGGAGTGCTATGGAATCGATTTTTTTGTTAATTTGTTTCTCTTATAGAGATTATTAAAATTGCTACTAATTTCTTCGTAGCCGTATATGACATTTAAATATATTTATTATTAATTTCATGTAAATCTTGGGGTTCTTTATGCATATATAAGTTCATAAGCTTTAGGCTTTGAATTCGTGTATGCTTGATGTAAGGTGCTTCGTTGTACCATATTATTGTATTTTATCTATTTTTTTTTGTCTATAACATAGTTTGTTTTTACCATAGATATTTTCAATAATAAATAAATTACTTTCAAAAAATAAATAATAACTAAAATAATCATTATAATTTATAATAATTTAATTTATACAACTCTTATTTATTTATATGAGATAATATTTATTCAAATTTATTATCACATTGTGTATGATAATGTTCATTATAAGACAAATTCAATTTCATATTATTAACTACTATTTGAATGGTTTTATATATAAATATAGTATTTAAGTTCATCACATCTTAATAGTTACATGAATTAATATAGAAATTTTATTATTAGAAAATCCTTATCCTCAAAATAAAAAATATTTTAAATATACATTAGATATATATATATATATATACTTGTATTTGAACATATTCCATCTTCCTTTTTTTTTTAAACTTGTTTATTGTTTCCTTATTTAATAACTAATGTGTTAGTACATTCTATTTTTGAACTTACTATATAACATGCAAATTTAAATCATAATTCCAAAATTACACATTACAGAGTCTATTTTTCTTTAGAATATTTCAGTAAATATTTTAAAATATTGAAATTTTTTTTAACAAATTTATTTTTATAGCATACTAATAGACAAACTTACTTATTATTTGATATATTATGAATTTCTAAGAATATTTATATTACTATATACATTATTTTCATATGCAAAATAATACAGCCATAGAATACAGTAGTAATTACTTTTTTTAAAATTTTAAAAATTTAGCAAAAAATAAACCCGAAGTCTGTCCCGCTTCGAAATTCAAACCCTCATTTCGAAACTGCATCCCGCTCTCTTTCTCTCTCTCTCTAGCTCTCTCTTCCCCAATCTAGAAACGGATTCCTCCAGCAGCTGCAGCATCGTCATCGTCAGCAGTCGTGGAGTTGCCGTCCAGGTCTGTTTCTTATCACTAAATCAGACTTTTACTTAAGTTTCCTACACTGTCATTGCTGATTTGGGAACCTGCTAGTGCTTATTACTGTTTGGTAGATACATAAAGCATTGCCAATCTGAAGATGGGAGTTGAAAATTATCATGTAATCGAGCTCGTAGGAGAGGGCTCTTTTGGCAAAGTTTACAAGGGAAGACGGAAGTACACAGGCCAGGTAATGTTGTATTCGGAATTTTCTTCTTTCTTTCCTTCTTTTCAATGGTTCTTTCTCATAATTCATGAATTTCAGACTGTTGCAATGAAATTCATCATGAAGCATGGGAAAAGTGAGAAGGACATACAGAGTTTAAGACAAGAAATTGAGGTAACGGAATTACTCAAGTTCTTTTGATAGCGTTCTGAACTTAGTAATAACTTAAGGTTTAGGAATTGAACGATAGTGAAATCTGTTTTAAACAAACACAACTTAAATTGTTACCCCGTGAAAAAAACATGAGCTCAGAAATGATTTTAAGAAAATACATTTATTTTTCGTCGTTTATTTCAGACTGCCCTTTTATGCCTCTTGCTCTCCATTTGATGTTTGGAGTAAATGCCCTATTTTTTGCAAAGTTGATAAAGTATTTATACAAAACTACAAAAGGTTTACCTAATTTAAGTTAATTGAAATTATATATTTCAAATTATATTAAAATCATGGAATTTAAAATTTAGGTTCTCAATTCTACTTAAAATTCTAAATAAACTTTTATTTGGCTATAATAAAAATTTTACGATCGTTTTTAAAAAATTGAGTTGTTTCAATCATAGGCTAAATATTTTATTTACTCAAGGGCATCTAATGGTATATGTTTCACACTCGCTCTCATCTAATGGAAATAATCATGGGGCCAGAGACTGAACTTTTCCCCCTGGTAATCTGGGCCTTGTATATATCTTTTACAATCGGAGCACCTAATGATACATGTTTCACACTCGCACTCATCATATGGAAATTATCAGGTGGCCAGAGACTGAATTCTTCCCCTCGTAATCTGGGGCTTGTGTATATCTTTTAAAATTAGAGAACTAAATCCTTATTTTTTGCCCATATTTTTCTTCTGTGCTGGACTGAACAAGTTTAGGACATCTCCTGAATACTACATTGACCTGCAGTATGTCTGAGGGCTTCAAACATAAATGTGATATGAAAGATATGTTAGTACTAAGCATTTCTTTTACAACAAAGATGTGCAGGCTAGCTTTACCATCTAACTACTTTTAGTTTGGCCAAGTTCTATTTGCTGAAACATAATTGGATTTCTTCGTTTTCATCTGACTTGATGATGGGATTCCTTTTAATGCTGCAGATTCTTAGAAAGTTGAAGCATGAAAACATCATTGAAATGCTTGATTCCTTCGAAACCCAACAAGAGTTTTGTGTTGTCACAGAATTTGCTCAAGTAATTGTTACGCTTTTATTGTTTTCAGATATGGATCAGCATGGTTTAGTATACACTGTTGCATTTATATATAAATCATTAGGGATGTGCAAGCATGTTCAATTTGTTGTAAATGCCATCATCCTATGAATGTGTAATGCTAGTATTTCCACTTTGCAGGGTGAACTGTTTGAGATCCTTGAGGATGATAAATCCCTTCCTGAAGAACAAGTTCAAGCAATTGCGAAGCAATTGGTGTCTCCTCTCAGAATAATATCAATCTTATTTCACTTACTATTTGTAATAAAATTCTCAGCTATTGCTCATTTGAAATTTCTTCGTAGATGATATTTTTCTTTTCTTGAAATTCCAGGTAAGAGCATTGTATTACTTGCACTCCAACCGTATTATTCATCGTGACATGAAACCACAGAACATTCTAATTGGCTCTGGATCTGTTGTTAAGGTAGGGTAGCTACAACCATGGAAATGTGTTTCGTTTATAACTTTTATCTTTGATTTATTTGCAAGTTTTAGATTATTGGATGGCCATATTAAATTAAGTGCAGAATCTACAGCTATTATTTACAGTTTGCACTTTTACTGGTTAATACGAGCTGTAAACAGAGGATGAAGCCTCCGTTCTGTTTTCTTTTATTTTAATAGCTTATATTTTCTCTAATTTATAAGTAATTTTACTAAATTCTTGTCTGTGGAATCCTATCGACAAGTCACTTGGTGCTAAAAAAACTAAATTGTGAGATTAAATATGTACAGAACAGTTAGATAAACCCTTGAATCTCAAACTGTTGTGGAAGTAGAATTTGTCACACTCAGTCCTTTGTTATTACACTAGACACTTCATAATGCTTTCTGACTATTCACTTCTTTGATTGTGGAATTCTATTAATACTACTCAGTGCCGAAAGAATAAAAATTTCGTGAGATAAAAGGTGGATCTTGTACGTATAATTGTATATATCAATAGCTTTTAGAAGTGTTATGAAAGTTAATGCGGTTAACCCAATTTTTTGTGGTTAAATTTGACAATTTATAATGCTTTGTTATGGTAATCTTGGAATGGCTTTTTCTAGATGCCGAAAGTTCGTTTGGCAGATGTTCTCCTATGTGTTTCAGAGATCAGATTACATCTTCAGTTTGCCATAAGATAGTGGATATGGAAAATTTATCTGATGATGGATTCCCAGTGTTGTTGTTTCTACATAAGACCATTTGAGCATACTATTTTGTTTGACAACTTAAATAAAATTGATTTCTAATTGGATACATTTGGTGTCTTCTTGTGGGAAAATAGTATTTTTCTCTGTTACTAAAGTTTCCAAAGTGACCAACATGGGACCTATTAGGCTAGCAATTTGTTAAATAAAACAGACAAAAGATACTTCATCGTTTGACTTTGGAAAGCATATCCGGGACATTCTTCAAGTGTAACCAATAGGCTAGCAATTTGCTGAATAAAGCTGTCTAAACATGCTCATTAAATAAATCATTGGAGGAGGATAAAGCTGTTGGGGTCAATGCAGCATGTTTCTTGTATTTTTTAGTTTTATGTTGTTCTTATCTCTTCACGCTCCACCTACATTTAGTATTCAGGTTTTGAAGGGAAGTATCATTTGATATCTGAATTATAATTTGCAACTTTCTGAATTATATTCCCTTATATTTTGGTTTTTTTTGATGTTATCTCTTCATGTCGCTCTTGTAGATTTAGAATTCTGTTTCAGAAGACAAGTCATGATCATTTAATCTACGAATTGTAGTTTGCAGAACTTACTTCATATTATTTTCAAATTGGCATTTGATTCATTTTCAGTAATCAATTGATCATGGTTAAATTTTGTTTTAGAGAATAGTTTGAAACGTGTGTATTGTTCTTCATCTCAGCTTTGTGATTTCGGGTTTGCACGTGCCATGTCCACAAATACTGTTGTTTTGCGGTCCATAAAAGGTTTTTTTTTCTTGTCTTTTTGGTTTGAAGCTCTTACCAAATTTCCATAGAAGATAGGCAATGAGTTTTCCATGTCAAGGATGCTTGTTCATATTTGTGTGATAATTTTCAGGAACTCCTCTATACATGGCGCCAGAACTTGTGCGAGAACAGCCATACAACCACACAGTTGATTTGTGGTCACTTGGAGTTATATTGTAGGTGAACTTTTCGTTATTCTTTTCAACATGTTTAGTTTACTTTTTTGTTTATTTTATTGCTGCTCATTCGTTAGTCTTTCATTTTATCTTCAATTTGTTTTTAAATTTTATACTTTCAGATTGTAATTTAGGAGTTACTTACATTGTTCATTTGTTTCATAGTGAATGAAATTTTATGTTTTGGCTTTTCTCCTAGCTTGGCCTTTCAACTTTTATTTCAATCTTCCTGTCTTAAGGAAGAAATGATGCTGAATGCTGGGTACTTTGGTAAAATGGTGAATCAGAGTAATTGTTGTTGGATGGTACTAATACATGATTGCAAGAAGTTGTTTTTTGTGGGATCAAATTTTACATGCCTATGGTAAGGATAGCATTAGTCTTGGAAATCTGGTTTTTTACCCTTCCCATGATATCAGAAGGGACCTTCATAATATTGAAATAGCATATTCTGGTGGTTTCATACGGTGTAACAATCCCCTGAGTTAGGAGTCAAGTAGATTATATAAGCTAATGGGAGGATAATTTGCAAAAATGCTCTGACTTCATTATAATTACAAAAATTTCTCTCTTATTACAGAAATACCCTCTATTAACTTTCTGTTAACTGTGTTAAAAACGTTAATAGTTGATAGGCATCCAATAATGAACTTGCAATGGAGTAGTATAAGTCATTTGACATAATTTTGAGATTGTCAACTTTTTAATTGTTAGTTACTAAATTACTAACTGAAGTGATATTTTTGTAATAAAGTAAAAAATGAGGGTATTTTTGTAAATTGCGTTTAATTTTGGTGGGTATTTTTGTAAATTAGCCCTTAATGGCAAATAAAAATTGTTTTTCATTTTAAATTATCGTTCTGAAAGTAGTGATTCTGGTATTTAATTTCACGGAAGAATGCTTCTCAAGTTGACTTGAAGTCCAACATTTTTTAGTAGAGAAGACAAAAAGAATTATGATATAGGTAGAAAGTAAAATTTACTTCGTTAATTACAGGACTTCTCATGGCCCATTGATTGATGTTTCTTCTTAACTTTTTCGGCTTAATTTTTTTTATCTCATACATTGCCCATCAATGAATTGAAAGCATTTTGCTTACTTACTGTTGACATAACAGGTATGAGTTATTTGTTGGCCAGCCCCCCTTCTATACGAATTCAGTATATGCATTGATTCGTCATATTGTTAAGGTACATTTGCTCAAACACTTGCCAACCATGCATCTTCAAATTCTCAAAATATGATGAAAAAAACTAACATTAATTTTACTATAAACTTTTCAGGATCCGGTTAAATATCCTGATGATATGGGTCCCAACTTCAAGAGCTTCCTGAAGGGATTGCTGAATAAGGTGGTTTATTTATATGTTATCTCCATCTGATGATGAGCTTCAACTAATTTGATTTACATTTGACTATCATGGGAAGCAGGTCCCACAAAATCGATTGACTTGGCCTGCTCTTCTTGAACATCCATTTGTTAAGGAATCTTCAGATGAACTGGAAGCCAGGGTAATTAATACCATATTTTGTATAGCATTATTTTTGAACATTGAAACCAGAAGGAATTCATAATCCTTCCTCTGTACTTAATATGGTTCCAAGATACCTAACGATTTGGATCTTTTCCTTATATGCATAGTCTGACCTGTTAAAACTTTGTACCATCATAAAATAATGTAACCAGGAGATACATACTTCAAGTGTTGCAGCCGGGGGATGCAACTCCACATGGAAGGGTCAAGGAAACATCATCCAAAAGCCAGTTGGTCTGACTTTACTTTGTTCCTGAGAGTTTAGCCATCAGATTGAACTGAAAATTTAGGATCTTTTATTTTAAGTTTTAACCATCTTGAGTTACTGTGTCTTAGGTAAAAGCAATTCTCCTGCTGTTTTAGAGAATAATATAGCTCCAAGCATTCAGAACAATGTTCGATCAAATGGTGATACAGCAGTGGGAGAATCTTCGCTGCAGGAAGATTTCTCTGGATTTTCAAGTCCCAACAATGTTAAACATTCAGGTAGGTGAAGCATTGATTTATGCAACCTTCTCTTCTTCAGTTCTTTATCTAGTGTGGTAGGACAGATGCCCTTTCAATGGATGGGGGGAAGGATAAGGCTTTCCTTAATTATTTATGTTATCGGTTATTTTGGTTTCAATGGATTGGGGGCAAGGATAAGGCTTTCCTTAATTATTTATGTTATTGGTTATTTTGGTTTACTTTTAGGTTATAACATCTAAAGATATATATGGCTCTTCATTCTTAATTTGCTTGTTAGTTGGTTTACTCTTATATTTTATCGTTTTTAATGGTTAAGTAAATTCATTTCTTCTGTTTACAGATTTAATTTTAGAAAAATTACACTGAACTCTTAAAGACTGGTCTAATATATGCTTTTGCTTGTTTTAAAGTTATAAAATTACTCTTTTAAACTAATAAGTATATTATATTGAATTAAAGAGTTGAATATCCTTAACAAGTTTTCAAAAATCCAAATATCAAGTTCTTTTCTTTTTTTTTTGTTATTATAAAGTGTGAAATGTATATTGATATAGGCACAAAGGGAATGCTGTCCATATAAAAAATTTACAAGTCAATTAAAGCATCAATAAGGTCTACCAAATTTTCCAAGAACAAAGAGAATGACCCCATAACAAAAAATCAACTGTCTGAAACCATCTAAACTTAAAGGTATCAAAACTATTTACATCCTCAACTCCATGTAAATTTTTTTTTCTTCTTCTCCTCGACACTATCTAAAAGATAGTGAGTTGAATTAGATTCACTTGTTTCTCTTAGTTGTTGATGCCCTTCATGCCCTAATTTCGTCTCTCGCCAAACCTATCATCATCTAATTGATGTCTAGTAGCCCATAAACTATCTACTAGAGCTTATAAACCACAGGACAATGAAGCAAAATATGATTACAAGTTTTCTCAGCCTTATTACAGAAATAACAAGTGTTGATTAGTATCTAACTCATTCTCTTCAAATTGTCAATAGTTTCTCCCGAATAAAGAACAAAACACGAGAAGGGACTCTGGTCTTCCGTGTCTGTTTGAATGAGAAAATAAGTCTCTGACCTTCATATTTAAATAACTTGTAGAAGGATTTAACTGTGAAAGATCCATTTGATGTGAGAGACCACAGTGGAGTGTCAACACTTCCATCCAACATAATAAGGGATAAAATGTCCAATAACTTGTCATATTCTCTAATGTCCCAGTCGTTGGGATTTCTCAACACAGTTACTTGCTATTCCTTCTGACCACCACGACTCTCCACTAAAGAATCACAAATCTTCATGTCTTTCTGCTGGATTATGGCATAAATTGGAGGAAATTGTATTCCAAGGGTACTTACCTTCCATCCACTGATCTTCTCATAGCCTGACTCTGTCCCTCCTACCAATCTTCCACTTGATATGCTCCTAAAAGTTTTTCCATCATAGGCCAATCTTTTTCCACAAGCTTTTCCCACGTGGTCTTGAGCTCTCTTTAGTAGATTACCCTCTGTCATCGATGCCATATTTAGCTACTATAGTTCTTCTTCACAATGCATTAGAAATCTTCGTAACCACTTATCTTGCCAAGCCTTATTCATCTCCACCAAAGTTCTGTTATTTTTAAATTATAAAATTAACTTCTTTAATAATAAGTAACTAACAGTTAATATACATAAAATATATAGATATATGAATTAACATATTAAGTAATATTAAAATTATTTATATAAAATGTTGCTATATTATATTAAAAAAACAATATTAGCAATAAGAAAAAGTGAAAGTGCCTCTAATGACCATTTAAATCTAGCTAGTAGTAAACAACTTGGAAAGAAGAACTGCATGTTTATTTTTTTTTTAACTCTCTAGCATTAGGTAAAAATTTAAAAATTAAATTTAAAATATCATGAATTATAATACTTTAAAATGAATCTACTATGTACAATAACTTTACTCATTAAATATTTTAGTTATATAGTTTTAATAGAAAATATTAACTAGGAAATAAAATGAATGTCAAAGATATGGCAGTATATAAGAGAACAGTAGTTTAGGTACTTAAAAAATTCTGATGTTGAATATAATTGACTAAAATGAGAGAGGTAAGTGTAGAGTTTTTTGCAACTTAAGGTTAAATACTTTTCATCTTGAATAATGCTTTTTTTCTATTAAAGAAAAGAAAAAGAGAAAGTACAAGGTAAATGGAATTAAGACACTCATCTCAGCCCTGAGGGTCAGCCTTTCTTACCTTCACAGCATTCATAGCAGCCAGGAACTTGACATCTCTCTAGCCCTTTCTTCTACTGGTGTTAGTGTCTTTTTGATATTAAAAACTCTCAATTCTATTCCCTTTCCCCCTATCCAAATAATCTAAAAAAAATCAGAATTAGACAATTTCCATTTCATTCTTTCCCAGAAAAAGTGTATTTTCAATTCAAATCAATTCAATTCAATTTCATTTTATTTCATTCCATTCCATTCCATTACTGACCTGCTCCCTCTATCTTTCGAGCAAGCCTATGTGGGAGGTGAAGGTTTTCATATTTATTTATTCTGTACATGAACTTTGTTTCTTCAGGTAGCCAAATTTTAGACAGATTAGAGAATAACTCCCGCACGGTTAAGGGTGCACAAATTATTGGACAAGATAGTGAAGCACTGGCTCTTGTTCTGGCACCCATGAAAAGATGGTCAAAAGGATCTCAAAACTCTGGCAGGTGAAAACATGTTATTACTTGTTTATCAAAACTTCGCAAATTGGTAGTAACTAATATGATTTTACATTTCTAGCTTCTATTTATAGAATTTCATTTGAATCACCATGCCACTGATCACATTTGTGACTTTTCACTTAAATAAACAAGATGAATTTTTGTACACACTGATATAGAATGAAAATTTGGTTTTGAAATTTTTAATTCCATTTCAATGTAACAGATTCATTTTCTCGTTTTCACTTCTTTGTTCAAGGATTTCAGATAAGACGTGTTTTCAGAATTTGTAATTTTCATGGGAGTGTAGACACCATGGTCTTGGAAAACAGATGACATAATGTGTCAGGCACTGCGAGAATGTTTTTTTTTTCATGCTTCCACAAGATATTTAGCCAGATAAATTTGTACATTGGATATGTAATATGACCCCAAAGTACCATATTTATGATTAGGTGCATAGATAAGATTCATTATTGTTCATATTCTATTTTTGAAAAAAGATACAAGTTATCCAACAGTTCTAAAGCAGCTAATAAGATTAGGTGGGAGGACTTATGAAACATGAGCATGTGGGATGTTTAGTTTTGTTTTTTATGAAGTGACTTGCTAAGACACTCAATGTGTCAGAGTTCTGAGAAACAACGGTATGTATGGGAATCTTGTTTGTCTAAATATCTTATGAATATTTAGCATTCACTTATTGTATAAGACTCTTGAAGAACGAGTGAAGACGGGTTTCAAGATTTACTTGCAAGATGTAATGGCTTCTCGAATGTGCAGGGATCAAGATCTTTTGAACTCTGCCCAGTCACTGAGAATTCTTTCCAACTTAGTTGTGGCTAGGGCAATCAACTCTAGTGGGCTTGTTGATGAAGCAATTCATGTACTTCTTGATTTCACTGCTGTTATGGTCAATTTGAAGTCATCGGGTGTCAATGACTTGATGGCAAAGGTATGTTACTAAATTTACATTTAGTGTATTCTTGCTCTCGAGTTGGTTTTTACTCTACTTGACATGCCCCTTCGGCATTTCACTTGAATTTGGTCCTCTGTGAATATCAAAATCTCTGACTTTTTAGTATGCTCTTGTCTGCCTGATCTGGTTATAGCAGCTTGCTTTAAATTATTAGATTGGGAAACACTTAAATGTTTCTGATCTTTTCTTCTTTCTACTCTATATTGATTTAAAAGCTTGGGCTCAGTAGAGAGAACAAAGATCTCAAAGAGTAAAAGATACTCTTGAACTTTCTTTCTTTCTCTGCATAATTTTATTTATGTCAGAACAGCCTTATATGGCTCACAACTAGAATGCAAAAAACTATGACCTTTGGAATAGGTTCTGCTCCAAAAGAATAGCATGTTTGACAAGATTATTCTAACATAAAACATACATAGCTGGTGATAACTAGAAAGGTGAACTGGAGAATGAGACTGATGTCACAGAACTGACGTTCACAAAGAATAGACATCTGAATTTAAATTTAAACTAAAGAGTAACCGATCAGATTAGGACAACCTGTCTGTGAGGTGCTGACTACGATCTATGACAGTTTTACTTTCCCTGCTGTTGTGCAGGTTTTGTACTTTTGTTGACTGCAATTTTTTTTTTAAATTTTTGAAATCTCTAGGCACAAACAACTTATTGGCAAATTTTTGACAACTGTATCAGCCTGGCAGCATTATGATATGTTACCTCTTTTTTATTTTTCTTGTCCAAAAATGTTTCATTTCTCAGAAAATTTTGTCTGCCTCCGTGGAGGTTTTTTGTCTGTTTCTTTACAAATTCTTTGAATGATTGGAGAGCTGAAAATATTTAACCAGAAACTCTTTACTGAACTATTTGTTCCTCAACCTTGTTTGGTCTAAGCACTGGCTAACCTTGCATGTCATTCCTTGCAAACTTTGCAGAGCTTTTCTATTGTTAAAATTTTGGTAGATAATAATGGAAGCAGTATTTCAAATTCAAGTTTCAGGCACTGGGTTGCTTTGGTCGAAATTTTCTCACAGGTAATAACTATTGTATGGTATATATTTATCTCTGACAACATATTTCCTGCAATCAGTTTCCATATCTTGTCCAATATATAGGTTATTGGGAGGAACGACGATGCGTCTGGAAGAATTATGTCTGAGTCGTGTGCTTGCATTTCAGCCATATTATCTGCAGCAGCTCAGGATTTGAAAACATGTTCTACAACTTTTCATCCTGACGCAGTTTCTCCTCCTGGGGTTAATGAAACACTAAAACAGGTTTTGGACCATGCTAAAACATCACAGTTAGTGGATCATTTGTGTCTCTGTCTAGCATCTTCAGGGTCAAGTCTCAGTTCAGGTTCTTCAAATTTGTTGCGTGCTGCTAATGACGCATGTTGGGCAATCTGGTCATTGATAGATGCTTCAGAAATTCTTTTTAAAAAAGAGAATGCTAGTTCATTTCCATTAGATGCTTTACGGGGTCATTCTTTGATTCAAATTACCAAAAGGGATTATGAGTGCTTGCCGATGGTACCAGAATCTGCTAAAATTATTGATGCAGTGACAAAAGTTTTTATCAGATCAAAACATGTGCAGCTTGCTATCAGCCACTGCCTTCATCAACGTCTCGAGGCTTCATTATCTGCTGGTATTCAGGTGTTGCCCCCTAATTTTTTTTGTTTATTTTGTTTAAAGCATGCTTTCCTAGCTTTGCAGCATAACCAGCTTGTCCTCAACCTTTCAGCTTTTGTCGAGATGCTGCCTCAATAGCATAATGGTTCCCAATATACTATGTGGCCTGCCCAGCTCCTTACCAGTTACTACTGTTGTCAGTGGCGGGGGGGATGGTACCATAATCTCAGAGATATTTTCTGTACTATCATCATGTACTACTGTTTTAGATAAAGATCCACAAATGGGCGAAACGAATAACCTGAAGTACAAACTAAACAATCAATATGCTCTGGTAATTCATTCTTGCCTTCTCCTAGCAACAGTTGCTCAATGTTTAAAATCAACTGGGAGAAATTCTGCGTTGTTTATGCTTACCACTTCTCCAAAGAGGCAGCTTTCCCGTCTTTCAGTTCTTGCTCACTATATTTCTTTGGAAGATAAAATTAAACCATATCTTCAATCTCACTGTGCATCGGCTATGCTAGCTTTTGCATCCATTTTATCTCTTGAAAGTGGAGCTTCTGTTGAGTCCCCTGTATCTGAAATTGCAATGCCGTTGATTCCTCGAACTGCTAGACTTTGTGATCAACTGAAGATTTCTTCAGGCAGTGAAAATGAACTTGACTCTGTTAATGCTAATGGTCCTCTCTCCTATTGGCATGGTCTTAGGGATGGATGTGTTGGCTTACTAGACTCTAGGCTGAGATGGGGGGGACCATTGGCAGTACAACAGGTGATTGCTAGTGGTATTCCTCTACATCTTATCGATTTGTTAACCCCTAGTGCATCTCAAGGAACTGGAAGCATTGGATTATCACCTATTGGAGTTGCTTGGACAGTATCGTCAATTTGTCACTGTCTGTCAGGTGGAGCTTTAACATTCCGTCAGATTCTTATCAAAAGTGAACATGTTAAGCTCATCTCTGATTTGAATTCTGATGTTTATCTCAAGCTTGTGAAACATTGGGATGGACCTGGGGGAGGGAAGGGTGGAGTCAGAGACATAATAAATGCTGTAATTGATCTTTTAGCATTTCCTTTCATTGCTGTACAGAATACTCCAGGCTTGCTGTCTGCCACTGCCTCTGTAAACAGTGGGTTTATTCTCAACACTTGTTCAGCTGGGGGCAGAGTATGCATGGAAGACAAGGAAATGATGAAAGCAATTGAAGAGGACATGGGAAAATATATTAAAGTCCTTTTGGAGGTTGTTCTTTTGCTTTTTCTTTTTTTGGATTGCCTTTTAATTTCTGTATCCATTTGAATGATTTATTTCCAGAGTGTTGATCACTCAAATATTTGGTACAATGCAAGTTAGCTAGGATGTCAATAAATTGCACTGTTTTAGGAACAAGCAACAGTATAACAAAGACGAGCTTCTTAAATTTTTGGCATTTTGTTTATGCAAGAAAATGTATTTAGGAGCACATCTTTCCCAGAGCATCTTATGGGTGTGGGCCTTGAGCTTTTGGCGTGGATGCAATTTCGAACTATTGAGACATAGTAACATCTAGTTATTAAAAAATGTGATGTTTCTAATTCAGTTGCATCTGGAATTTTCAGGTAGGGGTGCCTGGTATTATCCTTCATTGCTTGGATCACTTGGAGATAAAAGATTTGGGAAGACCTGTTGCCTTGCTTGCTAAGATGGTAGGACACCGGCCTCTTGCACTACAACTTGTGAGAAAAGGCTTGTTGAACCCTAACAAAATGCGAAGATTGCTTGATTCTTCAAGCCCAAGAGAGGTTCTACTTGATGTTCTGATGATCATATCGGATCTAGCACGTATGGATAAGGTGAGTTTATATTTTAGAGAGGCCTACAAAATGTCCATACACTAAAGGAGTTTGTCATTCCTTTAGAAGTCGTCCAACAAACTCACTGCATGCAACTTAATTAAGCGATTGCTCCTGTTTTCCTCCCTTATCCCTCTATCTGTGCACTAAATAAGTAATCCTCCTTTCACTAAACAAAAGAATGCCTAGAGATGATTTCAGAATATTTTATATGCGGTAATCTTTGTGGTGAATAGTTCTTTTAACGTGCAACATAAACAATTGCAAATGCATCTTTCTTTAAAGAGAAGCAAACGGATTATAAAATTATGATGTCAAAAGTTTGCCAAACTTGGCTGATTTTTTGTCCTAAATGGCATGCAGGGTTTCTATGAGTTTATTCATGGGGCTTCTATTTTAGAGTCTTTGCGGGTATTTCTCATCAATGAGGATCCAAATCTTCGTGCAAAGGCTTGCAGTGCTCTTGGGAATATGTGTAGGCATAGCTCTTATTTTTATTGTTCACTAGTAAGTAATGTTAAACTTTTCCCATTATTGGAAACATATCTGGCATACTGTAATATTCTTTTAGTTAATTTCCTTTATTATTGAAATGGGTAGAGGTAAACCTTCACATGCACATGACGAGATAATATGCTGATTTGGGCTTATATCATTTCTTTCCATCCAATAAATTGTAGGCAAAGCATCAGATTGTAAATATTCTTATTGATCGATGTGCCGATTCAGACAAGCGCACGCAGAAGTTTGCATGTTTTGCTGTAAGATCTATTCTCTTCTTAAGGCTACTGTAGTTTTAAACTAGGGACAATTGATGCTATATAAAACTCTCTCTCTCTCTCTCTCTCTTTCCAGATTGGTAATGCTGCATACCACAATGATACATTGTATGAAGAACTCAGAACATCTATACCACAACTAGCAAATGTATTGCTCACAGCTCAAGAAGACAAGACGAAAGCAAATGCCGCAGGTGCATTAAGTAATCTTGTTCGTAACTCCAACAAGCTCTGTGAAGACATAGTCTCAAAAGGAGCTTTGCAGGTTTGTGAAACTACTTGCTGCATCTGACTGTTGAGGCACTGCATGTTTTCGGAACAATTTAGTTCTAGGGAGGATGATGTAGGACAATAGAGTTGCGTTAGAACAACAGATAAAGAAAAAAGAATAGATAAATCCAAACCACATTCATAGGTTTGGTAACATTCAAAATGATAGTATTATCTCAATCACAATCGTAGGTTCAATGAGAGTATTAACAACTTGTTAGCTACCATATTTTAGAAGTTAATTATTTTAGTTTATTATTTAATTAGTTGATATTATGTAATTAGAATTTTATAAGAATAATAATCTCATATAATTAAAAATTTAGTAAAATAAGAATTTTTCTGTTAGTAGAATAAAAATTTTATAGATATTATAAATGTAATAATTTGTAAAAATTTGGAAAAAAATATTTATTTTATTTTCACTATATTTTTGGTATTACAAATGACTCATATATATATAAGAATTTTTAAGTACAAATAAAAAAATTTCTCTTATAATAGAGATTTTGAATAATTATAAGAAATTAATAGTAACAGATATATAGAAAAAAATATCACATTATTTAGATAACTAAATACTCATGTCAACACTCCCTTTCAAGTTAGTGCGAAGATATCACACATGTCCAACTTGCATATCAAGTTCTGAAGAGTTTTGTTATAAAGTCTCTTAGTGAATATGTCAACACTCCCCTTAAGTTGGTACGAAAATATCGCACATGTCCAACTTACATATCAAGTTGTGAAGAGTTTTGTTGCAAAGTCCCTTAGTAAAGATATCTGTCACCTGATTGTTAGAAGATACATGATATAAGTATAAGGAGTCATCAACCACGTTCTCTTTTATTAAGTGACGATCAATGTTAATGTGTTTTGTTTAGTCATGTTGAACTAGATTTTGGGCAATGCTAATGATTGCTTTATTGTTATAAAACAATGATAGACTTCATTCTTTAAATAGTTTTAATTTATTCATTAGTTTTTACAACCATAATAATTTACATACCCCTTGAATCATTGCTCTATATTATGTTTCACCACTAAAACAGGCAACCACACTCTGCTTCTTGCTTTTTCATGTAACTAGTTGACCTTTTATCATCTGAAGATTTAGCTCAATCGGCATCTTTAAATGCTTTTATCTTAAGGTGATAATTTCTGGAGAAGAGTAAACTTTTTTCTAGTGCAGATTTTGGATACTGTAATATTCGAAAGACGACATGTAAATGAGTCTCGTGAATATCATGCATGTACTGACTCATCAGACTAACTGCATAAGCTATATCTGGTCTGGTATGTGAGAGATAAATGAGTCTTCCAACCAACCTCTGATATCTTTCCATGTCAATTGATGTGCCACTTACAGCTTGTAGTTTGTGATTACTTTCAATAAAGGATTCTGCCGGCTTGCAACCCATCATTTCAGTCTCTTTTAATAAGTATAGTATATGCTTTCTTTGAGAAATGAAGATTCTTTTGTTACATCTGGCAACCTCAATTCCTAAGAGGTACTGCAATTTTTCTAAATTCTTAATTTCAAATTCTCGAGTACGAAGTCCCTTTAGTCGAGTTATCTCACTTGCATTATTTGCAGTCACTACAATATCATCTACATATATAGTAAGAAGAGTGATTCTACCCTCACAATACTTGATGAACAGAGTATGATCAACATTGCTTTGCTGATATTTGAAAGAGATCATAACTCTTTTGAAACTTTCAAAACATGCTATTGGAGACTGTTTTAATGCATACAAGATCTTATTTAATTTACAGACTTTCCTTTGTGTTCTTTCATTTCCGAATCCAGGTGAAATTTCTATATATACCTCTTCCTCTAAGTCTCCATAGAAGAAGACATTTTTTACATCAAACTGGTGTAAATCCCAATTAAGATTGACAACACAGGATAATAATATTCTGCTTGTGTTCATTTTTGCGATATGTGTGAAGGTTTCTTGATAGTCAACTCCATATGTCTGAGTATACCTTTTAGCTATTAGTTTAGTTTTGAATCTTTTAATTGATCCATCTACTTTGTGTTTTACAGTGAACAACAATTTACAACCAACCATCTTCTTTTCTTGTGGGGTTGAAATAAGTTCACATGTTTCATTTTTTGCCAATACTTTTATTTCTTCAATTATTGTTCCTTTCATTTGGGATCTCTTAGAGTTTCTTTTCAATCTTGTAGAATAGATACAAAGAAAACAGATAAGATAAAAACTCTATAGTAGGGAGATAGAGAGTTATAGAAGACAAAGTTAGACATAAGATGTTTAGTACAAGTTCTGACTTTTTTTCTAAGAGTAATGAGTTTATCAGATAATTCACAAATCAAAGATGACTCACCAGTATTTTCAGGAATTAAAGAAAATTCTTGACTTGAGATGGACTGCATGATGGGTTTTTCTGTTTTATCTCTCATCGAATATCTTTTCAATTTCGGTTTATTCAGTCGTCCAACATTTTCTTCTTGAATATGATCTTCTATCATGAAATTATCCCCCTGAATATGACTGTTAAGAGTGACCAAACTGGGCATCACCTTTTCCATTTCACTCTCTCTCTGAAAAGGTGTTGGGGTGGAGCTGAAATATGATTCAAATTTTCTAAAAGTAACATTCATAATCACAAATTATTTTTTAAATGACGGATGATAATACTTGTAGCCCTTTTGAGTAGGAAAATATCCAACAAATACACATTCGAGAGATTTAGGTTTCAATTTACTCACATTTCTGGTGTGGATAAAGCAAACATATCCAAACACTTTGGGGGGAATAGTATAGGAATTTGTACCTTACAAAACCTCCAGAGGACTTTTAAAATTAATAACTCATAAAGACATTCTATTGATAAAATAAACAGCTGAGAGAACTGCATCTTCTCGATAATTTTTTGGTAAATTCATGATGAACATTAGTGACCGAGTTACTTTTAATATGTGTTTGTTTTTTCTTTCAGCAACCCTATTCTGTTCACTGGTATAGGCACAACTTGTCTGGTGAATTATCCCATTAGATTCTAAGTAAGCACAGAATCCACTGTTTATATATTCTGTACCATTATCTGTTCTTAAAATTTTAATTTGAGTATCAAACTGTATACATACCATTTTATGAAATGACTGAAAGCATAAGAACGCATTACTTTTGGCTTTCAACAGATAAATCCATGTTAATCTAGTACAACAGTCAATGAAAACAACAAATCATCTATGGCCAGATAAAGATGTATTCTGAGTAGGTTTCCAAACATCAAAATGAATGGTCATAAAAGGAGTAGAACTTCTATAATTGCTTACATGATATGAACTCCTTCTATGTTTAGCTAATTCACATGTATCACAAAATAAGAAATGCGTAAAAGTTCTTTTAAATAATGTGGGATATAATTTTTCTAAAGTAAAGAAAGAAGTATGTCCTAACCGTTGATGCAATTATAAGATTTCCCTATTGACATCCATATCTCCGAAGGCAGCTTGATTCCCAATGACGTTTTGACGTCTATTTAACACATATAAGCCATCCTGTAGTCTATCCGTGCCAATCGTCTTTTCTGTTTGAAGATTTTGAAGAATATAATGGTCAGAAAAAAACTCAATTTTACAGTTAAGATATCTAATAAATACACTAATGGATAAGAGATTATCAGAAAAAATAGGCACATGAAGAACTGAAATCAGTGGAATTAGTCGGAGTACAATTAATAGAACCTGTTCTAGTATGATCCATCAGCGACATGGATATTTTCCCGTTGAGTACATGAAAAATAGGTTAGAAAATTTTTCTAAGAGCCTGTCATGTGTCTGTTACCTCCAAAATTTATAATCTAAGTATTAGAATTGAAAATAATAAGAATATGAGTAACACCTGAGTTTACCATCTTTAACGTGCCAATAGTTGATGAAGGGTAACCTGAACTTGGAACAAACAATCTCTTTACTTATGTCATTATCAAGGATGCCAAAATTGCTACAAAGTAGAACCAGATATGTTGAACAACAAAAATGGCTCCAAAAATAGCTCAAATCGGCTCCAAAAAATGGCTCAGATCAGATTGGAAGCGGCTGACCTCAACAACGTACTTAGGCTCTGGAAACAGATGCTATTCGTGTGCCAAGGGAGGGTAGATCGCAACCATGCATGACTGGGAGGACAACAATCGCATGTTGCCGTGCGAATCCCAGAAAACTGATTGGGTCAGGCAGTGAAATCAAATCTGTGAAGCTGTTCGTGCACGAGCTGGTGTCTTGTGCGAACGGAGTAGCTCGAAGCACGAACCAGAGAAGGAAGCATCGTGAATAGCTGCAAGCGGACGGATTGGAATGCAAAGCAGAGGGTTGCGCGCAAAATGCCGTGTGAACTACTGCAAGCGGATAGAGCAAACAGAAGGTTGTGCGCGAAGGAGCAGATGCGTCGGGTACGCGAACCAGATAAGTTGACAACGCGAACTAGAGAGCTGAACGCGAAATGCCGCTTGAATCGCTGAAGTTCGGCGGAGCAGGAAGGTTGGGTAGGGCAGAGATAGTCGTTAGAGAAGTGTAGTCGATCTCCTGATTGAGACTATTCCGATGTTTTGGGTGGCTGATGAGAAGATTTTAGGGTTTTGAAAGAAACTCTAAAAATAAAACCCTAAAATACTTTTATTCTGCTGTGATACCATGTAGAAATTTAAAAAAAAATATTTACTTTATTTCCACTATTTTTTATGTTATAAATGATTTATATATATAAGAATTTTTAAATACAAATAAGAAAATTTTGTTTATAATAGAGATTCTGAATAATTATAAGAAATTAATAGTACGAGCTACATAGGAAAAAATATCGCATTATTTAGGTAATCAAATATTCATGTCAACACAATTTAAAGGTGAAAAATAAAATTATTATTTTTTATCTAAAAATTTACATGGTATCAGAGACAAATAAAACTATTTAAGGTTTTAATTTTAGGATTTTCTTGATACCTTAAAATAGCACCATAGGTTGGGTTGATACCGCCTTATCTAGAATTATCCTTTTCATCCTTATTATTGGGTTCTAATTTCAGAGTTTTTTCAAACTCTAAGTATAGTAAAAAGAGCCAGATTAGAGGGAAGATAGGCCAGATCAGAGGAAGAGATAAAGCAGCCCGTTCCTTCCTCCACCGCACAAAGAGCTACGAGCTCCTTCTTCCATCGTGCACAGAGCTGTGCACCTAGTTCCTCCTTTCATGTTGCATAGACCCGCGCTTCGGGCATCTGTGTTGCACAGATGCATAGATGCACATCCTTCTTCTTTTGCTGTGCGCAGAGCCGCATGCGGGAACCTTTTCTGGCCGCAATTTGCTTCACTTCGCAGATGCATTGCTTATTGTGCCTTCGTGCAAGATTGTAGACGCGATTTTCTTTATTTTCTTGCCGTCATGTATTGCAGATCTGCTTGAGCTGAGGAAGCTGAAGCCTGAGCTGAGTCGAGTCGTTTTTGAGCCGAGTTTGTGCCATTTTGAGTTGAGTTCGAGCCGTTTTCGAGTCGAGTCTGGGCTGTTTTCGAGCCGACGTCAAGGCATTTTTTTTTAATTGAACCTGAGCCGTTCTTTGAGTCGAATCGAGCCGAGTTGCTGCTTGAAAGATGTGGTTCCACTTTGTAACTTAATTTGCATGTTGGGCATGTGTGATATCACTGCACCAACTTGATGGGGGAGTGTTGACTATCATATTTTAAAAGTTAATTATTTTAGTTTATTATTTAATTAATAAGTATTATGTAATTAAAATTTTATGTGAATAATAATCTCATGTAAAAAATAGTAAAATAAAAATTTTCCTATCAGTAGAATAAGAATTGTATAAATATTTTAAATATAACAATTTAAAAGTGAGTAATAAAATTATTATTTTTTCCTAAAAATCCACACATTTTTATAAATGAATCATAAGTAATCTGCCTAATAATGTTGAACCACGCATATGACTAGATTTTGATTCAGTAAGTGTCTATATAGCCTAATATAATTACAACTAAGAAAATCAGACTACTTGCTAGATAAGAAATAAAACACAGTAAAAAACTAATAATCCTATGTAGTTGAAATTATAGTAGAAACTAGTAATCCTATATAGTTAAAGTTATAATGGTCTCACACCATTCTCCCTTTCTTCAAAAGTACTCGACTTCTACAAGGAATCTTTGATAATAGTAACTAGGTAGATTTGGATCCAGTGTAAGAAATTGCTCTTTACTTATCCATGTAGTGCTTGAATCTAATGACCCTTCCTTCTCATGATAGATGGATAGAGATCTCCATTAGTAGAGGTAACATATCCATTCACCAAAATATTTCCCATTATGTATGTTGGCAGTGATAGCAATTTTGGAACATTAAAAAAAGCACTAGTAGGAAAAAGTGGAAAGCTCAAAGTTGCCTCTGTTAGGAAACAAACTCTATAGGATGAGAACTCATTGATATCCACAATTTCTAGGTAAATTAAGTAAATGGTCTTAAATATAAGTTTTCCCAAAAGGAGAGAATGACTCATCTTTCAGTGGTTTAAATTCCTGATGATGACGAGATAAGACTTAGTCTAGTACTAGTCATGACATAATCACCAATATATAAACACCTGAAACGCAAATCGTAATAAGTTTATATTCTGCATTACTGATTTTGTTCTTACATTTCATTTATATGCAAATCAGGAATATGTTAGGTAATGACGATGATTGGCTTAGAAAGACGTATGTAATGAAAAATAATTATCAAATTAATAGGTAAATGTGTTGAATATCCCTAAAGAAGAGTGACAATAAAAGGATTAGCCAGTAACTCGTGAAAGCCCAATCCCAAATGAAGCAATATACAGATAAAAATCGTTGTGAAAGAAATTTTAAAGAACAAGACTTGGTATTACTCAAGTTACAGTCGTTCAAATAAGGTACTCCAAGTTATCACAACGCTTCTACAGATCATTTTAAATAATACAGAAGATTGAATCAGTAGTTTATAAACTTCAGTTATTCCTTGACTCTTGAATCCACCTAGTGTTTCACTTATCCCAATTCCAGAAGTATACTGAGTGAGGAGACAGGGCAATAAAGAATTTACCAGTTAATACACGAGAGGACGAACTCAATGTTTAACCATGAGGAGTGCTACAACACCAAGTCATCGCACGAGGATCTCTGCCAGTGAAACAAGTGCTAATACAATGGAAAGACACTATAACAAAAGAATGTACATAGGAAGACTATGAGTACCTACAACAATGTTTGCACATTTCAACATTGAGGATAAGATTGATGTTTAAGGGGTGGGTATTGTCAAGAAGTTGCATCTAATGGTTAATAAAAGGATGGACAGAAAGGGAATTTCACCCACGGGGTAAAATAGTCCTTTCACTTGAACAGATTAGGGTTATGGTTGATTGACCCAATTAACCCCAACCGATAACACCAAACCCCGTTTCTACCATTGTGCCACAATGGCTGGACGGTTTCCGCCTCCCTTGCCATCTGTCTTCATTAGTTGTACCCTATAAATAGGTCCTTTCTCCATGAATATAAAACATAAAAAATAAAACCAATTTACCTCAATAAAATTTCTCTTATTTCTCTACTTTTCTTTCTTTCTTTTTCTCAGGGCCGAAGCCATGAGTAAGGCTTCTGACACACATTGGTGAAAAATTATGTGACAAAGGTAAGCCGCTGAAATTTGAGCAAACATACACTTGGATTTCTTCGGAAACAACATCTACTCTTGGAGGAGATAGAAACAGTGTGAAAGTGTTGAATATGGTCAACCCATGACTTGCTGTAAATGAGTTGAGCATTATCAAGAATTTAACACAAACTTCCGTAAATAGAAACAATGTGTTATTGGAAAGTAGATGGTGCATTAGGAAGACTAAAAGGCATTACCAAGAATTTAAAATGATCATGATGAGTCCGAAATGTCATTGGTTGCCATTGACGATATTCTGAGCAAAGATCCAATTTTGAAAATCGGGAGTGACCATACAATTCTTCCAACAGCTCCGTAATAACAGGAAGGGAAGTTTATCTTTCAATCTTTTAGCGTTGAGAGTTCTATAATCCACACAAAATCTCCAAGTAGAATATGCCTTCTAAACTAACACTTGAGAAAAATGGTGATTGACTAAATCAGATAATTTCCTGATGAAGCATGGTCAAGCATTATTTGTTAATCTCATCTCTCAGGAAGTGAGATAACAAGAGGGTCTTATAAGCATTGGAGGAGTATTTGATAACAATGTGATCTGGTGGTCAAATTTTTTCTGTGGGAACAATCTCTGCGGTTCTTCAAAGAGGTTATCAAATTCAACCAACATTTAATTCATAAAAACTGATTGATTCCCTTTTTCAACAGAAGTTTCAAAAATTTTAGAGGGCATGAGAGAAGAAAATTTCGGAATACCATGCGAAGTTACTTTTGAACCTTGGAATACAAAACTCGTATGCATATATTTAAAATCCCAAGTAATAGGATATAGTACTCTCAACCAATTAATTCCTAGGACCACATTAATCCAGAAAATGAAATGAGAATAAAATTCAGAAAGAAAGTTGTCTGCTGCAATTTCAATGGGACTACTTGACATAATTCACTACTAGGGATTTCTCACCGTCAGCAACCACAATTCTAAAGACATTTTGATGAACAATAGGCTTATGCAAGACTTGGCCAAATCCTCATCCAAGAAACTACTAGTGCTGTTGGAATCAATTAAAACAGTGGATGGAATATGATCAATAAACCTTTCTACCTTCATCATCCTTGCCCAACTGATCCCCAACATGGCGTGCAAAAAAGTTCAGCCTCACCCACCTTTTCTGATGTGCAAACTGGTTCAATTTCTGCCACTTCATTGCTATGCACATCTGGTTCTTCTACTTTCAACCAGGAGGGCCTTTGCAATGGTGCCCAGAAAGAAATTTTTCTTCACAATCGAAACACAAAGTTTGGGCTTGCTGGCGCTCAATTTCCTTTTCTCAAAGCCATTTTACAGCAGGGAAGGGACCTTTATTAAGGTGGCTGATAGTGGGCTGATGCTTTTTCGAGGTCAAATTACAGCCAGTATTGCTGAGGCTGAACTTGGGAACTATCTTATGCCCCAAAGCAGATTGCGCATCGTCCTGCGCTCATAACATCATGCCAAATTGATGGCTGTTGTCAAATCCCTGGACAATGCAATTCTGCTTCGAGCGCCATATGTTCTCTCAATTCACTAATAAAAATTTCCACTTGTTAAGAAGTGTGGGTACTTGCTTGCACAGAAAATAATTCAAATTATCTCTAACTCTGATATTTAGCCACCAATGCCAACTGTTTCAATTTGCACAATTTTCCAAATTTATTGCTGTGAATTGGTGGTCCAAACTGGAAATGACAAAAATGTTTAAAATTTGACCATGTTCAAAACAAGCTTCCCTCTTCAATCTAAGGAATCAAACTTGTGCTTTTCCCTCTAAATGGAAGGAGGCCAGTCACATCTTTCCTCTACTATTTGCTTATGCCGGAAAAAATGTTCACACTCTCTCACCTATGGAAGAGGATCATCGGAACTATCTAATTGCGGAAAATCTAACTTCATGTATCTGTGCAAAAGGTCCTGTTGGCAGCCTGGTTGATGTGAGTAAGGAAAGGGAGAAAAAAATTTTTTTGAAGGGAGAATCAGCCAAATGGTGGATTTTCTTCTTAAACCACATAGGACATCAAGAGAAAGAGGAAAACAAATTCCATGGCTTAATGGGAGATTGAATCTCATGGATTTTGGAAGATTATGAGAGTAGTTAATCCTTTCCCAAATTGATCATAGTCCTTAATTCTTCTTTCAATCATCTTCATAATTAATTAAAAATTTCTCTATTTAAAAAGGAGATCATATTTATTCTGTTTTAGAAAACAATCATTTTAATTGTTGCAAGTTTTTTATTCTATTTTAAATTTAATTTTTTATATAATTTTTCATTAAATTAGAAGATTTATTTCTTTATTATTCACTTGACCTACAATTATAAATAAACTTTCAATTTCTACTTGTAATCATTAAAGTTTGAGAATAATAAAATTATCAAGTTTTAGTTTTTGACTAATGAAATTTTCTTCAACCTTTTTGTTGAGTGGGGAATTGGTATCTACTATCAAGTTAACTTGTGGCGTTTTTATCATTTTTTTTTTATTGAATTGATTTTAACTTATAAAATTTTTTTCTCGTGGCGTTTTAATCAATTCATTTATTTCTATTATTTTAGTTTTTCACTCCTTATTGAGTGTGAGTCAAGTAGAAAGGGTTTACTTAAGGTTTTGAGTTTCTGGTTGTTGGTGTATATATGTGGAGTTTTTGATCAAGTTAGTTGATCTTAGGTTCCACATCATTATATGTGAGCTTTTGGATTGCATTATTGATTCTGGATTCTGTATCATTTGGTATCAGAGGTTAAATTTACGATAAATTTTACTATCTTACATCTTTTATTCTTATATCTCTTTTAATTCTTTATATTTTTTAAAAAATATACTTTGTATCATTTCTTACGCATAAAAAAATAAAAAAATCATATCCGTATTGTATTTTTTTTGGACTCTAAGTTTTTTTTCCTTTTATTGCGCTTTTGTTTTGTTACATTTTTAAGTAGCTAATTGCACCCTACTTACTTAGCATCATACATAAAATACATACTATGTTCATTAGTGGATTTGAATTGTTACTTTTAGAATTATTTTACCATTTTTTTTTCTAAGATTCTTTGAAGTGTCATAAACAAAACTTGATTAGTTTGATTAAAAAAAATTCAATTCTAAAATTCAACTTGAAGGAAGGAGATTAAGTAAAATACAAAGACTGAAACACGCGAGAGAATGTTATTTTTTGTTACTAACCATTTTTTACAGATTTTCAATGACTTCATACAATATTACATTCGATAATATTTTCTCAAAAAAAGTAGAATTGGTAAAACTCCAATATAAGAAATGTCCGATTCGAGAAAAAATTGTTTTTGAAGAGGGTGGTGATGATGTGAACAAGGAAAGGGAAAATAATTTATTCTTAAAGAGAGAATCAGCCTAGGGGTACATTTCTTTACTAAACTGCATAGGACATCAAGAGAAAGAGAAAAACAAATCCCATGCCTTAATGGGAGATTGAATCTTATGGATTTTGGGAGATTATGGGAACAACTAATTCTTTTCCAAATTGAGCATAATCTTCCTTAATTCTTTCCTCATCTTTATAATTAATTAAAATATTCTCTATTTAAAAAAATCATATTTATTCTCTTTTAAAAAACAATCATTTTAATTGTTGGAAGTTTCTTATTATATTATATATTTAATTTCTTATATAATATTTCAATTAAATTAAGAGATTTATTATCCTTATTATTAACTTTATCTACAACTATAAATAAGCCTTTAATTTCTAGTTGTAATAACTGAAATTTGAGAATAATGAAATTGTAAAGTTTTAGTTTTCATTTATTAAGGTTTTCTTCAACCTTCTTATTCAGTGGGGAATTTGTCTAATTATTAAGGTAACTTGTGATGTTTTAATTATTCTCTTTCTTTGAATTGATCTTAACTCATCAAGATTTTTTTTTATGGCGTTCTAATCAATTCATTTATTTTTATTATCTTAGTTTTTCACTCCCCGTTAAGTGCAAGTCAAGTAGGAAGAGTTTAATTAAAGTTTTGAATTTCTGGTTACTAATGTACATGCGGAATTTTTGATTACGTCAATTAATGATGAGTTCCACATCATTATATGTGGGGTTTTGGATTGCGTTGTTAATCTTGAATTCCGCATTACTGGTGGTGTCCATAGGCAGTATGCCCGCTCAGCATTTGCTAGAAGGCAGGACCTGGATCGCTAGTTGTGCCAGAGGGGTCTGTGCATCCAGCAATCCCACTTCTATGGTCATGGGCGCAGGCTAGGGGGTCTGCACACCCAGAAACTCCTAGCATGCACGTCCTTGTTCCCCTATTATGGCCAGAGTGCCAGAGCATTGCGGTCACCTGGCTTAATTGCTTCTTTCTGGAATTTCCAGGCTGACAGTTCCTCCAATCTGCCAACCAAAAGCTCAAATTTCAAATTCTCCTGCTCCCTATCCTCTTGATAAATTTGCAAGAGTATTTCTGATATAAATTGTAGATCAACCATAGCGATTGGCTCTACTATGAATTTGTTACAGTCCTACTGATGGATCGTGTTATGAGGCAATTCACGATAAAATCAATAGGTGTAATTTCATATTTTTCCAATTTTCTGTCTTCACTTATCTTTAGAATTGAAGCAAAAATAGTTAGGGTTCATTGGTTAGAGGGAACCCTATGATCTTTTGACATGATTCTGTTTTTTTTACCAACAGCGGCTGATAGTAGTTAATTCTGGAATTAATGTTCTCGAATTACCTAAACTGCCCTTGTCTTAGAAAACAGACTTATTATTACCCTAATGCACATTTATGCTAATTTTAATACATTTACATAATTATCACACAACAATATTACATTAAACACACATAAATATTAGCAATTACGCAGCTATTAGTTTTGGTCCTTCAGTGAACTAGCGGGTAGGGAACTGTTTTGTTCCTAACATGTACTCTACTGTACATGCTTTTATGGACAAGTATATACAATTTTAGAGAACAAAAAACTAGAAAATATCACCAAATAATTCGAATTTCAGAAGTTTATGCTTCAATCAGTTGAAAAACTAGTCGAAATGAGTTTTAAATAATTTTATAAGAGAGTAATACAATGAAATATAATTGAGTGGTATTCCATACTTTGCAGGCTTTACTAAAGTTGGTGGCAGACTGTTCAGTGATAGCCCTGAATCCAAGTAGAAAAGATACTGTAAACGAGTCACCTCTTAAGATTGCTCTATTTTCCTTGGCAAAGATGTGTGCACATTCACCCTGCAGGCAATTCCTTCGTTCGTCAGACTTATTCCCAGTAATCGGAAGACTGCGCCAATCCCCGGAATCAATCATTGCAAATTATGCCTCAGTTATCATCAGCAAAGTTGCTGATTCTTAGAATGCAGGTAAACAAGTCCATTTTTGAATATTAAAACAAGTGAATGAGGATGATCATGAAAGCTGAAACTAGGAACAACGGAGGAAGACCTGCCACAAGTCTTCATTTTTAGATATAATATTCTGCAAACATTGTGTAGTAATCAAAATATGCAGTAACTAATAACAATATATAGTAATTGCAATCTTAATTGATCATAAAATTATTCTAAAATGTTAAAAATTACTACGTGTTTTGGATACATGGGCACACCATAGAATTTTGCCGGCTATATCCTTTTATGTAGTGTCTGTATATGGATTTCTTATTCTATCTGCGACAAATCTGAAGTATAAATTAATGTCATTTGTTCTGTTGTTCACCTCTGCATCATAAAAATAATGTTGTGCTCGGTAAGTTAAGTGATAGCGATTGTGCTGAATTATTAATTATAAATAATTTTTTTTTTAATTTCTTTTGAAACTTTTTATATATGTAAGTTTTATTATTTTTTGAGATTTTTATTATTTCTAATCAAATGATTTCTATCCAAATTCTTAACTTTGGTCAATTATAGTTAAGCATTTTGCAATGAGAAATTTTGTAAAAATAAACAAATTAAATCACGTCAGGATGTTGGATATAGACTCTATTTTTATTTTTTAATAAAAAAATGATTTTTTTTTTAATTTGACTTTTTGAGTAGGTAGATTAAATTTGTATAGAATTGGACTTCTGGCAGTGCTTTTTAATGGCACGGAGGGAACCACCAAGAATGAAAGGTGGTTGGTTGTTACTTCATTCCAAAACCAAATTGAGACGGACAGAAAATAGAAATGTCTAGACTGAAGAATAAAATATTTAATTCCCAAATGAACCGGTCCGGTCTAGATTTATAATTTTTTGTCTTGTTTGGCCCGAACCAAAATACATCAATTTTAAAAAAATATATTTTAGTTAAAATTTTAATAAAAAATAAACAAAAATAATATATATATATATGTAATGTAAAATAAAAATACATGTTTGTATGTCCATACAACCATTCTTAATTGCATACATATCTTCATTGAAAACGTTTTCTACAAAATAAAATAACAAATTGAATACATAAAAGGAACTGTAATATCTCGAATATTTGTGCTTTAGCGTATGATCGAAACTTTATTAATTTAGACATAATGTTTATATTCTCTATACATTTTAATTTTTTTTGCTATGTTTTATTTGATATTTATTTATTTAAAATATTTATGTAAAATCCAAAAAAAAAAAAAATTTCTTTTCATTTTTTTATTATTATTATATTATATTATATTATTTTAATTTAATTTATTCTATATAAATATAATTTAGTATTAATAAAATTTAATTTAATTTATTTTATTTTAATGGAAATAATAATAATAATAATAATAATAATAATAATAATAATAATAAAAAGAGGTAAAGATTATTTAGGGATTTAATTGGAAACAATTTTGGAGAAAATGGGTGAAAATTTGGATTCTGGGGGTATTTTTGAAAGAAAAATCGAAAATTGAGGGTCAAAACGTAATTTAGAAAAGTTGTGTCACGCCAGCTGTCCGATCAGCAGCCCCGGCCAACGAGGACGCGCCAGGTGACAGAGATGCTGACGCGGGAGGGAGCCACGTGGGCGATCCACGTGCGCGCTATTGAACGGCTGAGATCCGTTCCCGCGCACATGGACGACCCAGATAAATAACACACACGGACGACCCAGATTGAATCGCGCACGGATGGCCCAGATTGAATCGCGATGAACGGCCTAGATTCATTCTCTATTTAATCGCAATCGGACGGTCCAGATTAAAAGCGATGGACGGTTCAGATCAAAAGCGGATGGTTATAAATAATCTCATTCACACCCAAACCCTAACCCTAGTCGCCAGAGCCCCTCGTCGGAGAAGACAGCCCAGCCGTCGGGGAGCCGACCGCCGCCATTCGCGACCGTACCGGAGCAATTTCTGGCCGCCAAACGAGGTTGACCAGAGCAAAACACCCAACCGCGACATAAGCCGGAGGAGCTGCCGCACCGGAGAGCCCCACTGCCGGTAAGTTTCGATTTTTGTATTTTTTCGGCCCACCGAGGACCCTAAGTGTGTTTTCTCACAGGAACCAATGCAAGTTTAGCTGAATTCGGTCGAAAACAGCCAACCAGAGGCGGATCACCGTCGTGAGCGGCGGCGCTGTCGCCGGAGCACGGCGCTCTAAAATTGGTCGAGCAAGCCTTGGGTTTGATTTTTAGGTTATTTGGGACATGTGTAGGTACCGTAAGCGCGTTTCAGTTTCCGAGAAAAAATTCAGAGAACCTAGGGACCGCCCGTAGGCGCAGTAAAAATTTAGCTTTCGGTGTCAAATCAAGTAAGGACCCCTCACTCTATTTCCTATCATAGAATTAAAGTTCGAATAAATGGTAATACTGTATTTTGTACAATTAATAGATATGCATAATTAATTAAGGTTGCTAATGGAGTCCGAAATCGGACATTATTCCCTCTCGATTCCTGCTTGATTTATTTTACAGTTTAAATGCATTATGGTATATGGTTTATCTATTTTATGGTTTTAAATGCATGAATCACTACTTACTTCATTACTGTTTAATTTTGGGAATCTAAGATATGCTTGCTTTGTTGGATGCACATTATTTATTTATGTATTTATGTTTGAGTTGGTAACGGAGACTAAGGACAAATAGGAATGGGATGTGATTTGATAAATAGATAAGATGACAGCCTCACTAGATATCCTAGGAGATGGTGGACGGACCGGGTTCATAGGGAACTCTACTGTGAACGTTGTCTCATATCGGACGAGTATAGAGACTTGGTCATTGGCGCTCATACTGGACGAGGTATGAGGATGACCTGCTTCACCCTCATACCGGACGGGGTATTGAGGTTTATTATTTTGGCGCTCATACCAGACGGGGTATGGGGACGGGAATTAAGATTGTTTAAAGGGAATGGTTCACGTGTAGTGGGGACCCTTATGGATCCCCATGGATACTAATAGGTTGGTGAAAAACGAGAAATGGTGATAGTCAGTTATTGTCAATGAATACGAGTTTATGATGTATTTTACGTTACTGATTATGTATGAAATTGTGATCTGTATGATGTTATTGTCTTTATAGGTTGTTTTCACAGGTTTCCTAAGGGTAAGAAAAATGATAAGTGGTTTTATTTTAAATAACTGTATTGGTTTAAAATTTGTGCTCCTTTGGTTGTTTTTGGTTTTCTACCAATATTTGCTTCTGTGACGATAATATAGTGTGATGTCCTTACTGAGCTAGTGTAGATCATTCCTTATTTAACCATTTCAGATCAGGAGGACCTGGTTCCCGAGCCCGATCCACAAGAAGACAGCGAGTAGATGCTAGATACTTTATTTTTCTATTTCTCGTATTTCTTTTAGAGAACTTATTCCGTGATATTGTTTAGTACTTTTAAGTTATTGTGTAAGGGATATTAACCTTAATATTTTATTTCACTTCTGCACTTAGATTATTAGATGTATTTCCTTTTGAATTTTTGGGATCGTTACAATTGGTATCAGAGCCGTGTTCCTTGGACTCGTCAGTTATACAATGATACTTAGAGAAACATTAAACCAATGAATCATTACTCAACCATTCCTTGTGAAATGCAGGTACAGAGAGATGAGAAGAGGAAGACCCCTACTAAACTGAGTAGCCCGGGATGGTTCACTTCGGAAAGACGTTGACAGGATATTTGAGATGCTGGAGAGACTCATTACTGCCCAGTAAGGTCGAGAGGAGAGAAGGGAGCTACCCGAGCCTCCCCCGCTGCCACAGGTTGAGCCACCATTATAGCGAGAGAATCCTGACCCACCCCGGTACGAGCCTGCTCGTCCACAGTACCACCTGGTGCCACCACCGCAGTATAATCTGGTGCCCCAGCCACAGTACTGCCCGACACCGCCACAGTATAATCCAGTGCCCCCATTATATCAGCAAGTACCACCACAGGGCCTCCCAATCTATCCTTAGCCTGGCCCAGTCCCTCTTCTGCGGGACCCAACTCCTTCCATGATTGACACAGGCTATGTAGAAAGGTACAGAAAACTGAACCCATCTATTTTTGCAGGGGAATCCTCTTTAAAAGATGCCCAGTACTAGTTGGCGGAGACGGAGAAGGCCTTTAAGACCCTAGGAGTGACTACCGAGCAGAGGGTCACCCTTGCTACCTACATGCTGGTGGGAGAAGCAGACTGCTGGTGGGAACTCAAACAGACCACCCTGCCTGTTCCAGTTACTTGGGAACAGTTTTTAGCAGCCTTTCATGCAGAGTACCTCCCAGAGCACATCCGACATATGAAGGAGATGGAGTTTATCTAGTTGGTCCAGGGGAACATGACGGTATCAGAATATGCTCGTAAGTTCCTGGAGTTGGGCCGATACTCCCCTGAGACGCCGATGGATGAGGGCAGGAAGGCTAGGAGGTTCCAGTGGGGCCTCCGCCCAGAGATCAAACAGCATTTATTCGTACTGGAGCTCAGGGCTTACTCGGCCGTTCTGGCCAAGACACAGTTAGTGGAGAGGAGCCTCCACACCCTCTCTCAGTCAGTAGGGAACCACAGACCCTCAGCTTCACCCCGCAGACCAGCTCCTACTGCACCTGTCCAACAGAATAAGAGGCCTAGACCGGTGATCCAAGCTCCCCCTCAGGCTCCAGTGGCAGGACGTAGTAAGATCTGTCAGCATTGCGGTAGGGATCACGGGAACCGACCATGCTACCGCCTTAACAACACCTGTCGCATATGTGGTAGTGCCCAACACTATGCAAGAGAGTGACAAAGGAACCAGAATCAGGGAAGACCTCCTATCCAAGGCAGGACTTACAACCTCACCCAGTAGGATGCCGAAGCCGACCCGGACGTGGTACAGGGTATGTACACTATCTGTAACCATCTTGCTCATATTTTATTTGACACTAGTGCATCACATTCATTTGTTTCACATGTTTTTGCATCCAAATTTAATGTATTACCTGATAAACTCGATTCAATGTTATTTGTGTCTACTGCTGAGAGTGTAATTGGGAGAAGTTGTCTACAGGGTTTGTGCCGTAGAGATAGCAAATAGAAAACTGAATGTAAACCTAATAGAATTAGACACGAGGAATTTTAATGTAATTTTAGGGATGAATTGGCTAGCGGCGTATCATGCCACCGTAGATTGCTTTAACATTGTTATTATTGTAAATTTTATTTTCCAATTATTTTAGTTTGTTTAGTTTTATTTTGTAGCTTTTCTTTGTTCCTTAATTTTCTATGTTATGAATTTACAAAATTTATTTTCCCTTAGTCAAAAAATTTATATTTCAATGTTTTTTCCATAATCTTTATGATCTTACCTATCAAATTTTTCAAATCATTCATTTTTCTTATTTCTTTCAACTTTATTATCATAAAATAAAATTATACAATATCAAAATCAAGCATTCATACAATCTAGCAAGCAAATGAGTAAGAAAACTTGTGAAAATCTCAAAACAGACCCTTTTTAGACCTATCTCGACGGTTTTAACTGTTTGGGTAGTCTCCAAAAGTTTTTCAAACTAGATCACCATCACATCTTTACATACATATAATTTCACCAAAATTTGATTAAAACATTTGAAAATTGATGATATGAATGTTTCAGGTTAGTTACTAGTCATGTGAGATCCCAAATACTTGGTGGTAGAAGGGAGCCAGATAACAGAAACATACATGAGTGCTACTAACTAAATTTAACAATTAAGCAAAAAAATAAAAATCTCTTACACAAAATCAAAGTTTACATTACACCTGAGGCCAATGGTTGGTTATCCAAAAGATGAATATACAAAATATAATCATTTAAAATATTTACAAGAGTCATCAGAGCGTGAGTTTTACAAAAGCATTCGTAACTATCCGAAAGATCTGAGAAGGGATCCAGACAAGCTTCAAAGGGCAACACATCGAGCGCATCGTCGCTTTCATCATCTGAGGGGCACATATTAGGTTGAGTTCCATATAAACTCAGTAAAAAAAACAATATTGGAACCACATTACTAAGGTTTGAAATGGATGATTAACCTACATGGGCTTTATAATATCATTGACTTACCTCGCAAGCTTTGTCAGATGAACAACTCAGGTTTATTTTAAGAAAATTATTTTTTTTCAACTCATAAGAAACAAGTGAGCACAATATCACAACAAAGCTAGAAATATCATTGAACATATTATGAACAGAGAAACTATAGCATCTACTTAGCCAAGATAAATAGAAATAACATCATTTTTAACCTTAACTATAACCATATCTTTATCAAGTCTTTTACTGAACTTCGCGTGAAATCGTTGCGACATATATCCATTGAGGGTGGAGGGGATCCTCAATTACCACTATGAATGACCCAAACATTTTATTATTCCCCATTGAGGTCAATATATTTTCCATTTTAGGACAATTTCATAACTTTCTGAGGTCAGTTCCATAACTTTATGAGGTTAGTTACATAACTTTTTGAGGTATTGTTTCATAACTTTTTGAGGTATGGTTCTAAAACCACATCATTTTGTGGGTCCACTCTCATCAAAGGGAAAATGCCATTCATTTACAGGGAGCGGTTCCCCAATTATTTATTCATAGGAGGGAGAAACAGAAACCCCTAAAAGATTAGTCTAATGGAATTTTCTTCTTTTCTCTTTTACTTTTAACTCTCTTTTATTACCATTACGTTTTAGATGTATCATGCATTCCTAGTTATCTCACATCTAGAGTCTGGTGGGACTCATCACATATTCGGCCAAAGGCCTGTTATCTACGGATCATCATAGTCGTCCTTGAAACTGGGGTTCCTTAGAACAACCCTCTTTGTCGGTACCGAAGGTAAGACAAATGGTCAATCCTAGAATTCATTGTCATATTATTTTTGTCAGAAAATCACGCATTTCAAACAAATCATCGAATAAGCATACATCGATATAACTCACAAAATAAGCATAAAGTTCATTTAATGATCTTAATTTACTAAAAAAAACACTTAGGAACATAAGTAAAAATACTAAGAAATTTTTGCTAGAATTGAGTCGATCTAGCTCTCCGAAAGCAAGGAAAAACTCTTAGAAATATCTTAAGCAAGCTTGAAATTATTCCCACTCTTTTTCTTTTTTTCCCTCTCTCTAAAATCTCTTTATCTTTCTCTCTCTAGGTTTAGGAAATTTGAAGAAAATGGAGATGGTGAAGGGTGGGGGAGGAGGGGTCCTATTTAAAAAAAATCGATGGCTAGATTTAAGCCATGTGGCAAAAATTCGATTAGTCAAGAAGGGAGGCATGGTCGCAAGCCTCATGTGGCATGGCCACCCGACGTGACAAGTGGTCAGGTCAGCTGGCAATAAGCTTACTGCCAACTGTGCGTAGTGCGCGGCATGGTGCGCATGCCCTCTGCGCAGGCACCCTACCTTGCGCAGGCGTCCATACAGCAAACAGTGTGCCACGAGCTTGCATCTGCCACTAGCTGGCTGCACACGGGCTGGTCGTGCATGGGTTGGCTATGCACGAGCTGTGTTTCTGTGGGCGTGGGTTCTGGGAAATTTTCTCGCTTCCCGTTTCGCCGTCTTCCATTTCTTCCTGAATTTTCTTGCATAAATAAAATTCTTGAAAATATAATTATAAAAGAAACAAAATTATTTAATAACTATTAACACATCGAAATTTCTAGGTCCTAATAGGATTAAATCGTAAAATAATTTCTCTTGTTTAATCACAAAAGTTCAAGGTATTACAAGTTATACTTACAAACTTGGAGTGAATAGAATTCAATTCAAGCTCTAAAATTGTCTCTAAAAACCTCCATAGAACTTTAAATGGAATAAAAAGCGGTTAGCTTTGTAATGGGGATGAGTTTTCCTTCGGCCGAAGGTTTTTTTTACTTAAATGTATGCAAGTTTTCAATGAGTAATCATGGTTAAAATAACATAGGAAGGGAGATGATGGCGCTTACCGGTGTAGGTCGCCATCGCGAGCGACTAAGTGCCTCGGGTGGGACTGTTTTGTCCATTTCTCTTTTTTTTTGTAAAGAAACACCCTCATGAAAGGTTATCCACTCACATTCACTCTTTTTCCTCTTTTTTCTCTTTCTTTGGATACGCATAGTGGTTTCAAATGTCTTTCTTTCTCTCTCTCTCTCTCTCTCTCTCCTCTATTTTCTTCTCTGGTTTCTTTTTGGTTGACAGAAGGTAGAGAGGGTTGAGTTTTATACTCGCCCCCAATTTTTTCTGGGCCGCACAATCCTAGCATACATGGCGACATGAAAGCCATCAAATTTAAACTCATTAAGGGCACACATTTTTGGCTGTTGGATTGTTTGCCTCCTTTGATCTGGGTCATTCATCCGTAGGTTGTTGGATATGCAAGTGAATGGATTTGAGCCATTCGCTCTAGATGTGTTGATGGTCGTGCAATCGACATTTTGGCTCAGGAATGTTCTATCTGCATAAACTTGTGTGCCCGTGTGGTTGGCCATATGTTTAGGTCTGTTGGCACACATCTCTCACTTATTGGATCTTAACCATGTCAGCTTGTTGATGTGGCTCTTGTATAAAGAATTGCACAATTGCCCCAAATCGCCCAAAATCTTCTCATTTTAATCCTCTATTATTTACATATTTGCCCATAAATTTTAAATTTAATTTCAATTAAATCAAAAAATTAATATTTTAAGTTATTTTCAAGGTTGTCACTTAATTTCCATAATTTCTAATCTTTCTTAATTTTTTTAGGATTTAATCCATGACTTAAATAAACTCTCAAACATATATTTTTGACGAAATTTCCTTTATTAACACATTGGGGTGCTACGAATTTCGACCCTTAAAAACAATTAGTCCCCTAAATTGATACATAATTCAAAATAAACAATGGTACATTTTTCGCAGAGTGTTTTCACTTTCCTAAGTAGCTTCACTTTGGGAGTGATGATGCCAAGGTACTTTCACCATGGGGATAGTCTTGTTCCTCAGCACTCGATCTTGCTTTTCTAAAATGGCCATTGACACCTCTTCATAAAGACAGGTTTTCTTCAATTGGAAGTCCCTTATAGTGTAGTACATGAGATGAGTCTGGATGATACTTGCGTAACATAGACACAGGAAATAGGTTATGGATTTTAGTTAATTTTTGTGGCAATGTTAGCTGGTATGCAGAGATATCCATCATTACAAAAATTTTAAATGGTACAATAAAGCAAGGACTTAATTTTTCTTTCTTCTTAAACCTCATGATGCCCTTAAGTGGTGATGCTTTCAAAACACATGATCACCAATCTTGAACTCTATATCTCTTTTGTGGTTATTTGTATAACTCTTTTATGTGCTTTGAGCTGTATAAAGATTCTTTTTTATTAGGGTAGCCTTGGAGTTAGTTTCTTTGACCAATTCTAGTCCAGTCAATTTCCAATAACCAACATCTTCCCAACATATTAGAGATCTACAGGCTCTGCTATAAAAAGCCTCATATGGAGCCATACCAATGCTGGACTAAAAACCGTTATTGAAGCAAACTTTATTAGTGGTATATGGTTATCTCAATTTCCTCTCGTCTATAAAACACACGCTTGAAGCAAGTCTGGATGGTTCTTTCTTATTGTTCATTTGTCTGATGGTGAAAAGTTGTATTGAATGATAGTATAGTGTCTAGAGTTTGCTGGAGATTTTTTTAAATCCTAAAAGTAAATTGAGAGTCTCTATCAAAAATCACTGACACATGAATACCATGGAGATTTTTGTACTATCTGGGTGAATGGTCATTCTAGAATTGTGTGCTTTAGAATGAGCTTCTTCAGGTCCTTATCATTGGGAATGCACAATCTACCCTTAAATTAGAGTAATCCATCACCATGAACCATGAAGTTAGTCTTTAAACCCTGTTTTATATCTTTCCTTAAGGTTTACATATTAGTGTCAGCCATTTGAACATCTTTAAATTTTTAAATCAACATCAGTTGGATTCTTATGTTGGTTCCCCACTGGAGTTCTTGAATTGTCTTTAAAACTTTCACCATGACTCTTGCCATCATACAAAATCTCTTTCGGTTTAAGGCATTAACTACTATATTTTCCTTGCCTAGATAGTAGGTGATGTTACAATAAAAATATTTTAAATGATCCATCCATCGTTTTTGGCGCATGTTTAGTTCTTTTTACTTGAGAAGGTACTTGAGACTCTTATGATCTATGAAAATCTAAAATGTTTTCCTGTACAGATAATGGCTCCAAAGTTTGAGAGCAAATACTATAATAACCAATTTTAAGTCGTGAGTCGGGTAGTTCTTCTCTTGGTTCTTTAGTTGTCTTGATCAATAAGCAATGACCTTACCATTCTGCATTAAAACACATCCTAAACCAAGTTTTGAGGCAACTTGACATGGGAGGGTATGGGGAGGATCAAATTAACTCCAATAACCCACTCAATGTTATGCAAGACTGAAACTTAACTATCTAGAAAACTTCTCCCTATAATTGAATCTACAATCTTAAAAGGAATGAAAAAATAAAGATTAAAAAAAATAAAATTTCTGAAGACTCCTGCTCCTTAAAGAACTTGAAGAAGCTAAATTAGCAACAAACTAATTGAAGAAAAACCTAAACTTTCACAAATTGATTGTAATTAGTATGTTTACAACTTATGAACAAAGAACTATTTATAGCCTTTCTGAGATACTTTTAAATGATTACAATCTCTTGAAGAAATTAATAAAATAATATTGTAGATAAAATTCTATCAAATTTTAGGATAATTATATAATAAAATATTTATTTTATCCAATCTAAATACAAGATAATTAATTAAATAATCCTAAAGATAGAATTTACATTAAACTAATAATAAAATAAGGTCTTAGGATTAAAATTATGTAATAAAATAATAACATAGGATATCCCTAAGGTTAAGATATTATATAATTTAATCCCTAGATAGATGTAAGATTTAAATGCATTAAATAATAAGGGATAATTACAATGTGAATTTGCTGAATTGGGGCTTAAAAATCACATGGAGCATGTGGTTAAAAGAAATTCAGGAACACACCACCTGCACCCGCGCGCGGCCTTTGGGCCCAGCCCATACCCAAGGGCGGCCTTCGAGCCCAGCCCATACCCGTGCACAGCCTTCTGGCCTTATAGCCTTGTGGCTCGCCTGACTTCCTCATCGATTGGCTCGTGGCTGCTGCTGGGCTGGCTATTACGGCTGGCTTACTAGGTTGTTCGGTTTGCCTGACGATTCTTCTTCGGGTGTGGACCCATTGAGTCAGGTCTCGGGATGAGGGCCGACCCTCGGGTCTTCTTGGTGATCCCCCATCAGCCCACCTCTTCGGGTGTGTGGCTTGGGTCGTATGTTCTCCTTGGGTGCTCAGCTTGTTAGCCTGTAGGTTGGGCCTAGTAGGCCGTGGGCGGGTTTGGTGACTTAGGTCTCACCCATGGTTGCTTTCCCTCCATGCGCAACCTAGGTTTCTTCGTCTTCTTGTATCAATTCAAAAGGCCACAACTCATCATCTTTGATGCTTCCTTAGACTTGTTGTCTTGGTGGCCCATAAGGCTTCTTGGTCTTGATGGCATCAATGATCCACTTTATCTAATCTAAACTTGCACAAACTAGATCTTTGGGCTTCACGGGATTGGGCCTTATCGTTGAATCTCAACTCCATTTTCTTGGTACAGGTTTCTTTTCGGTTTTATCTCCAGGTTGGCATGAATTTTGATTGTTGCTTACTGAGTAATTGGAATGCCTTCCTACAGTCACGTCATCCCCCCTTTTTTCAAAAGGAGTCGTCATTAAATCCATCTCACTACTGCATAATGATCCTAGATATAACAAAGAAAAGTAGTGAAAGGCGTTAGGATGGTACTGGGATTTAGTGGAATATATGTGCATATGGAATTGCACTAATGTCTCGGCGCCAAAATTCATGTTATCCTACTACACTCATGTTTGCTTTCTACTCTTTCTTTTTTGGTCAAGTTAAGCGTCGGAGTTGGGATCCCCTTAGTCGAGTCCCTGGAAGTTAAAAAATTTTGCAAGAAAAAGGTTCCTAACAGACTATAGATTCCCAAATTGTGCAAGCACAAATGGATTGTCAATGCAATATGAATGATGCAGATGGAATGAAAACATAATTTTTAACTCGCACCTAGTAGATGATTTACTCTTCCTCTCGGTTGTTTTTTTGATAATCTAATAGGTGGTTACTTTACTTTTGCCATGCAAGATACAAACAATGTATCAATTACCTTATAGGGTATAACTGGAATATTTTGTAGTTTTGATATATAGAATTTTTTTTAACACGAACCACTTGAATTGAACAGATAGATATGAATTGTTAATTTGAAGTGTTAATTAAAGTATAAAAATGTTGAAAGCAATAAAGGTAGATTATGGTTTTAGGAGCCTAAGCTCTGGTACCACATGACACGGAAGGGTACGAAGATAATCAAATCAACTCTTATAACCCACTCAACGTTATGCAATATCGAAACTTAACCGCCTAGAAAATCTATTCCTTTAATTGAATCTATAATCCTAAAAGGAATAAAAAAACAAAGGTTAGAAAAAGTAAAATAAGAAAAGAAAAAATGCCACGAACTTACTGATAAGTTGATCCCCCTTCCTTGACTCTACAAGACTTCTGAAGATTCCTGCTCCTTGAAGAACTTGAAGAAGCTAAATTAACAAAACTTTAATTGAAAAAAAGCCTAAACTTTCAAGAATTTCTCTCAAATTGATTGTAATTAGTGTGTTTATGACCTATGGACAAAGGTCTATTTATATCCTTCTCCGTGATACAATTTCTTGAAGAAATTAAAATAAAATAATATACTAAATAAAATTCTAAGATAATTACATAATAAAATATTTATTCTATCCCATCTAAATACAAGATAATTAATTAAAATACTAATAGGATAAGGTCTTAAGATTAAAATTACATAATAAAATAATAGTTTAGGGTATCCCTAAGGTTAAAATATTATATAATTTAATTCCTGAATAGATTTAAAATTGAAGTACATTAAATAATAATAATTAAATAATAGGGGATAATTACCATGTGAATTTGCTGAATTGGGGCTCAAAAATCACATGGAACATGTGATGAAAAGAAGTCCTAGAGCACACATCTCTTCCCCTTCCCCCACACACATCACACAATTCACTCGTGCGAGCTAAGGAAGCCTGCACGCATGCGCGAAGACTTCGGGTCTTACAGCCTCGCGGCCTACTCGGCTTCCTCCTCGGTTGACTTGCGGCTGCTGCTGGGTTGGCTATTGTGGCTGGCTTGCTGAGTCGTTTGGTTGGCCCGACGATTTCTTCTTTAGGTGCGGACCCATTGGGTTAGGTCTCGGGATGAGGGCCGACCCTTGGGTCTCCTCGATGGGCCCCCGTCAGCCCACCTCTCGGAGCATGCGGCTTGGGCCGCTCATTCTCCTTGGACGCGTGGCCTGCTAGCCCGCGGGTTGGGCTTAGTGGGCCGTGGGGTGGGTCGGGTGACTTGGGTCACTCACTTACGGGTGCTTTCCCTCCATGTGCGACCTCAGTTTCTTCATCTTCCTTGATCAATTTGAAAGCCCACAACTCATCATCTTTGATGCTTCCTTAGGCATATTGTCTTGGCGGCCCATAAGGCTTTCCAATCTTGATGGCATCGATGATCCACCTTACCCGATCTAAGCTTGTACGAATCAAATCCTTAGGCTTCATAAGATTGGGCCTTGTCGTAGAATCTCGACTCTATTTTCTCGGTACGAGCTTCTTTTGGGTTTTGTTTATAGGTTAGTTCGAATTCTGATTTTTGCTTACCCGGTAACTAGAATGCCTTCCTACGATCACATCATAATTATATACACTGTATAATCCCAAAAATCGCTGGTTAACGTATTGGAGCAATAACAAGCCAGTTCTTAAGTTCTTTAAAAAAGTTCTCACAATCATCAATCGATTCAAACTTTATATCTTTTCTGATAAGCCGAGTAAAAGGAGCTGCAATCTTGGAGAATCGCTCAACGAACCTGATATAATAACTCGCTAATCCTAGGAAGCTTCGAATCTTTGAAACAATGGTGGGATGTTTTCAGTTCATTATAGTTTCAATCTTAACATAATCCATTGTTATCCCATCCTTAAAGACCACATGTCCAAGGAAGAAGATCTATTTGAGTCATAATTCACATTTATTCTACTTAACATACAGTTTCTCTCTTTTGGGGATCCCTAACACACATCTCAAGTGTTCAACATGTTCATATATGCTCTTGGAGTAAATTAGAATGTCATCGATGAACATAATGATAAATTTGTCCAGATAGGGTCTGAATACCCGATTCATCAGATCCATAAATATCGCTTGTGCAGTAGTTAATCTAAAAGGTAAGACTCGAAATTCATAATGGCCATACTTTATTTTGAATGCGGTCTTTAGAATATCTTCTGCATTGATCTTTATATGGTGATATCTGGACCTCAAAATCAATTTTAGAAAACACGTACGTACCCTGCAATTGGCCGAAGAGATCATTAATTCTTGGAAAAGGATACTTGTTTTTGATGGGGACTTGGTTGAGTTCCCTATAATTAATACATAATCGTTGAGTATCATCCTTCTTTTTCACAAACAATACTAGTGTACCCTAATGAGAAATACTAGGGCAAGCATATCTTTTATCCAAGGGTTCTTGCAATTGTTTTTATAACTCATTTAATTCAGCTATTGCCATTCTACAAGGGGTAATATAAGTGGGTTAAGTATTGGACAAAAGATCAATGGAGAACTCAAGCTCATGATCTTATGATAACCTTGATAGTTCTTCAGAAAACATATAAGGAAATTCTCGAACCACTAGGATTTCCTAGAGGTTAACCTCTTTTTGATCTTTGCCTATCACATCATTTTTACAGTAGTTAGTTTAGGCATTTGAATTAGTTCATTTTATAGTTTAATATTCATAAAGTTATTAACTACTATTTACAAGAAATAAATTAGGAAGAAAAAGGTTTTTCATAAGGAAATTTGAATACAACCTTTTTGTTGTAGTAGTCTACATTTGTATGGTCGGCTGTTAGCCAATCCATTCCTAAAATTACATTAAAGTCTTTAATTCATAAAAGTATTAAGTCTACTTCTAATTCCTTTCTTGATATTTCTATTAGACAGGATTTATACACAAGATTAAAAATTAAAACATCATTAGTAGGTATGGAAACCATCAAGACTTTATCCAAAGAAACATGTGTGACACTCAATTATGGTGTAAAAGTGGGTGATAAGAATGAGTGAGTGGATTCAGAATCAATTAATACATGTGTAGGAGTCTTAGAGATAAGATAATGTTACCTTGGATGACATCTGGGTTAACTTCTGCATTAGGTGATGTGCGAGCAACACTCTGACCTTAGTTGCTTGTGCAGCTTACCCCTAGCGAAATGGATAGTCATAGATCTTATGCTGGGTATTCCCACACTTGAAGCATGAATTGGTGTCATGACAATACCATGATTATTACCATAATGGGGGCACCCTGTAGTCTATTGTATAACAACAACATATCATAGAAGTTGAGCAATGGTAATCCTGAGTCTCTTAAATGGGAAACAAAAGCAGGGTTTGCCCTTTTCTAGGGCAAGGGAGCTCTGGAATTTCCTACTGAAGGTGTGGAACTTCTGGTCAGTCCCTCAATCACATGGACCTTTTCCATCAAGGCTTGAAATTCATTAACCTCGAACATGGAAACCTTTTTAAAGATCTCTAGTCTCAAGTTCTCCTGAAATCGGCAAGTTTTTTCCCTCATTAGACATAACTTCATATGTATATCTGCCAAGCTCAAGGAACTTCTTTGTATACTCATCCACTGTCATGCCCTCTTGTTTCAAGTTGGAGAACTCTTTTTTTTTCTTGTGGTGAACAAAGTCTGGAAGTGTCTTAAAAGATTTGAAGCTCAATTATATTATATTAACAATGATGAATTAAATATAAGAGCATCATAGTAGAAATAGTGATGTGGAACTCCAAGACCCTTGCTTGAACCTTAGAACTCTTCAATTGGTTTAGAACAGAATTTAGATTACAAGTAAAAAAGGAATCAAATTTGTTCAATCACCCAAATGGTAAAAGTTAAATAGAACTCAAGAAAAATAAATAATATTCCTTGAACCCAATCCAAACAAGCACCAAGAAAAATTGAAATAAGAAATCAAAATTGAAAAATAAGTGATAATAATTGTATTCCAAATCAACACCTTGTGCATAAAGTGAAAAGAAAGCCAAAACGCTCTCAACTCAATTCTGAAATATTTGATTACAACTCTTGATGTCCACAAAGAAGAGTTCCTTTGGTATTTAAAGCTAAAGAAATCAATGATAAGTTACAACACAATGACTACAATTGTAACTCCCACGATAACTAGGCTAATTATGTGATAATTACAATTGTAACTCCAACAATAATTAGGCTAATTGCATGTAATTGTTATGTAACTCCTTGTAACTTCAATCTTCTTAACCAACACCACTAATTGTTTGTGGCACCATATAGTTATGGGCTCATTCTCGTAATAACACTAAGACAAGAGTTAATCCCAAAATGAGTTACATTTGACTATATGGGCTTAATTAACTCAAACTAAAATAAAACAATCCAAAATACTTAAAATAACTCAACTAATCCAGTCCATACATAAGGCTTATTCACTCATTACCAATAAGACTCAAATAAGCCCAAATTATCCCAAATCACTTAAACCTAATTAAAATTACGAATTTGGTCTGTTCAAAAAGCTCATATTTGAACTTTCTATAATTGACCAGCCCATCATCCATATATTTTTGAGTGAAAACTTGGAGCAACTCTTTAAGTTTCTTTGCCTTTGATTTTGTTATTAGTCTGCTGAAACTTTCTAAGTTTGGAACTCTATTTGTGTTTACATCATTTGAAATTTGCTCCAAGTCACCTTTTGATGCTCTTTGAGTATCTTGAGTGTTTTTAGCCTTATTTGCATCATTCCTCCTCCCCTCAAAAGGATTCGTCCTCGAATCAATTCCTGCATCAATTTAAAAAGGGGATAAATCAGATATGTTAAATGTAGTCGAAACACTATACTCACCCGGTAGGTCCACTTTGTAGGCGTTTTCATTGATTTTGGCTATGATTTGAAATGGACCATCCCCATGAGCATCCAACTTAGATGTTCGTTTTGATGAAAATCGTTCCTTGCGCATATAAACCCACACCTAATCTTCGGGTTCAAATGAAATCTTGCGCCTTCCTTTATTGACATGGGATGCTACTTGTTCATTTTTCTTTTCAATGTTCTGCCTTGCTTTTTCATGAATTACTTTAACCATTTTTGCTTTCTTATGTCCATCCAAATTAGAAATGTCACTTATAGAAATAGGCAACAAATCAAGTGGAGTTAAGGGATTAAAACCATACATAATTTCAAAAGGAGAAAACCCAGTAAAAGAATGTATACTTCGATTATAAGCAAATTCAACAAATGATAGCATATCTTCTCAAGTTTTAATATTCCTTCAAATTAAAACACGTAATAATGTACCAAGTGTTCTATTTACTACTTCAGTTTGACCATCTGTTTGTGAATGTGAAGTAGTAGAAAATAAAAGTTTGGTCCCAAGTTTGGACCACAAAACTCGTCAAAAGTGGCTTAAAAACTTAACATCTCTATTGGACACAATGGTTTTAAGAATGCCATGCATTCTAACAACTTTACGGAAAAACAAATCCGCTATGTGTGTGGCATCATCTGTTTTGTGACATGGTATAAAGTGTGACATTTTAGAAAAAATGATCAACAACAACAAATATTGAGTCTCGGCCTTTTCTATTCCTAGGCAAACCCAACAAAAAGTCCATAAAAATATCAACCCAAGGATGTGTAAGAATGGGTAATGGCATATATAATCAATGTGGTTGAACTCTAGACTTAGCTTGCCTACATGAGATGCACTGCGCACAAATTTTCTCAACATATTTGCGCATATTAGGCCAAAGAAATGTTCATGTAAAATGCTCAAAGTTTTGTCAATACCAAAATGTCCCATTAAACCACTACTATGTACTTCACAAACAAACAACTTCTTAATAGAACTATTAGGCACACATAATTTTCTATTTTTAAATAGAAAACCATCATGCCTATAAAAGTTTTGAAATGCCGCATGTTCACAAGCCACATAAACATTTGAAAAATCATTATCATGCACATACAATTCTTTGAAATGCTCAAATCCCAACGACTTTGTAGAAAGAGTAGAGATAACTGTACCTTCTTGAAAGCACATCAGCTACAATATTTTCTTTTCCTTGTTTATATTGAATCACATATGGGAAGGACTCTATAAATATTCCACCCATTTTGCATGTCATTTATTAAGCTTGCCTTGCCCTTTCAAATGCCTCAAAGACTCATGATCGGTGTGAATCACAAATTCCTTTGGTAACAAATAATGTTGCCATGTCTCTAATGCTCTTACCAAAGCATAAAACTCTTTATCATAGGTAGAATAATTTAATTGTGTACTATTGAGCTTCTCACTGAAGTAAGCAATGAGTCTTTTATCTTGCATAAGAACAGCACATATCCCAAGTCTAGAGGCATCACATTCAATTTCAAAAGTTGAATCAAAATTAGGCAATCTTAATAAAGGTGCATTACATAACTTTTCTTTCAATAAGAAAAATGCATGTTCTTGTTCTTTTCCCCAAACAAACCCCTTATCTTTTTTCATGATTTCAGTTAAAGGGGCAGCAACGGTGTTAAATTTTTTTACAAATCTCCTATAAAAACTTGCCAAACCATGAAAACTACGCACCTCACTTATACTTTTAGGTGTCGACCACTCTTGAATAGCCTTTACCTTTTCACTATCTACCTCGATTTTTTTTGCACTCACGATATATCCTAAGAAAATGATGCGATCAATACAAAATGTACATTTTTTCATGTTAGCATATAGTTGAAATTTGCGCAATGTGTCAAACACTTGCCTCAAATACATGACACACTCATCAATAAATTTTCTATACACAAGAATATCATCAAAGTAGACAACCATAAACTTTCTAATAAATTCACGTAAAACATGGTTCATTAAACACATGAAAGTACTTGGCGCATTAGTTAAGCTAAATGGCATAACCAACCACTCATATAACCCTTGTTTTGTTTTAAAAGTAGTTTTCCATTCATCTCCTGGTTTCATTCTTATTTAGTGATAACCACTTTTAAGATCAATTTTAGAAAATACACAAGCACCATGTAACTCATCTAACATATCATCAAGTCGAGGTATTGGATGTCGATATTTTACCGTTATTTTGTTGACAGCTCTACAATCAACACACAAACGCCAACTACCATCTTTTTTGGGTACTAATAAGACGGGCACTGCACATGAGCTTAAACTTTCTCGAATGTGCCCTTTTTGTAAGAACTCCTCCACTTGCCTTTGAAGCTCTTTGGTCTCCTTGGGATTGTTTCTATAGGCTGGTCTAGTTGGTATGACATTCCCGGGAATGAAGTCAATTTGATGCTCAATCCCTCTCAAAGGTGGTAAACCTTGAGGTAGATCATCAGAAAAGACATCGCTAAATTCCTGTAAAACTTCAACCACAACACTTGACAAAGAAGGGTCAAGTTCGTTAGTTGAGAAACAAGCTTCCTTGTACATGAGTACAATCATTGGCTTGTTAGAAAATAAAGCTTTTCTTACGCATCTCATTTTAGCATAAAAGCTCATTTTCTTTCCCTCATACTTTTCTATGGTCGAATGAACATCTCTTTCTTTTTCCTTTTGATCTTCATTTTTCCACTCTAATTTTCTCTCTCTCTCTTTTCTTTTCTTTTTTTCTTTTTCTTTTCATTTTCTCTCGGTCTCTCTTTGTGCGAATTCATCATGAGGCTTTTCAAGTTGCATTTGGTCTTCAAAAACTTGTTTAGGGGTTAAAGGAAGAAGAGTATACTTTTTGCCCACTTTTTCTACCATGTACCTATTGAGATAACCATCATGCATCACTCTCATATCCCATTGCCATGGTCAACCCAACAAAATATGACTAGTTTGCATAGGAACTACATCACATGTCACTTCATCACTATACTTTCCAATAGTAAAAGACACCCTCACTTGCTTATTAACTCTCACCTTCCCACTATTGTTAAGCCATTGCAGTTTATAAGGTTTAGGATGTTTTGTAGTTTTCAAACCCAGTTTATCAACAAACAAGGTACTAGCCACATTTACACAACTACCCCCATTAATATTCATGCTACATAATTTTTCATTCACTAGACATCTAGAATGAAAAATGTTCTCTCTTTGCAACTTAACCCCCTCATCATCATTCTTTACTTGTGTATTCAAAGCACGCCTAAAAACCAACAATCTACCTTCCATAGGCATTTTTCCATCACTACAATCCTCCAAATGAGGCATTTCATCCTCCACATTACTCTCATCATCCGTTTCAACACCATTACCACGCATCACCATTACCCTTTTATTTGAGCATTGAGATATAATATGACCAAAACCCAAGCATGTAAAACATTTGATATCTCTATTCCTAGGAGTTTGGGAGTTAGAAATACCTTTTTTTTTATTATCATTAGCATCTTTTGGCTTAGTTTTGTAATCTCTTTTGAATTGGACAGCCTCGTTATCTCCCCTCCAATTCAGCCTCCAATTGGAATTTTGGGCCGAATAAGTGTTGGCTTGTCTTGTGTTCTCCTTTCACTTTAATTATCTTTCAATCTTTATAACCATGTGCACCATATCATCAATTTCCACATAATGTTGAAGCTCTACAATGTTAGTTATGTCTTTGTTAAGGCCATTTAAGAACTTTGCCATAGTAGCTTCCCTATCCTCTTCAATATTAGCTCTTATCATGGCTATCTCCATATCTTTGTAGTAGTTTTCTACACTCTTGTTCCCCAGTATAAGGCATTGCAATTTTTGATGTAAGTTCTTATAGTAGTGAGTAGGAACAAAGCGCCTTCTCACGATAGCCTTCCTTTCGGCCCAAGTGCAAATAGGTCTCTCTCTATTTCTCTTTTTACTTGTGATGAGTTGATCTCACCACACAATGGCATACTCTCCAAACTCCACGGCCGCAAGCTTTATCTTTTTCTTCTCCAAATAATTGTGGCACTTAAAAATAAGCTCCACCTTGCGCTCTCATTCAAGATAAGCATTCGGATCATTCTTGCCTAGAAATGATGAGATTTTCATTTTGATGCTCCCAATGTTTTTATCAAGATTGTTTCGACTCCTACCATAATTTCGACATTCATTGACCAAAGTAGCTTGGTCATCAAATTCTTCCTCTACTTACTCATCAAAAGGTGGTGTTAGAAGTCTTCTTGCCCTTGGATTGGTTTGGGAAGCTTCCCCTCTCATGGAATTTAACTCACTTTGTTGTTTCTCTAGTTTTTCATTCATGTTGCCAATAGGTAGTTGAATCCTCTCAAATTGTTGTTGCATTGCTTTGAGGATGAATTCTTGATCTTTTGATGTTATTTCACTCTCTTATGGCTCCATATTCAAATATGAAATTTTAATGACAAACAAAATAGATTGCAACCTCACAAATCACTCCCTCACGTGTTTACTCTCGTAGTATGGGCACTCGTGTTTCACTCAATTTTGGCTTTTACCCTCTTTTGAGCTCACACTCTCTTACTTTTTACCATTCTTACCACATCACATTTTCTCTTTATAAGGAAAGATCTTAAGAAAAACTTGACTGCTAACAGCAAACTCTAGGGGTCTTCTATGGTTGTCGGTGTAGCTTTTCTGGCGACTTTGAGCAGTGGCTAGGTTCCTTCGAATAATGGAGATTTTCTTAATAGTCTCTTGAATGTAATATGGTCCCAAGTGACAATGGTTCCCAACTTCGTTCTAGCAAGTGAGAGAATGGCAGGACCTACCATATAAGGCTTCATACGAAGCCATGTCAATGCTGGAATGATAACTGTTATTATAAACGAATTCACACAAGATAAGGTACTTATACCAGTTATCTCCAAAGTCGAGGACACAAGCGCGCAACATATATTTGAGTGTCTGGATGGTACGTTCAGACTGACCATCAGTTTAAGGATGATAGGCAGTGCTAAAGTACAATCCTGAACCAAGTACTTCTTGAAAACTGTCCCAGAAATGGGAGGTGAATTGAGGATCTCTGTCTGATACAATGGATGAGTGAATGCTGTGGAGCCGAATAATCTCCTCGACATACAGGCGGAGCCACCTCCTGGTGGAATATATTGTTCAGATTGGTAGAAAATGGGCGGTTTGGGTCAACTTGTCAATAATGACCCATATTGCGTTGTGACTGGAACAAGTTTTGGGTAAACAAGTGACAAAGTACATGGTCGACCACATGCTCTCACTTCTATTCCAGAATAGGGAGCCTTGCAATAAACTGCCAGATCTCTAGTGCTCATCCTTAACTTACTGGCAAGTAAGGTATCGGGAGACATAGTCAACAATGTTTCTCTTCATTCCAGACCACCAATATTGACACCTTAGGTTCCAGTATATCTTGGTACTTACAGGATAAATGGAAAACCTGTAACATCTTGCAAACCTTCGCGCTTAAATTGTAATTGGAAAATCCTTATTTATTCGGGCTCTAAGGCCATTTAAACTCTTTAAATTATTTCATAATTTTTAATTTCATTTTGAAAATTATATTATATTATTTTGTTATTCTATTTTTAAAAATAAATTTTAAGGAGAAAAAATGAAAAAGGGGCAAAATCCTGCAGGAAAAAGGCCGTGAGAAAAGACCTGTCTGTACAGGCATCGCATGTCGTGTGTGCGTGCGTGAACACAGCCAACACTGGACGTGCGCACTGTGCGCATGTCTCATCCACGCAAGGTGCGAGGCCGGTCTGTGCGCGCATCTCATCGTGTGCAGACAGTCTAGTCCACATGCATCCCATCGTGCAAAAACTAGGACGACATCGTGCGCCCTATACTCGCGCTGTTCGTGCAATAGGCCTGCGTGGTAGGCTTGCGCGCATGGGCCTATGTGCGGCAGAATAAGCTAGCGCGTCTGCAGGCTAAGCCTACAGTGCATAACTGACTATGGAGGCGCGCTGCTGCCTCGGGCTGACTGCATGCTTGGCCATAAGTTCGCAGGAGTGCAGGCCGCGAGCTGCGGGTTTTTGCTTCCCGCTTCACCGATTTTCACTGATTCTTGCCATTTTTCTGAAAATTAAATTGGAAATATTTTTAGAAAAATAATAAAATTGATAAAATTATATAAATTACTTAAATTATTGCAAGAACGAAAATTTAAATGACTATGAAGCCCAAAATAATGGAGTTCGATGCACGTTAAATGCAAAATTTTCGCGGTGTTACACCATTAAAATCTCCCCTCAAGATGAAGAGCAGATGTTTTCTGTTTCTATCTTGATCATATGCTCTTTGAAAAGCCAACTAGACAAAACTTTAGTGAAGATATCTACTAGCTATCACTTGCTGCTCACATGTCTTGTCACTATACTTCTTTCCTGCATCTTGTATCTAACTAAATGACCATCGATCTCAATGTGTTCAGTTCTTTCATGGAACACGAGGTTAGTAGCTACATATATGGAGTTTTATTATCACAATACAAATCTTTTGCTTTTGAATTACATACTTTAAGATTATCACCTACGTATATGATTTATGTTAACACATTGACCATAGTTTTATATTTTGCCTCCGTTGAAAATCTAGAAACTATTTTTTGTTTCTTAGACTTCTAGGATATAAGTGAGCTCCTTGAAAAAATATCATATCATATAATAGACTTTTTTGTGTTGGGGCATCCACCCCAATCACTGTTAGTGTAAGCCTTTAGTTTTAATTCAGATGTATCTAAGTAAAATAAACCCTGACCTAGTATACCATTAACATACCTCAAGATCTTGTACACAACCTTCAAGTGTCACTCTCTATGAATTTGCTGCGGACTTGAACAGAGTAAACTGGTATGGCCTAATTAACATGAGGTACATCAACCTTTAAATTAACCTTCTATACATCCTTGGATCTAGTGCTGGCTCTCTTTCATCTTGTGTAAGCTTGTTGTTTTCGTTTAAGGGAAGTGATGAAGTTTTGTTTCCTTAAACCCATGCATCTTTATAAAGGTCTAAGGCATACTTCTTCTGGCATATGTGAACTCTTCCTTTTGACCTAGTAACTTCAATTCCAAGAAAAAAATTTAAATCTCTTAAATTTTTAATTTTAAACTCATTATTCATTATTATATTTAATTCTTTGATTGTACCTTCACCATTAACTGCCATAGGGATATCATCAACATAAGCAAACAAGCTATAAAACTCTTATCATCAGCCTTCGTGAATAAATTGTAATCAATCTTGGATTGATTGAATCCAAGTTGAATGATAAACTTATAATACTTAACATACTATTTTCGGATACTTGCTTGAGGCCATACAAGCTCTTCAACAGTCTATACACCTTCTTTTCTCTTTTTTTTGAATGCCTAAGTGGAAGCTCCATGTATACCTCTTCATTTAAATCTCCAAGCGAAAATACATTGTTGACGTCTAGTTGTTAAAGATGTTATCCTTTGATTGCACCTAAAGCCAGTAATATTCTTATGGAAATAATTTTGGCCACAGGTGAGAAGGTCTCGCCTTCTCTTTGAGTGAAGCTTTTAGCAACAAATCTAATTTTTTTGCCTCTTAATAGTTCCATCTGCTTTGAACTTGACCTTGAAAACCCATCTACACCTAATTATTTTCTTCCTTACCGATGAATCTACAACTCTCTATGTTTTATTTTCTTCAAGATCTTAGAGCTTATTTTTAATTGCATTTCTTTAGTTCAAGTCTTTACTAGCTTCCTTATATGAGCTTGGTTCATTATGACTTAATCTAGTATATGCAACTATTCTCGATGGGAGAACTGCACCATTGTTATGAACTTCTATAAACCAAGTTGCCCATGCAACTAATATTTCCTAGAATCTGATAAAAAATATAATCTTTTAACTATTCTAGTGGTCTCTTGATCCTAGTTGATTTTCTCCTTTTAATTTCATCATTATCCACATGGTCTTTTATTCTCTCTCCTCACATATTTCTCCTTTCTTGATTATTGCATAGCTTTTCTGTCTGTGGAATTCCCAAGTTTTGGGTCCAGGTTCTCCTGACCCATCATTTGGTCTCTCATGCTATCTTATATTGGAATACTTGGTTCCAAAACATCTATCAGTATGTTCTTAGATTCTAGTACAATTTAAAAGTTGTTGTGTATTTTCTTCCCCTATAAGGAAACACTCATTCATGAAATATTTCATTCCTAGAAAAAATTATCTTACTTGTTTCCTTATTCAACAATTTGTATCCTTTTGTATCGAAATGATACCTAAACAACACATATCTTCTTGTTTTTATACCAAACTTTTGTCTACCACTTGTTAAAGTAGACGCAAAAGCCAAACAACCAAACATCTTTAGGTAATTAAAATTTGCCTTCTTTCCATGTAGAGCTACAAAAAAGTGTCTTGTTTCTTAGCACTGAAGAATGAGTTTTATTAATTAAACACACAACAGTAAGAATAAAATCACTCTAATACATGACATCCATTCCACTTTGGAATTTCAATGCTCTTGCAGTATTGAGTATTTATTGATGTTTCCTCTCAACTCTTCCATTTTGTAGAGGAGTTTCCATGCAACTCTTTTGATGCATGATCCCCTTCTCATCGTAGAATCTTTTCATTTCAAATTCTCTTCCATTATCAGTCCTAATCATCCTTATTTTCCTGTCAAATTAAGTCTTAACAAAAATGCAAAAATGTTGTAAATTCATATTTGTTCAGACTTGCTTTTCATCATATATGTCTAAGTACATCTAATAAAATTATCAACAATTATTAACGAATATATGAATCTATCATAGGAAATTTTACTACATGGGCCCCAAATGTCACAATGTATCAAATCAAAACATCATTATAGCATATTACTACTATCACAAAATGAAAGTTTATGTATTTTTTGTCAACAAGCATACATAAAATAATTTAGGGTTTTTGTATGTTAACATATCAGAATCGAAAGTTGACTTGGATTATGGAGGACGTCCAAGTCTATAACGTTACACATCAAAGTCTCTTTTTTCTTTATCGGAGCTTAGTACTGTCATTCCCACACAGAATTACTAGTTTGCGTCTTTTAATTCTTTGGGTTGCCTAAGCTGGTATGGTATATGCTTAATCTCCCTTACACTAAGTATCTTCCAAGTCATAAGGTTTTGGATGATGCAATGTATATTATATTCATCTTTTTGCAAATACTAAATTAAATTTAAATAAAAATACACACAACACATTGTTAATATAAACTTATCATTTAATTTGACTACTCCTATATGAGATACATCTACCATTTTTCCCATTTAGTAAGATAATGTTAGACCCAACATTTGATGTGATTTTAATGTATAGAAGTGGTGAATACACTATGTAATCTAAAGCCCTAATGTCAATTATCGAAAATGCAAGTGTGTTTTTATCTACATCTAATGCAGGTATTAAAACAAGAAAACATACCAAAGAATGCTGTGAAGTTTTGTTCTTGTGATTGCCCTGAAGTTATTTGTACCATATTAACAGAAGCTTGACTTTGTTAGATGAATAACGTAAGTTGAGATATTTGTCCTTTGTTAACAATGGTGCTATTCCCCTTCGAATTATTCTTGTGCATTAGTAGAAAATACTTAATTGATGGTGGGTTGTCTATGCTACTTTGGAGCTTTTGTCCCTTTGACTGGTGTCTTTCTTTACAGCATGCCTCTATCGTGTGTCTAAATAGATTGAGTTGGTACATATAGGCCCATTTGCATTAGCCTTAAAGCATCTTTCTAAAAAGTATACAATTTTATTATAGTGAATACAACAATATTTTTCTTTGTTGGGACTGACATTTTTGTATGACTTGTTTGTTTCCCTTATACCAAAAGCCGTGGCTCAGTTAGTCATAAAGATTACAAAAATTTATCTTTTTTCTCCTTTTGCTTGATGATGAAAAATGTCTCATTCAAATTGGGAAAAGGCTTCATCCGAATTTAGCCCTGTCTGGCTCATCAAATCCCATAAAAAACTTCATTATGTGGTCCATCTCCTGGTACTCAATAATAGGTTATAGTCCTCCACACGTCTATTTGGGGATAAATTCATAATTTATAATTTCATCAATAAAAAATTTAAGTTTTAAAAATACATGTTTACTGGTTCTTGGCTTCGCATGAGTGCAACTATAGACTGTTTGATTTGATACACTCTTGGTGCATTCTATTGAGCATGTCTTTGCTCCAAATCAGACCATAATTGACAAGTTATTTCAACATAGAATGTACTAAACATAATATTAGGCGAAAGTGCATTATGTATCCAAATAATTACAGTCACTACATCATTTCCAACATTTTCTTAGTGGATCCACTGAACCTCTAGGTCTTGCTAGGGCTCCATCTATAAAACCTAATTTGTTTTGCATACTCAATGCTCGTTCCATGGATCTTGCCCAAGTGTAGTAGTTACTTCCATCAAGAAATTGAGGGACCAAGTTGGAGTTGAGTACAATGTTTTATCAATGTAATACGAGATGTTCAATTTTGAAGGATCTGATTCATTTTGGCTACAGTTGAAAGAAAGGCAATATTTATCGATAAATTTATTTAAATATTCACGATCTAAAAAAATTAATTGGTAAAACACAAGAAAAGTACCTAATTTGCATGTGGAATTTCGGCGGCAATGAAGAACTCGAGAATGAGAAACCCTTAAGGATTTTCTCTTGCTGCGGCCGTCTGAATGAGGAAGTAGCCCGATAACTTGCAAAGGAAAGAAAGAAGAGGAGACCTTAGGGTTTCCAATTGTCGGCGGCACAAAGAAGAGGAGAAAAATAATGATTTTTCGGAAGATGAGTATTTATACTCGGTCCGACACATGTGTATGTATGCCCGTGAAGCACCAAATCACTCTCTCAACTTAAGTGAAACGGTGCGTTTTGAGTCTCCCTCATACATGAGCTGACATAAACAGGGTTGGGCTTCTCCAGCCTGACTCGTACAAGCCCGTCAACAGAAATCAGTTTTTAAAGAATATATTAGATATGATAAATGTTTTTAAATTTAGTTATAAAACAAATATGAAATCTAGTCTATGTGAACAATCAAATAAAACTTCTTCTTCTGCATCATATTTTTTTCCTGGAAGAAAACTTGACATTAGGATTTAAAACTCAAAAGATTAAATAAAGAAAAATGAAGATATACTTAAAAGTAAAATAATATTTAAAAATTTTATAAATTAATCATTCTTGTCGTCAATTAAAAATAATGGATAATAAAACCCTGAAAAATAAGATAAAATTTACATATTCATATGTTTGTTCTTCATTCTCATTCTTGAATTGATAGAGCAATTTTTTAGATCCTTTTTATTTGTTAAATAGAATTACAAATTTCATTTTCTTTATTTTAATATTAATTAAATTTATGAAAAAACTTTCTTTTGAGTATTTTATTCTTTTAATTAAGCTATAGTTTTTTTTTTTTTTTTGCAATATTATTTTCTCATTTATGAAGACTTTTTCTATTTTATTTGAATTATAAAAAAATTGATTTAAAAAGTAAAATTTATATTAAACGTGAATCAGAACTTAAATTAAAAAGACAAAACTTTGCTTGTTACAAACCTCTCCGATTAGTTTTGTTACTTATGTATACGGTTCAAATGAAAAGTTGATTCGCCCATTATTAGTATAATTTCTAAATTCCCTAGAAAAAAAAAATCTAATTATAAGCAACACTGAAGTAATTCTGTAATTTCCATGGAAATGTTTAAACTTTGTAATAAAAATTATATTTCAAAGTAATTTGTAACTTTAAATATCAAATTATAAAAAAAGAGCTAATAATCTTTTTTCTTAATTGAGGAAATTTTTTTCATCTTTTTTATTTAAGTCACAATTCTTTTATCAACAAAATTGTTAATTTACCTTTCGTAAAAAATTATACTTTACATAATTTCGTTTAACTGCACTGTTATATTTTAATTTTTTTAATAAAAACATAATAAAATCTTTTATTTTTAAAAAATTTCTCATGTGATATAAATTTTTTTAAATATATATATATGAAGTGCTTAGAATAGAAAAATGTAAGAACAAATAAAAAGAAGTGAGTTAATAGAAGATATCAGTTTATATTTGGGTAAACTAATAATTCCATATCGTGTCAAATAATTTTTGATTAAATAGAGTGATGATATAACTAAATTAGTATTTTAAAATCTCCTAGGACGAGCAATGCTACAACATGGATTTCAGAGAACTTAATGAACTTTCTCGGCATCTGAGCCTGCTTCTCACCACCTCCTTCGCCTCCTCCCGTACCAATATGCAAATGCAGCAATTGATGCAGCCAGGATAACACCAACTGTTGCCTGCAAACCATATACAGGTTTCTCCAGAACAAGAGCCGAACTGCTAACCTCGGGATGCGATCCAGACGGTGGCTTCTGACTGACTGTCATTGCAAATCCCAAGCCCTGCGTTTCCAGCTTTGCTAAGTCCTTGATTACCGGTTTAAGCCGTGTAGCATTTGCAATGGCATCATATTCTTCCTTGGTTCCCCCTTCAAGGAAAGATCCAACTAGATGACCTTTATTTACCCAGTAAGCTCCAAACATGTTTCCTGAGTAGTCACCAAAATGCACTACCTCTCCTACAGGCTCCCCATAAAACTGCCAAGACAATGTGAACACCCTGGAGTAAAAGAATGGCAGATAGTCAAATTCACCTGTTTTCTCCTGTTCCATTATAGCAGCAACAGCAAGTTTTGCAGATTTCCGTGCTGAGTCAACGTGCTCAAGCCTACGAGTTTCCCCAAATAGTTTTACTGGAAAAGATGCAACATCTCCAACTGCATAGACAAAGCTGTTGCTTGCTTGCAGTCGTCCATTCACTTTGATCCCACCTTTTTCTATGGTTAATTGTCCTTCAAACAGGCTTGTGTTGGGACGTATTCCAATTCCAACCACGACAATATCTGCAGGCAGCTTGCTTCCATCTCTGAGATTAACAGCTGTAACCTGTAAATCAATTCACCAGCATGTCCATGATGTCTTGAAATTGATCCTTTAAACAAAATAAATGAACAAGTTATAATCATATATGCTCCGGTTGGGGATGAGAGGTCTGATTCCCACTGGGAATTTGGAGAGAGGATTTGAAGTATGGAAGAAAATATGAGTCTGCATTCCTACCGCGCCAAACAAATGGAAAGAAACCCTGTGCATATTTAGTCACATTATTACCTTTCCTTTGGAGTCAAAATCAAATGATGACAGGACAGTTCCTTTGATGAACTTCACTCCTTTAGACTTGTAATATTCTTCATAATAACTTGCAATTTTTGGTGTAAATAAGCGGGCCACTAAAATGGAAAAGAATAAAAAATTAATAGCATTTACCGAAAATCTTGGTCAATTATGGAGATATTTATAAGATACCAAACTTAATTATTAAATCAGAACTACTTACTGCAATGTGCTTCAGGGAACACCATGGTTACATTTATTTTGTTGATTACTAAAGATGCGGCACATTCCATTCCTATATAGCCACCACCAATGACAACAGCATTTTCACCAGTGCAAGATTGCATCACATTGACAAGCCTATTTGCATCAGCTAAATCTCGTAAATAACACACATTCTCAGCATCTTGACTACCAACGCCAAATTCTTCAAGCTTCAAAGCCTACACATACAAACTTAAGCTCAAAATTCACTGCTAGTTATTTATGAGAATTTCAAAACTTCTGACGATTCAAAATGTTAATCATGTGTAAAGCCACAACTTTCTATGAATTACTCTGCTGAAATCCTGAAACATTCATTAGTTTAATTCTGTTTTCCTGGGTGATGAAAGGAAGGAACAGAAAGTTTTTAATTTCTAAGACAATAATTGGAGACTGGGGTCGGAATATGGAGAAAGTATGGGTGTTTAAACTTTAAAAAAGAAAAGGGAGGCTTCGGAAGTGACAATAAAATATCTTCTAAATAATTTCCACCTCATCCAAATCACTCCAAATTTAGGGGGGAAAGCTTTTGTATTTTAGGACTTTGATGAGACTGGAGATGAAATGTTCCTCTCCATAATCCATTCCCCTCATTTTCCATTATAAATTTCTATAGCCAGCAAAATAAAACATTTCTCTCCCCTTCCATTCCCTTGCATCCCCTCCCCCTCTCCCAAACAGGCCCTTAATATTAAGCATGACTGGAAGTGCAAAGATGAAGAAAATTGCGAGCTATGTTAGGGTGTGATTTGTTTGGAGAACTTATTTAACATCATAATATCATCTTTTCCATTAAATTATGTGTTTCAAGTCTATATATTGTCAGTGCCATTGGTCATTTTGTACATCAAAGACTCATCTTTACACTTCATCAAAGCCACCAGCAAGTCCAGAAACGTAGGCAGCTACTATTAGCATGAGTATCAAATTAAAAGCAGAAGAATACTTCATAATAAGAGGAAAAGTCCAATACCCGAGCACCTGTTGCTATGATGAGAATCTTGTAACTTATTGTCTCTCCAGTGGCCGTTAACAGTGTCTTTCGCCTAACATCAGCAGACATAACTCGAGTTCCAAGAACTAACTCAATTCCTAAGAAAATATTCAGAGTTTAAAAATTAATTTGCCAAGATATTTAGTGAATGGAAGTTTTAGATATTCAAACCAAAAGAGACTAAACTTAAAATGCTAGAAATAGTTTAAAATTCAACAGTTAGCCAATGCATCCAGTCTTGCTTTTAGGAAACCAAATATCCAAGAGCTGCCAGTTGAAATTGGTGTTTGTTTCAGCACTAAAAAAGTTTCATCATTAAACATGATATACACATTTTCTTCAAGAAGAAAAGTTTGTATTAATGCTTAATAAGATAGACAAACACTACTGACAAGGTCTAAAATCTCCTCATTTTGAAAGTAAGGCCAGGATAGGTTTGATGAAGGGACAAATATTCTGGATATATAGATTCCAGGAAACCTTATTGTCAACAATTCCAGAAAATCCCTATGGTAGCTTTTGTTGCCACCAAAATTAGAGGACTGATGGTATAAGGTTCCTATGTTTGATGACACATAAAAAGTAAAGTAGGATAGAACAAAAAGTTCAAATTTGAGAAACAAGTTAGTTCCTTCAAAACCACAGAACTAAATAGTTCTTGAACTTTTGAGAACCCATATGTTTTTTAACCACCCAATTTTACCCTCATTCACATTTAACTCTTAAATGTTCTGTTGCAAAACATTTATATCCAAAGTCAATTTTTTTTTCACCACTTCTTTCTAGGTAGATTTAGCATATATTTATCTCAAGCTTTACTTTTTATTGTGATGTTTTTTATATTTAAACAATTTATATATTGAATTGAACGAATGTTTTTTATCAATATATTAACAATTTAAATTTAAATTTATCATGTTAATTATCAAGTTCATAAAATGGTCAAATTTGAATTAATTTTAAAATTTAAAAGTAAATGATTTTGTGTTTAACTTTCAAAGTTTAACAAGTGAACAGTAAGCATCAGAAGCGTATTTGAGTAATTGTACTGTACCCTATATTTTGTTCTGTTCAATGTTTATCAAATATAAAACAATACAAGTTTGTGCAGTCCAATCCTATGCTTACCAAACATATCATTGTTTTCGTTATGTTCAACTCATTCTGTGTTATTCCATCTTCTTTGGTTGATATTTGCACCAAATGCTACCTATGCTTCCCACAATGGAATACATTATCGTATGTTTTCTACCAGCTTCAAAGAGTTACGTAAACATCCTAGATACTGTAGCAAGTATTCTAATCAATGTTCCATCAGCAACATTGCTTCTGGTTCGTTATTTGTTTGCTAACTGCTCAAGCACCCCAGGAGATCAAACCTTACCATTTATTCCACATTCGTGTGGGGTATGGTATTCAGTAGGCAAACTTATAGTTTTTACTGATCAATATTTGGCTCGCGCCATGCCCATATAAGCTTGTTAATGTAGCTTCCTTGAACAAGTTTTAATTCTATTGTCTGTCTAAGAGTTCTTTTTATTTGGGTGGTGGTAATGAAAGGAAAAACAAGATAGAGTTTGACATAAATCTTCTTTTGACAGATTTTAGTAAGATCTTAGGGAGTAAAACATTGGTCACTAAATCCCTTATACTCCTCAAGTCTCCAATCAAAGTCCGAAATCAAAAGGGGGTAAGAGGAGGTTCATAATTTATTTCAAAAAGAAGAGGTTCATAGTTAATTAAATATTAATTTTTTGTGAGAAGTTATCAAATTAGTTCTTTTTGTTATAATTTACAGAAAACAGTCTTTTCATATTTAATGATCCCTACTTTACTCTTCAATCAAATAGTGAATTTCTTTTGCTTTTCTACCATAATTACCTTCCAAAACAGGTTCAATTACAACTCCTATGTTACTCTACTTTTCTTTTATAATGAACTTCCAAACAATGTTTCATTACAAAGTCTTCACTATTCTTTTACTTGATTTTTACTCTCAAAAACACTACTTTATTTCACCCATCATACTCCCAAATATAGGCCAAAATTAAGAAGATACTTCTAGGAGTCAGTCAGCTACGAGGGAAATATGAAGCAGGTTACATTTAAAGGAAAAGGATCAACCACCCTCCCTTAGCAAATAGCATGAACAAGTAGGAACTACGTACAAACAGTATTAAATCACCTCTACGACAGCTAGTTGCTACAAGATTTTTCGAACTACAGATGGACAAATTACAGACACTTCACAGCTAGAGCTTAAATTTTCAAACAATGAATGGAGAAATTTTGAAAACTTCATTCCAATATTTTTCACTCAAAGCGTTATTTTCTCATTGTTTTTTCCACTGACTGGGCACATAACCAAAAAGCCGGTATTGAACACTATAGTTTGTCTCATTTTTCATTTGATTAATAATGGTTACTGTCAGTATAGAGGAAACAGAATATTAGTTCCCAATAAGACACTGAAACAAGATATTATTTAAAAAAAAAAGACACTGAAACAAGATATAGTTGAATATACACACATATTCAAAACATATATCCAGAAAGGTAATTTTACTTCTGTTCTTCTAACAAGCATGAGACATAAAAAGGAGTTATATGATGAAATTATACCATGCTCCTTATACCATTTTGGAGTCAACTTTTCTTCATTAGCACCAACACAAGTGTGAAATGATGGAAGCCGTGCAGGAGCTGCATATGAATAATCATTTCAATCAGGGTAAGCATGGACAGTAATATAAGTTTTAGAAAATACTGAATCAAGAAACTATCATTTTCTTATTCTATAATGTTGAGAACAAGAACATTAGGACAAGGAAAGAGATCAATAACCACACCACAGAAAAACGATCCTCCGTGATCTAGTAACTGAGGCTTTTATCTATTTTTCCAGACTCCAAACGAGGAACAAATCACTTGTAAGAATAAGTCAGTTCATCATGCTCTATTTTGCTGTTTTATACAAGGCATTTCCGCCAGTATTTCCTCACATTGTTTGGCCCCCAGAAAAAATTTAACATCTAAGAGATGCTGGTGCCTATTTCCATAAGTTCTTTCTAATTGACAAACTTTCTAGGGTCTTTTATCTATTCAAAATGACACCACAAGCAGGGGAACAAAAACAAATTTACAAAATTGTATGTTATACATTTAGCCCATATCTTGCAGTCAGATCAAACAAACTTTGAAAGATTGAAACTTAAAACACATATTTGGCAGGTTCTACAAGACTAAATCAAAGCACGTAATTATGACTTCTTTGGAGATTGTACCAGATCTATAGCTAATTAGAAACCAAGTTGATTATGATTTTGTTCTCAAGGAAGTAGCATGATATCTAACTACTACGGGGACAGGTATAGATTTCTCAATACATAATGGTGTTATATGTGTACGTGGATTTTGTTCTATAAAACATGAACGCAGAACATCTCGATTCCACTGGGCTGGGGCAGAAAGCATAAAAGTTGAATAGAATAGAAAGACATGAACCTATTTGAACCCAGAACCCCAATTTGAGTCCTCGATACGACAAAATCAGTTGAGGAAATTCAGATTTTAGCTGAGTTATGTCCAATGACTCCGAGAATGGGAAAATATGTGCATGAATGTCACTGAAATTCATGACTGAGACTAGTATAAAGTATCTACCCTTGCAAGAACTATCTAATAGTTGTGATGGAGAATACCCTGAAATAATTAGTAACAAGTTATGTGAATGAGGTTACACACCTTCTGGAAGTAGAAAACCTTTGCTTAGTGCTGGCCTTTCATATGGTGCAACCTGAAAGAACACATGCAAGCTTCAAGAAAGTTCCAACTATAGAACAGATAGACCTTTCATCATTTTTTATTCTTCCAAAACTTTCTCAAAATGAACCCAATGATAAAAGGAGATGTATGCATAACTACATAACATGAAATGGATATTCCCATTTGCCACCACGCAAATGAATAACATGTTGCCATATGATTCAGATCCTCTTCCTTGCTTAATTCGTATATATTTTAACGTTTATTCTGTTGCAGTTCGATTATGAAACCTTCAACGTTTTCTTTCTTATAAAATCGATAGAATTTGAAAGAAAGTAGCGTTTTAAAAAGAAAGTGATGAGGTGTAGCTTACCCTTGCAAATTCATTCAAAGCTTAAGCATATCACAAGTTTTACAAAACGCACTAACTGATCCGGAATTAAGTGGCACGGAATTGAGTTGACTCAGTTGAAGAAACAAATAGATAAGAAAGAAAATAACTGATTTCAAGTACAGCTATGTTAGTACAATATAAAAGAGCGTAGAGCAACTAACAAAACTGATATTTGAACGGGTAGCCACTTAGAAAAGAAAAGCAATTGAATATAGAAAGTAGCGAATTGAAAGAGCAGGGAATCTATTTGAGAAAATGGAAGCAATCAATCTCGTAAAGGATGAAATAGCTGGAAATAGAACGAAAGATGGAGAATTGACTCACAGGTTCTTCAGAGATTATGCAGAGCTCGCCAGGAGAGACACCTCTCTTCGTGAATTCCAAAGCTGCATAACCAGCAGCTACACCTCCTCCAAGAATCACGTATACAAATGCTCTTCCCATCTCCTTCGATAATTTTCGAAGATGGCGGTTTTTGAGGGAATTCTCTTGCTTTGAACTCAAACATAAGAAGAAAAGTTAAAATAAGTTTTTTTTTTCGCTGATTCTCTATCCAAAGAGCAGTATGTTTCATTGCACAACACGATCGTGACCGTTAAATCCGGGTTCGTAGGGGACCCACATTTCAATCTCTGCCGTTCCAGATGGAAATAGTTGGACGGACTGGGGGTGGAAGGTATCCAATTATTTCATGCCACGTGTCACGCAAGTGGTTTCATGGAGAAGCGTGCTGGTGATCACGACGATAATCTAAAAAAATAAAGAAGGGAAAAAATAAGTAAATACGTCTTTAGATAATAAAAATAAAAATTAGATCGATTTTTTTAGGATGTCTTTTAAAGTATAATATTATTACAATAAAGTTGATTATTTAAATCGAGAATTATCAATATTTAGTTTTGATTTTCACTGAATTAAAAAATTTAAACTTGATACAGGAAAATTGGTATAAAATATTTTTACACCAAAAAAATAAAGAAAAAAATAAATAATAAAATTAAAATTTTTGTGGTAGCACTATTTTTGGATAATGCAAAACAAAATTAATAAATAAATAAAAGAAATTGAGAGCTGAATTGAGGTGCAGATGAGGCTTTACGCTCCAACCACACACACAATTATCCTCGTCTACAAATGCTCCCATCTTGCGCTCGAACACATACATCATACATATAAATATATATATATATATATATGGGCTACTTTTTATTTTTGGTTCCATGTTTTGATTTTTTTAAAATTAAATTTTCCACTTTTAAATTTTTAAAAATAAAAAATTTAGAGTTTGTTTGGCTGTAAAGTTTCGAGTTCTGGTTCTTTTTAGTTTGTTTAATTATTAAGATTTTAAAAAAATTTAATAACAAAAAAGTGAAAAGTGCTTTTATTTTTGACAATGCTGTGTTTCTAACTATCTATTAATTCTCAAGCTAATGTAATTTAGTAAGAATTAAATATTTAGATAACTAATTTTTGATCATTTTTAATCTTATTTACTTAAGATAATTTAATTTAATATGCTTATTTGTGACATCTTCAATTTCTCAGTAGATAATAAAGATGTCAACTTGCATCAATAACAAATCAAATATCTAGCATTCTGTAAGTTTCCTCAAGTTTACAAATTTTTTCATATCATATATAATGTCCCCAATCTCCATATAGAACGATGGGGTCAACTTGTATCAAAGTATTCTCCAAAATTCCATCCTGTATGTCTATCTCTGTTTACAAGGTGTTGCCTTCCTTTAATCTCAAGAAAAATTATCTACAAACTCTTAAAAAATTTAAAAATATATTAACAAGGACTAAAGTAGTCTTTAAAGTGTGAAAATTAATCTCAACATTAACTAGTGATAATTAGCATCTCTCATGCTTTAAGTATCCAATTCCTGTCTTATTTGAATATGCTCTGGAGGTTGATTTTCTTACTCTGTAAAAAACAATATAAAGTGGGTGAGTTCACAACTCTGTAAGAATTATTTACTACTTTTCTCTACATCGGTAACTAGTATAATTCTTATCCTTTCCCATTCTTTAACATGAGCGATGTAGAGTTCGGTTCTATATATCTTCATACTCGAGTGTTCTAAATATAACATAGTAACATAAATTCAGCAATATACAATATTATCTTCCTATCACACTTTAGATTTTTATCTCTAGTATTTTTACCAGTATTCTCAATGTGTTATACCGTTCACATCAATTATCAAGAGAGAAAAATAAATCAGTATCTCCACAATCATGTGGACACAATCATAAGTACATATCAACATATATCATTCGATACCACCACTAGATGGGGTTCATACTCAGCCAAAATGACCACACACACACTCTGGCCCGCTATGGACTTAGTATTATACATTATTGTACACGCTCTTAAATAGTTACCTCTCGACCAAAATGGTCACTCACATACCCATATATGTCAAGAGCACAATTCCAATGGTCACAGTTGTATTATTACCAGTATAAAGGGACTAAAAAATACGTAATATGTCATGGACCATACCTCGTATCATAGGGCATGTAACATCTCGAACTTTTGTGATCAGAAGAGAGAAATAATTTTACGATTAATCCTATTAACATTTAGAATTTTCTATGTGTCGAGATTTATTAAATATTTTATTTTTTTTATAATTATATTTTCGAGAACTTAAGCAGAAAATTCAAAAAGAAACAGAAGACGGCGACATGAGAAGCGGGGAAAATTCCCACAACTTGCGCCCGTAGGAACATAACCCACGTTAACATGTGTGCATAATGCACTGCACGCAATAGTTCCAACAATACGTGCACACAGTGCGCAACATGGTGTCTGTGCGAAGGGCGTGCGCGCCACTCGTGCACTGTGCATGAAACACTCCGTCCATCATTGTACTTAATTAATTTGAAAATTCCTATTTATTCGAGCCTTTAGGCCGCATTGAACTCATTTAATTTACTCTGTAAATTATTATCGTAATTCATAAATTTTATCGATTTTAATTTGATTTTATTTAATTTTATCTTAATTAATTCTACTTTTATTTAATTTCATTAATTTTAATTTTATTTTATTCGGTACAAAAAAAAAAGAAAAAAAAGAAATTTCGAAACGGAAAACTTTTGTGGGGAAGGAAGCTGCCCACGCGGGCGCCTACACATTGTGCGCAACATGGTGTCTGTGCGAAGGGCATGTGCGCACAACAGGCGCTGCATGAGCGCACAGTCCAAGCATCACCTCGTGCGTGGACAAGCACCGTGCATTGTGCGCGCATCGTCCGTGCAGCAGGCCTGTGTGGATAAGCCTTTGTGTGCCTAGGGCCTGCGCGTGCGACGCTTAGCGTGCCAAGGCCCCATGCGCGCACATGCAAGCTCCTGCACGCGTGGAAGGAGGGCCATACACCTACGGCGCGCCGGCCGGACCACTGTAGCCTCGGGCAGTGCACTATTGTCACCTCAGGTAGCGTACTACCACCACTGCTGGCGGAGGAGACTCTTATCCCTCATTTTTCATGCTGAGCATCTTTTTTTCAGCTCTCTTCACTGGATTTCGCCACTTAGCACGAATTCGATGGTTTCTAATTTCTATAAATAAAGCATTCCCTTCCCATTCTTCCACAGACTTCCATTCTTTTATTTTTAAATAATTATAAAGAGAGAGTGATCTAGAGAGAGAAGGAGAGGAAGAAAAGAAGAATGGTGTAGAAGAAATTATCAAGGTTTCGATAAAGAATTTAGTATTTCTTTAAACGTTTTAAGGGGTATTTTTAGATAATAAAAAATTATTAAATATGATAAATGTGATTTTTCTTGTTTTGTATGCTTTTGTGTTGTTAGGCCTAATAAGCTGAACTGTTCTTGATTTCAAGCATACTATGTGATTTATAGATACTTGATGATTTGCATGTAATAAAAATAATATGAAGTCAATGTTGTTACCTAGAAAAGAAAAGAAATAAAAAAAAAGAAATGTGAAATGAAGGTGGCCCTAACCCCTTAGTAGTTGAAGCCTGTATCCTACAAATAGAGAAGTTTTTCTCTGCCCTAGACTTGACTGAGGTACATAAGGTTCCTCTAGTAGCTTTTATGCTCAACGGTAAAGCTGAACACTGGTAGCGATTTAAAAAGGAAGTCTTATCTACCCTTATCACCTGGGAAGTTTTCATAGATGCATTCTTTGATAACTTCTTCCTTACTTATGTCTGAGAAAAGAAAAAGGAAAAATTTCAGGATCTCCGCTAATGAAATCTAATGGTTGCCTAGTATGCAGCCCTTTTTGTCCAACTGTCTAGATTTGTCCCTCTAATGATTGCACTCGAAAGTCAAAAAGTTAGGAAGTTTCTAAAGGGCATTTGTGCCGATATCTATGGCTGGATCGCGATACTAAGACCTAACTCATATTCTGAGGTGCTAGAACATGCCCAGTTATCCGAAGACCTCATCTCAGCCAAACACTAATGCATTACCTGAGTTCGTACCAAGTAAAAATCCCAATAGCTTATAAGGATATTGTCAGACCCAGTAAGTAGCCACCCTGATAAACGAATTAGAGTTGTCCTTCCCCCTGCCTTACCTCCACCTACAGCTCAGCCTACCCAACCTAACCAACTATGTCAGCATTGAGGTCACTCGCATGGTGACCTACCCTGTCGGTATATCAATCATGCCTACTTCAGTGCGAAAGCACCCAACATCTCATAAAAGACTGCCCTCAGCGATCGAAAGACGTGGCTAGGCCTGTAGCCCAGGGTCGTATATACCACCTGGATGAACCCGATGCTCTCTCCACTCCTGTTCTCATCCAGGGTATGCTTTCTATTCATGATATTTCTACCAAGGCTTTGATCGATACAGGTGTTACTCACTCTTTTAATTCATGTGCATTTGCTTGTAATCTTAATTTTAGGCCAGAACCTTTAGTGAAAATATTAACGGTAGAAACTCCATCTAGGGAATTATTATAACCTCGTTGTGTATATAAAGATTATAAGATAAAAGCTTCAGGGATAGAAGTATTTGTGAATATAATATTGTTAGATTTTTCAAGATTTGATATGATATTAGGAAGTGACTGGCTAGAAAGGTATAGAGCAATAATCGATTGTGAAAGTAAAATTATAACTTTACGGTCCCTGAAAAAGGAATAAAATTTATTGTTATTATTTTTTCTAACAATTAAATAAACAGGAATATGGGTTCTGATCCTGCTGTGTGTTTCATACTGATTGTTTGTAACTTTCTGGATGTCTTTCCCATCGAACTTCCTGGTTTGCCTCCCCTGCGAGAAGCGGAGTTCCTTATTGAGTTGCTACCTGGAACCCAGCCAATCTTGAAGTCTGCCTATCGTATGAGTCGTGTTGAGCTTACGGAGCTAGAAAATAAGCTTTCTAAACTTATTACCCAGAAGTTTATCCGCCCTAGCCATTTTCCTTGGGGCGCTCCTGTATTGTTTATGAAAAAGAAGGATGGTTCTCTCATACTGTGTGTGGATTACTGGGAATTCAACCGAGTAACAGTTAAAAGAAAGTACTCCTTACCTTAGATCGACGACCTATTTGATCAACTGGAAGGAGCTACGATCTTTTCTAAAATTAACCTCAAGATGGGATACTAGCAACTGAGAGTAAAAAAAGAAGATATTCCAAAGACCACCTTTCGGTGTAGGTACAGTTTATATGAGTTTAGAGTAATGTCATTTGGGTTAACCAATGCTCCTGCAGCCTTCATGGACCTCATGAACAGAGTTTTCCAGTACGCACTAGATCAGTACGTCATCGTATTTATTGATGACATCTTAGTATACTCCAAGAGCCTGGAAGAACATGCAGTACACGTGATTGAAGTGTTAGAGACCCTTCGTCAGAACCAACTGTATGCTTAGCAAATGCTCCTTTTGGTTGGATTGAGTTTCCTTTCTCGGTCATGTAATTTCAAGTGAAGGGAGTTTCTGTGGATTCGTCCAAGGTTGAAACAATAGTCAACTGGAATTTGCCCATCAATGTGGCCGAGGTACGAAGTTTCCTTAGTTTGACATGTTACTACAGGCGATTCATCGACAGATTTACTAAAATCGCTACTCTATTGATCCGACTCACCTGAAAGGGCGTATCATTTATCTAGAATTACGAGTGCAATGAGAGCTTCATGGAACTGAAGCGTCATCTTACCTCTACTCCTATGTTGACCCTCCCTGACAATATGTAAAGACTTTAGGTCTACTGCGATGTATCTCATATTGGCTTGGGGTCTGTCTTGAGCAGCATGATAGAGTGGTCGCTTATGGGTCCCGACAATTAAAACTTCATGAGAGAAACTACCCTACCCAAAACCTAAAATTGGCGGCCATTATCTTTGCTCTGAAGATATGATGTCATTATCTGTTTGGTTAGACTTTTGATATTTACATTGACCACAAGAGTTTGAAGTATATCTTCTCGTATAGGAAGTTAAACATGAGGCAGAAATATTGGATGGATCTCCTGAAGGAATACGACTATAAGATCATCTATCACCCCAGAAGAGGAAATGTAGTTGCTGATACACTAAGCAGAAAAGAGTCTGTAGTGTTGGCCTAAATCATGGCCTCTAGTTGGAAATTGATGAATACTATACAGTCCCTCTACTTTAGCTACTTTGGCAAAGACACCTATCTTGCTCAGATCCGAGCCCTACCAGATCTCTTAATGAAAATCTGGGAAGCTTAGTCCACGGATCTAGAACTCACCAAGAATCTAGGTAAGTTCTCTTATGATGAATCTCATGATTTCAGATGATGGACTGTTTAGATTTCAAAACGAATTTAGGTCCCCGCGCTGTAAGGGCAGATGTTCTCAAGACCACTCATGCTTTCAAGCTATTCATCCATCCTGGGAATACCAAGATATACTTGGACTTGAAGTGTTAATACTATGGTTAGGAATAAAGGACATAGTCGACTATGTCTCCCGATGCCTCACTTGCAAAAGAATTAAGGCAGAACATCAGAGACCATGTGATTTATTACAAGGCCTTCCGATTCCAAATAGAAGTGGGAGCATGTAACTATAGATTTTGTCATAGGATTGCTTAGGACTTGTTTTAGTCAGAATGTTATTTGGGTCATCATTGACAAGCTAACCAAGAACACCCATTTCCTGCCCATCAAAACTGTTGACTACACCAGCAAATTAACCGCCTATATGTTGATGAGATTATTCGACTTCATGGTGTTCTCTCATCCATTGTATCTGATCGAGATTCTTAATTTACCTCCCACTTCTAGGATAACCTTCAGGAAGCTCTAGGGTCTTGATTATATTTTAGCACCACTTATCATCTCCAAATGGATGGTCATTTAGAACGTACAATTCAGACGTTGGAAGACCTATTACGTGCCTGCGTCCTCGACTTTGGCGATAACTGGTATGAATATCTTTCCCCATGTGAATTTGCTTATAATAACAGTTATCATTACAGCATCAGCATAACTCCATATGAAGCATTGTATGGAAGGCTTTGCCGTTCTCCCACTTGTTAGAGTGAAGTCAGAAACCAACACTATTTAGGACCAGACTTCATTCAGGAGACTATTGAGATGGTCGCAATTATCCGCAAGAACTTGACTACTGCCCAAATTCATTAGAAGAGTTATGCCGATAATTATAAATGACCCTTGGAATTCGCCGTTGGAGACTAGATTTTCCTCAAGATTTTTCCCTACAAGGGAAAGATGCGGTTCAGGAAGATAGGGAAATTAGGCCCTCGTTATGTGGGACTTTTTTAGATCATTAGGCGCATTGGACCCGTGGCATACCGCTTTAGTTTATCTCGAGAGTTTACGAGTTTACATGACGTCTTTCAAGTCTCGATGCTTAAAAGGCACCAGCTTGACCCTTATCATATCATTCCTCACACTGAAACGCAGATATAATGTACGAGAAAATCCCCGTGAAGATTCTCAGATGGACCAACTAGGTCTTGTGCAACAACGATTCCCATGGTGAAGGTACAGTGACAACATTATACCCTAGAGGAAGCAATGTGGGAGTTGGACAGCGAGATGAGGGAGAAGTATCTGAACTTATTCGAGACAAATTTGGGGAAGTAAATTTTCTAAGGTGGGGGATGTAACACCCTGCCCATCGTTGTGCTTAATTAATTTGAAAAATCCTATTTATTTGGGTCTTTAGACTGCATCGAACTTATTTAATTTACTCCGCAAATTATTATCGTAATACTTGAATTTTGCTGATTTTAATTTGATTTTATTTAATTTTATCTTAATTAATTCTTTTTTCATTTAATTTCATTAATTTTATTTTTATTTTATTCGGTACAACAAAAATGAAATTTTAGAAAAATGGCGAAACAGAAAAAATCCCATGGAAAAATCCCACGGGGAAGGGAGTTGTCTGCGCGGACGCTTGCACATGCGCGCACAGCTGGTGCGGGACATGCGTACAATGCGCACGTCCCATATGCGCGCGTGGCACAGGGTCATCCTATCTCACGTAGGTAGGTTGTCCGTGCGTCACCTCGCGCGCACTGTCTGCACAGCAGGGTTAGGCGGAAAGGCCCCTGTGCGCCTGGGGCTTGCGCACAGTAGACCTGCGTGCGCAGTGCCGAGCGGCAGGAGGGTTGTGCACTTGCAGGCTAGTGTGCTGCGCGCCGGGTGTGCCATTGTCGTCTTGGGAAGTGTGACGCCGGAGGAGGAGACTCTCCTTCTTCATATTTTTTTTCTCTCCTCACCGAATTTTGCCACTTGGCACTAATCTAACGGTTTCTAATTTTTATAAATGGGGCATTCCCTTCCCATTCTTCTACACACTTCCATTCTTCAATTTTTTAAGAATTAGAGAGAGAGTGATCTAGAGAGAGAATGAGAGGAAGAAAAGAAGAATGGTGTAGAAGAAATTATCAAGATTTCGATAAAGAATTTTATATTTCTTTAAATGTTTTAAGGGATATTTTTAGATAAAGAAAAAATTATTATATATGATAATTGTAATTTTGCTTGTTTTGCATGCTTTTGTATTGGAAGGTCTAATAAGTTTAACTATTCTTGATTTCAAGCATGCTATATGATTTATAGACCCTTAATGATTTGCATGTAATAAAAATAATATGAAGTAGTATTGTTACCTAGAAAAGAAAAGAAATAAAAAAAAAAAGAAATATGGAATGAAGCATGAATGGTTAAAAGTATGTATCTGTATTGACATGCATAATGCATCAAAGTGTGTTGTTAGACTTTTTATCTCTGAGAGGTATCTGTTCTCCTAATCCTATCCGAGGTATCTGTTAGGGGTCACCTTTGGCTAAGTACTGTCATGGCTATAGAATATTTGATAGGACGACTATAGTTGATACAGCCGTGGTCATAGATCGTACCATGGTTTGGCAAACTGGAAGTATACCTGAGCAAATTGTCGTTATCTGTATCTGATCTGGTTATTCCAAATGGATAGTTAGAAATCTGTATCTGCCTTAAGACATGAAAGTTGTATTGACTTCGCGAAGCATGACACGAAAATCTAAGCATTTCATGATTTATTTGATTTTCTCTATTATCTGGTACGATGTGTGTTTGTTTACTTCTAATAACGTGCTATTTTTTCTAATAAATAAATTATTTTCATAATATAAGATAGGTCTATAAGTAGCCAAATAGTAAGTATTTATGTTAGAATAATTCACTTTTAAAACTTTACGATATTATTTAAATACTGTTTTTCTTACTAAGTATATGGAACTCACTTTTTCCATGTCCCTTCCAGATGAGGAAGAAAATGAGGAACCACAAGCTGACCTATCTATTGAAGTTTATGAGAATCCTATGGATCTACAAAACTTGAGTGCATGATCATTCCTGCACTCTGATGAGTCCAATATCATAGTGAACGAAGTGACCCTCTTTTATATTTTGACTGTGTATTTTATAATCACTTCTAACCTCAATTATATATATGTAATTGGAACTCATATATATTTGTAACAGATTTGTATTAATTTGTTCCGCTGTATAAAATTTTATCATACACTCCTATCCTGTTTCTGTATCTAACACCTATTTGCCTTAATTGCATTTTGGATGTAACAATGCGTGCACAGCGCGTAGTGAGATACACATTATATGTAGTTGGCACCAAACTTACTGCTAGTTAACGTGACTGCCCGTCATGTCGAGCAACCATGCCACATGGGGCCCACAACCATGCCTTTTTTTTACCGCTCAAATTTCTGCCAAGTGACACAAATCTGACTATCAATTTTTCTTTTAAAAAAGACCCCCTCCCCCACTCTTTACCATTTCCATTTTTCTTCAAATTTCCTAAAGCTAGAGAGAAAAGGAGTTTTTAGAGAGAAAAAGAAGAGGAATAGTGAAAGAATTTCAAGCTTGGTTAAGAAATTTCTAGGAGTTTTTCATTGCTTCCGAAGAGCTAGATCAAATTAATTTTATAAGGATTTCATAGTATTTTTACTTATGTTTCTAAGTGCTTTTCTAATAAAATAAGATCGTTAAATGGACTCCATGCTTACCTTATGATTTATATCGATGTATGCTTGTTTGGTGATTTGTTTAAAATTCTTAATATTTTTGACAAAAAATAATATGACAACGAATTTTAGGATTTGACCCTTTGTCCTACCTCTAGTAACGACACAAAGGGTTGTTATGAGAAACTCTAATTTCAAGGAACACCTTGATGGTCAAATCTAGAGATAACAGGCCTTTGGGCAAATATTTGCTGAGTCCCACTAGACTTGAAGAGAAATAAACGTGTGATAGATCTAAAACATAAAGGTCATAAAAGAGAGTTGAAACTAAAAAAGAAAATGATGAAAAAAATCCATCAGATTATCATCTCTGAGAGGTTTCTGTTTCTCCCTCATCTAAATAAATGATTGGTAAACCATTCCCTGTGAATGATCGGTATTTCCCCTCTGACGAGAGTGGACTCACAAAATAATGTGGTCGAAGAACCACACCTCAAAAAATTATAAAACTATACCTTAAAAAGTCATGGAACCTGCCTCAAAAAGTTATGGAACTGACCTTAAAAAGTTATGGAACTATCCCAAAATGGGAAATAAACTGACCCTAATAGGGATAATGATAAAATGTCTGGGTCATTCATAACGGTAGTTGGGAATCCCCTCTGCCCTCAATAGATATATGTCACAATAGCTTCATGCGAAGGTCACTAAAAAACTTAGTGAAGAAAAGATTATGGTTATGGTTAAGCACGATGATATTTCTATTTATCTTGGTTGAGTAGATGTTGTTGTTTCTCTATTTATAAATAGTTCTATGTTATTTCTATCTTGATGTGATATTGCGCTCACCTGTTCCTTACGAGTTTAAAGAGGATTTTCTTAAATTACCTAATTTGTTTATCCGGGTAAGCTTGCGAGGTAAGTCAACATTATTATGAAGTCCATGTTTTTCTTCAAAGGTTAATCACCCTTTTAAACCGTAGTAACGTTGTTCCAATACTGTCTTCCTTATTGCGTTTACATAAAACTCACCCCCAATCTGTGCCCCTCAGATGATGAAAGTGACGATGCACTCGATGTTTTGCCCCTTGAAGCTTATCTGGATCCCTTATTGGATCTTTAGGATAGTTACGAGTGCTTTGTAAAACTTGCACTTTAATGACTCTTGTAAATATTTCAAGCGACTCTATTTTGTATATTCACCTTTTGGATAGCCAAACATTGGCCTCAGATGTAATGTAAATGTTGATTTTGTATAAGAGATTTTTATTCTTCCGCGTCAATGTTAAAATTAGTTACTAGCACTTGTGTATGTTTTATTATTTGGCTCCCTTCTACCATCAGGTATTTGGGATGTCACAAAGCAATGACTGAAGCATACTTACTTAAATCACATAGACTCAAATTAAGTAAAATAACTTAACTTTATTGATCATATCAGAGTCGCAGAAGTGTTATGTCCCTTAAATGTAAAACATAAACATATGTACGAGACTCTAAATTTTCTTACTTACGTTACTAAACAAAAATATTAAACAGTAACTTTAATATCAGAGTCTAACTTTAGAAATTTTTTTTGTATCACTGCTCACTCTGCGGCGATATCTATGGTATTTGGAGTGTGATAGAGGGTGAGATAAAATATTCTGATAAACAATATTATGAAATTACAGCATAATACATGTAATATATAACTTTCTTTACATACAACAAAAATATACATCATATACTTTTTCCAAAAATATAAATACTATTTAGAAGAAAAATGCACAAATCAGAAACAGATTAATAATTGCTTCATCGTATACTTCACCAGTATTATGAAATATCAATAAGTTACCATACATTATGCGTAGGCATACATACTTATCATTAGTTTTCCATGTACCTGAACACAGATGGACATACATGAGTACCTTGAAACATTGCTACCACTGAACATGGAACAGTTAGGACACGTAGATCAGGTTGTTTCCCCCTACACCCGAATACAGAACGGTTATGTATGGGTACACACTTATCACTTTGCTAATACACCCGAACACAGAATGGTATGTATGACCACATTGAAGTCTAGCATAATATCAGTGCTTTTGGAACAACTCATTTCTATAATGAGTGATGCACAGATATCAAAATTACATTTCGAAAGCACAAAACAAAATAACACTTATCAAAGTAAAAATTTAACAAATAATTACTTAACAAATATGAAAATATAAATTAAACATTTTCACATTTTTATACTAAAAATATGTGAAATACTTCAAAGTTATGTAGGTTAATGAATCCATAATATTCATTTATCTTAGATCCTTAGCAAAAGTATTTCAAACCTTTTAATTTTCTTGTGGAGAATGTAACTGATGCAAAAGCCATCACGAAGGATATTCTGATAAAAGAAGAAGATGTGCAGGACTGAAGTCCTTGATGAATTAGGACTTTGGTACGTGAGTAACAAGCATGGCGATCCACCCGTGCAGGTGGATAATTTGCACGCATGAAGTAGCATGTGAGTGTGCGGCCGGAACAACCCGCATGCCCCATGCGCGCCACATACGCACAAGCCCTGAGCACCTGGGTGCAACCCTGCACATGTGCGCAAACCCAAGGTCACACGCCTCGCGCACAACCTACAGCCTGAGATTCCCATTTGGCCACCCATGCGGACAAGCCCGCGGATAGCTCAAGCCTAGCCCACGGCTTTCATGGGCCTTCTCTCGCGCAACCCGTGTGTACCGGTCGGCCCGACCCTGTCATGTAGCCCAAACCGGCCGGCCCCCTTTTTCTCTTTTTTAAATATTTAAATTATTTTATTATTTTATATTTTTAAAAGGCTTGGGACCCACTTTTCAAATTACCCATGTTTTAAAATTAATTTCCACATGTGTTTTATGTGGATTTCACATGGGATAAATATGAGTTTATTTTAATTATTATTTTATTATAATTCTATCCCTTAAAATTATTTAATTAATTTATTTAGGATAGAATAATTATTTTATTATATATTTATTCTAAATTAAGATAGAATTTTATCTAGGGTATTATTTTATTAAATTATCTCAAGATTTATACTTATTTAGATTGTCCGGGAAAGATTATAAATAGATCTTTGCCCGTAGGATATAAACACACTCTTTGAGAATAAATTTGAGAGGATTCTTAAGAGTTTCGACTATTCTTCTTTAATATTTTTGCTAAAATTAGCTTCTTCAAGTTTTTTGGGAAGCAAAAGTCTTCAGAAATCTTGTTAGGAGCGAGGATCAACTTATCAGTAAGTTCGTGGCTTTTTTCCTTTCCTTGTTTATTTTTCTTAATCTTTGTTTTAGTTTGTTTTTAGGATTGTAGATTCAATTAGAGGGAAGAGTTATTCTAGTGGTTATATTTTCAGTATTGCATATGTTGCGTGGGTTGAAAGGAGTTGATTCGATCCTCCCTATACGTTCCCACGTCATCTGGTATCAGAGCTTTGGCTCTTAGAAACCCAAATCTATCTTTATTTGCTTTAGCATTTTGTTCTTTAATTAGCATTCAAATTTATTTGATTGTTAATTCGTATTGCATCCTTCTTGAATTCATATTTATCTATTCAATTCAAGTAGTTCGTGTCATTATTAAAAAAATTACATATAAAAAAATAAAAAATACTCCAGTTGTACCCCATAAGGAAATTTGCACGTTGTTTGCATTTTGCATCACAAAAGCAGAATAGCCACCTAATTGGTGATCGAAAATCCTTTAAGAAATCAAAGGCAAAGTACGTTGCCTAATTAGTGTGAGCGAAAACTTTTGTTTTCATTCCGCGCACTATCCACATTTAATTTTTGAATTGTATTTCTGTAATCTGCATCAACATTGCATATAGAAACTTGACCAATCGTAAAGCATAGTCGACAAATTGGGGGTAGTATAAGAAGATAAACCTGTCGATTATATCCATTGGGATTGATTGGATTCCTACGTATCAGTTCGAATTATCATTCTTTGTAATCTACGTTTCTATTGTTCATTTTACTTTTGTTCCATTAGAAAAAAAAATTATTATTATTGAGTGACTAATCAGTTCTAGTTGCTTAACACACAAGAAGCACACCATTCTTTTTTCTGTGTGTGCTTAATTTTGAGCTTCAGTAGAAATTAAAATCCTTTAGGGCTCTTTCTTGTGTCATAAGCACTAATGTGCAGACCAGATTCAAGTGATTCTGATTCTGAACGCTCAACTCGACAGATGAAGCTGTCAATCGAGGAAATGCGAGGTAAACACGAGGGAAGGTGAGGAAGAGAATGTATTCTTTTCACTAACCTTTCTTACAGGTACTACACTATGTCTCAATCCTTCAAAGATACTCCACTTGGGAGTAATGTCCTTGTTGTCTAAAGAGCTTTGAACGTGCAAGTTAGGAGTGAAAACAATGAGCAGAGGGAGAACATTTTTCACATGCGATGTCTTGTCAACGATAAGGTATGTGGAATGATTGTTGATAGTGGTAGTTGTGCTAATGTGGCATGGACTTTATTCGTGGAAAGAGTAGGGTTGACATGCATCAAGCATCCGACTCCATATCGGTTACAGTGGTTAAATGAATGTGAAGTCCAAGTTACCGAACAAGTCATAGTACCATTCTCCATCAGAAAATATCATGATGAGGTATGTTGTGATATTGTACCTATACATGCCAGTCACCTGATACTTGGGAGGCCTTAACAGTTTGATAGACAGGTCCAACATTACGACAACACCAATTGATATTCATTGCGAAAGGACAGTCTGAATCATGTCCTTATACCTTTATTACCAAAAAAGGCACATAAAGATCCAGTCAAAATTAAATGGTCATTTGACAAATACTCAAGAAGGGTAAAAGAGAGAAAGAAGGTCATAGAGAAATTCAATGGCCCATTGAGCATAAAGGATGCCCAACCAACAGCTAAAGATGGTCTATTGTGAAAAAAACAAAGTGAGAAAACAGGGGAGTGTCCTGATGACAGGGATATAATGTTGAGGAATATCTTTTATGAAAAGGGAAGTTCGATTGTACTTACCTGCAGGGAGATTCATTTTGACCTTAACCACTCTTTGCAAAGTCGTACTATTTTTCTCTTACAGATAATTACCATGGCAAGTGGGCTACGAAGATTTGAACCAGATCCCAGAGGAATTATGAATCAAGTCATGACATGCATCAATAGAGTAAACATGCCAGGGAAGTATGGTTTGTTTTCTATCGTAATCACTAATCTTTTTCCCTTGTGATGAAGGTCTAGATTCGAGTACGAATCTTTTCGAAGAAGGGATGATGTGATCCTAGATTACCTAGAATTAATCCCAAAGATACAACCTTGCATCAATGAGGAACGCCCAAAACGTGAGAGTAATTTCATCTCTGAACACTTTCCTAATTATGATTATTCCAAGAGATGGGTCAAATTTGTCCAAGCTAGAAGGCTTAAGGCCCAAGTAAGATTAACGAGCTTGAAGAATTATAAGAAAGACCATGCCCGAGGAGGAGGCCCACATGCGCACTAAACAAGCACGACCTGCGAACATGCATGTGTGCTTGCACAGACCGCACGCACGAGCACATTGGAGCACCCACGCACGCAGCCCTTTAGGCCCATGTGGAACCGACCGCGCGAGCACAGGCCCAAGGGGCCGACTGCGCGAGCACAGGCCCAAGGGGCCGAACGCCCATACCCCATGCAAATGGGCCCACGAACAGCCCAAGCCCACCAGCCCACAACTCTCGCAGGCCTTCTCCTCCGTAACCCGCACGGACCAGTTGGCTTGACCCATATGGGTAGCCTAAACCAATCGGCCTCTTTTTTTTTAAATTATTTAATATTTATTTATTTTATTATTTTAAAATTTTTAAAAAAGGCTTGGGACTCACTTTTCAAAATACTCATGTTTTAAAATTAATTTTCACATGTGTTTAAAATATATTTCACATGGGATAAATATGGGTTTATTTTAAATAATATTTTAATTAATATTTTAATTACAACTCTATCCTTAGTATTATTTAATTAATTTATTTAGGATATAATAATTATTTTATTATGTAATTATCTTATATTAAGATAAAATTTTATCTAGATTATTATTATATTATTATCTCAAGATTTTGTACTTATCTAGATTGTCTGGCAAATGTTATAAATAGGCCTTTACTCATAGGATGTAAACACAATATTTGATAATAAATTTGAGAGTTTCGACTTTTTTTCTTTTAGCATTTTTGCTAAAATTAGCTTCTTCAAGTTTTTTGAGAAATATGAGTTTTTAGAAGTCTTGTTGAGCTAAGAAGCAGGGATCAACTTATCGTAAGTCTGTGGTATTTTTTCTTTCCTTGTTTATTTTTCCTAATCTTTGTTTTTACTTTTCTTTTAGAATTATGGATTCAATTAGAGGGAGGAGTTATTCTAGAAATTATAGTTCCAGTATTATATACGTTGAGTGAATTTCAAGAGTTGATTCGATCCTCCCCATACCCGCGTCAAGTAGTCTCAACATGGTCATTTCCTTATAAATAAGTGCACTATTGACTACATTACCCCTACTAGGGTGGCTCAGGGTCATGCAATTATGATCCCTTAAAAGGTCAATCCATCGTTTTTGTCACATGCTCAACTCCTCTTGGGAAAACAGGCTCTTTAGACCTTTATGATCGGTATGGATCTCAAAAGTCTGTCCGTACAGGCAGGGGCACCATATCTTCAAGGAAAAGACAACTACAGTAAGCTCAAGATCATGTGTGGGGTAGTAATGCTCTTGTAGCTTTAGCTTTCTAGAACCATAGGCCACACATCCCATACCATCATGAGACGTATTACAATAGATTTGAAAGCGCTCGGTGCCGTCGGGGAAGACTAACACTGTAGTGGTGGTGAGTTGACACTTAAGCTCGATAATACTTTCCTCGAATTTGGGATCCCAATTAAAGTAGAACCCCTTATTGATGAGATTCGTAAAGGGAGTAGCAATGCGGGAAAAATTCTTAACGAAATGCCAATAACATCCCACTTGTCTCAAGAATTTACAGACTTCCTCAGTATTGATCGGCAGGTCCTAACCAATAATATTCTATACCACGGTAGGGTCAATAGAAATCTCTTCGCCAGAAATCATGTGGCTAAGGAAGGAAATTCGGTCTATCCAGAAGAAGCTTTTACTAATCATGGCATAGAGGTGGTGTTGACGAAGAATCTCCAACACATGAGTGAAGTGAAAAACATGGTCTTGAGAGTCCATTGAATAAACCACAATGTCATCAAGGTAGACAACGACGTACTGGTTTAAGACACGCTTGAAAATATGGTTCATGAGGCCATATAAACTGTTGGGGCATTTGTCAAGCCGAAAGGCATAATCCAAAACTCAAAGTGGCCGTACTGATAGCCGAATGCCATTTTTAGTACATCTTCAGCTCTGACTCGTACCTGGTGATATCCAATCTTGAGATTTATCTTAGAGAACACTGAGGTTCCTTAAACCTGACCAAATAGATCAAAGATGTAGGGCAAACAGTTTGTTATTATTGATGGTTGCCTGGTTGAGTTCCCTACAATCGATGCTAAGATGGAGGGCTCCATCTTTTTCTTTTGCTAACTGTACTGGAGTAACCCATGGAAATGAGTTAGGGCAAATGAATTTCTTCTCACGCAGTGCTAATAGCTGGTGATGCAATTCTCAGAGTTTTATTTGATCCATTCAGTGCGTGGGACTATCAATAGGCCAGGTGCCCAAGACTAGGTTAATAGATAGCTCGACTTCTCGTCTAGGTGGTAGGCTTAGTAGCTCTTTTAGAAAAACATCCAAAAAGTTACGAACAATAGGAATCGCATGAATTGATGGCTCAGGATCCATCCTCCTATTCATCACAAAGGTTAGAGGAAAACAAACAAATATTTTCGATATAACTTCCTCGTTATATAGTCTTAAAATTATTTAAGAAATGTTCATTAACAAAGCATAGTTTTATTTTAATTATTAAGAGTTCTCTTTTTTAGGTGAGTGTAAAGTTACACTTTTGTTATCGTAGTCAATAATCGCTCAATAGTTCTCTAACTAATCCATCCCTAAGATTATATCGAATCTTGAAAAGTCTAAAAATATAAGATCTATGATTAACTCCCTACCTGAAACACTCACTTTATAGTTCCTATATACAATGTGTGCTTCCAAAAGTCTCTTAGAAAGTGTTTCTACTTCTAAGACTTGCTCTAAAAGTTTCAGTTTAACTTTTAAATTCTTTGTGAATTCGTAAGACATAAAAAAATGAATGTCACCAGTATCAATCAAAGTACAGGTGAAAGACTCTTCACCATTCTTTCACCATGCTCATAAGACCTCTTGCACCATGCTCATTGAGATATAAGACTCTTCCTTGTGTGATAGGCCTTACAATATCATGGGGCTTATGAGGGCAATCCCTCAAAAAATACTAAATGCTACCACACTTGTAATAGGCATTATTCAGGTAGTGGTAAGGTCGGTCACTGTAGTTTCACCCACAGTGTCTATATGATTGGGCAAGTTTACCAAGAGGTAAGGGTAAAACAAGAATAGGTTCAACATGAGGTCTTTTCTCAATGCGGTTGAGGTCGGAGTCAGAAATTGTCATCTTCTATTGTTACTGGGCACGAATGTGTGTAAAGCATTGATGTTGGGCCAAAATGAGATCTTTGGCCACTTGGGCATATTCAAGGGCCTCAGAGTAGGAGTTTGGCTTTAGGATGGTAATACGATCAAATATGTCAGCCCTAAGGCCCTATAGAAACTTTTGAGCCTTTCGACTCTCGGTGGCCACAAGCATGGGTGCAAAATAGGACAATTAGATAAAACGGGCAGCATATTGGTTGACATACATGTTTCCTTGATGAAGGTCCTGGAATTCTTCCTCCTTCTTCTCCCGCAGATAGGCTAGGAAGAAGTTAATCTATGAAAGGATCCATAAAAATGTCCAAGGTGATGGGGTTCGACAATATGTCCTTAAGCTGCCAACAATGTTCGACTTTACCTGAAAACATAAAATCAGCTAGAGGGACCTTCTATTACTCAATCAATTCCAGGATGGAGAAAAGCTTTTCTATCTGCAAAATCCAAATTTTTACAACTAAAGAATCAAGTCTACCACGAAAGAGGGAGGGTTCAATCTTCTAAACTCAAAGATATTCTGGGAGATGGATCTTTCTACTGGATGAAACTCAGGAGCAGGGAGTGGTTGGCGTTGGTTCTAACCCACAGTAGTGGTCAGTCCTTGAATGGCTCGGAATAGTTCAGTAAAATCAGCCAGGGTTAGAGCATCATAGGCTTCGGGTCTTTCAATAGAAGGTCTACCTTGAGTCATTGAATCCTACAAAAGGGAGACAGCAAAGAGGATGACTAAACAGAAAAACTATTTCTCATTCTAATAATTTAAGGAATTTTCCTAGAATCGAGCTCTGATACCAATTATAATATCCCAGATACTTAAAGAGTAAAAGGGAGCCAACTACCAAGTAGTTACGAGTGCTAATAACAAATTTATTATTTCAGTAGAATATAAAAGTCCCTTACAAAATAATATAGGGTTAATATTTAAACAACACAACTAAGGTTTTAAGAATAAGTAACTTGAATAGTATTCCCATTTAACCCCTTACCTCAGATGACGGTCGTAGAATGAACATATTCAAGTATTTAGAAAACTTTTTTTTGTCTTTCTTAAGAAAATCTTGTGAATAGATTTTAGATCAAGTAAAGAAGACAAATAATCAATGTCATAAACAGGCGTACTAAGTCACCTCAAGCATAATAGAACATATAAGTTATTCAACAAAAACCAAATAAACAAAGCATTCCATAGTCTCAAAATAATGAAAGAACCATCATATGAAATTATCCTAGAATACCCACTAATTGTTATGGCCGTATTTTATTTAAGTCTTTTACCGACCTTTGCATGAATATGTTTAAAACATATATCTACTAAGGGTAGAGCAATTCCTGACTACCACCGTGAATGAAAAATAATTTCCATCTCATATCGTTATAAACTAATGACCACGACTATGCGTCGCCACTATGGCCCTATATACCATCACAAATCCACTCTCACTAGAGCAAACACAAATTCCTTTCCATATCCATTTCAGATATAATCTAATTACCATAGTAGTACGTCACCATTGTGGCTCCTACTCATGCAGATCGCAAATCCACTCTCATAAGAGGAAATGCCATCATTCAAAGGGAGCAGTTCACTAATTTTTTCATATCATGGGATAGGGAGAGATATAAATTCCTCAGAGATAAAAGTCAAATGGACTTTCCATTCTTTCACTTGTATTTTCAATATAATATTAATCATACATTTCGAACCTGGTGGGGTTCAATGACATATTCGGCCCAAGGCCCATATTCATGTTCACTTTTTCGAAACTCGGTGGGGGTCTATCAATACATCTGGCACAAGACCTATATTATCAAGACTTAATAATCGAGATATTCTTGAGAGCCGGGGCTTCTAAAATAACCCTTTTCACCATACCAAATGGTAAGGCAAAGGGTCAACCCACATGCATTTCCAATCATCGTGTTTTTTATACATCATGCTCAAAATTAATGCTATAAGTATCATTCAACATTTAAATTATTCTTTCTAAAAAATGTACTTAAAAATGTAAGAGAAAATACTTAGAGAATCCCTTACCGAAACCAAAGTCAAATAAATCTTTAGAGAAGGAGAAAAAGACTTCTAGAAACTCTCGAACAAGCTCTTAAAATTCTAACCTTATTTTTTTTTTCTTGTCTTTTTCTCTCTCTAACCTCCTCTTATTTCTTCTGCAAAAATAATCAATAAATACGAGAATAAAATCATGGAAAAGAGAGAAGAATTGAGTGTGTTTGCAAATGAGGAGAAGAGGAAGTTTAAATAGATTTTGGGAGGGTCACATATGTGCGACAAGTGGCGAGTATCTGTACAAACACGTGGCGAGCTGGTTGGGAGTGGGTGGCCCGTGTGTCGGCATGACCAAGCTTGCCTGACTGGATGAGATAGTTGTTGTCCCATCCGTGTACAGCTGACAGCGCGCAGCTACACACTCTATAGGCACAGGCGGCCTTGTCGCGCACTGGGCGCACGCAGGCGCCCTTGTCGTGCACTGGGCGTGCACAAGCTGCCTTGCTAGACATGCTACGCATTGTGCACGCACAGTTCCGCATAGTGCGGCACAGTGTGCCTACATGGCTTTTGCTCGCGCGTGGCCACAAGATTTTTTCTCTTTTTTCCATTTTTCTTTTCTTTTTCTTTTTTATTCTATTTTCAAAAAATTTTAGAAAAATTATATAAAATAAATTAAATTCAAATAAATCATAATTTTTAAAATATAATAAAACTTAAAAATGCGGAAAGCTAAAAATTAAAATTTTAAAAAATAAATTCTGATTTTGAATAGAGTTTAACCATACATTAAAGTGCAAAGGTTCAGGGTGTTACAAGGATGAACATCAGAGACGAGTGGAAAACGGCCTTCAAGACCAAGTATGGCATCTATGAATGACTCATAATGCCTTTCGGCCTTTTGAATGCCCCTAGCACCTTCATGAGACCTATGAACAATGTTTTATGACTATTACTAGGAAAGTTCATAGTTGTGTACTTTGATGACATCTTAATCTATAGCAAGAATTTAGACCATCACATCCAGCATATTCATTCAGTTTTTGAGGTTCTTCAATTAGAACGACTATATGCTATGTAAAGAAATGCACCTTCTGTAGTGATAAATTGATCTTCTTAGGATTCGTAGTAAGTGCTTGAGGTATTGAGGTTGATGAAGAAAAGGTAAAAACCATTAAGGAATGGCCTACACTGACAATTGCAAGTGAGGTAAGGAGTTTCCATGGGTTAGCCAGCTTCTACCATAGGTTTGTTAAGGATTTCAGCTCCATCGCAGCACCCTTAAATGAATTGGTCAAAAAGGACGTAAAATTCGCATGGACTAATAGACAAGAATCTGCCTTTATTTTGTTGAAGGAAAAATTATACTCTGCTCCTATACTTGCTATGCCTGATTTTAACAAAACATTTGAACTTGAATGCGATGCTTCTGGGATAGGTATAAGAATTGTGCTAATGCAAAAAGGGTGTCCAATAGCCTACTTTAGTGAGAAGCTTAGTGGCACACCGCTTAACTACTCGACCTACGATAGGGAGCTACACTTCCAGGTGAGGTCTTTGGAAGTACGACAACACTACTTACTACCAAAGGAATTTGTGATTCACACTGATCATAAATTCCTTAAGCACCTAAAGGGGCTAAGGTAAACTCAACTATAGACATGGTAAGTGGGTGGACTTCATAGAAATGTTCCGCTATGTGATCAAGTATAAACAAGAAAAAGATAACATCATTGCTGATGCGTTATCTCGAAGGAATGCTTTACTCTCAACTTTAAGTTATAAATTTTTAGGATTTGAGTACATAAAGGAGATGTATGCATTTGATAAATATTTTTTATCTGTTTACCAAGCTTGTGAGCACTACGCGTTCCAAAAATATCACAGGAGCAATGGGTTCCTATTAAGAAAAAACAAGCTATGTGTACCCAATTGTTCCATTAGGGAATTATTAGTACGGGAATCGCATAGTGGGGGACTCATGGGACATTTCGAGGTAGCCAAGACCTTAAACATATTACAAGAACACTTTTATTGGTCCAACATGAAGAGATGTCAAGCACATCTGTGACCAGTGTATTGCTTGTAGGCAAACCAAGTCTAGAGAGATGCCTCATGGTCTGAACACTCTGTTTCCTGTACCCTCAGCCCCAAGGGTAGACATCTCCATGAATTTTGTGCTAGGGTTGTCTAGGACACAGAGGGGTTATGGCAACATATTTTTTATGGTAGATCGTTTTAGCAAGATGGCTCATTTAATTGCATGCCACAAAACAGATAATGCCACAAACATTTCAAACCTGTTCTTTAGAGATGTTGTAAAACTTCACAGTATACCTAAAATATTATGAATGATAGGGACGCCAAGTTCCTTGGCCACTTTTGGAGGGTGTTGTGGTGAAAGTTAGAGATAAAACTATTATTTTCCACAACATGTCACCCCCAAACAGATGGGTAAACTGAGGTGGTAAATAGGTCTCCAAGGACCCTCCTAACGGTCGTGGTTGGCAGCAACTTGAAAACTTAGGAAGATTATTTATCCATGATCAAGTTTGCCTACAATCAAAGCATTCATACTTCCACTGGGATATCACATTTCGAGATAGTATATGGTTTTAATCCTTCAACTCCATTGGATTTAAACCTTATTCTTGTGTAGGAAGCAAAGAGTACAGACGGACAATAGCGAGCCAAATTTATCAAAGCCATCCACGAGAGAACTTGACAACACAAACAACAATAGAACAAATAATATGCCTATAATACAAAAAAGAGGCAAAAATGCATAGTTTTCCAACCAAGAGATTGGGTATGGGTTCACTTGATAAAGGAAAGATTCCCCAAATAGTAGAAATTTAAGTTAGATCTTCGGGGAGACGGACCATTCCTAGTCTTGGAGTGTGTCAACAACAATGGATAAAAGATCAATCTACTAGGTGAGTATAAAGTTTCCACTACTTTTAATATATCTAATCTCTCACCTTTTGATGCAGGTGAAAATTCAAGGACGAATCTTTTCGAAGAAGGGGGATGATGCAAAAACAATCACAAAGGACACTCCAATAAAAGAGGAAGACACACGGGAAACTAGTGATGCCCACGATGAACTAGGACCAATGGGAAAACAAAGTCAGTTACCCATGGGCACAATTACCCAAAGGCGGTCCCAAAAACTCCAAGGTGTTTTCAACTTGTTAGTGCAGGAATGACGAGTAACAAGATCACCACTAAAGCTCGAAAAAGGGCCCAAGGCACGAGACAATAGTAGGAGACACATGCAGCACACGTGAACTACCTTTGGCACATGGGCAACACACATAGGAGTCCACCCACATATGCATGAACCTCACTCGCATGAGGCAACATGCGAAACGTGCGATAGGTGCAGCCTGCCCCCCCAACGTGTGGCACTGTGCATGTGCATAGTCCACGTGTCACACGTCTAGCAACCTGCGCACGTGCAACCCATGCCTCAGAAGGGAGAACCTGCACAGCCTACCAGATACATCTGGCCAGACGTGCACCCAACTCGTAGCCGGACTAGTGCATGCCTAATAGGCCTAAGCCTAATGCACATGGTCAGTGTAACCCTACAGGCTATCCAACCTGCGACCTTGTTGGCCCTCCACCCTTTTTTTAAAACCTTATTGGACCCCACTTTATTTTTCCCCATGTTTTTAATTAATTTCTCCAAACACATGGGATAAATCCTATCTTATTTTAGATATTATTTTAATGTAATTTCTATACCTAAAATTATTTAATTATTTATCTTGCAATTAGATTGGGATAGAATAATATTTTTTTACGTAATTATCCTAGATTAGGACAGAATTTTATCTAAGATATTGTTCTATTAATCTTCAAGTGATTGTGATCAAGGAAAATTATCCTGAAAAAAATCTATGAATAGGTTTTTGCTCATAGGTTGTAAACACAATTCATTTAAGAGAAATAATATTGAAAGCTTTGGCTTTCCTTCAAGAATTAGCATTTTGCTAATTTTTTTAGCTTCTTCAAGTTCTTTGAGAAACAAGAGTCTTCAAAAGTTTTGTTGAGCCAAGGAGCTGAGATCAACTTATCGGTAAGTTCGTGACATTTTTTTTCTTATTTTAATTTCATAGTTTTTGTTTTTGAATTGCTTTTAGAATTGTAGATTCAATTAGAGAGATGGGTTTTCTACTTGGTTAAGTTTCGTATTGCATACGTTGAGTGAGTTATAGGAGTTGATTCGATCTTCCCCATCCCCTCCTATATGACCCACTCTTCCTTCTATTTTTCTTTCTTTTCTTCTTCATTTTTTTGTTGTTTTTCTCTTTTTTCTCTCAAATGCAACTTTTAATAAAAATAAAATAAAAATTAAAATAAAAACAAAAGTAAAATAAAATGCAGTAACAAAACAACCATAATAATAACAACAACAACAACAACAATAATTACCGATTTTGCCATCATGAGCGATTTTTAATTTAAATCTTTCAACAACCAATTCCTTATTGTTATTATTATTATTTTATTATTACTTTCTAATTATTTTAATATTTGATATTAAATACTCACATTTATTATTATTATTATTATTTTTGGTTGGATGTAGCTGAGGTATGACAAATGTATTTCTAAATCCTCGTCCCCTCTATTGATAAAAAGTATTGTCACTAATGTAGTTAGTGAAAGATGAATGATCACTTTATAGATGTGACAGCAATAATAATAAGTATACAAATATATAAATAATAAAAAATAAAACATAGAATTGATAAAAGAATCATCATGTTAATAATGTTAATTGAGTACATAACAAGGTAGATGCTTTTCACCTTCCCACCTCATATCATATTGGACCTGAAATTTCTAGAAACTAATGAATGCAATGATTATTATAGTGTCCTATCCTACTTCTAATAGGATTTGGTGATGACCTATTTTTTAACAAATTTTATCATTTTATAGTATTTTTACCCACACATCATTCATGTGATAGCTTAACAATTGTATTAGGAATACAATTGATTTATTTAATTGGGAGATAAGGATGTTTATTCTTGATTTTGACTAGCATGATTTTTTTTAATTTCTATATGAGAGGGATTACGGATTTTGATGCAAAACCTAGAATTTGTGTTTTAGAATTTAACTACTTCTAGAACTTAGTATAGGTCTTATGTGGGGTAGTCTTCTAATATTCATATAAATACCCCAATTTAAGGAAGGTGTAATAAGTATAAAGTTCTTATCATGAGTAGTTGTGTAGTAATTACACATTAATTTAACCCAAGCAACTTGGCAACTCTTAAAATTTGCAAATTAACTTTACTTTTATATATATATCTATTATATTCAGAGGCATGTATTAGATGTTGCTTAAAATCCATTTTAAGACTTGATTGTTAGATTTTTAACCATGTCTGGGACTTTGTGTTGGTGTGATGCACAAACTAATGTTGGTAACTTACATGAATCCCTTACTTCGAGATGGGTATGGTATTAATACACTCTTATTGTGCCATTATATTATAATATAAATCACTACTACCTAATACATTCAGAATAACCCTTAAAATGGAATTAGTAAATTGTAAAATGAGAAAAGGGCATTGCATATAAATTAAAGATAGTATAGCACGTTGCTCAATTTATTAAATAACAAATCTATCTCTCGAATAGAAATAATATTTTTAAATGTGTGAAGAATGGTGTGGAACTTTCTTAATTTACAAGTTGTCTGTGAAAAAGGGAAGTTTTTGTCCAAATCATTGTCTGCGTTGCTTTTTGATTTGAAGACAATTTATAATTCAGTTTTATATTCATTAATATTCAATGGTAACTTTAGCAAAAAATTATGTTAAGGTGGCCAAAGAGGAACCAAAGTTGTATAAGGTATATAGAGTTATATTTTTAATTTGTATTTTGACAAACTTCACATTTAATAATTGGTGGAACTTGATTTCGGGACCTTGATGTAATTAATGTAAATATTGATTGAAATGTGATTAGGTTGTAAACAAGTTCTCAAATATTTGAAAATTAATGGGACATTCAACCAAAAGTTTTACAATTCTCTTGACCATTTTAAAAAAAATTGGTAAAATAATGCTTTCCTCTTGATCTTGATACCTTGTTAAGAAAAAAGGACATGTTTTCTTGATGAGCTTGGAAGTTCATAACAAAAATCTTTTGTGGTCATACTGATGGGAGAGGGTATTGGGAGGATCGAATCAACTCCTATAACCCACTCAACATTAAACAATACCAAAACTTATCTACCTAGAAAACCTCTCCCTCTAATTGAATCTACAATCCTAAAAGAAATGCAAAAACAAAGACTAAAAAAAATAAATAAGGAAAGAAAAAATACCATGGACTTACCGATAAGTTGATTCATGATCCTTGGCTCAACAAGACTTCTGAAAACTCCTGTTCTTCGAAAAATTTGAAAAAGCTAAATTAGCAAAAAACTAATAAAAGAGAAGCCTAGGCTTCCAAAATTTTTTCTCAAATTGATTGTAAATAGTGTGTTTACAACCTATGGGCAAAGACTTATTTATAACCTTTCTCGGGGTATTTCTAGATGATTACAATCTTATGAAGAAATTAATAAAATAATATCCTAGATAATCCTATCTATTTCTAGGATAATTACGTAATAAAATATTTATTTTATCCCATATAAATACAAAATAATTAATTAAAATAATACTAGGGATAGGATTTACATTAAAATAATAATTAATACAAGATAAGACTTATCCCATGTGATTTTTATGTAAAACACATGGAAAAATTAATTTAGATTTCTAGGAATTAATTTAAAAACATGGGGAAAGGTGGGTCCCAAAGGTCTTTAAAAATAATAAAAATAAAAATAAAATAAACATTAATTAATTAAGAGTGGAAGGGACGGGCCATCCGAGTTTGGGCAACCTGAGCAAGTCGAATCGGCCAGTCTGTACGGGCTACGAAAAGCGAGCCTATAGGTTGGGTCGCGGGTCGTACGCTAGGCTGGCTGGGCAGGTTCCAGGCCTTCCGTGCAGTGCGCTCACGTTTGTCCCCTTGGGCCTGTGTGCATGGTTGTTTCCACGCGCGGGCCTAACATGCCGCGAACATGGGCACTGTTGTGTGTTTATGTGCTTGGTTTGTGCAAGCATGAGTGGGTGTGCGTTTGCGTGGACCATGCGGGTTGGGCTGCAAGCTTGGCACACATGTGGGTCGCCTCATTCGCGCATGGACCTCTATGTCCATGCGTCAAGGAATTTGTCTACCTTTGGTTTTTCTGTAGGGTATAAGGTCACTTTGATTAGTTCATCATGGGACCTTGGAACACTGGTGGACATGGGGGCCAAGTATCCTGTATGTGCATTGTGATGCATGTGTACCATACGAGCACCCACACCTAGACTACATTTGGGTTTCTTTTTTAGGCTAGGGTTTTCGAGCCAATTCGTTCTTTAGCCGTGAGGCCCATTACCCTTCGGGTTTTTGGCACCTTCTGGTGTCGTTTCTTCCTAGGTCAGGATTTCTATTTGAAGGATTCGGCCTCACTGTTTTGATACTTGATCATGGATAGAACAGCCTAGAGTACTGTTACTTCGCAATTGTTTCCTTTCGCTTCCCGGAAGTTCATTAGTACTAGCCTACCTTTTGTCTTTCACTGGTTTAGGTTTATCCTAAGTGAGTATCACATCATCCCCCCTTCTTCGAGGGGATTTGTCATTGAATTTGTAGAGATTATAAATTTTTCATATAAGGCCAATGAGGACAAAGGATTTACCAGAGAACCAGCGGGGTGCTCGGGTTATTGTTGAATGAAGAAGTAATTTTTAGCTTGGCCTGGGCTGTTGCCTTTCTCTGCCTGTCTTTTAACGAGCTCGTCATATGACTTTTTAATTTTCAATCAATCTTCATAAGTGTCTCTCCTTGACAAATGGGTTAAAACATGGGTGATGTTACCTATTCGGGTAGAGTACTGATCCTTTTCACTAGCATGATGAACATCTCTATCATATTGCCATGGCTTACCTAATAGTAGGTGCCCTGTTTGCATTGGAACTATATCGCACAATATTTTATCTGTGTAGTCACCAATAGAAAATAGAACACATAGTTGCTGGGTGACATTGATCTTTTTGCTTTGATCCAACCAATGTAATTTATAGGGGTTATGGTGCTATTCATAAGTCAACCCTACTTGATCCACTAGCAAGGTACGAGCAACATTAGCACAACTGCCTCCATCAATTATCATACTACATACCTTTCTGTTGACTAGGCATCTGGAATGGAAAATAATTTCTCTTTGATTGTTGTCTTCGAGCTTAACTTGTATGGTTAGTGCTTATTGAGCCACAAATACATTTTTCTGTACTGGTTGAGCTATACTTTCTCATCCTGCGTCCACTAGCGGCAAATGTTCCTATTCGTTACTGCTTTTGTGGTTATTAACAATATTTCCATCATCTTGGATAATCATAGCATGCTGATTGGGACATGGGGATGCAATATGCCTCACTCCTAAGCACTTGAAACACTTAACAGCGCTCTAGCGAGCTGCCAGCGCCTTATTATTAACTATTGGATTTCTAGCGGGTTATTTTCCCTTACTGTTATTGGCTTTCTTACCTTCATCCCTTCGAACCCATCTTTGATTTCTCTGGGAAGTGATGCTGACATATCCCCAGTTGGTTCTTCTACCTTTTAATTGTCTTTCAATCCTGGTTGCTTTGTGCACCAATTTGTCCAGGTTGACATAGTTTTGGAGTTGAAGGATATTGGTGATATCCTTGTTTATACCCTCAAAGAACCGAGCCATGGTGGCTTTCGGCTGTTCGTTGACTCAGGCCCTAATCATTGTTATCTCCATCTCCTTGTAGTACTCTTCCATTGATTTAGAATCCTAAATCAGGCGTTGTAATTTCAGATTCATGTCTCTGTTGAAATGAGCTAGCACAAACCACTTCCTTATAATGGATCTTAATTTTCTCTATGTGGTGATTAACAAGTCCTCATCCCATTCTCTAAGAAGGGCTAACTAGTCCCACTATGCTGAGGCATAGTCGGTAAACTCATGGTGGCCAACTTGAGCTTTTTCTCTTCACTATAGTTGCAATAGCTGAAGATATAACCAACCTTCCATTCCCACTGGAGGTAGGCTTTGGGGTCATTCTTCCATTAAAAAGCTGGTATCTGGAACTTGAAGTCATGGAGGTCCTCGTCCGCCTCTTCGAGACAACCTCCTTGTCTATCACCAACATCATCGCCACAAGATCCTATTTTGTCTCGTACTATTTAACAACGGTTGCGACTGCAGTGTTTGCCTCACTCCTGGCAGTCCATGCGAACAACCATGTTTCTTAATTAGACAGTTAACTGGGTGAACATGTCCAGGACCTTTGCTTCCATGGTGGTTGGTCGGCTGTTGGTGCTTTGTTGAGACATTGCGTAGTTCCTGCAAAGATAACAGTTAGTGAAAACAATATTTCTCCCTCACCTTCGCTCGTGTTTACCTCACAATTTCTCAATTGACAATTTTGTCTATTGAGTTGAGTGTCTGGAATCGAAATCATTTGAATCGAGTCTACACGTTAGTCCTTACGACACGAAAAAGAACCTTAAAAAGATCTGATTTCTACGGAAGCTTAGAAACAAGCACACGGAAAAAAGAACAATGTGCCTTTGATGTGTTAAACAACTAGTATCGATTAGTCACTTAATTTTATACTGGAACAAGTGTAAACTAAAGAAAGATACGTAGATCACAAAGATTGACAAGACAAACTAATGCATAGGGATCCGATCAATCCTGATAGATATAATTGGAAGGTGTATCTATTTATACTACCCCCAATTTATCTGCTATGCTCTATGACCGATCAAGTTTCTTTATGCAACATTGATGCATGATTATAGAAATGCAATTTAAAAATTAAAAATTGATAATGTGGGGAATGAAAACAAAATTTTTCACTTGCACCCATTAGGTGAGGTACTTTGCCTTTAATTCTCAAAGGATTTCCAATCACCAATCAAGTGGCTATTCTGCTTTTGTTATATAAAATGCAAACGACGTGCCAATTGCCTTATGGGTTGCAATTGGGATATTTTTGGTATTCTTGATATATATAATTTTTTCTTAATAATAAACACGAACCACTTAAATTAAATGGATAGATATGAATTCAAGTAGGATGCAATGTGAATTAACAATCAAAATAAATTTGAATGTTAATTTAAGAACAAAAATGCTAAAAGTAATAAATAGATATTTGGTTTTTAGGAGCCTAAACGGTATGGACTTACTGATAAGTTGATCCCCGTTCCTTGACTCAATAAGACTTCTGAAGACTTCTGCTCCTCGAAGAACTTGAAGAAGCTAAAATTAGCAAAAAACTAATAGAAAAACCTAAACCTTCAAGAATTTCACTCAAATTGATTGTAATTGGTGTGTTTACAACCTGTGGGCAAAAAGCTATTTATAGCCTTCCCCGGGGTACTTCTATATGATTATAATCTCTTAAAAAAATTAATAAAATAATATCATAGATAAAATTCTATTTATTTCTAAGATAATTACATAATAAAATATTTATTATATCCCATTTAAATACAAGATAACTAATTAAAATAATCCTAACGATATGATTTACATTAAAATAATAATTAAAATAAGATAAGACTTATCACATGTGATTTCTATGTAAAGCACATGAGAAAATTAATTTAGACATGTGGGAATTAATTTAAAAACATGGAGAAGTAAAAGGTGGGTCCCAAAGGACTTTAAAATAATAATAAAAAAATACAAAACATTAATTAATTAAAAGTGGAGAGGACGGGGTAGCCATGTTTGGGTAACTCGAGCAGGTTGGATCGGCCGGTCCACACGGGCCGCAGAAAGTGGGCATGTAGGTTGGGCCACGGGTCTCACACTGGGCCAACAGGGCCAGTTCCAGGCTCGTCCACACGTGGCACACGTGTGGTTATTTTTGTGGGCGGTCCTAGCTTGCCACGAGTATGTGCGCGATTCGTGCGAGCACGAGTGGGCGTGCTTTTACTTAGGGCATGTGGGTTGGGCCGGATGTTTTGTGTATGTGTGGGTCACCTTGTTCACACATAGACCTCTGTGTCAACACATCAAGGAATTTGCCTGCCTCTGGTTTTCCTACGGGGTATAAGGTCATTTTATTGGTTCATCGCGGGACTTTGGAATATCGGTGGACATGGGGGCCAAGTATCCTATATGTGCATTACGATGCATGTGTACCCTATGGGTACCCATACCCAGACTACATTTGGGTTTCTTTTTTGGGCCAGGGTTTTGGGGCCTAGTCGTTCTTTAGCTGTGAGTCTTGTTACCCTTTGGATTTCTAACACCTTTTGGTGTCATTTCTTCCTAGGCCAAGATTTCTGTTTGGTGGATTCAGCCTCACTATTTGATACTTGATTAGGGATAGAACAGCCTGGAGTAGGATTAATTAATTATTATCTTAGCAACAAAATTAAGATAAAGTATTATTTTATTGAAGTCTTTTAGTTTTAAGGATATATTTTAATTAGAGTTTCAATTAAATTCTAGCCTTTATATTCAATTAGAATTTATTTGGTGAAAGCTTATGTAAAGACCTCACCTTAGGTTATAATATACAACTTCAGATATGAGAATAAAATTTCAGTTTTGCTGCTTAGTTAACTTTGCTAATCTTTTAGTGTTCTTCAAGGGGAGATTGCTTCAATCATCTTATTGAGTCGGAGAATCTTGAATCGACTTATCGGGTAAGCTATGACATCTTTTCAGTTCTTTTTTATTTTCTTAATTACCTTGATAATATTCATTTATTAGGTGTGATTCAAGTAAGAAGGGTGTAACACCCTGAAAACCTTTGTGCCTAATTGTATTGTAAACCCCTAATTATTCGGGCCCTAAGGCCACTTAAACTCTTTAAATTTCATGCCTTGATTCCCGAATGAAATGGCTTGAAATTTTATTTTTACTTGGGTGGTGTGCTGTCGTTGTTTGGGTGGCGTGCCTCTGATTTTTACACCTCCATCACGTCTTCGTCGTCACATCGTCCATCAGTCGCGTCCGTCAGTCGTCACATAGCATCAAGTCACTTTTTACTTTCCTCTCTCCTCACAAGATTTTGCCACTTAGTGCAAATCTAACAGTCCTCATTTTCTATAAATAAGGACCTCTCATCAATATTTCCTCACTACTCCAACTTCATTCTTCCATTCATCGAAAATTCTAGAGAGAGAAAGAGATGAACTAGAGAGAGAAGGGGATGAATTACAAGGGAGAAAGATGGAGGAAAATTTCAAAGTTTTGGTAAGGAATTTAGTATTTATTTTTACATACTAAGGAGTATTTATAGATTAAGTTAATAGAATTTTGATTCATTGGTTTTATGCTTAATTTTATATGCTTTAATATAATATGTGTTAAGGCATGTCTATATGAACGTATGTAAACTAGCTATTTGCATGTTTAACTATAATAATTATTATGCATGTGATAAATATAAATGTAAATGACAAGATGAAGTTATAAAGCATGAGAAATATTTATCAATATGGGCATGCATGGTTCATAAATGATATGATTCGTTAGACTTTTTATCTCTAAGAAGTTTTTGTTTTTCCCTCATCTGGTATGAAAAGACGTGAGAGGACTGCTCCCTGTGGATAATGGCGTACCCTCCGACGAGAGTGGTGACGCAATATGATTATAGGGGTCACATTTGGCAAAGTATAGCCATGACTATAGTTTATATGTAAGACCATTGTGGTTGGCACAACCGTGGTTATAGATCGTGTCATGGTTTGGTAAGCCATAAATGTGCTGTTGATTTGGTAAGCCGCAAATTACTGATATAATATGAAAAGAATTCGTCATTCTAGTGGGTAATCGGGAATCCGTATTGTCCTCAGTAGATGGAAGTCGGAACAATTTTCCATGAAGAATAAAGTAAGACAAAAGCATGACATGATTTATTTGATTTTTTCTATTTAATTCTAGCATGATTGATATGATTGGCATGATATGATTGATAGGATTTGATATGATTATGACATGATCTGACATGATTGATTTGATATTTTCTTTAAATAAAGTAAATTATTTTCATAATTATTGAAATAGACCGTTGACACGATTCTTGATGGTGAGTAAATAATGTACCTATTTCAAGTTTAATTACCTTTAAAATCATAGTGTTTTTATTAAAATGTTGTTTTCTTTACTAAGTATGTCGAACTCTTAGTAATTTGTGGTTTGCTAAACCATCAACACATTTACGGCTTACCAAACGATGACACGATCTATGACCACGGTTATGCCAATCACAATTTTCTTACATATAGACTCTAGTCACGGTCGTACTTCATTAAAATGACCCCTAGAATCATATCGTATCACCACTCTCATCAGAGGGTATGCCATCATCCACAGGGAGTGGTCTTCTCATGTTTTTTCATACCAGATGGGGGAGAAACAGAAACCCTTCATAGACAAAAAGCCTAATGAATCATGTCATTTATAAACCATATATGCCAATATCAATAAATATTTCTCATGTTTATGATACAACATCATGCTTTATAACTTTATCATGTAAACATTTACATATAATATAAATGTGCATTAACATTTATCTTCTGCATAAATAGTCACATGAATAATTAACCATGTAAACAACTAGTTTATGTTAATATTCCATTCAATTGATCTAGAAATACTCCTAAGAATGTAAAGATAAATACTAAATTCCTTATTGAAAACTTAGAGTTTTTTCTACGTCTTTCCTTCTTCTATTCCTTTCCTTTCTCTCTGCAGTTCTCTCTCTAAAATTTCTTTGGTAGATGGAAGAATGAAGTTGGAGTGCTGAAGAAATAGTGGAAAAGGGTTCCTCTTTATAGAAAATAGGGACTGTCGGATTCCCACTAAGTGGCAAAACCTTGTGAGGAGAGAGGGAGGGAAAAACGTAATTTGATGCGACGCGACGACTAACGGATGTGACTGATGGATGGCTGAGGCGACAATGACAATGTGACTGCAATGCAAAAACTAAAGGGACACCAGCCAAACAACGGTGGCACACTGTCCAACCGGCAGCGCACGCCTCCCAAGGGGTAGTGCACGACACCCAAACCTGCTATGCAAGTAGGCTAGTTGTCTGCAGGCGATGCCTGCCAAGCGTGCTAGCCGAGGGCCTGCATGCGCAGGCATGTGTATAGGGCAGGCAGAGCCACGCACCTGTCTACATGAGATGTGACATGCACAGACTGCCTGCCTCATGCTTCTCGCGGATGGGACATGCGCGCACACATGTGTGTCGACAGGGCCTGCGTGGACAGGGGAAAACCTTCCCACGGCCCCCTTCTGTGGGATTTTTCCACCATTTTATTTCTCCGTTTTTCCTAAAATCTTTTCAAAATTAAATGAAACAATTAAACAATTTAAAATAGATAAATAATTATTTAATTAAATAAATAACAGATATGTTAGTTTGCAAAAACATCAAAATTAAATTTAAAACTAATTTCATTTAAAGATCAAAACATAAAATTTAAAGAATAAGTGACCTTAGGGCCTAAATAATTAGAGGTTTTACACAACAATTAAGCGCAAAGATTTCAGGTTGTTACATTGGTAATGGTGAAGAGAGTTATCCTAGCCGACCTTGGTTCAAAAGGATAACCCAAAGGTTAAGTTCAGGTAAATTGAGCCTTCGAACTAGATAAGATATGGAATCATTAACAAATTCGAAGATAGTTGCATTGAACATGTGGCATGCATATGAAAGCAACATGATATTCTGAGCATGAATTAAACAAGTGACAAGAAGGAAGAAATTCATTCAACTGCTATCTCTCAGGGATTTCTTTTTCTCCCCTTTTCAATAAATATTAGTAAACCGCTCCCTGTGATGATTGACATTCCCACTGATGAGAGAGGATATGCGTTAGGTATATATAGGACCACCTTGGTGAATTTATGGCCATGGTCATAGTTTAGATGGGGAAATGATAAGGACCCAAAGAGGGGTAGGTGATTCACAATGGTAATCAAGGATCCCATTTGCCCTTAGTGGATATATATTACAATGGCAGTGTGCAGAGATCAATAAAAGATTTAATAGAACATACATATGGTTAAGGATACTGTTTGAAACCCTGTAATGATTTGTATTGATTTGTATGATGGTTCTTTTGTCTTTTAAATATGTTGTCTGTATTAGTTAAAACTTTGTGATAATTTGTATAATGGTTCTTTTATTGTAAAATGTATTGTTTCTGTTTCTGACATCTCCTTAATTGTTTACATGATGATCCCTCTAGTTATTGGGCATGCTATCAGTTTGAATACATCTACATGAATGTCAAGAAATGGTGTCCCTAACATGGTAGAATATCTGTCTCACTGGATTTCTTAATAAAGACAACGGATTTCTGTATAATTAAATGACTCCACCCTGCAACGACTCTCTAACGTGAGAGGTATAAAGGTTTTATTCAGTTTGCTCACTCTTTAAACCTTAATAATGTGATTTAAAATATGGTTTCCCTTACTGAATTTACATGGAACTCACCCCTAATTTGTGCCTCCCAAGTTGTTGAGAAAATTGAGGATTCGATGCTTGAGTCACCTTTAGATGTCCAGCTAGAATCAAATCCAGATTTTAACACCTCAAAAACCTCTGCACTTAATTTGTAATGTGAACCCGTATTTATTCAATCCCTAAGGCCGCTTAAACTCCTTAATATTTCGTAATTTTAATTTTTTTTTATGAATATCGTATTTTGTATTTTATTTAATTTAATAATTTTTAAAATTTATTATTTTATTTTTTCATAAGAAAAAGTATATTATATTTGTTATTTAAAATAAATTGCAGGAAAAACGAAGAAAAGGTGAAAAAATCCCGCGACAATGCTTGCGGAAGGATTTCGCTCGTGCGAGCTCTGCCTGCTACGCGCGCGGCCAGTGCAAGACATGCGCATTGTGCGCATGTCCCATCTGTGCGGGCTGTGAGGCGTGGTCCACACACACGTCCCATCACATGTAGATGGGTGCAGTCTGCATGCGCGTCCCATCATGCGTAGACGGGCGTGGCTCTGTGCGGCTTATGCACGTGTTGTCCGCGCAGTAAGCTTGCGCAGTAGGCCTGTATGCTATAAGGGCTGCAAGCAGTTGGTTGGGGCAGCATGTTCTACTTCAGTCAGTGCGCGCCACCCCCTTAGGCACCGTGCTCCGTTTTGGAGAGGGGGACACCGCCGTCAGATTGGGCGGCATGCCGCTGTTGCTTGGGCGACGTGCTGCCATTGTTTTAGTGGCATGCCTCCAATTTTTGCACCACCATCACATCGTGTTGTCCATCCGTCAATCGTCACATCACATCTTTCCCATTAACTTTTCTCTCCTCACCAAATTTTACCACTTGGCACAAATCTGACAGTTCATATTTTCTATAAATAGGGACCCTCCCTTCACCATTTTCTCATTACTTCCATTCCATTCTTCTATCTGCCAAGAGCTTAGAGAGAGAAGGAGAGGAGAAGAAGAACAAAAAAATATAGGAAACGTCGAGTTTTTGGTAAGAAATTTAGTATTTACTTTTAAATATCCTATGAGCATTTCTAGAATAAAAATTAATGAAGTTTAAATTTATGATTTACATGGTTGAAATTTATGTCTAAACGAAGTAATTTTACGTGATAATGCATGCTTTATGATCATATATGGACTTATTAAATAGCATGTGTAATTTATATGATTTGATGCTCAAAATAAATGTTGATATGTGATGCTATTGATGGTGGAAAAATGATTAAGGATGAAATGATATATAGACATGAGAAATATATATTGGTATTGGCATGGATAATTCATAAAGTGTTTTGTGAGATTTTTTTATCTTTGAGGGGTTTCTGTTTCTTCTCCATCTGGTCTGAAATGACGTGAGAGGACTGCTCCCTGTGGATGACGGCGTACCCTCTGAAGAGAGTGTTGACGCGATATGATTGTAGGGATCATCATTTGTATAGTACGACCGTGACCATAGTTAACATGTAGGACCACTGCGGTTGGTATGGTCATACTTCGTGTCATGGTTTGGCAAGTCGTAAATGTGCTGTTGGTTTGGCAAGCCGTACATTGCTATTATAAATTAAATAAATTGGTCCACTCCACATGGGTAGTCAGAAATCCGTATTGCCTTCAGTAGATGGAAGTCAGAATGACTTCACAAAGAATGACACGAAAAACAGTGCATATCATTATTTATTTAATTTTCTGTATTTTCAGCATGATATATTTGATTGATATGATATGATGAACTGATGACTTCCTTAATAAAATAAATTATTTATATAATTTAATAAAGGACTCTGACATGACTCTTGATGGTAAGTAATGATGCTACCTTTAATTACCTTTAAAATCTTATGATATTATTTAAATACTGTTGTTCTAACTGAGTATATGGAACTCACTCCTTTCTATGCCCCCCTCCAGATGAGGAAGATAATGAGGAACCGATCACTGACCTACCCCTTGAAGTCTTTGAGAATTCCGTGAATTCATAAACCTTTTTGAGTGTATGACTTGTCCTGCACTTTGATGAGTCCTTTACATAATGATAGAAGTGGTCCTTTTTGTATTTTGATATTTTGTATTTTGTTGCCACTTCTGGCATCAGTTATATATATAATTGGAAACTCATATATTTTGTAAGGAATTTGTAATAAATTGCCCCGCTGTATATATTTAGCTATTATGCACTCGTAATCTGTTTTTATATCTAGCATCCTTATACCTTAATTAGCATTTTGGATGTCACAAGATCTTTGATAATACTTTAAGAAATAATTCAAGTGCAATAGTTACTCTGCACTCTGATGAGGTTTCCTGTAAGGATCGTATCTTATATTTCATTACCATCTTATGGCCTCAATGTAAGGGATTAAACTTAGACTGTTGCAAGGGATTTCCAAAATTCTGCTTCAATGTCCAAAAATTTTATTCTTACACGTAACTATTTAAGTAGTTGGCTCCTTTTTACCCATTAGGTAATTAGAACGCGACACAGTCCGTAATAACCCAAATAACATCTCGGTTCGCATATGTCCTTGGCAGACCTGAGATGAAATCTATAGTGATGTGTTCCCATTTCCACTCAAAGATAGAGAGACTTTGCAAAAGAGCACAAGACTTTTGATGTTCAACCTTGATCCTTTGGCACGTGGGACATCAAAATACATATTCGGAGATATCCCTCTTCATATCAGGCCATTAGTATTGGCGTTTCAAATCACGGTATATCTTGGTACCATTAGGGTGGATGGGCAGCTTGGACTCGTGTGCGTCCTTCAGAATATCTTATTGGAGTGTGGGGCTATTGGGTACCCAAATCCAATTATGAAATTAGTACAACCCCTTGTTGGTCACTTTGAAGTTGCCGTTGCTGCCGCTATCTTCCTTGGGGCAAACTTTTCCTTATGTTATTGAATCTCTGGAATCGTCGTATGGGCTTCCCAAAGTTTGGTGTAGAGAACAGGTTTATCCGGAATCTGTGCAAGGTAGGTATGGTACCGCGGTGACTCACCCGGAGTTCTTAAATTGTCTTTAAAATTTTTCACTTAAAAATTATTAGTTGTCCCAACAAGGCTCTTTCTTTTTGCTAAGGGCATCATCGACTACACTACCCTACTAAGATGATATAGGCTTGCGTAGTCATGATCCTTCAAAAGATCTGTCCAACACTCCTGCCTCTTATTCCATCCCAATTTAGAAAACAAGTGTTTCAGACTTTCATGATCATCATGGATCCCAAAAGTCTAACCGTGCAGATAGTGATGCTGTATCTTCAAAGGGAAGACAATGAGGGCAAGCTCAAGGTCATGAGCGGTGTAGTCACGCTCATATGGCTTCAGTTGCTTGAAACCATAAGTCACTACTCGACCTTGTTGCATAAGCATACATCTCATACCAACATGAGATACGTTATAATCTATCCAAAGATGCTCGATGTCGTTAGAGAAAACCAGCACTGAAACAGTAACATATCATTGCTTGATCTCAAAAAGACTTTTTTCCCACTCAGGATCCTAATTAAAATAGAACCCCTTTTTTATGAGACTCGTAAGAGGAACAACAACATAGAAAAGGTCTTGAATGAAATGCCAATAGTATCCAACTTGTCTAAAAAATCTACGAACATCCTCATTGTTGACTGGTTGGTCCAAACCAATGACACCCTCGACTATGGCAGGATAAATGGAAAATCCTTCACCAAAAATCATGTGGTCAAGGAAGGCTGGTCCATCCAGAAGGAACACTTATAAATTTTGGCATAGAAGTGGTGTTGACGAAGAATTTCCATCACATAAGTGAGGTGGACAGCATTGTCCCAAGAGTTCTTCGAGTATACCAAGATGTCATCGACGTAGATGAAAACATGCTAGTTCAAAATAAGGAAAATTACCAGAGTATTCACCAGACCAAGGGGCATGACCTGAAATTCAAAACGACCATACTGACAGCAGAACGTCATCATCAGTATATCCTTGATCCTGACTTGTACCTAATTATAACTAGATCTGAAATGGATTTTGGAAAACACCAATGCACCTAGAAATTGATCAAATAGGTTATCGATGTGGGGAAACGGGCACCATTTCTTGATGGTTGCTCGATTGAGCTCTCGATAGTTGATGCGAAGATGGAGAGTTCCATCTTTCCTCTATGTGAACAAGATTGAGGCACCCCACGGAGAGGAACTAGGTCGGATAAACTTTTTCCTTCGCAATGCTAATAGTTGACAATGCAACTCTTGGAGTTCTATTCTATTCATTCAGCATGTGGTATGTCAATGGGTTGGGTGTCCGGAACTAGATTGATAAAGCACTCAAACTCTCATCTGGGAGGCAGTCTTAGTAATTCTTCAGGGAAGACATCTGAAAAGTTGCAAACAACAGAGATTGCATGAATTGATGGCTCAAGATCCATCCTCCTATTTCTCATAAAGGTTAGAGAAGAACAAACATTTTTGAAATAACTCTTTTTACCATACATCCATAAACATAGGGGAATTTTTAAAACAAATTCTTTGATCTTTAAAGGTATTTTCTTTAGGTGAAATTATTTTCTCATTCGGTTAATTACTCGATGATTCGCTAATAAATATGTCTCTATGTTGGATCTTACAAACGGAGTCAACAAGGGATGCCTAAAAGGAGAAAGGCTATATATAAGAATTTCTTAATATTCTTTTAAATTAAAACTTGTAAGCCCAAGTGTAAGGGATTTTTCATAAAATTGGGCTCTTCTACCATTTTTTAACATCCCAAATACCTAATGGGTAAAAGGGAGCCAATTACCTAAGTAGTTGTGAGTGCAAAAATATTATTTAACATTAAAGCAGAAGATAGAAATCCCTTATAAAGTAAACTAAGATTAAAACTTACATTAAAGGCTATAAATTGGCAATTCTAAGTAGTAAATACAAAAGGTAGAGCTCTTATAGGATTTTACCTTAGAATGCAAATTAAACTATTGCACTCAAACTATATCTTAGAGAATTACCAAGGATTCGTGAATGGTTCTAATCAAATTTCAAGATAACTCAGAGAGCCGATCCTCAACTTTCACGATATTTGGGGAGCACATATTAAGGGTTAGTTCTATGTAAACTTAGTAAGGGAGACATTATTTAAAACTACATGGTTAAGGTTTAAAAGGTAAACAATCTTGGATAATACTTTATATACCTCTTATCTCGATGAACCGTCGTGGGGTGAATACTTTTAATTATTAAAAAAAACTCTTTTTCTTTATTAAGGAAATATGGTGAAACAGTCATATAACCAAACTAATGACATCATAAAAATAAATATTGAAATAGAGATCGTATGTCACCTTTGGCATGAGCGGACGTATCAAATATCCAATGGAGACCAAATAAAACAACATACTCAGTAAATAAAAGAACCATCATATAAATTGTCATAAAGTTTCAAATAATATTCTCAATCATATATATGTTTTATTAAGTCTTTTACCAACTTTCGCGCAAAACCATTTCAACATATATCCACTGAAGGTAGAGGGGATTCCCGGCTATCGTTGTGGATCATTGACCCTTTCTCAGAGCAGTATCATTTCTCCACTTAAACTATAACCACGGTCGTACGTTGCCACAGTAATGTACCTAACCCATATCCTCTCTCGTCAGAGGGACTGCTAATCATCACAGGGAGCAGTTCACCAACACTTTTTTAGAGTAGGGAGAAATATAAACCACTCAGAGATAATAGCCGAACATATTTTCCATTCTTTTTACTTTTTTATTTCATGTTCCCAACAATTTTCATATTCTTTTCATATGCATATTACATGTTCAATGTAACCACTTTCGAACTCGATAAGGATTCCACATCTACTCGAAGTACTCTTTTTCACATGTCCATCCCAAAGGATCATTTCACGTATTTAGTCTAAAGGCCCATTTACCAGGTCTTGACCTTCAAGTCATCCTCTTGAGTCAAGGCCCACTAGAATAATCCTCTTTGCCATTACCAAGGTAAAGTGAAGGGGCATACCTGCATGCAATTTTTCAATCATATCTTCATGCATCATATTCAATATTTCATGGTTAAATAATGATCAAACACTAGAGAGACTTATGCATTAACCATCATGCTCAAAACAAGCATCAATCCTTGTAGAAATTCATGCATCATAGTCATATGGTACAACTATCATGTATCATACCTCACATAATCATATTTAAACAATTAGCCACCAAACAAACACATAAGTCCATGCATCAAAATCATAGATATTCTAAATTAATTTAGTTAAAAAAAGGCTCTTAGAAATGTAAGAATAAATACCAAAGAATCTCTTATTGAAATCGAAGTCAAATAAGTTTTTAGAGAATGGAGAAAAAGACTTTTGGAGATTCTTGAATAAGCTCTTAAGATTTCAACTTTATCTTCTTTTTCTTGCCTAGTTTTTTCTTTAAAATTCCTTCTTTCTCTCTCAAAGTTTTTATATTTAGGAAGTTAAAAATGGAAGGAGAAAATGAAGTGTCAAAGGAAGTGAAAAATAAAGGGAAAGATGAAGTGTTAAATGAAGTGGAAAATGGAAAAGAAAGTGAAGTGTGAAAGAAAGGGAAAGGAAGCCTTAAAATAGATTTTTGGGGGCTTTCGGATGCGTGACAAGTGGTGAGCATATGTGAAAACATGTGGAGAAGTGGGTAGAAGGGTGGGGCCCACTCGACATGGCCAAGCATGGCCGACAACTCAAGGCAGTTGTTGTCCCGCCAACACGCGGCTGACAACAGGCTTCAGTGTGCTGTGTGTGCCCACAGGCTGCCTGCCGCACCTAGTGCATTTGTAGTGTGCACACGTGGCTCTGCTGACGGGGGATGTGAGGATTTTTCGTGCAGCTCTGCTCAGGCAAGATGCGGGGATTTTTCGCTTTCTGCTTTGCCAATTTCCAACGTTTTTCCTGAAAATATTATTAGTTCGAAAATAATTTTAGAAAACAATAAAAATAAATAAAAATTATTTAAGTTAACATAAAGCAAAAAATATCAATAATTTTAAATACTAATAAAACTTTAAATGATCATGAGACCCAATTAACGGAGTTCGATACTCGTTAAATACAAAGATTTCGAGGTGCTACAGACGAGATATTCGCATATTTATTGAAATTTATTTTATTATTAAAAAACATTAACTTATTAAATTTGATCTAGAAAAAATGTACCTTATAAATTATTTAACAGTTTGTTCTCTTTGATTTACCTTATTTAAAAAATAGTATAGAAATATTCTTCGGCTACGGAAGTTATATCATTGGCAGTGTAAAAAGACCGCAAAAAAGAAAACACACGTGTATATATATATATATATATGTATGCAATGGCCTATACAAAAAAAAAAAAAAAACCTTTTTCCTATCAAGAATTATCTGTCATCTAGTTTTTCATGTTTTCAGTACTACATTATTATAGTATTTTAGACATAACTAATATATGGAGTGGTGAAAAAACAAATAAAAATTTTATTATTGAAATAAAATATTTTTATCTCATTTTAAACAATCCCGAATTTTTTTTAGATATATTATATATTATACAATATATAACATGGTGGAATTCTGTAAACTAACCAATTTTTTTTGTGATAAAAGAGAGAGGCTTACATATATAGAGATAGGCATTTATTTTATATTGGCATTATATTAATAATGGCCGACCCACCATGTGATTTTGGCTTAGCTTTCACATGAAAGTTATTAGTAAGTGAAAATTTTGGCACATTAAACACGTGACAAAATAAAGGTGCGGCTGAGGGACAAAGTGTATTTATATGATGAACCATAAGCTTCAATCTCTCTCTCTCTCTCTCTATATATATATATAAGCATCTGATACAATATGGCAAACAATGAAAGCCCACAACCAATTGTCTTTATTTAACTTTTCCCGTTATGAGGCACTGCAAAAATCACAGCAACTCAAGCTTGGAGTTTCTTCTCAGTTCTTTATTTGAATAAAAGTTGGCTGCTAAATTGTAACTCTTTACATGAATTTTCTTTACTCCTCTACCAATCCACATGATCACCATCAATATATACACACACAGCACACACTCATTACATACATATATTTATAAAAAAATATTAAAGAATATAAATCCACTTTCATCGGCTATGATGATTTATAGTAATTTATATATTTTGTTAAACAATTCTTTTAATACATTATAATTTTTTGTTAGAATCTAAGATAATATCAGATCTAATTTTAACTCATAAAAGTTGAATATAGTTCTGTCATTTTTTTTTAATGAAGAAACTAATTTAAAATGAAAAAGTATGAAAATACTAGTTTACATATGTGCTATATAATTTTTTTAAAAACTATTTTTGGGTTAAAATCAGATTTAACAGACACAACATACATTGTTAATAATTTTTTTAATAAATAATTCATATATTTATCAATTCAGATAATTTACAAATTCTAATAATAATATTACACAAATAATTTTAAATAAAAATATACATAAAAAAATAATTGAATTCAAATTTATAAATTTTTTTTATAATAATAAACATATTAATTATTAAATTAAATAACGATTGACATCTTATTAAGATTACTCAGGATTAAGGAAAATAATAATGAAGTGGAGGAGAGCAAAGAAGAATAAAGAAGATTAATTAATAGTGTACTAATTAATGTAGCGGAGCATGTGAGGACTTCCTTGCGGACACTGCAAGAGTTAGGCTCACGTCGAGTTTCAAATTTGCATGGCCATGCACAAAAATGGATATCTAATAAAAGCAAAGATGAAATATCCTAAGAATAACCACTTTTTCAATCTATATATTTATATATGACATATCTACACGATTGCGTCTTCATTTGTGATTGTGCTATTTACGTATTGTGTATGACTATATGCATTTAAAACTTCTATGTAATTTGCTTTTGTCACACATATCATCTCATACACATATCTAAATGTCTATATATACAAATATATACGTATATAGCTCCTTCAATTTTCTCCTCCGAAGTAAGTTGAAGTTCATAACAAATTATTTATATACATAACCCATGAAAGCCCTGATCAGTAGCTATACATTATAATTTGCATATACATATAAAGACATATACATAAACATACACACAGTGGAGGCTAAATAGATCTCTTTTACAACTCCTATGTGTGTGTATATATATATATATATATATATATATATGTATATCTGCTAGCTAACTAAAACTAGAAATTAGATCAACTAAGTAATACAACAATATTTACTAGTACTTACATGTATAAGATAAAAAACATATGGCAGAAAGTAACACATAGGGATTAAGACACTAACTAATTAAGTAGACAAAGCAGCTTTTGACTTGAAAAGCATAAATTAATCATTTTTAAAATATAGAATCGTAAAAAATCAGGAATATCTTCCAATAATTCTCAAATATAATAATTAGCAGGCGACAACACTTTGACGTCTTATGTAGCCACCAAATATTCTTACCTTCAATATTGTTTCTTTTTAACAAAATGATATTCGTGGAAATCGATGAAATGCCTTGTTTACTCAGCTTGAAGTAGATATATATTAAAAGCTAGTTCTCCATTTACTATTTATATATATATATATTTTATGTGGTGGTAAACATAGGATATCTATTACAAAGCTTGCTAATTAAGTAGAATATAATTATCATGACATTAACATATGGAAGGTACGTAATAATTAGTTCCTAAAGTAGATATATATCTATATATATATATTGACAAATGTAATAAATATTGGACCAAAGTAGAATTTGGACCATAAATAATGTATAATAAACTTAGTTAATCACCATTAAGTAGATGCATGGACCAAAGATCCTCCATACTCCAGTAGTTTTCATTTGATTCAGAAGGTAAAGGTAGTACTGGTGGAAAAGCTTCCATGCTTGGTTGATATGAAGGAGGTGAATAAGTTTCCATTGTTTCAACTGTGCCAGAAACTTGACTTGCTGAACTGGCTTGTTCATTTACCTGATCAGAGTTTTGTGCTGAGAAATTTTCTGCTTGCTTAATGTGTTTCTGGATTCTAGTTCTCCAATAATTCTTTATCTCGTTATCTGTCCTTCCCGGTAGATGCTTTGCAATTTTTGACCACCTGAAATAGAAATTAATAGTTATTTTTAAAACATTACTTTATCATATATATGATCAATTATTTTTTTATGATAGTGTACAAAAATTTTCTTATACCTCTCTTTAATTAGACTTCATGAAATTTTTTTATTAATTATAAAATATCATTCTGTTACTTAAATAAGATTCTTTCTATAAAATTAAGTTTCAACGAGATAATATTTTATTAGGGTTCAGTGAAATTCGAATTACATCAACATGATTAATTTATAAAACTTGAGGGTATTTTTCCTTTAAAGAAAAAAATTTCTTGGGTAGAAAAAAATAGTGTAGCTTTATGATTTTATATATGTATATGCATATATTGTCTACCCTCCTCCCTATAGTAATATGAGTTGCTTGAGGCCATGTTCAATGGTGAAAATTAGCCAAAGTCCTATTTCATTTTTTATATAGCTGATAAGAAGACATAGGAACAAAATTCCTCAAAATGGAAAGACTCTCGAGCTATATATGTGTATATATATATATTCGACGTAATTGTATATCTGATCAAGTCATGTCCCTACCTTTATGCATCTCGCTCGAATCCTAAATATCACATCATATAATTGCACATATATTAAGGCTGTCTTACTTTGAGATCATATGGGGAGAAAATACAACCAAGTTCTCATCAAATCATGCTGATTTATTTCTTACAACTATCGCCTCCATAATTTGATATATGTTTAAAATCTACATGTGTGTATGTGTACATACACCACCTATATGTTTGATGATGAATGTTATTATTATTGCACGGGTTTTTACATATTATTGAAGAAGATTCATACATGAATTATAGATAATATTCCTCCATGTTTTCAGTTTTCAGGACTTGTAATCTGGTTCTATGTGTGTGTGTGTATATATATTAGAAGTTGAAAGTAAATAAACAATTATTAATATGATATATTGTTGGTTATTTTTCCTTTGACTTGAACTCATGATGATCAATCATAGTCTGATAAGTTTTTATAAGGGACCGACCATGTCTTGAAGAGCCAAAACAATAAGGTTTAAGTCTATTTCAAAGAAAGCTAAGGACTTAATTATCAAAGGTAGAGTACTTGTGCATGTGAATATCCGGAATGGATTCACCTCAAAATGGAATATTGTTGTCCACTTGGTCCCTTTCAATAGCTATAGATATATACCTCTATATAAATGTTAGGTAAATTTGGCGTTTACAGTATCTAGAAAGAGAGAGAGAAAGAAACCCTTCAGAGAAATATTTCAATTTGTAAAAATTTTATAATTAATTTGCTCAAAATGAATTGTTTTTCTTTTAAAGTGTAAGAGAAGACTTTATTAGTATAGCAATAATAAGTCACTACCATACAGTTGTACAAAGTCAAATTCCACAAAAGAAAGAGAAGATTTTATAAGAAAATAGATTTTTCTTCTCTCAAATATGAATTGCTCATGAGCAAAAAAATAACTGAATAAAAATTTAAACAATTTAACCTTCATCCTTTCTATATTCATCTTCATGCATCTTATGCAACTAATTTAGCTTTAACCATACTCCTTAATTTTCTTTTAAAAGAAATTCACGTTATATTTTTTTAGAATAATATTAATTGAAGATAATTCCTATAACACCCTGTAGGAATAACAAAAATAAATAAATCTAATATGTAATATGCGCAACTAATGCTTTTTAATTTACAAAGAAATTGATGAAAATCAAGAAATGTGCATATAATATATATATATATCTCAAGTGAGGAGCTCCATATTACCAAAAAAAAGTGAGGAGCTCCAAAAGACCTTTTTTAATATTTATACATAGACGTACATAATCACATTAGTATTGCAAACAGAAAAGGGGAAAAAAAAGTAAAAAAATGGTGGACTTAAAGTAGCCATGAAAAAATGAAGAAATTAATTTGGGGAAGAATTTTGATAGCCACAACTTGATAAAAAGCCATGTGTTTCGAAATCAATTTCACGTCCATGAATGACTGAAACCCCACGTTGCAAATTAGATGCATATATATATATATATATATATATATGTATGAATGACTAAAACCCCACGTTGCAAATTCTTCACTTATTTGCCTTTAAAAATAGGGCCTCAAAGGACTGTATACGTAAACCAAATACTTCAAAAAACAAATAGTTGTGTTCTTTGTTATAATAGCTCGGGTACTGACTCATTGAAATAGTATACCAATGCATACATATATTATAAATTACATGCATATATATATATATGTATAACTGACCTGTTTCCCCACTTAGCATGGAGTTCCATGATCAACAGCTGCTCTTCTGGTGTTATATTTCCTCGTCGGACATCCGGGCGCAAGTAGTTTAGCCACCGCAACCGGCAACTCTTTCCGGTACGTTTTAAACCTACCATCATATACATATATTATTTTCTTTTTCTAAAAGAAAGATAACCTTTATCAAAATTGAGAGAATATGTAAATTCCACCAAAGGGTAAATCACAACCGCACACACGTTACAATCCAAGAAAAGGCATATATTAATAGGTATATATGTATATATTATTTTCACTACTAGGGTTAATTACAAACCAACAAGAAGTATATCTGTATATATACATATATATATATAGATAAATATGTTTGCATGAATTGTGTAGTAAGGTTGATTAAAGGGGTTTACCTGCAGATTTAGCAAGAGAGTTCCATACACCTTCACCGTGGTTGGCAATATAGTTGATGAGAATCAAGTCTTCTTCCATTGTCCATGGCCCCTTTCTCACTTCAGCTTGCTGAGAGTTGCATGGCTTTTTCTCCATAATTTTCTTCTTCTTTTTCTTTTCCTTTTTCTTTTGTATGTGAGAGAGAGAGAGAGAGAGAGGGGAAGAGAAAGAAAAATGTTGGTGAAGAAAATATGCTGATGAGGGTAATGGGGGTGGCTGTATGCTGCTTTTATAGGGCAGGTGTGACATAATTTTTCTCAGTAAATAATTAAGAACCTAATCATCATTAACGCCAGATCTTTCATTTAACTAACTAAATCATTTTAACTCCACATCATCTACCATTATATATTATATATATATTTTTTGGATGTTGCCTTATTCTATCCATGTTCCATCTATATAACGTAATCTAGGGCTAATATTTGTGCTACACACACGCATACAAAACCGTCTTCTACCACCTATAAAAATTCATATATATAGATATAAATATAAACTATATACAAATATTTTAAAAAAGTATGAACAAAGAAGCATTGTAGTACTATTAAAAAATTGTAGTTCAATCAGTAGTAAAAAGTAGTAATAATCGATATGTATTTTTTGTGAAACTTTCATGTTAGGTATACAACTAATGCATGATCATATGTTTCATTTATACACTAAAAAATTAACTATTTAAAATAAAAGAATTTACTAACAATAAATCATATAAATTACCCAAAGCAAATTGTATTTTTATTGAGACACGAACATTTGAAATAAGATCTAGTAAAATGTATAAAATAACAATGGAAAATAACTCTTTCTCTTGTCTATGGTCTGCAAACTACTCTTTAGTCATATGAAGCTTGCAAGTTTCAGTGGTCACTACATGAGCCTTAAAACTCCAATTCTAGCCGTAAGCATTAACTACTCTCCATTGATAAGGTTTTTTACATTGGACTTGGTATTAATTTCTTAAAAATAAATTAATATTTTCTTCGTATCTCAAAGATTCCTTACTCTTATTGAAAGATAATTCAATATTAAATTTTTACAATTACAAACAGATTACAATGGTCAAGAATTTGAAAAGTTCACTAATTTCTTTATTAAAAATAACATTCCGTCCTAATTTTACCTGTCTAGATACACATAAGCATAATGATAATTTCAAGAGAAAAACTTCATCATGTCATTATTTCTTTATTAAAAATAACATTCCGTCCTAATTTTACCTGTCTAGATACACATAAGCATAATGATAATTTCAAGAGAAAAACTTCATCATGTCATTGACATTTAATAAACTTACTCTTCTCGCTCATGTCTCATTAACTACTTTGCCTTTGGTAGTTTTTCACTATGCATGCTGTAAAACTTATTAACATGCTTTTGTCTTGGATTTTTGTTAATATATCACTCCATCACACTTTATGAACTATTTGATTTATCTACATATTTTTGGTTACTATATTTTTCCTTTAATATGACCTTAGAATAAATCTAAATTTTCCTTCTAGACTATTCATTGTGTTAATCTTAATAGTCCTTCTAATTGTGATGGTTACTGAAGGCTTTAAGAGATGAAAAAAATAGAGAAAATATGAGATTTGAAAGAGTGATATTACTAGAATACAACAACAAAGGAAAAAACCTACATTATATAGATTTGTAAATTAACTAAGCACTAAGTTTTGATCCTAAAAATAAGCCATAACTACACCTGATAAATTCAAAAAATAATAAACTCCTAAAAACTAAGAAAAACTACTTTATTTGCAGTTCTAAAATAATATTTAACACTCATCCTTGTTTTAGAAACCATAAACTCCAAGTTGTTGCCTAGAAGCTTGAACTTGCTGACTGGAAGTGATTTCGTAAACAAATCTGCTAGTTGATCTTTAGACTTGTAGTAAATTAATGTTATTTCTCTATTTTATTACACCTCCCTCAAGAAGTAGAGTTTGACATTGAAATATTTAGTTTTTCCATAAAATATTGGATTGTAAGAAATTAAAATTGTTGCCTGATTGTCACCAAAAATCTCAATGTTGTTCTTTTGCTCCATGTGTAGATTAGATATAATTTTCTTTAATCATAAAGCTTGGTTTCTTGCAGCTATTGTTGCAATAAATTCTGCCTCTGTAGTGGATTGTGCTATAATCTCTTACTTCTTTGAGTATCATAAGAAAACTCTTGAACCTACGGTAAAATAGTACCTTGAGGTATTTTTCATGTTATCAACAGACCAAGCCCAATCACTATATGAGAATCCACATAACTTGAAGTTTTGACACTTCTCAAACTTGACACCATAATTGTCAGTACTTTTAATTATCTTAATATTCTTTTTGCTGCTCTTAATTGCATTTCGATAGCACAATGCATAAATCAAGATAACAGAATTACAACAAATAAAATGTTTGGCCTTGTTGTTGTAAGATACATTAAGCAACCAATCAAACTTCTATAATAAATTTTATCAATTTTATTAGCACCATTGGTGTGCTTGTTGCCTTACACTCCATTTGAAATTTCTTCAGTATTTCCTTTGCATACTTCTTCTAATAGATGAACACTTGATTTTGACTTTGTTTAACCTCTATCCCAAGAAAGTAAGTCATAAGATCAAGATCTGTCAATTTAAAAACCTGCATTATTTTTTATTTGAAATCCTCAGCAAGTCATGCATTATTTCTTGTTACAAAAAGATCATCAACATAAAGAGACATAATAAGAATATCATTTTCCTTCTACTTACGTAAAGAGTGACCTCAAATAAGCTTTTTTTAAAGCCTAAACTCAACAAACATTCATCTATCCTGCTATACCAAGTTCTAGGTGCTTGTTTGAGGCCATAAAGAGCCTTTTTGAGCAAGTAGACTTTATCTTCTTCATCTTGCACCACAAATCCATATGATTGCTCTATATATATTTCTTCTTATAAAAAACCATTTAAAAAAGCATATTTGACATCTAACTAGAGCACTTTCTAACCTTTTCACGTTGTTATGGGTAGCAATAATCTGATTGTATCTAATATAGTAATAGGAGTAAAAGTGTCAGAGTAATCAACACTAAAAATTTGAACATAACCTTTAACAATAAGCTTGGCTTTCTACTTATTGATGGAGCAATCTTCATTAAGCTTTGTTCTGTACACTCATTTCACTTCAATGACTTTTCTACCTTTGGGTCTTTCAACTAATTCCCATGTTTTGTTATTTTGGATCATTTATATCTCCTCAACCATTGCTTTTTCCACTTCAGGTCTTAAAGAGCTTTTTAATGTTCAGTAGGTTTATATATTGTCACATTACATCAGTAACACCCCATAATCCTTTGTGCTTAAAAATATTGTGTAAAACCTCGATTTATTCGAATTCTAAGGCCGTTAACTGTTTAATTTATGTTTAATTTTATATAATTTTGAGTCCATTTAAAATTATTTTAATTTCATAATACTTTGATTTTATTTGTTAATTTTTATGAATTTTAGGAAAACGCAAAAAAATAGTAAAAAATCCTGGAGAGAAGTCATAGGAAATTTTTTCCCTGCTTGCGCGAGTCCCGCGTGTCGTGCACACATGTGCATGCCCTGTCCACGTGGGGTGCGAGGCATGTAATCTACACAAGCTTGAGTGCGCTACCCTTGGGCAGTTGGCACGGCCCCTTGGGGGGCATGCACTGCAGTTTGGTCAGCGTGCCGTCGTCATTTGGGAGGTGTGTGCTGTCCCTTGGCTGGCGTGCCATTTGCTTTTGTGCTGTCGTTATGTCATCATCATCTTGTCAACTGTCCATCAGTCATGTCCTCAGTCATCACATTGCATCGATCAATTGTTTTCCTCCCTCTCTCCTCATGGATTTTTGCCACTTGGTAAAAATGGAACGGTCTAATTTTCCTATAAATATGGATCCCCTCCCCACCATTTCCTCACCACTTCTTCTTCATTGTTCACTCACTAAAATATATTATAGAGAAAGAGAGAGCTAGAGAGAGAGAATGAAAGGAAAGAAGAAAAAGGAACGTAAGAAAATTACCAAATTACAGTAAAGAAAATTTGGTATTTATTCATACATTCTAAGTAGTATTTTTAGATTAACAAAGAAAATCTGGTATGAATGTGAAATGGCATGATGCATGCTTAGTCTTGTTAAAATTTAAAAATACATGTGTATCAATTCTATAATATTTGCATGATTAATAACATACTAATGCTTGAAAATAAATGAACAAATGATATGATTATGATGATATGATAAGAAATGGTATGTTGCGATATTTATGTAAGAAGCATGATATTAATTGACAAACATGTGAAATGAACATTGAATATGTAAACATGGCATTTAAATTAATATGATATGTTAGGATTTTTATCTTTTAGGGATTCTGTTTCTCCCTCATCTAGTATGAAAAGACGTAAGAGGACCTGACACGATACTTGTTGAAGGCAAGCCTAAACTAGTAAAAGGCAAGAAGCGGGCTAGTATCGATGAGCTTCTAGGAAACGAGAGAAAGCAATTGTGAGGTAACAATACTCCAAGCTCAAACATCAAAGCTGAATATAACAAAAAAAAATCCTGGCCTAGGAAGAAACGACACTAGAAGGTGCTAGAAACTCGAAGGGTAATGGGCCTTACTGCTAAAGAACGACTAAGCATAAAAATCCCAGCCCAAGAAGAAAGTCTGAATGTAGTCTAGGTATGGGTACCCATAGGGTACACATGTGTCACAATGGACATACAGGACACTTGACCCCCATCTCCACTGGTGTTCCAAGGTCCCATTATGAACCATTCAAAGCAAACTTATAGCCCGTAGAAAACTGGAGGCAAGCAAATTCTTCAACGCGTGGATAAGGAGGTCCACACATGAACGAGGCGACTCGCATGAGCACCGAGCATGCAGCCCACCCCGCACGTCTTATGCATGCACACGTCCACGTGTGCCCGAATGGACCACGTGCACAAGCGTATGGTAGTGGCAATGCTCGTGACCTATTATGCCCGTGAGTGGAAGTCATTGTGAGTATGCAGGCCTAAGGGCCCGAACGCGTACATCCTGTACAGATAGGCCAGGATCCAGCCCAGCCAACCCCGTGCACAGGCCATTGCCCAGCCCACGATCCTATTTCGCACGATTTGTGTGGACCGGCCAGCCCGACCCATTCGAGTAGCCCAAAACTGGCCAACTCTCCCTAATTATTTTAATTATTTAATATTTTTATTAATTACTGTATTTAGAAAGGCTTTGGGACCCACCTTTTAAATTACCCATGTTTTAAATTAAAATCCCATGTCTAAATTAATTTACACATGTGTTTTACATGGAATTCACATGGGATAAGTATTAGGGTATTTTAATATTATTTTATTATGTAAGTCTATCTCGTAGGATTATTTAATTAATTTTTGTATATTTAGATGGGATAGAATAATTATTTTATTATGTAATTATTCTAGATTTGGATAAAATTCTATCTAGGGTATTATTTTTTTTCAATAGTTTGTACTCATCTAGATTGCCTCGGAAAAGGCTATAAATAGGCATTTGCCCATAAGTGGTAAAAAACACCAATTACAATCAATTTGAAAGAATTCTTGAAAGTTTAGGCTTTTCTTATATTAATATTTTTGTTAATTTAACTTCTTCAAGTTCTTCGAGGAGTAAGAGTCTTCAGAAGTCTTGTTGAGTCAAGGAGCGGGGATCAACTTATCGGTAAGTCTGTGATATTTTTTCTTTCTTTGTCTTATTTTCCTAGTCTTTTTTTTTGCATTCTTTTTAGTATTATAAATTCAATTAGAGGGAGGGTTTTATCTAGGTGGTTAAGTTTTGTTGTTGCATAATATTGAGTGGGTTATAGGAGTTGATTTGATTATCCCTATACCCTTCGGCATCATCTAGTATCAGAGCTTAGGTTTTAAGAACCCAAAAATATCTTTATTGCTTTCAACATTTTTGTTCTTTAATTAACAATTCAAATTAATTTTTGATTTGTTAATTCTTATTGCATCCTACTTGAATTCATATCTATCTATTCAATTTAAGTAGTTCGTATTTATTATTAAAAAAAATATATGTATCAAAAATACCAAAAATATCCCAATAACATCCCATAAGGCAATTGACACGTTGTTTGCATTTTGCATAGTAAAAGTAGAATAGCTGCCTGATTGGTGATTGGAAATCCTTTGAGCGATCGAAGGCAAAATACCTCACCTAACGGGTGCGAGCGAAAACTTTTGTTTTCACTCTGCACATTATCCATGTTTAATTTTTGAATTGCATTTCTATAATCTTGCATCAACGTTGCATAAAAGAAACTTGACCGGTAATAGAGCATAGCCAACAAATTGGGGATAATATAAGTAGATACACCTGCCGATTATATCCATCAAGATTGATCGGATCCCTACACATTAGTCCATCTTATCAATCTTTGTGATATATGTTTCTTTATTTTATTTTATGTTTGCCCTATTATAAAATTAAGTGACTAATTGATTCTACTTGATTAACACACAAAAGCACACTAGTCGTTTTTCTGTGTGCTTAATTCTGAGCTTCAGTATAAATCAAAATCCTTTAAGGTTTCTTGTTGTGTTGTAAGGACTAACGTGCATACCTGATTCAAGTGATTTTGATTTCAGATGCTCAACTTGACAGATGAAGTTTTTAATTGAGAGATTGCGAAGTAAGCACAAGTGAAGGTAAGGGAGAGATATTGTTTTCACTAACTCTTGTCTTTGCAGAAACTCCATAATGTCTCACCAAAACACCAACAGTCGATCAGCCACCATAGAAGAAAGAGTCATGGACATATTTACCTATTTAAGTGTCCAATTAGAAAACATGGCTATCAGCATGGACTGCCAGGAGCAAGGCAAACACCGCAGTCATGCCCAATGCCAAATAATGCGAGATAAAATAGGATCTTGTGGCGATGATGTTAGTGACAGACAAGGGAGGACGTGGTAAAGAGACAGACAGGGACCTCCATCACTTCAAGTTCTAGATACTAGCCTTTCAAGGGAAGAATGACCCTAAAGCCTACCTCGAGTGGGAGCGGAAGGTCGATCACATTTTCACTTACTACAACTATGTGAAGAGAAAAAGCTAAAGTTGGCAACCCTTGAGTTTACCTATTATGCCTAAGAATGGTGGGATAAATTAGCTCTTCTCTAAAAACAAGATGGGAACTTGTTAATCACCACATAGAGAGAATTAAGATTCATCATGAGGAAGCAGTTTGTGCTAGCTCAATTCGACCATGATATGAACTTGAAATTACAACACTTCATCCAGGGTTCTAAGATGGTGGAAGAGTACTATAAGGAAATGGAGATAACCATATTTAGGGTCCGAGTTGATGAACGGTCGGAAACCACCATGGCTCGATTCTTGGAGGGCTTAAACAAGGATATGACCAACATCCTTGAACTCCAAAACTATGTCGACCTAGATGAGATAGTGCATAAGGTCACCAAGATTGAAAGGCAATTGAAAGGTAGAGGAACTAAAAAGGGTATATCAGTAGTGCTCCACAAGGAAATCAAAGATGGGCTCGAAGGGATGAAGGTAAGAAAGTGGATGATAGTAAGGGGAAACAACCCACTTGCAATCCAACAGTTAATCTTAAGGCACTGGTCGCTCGACAGAGCACTGTTAAGTGTTTCAAGTGCTTAAAAGTGAGGCATATTACATCTTAATGTCCTAATCAGCATACCATGATAATCCAAGATGATGATGATATCGTTGTGACCAGGAAAATTGTAATAAGCAGGAAGATCTACTACTAGTTGGTTCAGAGCGAGAAAGTATAACTCAAACCAGTCCAGAGAGATGTGTTTGTGGCTTAACGAGTACTAAATATACAGGTTAAACTCGAAGACAACGGTAAAAAAGAACTATTTTTTAATCCAAATGACTGGTCAATGAAAAGGTCTGTAGTGTGATAATTGATAGAGGCAGTTGTGCTAACGTTGCTAGTATCTCACTGGTGGACCAGGTAGGGTTGACTTAAGAACAACATCTTAACCCCTACCAATTACACTGGTTGGATGACAGTAAGGAAATCGATGTCACCTAGTAGGTATGTGTCCCATTTTCTATTAGTGACTACATGGATAAGATATTGTAGGATGTAGTTCCCATGCAAGCAGGGCACTTGTTGGCAGGCAGGCCATGACAATATAATTGAGATGTTCACCATGCCAGTGAAAGAAATCAGTACTCTATCCAAATGGGTAACCTTACCCATGTTTTAACACATTTGTCAAAGAGAGACACTTACTAAGGCGGAAAAGTATTGGGAGGATCAATCTACTCCTCAAACCCACTCAACGTATGCAATACCAAAATAATAACTACATAGAATTAAACCTCTCCCTCTAATTGAATCTACAATCCTAAAGGAGAGTAAAAAAAAAGACTAGAAAAATAAAACATGAAGAGAAAAAACGTCATGAACTTACCACTAAGTTTATCCCCACTTCTTGGCTCAATGAGACTTCTGAAAACTCATTCTTTCCGAAAAACTTGAAGAAGCTAATTTTAGAAAAAATGCTAAAAGAAGAAAAGTCAAAACTCTCAAGAATTTTCTCAAATTTATTCTCAAAAGTGTGCTTACATCTTATGGGCAAATGTCTATTTATAGCCTTTCTCGGGCAATCTAGATGAGTAGAAAATTTTGAGATAATTATTAAAATAATAACTTAGATAAAATTCTCTAGGATAATTATATAATAAAATAATTATTTTATTGCAAATAAATTAATTAAATAATCTTAAGAGATAGAATTATAATTAAAATAATAACTAATTTAAATCCTTATTTTTCCAATGTGAAATCTATTTAAAACACAAGTGGAAATAAATTTTAACACATGGCTATTTTAAAAGTGGGTCGCAAGCCTTTTTTTAAAAGGGTTTTAAAATATAATAGATATTAAATAATATTTTTAAATAAAGGAAAAGAGGCGCCGACCAGCTGGACTACCCAGATGGGCCGGGTCAGCCGGTTCGCGCGGGTTGCAAAGGAGAAAGCTTGCGGGAGTTGCGGGCTAGCAGGCTTGGGCTCTCTTACTGGGTCGTCTGCGAGCCTATTCGTTCGGTATGCGTGCGTTCGTCCCTTGGGCCTGCGCGAGCGCGGTTGGTTCCACACGGGCCTAGAGGGCTGTATGTGTGGGCATTCCGAAGCACTTGTGCGTACGGTCTGTGTGGGCACGCATGCATGTTCAGGGGTCGTATAGGCTGGGCCAAATGTTTGATGCATATGTGGGCCTCCTTGCTTGTGTGTGAGACTCTAAATCTCTGCGTTGAAAAGGTTACTTGCCTTCGATTTTTGTGCAGAGTATAAGGTTGCCCTGACTGTATCACCACGGACTGGGGAACACTGATGGATGTACGGACTAAGTATCCTCTACGTGCATTGCAACGCATGTGTACCCCACAGGTACCCAAACTCATACTATATTTGGGCTTCGTCTTGGGTCGGGATTTTTGGGTCGAGTCGTTCTTTAGCAGTAAGGTCTGTTACCCTTTGAGTTTTTATCACTTTCTGATGTCGTTTCTTCTTAAGTTGGGAACTATGTCTGATTGATTCGGCCTTGCTGTTTGATACTTGATTAAGAACAGAGTAACTTGGAGTATTGTTACCTTGTAATTGCTTTCTCTTGTTTCCTGGAAGCTAATCTGTACTTGCTCGTTTCTTGCACTCCTCTAGTTTAGGTGTGTTGTTAGTGGGTATCACGTCATTCCCCCCTTCTTCGAGAGGATTTGTCCTTGAATCTGCAGAGACTATAAATTTTTCATCTAAGGTCAATGAGGATAGAGGATTTAGCAGACATCCAGCCGGGTGTTCGGGTCATACTTGAATGAAGAAGCAACTTTGGTCCAGATCTGGATTGTGGTCCTGCTTCATCTATCTCTTAGCGAACTCGTCGTATGAGTTTTTAATTTTCAGCTGGTCTTCATAAGCAGCTTCTTGGTAAATGGGTTAACACATGGGTGTGGTTACCCATTCAGATAGAGAATTGATTCCTTTTGTTGACATGGCTGACATCGCGGTCATATTGCCAGGGCCTTCCTAGCAATAGGTGTCCTACTTGAATGGGAACTATATTGCAAAATATCTCATCTGTGTAGTTGCCAATAGAAAATGGGACATATATCTGCTGGTTGATGTCGATCTCTTTGTTATCATTCAACCTGTGCAATTTTTAGGGAGTAGGGTGTTGTTTACATGTCAACCTTGCCTGATCCACCCGTAAGGTATTGACAATGTTAGCATAACTGCCTCTGTCAACTATCACGCTACAAACTTTTTCGTTGACTAGGCACTTGGAATGAAAAATAGTCTCTCGCGCTGACTGTTGCCTTCTTGCTTAACTTGTATGTTTAGTGCTCGTTGAGCCATAAATACATCTCCATGTACTGGTTGAGCTATACTATCGGCGTCCACAAGTGGTAGATCTTCTTGTTCATCACTACTCTTGTGGTCATTGACGATATCTCCATCATCTCAGATAATCATGACACGTTGATTAGGACATTGGGATGCAATACGCCCTACTCCTAAGCACTTAAAACATTTAACAATGCTCTGGCAGGTGGCTGGTGCCTTAGGATTAACTGTTGGATTGCCAGCGGGTTGTTTTTCCTTACTGTCATCCACTTTATTACCTTCATCCCTTCAAGTCCATCTTTGGTTTCCCTAGGGAGTGTTACTGACGTACCCCCGATTAGTTCCTCAGTTCCTCTACTCTTTAATTGCCTTTCAATCTTGGTGGCCTTGTGCATCATCTCGTCCAAGTCGACATACCCTTGTTTAGACCCTCCAATAACCGAGCCATGGTGGCTTCGGTAGCTAGTCAACTCAGGCCTTAATCATGGTTATCTCTATTTCCTTACAGTACTCTTCCACCGACTTAGAACCCTGGTCAAGTGTTGCAATCTCAAGTTCATGTCCCTGCCAAAATGGGCTGGCACAAACTGCTTCCTCATGATGGATCTCAGTTCTAGCCATGTGGTAATTGACAAGTCTCCATCTCATTCCCGGAGAAGAGCTAATTGATCCCACCATACTGAGGCATAATTGGTAAACTCAAGGGTGGCCAACTTGAGCTTTTTCTCTTCACTATAGTTACGGTAATTGAAAATGCAATCGACCTTTTGTTCCCACTCAAGGTAGGCTTCGGGGTCACTCTTCCCTTGAAAGGCTGCTATCTGGAACTTGAAGCCATAGAGGTCTCCGTCCACCTCTTCGCGACGGCCTCCCTATCTGTCACCAACATCGTCACCACACGATCCTGTCTCACACACTATTTAGCATCAGGTGCGACTGCAGTGTTTGCCTCACTCTTGGTGATCCATATGGGCGGCCATGTTTCCCAATTGGACACTTAACTAGGTGAACATGTCCATAACTCTCTCTTCTAAGGTTGCTGGTAGGTTGTTGCCGCTTTGGTGAGACATTGCAGAGTTCTTGTAAAGACAAAAGCTAATGTAAACAATATCTCTCCCTCACCTTCGCTCGTGTTTAGCTTTCAGTCTCTCAATTGACAGCTTCATCTATTGAGTTGAGCGTTCAGAATCAAAATCACTTGAATCGGGTTTGCATATTAGTCTTTATGACACAATAAGGAACCATAAAGGATTCTGATTTATACGGAAGCTTAGAACTAAACACATAGAAAAAGGAATAGTGTGCCCTTTGTGGGTTAAGTAACTAGTAACAATTAGTCGCCTAATTACACAATGGAACAAGCATAAAATAAAGAATGAAACGTAGATCAGAAAGAACAACAATTCAGATTGATGCGTAGGGATCTGATCAATCCCAATGGATATAATATGTAGGTATATCTTCTTATACTACCCCTAATTTATCAGCTACACTCTACAATAGGTTAAGTTTCTTTTTGCAATGTTGATGTAGATTATAGAAATACAATTCAAAAATTAAATGTGGATGGTGTGCGAAAAGAAAACAAAAATTTTCGCTCACACCAGTTAGGTAACGTACTTTACCTTCGATTTCTCAAAGGATTTCTGGTAATCAATTAGGCGACTATTATGCTTTTGTGATGCAAAATGCAAACAATGTGCCAATTGCCTTATAAAGTGCAATTGGGATACTTTTGGTATTTTTGATATATATAATTTTTTTTTTAATAATAACACAAACTACTTGAATTAAACGAATAGATATGAATTCACGCAGAATGCAATACGAATTAACAATCAAATAAATTTGAATGCTAATTTAGGAACAAATTGCTAAAGCAAATAAAGATGGATTTGGGTTTTTAAGAGCCAAAACTCTAATACCAGATGATGTGGGAGGGTATGGGGAGGATCAAATCTACTCTTGAAACCCACTCAACGTATGCGATACAAAAATAATAACCACCTAGAATTAAACTCTTCCCTCTAATTGAATTTACAATCCTAAAGGAGAGTAAAAATAAAGACTAGGAAAATAAAATAAGGAAAGAAAAAATACCACGGACTTATCGATAAGTTGATCCCTACTCCTTAGCTCAATAAGACTTCTAAAGACTCCTGTTTCTCAAAAAACTTGAAGAAGCTAATTTTAGCAAAAATGCTAAAAGAAGAAAAACCGAAACTCTCAATAATTCTCTCAAATCTATTCTCAAAGGTGTGCTTACATTCTAGTGGCAAAGGTTTATTTATAGCATTTTTCAAGTAATCTAGATGAGTACAAAATCTTAAGATAATTATCAAAATAATAATCTAGATAAAATTCTATCTTAATTTAGGATAATTACATAATAAAATAATTATTTTATCCCAAATAAATTAATTAAATAATCTTAAGGGATAGAGTTATAATTAAAATAATAATTAATTTAAATCTATATTTATCCTATATGAAATCTATTTAAAACACATGTGGAAATTAATTTTAAGACATGGATAATTTGAAAAGTGAGTCCCAAGCCTTTTTAAAAGATTTTAAAATAATAAAATAAATAAATATTAAATAATTTAAATAGAGAAAAAGGGGGCTGGCCGGTCCACAGGGGTTGCACGGGAGAAGCCCCGTGAGAGTCACGGGCTAGGCTTGTGCCATTTGGGCCATTCGTGGGCCCATCTGTGCTGGGTCCGCGCACTTGGCCCTTGGGCCTCCGTGCGTGTGGTCAGTTCCATACCAGCCTAGAGGGCCACATGTGTGGGCACTCCCGGGCACTCGTGCGCATGGTCCGTGCGAGCACGCGTGCGTGTTTGTGGGTTGTGCGGACTGGCCTACATGTCCGGTATAGTGCAAGCCTCCTTACTCATGTGACAGCCACTTGGTCTCTACTTCAAGAAAGTTGCCTATCTCTAAGTTTCCTATGGGGGATAAGGTCACTTTTGCAACTTCTCCATGGAATCAGGGAACACCGATGGAGGTGTCAGCCAAATATCATGTATGTGCATTGCAACACATGTGTACCCTAAGGGTACCCAAACCCAAACTACATTCGGGTTTTCTTCTTGGGCTGGGATTCTTGGACCGAGTCGTTCCTTAGCGGCAAGGCCTGTTAGCCTTTGGTCTTCGAGCACCTTTTGGTATCATTTCTTCCTAGGTGGGGCACTCTATTTGTTGGATTCAGCCTCGCTATCTGATCCTTGATTGGGAATAGAGTAACTTGGAGTATTGCTACCCCGTAATTATTTTCTCTCATTTTTTAGAAATTCATCTACACTTGCTCACTTCTTGCAGTCCTCTAGTTTAAGTGTGTTATTAGCGAGTATCGCGTCATTCCCCCCATATTCGAAAGGATTCGTCCTCGAATCTGCAGAGACTATAAATTTTTCATCTAAGGTCAATGAGGACAGAGGATTTACCAGACATCCTGATGTGAGCATAGACATGGATCAAGTTGGCGAAGAGGATACCTCAATGCCATGTGGACCCATTATAAGGGGGAGAGCTAAAAAATTACAACAAATCTTCTAACTTTTTTTCCAAACGTGGATCTATGAGGAAGATGGGTTTGGACCCATTAAAGAAGCCCAAGAAAAGAAGACAACATGGCCATTAACCCAAGGGTATAATAGTATATACCATTCACCCCAAGTGCAAGAGGGAAATAAACAAGAAAAGGAAAAAATTCTGCAAAAATGAAAAAAGAAAATTCTCATGGAATTGAATTTCCTAATCATGTAGGAAGTCTTCACAATTAAAAATCAGCCAAGAGGGGAATTTGCTCATAAATTGGAAGCTATCTTGAGAAAGAGGAAAACTCCTTAAACACCAAGTCTCGTAAAAAAGGAAAATACTTGAGAAAGAGAAAATTATCTTGGCAGAATCTCTTCTCCTAAATTAGCCACAATTAATTAAGATATTACCTATTTAAAAAATTTTCCTCATAGGGAAATCATATCTTATCCTATTTAAGTTATAATTTTCTTAATTTTTGCTACTTTTCCATTCTACTCTAGATTTAATTTCTTATGTAATTTTTACCATTAATTAGGAGATTATTTTTCTCTTATTATTCGCATGGCCTACACTATAAATAGGCCTTCAATTTAGAGTTGTAAGGCAATGCAAAATTTTCAGCTTCTTAATAAAATTAAGATATTCTCATTTTAAGCTTTTAAGCTTGCAAGAGTGAGTAAGTGGGCCTTCAACTGACTTGTTGTGCTAGGAATTGGGATCACTTATCGAGGTAAGTCCCGTGATGTCTTTTTAATTGTAGTTCTTTGTTTCTTTTCTAGTTATCTTGATTTTCACTATCCTGTTGAGTACGAATCAAGTAGGGAGGGTTTGCTTAAGGTTTTAAGTTTCTTTTTGTTGATGTATATACAAGGTTTTGGATTCCATTGTTGATTTTGGGTTCCGCATCAATTGGTATTAGAGCTTAGGCTCCAGTAAATCTACTATCTTTCTTATTTGCTATTTATATTTATTTTCTTATATAAAATTTGCACTAGTTACATAAAGTGCTAATTCATTTAGTTTGTTCTCAAGAATTTTTTTTATAGTGTTATTATAAATAAAAAAAAAGAAGAGAAATTCTAAAAAAAAATAGAATCTATGAAAAAAATAAAGAGCAAAAAAAATAGAGCAGTAAAAAAAAAAGAGAATTGTGTGACTCATTGGTTCTTTTTACAACATTACATTCAATATTCTGCATTAGCATATACATCACAAAAACTCAAGTGAGTCATAGAGTGCATTCGTCATTAGAGTAGAATAATTAAGTATAATATTTCAATTATATCCATAGGGATTAATCGGATCCATTACGCTTTAAGTCCACAATTGTCTTTTTCTACTCATAGTTTCATTATTTCTTAAGTGCTTTAGTTCCATTATAGATCTAAGTGATTGATTGCATCCTAACTTCTTAGCTATAAGCATAAGAGCATCACATATTCTTCTTCTATGTGTTTACTTATGAACTTTTAGAGAACAAGATCCCCTTTTAGGATTCTTTGCAGAGTCTTAAAAAGCAACCTTGCTTGTCTTGACTCAAGAGATCAAATTCCAACACTAAACTTGATAAAAGAAGATAGAAAAGGTAAACATTAATGATTGAAAGGGAGTGATTTCATTTTTTCATTAACTTCTTTTTATAGATATGTCACAACTTAGTGAAACCAACTAACTTATGACCTTGGAAGAATGCATGGAGACTAGGATGGATGACATGTACACTAGATTAAGCTTAGCCATTGAAGGTATAACAACAAGAATGGATGAGAGAAATGGACAAAGGAACCGTAGTCATCCCAGACACTGACACCATCAGGATGATGATGAGTCACATAGCGGCAATAGTGAAGTCGGTAGAAGAGAAATCTGGAGAGAAGATGATGACACCATATCCATTAAGATGTAGATACCCCTGTTCAAAGGAAAGAATGATGCAGAGACCTATCTCGAGTGGGAACGGAAGGTAGAGCTAATTTTTTACTGCTACAACTATAGTGAAGCCAAGAAAGTAAAACTAACAGTAGTTGAGTTCACAGATTATGTACTTGTTTGGTGGGATGAAGTGACTGTCCTCATGAGGATAGATGGAGACCAACCTATATCCACTTGAAGAGAGATGAAGTCTATTATAAGAAAGAGATTTTTTCCATCTTATTATGACAGAGAATTGCACCTGAAGTTCCAAAGATTGACCCAAAGATCCCTCTCGGTAGAAGATTACCATAAGGAGATGGAGATAACAATGATAAGGGCTAGAGTTTATGAGAGCCCAGAAGCCACCATGGCTAGATTTCTGAGTGGTCTGAACAGGGAGATTGCCAGTGCTATGGAACTGCATCACTACACAGATTTAGATGAGATAGTACACATGGCTATGAAGATTGAGAAACATCTAAAGTATAGAGGTTCTTTCAGAAGTGATTCTCAGTTTACCCCTTAACTTAGTTCCAGATGGCCTAAAAAGGAAGAAAGAAAGAAACTTGAAGAAAGAAAGGACAAGCCTAACTCTAGCGAATCTAAAGGTAACCCTAAACCACGTACTGCTACTTAAAGACCAAGTTCTATTAAGTGTTTTAGGTGCCTTAGAGTTGGACACATCTCATTATAATGCCCCAATAAAAACTTCATGTTATTACGAGATGATGGCGAGATAAAGACTGCCAATGAGTATAATAGTGATGATGATAGTAGAAAATCACTAGATGATTGTGAAGAAAATTTAACAGCCCTAGTACATGGTGAGATATTGGTTGTTTAGAGAGCCCTAAATATACAATCCAGGGAGACAGATAACGATCAAAGAGATAATATCTTCCACACCAGATGTTATGTGAATGAGAAGGTATTCAGTCTGACATAGATAAAGGCAGTTATGCAATGTCGCCAGTACTTTATTAGTTGATAAGTTAGGGTTATCTTGTACTAAACACCCTAACCCTTATATACTACATTAGTTCAATAAGTGTGGAGAAGTCAGGGTACACAAGCAAGTCAAGATTCTCTTTTCCATAGGTAAGTACAAAGATAAGGTATGTTATGATGTCGTTCCCATGCACACTAGTCATATCCTACTTGGACGACCATGGCAGTATGATAGACAGGTACATGACGACGGGTTTAAGAGTTAATAGTCTTTACATTTAGATGGCCTAAAACACATTTTGACACCTCTATCTCCAAAAGAGGTCTATACTGATTAAATCAAAATCAAGAAATCCTTTGAAGAATATTCAGAAAAAGAAAAAGAAAAAAAAAAAGAGGCCAAAAAGAAAAATAATGGCCCTCTGAGAGAAAAAGAGGCTGAAAAAAATAAAGAAAGCCTATTAAGAGTAAAAGAGGCCCAAAAGAACAATAAAAAATGCCCAATGAGAGAAAATGAGAGAGAGAAAAGAAAAAAATGTTTATATGTGAGGTAAAGAGAAGTGAGGAGAGTGATTTGTGAGAAACAAAGCTTAATTGTACTTTAGTTTAAGGAAGCCTATCTAACTTTTTTGCCTAGTTTTGTTTTCTCTCTTTTACAGGAATATGAAGATGTGTTCCTGATACAATTGAATTCTACAGATATTTTCCTATTTCATTTAAGTTGATTTTGATTGATTTTTACCACATATGCTGTTGGATTATCTTTGGAACTTTTCAGAAATGATTTTGTGACTTGGAAGCAAATTAGAGTGGATTGGAACAAGATTTGGGGAAAAAACATGAAGATGTGGGAGACATGGCCATAACGCACGATTATGTGTTACGAAGCCAGTATTTCTATTTTTGAGGAGGAGTGAGACATGGCCTTGTTCCTAGAAGACACGACTGTGTGCCTTATACCGGGTTAACACATGGTTATGTGTTAAGAAACAAGCATTTATGTTTCTGATGAGGAGTGAGACATGACCATGTTCCTATAAGACATGGCCGTGTGCCCTATACTGGTTTAACACACAGCCATGTGTTAAGAATGCAATATTTCTATTTCACTTTGTGCAAGAGACACGACCGTGTGTTTGGGACACATAGTCGTGTAGTGTCTAAAAGCTGGAAATTGACATAATTTCGAGGAAGACACAGTCGTGTGTCAATTCGACACGACCGTGGGACGTGCCAGATTAGAATATTAGGTCTTGAATGATATAAAAAGAGGAGGAGCCCCAAAAGAAAAGGAGACTAGAGGAGGAAAAAAGAGAAGACGGCTACAGACATCAAGAGCTTCTTCCAGTCAGTTATTTTTAATCAATTCATGTTTCTTTTTAGATTTCATTCTTGCAATTTTTTTTAGGATGTGCAACTAAATGTTTATGTTGGGATCTTTGATGAAACCTTAAAGGATACTTTGTGATTTTCTTATTCAATTTATGAAAGCCTTTTTCCCCAATCCCTATATGTTATCTTGTGGCTTAAAGTATAAATTAGATTGATCACCTATTTATTGATTTATGATGAATGATTGGATTGAGAGATTGATTGTTTATTAGAATATCAAGGTAGCACAATAGATTGAATGTGAGTAGAGATACTTGGCATTACTATATATTTGATGACCGAATGTTAATGCACCGACTAATCCATAGAGATATGTGTGTTTTTATGAAGTAGGTAGGGTAATTGATATTGAAAAAGAGATTACTACATGATTGAATAAAACTGGAGGAAAGTTCTGGTTGTAGATTAAATTAAGATTCATAGGTGAACTTAGGGTGGATTCTAAGATCTTAACTATCATTATATCTTGATTGTTAATTAATCCTAATTTATTGTTTCTTTTTATTGTTAAGTTTTAGTTTATACCCATTCTCTTAGTCGTTGGCCAAATAATATTAATTAGTTATGATTCTAATAATTGTTATATTAGTCCTCTAGGACGATATCCAAATTTACTGCTATAATACGTGTTCAAACTAGTGCATTTGTTAGGTGAGTTCACATCACATAGTTCTCAGAGGAACTTTGGATGGTCTACCACCACTATAAGGGATTGAACATCAGATTGACTTTATCCCTAGAGCTTCAATTCCTAATTGTCCAGCCTATCAAAGTAATCCTGAGGAGATGAAGGAACTTCAGTGGCAAGTGGAGAAGTTGTTAGGTAAAGGATATATAAGAGAAAGTTTGAGCCCTTGTGCTGTTCCAGTGTTACTTGTACCTAAGAAAGATGGCTTGTGGACGATGTGTGTGGATTGCCGAGCCATCAACAAAATTACGATGAAGTATAGACACCCTATCCCTAGATTAGATGATATATTGGATGAATTGAATGGATCTACTATTTTCACTAAGATAGATCTTAGGAGTGGATACCACCATATTAGGATAAAACCTGGAGATGAGTGGAAAATTACCTTTAAAACCAAGTATGAGTTGTATGAGTGGTTAGTAATGCATTTTAGGTTATCAAATGCCCTTAACACCTTCATGAGACTTATGAACCATGTTTTACAACCTTTTTTAGGTAAATTTGTGGCAATTTACTTTGATGATATCCTGATTTACAGCAAGTCTTTAGAAGATCATCTTCAACATATTAAATCTGTCCTAAAGATCCTTAAGAAAAAATAGTTGTATGCAAATGCCAAGAAGTGTACCTTCTGCAGTGAAAAATTACTTTTTTTAGGATTTGTAGTTAGTGCACAGGGCATTGAGGTAAATGAAGATAAGGTGAAAGAAATCAAAGAATGGCTTACTCTAACATCAGCTAACGAGGTAAGGAATTTTCATGGTTTAACGAGTTTTTATCGTAGGTTTGTTAGGGATTTCAGTTCCATAGCAGCATCGTTGAATGAACTGGTAAAGAAAAATATAAAATTTGTATGGACTGAAAAACAAAAGCATGTTTTAATTTTATTAAAAGATAAATTATGTTATGCACCATTTTAGCTTTACCTAACTTTAACAAAACCTTTGAGCTTGAATGTGATGCTTCAGGTATATATATAGGAGCAATTCCGATGCAAAAAGTGCGTCTCGTGGCTTATTTCAGTGAGAAACTTAGTGGCGCACCATTGAACTAAACCTACAACAAGGAGTTGTATACCTTGGTGAGAGCATTAGAGGTACGACAACACTATTTATTGCCGAAGGAGTTCGTGATCCACACAGACCATGAATCCCTAAAACATCTAAAAGGTTAAGGTAAACTCAACCGTCGTCACAGTAAGTGGGTCGAGTTCATAGAATCTTTTTCCTATATAATCAAGTATAAATAAGGTAAGGATAATATTGTTGCTGATGCATTATCTCACAGGTATGCTTTAATTTTAAGACTTAGCTCTAAGTTGTTAGGATTTGAACATATTAAGGAGATGTATGCTAATGATAATGATTTTTCCACTATTTATCATACATGTGAGCATTCTGCATTCTAAAAATTTTATAGGCATGATGGTTTTCTCCTTAGGGATGGTAAGTTATGTGTGCTTAACTGTTCACTTAGAAAATTACTAGTACGTAAGGCTCATAGTGGGGGATTGATGGGGCACTTTGGGGTAGCTAAAACTCTAGATATATTAAATGAGCATTTTTTATTGGCCTAACATGAGGAAAGATGTTGAATGCATTTGTAAGTGCATTGCATGCAAGCAAGCCAAATCTAGGGTTATATCTCATGGATTATACGCACCTTTACCTGTGCCTACAATACGTTGGATAGATATATCGATGGATTTTGTATTAGGATTGCCTAGGACAAGGAGAGGTAGTGATAACATATTTGTCGTCGTGGATAGATTTAGTAAGATGACACACTTCATTGCATGCCATAAGACTGATGTTGTGAGACTTCATGGCATTCCTAAGACAATTGTGAGTGATAGGGATGTGAAATTCCTTAGTCACTTTTAAAGATTTCTATGGGCAAATTATGAGCTAAGTTTTTATTCTCTACTGCATGTCACCCCCACACTGATGGTCAGAGTAAGGTCATTAATAGGACCTTAGGATCCTTATTGAGAACTATAGTTCGCCGAAACTTGAAAACATAGGAGGATTGTTTGCCTATTGTATAATTTACATATAATAGGAGCATTCATACATCTACAGGGTTTTCACCTTTTGAGATTGTTCATGATTTTAATCTTTTAATTTGACGTCACACCTTTACCTTTGCAGAAAATTTAGGATACCGATGGTCAACAGAGAGTAGAACTTGTTAAATCCATACTTGAAAAGGCTAGGCAGCATATCCAGAAGAAGAATGGATCCTATGCACGACATGCCAATAAAGGAAGGAAACTAGTAATGGTCCAACCCGACAATTGGGTATGGGTTCATATACGAAAGGAAAGATTTCTTAATCAGCAAAAATCTAAGTTGGATTCTCAAGGAGACGGACCTTTTCAAGTTCCAGAGTGTATCAATGACAATGCCTATAAAATATATCCCCCAAGTGAGTATGGTGTGTCTATAACCTTTAATGTTTCTGACCTTTCCCTTTTTGATGCAGGTCCAGATTTGAGGACGAATCTTTTTGAAGAGGGAGGCGATGATGTGAACATGGACATGGATCAAGTTGGCGGAGAGGATATTTCAATACAAAGTGGGCCCATTACAAGGGGGAGAGCTAAAAGATTACAACAAGTCTTTTAACTTTTTATCCAAGCGTGGATCAATGAGGAAGATGGGTTTGGACCCATTAAAGAAGCCCAAGAAAAGAAGACAACATGGCCATTAACCCAAGGGTATAATAGTATATACCATTCACCCCAAGTGCAAGAGAGAAATTTTCAAGAAAAGGAAAAAATTCTGCACGACATAAAAAAAAAAAAAATTCTCATGGAATTTTATTTCCCAATCATGTAGGAAATCTTGACAATTAAAGATCAGCAAATAGGGAAAATTGCTCCTAAATTGCAAGCTATCTTGAGAAAGAGGAAAACTCTTTAAATGTCGAATCTCACGGACAAAGAAAATACTTGAGAAAGAGAAAATTATCTTGGTAGAATCTCTTCCCCTAAATCAGTCACAATTAATTAAGATATTCCCTATTGAAAAAGTTTTCCTCATAGAGAAATCATATTTATCCTCTTTTAGTTATAATTTTCTTAATTTTTGCTAGTTTTCCATTCTAGTTTAGATTTAATTTCCTATATAATTTCTACCATTAGTTAAGAGATTATTTTTTCCTTATTATTCGCATGACCTAAACTATAAATAGGACTTCAATTTAGAGTAGTAAGGCAATTTAGAATTTTCAGCTTCTTAATAAAATTCAAGTATTTTTGTTTTAAGCTTTCAAGAGTGAGTGGATGGGTTTTCGACTGACTTGTTGTACTAGGAATTAGGATCACTTATCGAGGTAAGTCTTGTGATGTCTTTTTAATTCTAGTTCTTTGTTTCTTTCTCAGTTACCTTGGTTTTCACTCCCTTGTTTAGTGCGCGTCAAGTAAGGAGGGTTTGCTTAGGGTTTTGTGTAACATCCCGCTTATCACTGTGGTAAAATGATTTAGAAACTCTATTTATTTGGGCCTTTGGCCGCCTTAAATTTAAATTAATTTATGTTATTTAACATTTCTCGAGATTCGTAATTTTGATCTATTTTATTTTTATTTATTTTATTATTTTTATTTTTATTTATTTTATTATTTTTATTTTTATTTTATTTTATTTCAAAGGAAAAATTTAGAAAAAAAATAAAAAAACGGAGAAATGGGAAAAAACTTGCTCATGAAAAAATTCTTGCGAGAAAGCAGTTTGCCCGTGCAGGTGCTGGCCACTATGCGCACGCGCATGCGCGCACATCCAATCCGCACGCACGAGACGTACGCACAGCGCACACGTCCCCTCTGCACACACGACGTAGGGTCAGGATCTGTAGGCACATCCTGTCGTGGATAGATAAGCTGTCCACGCGCCACTCGTGCACGGACTAGTGTTGCACACTGTGCGCGCACCATCCGTGTGGCATGCCTGCATAGACAGGCCCTATGCGCTAAGGGCCTGTGCGCTGTAGGCCTGCACACACAAATCGTAGTATGTTTGGGCCTTGTGCACACGACAGTAGGCCTAGCCTGCAGGCGTGCCCGTCGGGCACTACCACCTCGTGTAATACACTACCCTGCCTTGGGCGGCGTGCCACCATTGCTGATGGAAGAAATTTTTCTCCCTCATTTTTTGTGCCAAGAATCTCTTTTCTTTTCTCTTCACCAGATTTTGCCACTTGGCACGAATCTAATGGTTTTGAAATTCTATAAATTGCCCTTCCCCTTCCCTTCCTCTCTACACTTCCATTTCTTCAATTTTTCAAAAGTTTAGAGAGAAAGAGAGATAGATAGTCTTAGTGAGAGAGAAGAGAAAGAAAGGGAAAATAGTGAAAAAGAAAACATCAAGGTTTTGGTAAGGAATCTAGTATTACTTTCGACGTCTTAAGGAGTATTTTTAGATAAGCATATTTAATATAATTGCTATTTTGTCTATTTTGCATGCCTCTGTATTCAAATGAGTTGAAGACACTTGATGAATTTATATGTAATATATATAATATGTAGTCTGTAATAGTAAAAATAAAAAGAAAAGAAAAAGAGAAAAGTGGAATGAAGCATGTATGGTCCGAAGTATATCTGTATTGACATGCATATTGCATCAAGTTTCTCGTTAGACTTTTTATCTCTAAGGAGTATCTGTTCTCCTTGACTTCGGGGTATTTGTTTTCCCCTCCCCTATTTGGTCTAAAAAGACATAAGATGATCGCTCCTAGTGGATGACGGTGTGCCCTCTGATGAGAGTGGTATCACACTATCTATAGCGGTCACCCGTGGCTAAGTAATATCGTGATTATAGATATCTGTTAGGACCACTATGGTTGGTACGGCTGTGGTCATAAATTGTACCATGGTTTGGCCAGCCGGAAGTGGGCCTGAGCAAATTGTTGAATTTGTATCTGATCTGGTCATTCCACTTGGGTAGTTAGAAATCTGTATCTGCCCTCAGATATGGAAGTTTGTAACGACTTCGCGAAACATGACATAAAAAATTTGTGTATTTCATGATTTATTTGATTTTCTCTATTATTTGACATGATATATGTATATTTGATTTTCTATGCTAATGTACTATTTTGATATTCAAATAAATGGTTTCTTTTTCTAATGATGAATTTGGTAAACAAGGAAGCTAATCGGTGAGATAAAATAATAAATTTTTGAAATCTTACGGTGTTAATTTAATACTGTTTTCCTTACTGAGCATATAGAACTCACTTTTTCCATCCCCCCAGATGAGGAAGAAAATGAGGAACTACAGGTAGACCTACCCTTAGAAGTCTATGAGAATCTCGTGGATTCACAAGTCTGAGTGCATGACTATTCCTGCACTCTGATGAATTTCAATAGCATAGTGAAAGAAGTGGTCCTTATGTTTTGTGTTTTGTAGTCACTTCTGGCCCTAGTGATGTATGTATTTAGAACATTATATATATATATATTTGTAAGGAATTTATTAAGGTTTGATTCCACTGCATAAATTGTATCATGCACTCGTTATTTTGAATCTGTATCTGACACCCATTTGCCTTAATTGGCATCTCGAATGTCACAGGTGGTATCAGAGCATAATATCATATAACAAATCCCTTGCACTGAGACCTAAAATAGATAAACCTTTTAGAGCACCTAGGGAAGATAAATGTCCTTTTTTCAAAGATTAAGCCTCCAACTCGTGTCTTCTTTTTTTTCGTAAGAATGACGTGGGGAAGACCATCTGTAGAGCGTACTAAACAATCTGAAGCCCCGAATCATCTGAGCAAGGTTGAATTTGTAAACTTTTTCGAGTCATTCAAAGATTAACTGTAGCCGTAGGATAATACCAAGCCAATCCTGCCCCCGAATTCTGAAACACATATAAGTTTATTTCCCATAATATAGTGGAGTTTAGGAAACTTAACCTGCCACACTTTGAAGGTGACCCTTATCCTTTAGTAGCCGAATCATGGATCCTACAAATAGAAAAGCTCTTATCTGTACCAGATCTAACCGAAGAACAAAAAGTCCCTCTTGCAGCCTTCATGTTAAATGGTGAGACCGAACACTGGTGGCGACTTAAGAAAGAAGTTCTACCTTTTTCATGGATGCTTTTTTTAATAACTTCTTCCCTGCTTATGTTCGAGAAAAGAAAGAGGAGGAATTCAGGACCTCCGTCAAGGAAGCTTGTCTGTAGCCTGATTTGTTCAACTATCTTGGTTTGCCCCTTTAATGGTCACCCCCGAAAGTCAAAAAGTTAGGAAGTTTCTCAAAGGCCTTCGTGTCGACATTTATGATCGGGTCACGATGCTGAGACCCAGCTCGTATACAAAGGTGCTTGAACATGCCCAGTTGGTCGAAGATCTTATCTCGGCTAAGTACTAACTTTTTTCCCGAGTTCGAACCCAACAACAGCCCCAACAACTTAGAAAAAGATTGTTTGACCTAATAAGTAACCCCCAAGATAAATGAACCAGAATTGCCCTTTCTCCTGCCTTGCCCCCACCTACAGCTCCACTTACCCGAGCTAACCAACCCTGTCAACATTGTGGTCGCTCACATGGTGACCTGCCTTGTCAGCATATCAATAATTTCTGCTATCGGTACGGAAGCACCCAACACCTTATAAAAGACTACCCTCAACGATCGAAAGATGTAGCCCAACCCATAGCACAAGGTCGAGTGTACCACTTAGATGAATCTGAAGTCTTTCCTGCTCCTGTTCTCATCCAGGGTATGTTTTCTATGCATAATACTCCTACCAAGGCTTTGATCGATACTGGTGCAACTCACTCTTTTATTTTCTGTGCATTTGCTTATAACCTAGAATTTAGATCAGAAGCTTTAGGAAAAATGCTAGTAGTGGAAACTCCCTCTAAAGGACTACTAGAGGCTCATTGTGTATATAAGGACTATAGGATAAAAATTTCAGGAATAGAAGTATGTGTAAACCTGATACTATTAGATTTTGTAGGATTTGATGTAATATTAGGAATGGAAAAGTATAGAGTTATAATAGACTTGGAAAGTAAAATTATAATGTTACATTCCTTGAAAAAGAATTAAAAGTTATTGTTATCATTTTTCTTCTAACAATTGAATGAATAGGAATATGGATGTTGATTCTGTTGTGTATTCCATACTCATTGTTTGCAATTTTTCTGATGTCTTTCCCATCGAACTCCCTAGTCTACCTCCCCACGTGAGGTAGAGTTCTTGATTGAATTATTGCTAGGAACACAGCCGATCTCGAAGCTCGCATATCGCATGAGTCGTACTAAGCTAACAGAGTTGGAACATCAACTTTCTAATCTTATCACTCGAAAATTCATTCGCCCTAGCCATTCTCCTTGAGGCGCTTCGGTGTTGTTCGTAAAGAAAACGGGTGATACCCTCCGACTCTGTGTGGACTATAAGGAACTCAACTGAGTGACCGTTAAAAGTAAGTACCCCTTACCCCAGATCGACGACCTCTTCGATCAATTGTAAGGAGCCACGGTCTTCTCTAAGATCGATCTTAGAACTGAGTACCACTAGTTGAGAGTGAAGGAGGAAGACATTCTGAAAACTGACTTTCAGTGTAGATATGGATTGTACGAGTTCAAGGTGATGTTGTTCGAATTTACAAATCCCTAGCAGCTTTTATAGACCTAATGAACCGAGTTTTTTGGCACACACTGGATCGGTACGTCATCATCTTTATTGATGGGCATTTAAACATTCATTTTCAAAATTACAGTGGCAAAAAAATTAGCTCTTTCTATTCAATATCTATATGGGGTAAAGAAAAAGCAAAACCAATTAATAGAAATTTTTGTTTAGTACCTTTATTCCAAAAGCCATGGGAAACACATTGTGCATTTGACTAAAGTGTTGGAGACTCTCTACCAAAACCAACTATGTACGAAACCAAGCTGTGCTCCTTTTGATTGGATCGAGTTTCTTTTCTCGGTCATGTAATCTCAAGTGAAGGTGTTTCTGTAGACCCATCTAAGGTGAAATCAGTGACTAGCTAGAGTCTTCCCACCAATGTGGCTGAGGTATGTAGTTTTCTTGGCTTGACAAGCTACTATTGATGATTCATTGATGGATTCGCTAAGATTCCTGCTCCCATGACTCGATTCACCAGAAAAGGTGTACCTTTCATTTGGAATTATGCATGCAGTGAAAGCTTCATGGAACTAAAGCGCTGTCTCACCTCTGGCCCTGTATTATTCCTCCTGGACTATCAGGGGAGATTCTAAGTTTACTATGATGTATCTCATATTGGTTTGGGGTGTGTATTGATGCAGCATGGCAAAGTAGTCAGCTTTGGATCCCGATAGCTCAAAGTTCATGACTAGAACTACCCTACCCACGACCTGGAGCTGGCAACCATTATTTTTGCCCTGAAGATATGGCGGCATTACCTGTATGGTCAAACATTAGAAATGTACACTGACTATGAGAGTCTCAAATATATCTTTTCACAATGGGAGTTAAACATGAGGCAAAGACACTGGATGGATCTTTTGAAGGATTATGAATGTCAGATCATTTATTACCTCGGGAGAGGGAATGTAATTGCCGATGCTCTAAGTCGACGAGAGCCTACTGTGCTGGCACAAACTATGGCCTCCAGTTGGAAGATGATGGACACTATGCAATCACTCTGCCTTAGGTATTATGTTAAAGACACTTAGCTCGCCCAAATCCGAGCCCTGCCAGATCTCTTTATGAAGATCTAGGAAGCATAGGCCATGGACCCGGAACTTGTCAAGAACCTGGGTAAGTTCACTTCGGACGACTCTCCTAATTTCAGGATCTTTAAGGATGGATTGTTCAGATTTCAGAACCGAATTTGGGTCCCCGATGCAGTACGCATAAATGTACTCAAGACCGCCCATGCTTCCAAGTTGTCCATTCATCCTGGAAGTACCAAGATGTACTGGGACTTAAAATGACAATTAGTGGCCACGAATGAAGAAAGATATAGTTGACTACGTCTCCTGATGCCTTATTTGTCAACAGATAAAGGCAGAAGATCAGAGACCCGATGGCTCTCTATAGGGTCTTTCGATTCTCGAATGGAAATGGGAGCATGTGACTATGGATTTTGTCATCGAATTATCCAGGATCTATTTTAGTCAAAATGTCATTTTTATTATGGTTAGGCTTATCAAGGCTGCTCATTTCTTGCCTATTCGAACTACAGACTCCACCAGTAAGTTAGCCCGCCTATATGTGGATGAGATTGTTCGACTTCATGGAGTTCCCTCATCCATTGTATCCGAACCCCGGTTCATCTCCCACTTTTGGGACAGCTTCCAAGAAGCTTTGGGGTTTGGGTTGTACTTCAGCACCACTTATCATCCTCAGACGGATGGTCAATTTGAGTGTATGATTAAAACATTGAAAGACATATTACATGCTTGCATTCTCAACTTTGGTGATAATTGATATGAGTATCTTCCTCATTGTGAATTCACTTATAATAATAATTACCATTTCAGTATCGGTATGGCCACGTATGAAGCTTTATATGAAAGGCCTTATCGTTCCCCTACTTGCTAGAGTGAAGTCGGGAACTAGTGTTACTTAGGACCAGAGTTCATTTAGGAGATCATAAAGAAGGTCGCAATCATCTACAAGAATTTGGGAATGACCTAAAGTTGCCAAAAGAGCTATGCCGATAATCATAGGCGGCCTTTGGAGTTTTTTGTTGGAGATTAAGTTTTCCTTAAAGTCTACCCCTATAAAGACAAGATGTGATTTGGAAAGAGAGGGAAGTTGAGCCCTCTTTATGTGGGACCTTTTCTGATCGTCGAGTGCATTGGACTCGTGGCTTACTACCTCACTTTATCCCGGGAGTTCGCAGGTTTACATGATGTCCTTCATGTCTCGATGCTGAAGAGCTACCACCTTGATCCTTCTCATGTTATTCCTCGTGATGAGGTACAGGTACAGACCAATATGACCTATGAGGAGGTTCCTGTGGAAATTCTTGGGTGGACGAAAAAGGTCTTATGTAACAAGACGATTCCCATAGTGAAGGTATGTTAGCAACATCACACCCCGAAAAAAGTGACTTGGGAGTTGGAGAATGAAATGACAAAAAAGTATCCAGACTTATTCGAGGCAAATTTAGGGAAGAAATATTTTTAGGTGGGAGGGGTGTGACACCCCGCCTATCACTGTGCTAGAATGATTTGGAAACTCTATCTATTTGGGACTTTGGCTACCTTAAACTTAAATTAATTTACGTTATTTAACATTTCTCGATATTCGTAATTTTGATATATTTTTATTTTTATTTATTTTATTAATTTTTTTTAATTTTATTTTATTTTAAAATATTTTATTTTATGTCAAAGAAAAAATTTAGAAAAAAATCGAAAAACTGCGAAACGGAAGAAAACCTGCTTGCGAAAAAAATCTCGCGAGAAAGCAGTTTGCTCGCGTGGGTTCTGGGAACTGTGCGTGCACAGTGGCCGCAGGGCGTGCACACAGCACTCATGACGCGGGGTCAGGACTTGCTTGCGCGTCCTACTGCACGTAAGTGGGCCGTCCGTGCGTTACTTTGCACATGGACTAGTGCTGCACATTGTGTACACGCCGTCCGCGCAGCATGCCTGCACTTACAGGCCCTGTGCGCTTGGGGCCTACGCACACAGTGCCCAGTACCCCAAGGCCCTGTGCGCCGGCCAAGTGTTGCCATCTCGGGAGGTGCACCACCATTGCCTTGGGTGGCGTGCTGCCACCGCCAGTGGAGGAAATTTTTTTCCCTCATTTTTCGTGCCAAAAATCTTTTCTCCTCTCTCTTCACTAAATTTTGCCACTTAGCACAAATCCAACAGTTCTAAAATTTTATAAATTGCCCTTCCCTTTCCCTTCCCCTCCACACTTCTATTTCTTCCATTTTCAAAGGTTTAGAGAGAGAGAGAAATATAGTAACTTAGTGAGAGAAATATAGTAACATCAAAGTTTCGGTAAGGAATCTAGTATTACTTTTGACGTGTTAAAGAGTATTTTTAGATAAACAAATTTCATATAATTGTTATTTTTTCTGTTTTGCATGCCTCTGTGTTCAAATGAGTCGAATTGTTATGATTTTTAAGCATGATATGTGAATTACTAACACTTGATGAATTTGCATGTAATATATATAATATGTAGTCTGTAATAGTAAAAGTAAAAAGAAAAAAAAGAGAAAAGTGGAATGAAGTCTGTATGGTCCGAAGTGTATCTGTATTGACTTGCATATTGTATCAAGTGTCTCGTTAGGCTTTTTATCTCTGAGGGGTATCTGTTCTCCTTGACATTCGGGGTATTTGTTTCCCCCTCCCCTATCTAGTCTAGAAAGACGTAAGAGGACTGCTCCTAGTGGATGACGACATGCCTCTGACGAGAGTGGTATTGCACTATCTGTAAAGGTCATCTGCGGCTAAGTAATATCGTGATTGTAAATATATGTTAGAACCCCTATGGTTAGTACGACCGTGGTCATAGATTGTACCATGGTTTTGTCAGCCAGAAGTGGACCTAAGCAAATTACCGTAACTATATCTGATCTCATTCGACTTGGGTAGTTGAAAATCTATATCTGCCCTCAGAGATGAAAGTTTGTAACGACTTCGCGAAGCATGACACAAAAAATCTGTGTATTTCATTATTTATTTGATTTTCTTTATTATTTGGCATGATATATGTATATTTGATTTTCTGTGCTAACGTACAATTTTGATATTCAAATAAATAGTTTCTTTTTCTAATGATGAATTAAGTAAACAAGGAAGCTAAACAGTGAGATAAAATAATAAAATTTTGAAATCTCACAATATTAATTTAATACTATTTTCCTTACTGAACATATGGAACTCACTCTTTCCACCCCCCTAGATGAGGAAGAAAATGAGGAACCGCAGACAGACCTACCCTTGGAAGTCTATGAGGATCCTGTGGATCCATAAGTATAAATGCATGATTATTCCCGCACTCTGATGAATTCCAATAGCATAGTAAAAGAAGTGGTCCTTATGTTTTGTATTTTGTAACCACTTCTGGCCTCAGTGATATATGTATTTAGAACATTATATATATATATATCTTTGTAAGAAATTTGTTAAGATTTGATTCCACTGCATAAATATTATTATGCACTCGTTATTCTGAATCTGTATTTGACGCCTATTTGCCTTAATTAGCACATAGGATGTCACATGTTGAGTTTTTTATTGTTGATGTATATGCAGGGTCCTAGATTCCATTGTTGATCTCAGGTTCTGTATCACATCTAATCAGGTGCTCAGGTCATTCTTAAATGAAGAAACAACTTTAGTCCATATCCGAATTATGGTCCTTCTTCGCCTATCTCTTAGCGAACTCCTTATATGACCTTTTAATTTTCAGTTGATCCTCATAAGCTTTCCTTCTTGGCAAAGGTGTTAAAACATGGGTGCGGTTACCCATTCGGATAGAGTACTGATTATTTTTGCTGGCATGGTTGACATCGCGGTCATATGGCCAGGGCATTCTTAACAACAGGTGTCCTTCTTACATAGGAACTACATCGCACCATATCTCATCTGTGTAGTCACCAATAGAGAATGAGACACATACCTGCTGGGTGATTTCAATCTTTTTGTTATCATCTAACTAGTGCAATTTGTAAGGAGTACGTATTGTTTGCACGTCAACCCTGTCTGATCCACTAGCAAGGTACTGGCAACATTAGCATAAATGTTTCAATCAGCTATCACACTACAAACTTTTCCATTAACCAGACACTTGGAGTGGAAAATAGTCTCTCTCTGATAGGCTTAACCTGTATATTTATTGCTTGTTGAACTACAAATACACCTCCTTATACTAGTCGAGCTATACTCTCTACGTCCACTAGTGGTAGATCTTCTTACTCATCACTACTTTTGTGATCATTGATGATATCTCCATCATCTCAGATAATCATGACATGTTGATTGGGACACTAGGATACAACATGCCTTAATCTTAAGCACTTGAAACATTTAACAGTGCTCTAGCGGGTGGCTGGTGTCTTAGGATTGACTGTTGGATTTTCAGCAGGTTGTTTTCCCTTACTATCGTCCACTTTCTTACTTTTATCCCTTCGAGTCCACCTTTGGTTTCCCTGGGGAGTGTTAATAACATATCCCCGATTAGTTCCTCTACTCTTCAATTGCCTTTCAATCTTAGTGGTCTTATGCACTATCTCATCTAGGTCGACATAGTTTTGGAGTTTAAGGATATTGGTGATATTCTTATTTAGACCCTCCAAGAACCGAGCCTTGGTGGCCTCTGGCCGCTCGTCAACTCGGGCCTTAATCATGGTTATCTCCATTTCCTTATAGTACTCTTCCACCAACTTAGAACCCTAGGTCAGGCATTGCAACCTCAGGTTCATATCCCTATCAAAATGAGCTGGCACAAATCACTTCCTCATGATGGATCTCAGTTCTAGCCATGTGGTGATAAGCAAGTCTCCATCTCATTCTTAGAGAAGAGCTAATTGATCTCACCATACTGAGGCATAGTCGGTAAACTTAAGGGTGGCCAACTTGAGCTTTTTCTCTTCACTATAATTGCAGTAGATGAAAATGTGAACGACCTTCTAATCCTACTCAAGGTAGGCTTCGGGGTCATTCTTCCCTTGAAAGGCTAGTGTCTAGAACTTGAAGTCATAGAGGTCTCCGTTCATCTCTTCACAACGACCTTCCTGCCTATAACCAACATCATCACCACATGATCCTATCTCGTTGCACACTATTTAGCATCGGGCGCGACTACTGTATTCGCCTCACTCCTTGCATCCATACGGGCAACCATGTTTTCCAATTGGACACTTAACTAGGTGAACATGTCCATGACTTTTTCTTCTAAGGTGGCTAGTCGGTTGTTAGCTCTTTGGTGAGACATTATGGAGTTCCTACAAAGAAAGAGTTACTGAAAACAATATATCGCCCTCACCTTCGCTCGTGTTTAACTCACAATCACTTGATTGATAGCTTCTTTTATCGAGTTGAGCGTTCAGAATCGGAATCACTTGAATCAAGTTTGTACATTAGTCCTTATGACACAGCAAGGAAAACTAAAGGATTTTGATTTCTACTGAAGCTCATAAACAAACACACAGAAAAAGGGAATGATATGCCCTTTGTGTGTTAAGCAACTAGTAACAATTAGTCACTTAATTATGTAACAAAACAATCATAAAATAAAGAACGAAACGTAGATCACAAAGAATGACAATTCAAACTAATGCATAGGGATTTGATCAATCTCGATGGATATAATTGATAGGTGTATCTTCCTATACTACCCCCAATTTATCGGCTACACTCTACAACCGATCAAGTTTCTTTATGCAATGTTGATGCAGATTGCAAAAATGCAATTTAAAAATTAAATGTGGATAGTGTGTGGAATAAAAACAAAAGTTTCGCTCACACCAGTTAGGTAATGTACTTTACCTTCGATTTCTCAAAAGATTTCCAATCACCAATTAGGCGGCTATTCTACTTTTGTGATACAAAACGCAAACAATGTGTCAATTACCTTATGGGGTGCAAATGGGGTATTTTTGGTATTTCTTATATATAATTTTTTTTTAATAATAACACAAACTACTTGAATTGATCAAATAGATATGAATTCAAGCAGGATGCAATATGAACAAATCAAAAATTAATTGGAATTGTTAATGAACAAAATGTTAAAGCAAATAAAGATAGATTTGAGTTTCTAGGAGCCAAAGCTCTGATATCAGATGACATGGGAGGGTATGGGGAGGATCGAATCTACTCTTGAAACCCACTCAACATATGCAATATTGAAACTATAACCACCTAGAAGAAAAGTAAAAATAAAGACTAGGGAAGATAAACAAGGAAAGAAAAAATGTCACAAACTTGCTGATAAGTTGATCCCGGCTCATTGGCTCAATAAGACTTCTGAAGACTCCTACTTCCCAAAGAACTTGAAGAAGCTAATTTTAGCAAAATTTCTAATAGAAAAAAGCTGAAGCTCTCAAGAATTCTCTCAAACTTCTTCTTAAAGGTTGTGTTTACATCCTAGGGGCAAAGGTCTATTTAGAACCTTTCTCGAATAATCTAGATGAGTACAAAATCTTGAGATAATTAATAAAATAATAACTTAGATAAAATTCTATCTTAATCTTGGATAAATACATAATAAAATAATTATTCTATCCCAAATAAATTAATTAAATAATCATAAAGGATAGAATTATAATAAAATATTAATTAAAATAAACCTATATTTATCCCATGTAAAATCCATTTTAAACATATGTAGAAATTAATTTTTAAACATGGGTAATTTAAAAAGTGGATCGAAGCCTTTTTAAAAGATTTTTAAATAATAAAATAAATAAATACAATAATTTAAAAAGTGAAAAAGGGGGTCGGCCAGTTTGGGCTACTCAGATGTGCCAGGCCGACCAATCCACGCAGGTCGCATGGTAGAAGGCCCGCGAGAGTCACGGGCTAGGCTTGGGCTGTTTGGGCCATTCATGGGCCCACCGCACGAGGTGCATGCATTCGGCCCTTGGGCCTGTGCCCGCGCGGTCGATTCTGTATGGGCTTAAAGGGCCATATGCGTGGACTCTCCCGAGCGCTCGTACGCCTGGTACGTGTAGGCATGCATGCGTGTTCGTGGGCCATACGGGCTGCACTGCATGTCCAGCACACGTGCGAGCCTCCTTGCTTATGTGAGGGCCTCCAGGTCTTCGCACTGAGAAAGTTATATATCTCCAGTTTTCTTGAGAGGCATAAGGTTGCCTTGGCGGCTTCTCCACAAAATTAGGATAGAGTTGCTTTTGCCTTTGAATTCCTGGTTTTTTGTGACTTTTGATCTGAGTTATGGTGGAATTGTTTGGCAACAGAAGAACTTCGTAATCCTTTTCCACATCTTCCTAAAAATCTAAAGCTTTCAAGTATGTCTCAATGTGTACTACCCAAATTTGGTAATTGTCTTTAATGAACATTGGCGAAGCAATTGATGAGAGACTAGATTCAACTTCCATGATGTGTTACTCACACACAAGTCCCTTAATAAGAGAGCTCTAATACCAAATAAAGGTTTTAAAAGATGAAGAAAATAGAGGAATATGAGATTTCAAAAGAAGGATGTTACAAAAATACAATAGCAAGGGGAAAAACTTACATTATATAGACTTAAAAATTAACAAACCACTAAGTTCATAATCCTAAAAATAAGCCATAACTACACATGATAAATTCATAAAACAATAAACTCCTAAAAACTAGAAAAAAAAAAACTAGATTTGTAGTCTTGAAGCAATATTTAACAGTTACATATGCTTGGATCTTATCTTCAGGCACATTTGTGTTGCTAATAATGTAAAATTTGATAAATATTTTTTGGTAATTCATTTGTAAAAGATTTAATTATGAAATTATTTCTCGGTTGATTGATTTACACCTCAAATACACCAATTTATACGGTATACTTCTCTAATATAATCTCAATTCTCATACATAATTTAACACAAAGTAGGAAATTGAATGTAAGGACTTGGAAAGCTAGTTAGATACATATTTTAGGTGGTTTGAGCTTCTAAAAGGAATGTTTCTATTAGTTACTAAAAACCTATTCAACAGGCAACGCCATAGAACACTTCTTCATTATGGAAATAGATCATGTATACACATTAATTTTATATTGTAGTTTTCTTGTTTTTTCATGCATTTTGAAGTTTTGGGATTGAATGCTGATCTTTTAAAAGCTGTTTTATGATTTTCTAATTTTTTATTTATCATTCCATATCACTAATGTGTTTTCTTCTCTGTTAACTTCTAATCCATGGCTTCATATGTATTCAACTCCTACTTAGTTGGTCCTATTATTCTAATTAAACCACCTCTTTTACACTCAGATACCTTACAACTCTCTCTTTCACCAAAACCACGCTCTATATCCTTTCTAATCAAAAGTATTTTTATAGTCAATTCCCTAGGCTCAAACCTTTTATTAGCTAAACCAAATATGATCTACAATCATTAAAACCGACTATAAAATTAGCAAACCAAAGTCCTCCACAACCCAGTTCTTGGAAATATTTGAACAGCCACATTATTGTTTATTCTACTTCTCAATCTCATATCCTATCAAGACTATCTAAAATGCTAACATTTCCCAAACATCGACACTAGCTATGATTCAATCCTTAATGCATACATGAGATGGCCATATGTTTTCTTCATAGGAAAGCTGTAAAGAAAAGAATATAAGGAGTAGAAGGATGCTACTTACAAAGAATTTAATTAATAAATAATAAAACATGGATTTTGGTTCCTAAACAGTGGAACAAATGTAATAGCGATAAATGGGTGTGTGAATAAGAGAAAATAGGATGAAACCGCTGGCATATATAAGACTCATCTTCTAATAAAAAAATTTAATTATCGTAAAGGACTAAATTTTAAAGAAACATTTAGCCTGGTAATTGTTTATTATTATTAAATTGATGCATGCCATTTTCCTTTCCAAAAAAAGAGATATTTTAGAAATTGGGTCTCTAAAATGCATTCCTATATTATAACCTAGAATAAAAAATGTTCATGTCCCAACCTATAAGGTTTGTGAGCAAGGGTCTGCATTGATTATGTTTATAAGTTAAACAAATCTTGATATTATATTAAAAAAACTCTAGAACATGACTTTTTAGATTTAATCCCTCTAAACACCATTTCTAGTTTTTTCAATATAAGACTGACTCATCATTATTAATCTATGATGCGAATAAAATCTCTTTACTTCGTTCTAGTGTATGTTGATGATGTTTGGGTTACAAAGAGTTGTAGTAACATTGTGGCTTTATTTAAATATAAGTTTACAATTATCTAGGGCATTTAAACTATTTCTTAGGTCTAGAAGTTATTTGAACTTCTAATAATCTGATATCTTCTCAATCTAAATGTGTTTAAACCTTGTGAAAAACAAAAATAGGTTGAGACTCTTCTAAATGCTATGTAATATACTGAAATTTTTCAGTGTTCCTATTTGTGCACGATAAGGGTATTACATAGGTATATATATATAGAAATGCATGATAAGGGTAGAAATTGGAAAACAAGAAAAGAAAACAAAGAAGAAATTAGGTTTGGAGAGAAATATTTAATATTATAGATACACTATATAATATTAATACATATAAATTAACTAATGTTACGTATCTACAATATGAAAATTAATATATATATATATATATATGAAGAGAGAGAATAAAAAACCACAAGAATAATTTAATATAGAAATTAATATATATATAAATAAATTAATTAATTAATATAACATGTAAAATAAGATACATATACTATATATATTAACAAAATAAGAAGAGAGAGATGTAAGGGCCATAAAAAGAAAAGAAAATAATATAATATGAAATTATGATATATTACATAAATTAATTAGTATTAGATATAAATTAAGGTTATACATATAAATGCATAAATATATGGAGAGGGAATAGGTGACCATTAATATATATTTATATATACATATATATATAGATATTTAGATACATACTTATATATATAAACATTAAATTAAGAAAAAGAAAACATGCATAATACATCAAGTGCCTCGTTAGATTTTTTATCTCTGAGTCTGTTCTCCTAACCCTATCTGGGGTATCTGTTCCCCCCTCCCCCATCTGGTCTGGAAATAAGTAAGAGGACTATTCCCTATGGATGACGGCGTACCCTTTGATGAGAGTGGTAACATAGATATTTGTTAGGGGTTACCTTTAGCTAAGTACTATCGTGACTGTAGATATTTGATAGGACCACTATGGTTGGTATGACCGTGGTCGTAGATCGTACCATGGTTTGGCCAGCTCGAATTGTGCTTGAGCAAATTGTTGTTATCTGTATCTGATCTGGTCATTCAACATGGGTAGTTAAAAATCTATATTTGCCTTCAAAGATGAAAGTTGTAACGACTTCGCGAAACATAATACGAAAATATGAGCATTTCATGATTTATTTGATTTTCTTTATTATTTAGTTTGATGTGTGTCTGTTTTGATTATGTTAATGTATTGTTTTCTTAATAAATAAATTATTTTCATAATTTAAGATAGGTCTATGAAGTAGCCAAATGGTAGGTATTTATGTTAGAGTAATTCACCTTTAAAACCTTACGATGTTATTTAAATACTTTTTTTTTTTACTAAACATATTGAACTCACTCTTTCCATGCCCTCCAGATGAGGAAGAAAATGAGAAACTGCAAGCTAATCTACCCCTTCAAGTTTATGAGGATCTCGTGGATCCACAAAACTTGAGTGCATGATTGTTTCCACACTCTGATGAGTCCAATAGCATAGAGAAAGAAGTGGTCTTCTTTTGTGTTTTGATTTTGTAATTTGTAGCCACTTCTGGCCTAAGATATATGTATGTAATTAGAACTCATATATATTTGTAAGGAATTTGTATTAATTTGTTATACTGCATAAAATTTTATCATGCACTCGTTCTTCTGTTTCTGTATTTGACACTCATTTGTCTTGATTAGCACTTGGGATGTCACAGTGTGCGCCGTCCCTCATCCGGTGTGCCTCCAATTTTGTACTGTCATCGCATCACCATTATCTCGTCGGTTGTCTATCAGTCACATCTATTAGTCTTTGTGTCGCGTCAGTTACTTGTTCTCCTCCCTCTCTTCTCACGGATTTGTGCCACTTGGCAAAAATTTAATTGTCCCCTTTTTTTATAAATTGGGACCTTCTCCACCACTACTTCATCACTTCATCTTCATTCTTCCATTCACAAAAGCAATTCTAGAGAGAGAGAGGCTAGAGAGAGAGAAAGAAATGATAAAAGAAAGAGAAGTGTAGGAAAGACTTCAAGCTTTTGGTAAGAAAACTTGGTATTTATTTTGCACGTTCTAAGAAGTATTTTTAGATTAATAAAAGAAATATTGCATGAATATGAGATAGCTTATTACATGTCTAATTATTGTTATCTATATACCTTAATGTTCCATGATATTGCTTGATTTGTATCATTCTAACAAATAAAATGAATATGATGGCATGATAAAAGATGATGCAAGAAACATGATATTATTTAACGAACATGTGGAATGAATATCGAAGTTTGCATGCATAGTATTTGAATTAATAAAATCCTTTAGGCTTTTATTTTTGAAGGGTTCTTTTTCTCCCCCATCTAGTCTGAAAAGACGTAAAAAGACCGCTCCTTGTACATGATGGTGTACCCTCTAACGAGAGTGATGATACAATATGATTGTAGGAGTCAGCTTTGACGATGTATGACCGTGTTTATAGTTTACAAATAGGACCATTATAGTTGGCATGATCGTGGTCATAGAACGTGTCGTGGTTTAGTAAACTATAAACGTGTTATGGCTTAACAAGCCTTAAATATACTAGAAATGATATAAAATTAATTTGTCATTCCACAATGGTAGTTGGGAATCCATATTGCCCTTAATAAATAAAGGTCGGAATGGCTTCGCGCGAAGAATAAGTAAAAGATAAAAAAAAATATGATATGATTTGTTTGATTTTTTTTATTTTTCACATGACATGACTATATTTGACTTGAATGATTTGATGATTAACATTTTTCTAAATAAAATAAAATATTTTTTTATTATTGAAATGGACCCACATGCACATTCTTCGATGGTAAGCAAATAAGGTATTATTTCTAAATTTAATTACTTTTAAAATTTATGTAATGTCGATTAAATATTATTTTCTTGACTATGTTTGTGGAACTTGCCCATTTCCATCCCCCCTAGATGAAGACAATAGTGAGGAACCTCTCGTTGATTTGCCCATCGAAGCCTTCGAGGATCCTGTGGATCCATGAACTGTTACGAGTACATATTTTGTTCCACACTCTAATTAGTCCACTTTTGGGGAGATTTGTATTTATTTTTGTGTTGCCTCAATAATGTAAGATTTGGAACTCAAATTTTATTTTATAAGGGATTGTAATATATTTTATTATGTTGTCTATAATTATATTAAATGCACTCATAATCTATTTCTGTATCTAGCACCCTTATATGCTTTAATTAGTATATGGGATATCACAAGGACAACAGTGAGGAATCGCTAGTTGACTTGCCCATTAAAGCCTTCGAGAATCTCGTGGATCCATGAACCATTACGAGTGCATGTTTTGTTTAGCACTCTGATGAGTCCACTTTTGGAGAGGTTTGTATTTATTTTTGTGTTGCCTTAATATTGTAAAATTTGAAACTCAAACATATTTTGTAAGAGATTGTAATATATTTATTCCGCTGCATATAATTATTTTTAATGTACTCGTATCTGTTTCTGTATCGGACATCCTTATACTTTAATTAGTATTTGTGATGTCATAAATTAGAATTGAATAGAAAAAGGAAAGTTAGGAAAAGAAAATCTAGAAATAAGAGTTAATAGGACAAAAAATGAGGTTTTAGTGTAATATTTCGATTTTTTAAGAGTATTTAATTTATTAAAACTAAAGGAATAAATTAGAAATTAGGAGATAAATTAAAAAGAAACAAAAAATGCTAAATATACGTAAAAATAAAAATAAACTCGACATAAATATAAAAATGAATTTTAAGCCTTCAAAAATATAAAATAAATCTTTAGAACGAAAACTGGAAAAATTAGAGTGTTTGAGGGCTTTTTGGGCATGAAAATAGGGCCCAAGGACCTAAATGAAAGAATTTTCAAGAGATTGGGGCCCTTTATAATTTTTTAAAAATGGGCTACGTTAGCATGTGACGTGTCCGAATGCCCAATGCGCTTCGGACATTGGTAGCCGCGTATAGGGGATCACCAATGTGGCAATCCGTGTGAGGGATTTCCACTGTGGTAATTTGCATGTGAGCCATGATCGGATGATCTTAGTCTTCTCATGCATGGCCAATCCACGATAGGGATTGTTTCCTTCCTAGATCGATCGGATGGCTCAGATTGAGTCTCAAATGGACGGCAAATATTTCACCGTTTAGAGCGAATCCAACGGCTCCTAATTTGGATCCACTCAAATGGCTCAGATCTGATCTAGGATGATCAAAAGGTGGGGATGAAACGAAGGCTGAAATCGAGAAAGAGAGAGAGGAATTGAGATCATAGTCGAGAGAAGAGAAGAGGAGGAGGAGATCATGTAATTCGCGATATCCACTCCAAGGGGAACTGCTTGTGGCGGCAACTATAAGCCGAAGGGAAAAAAAGAAGAGAGGAATAAGAAGGAAAGAAGAAAAGGAAGGAAGGAGAAGAAAGAAAGGGACCGTTTGCGGTGGCTACCACAAGCGGGAGAGAAGAAGGAGATCACGCAACTGCGATCTCCATTGGGAAAGAAGAGAGAAGAAAGAAAGAGCGGGCATGCGCAAGTGGCCATGGCTGCAAGCGCGAAGACGTGTGGAGGTACGTGTGAGCGAGGGAGGCCGTGAGTGGTTTGGACCACGAGTGGGGGAGAAAAGGGCACTACGTGCGACCCTACTCACTATATGAGAGCTTGTGCAGGCACACAACCGCTGCATTACGCGTACCTAACGTCGTGTGCCATTGTGTCTCGCACATGCTACGTGCGCGACTCTGTCTGTATGCGTGATGGGCCGTGTGGAGGAAGATGTGCGCACTGTGCTGCATGCGCATCGTGCCATGGGCGTGCTGCGTGCATGGCTCTATCCACAAGCACGAAGGGCAGGGAAAAGGGGATTGTGTGCAGCGCAGTATGCACGTGCAAGGTAGGTGCTGTGCGGATGGTACCGCAGGCACCAGGAGCCCGATCCATGAGATTCGTGAGATTTTTGGCATGAGTGGAGAAAGAGGAATGAGGTTGAAGGCCTCTATGCACAACAAGTGCAGGTGTAGCCATTAGGTGAGCAGAGGTAGGTTGAGCAGCGTGTGTTGGTACTGCAAGCACCAAAGGTGTCGGATCTACGAGATCTACAGGCTTTTGATGCATGTGGCGTCAAAGCTACCGAGTGAGGGCATTTATGTGAGTGTTTGGAGGTGGCTAGTCACGTTGGGATACGTGGCTTGTTCACAGGTTGGTGTATGTGTGACAATGGAGGAAAATGAAAGACAGTCACAACCTGTATCTCCTTCTGCTGCCATAAAAGTTACAAATACTGGTTCCATTTCCATATAGAGAGCCAAAAAGGTTTCCTTAGAAGACCCGAATCTCCATTAACGGTAAGCATTAGTTTCTTAGATTTGACTTTCGGTCATAGGACGTTAGTAATAATTAATTGTAAATTTTTTTAAGTGGCATCGAATGGGAAATGCGATTGGGGCTAAATCCTTGAATTTAGTATGATACTGCACCATGGTTGAGGTAAAAAGTGCAATACTCCCTTGATCACTTTTAATATGTCTTTTATATGCATCTAGGTGTAGTTTGAATGAAAATAGGAAACAATATGATTTTGAATGAATGTAGCGGTGTGTGTGTGTTTGTTTTCATGATATTTTAAGTAAAATAAATTGATGTTTTCTTGTATGTTTTCTATTACTAGATGTCCATTGCTACGTGCAAGTATTGACGATAGGCTAGATCATTATAAAAGGAAGCTAGAAAATAAATAGCTAATAATATGGGTGTTTGGGAATAAAATGATAAAAATTATAAATAATAAATTAGGAACCAATTTATTATTTAATAATAAATTGTAAATAATTAATTAAATAAACCATTAGGTAAATAATCCTAAAAATAAGAAGTAAATAAAAACCAATAAAATTAGGAAAATAAATAAGAAGAGAAAATAAAATTGTAATTAGGTAAATAGACATAAAATTAGGAAAACCAAAATAAGAAATTGGAATAGAAAATAGATAAGTTAAAAATGTAATAATGTGGAAATAAAATTAATAGATTAAGGTCACCTAGAAGAATTTAGGCTTAATTGAAAAGGTATGTTTGTTCTTTTTATTCATTTTATATATATTATATTTATCTGGTTTATTGATTGATTGAATCATAAATGTTATTATTGTTGAGGGAATTAAAATGGGTTGTATTAGAATTATAAAATGGAAAAATAGTAGAAGGGTTAGGCTGTGATCCAAGGAAAGACCAGTAAAAATGGAAATAATAAGAGAAGGAAAATAGGGGGAAACAAATTAGAGTTAGGCTGATTAGGTATAGGATAGCTTAGAGGTTATGTCTAAAAAGGAAGACAAGTCAAGTGTCTAATAAAACTTAACTCCACCAAATAGTCTGGTAAAATCCGACTCGTCTAATTTCCTTGGAGGGCCTAACTATATTGTTTTGCAACTCGATCAAAGTGAGGGTGCTGGTATTTGAGTTTTAGGTTGGAACCAGTGTTCAGTGTTTCTAAGATAGAGAACTGAACCATTGGATTCATATATAGCGATTGGAGAGATTGAGTGATTGCATTCATTATCATTTGATTGATATCCTTACTCGTGGCTTTGGTCAATGTTCGAATTGCCTCCTTGGAAATAAATGTGAACAACCATGGATATGACAATATGAACTTAATTGAAGATTTAAATGAACATAGAAGACTTAATAAAGAAGAAGAGTCAGAATCAGTCCTGAATCAAAGTTATTGTGTCAATGTCAGTCTGGGTGCATGTGTAGAGCTTGCATGTGATTTGATGGTATATGTAACACCTTGCCCATCACTGTGCTTAATTTACTTGAAAAACCCTATTTATTCGAGCCTTTAGGCCAACTTGAACTCATTTAATTTAATCCACAAATTATTATCGTAATTCATGAATTTTATCAATTTTTATTTATTTTGATTTTATTTAATTATAGTTAATTCTAGTTAATTTTCTTGCCGAGCATCTTTTTTTCTCTCTCTTCACCAAATTTTGCCACTTTACACAAATCCAACGACTCCCAATTTCCACAAATAGAGGCCCTTCCTTCCCATTTTTCCCACACTTTCATTTTTCCACCTTTCAAGAATTAGAGAGAGAGAAAAAGTGATCTAGAAAGAGAAGGAAAGGAAGAAAAGAAGAACGATATAGAAGAAATTATCAAAGTTTCGGTAAGGAATCTAGTATTTCTTTAAACATCTTAAGGGGTATTTTTAGACAAAAAAAAAGTAAACTGATAATTTGTGATTTTGCTTGTTTTACATGTTTTTGTGTTTATAGGTTTAATAAGTTGAATTGTTCTTGATTTCAAGCATGCTATGTGATTTATAGACACTTGATGATTTGCATGTAATTAAAATAATATGAAACCGATAAGGTTACCTAGAAAATAAAAGAAACAAAAAAAAAAAGAGAAATGTGAGATGAAGCATGAATGGTCTGAGTATGTATCTGTGTTAACATGCATAATGCATCAAATGTCTCGTTAGATTTTTTATCTTTGAGATGTATCTGTTCCCCTAACCCCATCTGAGGTATCTGTTTCCCCCTAACCCTATCTGCAAAAACGTAAGAGGCCTGCTCCCTGTGAATGATGACGTACCCTTTGACGAGAGTGGTGACGTAAATATCTGTTAGGAGTCACCTTTGGCTATGTACGGACGTGACTATAGAATATCTGATAGGATCACTATAGTTGGTACGACTGCAGTTACAGATCGTACCATGGTTTGACAAGCCGGAAATGTGCCTAAGCAAATTGTCGTTATCTGTATCTGATCTGGTCATTCCATATGGGTAGTCAGAAATTTGTAATTTGCCTTCAGAGATAGAAGTCATAACGACTTCACGAAGTATGATATGAAAATTTGAGCATTTCATGATTTATTTTATTTTCTCTATTTTCTGGTATGATGTGTGTTTGTTTTGATTATATTAACGTGATATTTTTCCTAATAAGTAAATTATTTTCATAAGGTAAAATAGGTCTACAAAGTAACCAAATGGTAAGTATGCATGTTAGAATGATTTACCTTTAAAACCTTACGATGTTATTTAAATACTATTTACCTTACTAAGCATATGGAACTCACTCTTTCCATGCCCCCTCTTCTAGATGAGGAAGAAAATGAGGAACCACCAGCTGACCTATTCACTGAAGTTTATGAGGATCCTATGGATCCGTAAAACTTGAGTGCATGATCGTTCTTGCATTTTGATGAGTCCAATAGTTTAGTGAAAGAAGTGATCCTCTTTTGTATTTTGCAGTAGCCTCAGTTACATGTATGTAATCAGAATTCATATATTTATAAGGAATTTGTATTAATTTGTTCTGCTGCATATAATTTTTATCATGCACTCGTAATTTTGTTTCTGTATCTAACACCCGTAAGCCTTAATTAACATTTGGAATTTCACAGTATATGTGTTTGAATGGGGTTTTAGGGATTGGAAGATGGGAATAGGTATGGCATGCAGATTGTATGGTATCGATTATATAGTAGGGATTGCAGGATAGGGGTTGATTGATGGATTGACAAATTGATTGATTATTATTGCTTATTGAATAAAATGGTTTTCATAAAAGATCACATTGCATTTTGTAAATAGTCTTCACTAAAATGCATTCAAAAGATTTTAAAACATTATTGTGGCTTGCTAGTACTGCATTTCTTACTGAGTTGGCTAGAACTCACCCCAATCCAGATTGTCTTTTCAGGTTAGGAAATTAGGGTCAGCAGCCAGTAATGGTGTGAGGAGAGTCTCCTACCCTTGGGTTTAAATTATTCGATATGAGTTATTATAAATTTATGTATTTAAATTAATGTGACTCAACTGTCTCATGTAAGGGATGTTTATTATTATGTAGTCTCTCGCATATGAATGAAATTTTCTGGCTATATGTTTTGGATCATTTGATTAGTGATTATTCTCAGGAAACTCGGAATGGGACATCACATTTAGAAATAAAAAGGAAATTAAAAATAAATGAATAATAAAATAGGGACCTTGGGAGTAAAACAAGAAATTATAAAATAATAAATTATTCATAATTCATTACTCATAAATAATCCATTGTAGATAATTAATTAAATAAAAAATTTGCAAATTAACCTAAAATGGAAATTAAATAGGAATTAAATAACAATAAATAAATTTGGTAAATTAGATCACTAGTATATCTAGATAAGAAAACTAGAATGGAATTTAAATTAGGGAAATAAAATATTAATAGAATAAAAGAGAATTAAAATAACCTAGATAAATTAAGATTAAAGTAAAATGGTATTTTGTAAGTGTGTTACTTTTGTTATTTGATATATGTTATATTTATATTGTTTATTGATTGATTGAATTGAAACGACTATATTGCTAAAGGTTAAAAATGGAAATGGAATGCATGAAGTGTAAATGGAAAATGGAAAAGGAATAGGTTGAGTCGGTGAGAGACAAACAAGTTATGGAAAGAACATGAGAAGGGAAATGGGGGGAAAATATAGTAGAGTTAGGAAAGATTAGGTTTAGGGTAGTTAGAGTGTTGTGTCTAACAAGAAAAAGGAGTTAAGAGTCTAATAAAACTTAACTCAGCCAAGTAGTCTAGTTAAATCCGATTCGTCTGATTTTTGGAAGAGACCCCAATTGATTGTGTAGGATTGATTGGCATTATGGGAGCCACTGCGTGATGTCCTGGTACCTGGTAAGGCATTGGTGTCTAATAACAGAACAAATACAAGTGCAAAAAGTATATAAACATTAGCGGAAGTCAATCATCCCTTACAAATACCAAGTGTACATCACTGAGGCAATGAATTAGCTACAAACCTTATAAAATATTGTTTAACTAATTCTACAAAATATAAAAAGAATTTCATCAGAGTGCAATAAAATCAAAAGCACTCGTCATCTATTGGTCTGCGAAGGGATCCAAACAAGCATCCAAGAGTAGATCGAGAGATAGGTCTTCACTATCGGCGTCATCTGTTAGCACCGATTAGGGGTGAGTTTCATGAAACTTAGTAAGGGAGACAATATTTAAATTACGCTACCAGAGTTTCAAAGGTTGCATATTTAATAAAAAAGATGTCCACTACCTTATCATTGATCAACCTTACCTTCATAGATCATCGGATATAATTAATTTAGAAATTTCCAAAAACCTTTAAGTTGATTACGAAGTTCATTTTAGAAAATGTATCCAATTTCATAAAAACTGAGACCAAACAGTGAGAAACATAAGCATTCAAGAGACAGATTTTAGATAAACATAACACATAGGTGATAACCCTAGACATACCAGAAAAGTCAACTATTCAGTTTACAGTTTTAAAGATCTTTGTGCGAAACTATTAGGGCCTTTATCAACTGAAGGCAGAGGGGATCCCCGATTCCTATTGTGAATGGGAACAATACAATTCAGTATGATCATTCAATTAGATTCTATGACCACAACATTACGATGCCACGTGACCCTTACAATCAGTTACGATCCACTCTCGTCATAGGGATGCCAATACCATTCATAGGGAGTGATTCACCAACAGTCGATATCAGTCATATTAGAAATCCCTCATTTAACGCAGGAGGATATGGGGAGGATAATATCAACTCCTATAACCCACTCAACGTGTGCAATACTGAGACTTAACTGCCTAGAAAAATTCTCTCTCTAGTTGAATTTACAATTCTAAAAAGAATGCAAAAACAAAGACTAGAAAAATAAAACAAGGAAAGGAAAATCGCCACGAACTTACTAATAAGTTGATCCCTACTCCTTGGCTCAACAAGACTCCTAAAGACTCCTGCTTCTTGAAGAACTTGAAGAAGCTAAAAATTAGCAAAAATGTTAATTGAAGAAAAGCCTAAGCTTTCAAGAATTTCTCTCAAATTACTTGTAATTGATTGCATTTACAATCTATGAGCAAAAGCTTATTTATAACTTTTCCAAGGATAGTTCTAAATGATCACAATCACTTAAAAAATTAATAAAATAATATCCTAAATAAAATTCTATCTAATTTTAGAATAATTAAATAATAAAATATTTATTATATCCCATCTAAATGCAAGATAATTAATTAAATAATATTAGAGATATAATTTACATTAAAATAATAATAAGATAGGGTCTTAGGATTAAATCACATAATTAAATAATAGGTTAGGGTAATCCTAAGGTTAAAATATTACATAATTTAATCCCTGGATAGATTTGAAATTTAAATATATTAAAGAATATTAATTAAATAATAGAGGATAATTGCCATGTGTCTTGAAAATCACATGGAGTTTGTGGTAAAAAAGAAGTCCAAATGTGTGCCATCTCTTCCCCTTCCCCAAAACACTTCCCACATATAATCCGTGTGGGCTAGGGAAGCTTGCGCGCATGTGCGACACTTGGGTTGGGTCCGTGCACACGCGCGGCTTTCGGGCCTCACGGCTCTATGGCCTATCCGACCTTCTCCTTAGCTAGGTCACGGCTGCTGTTGGGCTAGTTGCGACAGCCTACTTACTAGGCTGTTCAATCAGCCCGATGGATTCCTCTTTGGGCACAAACCTATTGGGTCAGGTCTCGGGTTGAGGGTCGGCCCTCGAGTCTTCTTGGTGGGCCCCGTTAGCCCATCTTTATGGGCATGGAGCATGGGCCACTCGTTTCACTTGTGCATGCAGCCTGTTAACCCACAGGTCGAGACTAACAGGTTGTGGGGTAAATCGAGTGACTCTGGATGTCCACATGTGCCATGGAGTTGGTTCTTCGTCTTCCTATATTAATCTAAAAGCTTACAACTCATCATTTTTTATGCTTCCTTGAGTCGGTTGTTTTAGCAGCCCGTAGGCCTTTTCGCCTTCGATGGCGTCGATGATTTATCTTACTCGATCTAGTCTTGCTTGAACTGGATCTTTGGGCTTCATGGAATTGGGCCTTACCTATGAATTTTGACTCTATTTTCTTTGTAGAGGCTTCTTTCAGGTTTTGTCTTTGGGTTGGAGTGAATCCTTATTGCTGCTTGCTGGGTAACTAGAATGCCTCCCTATGGTCACATCATCAGTAATAACAGTTAAACATATTTGAGTTTTTTTCTTTTTATTTTCAGACAGAGTACAAAATGACAATTTAAAAGAAATCTTTTAATAGCTATAAATAGATCAAACTTAGCCTCAAACTTCTGATTTTTCCCACTTACTAACTGTATAGATTTTAAACCAATTTAGATTCCATAAAGCCCGTTACCCGAACCTAGACCTAGTAAGAGCCTTTTAGATAAATCTGGCCTATTAAGAGTCCACTAGACCAAATCAAACCAAACCCAAAGGGATCTTTTAAACCAACATGGTCCAGATATGGCTCACTAAACTAAACCAGGTCCAAAGAGGGACTTGTTGACTGAAGCTTGGACCCGAAAGGGATCTATTGACCTAACCTGGATCTGAAATCGACCTATTTACCTAGACTCAACCTTATATTCGATGGGGACTTATTGACCCAAACCTGACCTAAATGAGGCTTACTAAACCACCTGGACCGGTTAAGGTCCATTAGGCAAACTCGACCCATAAGGGCCTAACCCAAACCTAAATAAGGGTCCTTGAACACACGTTACAGAGTTGGCCTTGAATTGCAAAGGGGATCTGCAAATAGTGGGGAGCAAAAAAAGAATAAGAATAAGAATAAGAATAAGAATAAGAAGAAGAAGAAGAAGACTTAATAAATATATAAATAAATGTAAAAGACTTAATAAAGAAGAAGTGTAAGTGGGTTAGAGTCAGTCTGGGTGCATGTGTAGAGCTTGCGTGTGATTGATTATGTGTGTAATTGCATGGGATTTTGGGATTGAAAGATAAGAACATGCATGGTATCAGTGATTGCATGTTATCGATTGTAGAGTAGGGATTGTAGGCTAGGAATTAATTGATGAATTGATGGATTGATTTATTCTTATTGTTTTTGTTACTAAAAAGGTTTTCTTAAAAAGAACACACTGTATTTTGTAAAGAGTTTTCACTGAATGTATTAAAAAGAGGTTCTAAAACATTATATGTGGCGTACTAGTACTGCTATTCTTACTGAGTTGTCTAGAATTCACTCCAATCTAGATTGCCTTTTCAAGTTACGGAAACCCTGATAGGGTCAACAACTAGTGAAGGTGTGAGAAGAGTCTCCTAGCTTTGAGTTTAAATTTGTTTGGTAGGAGCTATTGTAAATAAGTTTTAATTTATGTGAGTCAACTGTCTTATGTAATGGATTTTATATTTAGAATTTTGATTTAATGGATGTGTTATTTTTATGTAGTTTCGCTGCATTTGAATAAATGTTTTTGGTTTTATGTTATGGTACGAATAATTGGCAATTGTTCTCAATAATCTGGGAACGGAATGTCACATGCTATGTAACCCCTATGAATTTTAGATCTCTCTCCCCTAAATTCTATCTCCAAATAATTGGAGATTTAAAATATGGTAGTATCACATAGACATACATTACATTCTCATTAAAAAAGTTGTATCAATTTCTTCATGCATCCACTTGTGATCATTTGATTGTTGCAAAAAAGTGCTTCACTTTCTGAAAACCTCTAAGTTTGTTTTGCATCTTTTTAAGACTTCATCTAGATTAATTTGTAGTGGTTTTTAGAAAATGCTATTAGGATGCTTATCTAGATGATAAATGATCAATTAATAGTTTTGCATTCTTACTTAGAGATAACATAATATCTTAACATGCTAAAAGTGATTTCCAATTATTTTTCATTAATTGAAAATAAATAAAAGCCCATTGTTCATGCAATTGTTGAGAATTTTTTAGTTAAATAATTACCTAGGAACTTTGCATATTGATGAAGGTCATTGTCAATGCAACTACTGGGATTATATTTTTTTATCGTTACTTCGTGAATATCACATACTTGTTTTCTCTATTTTTGTTATATGATGTGATAATATGGGGTTTTTCTATTTGATGTACAATATTTTTATCATATTTTTTATAGCCTTATTACTTGAATTTATAAGAACTTGAAATAAATTCTGACTAGAAAAATATATTAATGCGTAAAATTTTGATGGAGATTACATTTTTGAAGAAAAGAGAAAAAAAGGCTAAAAAGAGAAGAAGAAAAGAAGAAGTTTGCACCCAGGTCCAGATCTGCAAACCCGTGAAATCTAGCCTAGACCTGCAGCAACAACCTAGCAACCCAACAACACTCAAAACAACATTTTGTGGCTGGGAACCAGACGTCCAAAACGACGTCGTTTTTTTAAAAAAGAATGAAAAGAAAATTGTAGAAACCAGAAGAGGAAAAGAAAGAAGCAGCTGAAGAGGAAAATTAAAAAAAAAAAGAATTAGCTAAAAAGGAGAAGGGGGAGTTATAAAGGAAAAAAGAGGTGGGTGAAAGAAGATTTTCTCTCTTGTAGTCGCCTATTGAAAGGAGAAGAGGAGAACACTAAAAGGACGGATCTGGAGGAGAGAGGGATGAGCTAGAGAAGGAAAGCAGAAACTAGATTTGCGAAGCTTGGAGACCAAGAGACGGAGTGCGAGTTTCGTCAAAGAACACAGCAAACGCAAGCGAAAGGCAACAACGAGCTGAGTAGGAGAAGCAGACTGATGCAGAAGCAAGTAGGAGTGGTGTAAACGGGACAGGCAGAAGAGCTTGGTGAAAGAAGAAAAATAACCACGTAATATTTATTTGTGTTTTTATTGTCATATTTTCTTTTTGTAGAAATTTTTGGGAATTGTTTTAGTGAAACTTGAATGGGAATGTTTGTATTTTTAATTATTACGTGATTATATTTTTCTTAATGATAACTTTTATTGCTCAATCCACCATGTCCGGCTAAAATTCTTTTAGTAGAGTGATTGACATAACCTGAATTAAAGATAAATTTGTGGTCTAATTTTTAGATTTCTTCTTGTTGTAATTTAGTTATATTAAATTTAATTCGATTGTGAGAATTGACCAACTCACTACTTGATTTGTGATTGATGATTTTAGAGTAACAGGTGTGAAATATCATTAGTTAGACAAATATTGTTAAACATTAATTATAATTTGAAGGGAAGTAATGTAGTCAAATTGATGTGGAGAAATTGAATTATCGCATATTAAATTAAATCAAATTAATAATTGGTATAAAATGTTAGTAGTTGTTAATTGATAGATCTAGAGAATACTAGAAAGAAAATTGAAAGTACATGAGAAGAATAGTTCAACCATTGCAGACTGATTAAATCGATTGCGCAATTAACGCCAATATTCCCGAGATTCAGGTGAAATCCATTACTCTAGTGTGTTTCCGTTGATAGTTTTTCTAATTTTAATTATTTTGCTGTGTTTAAGTTGTTTTAAAAAATTTAATTTCAATTTCTAGATAATAGTAGAATTTTCTATAAATTTGGTACTTGATACACAATTCATGTGGGATGATACTCTACTTATCACATTAGTACTTGAATGATTTCGTGCACTTACGAATTCGACCATCAGTATCTAATGCCAAGCTTGTGTTCCATGCTTGTACCAAGCATATTGAGCTTGATTTTCACTTTGTTTCTAAGTTAGTTGCTTCCAAGAAGTTACAATCTTAAATTACTTCATCTATGGAGTTCGAGAAGGGGGCTTAGATGAACTCACAATTGTTTCAATGACAAGGAAAATATAACAAACAAAAAAGTGAAGGCAACAGAGAAATAGGGAATTAATCTAAGAGGACTTTAATCAAACATTTAATGAACATGAACTACTACTGGAACTTTGCATACAATAGCTTATTTATTTGTCAACTAATAAATGCCTTTAAATAGGCTTTACAAAATAACTGAAAGCAATCTAGTATTAAATCAAAGTGCTATCACTACCAACAAGAAATGAAAAATTTTAGGAAAAATATTTCAACAAATTAAAATTAAGTCAAATATCTATGTGACATCCCAAATGCTAATTAAGCCATAAGGGTGTCAGATACAGAAACAGATTACGAGTGCATAATATTTTTAATATATGCAATGTAGTAATTTATTACAAATCACTTACAAAATATATGAGTTCTCAATTGCATATATAACTGATGCTAGAAGTGGCAACAAAATACAAAATATCAAAATACAAAAAGGGCTACTTTTATCATTACGTAAAAGGACTCATCAGAGTGTGGGATAAGTTATGTACTCAAAAAATTTTATGGATCCATGAGATCCTCAAAAACTTCAAGGGGTAGGTCAGCGATCGATTCCTCACTAGCTTTCTCATTTGGGGGGGCATGGAAAGGGATAAGTTTCATATACTTAGTAAAAAAAATAATATTTAAATAACATCATAAGATTTTAAAGGTAATTTAAAGTATCATCATTACTTACCATCAAGAGTCATTTAAAATACGATAATGACTCATTTTAATTAATAAATACAATAAAATTTTCCTACGACAAAATAAAATAATAAATTTTAAGAATTATTAAATCAATTAAAAATACAAAATTTAAAATACGAAATATGATATTCATATGGAAAAATAAAAATATGAGATATTAAGGAGTTTAAACTGCCTTAGGGCCCGAATAAATAGGAGTTATGGTTACAAATTAAGCGCAAAGGTTTTCGGGGTGTTACATCCCCCCTGCCTTAGAAAATGTTGTCCCCAAAATTTGTCATGAATAGGTCTAGGAACTTCTCTCTCATCTTGCTCTCCAACTCCCACGTCGCCTCTTCTGAAGTGTGGTGTTGGCACTACACCTTCACCATAGGGATCCTTTTGTTGCGCAAAACCTTGTCGGTCCACCCAAGGATTTTTGTAGGGAGTTTCTCGTACATCATATCAGCTTGAACCTGCATCTCTTGGTGAGGAATGATGTGAGAAGGGTTAGGATAGTACCTTTTGAGCATGAAAACATGGAAAACATCATGTAGACCCACAAATTCTCAGGGTAGAGCAAGGTGGTACGAGACGGGTCCAACATGTTCTACGATCTAAAAAGGTCCCATATAACGGGGGCTCAACTTTTCCTTCTTATCGAAGCACATTTTTTCCTTGTAAGGGAAGATCTTAAGGAAGACTTGGTCACTAATGACAAATTCCAAAGGTCTTATAAAGAAACTATGTACCTCAGCTACGTTGGTTGGTGGGTTCTAGTTAATCACTCATGCAACTTTGGATGGATCTACAGAAACTCCTTCACTCAAAACTACATGACCATGAGAGGAGACTCGATCCAACCAAAAGGAGCACTTGCTAAACTTAGCATATAGTTGGTTCCAACAAATGGTCCCCAATACCTGAGATAAATGACTGCATGTACTTTTGGGCTGTTAGAATACACCATGATTTCATCAATGAACACGATAACATATTGATCTAGTGCATGCTGAAAAATCTTGTTCATAAGATCCATAAAGGCAAGGGCATTAGTGATGCAAATAAGGCAACATACAAGAACATTGATCCAATTCAGCTACCTAATGGTTCGATTACAAGAGCAAGGTTGAAAAAATTTAAGGACGTATTAAACGGGATGATTCAAGGCTTATGGAATGATATTAATAAAATTCAAGAATGCAACAAGGAAGAATGTATTGGGCTTGGGCTGAATAACATAAATCAAAGCTTGATCACATTAACTCAAGTGGAAGTTACACTAGCCCAATATGAAATTGAACTAGTTTGTTGGATGGGCCATAACTTGGGCTTTTAATATCCAAATTAGGTGATTCAAAAGTCTAAACTTATCTACACATTTGGGCCTACAACTTTCATGAAAAAACCCAGTCCAAAATTAGATTGTGTCAGATAGATAATTGGCTCTTAAATTTCAGAATGAATTTTAACTTAGATACATTGGATCTGGTTGTCTTTATTTATTGTATTTAGACTTTTGCTTTTTCTTACTAAATAGAAATATTTATTTAGTAATATAAAGAATTCTGACTCTTAGAAGTATTAAAACTTATCTAGGAAGATTGTTCCATATAATAAATAGGTAGTATTCTCTTTTGTAAAGACACAAGTTGATATATGAATTTGTTTAATGCAAGGTGTCTTAAGAGAGGTTTTTCTCATGTTCTGATTCTTGTTTGAATCAAGGTTCTTACGAGCAAAACTAATTACTTTGTGAGTAGTTTATTCCAAGGTTCTCTTCAAGGGTTGGATTTGGGTTGCGGACTTGGTAAATCTGATGTAGCTTTTCAAGGGGTTGCTTCCAAACATAAAGATATTGGGTCTTGGGTTTAATATATCCCTGGTTCATATTAGTTTGGTATCAAAGCTTGGGTTATAAATCAGATTATGTCCTTCGTGTTTCATCTCTTTACTTCTGTTTCATTATTTCAAGTCTTTGTTTCCATTTCCATCCTCTATATCCTTTTCTTATTGTTTAGTATCAAGCATATCGGTTTAGTGTCTTTTCGTTGTTCCATTCACTTCAACTTGTTTTTTGTTGTTATTTTTAATCATTTGTTGTTCTCCATCTCCTTGTGATCTGTTTGTCATCCAAAACTTAGTCTATTCAAGTTATTTCTGTTGTGTTATATAAAAAAAGAAACAGAAAAAAAAAATTGAAAGAAGGTGAAAAGAAAAGTAAAAAAAAAAAGAGATTAAAAAAACGAAGATTTGAACAAGAGTTATAAAAACAATTCAATTTACTTTCCTAGATTAAAATTTCTTTTAAGTTGTATTTCTTTTTAAGAATTTGGGTTTATCTTTCATTTCCATCTACCTTGGTTGAGTTTCATTCAGAGTATCTTTTATTTCCTTCTAACTTGGTTTATTATATTCCTCATTGTATTTCAGCACGTTTGTATAAGCTTTGATTCTCTACAACGAATCTTAACAAAAGAATTAGAGTGGTAAAAGGCTGAGTGTGAGTTCATCTAGAGAAAAGCCAAATTTTAAACACGAGTAAAATTGAGTGATACTATTATTTGAGTGAAACACATGAGGAACTATTCTTTTACTTTACTAACTTTGTTTTGCAATTTAATACAAGATGAGTGGACAAGTAAATAATCCACAAAACGAGATAGATAGGTTCCAAGCCTTAGCAGAACTGATGAAAGCTATGGATAGAAGATATGATGAGATTATTAATCGAATGGAGAGGCTAAAAATTTTGATTACAAGTGGGCAACCACCAAATGCTCCTAATACAGCCATGCGTGGTAGGAGATTTCAAAATAGAGTTCAAGAAGGTAATAACTTTGAAGATGATGAATCACGTGGTGATAATGAAGAAGAAGAAGAGGTGCAATCAAGAGCAAGAAACAACAATAATAGCAACTTTGGTGCTGTTAAATTGAAGATTCAATCTTTTCATGGAAGAATGAATCCTGAAGGTTATTTGGATTGGGAAAAGAATATTAAACTAGTATTTGATTGCAATAGCTACACTGAATCCAAGAAGCTACAATGTGTAGTTGCTGTTTTTGAAGATTATGTTATTACTTGGTGGGATGATACAAAGAAGAATCGGAGAAGAAATAGGGAGAGGCATATTGAAGAACAGAGAGATTTGAATTCCATCATGAGAAGAAGATTTGTACCAAGCTATTACTATAGAGAGTTGTACAATCAAAATCTTATGCAAGGATCCAAGAGTGTTAAGGAATACTACAAAGAAATGGAAGTGGCCATGATTAGAGCAAATGTCGAGGAAGATAGTGAGGCTATAATGGCTAGATATCTTAATAGTTTGAATAAGGAGATTTCTAATGTGGTCGAATTGCAGCCTTATATGGAGCTAGAAGATTTACTTCACCTTTCTTTGAAGGTTGAGAAGCAATTGAAGAGAAAAGGGAATATAAGTCATTTTTCCTCCAATACTTTAACATTCAAATCAAATTTGAGGAAAGGTGATAAGGCTTCATCATCCAAGCCTAAAGTAGAATCAAAAGAGGTTCCTAAAGCATCTAGTTCTAGCAAAGATAAGAATAAACTTGACTCTACTACTAACGCAAGAAATATTAAAGATTTCAAGTGTCAGGGTGTAGATCATTACAAGTGGGACTGTCCAAATCAAATAACTATGTTTATGTTTGATGGAGAGTATTATTTGGCTAGTAAGAAGAGAATGAAGGAGAAATTTCATCCTATGAAGATGCAATTGATGATGAAGATGAAGAATTTACCACGGCAGAAAGTGGAAGGGTTCTTGTAGCAAGAAGAGCTTTGAATATACAAGTACAACAAGACGAATGCGATCAAAGAGAGAACTTGTTTCATACTAGATGTCTTGTGAAGGATTGCGTATGTGATGTGATAATTGATGGTGGCAGCATGATAAATGTTGCTAGTACTACTCTTACAGAGAAGTTGGGGCTGTCTACTACAAAACATCCATATCCTTACAAATTGAAGTGGCTCAATGATTGCGCGGATATAAGGATAACAAAGCAAGTTCTTGTGGCATTCAAAATAGGCAAGTATAAGGATGAATTGTTATTCGATGTAGTGCCTATGCATGCTGGTCATCTTTTGTTGGCATGTCCTTGGCAATTTGATCAAAGGGTGATGCATAACAGTTTCACAAATCACTACACTTTTGAGAAAGACGGAAAGAAAATTACTCTTGTACCACTTTCATAAAAAGAAGTTTATGAGGGTGAGCTTAAAAGAATACAAAACAAGAGAGAAAACAAGAGTGAAGGAAAAAGAGTGAGCGAATGTGAGACATCCAAAAGTGAGCTTTTAAAAGAAAAAATTTAAAAAAATAATGAAGTGAAAAAGAAAATGAGTTTGACAAAAGAGGGGCATAATTTAAATGAGTGTAAAAAGAAACAAGTGAGCTTGTATGCAAAAAAGAGTGATATTAAGGAAGCTTGGTTTTCAAGGAAAAGTATACTTGTGCTTATGTACAAGGAACTTTATCTAAACACTAACGACCTTAATGTTTCTTTACCTAGTGTGTTTGTTTCTCTTTTGTAAGAATATGAAGATGTTTTTTCGGAGGACATACCTAATGGATTGCCACCCATTAGAGGTATTCAGCATCAAATCGATTTCATACCTGGTGCCATAATTCCAACCAAACCAGTCTATAAAAATATCTCGAGGAGCCAAAAGAGCTTCAAAGGCAAGTTGAGGAGTTATTAGGTAAGGGATTTATTAGAGAAAGTACGAGTCCATGTTCTGTTTCGATATTGTTAGTGCCTAAAAAAGATGGTTCTTGGCGTATGTGTGTTGATTATTGTACGATTAACAACATTACGATAAAATATCATCATATTATTCCTAGGTTAGATGATATGTTTGATGAATTATATGGCTCTACTATTTGTAGCAAAATTGATTTAAAAAGTGGTTATCATCAAATTCGAATGAAAGAGGGCGATGAATGGAAAACTGCTTTAAAAAAAATATGGATTATATAAATGATTGATTATGTCTTTCAATTTAACTAATACACCAAGTACTTTCATGAGACTTATGAATCATGTTTTGAAAGATTTTATTGGAAAATTTGTTGTTGTGTACTTTCATGATATCCTTGTGTATTTTAGAGATTTGAATGAACATGAAGAACATTTTAGGAGTGTTTTAGTTACCTTGAGAAAAAAGAGGTTGTATGCTAATTTCAAGAAGTGTTCTTTTTGTTTAGATTGAATTGTGTTTTTAGGTTTTGTTGTGAGTAAGCAAGGTGTTGAAGTTGATGACGAGAAGGTAAGTTCTATTAAGAGCTAGCCTATTCCTAAATCGGCAAGTGAGGTAAGAATTTTTCATGATTTGGCTAGGTTTTATAGGCAATTTGTAAAAGACTTTAGTACTATTGCTGCACCACCTACGGAAGTAATAAAAAAGAATTGTGTTTTCAAGTGGGATAAGGATTAAGAACGTGCATTTAATTTATTAAAAGATAAGTTTTGTTTGATACCTATTCTTGCTTTGCCTAACTTTACTAATACTTTTAAAATTGACTGTGATGCTTCAAGTGATTAGGTTTGGGTACACATGCACAAGTACAGGTGTCCTACTCAACAAAGATCAAAACTACATCCTAGAGGCAATGGACCATTTCAAGTTCTTGAGAAGATCAATGACAATGCCTACAAGTTGGATCTTCCTGGCGAGTATAATGTGAGTGCTACTTTTAATGTGGCTGATCTTTCTCCTTTTGATGCAGATGTTGGAGATTCGAGGACGAATTATCTTGAGGAGGGAGAAAATGATGCAAATAAGTCAGCATATAAGCATATTGATCTAATTCAGCTACCTAATGGTCCGATTACAAGAGCGAGGTTGAAGAAATTTAAGGACACATTAAACGGGATGATTCCCGGCTTGTGGAATGATATTAACAAAATTCAAGAATGCAACAAGGAAACATGTGTTGGGCTTGGGTTAAATGACATAAATCAAAGCTTGGTCACATCAACTCAAGTGGAAGTTACACTAGCCCAATATGAAGTTGAACCAGTTTAGTTGGATGGGTCATAACTTGTTGATGTCCAAATTAGGTGATTTAAAAGCCTAAACTTATCTACACATTTGGGCCTCTAACTTTCATGAAGAAACCTAGTCTAAATTTGGATTTTATCATATAAATAATTGGCTCTTAAATTTCAAAATGAATTCTAACTTATATACATTAGATCTGGTTGTCTTTATTATTATATCTAGACTTTTGCTTTTTCTTATTAAATAGAAATATTTATTTAGTAATATGAAGAGTTGTGACTCTTAAAAGTCTTGAAACTTATCTTGGAGGGTTGTTCCATCTATAAATAGGTAGTATTCTCTTTTGTAAAGACATAAATTGATATATGAATTTGCTTAATGCAAAGTTTTTTAAGAGAAGCTTATCTCTTGTTCTGATTCTTGTTTGAATCAAGGTTCCTACAAGTAAAGCTAATTACTTTGTGAGTAGTTTATTCCAAGATTCTCTTCAAGGGTTGAATTTAGGTTGCGAACTTATTTCAAAGTTCTCTTTCACGAATTAAATTGGGTTAAGGACTTGGTAAATCTAATTTAGCTTTCCAAGGGGTTGCTTCCAAGTGTAAAGATATTGGATCTCGGGTTTAATATACCCCTGGTTCATATTAATTAGTTGGTCTGAAAGGCATAACCTTGAATGCATACAGACTGTATCGGCATCGAAAGGCAATTTTTAGAATATCTTCTTCTTTGACTCGCAGCTAGTAGTATCCTGATTTGAGGCCGATCTTTGAGAATACCATAGCTCTTTACAACTGATCGAAGAGGTCATCAATACGAGGTAGATGATACTAATTTTTTATTGTTACCCGGTTGAGTTCTCTATAATCTATGCATAGTTTGAGGGAGCCGTCCTTTTTCTTCACGAATAACACCGAGACGCCCCAAGGGGATTGACTGGGGTGGATGAAGTTTTGACCAAGAAGTTCAGAAAGCTAGTTTTCCAATTCCTCGAGCTCAGCACGACTCATGTGATAGGCAGGTTTTGAGATTGGTTGTGTTCTAGGAAGCAGGTCGATAAAAAACTCTATCTTCTGTGGGGGAGACAAACTAGGTAGTTTTTCCAGAAAGACTTCCGAAAAGTCATAAACAGTAGGAATAGAGTACGCAGCGGGATCAACATCCATATTCCTATTTACTCAAAGGTTAAAAAATAACAAAAGTAGATTTTTATTTCATTTTTGGTGATCGCAAGGTTACAACTTTACTTTCACAGTTAAAGATTATCCTATATTTCTCTAACCAATCCATTCTTAAAATAACATCGAATCCTGAGAAATCTAAAAATATTAGATCTACTAACAATTCTACTTCTGAAGTCTTTATTTTATAATTTTTATACACACAATGAACTTCTAATAAACCCCTGGAGGGAGTTTCTACTGCTAATACTTCACCTAAAGGTTCAGGCCTAATATATAGTTTGTAAGCAAATGTACAAGAAATGAAAGAGTGGGTAGCATATGTATCAATCAGAGCTCTGGCAGAAATATCATGGATAAAAAGCATACCCTGGATAAGGACTAGAGTGATGAGGGCATCAGATTCATCAAGGTGATACACACGACCCTGGCTACAGGTCTGGCCATGTCCTTCGGCTGCTGAGGGTAGTCTTTCACAAAGTGCTCAGTGTTTCCGCACTTATAGTAAGCGTTGTTCAAACACCGACAGGGCTGATCACCATACAAGCGACCACAATGCTGACATGGTTGGGAAGGTCGGGTAGGTTGTCCAATAAGTGGAGGTAGAGTAAGGGGAGGGGCAACTCAGGGTCATTTATTAGGTTGGCTATTTACTGGGTCAGGCAGTCGTCTTCTGGGTTGTTGGGGTTGGTGTTGTTATTGGGTACAGACTCGGGTAATGCATTAGTGCCTGGCTAAGATAAGGTCTTCGCCTAACTGGGCATGTTCTAGCATTTCAGCATACGATTTGGGTCTTAGCATCACAACCCGATCGTAGATATCGACATGAAGGCCCTTCAGAAAATTCCTAACTTTACAACTCTCAGGGGTGACCATTAATGGGAAAAACCTAGATAGCTAGACGAATTGGGCTTCATATTGGGTAACCATCAAGTTTCCTTGGTGGAGGTCCTGAAATTCCTCCTCCTTCTCTCGGATATAGACTAGGAAGTAGTTCTAAAAAAATGCATCCATGAAAACCTCCCAAGTAGAAGGGGTAGGTAGGACTTCCTTTATAAGTCACCACCAATGTTTGGCTTCACCAGTTAGCATGAACGTTACTAAGGGAACTTTTTGCTCTTTAGTTAGGTCTAAGATAGAGAAACGTTTCTCTCTTTGCAGGATCCAAGCTTTAACTACTAGGGGGTCGGGGCCTCCTTCAAAGTGGGGTGGGCTAAGTTCCCTAAAATTTGCTCTATTATTGGAGATAAACCTTTTGGTTGGTCGATATTCAGGGGCAGGAGGATGTAGGCAAGGGTTTGCTTGATTTTGTCCTATGGCTGTGGTTAGACCCTGGATGGCTCAGAAAAGTTCGGTAAACTCGGTCTTGGTCAGATGATCCTAGTCCTCGGGTCTTTTGATATGCTCTATCAAAGGTCTTCCTTGTGTCATTCCTATAAAAGAAAAGGAAGACACAAGTTGGTGGTCTACTTTTCGAAAGATGACATATTTTCTAAGTATTTTATAAGAGTTTTTCCTAACTACAACCTTAGTTGTAAGGGATTGTTCGGCTAACTACTGTGATGCCATTTGTGACATCCCAAATGCTAATTAAGGCATAAGGGTGCCAGATACAAAAATATATTATGAGTGCATAATAGTTTAATGTATGCAATGGAGCAATTTATTACAAATTCCTTACAAAATATATGAGTTCCTAATTACATATATAACTGAGGTCAGAAGTGGCAACAAAATATAAAATATCAAAATACAAAAAGGGTCACTTCTATCATTATGTAAAAGGACTCGTCAGAGTGCGGGATAAGTCATGCACTCAAAAAGGTTTATGGATCCACGGGATCCTCAAAGACTTCAAGGGGTAGGTGAATGATTGGTTCCTCACTATCTTCCTCATCTAGAGGGGCATGGAAAATGATTAGTTTTATATACTCAGTAAGGAAAATAGAATTTGAATAATATCATAAGATTTTAAGGGTAATTTAAAGTATCATCATTATTCACTATCAAGAGTCAGCGATCGATTCCTCACTATCTTCCTCATCTGATGGGGCATGAAAAGGGTGGAAAAAGGTGAGTTCTATACACTCAGTAAGGAAAACAATATTTAGATAACATCATAATATTTTAAAGGTAATTTAAAGTATTATCATTACTTACCATCAAGAGTCATGTGAGGGTCTTTCATTAAATTATGAAAATAATTTATCTTATTAAAGAAGTCATTAAACCCATCATATTGTAGTCATATCATATCAATTTAATATATCATGCTGAAGATAGAGAAAATCAAACAAATCATGATATGTACTATTTTACATGTCATTCTTCGTGTAGTCATTCCGACTTCTATCTACTGAGGGCAATATGGATTTTCGACTATCCATGTGGAATGACCAATTCATTTCATTTATAACAATACTTTGCGGTTTGCCAAACCAACAGGCCATTTGTGACTTGTCAAACTATGACACGATCTATGACCATAGCCGTGCCAACCACAGTAGTCCTACATGTTAACTATGGCCACAGTCGTACTTCGCCAACAATGACCCCTACAATCATATCGCGTCACCACTCTCATCAGAGGGTACACCATCATCTACAAAGAGTGGTACTCTCATGTCTTTTTAGACCAAATGGAGAAAAAACAGAAACTCTTCAAAGATAAAAAGCCTAATGAAACATTTTATGAATTATGCATGCCAATACCAATTCATATTTCTCATGTCTATATATCAGTTCATGCTTAATCATTTTTCTACTATCAATAACATCACATATCAACATTTATTTTGAACATTAAATCATATAATTTACACATGCAAATTAACAAGTTCATTTATAATTATAAAGCATGCATTATCACATAAAATTACTTTGTTTAGGCATAAAATTCAACCACGCAAATCATAAATTTAAACATCGTTAATTTTCATTCTAGAAATGTTCCTTAGGATGTTTAAAAGTAAATACTAAATTCCTTACTGAAACCTCGATGTTTCCTACACCTTTTCTTCTTCTTCTCCTCTCCCTTTCTCTCTAAGCTCTTGGAAGATGGAAGAATGGAATGGAAGTGATGAGAAAATTGTAAAGGAAGGGTCCCTATTTATAAAAAATATGGGGACCGTTAGATTTACACCAAGTGGCAAAATCTGGTGATGAGAGAGAAGGTCAACAGAAAAGAAGTGATGTGACGATTGACGAATGTGATTGACAGATGGATGATGCAATGTGACAGTGGTGCAAAAAATAGAGGCATGCCACCCAAACGATGGTGGCACATCGCTCAAGCAACAGGGGCACCCCACCCAAGCCAACAGAAACTCCCCGCCTAATCTGCTGCGTATAGAGCCCAAGGGACGGTGCACATTGCCTGAGGTAGTTGCATGTTGCTCCAACTAGCCAGGCACTGTAGACCTAGCTTACAATTAAAAATTATGAAGGGAGGGTCCCATATGAAGGCCCTACAGCGTGCAGGGCACTGTGTGGAGGCCTACAACGCAGACGGTGCGCTCACAGGATGCACAGAGCAACGCTCATCTGTGTGCGGTAGGATGCGCCTATAGATCGCGCCTCATAACTCGTGCGGCGGGCCGTGTGCATATTTCGCACGTCCTGCGCTGGTCGCGTGCGTGACATGTGGAGCTTGCGGGGGTGGGATCCTTCCCGCAAGCATTCCCATTGGATTTTCTGCCTTTTTCTCCATTTTTTTTGAAATTCATTTTAATTAATAAATACAATAAAATTTTCCTATGACAAAATAAAATAATAAATTTTAAGAATTATTAAATCAATTAAAAATATGAAATTTAAAATACAAAATACAATATTCATCTAGAAAAATAAAAATATGAGATATTAAGGAGTTTAAACTGCCTTAGGTCCCGAATAAATAGCAGATTATGTTACAAATTTAGTGCAAAGGTTTTTTGGGTGTTACAACCTAGCTGTCAATTTTAAGTCAATTCCTTAATACTCCCCCTTGATTCAAAGTTGTAAACACCAAACAGATTTATGAAGTAGACATGATTGTCACGTGGGAGAGATTTTGTGAGAATATCAGCCACTTGTTCATTTGAATTATAGTACTCAAATTTGACTAAACCATCTGCCATACGATCTCTAATAAAATAGACTTGAATATCTATGACTTTGTTCTCCAATTGATGCGGGGTGGAGTTTACTCCACGGATCGAAAACACATTAATCTTGAACCCACTATATTTAGCAATTCGAAACTTAATTACCTAATATGAGCCCTCCCTATTGGAATCATGGTCAACTAAATGAATACTTATCCAAGTAACTAGGAGAATAAAAAGAATAGAGAAAGACACAATAAACTTACTAGATAAGTCAATCCCTAATTCCTTGCTCACTGAAGCAGTCTGAAGCTCCTAACTTGAAGATGTCTGAAGAACTTGAAATTTGGCATAGCTAATTTAAGTAAAAGCTTCTTTATTGATATTTTGAATTGTGTGTTTATAACCTGCAGTAAAGGCCTTTACATAGGCCTTTTTTTGGATTGTTATAAATGATTATACAGACTTGAAAATTAATAAAATAATGAGAAGATAAAAGTTTATCCCAATCTATAACTTAAAATACTAATTAAATAATCCTAAGAGATAGATTTATAGTAATATAATAATAACTAAATTTATAAAATAATTTAGCCCTTTATCCCATGTGATTTTTGGATAAAACACATAGAATTTGTACAAAAAGGACTTCAAAATTTGGATACAGCTTCTATTATTTCAAGCCATGAATGCAGTATGTGCGACTGACATGCCCACATGCATGCAGGCAACGTGCGTGCTGGTGCATTCGCCTGTGCAAACGTTTTGCGTGTATGCAGGGCTGTGTCGCACATGTGTGTTGGCTAGCATTCGGGAAGGCTTGCCTGCATGCCTTGATCATGTGCCTCATGTGTGGGCGAGCACATTCATGTACGTGACACGTGCGTTCATCTTATGTCTAAGGCCGAAGGGCCTTCCTCGATGTTGCTATTGGGTTTCCCACTCTTGGGCCAACATGTTGAATGCGAGTTGGAATTTCTTAGCTCGACTTCTTGTGATCGTTCCCAATGGCATTTAAATTAGTTCCCCAGCTCCCTTAGTTCGTCTTGAATGTTTTTAGTTCCCTTCTTAACCTCTAGTCCCTAGGATTAAGTTTCCTTATAGGTGCTGTTCGGGTTCACATCATCCTCCATTTCTTCAAAGAGATTTGTCCTTGAATCTTCACCTACATTAAAAGGAGAAAGATCATAAACGTTAAATATAGCAGACATACTCACCTAATAAGTTGATCTTGTAAACATTATCGTTGACTTGTTCCAAAACTTAGATGGGCTCATCCCCCCTAGTATCTAGTTTTAACTTTCACTGTTTAGGAAATCTCTCTTTCCGCATATGAACCCAAACGAAGTCTCCTAGTTGGAACACACCCCGCTTCCTCCTTTTTTGAGCATGTCGAGCATAGGATTCATTCTACTTTTAAATATGTTACCTTGCTTTCTCGTGTATGGTTTTGATAAGCTCTGCATTCTGTTGTCCATCTGTGTTACTAATTTCCTACTAGGGTATAAGTGTTAGATCAAGCAGAGTTAAAGGGTTAAAACCATATACGACTTCTGAAGGTGAATATCTTGTGGAAGTGTGGACACTATGGTTACAGGCAAATTTGACCAAAGGTAAACAATCTTCCCAAGTTTTCAAATTTTGACCAACCATGGCTCTTAGTAGGGAGCCTAAGATCTTATTGACCACCTCAGTTTGGTCATCTGTTTGAGGGTGACTAGTGAAAAATAATAGTTTAGTCCCTAGTTTTCCCTATAATACTCGATAAAAGTGGTTAAGGAACCTAACATCCATCTCACTGATAATGGTTTTAAGAATACCTTGGAGTCTCATAACATCCCTAAAGAATATATTAGCAACATTTTTTGTGTCATCAATTTTGTGGCATACAATGAAGTTTACCATTTTACTAAATGGATCTACCACAAAAAATATGTTTTCATTATTTCTTTTAGTCCCGAGTAGTCTTAGCACGAAATCCATGAAAAGGTTATCCATAGTGTTTTAGGTACATATAATGGTGTGTAAAGTCTACAGAGTAAAACCCTAGATTTTGCTTGTCTTCATGGGCTACATATACGTTCAATATCACTTTTCATGTTTGACCAATAAAAGTGTTCATATAGAATGTCTAGCATTTTGGTTACCCCAAAATGACCCATGAGTCCCCACTATGCGCTTCACACACTAACAATTCCTTTATCGAACAGTTAGGTACACATAACTTGCCATTTTTTAGAATGAATCCACTGTACTTATAATGTTTTTAGAAAGAATAGTGCTCACATACACGATAAACAGTAGAGAAATCTTTATCATTGGCATACATTTCCTTAACATGTTTGAATCATAAGAATTTGGAACTTAAAGTGGTGATTAGAATGTACCTCCAGGATAATGCATTGGCCACAACGTTATCTTTACCTTGTTTATACTTGATAACATATGGGAAAGACTCGATGAATTTTACCCGCTTACCGTGCTAACGATTGAGTTTATCTCAGCCACTCAGGTGTTTCAGGGACTCGTGATCAGTGTGAATCACAAACTCCTTTAGTAATAGATAGCGTTGCCATACTTCCAATGACCTCACTAAGGCATATAACTCCTTGTCGTAGGTGGAGTAGTTCAAGGGCGCGCCACTAAACTTCTCACTGAAGTAGGCTATGGGGTGTCCTTCTTGCAGGAGTACAGCTCCTATACCTATACCTGAAGCATCACATTCAAGCTCAAAATTTTTGTTAAAATAAGGTAAATCAAAAATAGGTGCAGAATATAGTTTTTCTTATAGTAAAGTAAAATCATGTTCCTGCTTATCAATCCATCTGAACTTCATGTCCTTCTTAACCAACTCATTTAATAGAGCCACAATGGAGCTAAAATCTTTAACAAACCTACAGTTGAAGCTTGCCAATCCATAAAAACTCCTTATCTTACTAGTTGTTGTTGGAGTGTGCCACTCTTTAATGGCTTTTACTTTTTCTTCATCCACTTCAATGCCTCGTGTGCTCATAAAAAATCCTAAGAATATAAGCTTGACACTACAAAAAGTGCACTTTTTAGCATTGGCATACAATTATTCATTCCTAAGGACCTCAAGAAAGGAGCGAATATGTTAGAGGTGTTCCCTTAAGGTCTTACTGCATATTAAGATGTCATCGAAATAGACCACAATAAACTTACTAAGGAATGGACATAAGACATGGTTCATAACCATCATAAAAGTTCTAGGGGCATTGGATACACCAAAAGGCATTACCAACCACTCATACAGACCACAATGTCTTAAAGGCAGTTTTCCATTCATCTCTGAGTTTCATCCTTATTTGATGGTATCCACTTTTAAGATTTATTTTGGCAAAGATGGTAGAACCACTGAGCTCATCCAACATGTCGTCTAACCTAGGGATAGGGTGTCTACTTTATTATGATCTTATTGACAACTTTGCAATCAACATACATCCTCCAAGAGCCATCCTTCTTGGGAACTAGCAGCACTAGAACAACATGAGGATTGAGCCTTTCCTTAACATGTCCCTTTCTCAGTAATTCTTCTATCTGTCTTCGAAGTTCATTTGTTTCCTTGGGTTATTTCGCTAGGCTGGTCGATTAGATATAGTTGCCCTGAGGACGAAGTAGATCTAATGCTTGATCTACCGTAGTGGTGGCAATCCATCTTGGATATCTTTTAGGAAAATGTCCTCGTATTCCTATAAGAGAGAGACAATAGAGCTTGGTAAAGAAGGGTTAAGGTAAGTTATGGTCAAATAAGCCTCCTTATACCTAAGTACAATCAAACTCTAGTTCATAAATCGCTCGCCTCACCTCCTTTCCCCTCACATACAGGTTTTCAAGTCTTTTATGCCTATGTATTTCCTTTACTGGGTCTCTGGCATCTTTCCCCCAGGTCCCCTTTCTCTCCCTTTCCCTTTTAGTATAGGAGTCAAAGGCCTTCTTTATTTTTATTTGGTCGTCATGTACCCTTTTTAGGGGTAGAGGTGCAAGAACATAACACTGAACATCTTATTATATAACAATTGATACAACCATTATGTTGCACCTGTATGTCAAATTGCCAAGATCTACCAAGAATTAGGTGACTAGCATGTATAGACACAACATTACAAAATACTTGGTCTTTATAGGGGTCGATATAGAAAGGCACCATGGCCTGTTGGGCGACGTTGACTTTGTCGCACTCATGTAATCATTATAGGCAGTAAGGATTGGGATGCCTAGTGCAGGTTAATCCCACCTTTTCCACTAACAAAGGGCTAACGACATTGCCGCAACTTGATAATGATACTACATACTTTGTCATTGACACGATAACGAGTATGGAATATGTTTTTCCTTTGCTCTCCATCGTCGTTCTTAGTTTTCATCTAGAGAGCCCTTCAGACTATAAGAACTTGACTCGGAGTTACTTTTGACTGGTGGGGACATAGTGAGTACCTGCAAGAAAAGGTTAGTGAGATAAAACCTCACTTCCTCGCCTTCGCTTGTGTTTACCTCATAGTCACTCACACTATAGCTTCTTTCACTGAATTGAGCATTCGAAATCAAGTTTACCTTATCAAGACCTGCATGTTAGTCTCAAAGACACAACAAAGAATCTTAAAGGAATCTTGTATTATAGAAGCTCGAATGAAGCACTTAAAACAAGAATTCGATGTGCTTTGATTAAATGCCAAGTAACTAGGACGAACAACTACTCATATATATATAGGAACAATAGCACAATGAATGATAGAAAATTGAGCGCAAAGAAACAATTCAGACTTACAACATAAAGGATCTGATCAATCTCGATGGATATAACTAGAAGGTTTTCCTAGTTATACAATTCAGACTGTAGCAACTGCCACTCGATAAAACTTGTAATTTCAAATTTCATCTTGATTGTAATATAAATTTCTCACTTTACCCCTTGAAAATTGATGCGATCCTCGCTGATAACACAAACCATAGGAGTGCAGGAAGTGAGCAAGTACCGATGAGCTTTCGGGAAACAAGAGAAAGCAATTACAAGGTAACAACACTCCAAGTTACTCTGTACTCGATCAAGTATCAAACAACAAGGCTGAATCCATCAGACACAATTTCCGACCTAAGAAAAAATGACACCAGAAGGTACCAAAAACCTAAAGGGTAATAGGGCTTACCGCTACGGAATGACTTGGCCCGAAAATCTCAACCCAAGATAAAAGCCCAAATGTAGTATGGGTTTGGGTACCCATAGGGTGTACATGCATTGCAATGCACGTACATGATACTTGGCCTGCACATTAACTGGAGTTCCTCGATCTCGTGGTAAGGCATTTAAGGCGACCTTACACTCTGCAAGAAAACTGGAGATAGACAACCTTCTCAAAGTAGAGATCTGGAGGCTCACATGCAGGTAAGGAGGCCCACACGTGCACTGGACATGTAGTCCAACCCGCACGGTTCTCGAGCATGCATGGACTACGCGCATGAGTGCCCCAAAATGCCCACGCACGTAGCCCACTATGCTGCACGGAACCAACTGTGAATGCAGTCCCAAGGGCCGAACACGTGCATCCCGCGTGGATAGGCCCGCTAGCTTGTCATTTTTGCGGGCTTCCCCCCGTATAACTCGTGAAGACCAACCGACTCGACCCATCGGATAGCCCAACCGGCCGGCCCTCTTTTCCTTTATTCTAAAATATTAATTAATATTTATTTTATATTAAAACTCTTTTAAAAAGGCTTGGGATGTGACATCCCAAATTCTAATTAAGGCATAATGGTGCCAGATATAGATACAAATTACGAGTGCATGATAAAAGTGTATGTAGTGAAGCCAATTATTACAAATCTCTTACCAAAATATATGAGTTCCAATTAAACATATACATAACTGAGGCCAAAAGTGGCAAAATAAAAAATATCAAGATACTAAAAATACAAAAGGGCCACTTCTATCATTATGCAATTAGAGTCATTAGAGTGCGGGACAAGTCGTGCACTCAAGGGTTGTGGATCTACGGGATCCTCATAGACTTCAAGGGGTAGGTCAACATTCTATTACTTACTATCTTCGTCATTTCGGGGGGCGGGGCATGGAAAAGATGAGTTCCATATATTTAGTAAGAAAAGTAATATTTAAATGGCATCGTAAAATTTTAAAGATAAATAATTATATCATAAATACTTACCATCAGGTCGCATTAGAGTCCTATCTTACTTTATGAAAATAATTTTATTTATTAAAGAAAACATAATGTCATAGTCACAACAATCAAAATCAAACATCATATTTAATAATAGAGAAAATCAAAAAAATCATGAAATGCTCAGATTTTCATGTCATGTTTCGTGAAGTTGTTTCGTCTTCTATCTCTAAGGGCGGATTTGGATTTCTAACTATCCATATGGAATGACCAGATCAGATACAGATAATGACAATTTGTTCAAGCATATTTCTAGCTTGCCAAACTATGGTATGATCTATGACCACGATTGTACCAATTACTGTGGTCCTATAAGATATTCTATAGCTACAACAGTACTTAGCCAAAGATTTTTCCTAACAGATATTCGCGTCACCACTCTCGTTAGAGGGTACACCATCATCTATAGGGAGCGGTCCTTTCGCATCTTTCCAGACCAGATAGGGGAGGGAGAAACAGATACCCTTCAGAGATAAAAAATCTAACGAGACACATGATGCATCATGCAGGTCAATACAGATACATATATTTCTCGGACCATTCAGGATCATTCCCCTTCTATTTCTTTCTTTATCTTTTTTTCTTTTTTAAAAAATATTGTTCAAGCAAATATCACCAGATTCACATTATTTAATTTACACGAAAATCATCAAATATTAATAAAATCACATAGTATGCTTGAAATCAAGAAAAATTCACTTTATTAGAACTAGTAAACATGGAACATGCAAAACATCAAAACACAGATTCATAAATTTAAATTTTCTAGAAATACTCCTTAAGATGTTTAAAGAAATGCTAAATTCCTTACTGAAACCTCGAAGTTTTCCTACATCGTTCTTCTTTTTCTTTTCTCCTTCTCTCTTTAGATCACTCTATAAACTCTTGGAAGATAGAAGAATGGAATGAAAGTGATGAGGAAATGGACGAAAGGGTCCTTATTTATAGAAACTAGGGACAATCAGATTTACACTAAATGGCGAAATCTAGTGAAGAGATAGCGAATTGAGTGAAAGATGATCGATTTGATGCCATGCGATGACGGTGCAAAAAATAGAGAAAACTTTCCTCCATTAGCAGTGGCACACTGCCCAAGGCAGCACACGGCACCCAAGGGGACGATGGCGCACTGCTTGAGGTAGCAGTGCGCCTCACAAGGTCGGCCGCGCGCTGCAGATGCCGACCTACCTTACCGCGCATAAGGCCCACAGCTCGCAGAGCGCTTCGTGCAAGCCTACTGTGTAACACCCCGCCCATTGTTGTATTTAATTAATTTGGAAAAAAACCCTATTTATTCGAGCTTTTATGCCGCACTAAACTCATTTAATTTACTTTACATGTTATTTATCGTAAATCGTGAATGTCGTCAATTTTTAATTATTTTAATTTTATTTATTTCTAATTTAATTTCATTTATATTATTTATGTTAAAAAAATTAAATTCAAAAAATGGCAAAACGGGAAAAATCTCACGGAAAACATCCTGCGAGTAAGGACAACAGCTTGCGTCGGATGCCTGCACACAATACGCACGCGCGAGCACAGCAGACGAGGGACGGGTGCAAATTGCACACATTTCATATACGCGCCGACACAGGGTCATTCCCCTTCTCTTTCTTTCTTTCTATTTTTTTTCTTTTTTTTTACATCTTTCAAGCAAATATCACTAGATTCACATTATTTAATTTACACGCAAATCATCAAATATTAATAAAATCACATAGCATGCTTGAAATCAAGAACAATTCACTTTATTAGAACTAGTAAACGTGGAACATGAAAAACATCAAAACACAGATTCATAAATTTAAATTTTCTAGAAATACTCCTTAAGATGTTTAAATAAATGCTAAATTCCTTATCGAAACTACGAAGTTTTCCTATACCGTTCTTCTTTTTCTTTTCTCCTTCTCTCTTTAGATCACTCTCTAAACTCTTGGAAAATGGAAGAATGGAACATAAGTGATGAAGAAATGGATGAAAGTGTCCCTATTTATAGAAACTGGGGACAATCGGATTTGCACTAAATGGCGAAATCAAGTGAAGAGAGAGCGAGTTGAGTGAAAGATGATCGATTTGATGCCACGCGATGACGGTGCAAAAAACAGAGAAAACCTTCCTCCACTATCAGTGGCACACTGCCCAAGGTAGCATATGGCGCCCAAGGGGACGATGGCGCACTGCCTGAGGTAGCAGTGCGCCTCACAAGGTTAGTCGCGTGCTGCAGGCGCCGACCTACCATACCGCGCGTAAGGCCCACAGCGCGCAGGGCGCTTCGTGCACGCCTACTATGTAACACCCCATCCATTGTTGTATTTAATTAATTTAGAAAAAAACCCTATGTATTCGGGCTTTTATGCCACACTGAACTCATTTAATTTACTTTGCATGTTATTTATCGTAAATCGTGAATGTTGTCGATTTTTAATTATTTTAATTTTATTTATTTCTAATTTAATTTCATTTATATTATTTATTTATTTAGAAAAAACTTTTAAATTCAAAAAAATGGCGAAACGGGAAAAATCTTGCGAAAAAAATCCTGCGAGTAAGGACAAGAGCCTGAGCCGGATGCCTGCGCACAATATGCACGCGCGAACACAGTTGACGAGGGACGGGCGCAAATTGCACACATTTCATATACGCGCGGGACACAGGGTCATTCCCCTTCTCTTTCTTTCTTTCTCTTTTTTTTCTATTTTTTTATATTTTTCAAGCAAATGTCGCTAGATTCACATTATTTAATTTACATGCAAATCATCAAATATTAATAAAATCACACAACATGCTTGAAATCAAGAACAATTTACTTTATTAGAACTAGTAAACAAGGAACATGCAAAACATCAAAACACATATTCATAAATTTAAATTTTTTAGAAATACTCCTTAAGATGTTTAAATAAATGCTAAATTCCTTACCAAAACTTCGAAGGTTTCCTGTACCGTTCTTCTTTTTCTTTTCTCATTCTCTCTCTAGATCACTCTCTAAAATCTTGAAAGATGGAAGAATGGAACGGAAGTGATGAAGAAATGGACGAAAGGGTCCATATTTATAGAAACTGGGGACCGTCGGATCTGCACTAAATGGAAAAATATAGTGAAGAGAGAGCGAGTTGAGTGAAAGATGATTGATTTGATGCCACACGATGACGGTGCAAAAAACAGAGAAAACCTTCCTCCACTAGTGGTGGCACACTGCCCAAGGTAGCACACGGCACCGTAGGGGACGATGGCGCACTGCGTGAGGTAGCAGTGCACCTCACAAAGTCGGTCGCGCGCTGCAGGCGTTGACCTACCTTGCCACACGTAAGGCCTACAGTGCACAGGGCGCTTCGTGCACGCTTACTGTGTAACACCCTACCCATTGTTGTATTTAATTAATTTGGAAAAAAACCTATTTATTCGGGCTTTTATGCCGCACTGAACTCATTTAATTTACTTTGCATGTTATTTATCGTAAATCGTGAATGTCGTTAATTTTTGATTATTTTAATTTTATTTATTTCTAATTTAATTTCATTTATATTATTTATTTATTTAGAAAAAATTTTGAAATCCAAAAAAATTGCGAAATGGGGAAAATCTCGCAGAAAAAATCCTGCAAGTAAGGACAAGAACCTACGCAGGATGCTTGCGCAGAATATGCGTGCGCGAGCAAAGTTGGCGAGGGACGGGCACAAATATCACACATTTCATATATGTGCGTGATACAGGGTCATTCCCCTTCTCTTTCTTTCTTTCTCTTTTTTTTTCTTTTTTTTTTATATTTTTCAAGCAAATATCGCTAGATTCACATTATTTAATTTACATGTAAATCATCAAATATTAATAAAATCACACAGCATGCTTGAAATCAAGAGCACTTTATTAGAACTAGTAAACATGGAACATGCAAAACATCAAAACACAGATTCATAAATTTAAATTTTCTAGAAATACTCCTTAAGATGTTTAAATAAATGCTAAATTCCTTACCGAAACTTCAAAGGGTTCCTATACCGTTCTTCTTTATCTTTTCTCCTTCTCTCTCTAGATCACTCTCTAAACTCTTGGAAGATGGAAGAATGGAACGGAAGTGATGAGGAAATCGACGAAAGGGTCCCTATTTATAGAAACTGGGGACCGTCAAATTTGCACTAAATGGTGAAATCAAGTGAAGAGAGAGCGAGTTGAGTGAAAGATGATCGATTTGATGCCACGCGATGACGGTGTAAAAAATAGAGAAAACCTTCCTCCACTAGTGGTGGCACACTGCCCAAGGCAGCACACGGTGCCCAAGGGGACGATGGTGCACTGCCTGGGGTAGCAGTGTGCCTCACAAGTTCGGCCGCGCGCTGCAGGCGTTGACCTACCTTGCCGCGCGTAAGGCCAACAGCGCGCAGGGCGCTTTGTGCACGCCTACTGTGTAACACCCTGCCCATTGTTGTACTTAATTAATTTGGAAAAAGACCCTATTTATTTGGGCTTTTATGCTGCACTGAACTCATTTAATTTACTTTGCATGTTATTTATCGTAAATCATGAATTTTGTCAATTTTTAATTATTTTAATTTTATTTATTTCTAATTTAATTTCATTTATATTATTTATTTATTTAGAAAAAACTTTGAAATTCAAAAAAAATTGCGATACGAGAAAAATCTCGCAGAAAAAATCCTGCGAGTAAGGATAACAGCCCGCGCCGGATGCCTACGCACAATATGCGCGCGCGAGCACAGCAGACCAAGGACGGGCGCAAATTGCACACATTTAATATACGCGCGCGACACAGGGTCATTCCCCTTCTCTTTCTTTCTTTCTCTTTTTTTTCTTTTTTTTTATATTTTTCAAGCAAATATCACTAGATTCACATTATTTAATTTACATAAAAATTATCAAATATTAATAAAATCACATAACATGCTTGAAATCAAGAACAATTCACTTTATTAGAACTAGTAAACATGGAACATTCAAAACATCAAAACACAGATTCATAAATTTAAATTTTCTAGAAATACTCCTTAAGATGTTTAAAGAAATGTTAAATTCCTTACCGAAACTTCGAAGTTTTTCTATACCGTTCTTCTTTTTCTTTTCTCCTTCTCTCTCTAGATCACTCTCTAAACTCTTGGAAGATGGAAGAATGGAACGAAAGTGATGAGGAAATGGACGAAAGGGTCCCTATTTATAAAAATAGGGGACCGTCGGATTTGCACTAAATGGCGAAATCAAGTGAAGAGAGAGCGAGTTGAGTGAAAGATGATCAATTTGATGCCACGCGATGACGGTACAAAAAATAGAGAAAACCTTCCTTCACTAGCAGTGGCACATTACCCAAGGGTTACACGGTGCCCAAGGGGACGATGGCACTCTGGCTGAGGTAGCAGTGTGCCTCACAAGGTCAGCTGTACGCTGCAGGCTAGGCTTAGCCTGCAGTCACCGACCTACATTGCCGCGCGTAAGGCCTACAACATGCAGGTTGCTTCGTGCACACTTAATCTGTAACACCCCGCCCATTATTGTACTTAATTAATTGTGAAACAAATCCTATTTATTCAGGCTTTTAGGCCGCAGTGAACTCATTTAATTCACTTTGCATGTTATTTATCGTAAATCGTGAATCTTGTCGATTTTTAATTATTTTATTTTTTTTTATTTCTAATTTAATTTCATTTATATTATTTATTTATTTAGAAAAAAATTTGGAATTCAAAAATATGGCGAAACGGGAAAAATCTTGCAGGATTTTAGGACAATAGCTCGCGTCAGATGCTTGCGCACAATGCGCGCACGTGAGCACAATAGATGAGGGACAGGCTCACAATGCACACATCTCATCTACGCGCGCGACACAGGGTCAGGCCTTGCGCACGACCTATCGCGCAGACAAGCACCGCACACTGTACGCACACTGTCCAAGCAGCAGGCCAGTGGTAATAGGCCCCCGTTCACCTGAGGCCTAGGGCAGTAGGTCTACACACACGTCCGGTGGTTTGTGCGCCTGTAGGTTAGTCTCCAATGTGCCGAGCGGGCCACTGCCACCTTGGGCAGTCATCGCTGCTGACGGAGGAAGCCTTCCTCCCTCATTTGTCGTGTGTAGAATCTTTTTTCTCTCTCTTCATTAGATTTTATCCACTTGGCGCGAATCCAATGGTTCCAAATTTCTATAAATAGGGTTTCCCTTCCCACTCTTTCCCACACTTCCATTCTTACATTTTTCAAGACTTAAAGATAGAGAAAGAGAGATAGAGTGTAACACCCCACCTATCATTGTGCTAAAATGATTTGAAAACTCCATTTATTCGGGGATTTGGCTGCCTTAAACTTAAATTAATTTACGTCGTTTAATATTTCTCGTAATTCATGGTTTTGATTTTTTTTTTCATTAATTTTTATTTTATTTTATTTTAAATCATTTTATCTTATTTTAAATTAAAAAGAAAATTTAGAAAAAAAATAAAAAAATGACGAAACGGGAGAAAACTTGTTCCTGAAAAAAAAATCTTGCAAGAAAACAATTTGCTCGTGCAGATGCTGGGCACTGTGAGCGTGCGCATGGCGCACAGTGGCTGCGGGATGTGTGCACACTGTGCATGACCCATCCACACGCCAGCACGTGAGGTGCGCACAGCATACACATCCCTTCTGCACGCCAGCACGCATGTCACTTTTTCTTTTCTTATAGCGCGCAGACTAGCCATCTGCGTGTCACTTTGCGCATAGACTGGCTACACACTATGCGCGCGCCGTCTGCACAGCAGGCCTATGCGGATAGGACCTTTGAGCCTGGGTCTTGCGCGCAGTAGGCCTGTGTGCACCGTTCGCGCAGTAGGCTTACGTGCGCCATCCGCGCAGTAGGCTTTCACGGAAAGGCCCTGCGCGTTTGGGGCTTGCGCGCAGTAAGCCTGCGCGGGCAGCACCCAGTGCACCAAAGCCCTACGTGCGGTTGCAAGCCTATGCACCTGCAGGCTAGCCTACAGCGTGCCGGCCGGGCACTGCCACTTTGGGCAGTGCACCGCCCCTCCTTGGGCAACGCGTAGCTGCCATCAGAGAAGGAAGTCTTCCTCCCTCATTTTTGGTGTGAAGAATCTTTTTCTCCTCTCTTTTCACCAGATTTTGCCACTTGGCGTGAATCCAAGGGTTCTGAAATTCTATAAATTGCCCTTCCGCTTCCTTTCCTCTCCATATTTTCATTTCTTCCATTTTTCAAAGGTATAGTGAGAGAAGAAGAGAAAGAAAGGAAAAATGGTGAAGAAGAAAACATCAAAGTTTTGGTAAGGAACCTAGTATTACTTTCGACATCTTAAGGAGTATTTTTAGATAAACAAATTTAATTTGATTGATATTTTTCATGTTTTGTATGCCTCTGTATTTAAACGAGTCAAATTGTTCTAGTTTTCAAGCATGCTATGCGAATTACAAACACTTGATGAATTTGCATGTAATAAATGTAATATGTAATTTCATAATAGTAAAAGTAAAAGAAAAGAAAAAGTGAAAAGTGGAATGAAGCATGTATGGTCCGAAGTGTATCTGTATTAACATGTATATTGTATCAAGTGTCTCATTAGGTTTTTTTATCTTTAAGGGATATCTTTTCCCCTTGCCCTTTGAGGTATCTTTTTCTCCCTCCCCTATCTGGTCTGGAAAAATGTAAGAGGACCGCTCTCAGTGGATGACGGCGTGCCCTCTGACGAGAGTGGTATTACACTATCTGTAGGGGTCACTCGTGGCTAAGTAATGTCGTGACTATAGATATCTGTTAGGGACACTATAGTTGGTACGGTTGTGGTCATAGATTCTACCATGGTTTGGCCAGCCGGAAGTGGGCTTGAGCAAATTTTCGTATCTGTATCTAATCTGGTCATTCCACTTAGGTAGTTGGAAATCTGTATCTGCCCTCAGAGATGGAAGTTTGTAACGACTTCGCGAAGCATGACATGAAAAATTTGTGCATCTCATGATTTATTTTGTTTTCTTTATTATTTGGCATGATATATATATATTTAATTTTTTGTGCTAATGTACCATTTTTGTATTCAAATAAATTATTTTCGTAATGATGAGTTAGGTAAACGAGAAAGCTAAATGATAGGATAAAATAATAAACTTTTGAAATCTTACGATGTTAATTTAATAATGTTTTCCTTACTAAGCATATGGAACTCACTCTTTCCATCCCTCCCAGATGAGGAAAAAAATGAAGAACCACAAGCAAGCCTACCCTTGGAAGTCTATGAGTATCCCATGGATCCACAAGTCTGAGTGCATTACTATTCCTACACTCTGATGAATTCTAGTAGCATAGTGAAAGAAGCGGCCCTTATATTTTGTATTTTGTAGCCACTTTTGGCCTAAGTGATGAATGTATTTGGAATATTATATATATATTTGTAAAGGATTTGTTAAGGTTTCATTTCACTGCATAAATTTTATCATACACTCTTTATTCTGAACCTATATCTGATACCTATTTGCCTTAATTGGCACCTAGGATATCATAGAGAGTGATTTAAAGAGAAGAGGGAAAGAATTATTAAATTATGATTTTACGACTTTGCCCGTTTTGTATACTTGCATGTTTGTAGGTCTTATAAGATGAACTGTTCTTGTTTTCAAGCATGCTATGTGATTCATAGACACTTGATATTTTGTATGTAATAAAAATTAATATAAACTCAGTATTGTTATTTGAAAAGATAAAAAAAACAAAAAAAGAGAAAAAGTGAAATGAAGCATGAATGATCCGAAGTATGTATCTGTACTAACATGCATAATACATCAAGTGTCTTGTTAGGCTTTTTATCTTTGAGGAGTATCTGTTCCCCTAGCCCTATCGGGGGTATCTGTGTCCCCCTCTCCCATCTGGTCTAGAAAGACATAAGAGGATCGCTCTTTATGGATGACGACGTACTCTTTGACGAGAGTGGTGACGCAAATATCTATTAGGGGTTATCTTTGGCTAAGTATGATCGTGATAGTAGATATCTTATAGGACCACTATGGTTGGTACGGTCGTGGTCATAGAACAAACCATGGTTTAGCAAGCCAGAAATGTGCTTGAGCAAATTACCGTCATCTATATCTGATCTGGTCATTTCACACGGGTAGTTGGAAATCTATATTTTTCTTCAGAGTTGGAAGTTGCAACAACTTCGCAAATCATGACATGAAAATCTGAACATTTCATGATTTATTTGATTTTCTCTATCTATCATGATGCATGTTTGTTTGATTATATTAATGTATTATTTTTCTAATGAATAAATTTTTGTCATAATGTAAGATAGGTCTAAGAAGTAACCAAATGGTAAGTATTTATGCTAGAATAATTTACCTTTAAAACCTTATGATGTTATTTAAATATTGTTTTCCCTACTGAGCATATGGAATTCACTCTTTTCATTCCCCCCCCCCCCAAGATGATGAAGAAAATGAGGAACCACAGGCTAACCTAATCCTGGAAGTCTATGAGGATCCCCTGAATCCACAAAACTTACTTACATGACTATTCCCGCACTCTGATGAGTCGAATAGCGTAGTGAAAGAAGTGGCCTTCTTTTGTTTTTTGATTCTGTAATTGTAGCTACTTCTAACCTAGTATATGTATGTAATTGGAACTCATATATTTGTAAGGGATTTGTATTAATTGGTTTTGCTGCATAAACTTTTATCATGCACTCGTTCTTCTGTTTTTGTATTTGACAACTATTTGCCTTGAATAGCACTTGAGATGTCACAAATGGTATTAGAGCATAATTATACGGAACAAACTCTTTACACTGAGGCTTAGGTAGAAAGACCCTCAGAAGTACCTAGGAAGAATAAGTCCTCTTATAAAAAATTTTAGACCACTAAATTGTGTCTTCCTTTCTTTTGTAGGAATGACGCGAGGAAGACCATCTGTAGAGCATACTGAGCGACCTGAAGCCCCAGATCACCCCACCAAAGACTAAATTTGTCAAACTCTTTCGAGCCGTCCAAGGATTGACTATGGCTGTAGGACAAAATCAAGCCAACCCTTGTCTACCTCCTGCCCCCGAATACCGAACAGCCTAGAGGTCCATTTTCAACAACATAGCAGAGTTTAAGAAACTCAAGCCACCACATTTTGAAGGTAGCCCTAACCCCTTAGAAGTCGAAGCCTGGATCCTACAAATAGAGAAGCTTTTCTCTATCTTATACCTGACTAAGGAACAGAAAGTTCCCCTAGCAGCTTTTATGTTAAACGGTGAAGTAGAACACTGGTGGCAACTTAAGAAGAAAGTTTTATCTACCCCTACCACTTGGGGAAGTTTTCATGGATGCATTCTTTGATAACTTCTTCCCTGCCTATGTTCGAGAAAAGAAGGAGGAGAAATTTCAAGACCTCCAGCAAAGAAATCTGGCAGTTGCCCAATATACAACCCGTTTTGTCCAACTGTTTAGGTTTGCTCCTCTAATGGTCATTCCTAAAAGCAGAAAAGCTAGGAAGTTTCTAAAAAGCCTTCATGCTGATATCTATGATCGGGTCGCAATGCTGAGACCCAGCTCATATGTGGAGGTTCTATAACATACCCAGTTGGCTGAAGACCTCATCTCGGCCAAGCACCAATGTATTGCCCGAGTCCATACCTAACAACAACCCCAACAACTTAAGAAGAGATTGCCTGATCCAGTAAGTAGCCACCTTAATAAACGAACTAGAATTACTCCTCCCCCTGCCTTGCCTCCACCTACAGTTCAACTTGTCTGACCTAACCAACTCTCTCAGCATTGTGGTCGCTCGCATGGTGACCTGCCCTGTTGGTGTATCAATCATGCCTACTATCAGTGTGGAAGCACCCAACATCTTATAAAAAACTACCCCTAGCGACTGAAAGACATGGCTAGGCCTGTAGCTTAGGGTTGCATGTACCACCTAGATGTACCCGATGCTTTCCCCACTCCTATTCTCATCCGGGGTATGCTTTTTATCCATGATACTTCTGCCAAGGCTTTGACGATACAGGTAATACTCACTCTTTTATTTCTTGTGCATTTGCTGGTAATCTTGATTTTAGGCCAGAACCTTTAGCAAAAATATTGACAGTAGAAACTCCCTCTAAGGAATTATTAGAAGTTCACTATGTTTATAAAGATTGTAAAATAAAAGCTTCAGGAATAGAAGTATTTATGAATCTAATGTTGTTAGATTTTGCAGGATTTGATGTGATATTAGGAATGGACTGGTTAGAGAAGTACAAAGCAATAATCGATTGTGAAAGTAAAATTATAACTTTACGGGTCCCGAAAAAGGAATAAAATTATTGTTATTATTTTTCCTAACAACTGAATAAATAGGAATATGGGTGTTGATCTTGCTGTGTGTTCCATACCAATTCTTTGCAATTTTTCAGATGCCTTTCCCATCGAACTTCCTGGTCTGTCTCCCTCACAAGAAGTAGAGTTCTTAATTGAGTTATTGCCTGGAACCCAGCCAATTTTGAAGCCCGCCTATCATATGAGTCGAGTTGAGCTAACAGAGTTGGAACATTAGCTTTTTGAACTTATTACCTAGAAGTTTATCCCCCCTAGTCATTCTCCTTAGGGTGCTCCAGTGTTATTTGTGAAAAAGAAAGATGGTTCTCTCATACTCTGTGTGGATTATTGAAAACTCAACCGAGTGACAATTAAAAGCATGTACCCCTTACCTAGGATTGATGACCTTTTTGATCAACTACAAGGAGCCACTATGTTCTTTAAGATTGACCTCAGGATGGGATACCACCAGTTGAGAGTCAAAGAAGAAGATATTTTGAAGATTGCTTTCCGATACAAGTATAGTTTGTATGAGTTTAGGGTAATGTCATTCGGGTTAACTAATCCTCCTGCAGCCTTCATAGACCTCATGAACAGAGTTTTTCGACATGCACTAGATTAGTACATCATCATATTTATTGATGACATCCTAGTGTACTCTAAGAGCTTGGAGGAACATGCAATGCACTTAATTGAAGTGTTGGAGACCCTTCGTCGAAACCAACTGTACACTAAACTTAGCAAATGCTCCTTCTGGTTGGATTGAGTTTTCTTTCTCAATCATATAATTTCGAGTGAAGGAGTTTTAATGGATCCATCTAAAGTTAGAATAGTAGTAAACTACAATCTACCTACCAATGTGGCCAAGGTATATAGTTTCCTTGGGTTGGCAGGATACTATCAGCGATTCATCAACGAATTTGCTAAGATTACTGCTCCATTGATCTGACTAACCCGGAAGGGTGTACCATTTGTCTTGAACTATGAATGTAGTGAGAGCTTCATGGAATTAAAGCATTATCTTATCTCTACTCCTATGTTGATCCTCCCTGAAAATACGAAAAGATTTTAGGTTTACTGCGATGCATCTCATATTGGCTTGGGGTCTGTCTTGATGCAGCATGATAGAGTGCATGATTATTCCCACACTCTGATGAGTCTAATAGTATAGTAAAAGAAGTGATATTCTTTTATGTTTTGATTTTGTAATTGTCGCTACTTCTGGCCACAGTATATGTATGTAATTGGAACTTATATTTGTAAGGGATTTGTATTAATTGGTTCCACTGCATAAACGTTTCTCATGCACTCGTTCTTCTATTTCTGTATCTAACATCCATTTGCCTTGAATAGCATTTGGGATGTCACAAACTATGCGCAGGGCATTGTGTGCAAGTCTACTGCATGCAGGCCTCAGGTGTGCTGGACTATTGCACTAATGACGCGCGCACAGCACGCGGTGCCTGGCCTTGTCCGCGCGCGTTGTGACCCGCGCAGACTGGCCTGCCCTCATGAGATAAGACACGCGTGCAAGATCGACCCCGCGCCTTGCATGGATGGGACATGTGCACAATGTGCACGTCTCATGCCTGGTCGCACACGCACGCAAGTACACAGCATGCGGTGCCTGCGCGTGTGAACCTCTCTACAGGATTTTCCCCCTCTCTTTTTCGTTTTCTCTTGAAAATTATTTTTAATAAAAAAATAATAATAATGTATAAAATAAATCAAAATAATAATAAAATAAAATAATTATAATGGATAAAATTAAATAAAAATCAAAATAAAAATAAAATAACGAAATCAACATAAAATTGATATTACGAATTTGAATAATGAATTACGATATGATGTTGCAAAATAAATTTAAATGAGTTTAGGTGGCCTTAAGGGTCGAATAAATAAGGATTTTCAGTTATAAATTTAGCATAGTGGTGAGCGGGGTGTTACATCCCCCTACCTTAAAAAATTTGATCGCCCATATTTGTTTCGAATATGTCTAGGAACTTCTTTCTCATCTCGCTCTCCAACTCCCACGTCACCTCTTCTAAAGTGTGGTGTTGCCACTGCACCTTCACCATGGGGATCATCTTGTTGCGTAAGACTTTGCTGGTCCAATCAAGAATTTCCATGGGAGTTCCTCGTAAGTCATATCAGTTTGTACTTGCGCCTCATCATGAGGAATGATATGAGAAGGGTTTGGGTGGTACTTTTGAGCATAGATACATGAAAAATATCATGTAAACCCGCAAACTCTTGAGGTAGAGTAAGGTGGTATGCCATGGGTCCAATGTGCTCTACGATCCGAAAAGGTCCCACATAACGGGGGCTCAACTTCGCTCTTTTCCCGAATTACATTTTTTCCTTGTAGGGAAAAATCTTAAGGAAGACTTTGTCTCCAACGGTTAATTCCATGAGTCTTCTACGATTATCAGTATAACTCTTCTGGCAACTTTGGGTAGTAGCCAAGTTCTTATGGATGATCGTAACCTTCTCAATGGTATCCTAGATGAAGTCTGCTCCTAAATGACGTTGGTTTCCGACTTCGCTCCAGTAAGTGGGAGAACGACAGGGTCTACCGTATAAGGCATCATATGGAGTCATGCTGATGTTGTAATGATAATTGTTATTATACGTAAATTCACATAAGGGAAGATACTCATACCAATTATCGCCAAAGTTGATGACGCAAACACGCAACATGTCTTCCAGTGTCTGGATAGTGCGTTCAGATTAATCATTAGTTTGGAAATGATAAATAGTACTAAAGTACAATCCAAACCTAAGTGCTTCTTGAAAGCTATCCCAAAAGTGGGAGGTGAATCGAGGGTCTTGATTGGATACAATAGATGAGGGAACACCATGGAGTCGAACAATCTCCTCAACATAAAAGCGGGCTAATTTGCTGGTGGAGTTAGTGGTCCTGATGGGCAAGAAGTGGGCGGTCTTGGTTAGTCTGTCAATGATGACCCAAATAGAATTACGACCAGAATAGGTCCTGGGTAGTCCAGTGACAAAATCCATGGTCACATGCTCCCACTTCTATTTTGAAATTGGGAGGACTTATAACAAACTGTCGGGTCTCTAGTGTTCTGCCTTAACTCACTAGCAAGTAAGGCATCGAGAGACATAATTAACAATGTCCTTCTTTATTCCTGGCCACTAGTATTGACGTTTCAGGTCCTAATATATATTGGTACTCCTAGGCTGGATGGATAGTTTAGAGGCATGGGCAGCCTTGAGAATATCCGTCCTGACAGCGACAGGGACCATAATTTGGTTCCAAAATCTATATAACCCATCATCTGAGAGTCTGAAATCAGAAAACTCGTCAGAAGAGAACTTACTCAAATTTTTAGTGATTTATTGGTCTGTCGACTGAGCTTCCCAAATCTTCATGAAAAGATTGGGCAAAACTTAGATCTGACTGAAATAGGTATCGTTGCCATAGTACTCAGCAGAGTGTCTACATGGTATCTACTAACTTCCAACTAGAGGCCATGGTTTGGGCCAACACTATGGACTCCTTTCAGCTCAGTGCATCAGCGGCTACATTTTCTCTATCGAGATGGTAGATGACCTTGTAGTCGTAGTCCTTCAGGAGGTCCATCCAGTGTCTTTGTCTCATGTTCAACTCCTTATGTAAAAAGATGTACTTTAAACTTTTATGGTCAATGTAAATTTCAAAGGTCTGACCAAACAAGTAATGACGTCATATCTTCAAGGAATAAAATGATGGTCGCCAACTCCAGGTCGTGAGTAGGGTAGTTCTGCTCATGGAGTTTCAACTGTTTGGATCCATAAGCGACCACTCTACCATGCTATATCAAAATGCATCCCAAGCCAATATGAGACGCATCGTAGTAGACCTAAAATCTTCCAGTGTTATCGGAGAGGATTAACACTGGAGCAAAGATAAGATGACACTTTAATTCTATAAAGCTTTCACTATATTTATAATCCCAAATAAAAGGTATGCCCTTTCGAGTGAGTCAAGTCAACGGAGCAGCAATCTTAAAAAATTCGACGATGAATCACCAGAGTAACTTATCAGACCAAGGAAACTACGTACCTCAGGTACATTGGTGGGCGGGTTCCAGTTGATCACCATTTCAACCTTTGCTGGATCTACGATTCACTTGAAATCATATGACAAAGAAAAGAAACTTGATCCAACCAAAAGGAACGTTTACTAAGTTTAGCAAACAATTGGTTCTGACTGAGTGTTCCCAACACTTTCAATAAGTGGATTGCATGGTCTTCCGGGCTCTTGGAGTACACTAGGATGTCATCAATGAATACGATGACGTACTGATCCAATGCATGTCAGAAAATCTTGTTCATGAGATCCATGAAGGTAGCAGGGGCATTAGTTAACCCAAACGACATCACCTTGAACTCGTACAGGCTGTATTTACACCAAAAAGTGATCTTTAGAATATCTTCTTCTTTGACTCTCAATTAGTAGTATCTCGATATGAGATTAATCTTAGAAAAGGACAGGACTCCTTGCAATTAGTCGAAAAGGTTGTTGATTCGAGGCAGGGGATACTTACTCTTTATTGTTACTCGGTTGAGTTTTCGGTAGTTTACGCATAGTTTGAGGGAGCCATCATTCTTTTTAACAAATAACACTAGAGCACCCGAAGGGGAGTGACTGGGAAGAATAAACTTCTGGCTAAGAGCTTAGAAAGTTGGTTCTCCAGTTCTGCAAGCTCAACACGACTCATGCGATTGTCAGGTTTTGAGATTATATGGGTTCTAGGAATTAGTTCGATAGAAAATTCTACTTCTCGGGGGGAGGTAGGTTAGGTAATTCGACAGGAAAAACTTCCGAAAAGTTACAAATAATAAGAATGGAGTATACAGTAGGATCAACATCCATATTATTGTTTATTCAATTGCCTTATATTTTTTTAACCAATTCATTCCTAGAATAACGTAAAATCCTGAGATATTTAAGAGTATTAAGTCTACAAATACTTCTATTTTTGAAGCTTCTATCTTATAATCTTTATACACACAGTGAGCTTCTAATAATCCCCAAGCAGTTGTAAGCCCCCACCTATCACTATGCTAAAATGATTTAGAAACTCTACTTATTTGGGCCTTTGGCCACTTTAAACTTAATTAATTTACGTTGTTTAACATTTATCGTGATTCATAATTTTGGTTGATTTTTATTTATTTAATTTTAGTCAAATTTTATTTTAATTAATTTTATTTTATTTTATTTTAAATAATTTTAATTTTATTAAATTAAATTGAAAATAAAAATTTAGAAAAAAATAAGAAAACAACGAAACGAGAAAAAAATTCCTGCAGGAAAAATCCCGCGAGAAGGCTGGTTGCCCGTGCGGGTGCTGGGCACTGTGCGCGAGCGCATGTGTGCCCAGTGGCCATGGGATGTGCACACAGCATGCACGTCCCATACGCACGCATGCATGACACGGGGTCGGAACTACGCGCGCGTCCTGTTGCACACTGGCGAGCCATACACGTTTGACCTCACTCACGGACAAGCGCCGCACACTATGCCCGCGCCGTCTACAGGGTTAGGCCCTGTGCACCTAGGGCCTGCATGCATGACAGGAGACCTGTGCGTCAGCAGGCTAGCCTACAGCGCGCCGGCTAGAGCATTGCCACCTCAGGTAGAGCACTGTCGCTGCCTTGGGCTGTGCACCGCCGCCACTGGTGGAGGAGGCCCTCCTCCCTTATTTTTTGTGCCAAACATCTTTTTCTCCTCCTTCTTCACTGGATTTTGCCACTTTGCATGAATCCAATGGTTTCAAAATTCTAGAAATTGCCCTCCTCCTTCCCTTCCTCTTCATACTTTCATTCTTCCATTTTACAAAGGTTTAGAGAGAGAGAGAGAAAGATAGTAGCCTAGTGAGAGAAGAAGAAAAAGTAAAGGGAACAGTGAGGAAGAAAATATCAAGGTTTCGGTAAGAAATCTAGTATTTCTTTCGACGTCTTAAGGAGTATTTTTGGATAAGCTAGTATAATATGATTATGATTTTGTTTGTTTTGTATGCCTTTGTGTTCAGATGAGTTGAATTGTTCTTGTTTTCAAGCATGTTATGTGAATTATTGAAACTTGATGAATTTGAATTTAATAAATATAACATGTAATCAGTAAAAGTAAAAAGCATGAAAGAAAAGAAAAAACAAGAAAAGTGGAATGTAACCTAGATGGTCCGAAGTGTATCTGTATTGACATGCATATTGCATCAAGTGTCTCGTTAGGCTTTTTATCTCTGAGAGATATTTGTTCCCCTTACCCTTTGTGGTATCTGTTTTCCTCTCCCGTATTTGGTATGGAAAGACGTAAAATGACCACTCCTAGTGGATGACAGCGTGCTCTCTAACGAGAGTTGTGTCGCACTATTTGTAGGGGTCACTCGTGGCTAAGTAATATCGTGACTATATACATCTGTTAAGGCCACTATGGCTGGCACGACCGTGGTCATAAATTGTATCGTGGTTTGGCCAGCTCAAAATGGGCATAGGCAAATTGTTGTCTATGTATCTGATCTGGTCATTCCACTCGAGTAGTTAGAAATCTGTATCTGCCCTTAGAGATGGAAGTTGTAATAACTTTGCGAAGCATGATACGAAAATTTGAGCATTTCATGATTTATTTGATTTTTCCTATTATATTGTATGATGTATGTTTGATTGTCTGTATTAACGTATTATTTTCTTAACAAATAAATGGTTTTTCATAATGTGAGATAGGTAAGCAAGGAATTTAAATGGTAAGATGAAATTACTAACTTTTGAAATCTTATGATGTTAATTTAATACTGTTTTCTTTACTGAGCATATGGAACTCACTCTTTCCGTGTCCCCCCTCCCCCAGATGAGGAAGAAAGTGAGGAACCGCAGGCTGACCTACCCTTGGAACTCTATGAGGATCCCGTGTATCCACAAGTCTGAGTGCATGATTGTTCCCGTACTCTGATGAGTCCAATAGTATAGTGAAAGAAGTGGCCCTTATGTTTTATATTTTATAACCACTTCTGGCCTTAGTATATGTATGTATTGGAACTTATATGTATTTGTAAGGAATTTATAATGATTTTGTTCCACCACATAAATTTTATCATGCACTCTTTATTCTGAATCTATATCTGACACCCATTTACCTTAATTAGCACTTGGGATGTCACAAAGGGAGTCTCTACAGTCAATATTTCTTTTAAAGGTTCATGTTTAATATCAAATTTATAAGCAAATGCATAAGAGATAAAAGAGTGGATAGCACTTATATCGATAAAAGCCTTGGCAAAAGTATCATGAATAGAAAGCATACCCTGGATAAGGATAAGAGTGGGGAGGGTACCAAGTTCATCTAGGTGGTACACACGACCCTAGGCTACAGGTCTGGCCACGTCCTTCGACCATTGAGGGTAGTCCTTTATGAGATGTTGGGTGCTTCCGTACTGATAGCAAGCGTGATTGATACGCCGACAGGGTAATCCACCATGCAAGTGATCACAATACTAACATGGTTGGGAAGGTCAGATAGGCTGCCCAGTAGGTGGAGGTAGAGTATGAGGAAGGGCAACTCGGGTTTGTTTATCGTGGTGGCTATTTACTGGGTCGGGCAATCTTCTTTTGGGTTGTTGAGGTTGTTTTTATTGGGTACAGACTCAGACAATGCTTTGGTGCTTGGCAAAGATGAGGTCTTTGACTAATTGGGCATGTTCTAACACCTCAGCATATGAGCTGGATCTCAACATCATAACCCGATCATAGATGTTGGCACAAAGGCCTTTTAGAAACTTTGTAACTTTACAATTTTTGGGAGTGACCATTAGAGGAGCAAACCTAGACAATTGGACAAATCGGGTTGTATATTGGGCAACTGTCAGATTCCTTTGGTAAAGGTCTTGAAATTCCTCCTCCTCATTCTCTCGGACATAGGCTAGGAAAAAGTTATCAAAAAATGCATTCATAAAAACTTTACAGGTGAGGACTTCCTTTTTAAGTCGTTACTAGTGTTCTGCTTCACCGATTAGCATAAGGCTGCTAGGGGAACCTTCTATTCCTCGGTTAGGTCTAGGACAAAGAACAACTTCTCTATCTGCAGGATCCAAGCTTCGGCTACTAAGGGGTCAGGGCCACCTTTAAAGTGTGCTCAGTTAAGTTTCTTAAACTTTGCTATATTGTGAGAGATAGACCTCTCGGCTGTTTGGTATTCCAGGATAGGGTGTTGATAAAGGTTGACTTGGTTTTGTCCTACGGCTACATCAATCGTTAGATAGCTTGGAAGAGTTCAGTAAACTCAGCCTTGGTTCGATGGTCCTGAGCCTCGATTCTTTCGGTACGTTCTATAAAGATCTCCCTCGGTCATTCCTACAAAAAAAGGAAGACACAAGTTGGTAGTCTAATTTGGAAAAGATGACTCATTTTTCCTGGACATTCCTAAGGATTGTTTCTACCTACAGCCTCAGTTGTAAGGGATTTGGTCTGCATAACTACTCTGATACTATCTGTGATATCCCAAATGTTAATTAAGGCATAAAGGTGCTAGATAGAGAAAATTGTATGCTGCGGAGCCAATTATTACGAATTCCTTACTAAAATAAATGAGTTCCAATTGCACATACATGACTGAGGCTAGAAGTGGCAAAATACAAAATATTAAGATACTAAAAATAAAAAAAAGGCCACTTCTATCATTATGCAATTGGACTTATCAGAGTGCAGGATAAGTCATGCACTCAAGGGTTGTGGATCCACGGGATCCTCATAGACTTCAAGGGGTAGGTCACCGATCTGTTCCTCACTATCTTCCTCATTTGGGGGGGTATGGAAAGGGGTGAGTTCCATATACTCAGCAAAAAAAAAAATGGTATTTAAATAACATCATAAGATTTTAAAGGTGAATAATTATATTATAAATACTTACTATCAGGTCGCGTTAGGATCCTATCTTACTTTATGAAAATAATTTTATTTATTAAAAAAAATATCATGTCATAGTCACAACAATCAAAATCAAACATCATACTTAACAACAGAGAAAATAAAATAAATCATGAAATGCTTAGATTTTTATTTCATGCTTCGTGAAGTCTTCCGACTTCCATCTCTGAGGGTAGATATGGAGTTTTGACTACCCTTGTGGAATAACCAGATCAGATACAGACAACAATAATTTACTTAGGCATATTTTTGGCTTGTCAAACCATGGTACAATCTATGACTACGGCTGTACCAACCACTGTGGTCCTATAAGATATTCTATAGCCACGATAGTACTTAGCCAAAGGTGACCCCTAACAGATATTCGCGTCACCACTCTCGTCAGAAGGTACACTGTCATCCACAGGGAGCAGTCCTCTCACGTCTTTCCAGACCAAATAGAGGATAGGGAAACAGATACCCCTCAGAGATAAGCCTAACGAGACACTTGATGCATTATGTATGTCAATACAGATACATATATTTTTCGAACCATTCAGGCTCATTTTCCTTCTCTTTCTTTCTTTTTTTTCTTTTTTTTTTATATTTTTCAGGCAAATATCACCAGATTCACATTATTTAATTTACAGGCAAATCATCAATTGTCAATAAAATCACATAGTATGCTTGAAATCAAGAACAATTCACTTTATTAGAACTAATAAATATGGAACATGCAAAACATCAAAATACAAATTCATAAATTTAAATTTGTTAAAAATACTCCTTAAGATGTTTAAAGAAATGCTAAATTCGTTATCGAATCCTTGAAGTTTTCCTACACCGTTCTTCTTTTTCTTTTCTCCTTCTCTCTCTAGATCACTCTCTCTCTCTTAACTCTTGGAAGATGGAAAAATGGAATGGAAGTGATGAGAAAATGGAAGAAAGGGTCCCTATTTATAGAAAATGAAGACCATCGGATTTACATTAAGTGGCAAAATCCAGTGAAGAGAAAGAGAGTTGAGTGGAAGATGATTGATTTGACGCTATGCGACGACAGCACAAAAAACAGAGGAAACATTCCTCCACCAACGGCGGCACACCGCCCAAAGCGGCGCACGACGCCCAAGGGGGTGGCAAGACATTGCCCGAAGCAGCAGACCTCACGAGGCCAGCTGTTCATTGTAGGCCTAACCTACAGGCACTAGCCTACCCTGCTGCAAGCCTACTACGCACAGGCCCCAAGCGCGTAGGCCTATCCGCGTAGGCCTACTACACGTACGGCGCACGCACAGTGTGTGGTGCCTGGCCTTGTCCGCGTGCAATGTGAGGCGCAACACCGGCCTCGCGCCCCTCACGGATAGGATGTGCGCACGTCTTGTACCTGGTCGAGCGCGCACGCACGCGCACAGCTTGCAGTGCCCATGCTGACGAACCTCTCCCGTGGGTGTTTTCCCGCAGGATTTTTCTCCCACTTTTTTTTATTTTCTCCCAAAAATTATTTTTAATAAAAAATAATAATAATGTATAAAATAAGTCAAAATAATAATAAAATAAAAATAATTATAACAGATAAAATTAAATAAAAATAAAAATAAAAATAAATAACAAAATCAGCATAAAATTAAAATTACGAATTTAAATAGAGAATTACGATATAAATCTGCGAAATTAATTTAAGTGAGTTTAATTGGCCTTAAATCTCAAATAAATAGGAGTTTTCAGTTACAAATTTAGCGCGGTGATGAGTGGAGTGTTACATGGGACCCACTTTTTAAAACCCATGCATTAAAATTAATTTACCCATGTATTAAAATTAATTTACACATATTTTTTTAATAAATTTCACATGGGATAAATGTGAATTTTAAATTAAATATTATTTTAATGTAATTCTATCCCTTATGATTACTTAATTAATTTATTTGGGATAGAATAATTATTTTATTTTGTATTTATCCTAGATTAAGATAGAATTTTATCTATGTTAATGTTTTATTAATTATCACAAAATTTTGTACTCATCTAGATTGCCCGAAAAAGGCTATAAGTAGACATTTACCCCTAGGATGTAAAACAAACATTTGAGAATAAATTTGAGAGAATTCTTGAGAGGTTTAGCTTTTCTTCTTTTAGTATTTTTGCTAAAATTAGCTTCTTCAAGTTTTTTAGGAAGCAGGAGTCTTCAGAAGTCTTGTTGAGCCAAGGAGCGGGGATCAACTTATTGGTAAGTCCGTGGCATTTTTCCTTTCTTTATTTTATTTACCTAGTCTTTATTTTTGTTTTCTTTTTGGTATTGTGGATTCAATTAGAGGGAGGAATTTTATTCTAGGTGGTTATTGTTTCGATATTGCACACATTGAGTGGGCTTCATGAGCAGATTCGATCCTTCCCATATCTTCCCACGTCATCTGGTATTAGAGCTTTGGCTCCTAGAGACCCAAATCTATGTTTATTTACTTTAGCTTTTTGTTTTTAAATTAGCATTCTAATTTATTTGATTGTTAATTCGTATTGCATCCTACTTGAATTCGTATTTATCTGTTTAATTCAATTACTTTGTGTTATTATTAAAAAATATATATATTATCAAAATACTAAAAATACACCAATTGCACCCCATAAGGCAATTGGCACCTTGTTTGCATTTTGCATAACAAAAGCATAATAGCCGCCTAATTGGTGACCAGAAATCCTTTGAGAAATCAAAGGCAAAGTATGTTGCCCAACTAGTGTGAGCAAAAACTTTTGTTTTCATTTTGCACACAATCCATATTTAATTTTCAAATTGCATTTCTGTAATTTGCATCAACGTTGCATAAAGAAACTTACCGGTCGTAGAGTGTAGCCGACAAATTGGGGGTAGTATAGAAAAATGCACCTACTGATTATATCCATCGGGATTGATCAGATCCCTACGCATCAGTCCGAATTGTCATTCTTTGTGATCTACGTTTTGTTCTTTATTTTACACTTGTTTCATTACATAACTAAGTGACTAATTGTTACTAGTTATTTAACACACAAAGAAGCACACCATTCCTTTTTCTGTATGCTTGTTTCTGAGCTTCCATAGAAATCAGAATCCTTTAGGGTTCCTTATTGTGTCGTAAGGACTAACGTGCAGACTCGATTCAAGTGATTCCAATTTTGAACGCTCAACTCGATAGACAAAGTTGTCAATCAAGAGACTGCGAGATAAACACGAGTGAAGGTGAGGGAGAGATATTGTTTTTACTAACTTTTGTCTTTGCAGGAACTCTGCAATGTCTCACCAAAGTGCCAACAGCCGGCCAACCACCTTAGAAGAAAGAGTCATGGACATGTTCACCAAGTTAAGAGTTTAGTTGGAAAACATGGCTGCCCGTATAGATCGCCAGGAGTAAGGCAAGCACCACAGTTGCGCCCGACACCAAATAGTGCACGATGAGACAAGATCGTGTGGCGACGATGTTGGTGAAAGATAACGAGGCCATCACTAAGAGGCGAACGGAGATCTCCATGACTTCAAGTTTTTGATACCAGCCTTTAATTCATGAAGCCTACGTCGAGTGGGAATGGAGGTTGATTGCATTTTTAGCTACCGCAACTATAATGAAAAGAAAAAGCTCAAGTTGGCCACCCTTGAGTTTACTAAATATGCCTCAGTATGGTGGGATTAGTTAGCTCTTCTCCGAGAACAAGATGGAGACTTGCCTATCACCACATGGTGAGAATTAAGATCCATCATGAGGAAGCAGTTTGTGCCAGCTCATTTCGATAGGGAGATGAACCTGAGATTGCAACGCTTGACCCAGGGTCTAAGTCAGTGGAAGAGTATTATAAGGAAATAGAGATAACTACGATTAGGGCCCGAGTTGACAAACATCCAGAAGCCACCATGGCTTGGTTCTTGGAGGGTCTAAACAAGGATATCGCCAACATCCTTGAACTCCAAAACTATGTCAACTTGGATGAAATGGTGCACAAGGCCACCAAGATTGAAAGGCAATTGATGAGTACAGGAAATAATCGGAGGTAAGTTTGTAGCACTCCCTAGGGAAACCAAAGATGGACTCGAAGGGATGACAATAAGAAATTGGATGACATTAAGGGAAAACAACCCGGTGGGAATCCAACACTTAATTCTAAGGCACCAGGCACCCGTCAAAGCACTGTTAAATGTTTCAAGTGCTTAGGAGCGGGGCATATTGCATCCTAATGTCCTAATCAGCGTGCCATGATTCTCCGAGATGATGGAGATATAGTCAATGACCACAAAAACTGTGACATCCTAAATGCTAATTAAGACATGTGGGTGTTAGATACAAAAATAGGATTACGAGTGCATAATAAAATTTTATACAGCAGAACAAATTAATACAAATCCCTTATAAATATATATGAGTTCCAATTACATACATATAACTGAGGCTAGAAGTGACTACAAAATACAAAATAAAAATACAAAATAGAGCCACTTCTTTCACTATGTTATTGGACTCAATAAAGTGCAAAAATGATCATGTACTCAAGTTTTGTGGATCCACGGGTCCCTCATAAGCATCAATAGGTAGGTCAGCTTGCGATTCCTCATTTTCTTCCTCATATAGGGGGGAGGAGGGGGATGGCAAGAGTAAGTTCCATATGCTTAGTAAGGAAAATAATATTTAAATAATATCGTAAGGTTTTAAAGTAAATTATTCTAACATAAATATTTACCATTTGGCTACTTCGTAAACCTATTTTACATTATGAAAATAATTTATTTATTAGAGAAAATAGCACGTTAATATAATCAAACATACATCATACCAGATAATAGAGAAAATTAAATAAATCATGAAATGTTCAGGTTTTTGTGTCATATTTTCCGAAGTCATTACAACTTCCATCTCTAAAGACAAATACAGATTTCTAACTACCCGTGTAAAATGACCAGATCAGATATAGATAACGACAATTTACTCAAGCATATTTTTGATTTGCCAAACTATGATACGATCTATGACCATGGTCGTATCGACCATAGTGGTTCTATCAGATATTCTATAGTCATGACAGTACTTAGTCAAAGGTGAGACCAAACAAATATTCGCGTCACCACTCTTGTCAGAGGGTACGCCATCATCCACAGGGAGGAACTGTGGAGAAAAAAGGAAGGAAGGGCCCCTATTTATCAAATTTGGAAGCCATCGGATTCGCACAAAGTGGCAAAATCTGGTGAAGAGAGAGAGGAAAAAATAGTCAGCATAAAAAAAAGGAAACAAATCTCCTCCATCGATGGTAGTGACGCACAGCCTGAGGTGACGGGCGCTCTGCCCGAGGCGGTAGTGGCCTATTTGGCACGCTGTAAGCTAGTTTGCCACGCGCGCAGGGCCTAGGCACGCTGGGCGTCGCATACGTAGGCCCCAGGCGCACAAGGGCCTATCTGCGTAGGTTTGCTATGCGGAGGGTGCGCGCACAGTGTGCGGTGCCTGTCCACACGCTAGGTGACTGGCGGACGGCTGCCTGCGAGCGCAATGTTAGCCCCATGCTGTGCGCGCAGATAGAATTTGCAGAGTAAATTAAATGAGTTTAATACGGCATAAAGACCTGAATAAATATGATTTTCTAAGTTAATTAAGCACAGGGATGGGCGGGGTGTTACAAAGTAGTGATGAGCAGGAAGATCTACCACTGGTGGACGTAGAGAGTATATCTCGACCGCTACAGGAAGATGTGTTTGTGGCTCAACGAGCACTAAACATACAAGTTAAGCCCGAAGGCAACAGTCAGTGAGAGACTATTTTTCATTCTAGGTGCCTGGTCAATGAAAAGGTCTGTAGTGTGAAGTTGACAGAGACAGCTGTGCTAACGTTGCCAATACCTTGCTGGTGGATCGGGCAGGGTTGACGTGTAGACAACACCCTACTCCCTACAAGTTGCACTGGTTGGATGACAGCAAAGAGATCGATATCACCCAATAGGCATGTGTTCCATTCTCTATTAGTGACTACACGGATGAGATATTGTGCGATGTAGTACCCATGTAAGTAGGACACCTGTATCTCTGGTAATATGACCACAGTGTTAGCCATGCCAACAAGAAGAATCAATACTCTGTCTGAATGGCTAACTACACCCATGTTTTTACACCTTTGCCAAGAAGGGATGCATATGAGGATCAACTGAAAATTAAAAAGTCAAACGAGGAGTTTGCTAAGAGACAGGCGAAGAAGGACCAAAATCTGGATCTGGGCAAAAGTTGTTTCTTCATCCAAGAAAAACCTGAGCACCTCGCTAGATGTCTAGTAAAACCTTTATCCTCATTGACCTTAGATGAAAAATTTATAGTCTCTGCAGATTTGAGGATGAATCCTCTTGAAGAAGGGGGGATGACACGATCCTCGCTGATAACACACTTAAACTAGAGGAGTACAGGAAGTGACCAAGTACCGATGAGCTTTCGGGAAATAAGAAAAAACAATTGCGAGGTAACAATACTCCAAGTTACTCTGTTCCCAATCAAGTATTAAATAGCAAGGCTGAATCCATCAGACATAGTTTTCAACCTAGGAAGAAACAACACCAGAAGGTACCAGAAATTCGAAGAGTAACAGGCCTTATGCTAAGGAATGACTCGGCATGAAAATCCCGATCTAAGACGAAAGCCCAAATATAGTATGGGTTTGGGTACCTGTCGGGGTCAAACCATCTCTGTAGACTACCACGAATTGGTATGGGCCATGTAAAAGTGCTAGTCTAACCAGTTCCCTCGGCGAGGTAGAACCCTGTCTATATAAGATAGCCTAAATGGAAATGCACTTTTAAAGGAAAGCTCAATCCCATCTCGTGCCCAGTAAGAAGATTTTAGCCTAGGAATAAACGACACCAAAAGGTACCAGAAACCCGAAGGGTAACAGGCCTTACTGCTAAGGAACGACTCGGCACGAAAATCCCGACCTAAGATGAAAGCCCAAATGTAGTATGGGTTTGGGTACCTGTGGGGTACACATGTGTGCAATGCACGTACAGGATTCTTGGCCCACATATCCACCGGTGTTCCTCAATCCCGTGGTAAAGCATTCAGGGTGACCTTATACTCCACAGAAAAATCATAGACAGATAACCTTCTCAAAGTAGAGATCTGGATGCCAACACGTGTGCCAGATATGCGGCCCAACCCGCACATTCCCAAGCATGCACGACTGCGCAAACGAATGCCTAAAAATGCCCACGTGCAGGGCCCACTAGGCTCACACAGAACCAACTGCGCGTGCAAACCACCCAAGGGCTGAACATGTATCCCGCGTGAACGGGCCCACAGACAGCCCAAAAAAATGGCCCAAGCCTGCTACCCCACGGTTTCTGCGGGCTTTCCCCCACGTAACCCATGCGGACTGGCCGATCGGCCCATCCTGGTAGCTCAATTGGCTGACCGTCTTTTCCTTTATTTTAAAACCCTTTTTAAAAGGCTTGAGACCCACTTTTTAAAACCCACATGTTAAAATTAATTTCCACATGTCTTGTTAATGAATTTCACATGGGATAAATATGAATTTTAAATTAAATATTATTTTAATGTAAGTCTATCCCTTAGAATTATTTAATTAATTTATTTAGTATAGAATAATTATTTTATTTTATATTTATCCTAGATTAAGATAGAATTTTATTTAGGTTAATATTTTATTAATTATCTCAAAATTTTGTACTCATCTAGATTGCCCGAGAAAGGCTATACGTAGACATTTGCCCCTAGGATGTAAAATACACATTTGACAATAAATTTGAGAGAATTCTTGAGAGCTTCGACTTTTCTTCTTTTAGTATTTTTGCTAAAATTAGCTTCTTCAAGTTCTTCAGGAAGTAGGAGTCTTCAGAAATCTTGTTGAGCTAAGAAGTGGTGATCAACTTATCGGTAAGTCCGTGGCATTTTTCCTTTCCTTGTTTTATTTTCCTAATATTTATTTGTACTTTTCTTTTAGGATTGTGGATTCAATTAAAGGGAGGGGGTTTTATTCTGGATGGTTATTATTTTGATATTGCATACGTTGAGTGGGTTTCACGGGTAGATTCAATTCTTCCCATACTATCCCACGTCAAAAATTCTCAATTCAATTTAAGAAGAAAAAAATATCCCAAAAATTTTAAATGAGCATTAAAAAACGGTGGGATTAATCCCCTACAATTCAAAAATCCTCGTTGCGAGGGATTTACCACATAGAAAAATATGCAAGGGAGGGTATAATCCCCCTAGCCAAGCTGTCACCTACATGAGAATAAATCCCCCATATCACAGGACAGAACCACACGAGCACGTGCATCCGCGGCACAGAGTTCCCCCGACCCGCGAGACATTATGCCAATTCAAAAATCAACAGCAAGGATTAAATCATGGTCTCCAATAATTCCCCACGACAGGTGGCCATGCCCAACGAGCTATGGATAGACCCGGTTGGCCACCAACTTGCCTTAATGATCTAAATTCATTACATCTGATCCGAGGACCAAAATTGAGCAAGAATTCCCCTTAAATAGGGAGGTTTCTTTAAGCTCTGTAAGACAACCTTTGAGATAAGAAAATTCAAGAGAGAAATAGAGAATTGAGAGTGAGGGAGAGCCAAGATAGTGACCCAAAACCACCGAAAACTATGAAGCTCTTTTGGAAACCAAAGCTGAGTGTTCACAACATCTTCTTTACGAGCTAAGCTGCCACCCATCCCCTTGCCTCTTGTTTCCTTTAATCATGGTAGTTTAAGGACCTTTTCCCGTGTATGTGGGCACAAAAATTAGCCCAAGACAAAGACCATTTTACAAAGAGGCTTTGTTCTTTCTTTGACCTAACAGCAAAAAAGGTAAGCTTTCTTCGAACCTTCATATAGCGTTGTTGCACCATGTTTTCCTTTCCATTTCTTTTTTCTTTTTTAGCTTTCAAAATCAAAGTTAATCTACTAGGATGTTTAGAGGTTAATTAGGATCAATTACCCGAACCCCAACAGCAAGATTCTTCAAGAAAACCCAGTGTGTTCGTTGTTAAAACCACCTAACACTACATGCATACAACCCGATTGCTTTACAGGTGTTTCGTATATGTAGGAGCTTTTAGGCAAACGATTCTAATTTCTAAGGCATTCTCATTGAGATAAAAACATGGGGTAATGCACTTACTGTAAATAGTTGTCATTTCTATATTAAAAATAATGATAAGAGCTTTTAAATTCCAATAAGCATCTATTTTAGGTTCGATTTTCAGTGTGTGTGCATTTGTTTTTCTACATGTTTTTTATGAATAATAATGTTAGTAATCGACTATTAAATTTTTTTAATGTAAACTAATGATTAAACAGTGTTTTAAATGGAAAAATAGTGAAAATAGTGATTGGGAATTTAAGAAACGTGTTGGGGAGAGGTCGATTGCCTCTAACTTGTAGTGCCAAGTGCCAAAGCACTAAGAAAAGTAGGTAGACACAGTCACACCGTGCGAAAATGCACGTGGGATGTTGTATGGATGTCCAAATGCACTAGGATAGAATCCCCTTGCACACTGCATACACGTAGTAGGCCGTGTGAGTGTTGCGAGCTCTTCTAGGTGCCCAGGTGTAGAGAGAGTTAAGAAAGGACACCCACCATGCCATATGAGTTTCCATGTGAGAATTATGGGCATCTGAAAATGCTAGGAAAAGCCCTTGCATCACTTGCTGCATGCTAGTAGCCATTTTAGTGAAAATTTAGAAATTAATTCCAAATTGATTTAAAGTTGACTTAAAGAATTGACTCCATATTGGCTTAAAGAATTGATTTCAAGTTGACTTATCAAATTGATTTCAAATTGACTTAAAAGAATTGATTTCAAACACTTTAGTAAAATTTGGCACTTATAATTATAAATGAATTAAGTGAAGTCAAGAAAAAAAAATCATAAACAAAGGTTTTAAAGAGAACAAAAATGGTGAAATTCTTAACGAATGTAAAATAAAGCAAGTATTAACTCTGATAAATTTTGATAGCTAATCAACAACTTGATATTAAGGAAAATAAAGTGAAAAAATTTAGGCTTAGGTAAAGAATTTGGCGAAGTATTGTGATATTGTATTGTTCCCATTCATAGTGATAGAAGAGGATCCATAGTGTAGTGGGCCCTCCCTGATATAGGGTATAAGTGTCTTCATACGAAGGTATGTAAACAATGAAACCTAATCAAGAAAAACTAAACTGGTAATAAGACTTTGAAAAGAGTGTTTGAAAAGTGAAATCAGCAAAGTGATCGTGAAGTGCTATCAGTGAAGTGCTCTGTAAATGATTATTTATTATTCTGCATTGAAAAATGAATAAATAGGCTAATGAACGAGAGGTAAATTAAGACTTTATCAAAATGAAATTAAATGGAAAATTTTATAAAGTTTTCAGTAGTTTCTCAAATTATAAATTTACTATGAAATTTTTAATAGTCTCTTAAATTAACTGTTTGTTTTAAATTGTATCATTGTGTTTTATACTGATCGCATTAAGGGACTTTAAAAAACTATTTTTATTTTTATAATACTCTTGTTCTTATTGAGTTTATAGAACTCACCCTAATCCATCCCACCTCTTAGATTATGAACCAATGTTGCATCAAGATCCGAATTTAGATCAATTCCAAGATCAGTAGGTGTATTGTGTGGAGAGGATTTTATGAGGCTAATCTGTATTTTGTAGGTTAACTGGATAATAATGTAAATATAGTAGTTAATATTTGATTCTCATTGTACTTTCATAGTATTTTATAAGGGATGTAATAACTTTTTCGTTTATTTTATTAAATACATGTTTGTAGCTCTCTACTGGATGTTGTTGCCTCGTAGGCATCGGAATGCCACAAGTGGTATCAGAGCATAGTTTCCTAGGGACATGCCTTACTCTAAAGCTTAGGTTTTGGAACATAATAATTAAGAGAAAATTTCCCCAATTAGGACTTCAAAACCCTAGTTCCATAAATAATTTCCCCTAATTACTAAAGAGTCTTGTCTTCTTATATATAGGCAATTGTGACATACGGGAGATCTTTGGTAGAAAGGCCTGAGGCTTCTGATGCCCTGTCGAGGGCCGAGTTTACTGAGTTATTCCGAGCCATTTAGGGTTTAACTACTATTGTGGGTCAACAAATAAATCATTCTTGTAACAAAGATCATCCTCGTCCTGGTGAGAACCAAGCAAACCCCACCAATGCCGTAGCCAACAACATCTCTGAGTTCTGGAGGTTGAATCCTCCCACTTTTGCTGAAGGTATTGATTTGATGATTGCTAAAGATTGGATCTTGTAGATTGAGAAGATTTTCACTATTCTCGATCTCATTTCAGAATAGAAGGTCACCACTAGTTACATTCATATTCATTGGTGAAGCTAAACACTAGTGGGAATAGACATTACCTACTCCTACTACTTGGAACAATTCCTTAAAGCCTTCCACCCAAACTTATTTTTGAAGTATGAAAGAGAGAAGAAGAAGCATATTCCTATATCTCCGTTAGGGCAACATGACTGTGAGTAACTATACAGTCAAGCTCATTCAGCTATCCTACTTTGCACCAGAGATCATAGCCATAGTGAATAAGAATGATGTAGGAGGGTATGGGGAGGATCGAATCAACTCCTAAAACCCACTCAACTTATGCAATACCGAAACTAACAGCCACTTAGAAGAAACTCCTCACTCTAATTGAATCTACAATCCTAAAAGAAAATAAAAAAAAAGACTAGGAAAAATAAATAAGGAAATAAAAAAATTTCACGGACTTACCAATAAGTTGATCCCCACTCCTTGGCTCAACAATACTTATAAAAACCCTTTCTTCCTAAAGAACTTGAAAAAGTTAGTTTTAGCAAAAATGCTAAAAGAAGAAAAGTCAAAGCTCTCAAGAATTCTCTCAAATTTAATCTTAAAGGGTATATTTACATCATAGGGACAAAGGTCTATTTATAGTCTTTCCCAGACAATCTAGATGAGCACAAAATCTTGAGATAATTAATAAAATAGTACCCTATATAAAATTCTATCTTAATCTATGATAAATACATAATCAAATAATCCTAAGGGATATAATTACAATAAAATATTAATTAAAATAAACTCATATTTATCCCATGTGAAATCCATATAAAACACATGTATAAATTAATTTTAAAATATGAGTAATTTAAGAAGTGGGTCCCAAGCCTTTTAAAAATGTAAAATAATAAAATAATTTAATTACTTAAAAAGGGGAAAATGGTCAACCGGGTTTTGGGCCACTTGAATGGGCTAGGTCGACTGGTCCATGCGGGCTACACGGGAAAAGGCCCACGAGGGTCATGGGCTGATGGGCTTGGGTCGACTTGGCCATCTGCGGGCCCATTCGCGCAGGGTACGTGCTTTCAGCCCCTTGGGTCTGGGCGCGCATGGTCGATTCCACGCGGGCCTAAAGGGACACGAGTGTGGGTGATCCTGGGTGCTCGTGTGCGTGGTCTGTGCAGGCACTTGTGCGTGTTCGTGGGCCATGCGGGCTAGGCCACATGTTCGTGGACCGCGTGGGCTGGGCCGCATGTTTGACGCACGTGTGGGCCTTCTTACTCGGACATGGGCTTTCTTACAATTCTTTAAGCCCATTAATCGTACTTAGGCCTTAAACATTCTGGCTTGGACAAACTTGGTCAATGTCTTGGAATAATCTCAATTAGAAAAGTGTTTAGGGATTAAATTAGTTTCTTATTCTAGGCATCCCTCATTGATACAAGATTCATCTTTGGAACTAATTCTACGCTGTCTAGGATCACATCATCCCCCCCTTCTTTGAAAATATTTATCTTTGAATCTGGGCCTTCATCACAAAGGAAAAGATTAGTGATTACAGTAAGAGACACATCATACCTCCCTGGCATGTTTGCTTTGTTGTTGAGGCATATCATGACCTGACTCACAACTCCTCTAGATCTGGATCAAATCTTCGTAGCCCACTTACCATGATAATTATCTGTAATAGGAAAGCAGTACAACTTTGCAAATAGTGGTTAAGGTCAAAATGAATCTCCCTATAGGTAAGTACAATCAAACTTCCCTTTTCATAAGAGATATTCCTCAACATTATGTCCTTGTCATCATGATACTTCCCTGTTTTCTCTCTTTGTTTTTCTCGCAATGGACCATCTTTAGCTATCTGCTGGGAATTCTTTATGCTCAGTGGGCCATTGACTTTCTCTCTTCTATCTTTTTGAGTATTCATCAAAGGACCGTTTAATTTTGGACTGATCTTCATGTGCCTCTTTTGGTGATAAAGGTGTAAGGACATGATTTAAACCGTCCTTTCACAATGAATATCAATTGGTGCGACCGTAATGTTGTGCATGTCTATCAAACTGCCAAGGCCTCCCAAGAATCAGGTGACTAACATGAATAGGTACAGTATCATAACATACCTCTCATGATATGTTTTGATAGAGAATGGTACTACGACTTGTTTGGTAACTTGGACTTCACCACACTCATTCAACCACCGTAACCGGTTGGGATTTGGATGCTTGATGCATGTCAACCCTGCTCTTTCCACGAATAGAGTGCTTGCCACATTAGCATAGCTACCACAGTCAATAATCATTCTACATACCATATCATTGACAAGACATCGCATGTGAAAAATGTTCTCACACTACTCGTTGTCTCTATCTTATACATTGAGAGCTCTTCATACAACAAGGACATTACTCCCAAGTGGAGTATCTTCGATGGATTGAGACATAGTATAATACCTGTAATAAAGGTTAGTGAAAAGAATACATTCTCTCCCTCACCTTCGCTCATGTTTACCTCGCAATCCCTCGATTCACAGCTTTGTCTGTTGAGTTGAGCATTCATAATCAAAATCATTTGAATCGGGTTTGTACGTTAGTCCTTATGACACAACAAGGAATCCTAAAGGATTCTGATTTCTACTGAAGCTCAGAATTAAGCACATAGAAAAAGGAATCGTGTGCCCTTTGTATGTTAAGTAACTAGTAACAATTAGTCGTTGAATTATGTAATAGAAAAGATGTAAAATAAAGAAAACAGAAACGTAGATCACAAAGAATGACAATTCGGACTGACGCGTAGGGATCCGATCAATCCCAATGGATATAATCGGTAGGTGTATCTTCTTATACTACCCACAATTTATCGGCTACGTTCTACGATCGATCAAGTTTCTTTATGCAATGTTGATGCAAATTACAGAAATGCAATTCAAATATTAAGTTTGGATAATGTACGGAATGAGAAAAAAAGTTTTCACTCACACCAGTTTGGTAACGTACTTTGCCTTTGATATCTCAAAGGATTTTCAGTCACCAATTAGGTGACTATTCTGCTTTTGTGATGCAAAATGCAAATAATGTACCAATTTCTTTTGGGGTGCAATTGGGTATTTTTGGTATTTTTGATATATATGATTTTTTTGTCTTGAATAATAACACCAACTACTTGAATTGAACGAATAGATATGAATTCAAACAGGATGCAATACCAAAAAATCAAAAATTTATTTGAATTGTTAATGAACAAAATGCTAAAGCAAATAAAGATAGATTTCATTTTTCGGGAGCCAAAGCTATGATACCAGATGACGTAGGAGGGTATGGGGAGGATCGAATCAACTCCTGAATCTTACTCAACGTATGCAATACCGAACCTATAACCACCTAAATAAACCCCTCCCTCTAATAGAATCTACAATCCTAAAAGGAAAGCAAAAACAAAGACTAGAAAAAATAAATAAGGAAAAAAAAGAACCACAAATTTATTGATAAGTTGATCCCCGCTCCTTGGCTCAACAAGACTTCTGAAGACTCCTACTTCTTGAAAAAACATGAATAAGCTAATTTTAGCAAAAATTTTAAAAGAAAAAAAGCCGAACCTCTCAAGAATTCTCTCAAATTTATTTTCAAATGGTGTGTTTACATCCTAGGGGCAAACGTCTATTTATAACCTTCCTCGAACAATCTAGATGAGTACTAAATCTTGAGATAATTTAATAAAATAATACCCTAGATAAAATTTTATCTTAATCTAGGATAAATATATAATAAAATAATCATTCTATTCCAAATAAATTAATTACATAATCATAAGGGATAGAATTATAATAAAATATTAATTAAAATAAACTTATATTTATCCCATATGAAATTCATATAAAACACATGTGAAAATTAATTTAAAACATGGGTAATTTGAAAAGTGGGTCCCAAGCCTTTTAAAATTGTAAAATAATAAAATAGTTTAATTATTTAAAAAGGGGAAAAGGATCGATCAGGTTTTGGGTCACCCAGATGGGCTGGGTCAACCGGTCCGCGGGCTGTGCAGGAAAAGGCCTGCGAGATCGTGGATTGGTGGGCTTGGGTAAGCTGAACCGTTTGCATGCCCCTTCACACGGGTGCTCGTGCATGAGGTCTGTGTGGGCATGCATGTGTGTTAGTGGGCCGTGCAGGCTAGGCCACATGTTTGGCGCATATGTGGGCCTTTTTAGTTAGGCATGGACTTTCTTACAATTCTTCAAGCCCATTAATCGTACTTGAGCCTTAAGTTTTCTGGCTTGGACAAACTTAGCCCATCTCTTGGAATAATCCCAATTCAGAAAGTGTTTAGGGATGAAATTACTTTTTTGTTCTAGGCGTCCCTCATTAATACAATATTGCATCTTTAGAACTAATTCTAGGTTGTCTAGGATCACATTAAAAAAGATCGAAAATTTCTGAGGGGCCTAAGAGCTAACATCTATGATAGGGTAGCCATGTTCAGGCGAATCCTATTGCCCCTTCCTTAGGTAACACACAAAACCATAAATAGGCGTACTAGCATTGTGGGAAAGACCATGGTAACCAATTATGTTATAATATCAACAATGCCTGTTATAAGTGTGCGAGCACTCAACACTTTATAAGGAATGTCCTCAAGTTCAGAAGTGAGGTAGGCCACTAGTTTAAGGGAGAGTCTATGCCCTTAATAAATGAGATATTAAAGCAACCCTAACAATCATTCAGCTTACACTCTTTATTTCTGACTCTATACCTCGTGTATTGATTAATTTTTTTGCCATGCATTTGTTTATGTCTTATAAGTTTATTAAATGCTTAAGTGTAAAATTGGTACCCTTAGATTTCATTTTAGTCATAGAAACACCTGCTAAAGACACATTAGTCTTGAATGTCATGTACAGGTCATATATTATAAAGTAGCTTATTGATAACTAGTTGTAGATTTCTCACTATTATATTTTTAGAGTTTTGATGTAATACTTGTTATGGATTGGCTAATAGTCTACCATGTTAATTTAGATTGTTACCACAAGATGTGACATTTCACATCCTTAATGAAAGACTTTTTACCTTATGAAATGTAAAGATTTATTTTTGTAATTAAATGAAACACTTTATTTCTAATCTTAGAATCTTTTCCTCTTTTTCCTTTATTTTCCAAAGAAAATAAGTAGTCTAGTAATTCCATAGATTTCAAATATTTTCACTCCTCATAACTGCAATTGCTCATTTTTTACTAGGTAAAATGAATACACTCTAAACTATACGAGTAGTAAAGGACTTTCTGAATGTATTTCTTGATGATCTTCTGGGTATACCTCGTGACAGAGAGATTGAGTTCTCCATTGATTTACAACCAAGGAATCTTTTGATTTTTAAATCTCTTTACTATATGGGTCATGCTGAACTCAAAGAGCTAGATATCTAATAGCAAGAACTTCTAAGTAAGGGTTTCATCAGGCCAAGTACCACTCTATGGGGTACTCTAGTACTCTTTCCTAAGAAAAAATGATGGGGCTTTCAGACTATGTATCAGCTATAGAGAATTAAACTAGGCGATTATGAAGAACAAATATCCTCTACCTAAAATTGATGACCTATTTGACCAACTATAAAGTGCTCGATTCATCTCTAAGATTAATCTTCAGTCAAGGTACCATTAATTGAGGATTAAGACTGAAGACATTCCCAAAATGACATTTCGTTTCTGGTATGGTCACTATGAATTTTTTGTTATGCCCTTGCTATTCTTATGGATCTTATGAATAAGATCTTCAAGTAGATATTGGATAAGTATGTCATTGTCTTCCTTAATGATATATTAATGTATTCTAAGAGCTAAACAGAGCATGCAACAAATTTTACCTATGTTCTAGAAACTCTCAAGCAAAGAAAGTTGTATGCTAAATTTGGTAAATGTGGGTTATGGTTAGATGAGATAACATTTCTTAGGCATGTTTTTCTAAGGATAGTGTCTCAGTCGATCCCTCCAAGATTGAGACAGTAACTAAATAGAGTCGGCCAACCAATGCCTCCAAAGTTTGAAATTTTTTGAGCTTAGTTAGTTATTAATGGAGATTTGTTGAAGGTTTCTCAAGTCCCCATTGACTCGACTCACCAGAAAATAATCGAAGTTCACTTGGGATGCAAAATATGAAAACAGTTTCAATGATCTCAAATATTGGTTGACCACAACTTTAATGTTGGTGATTCCTGATAGTATTAGTGGTTATACAATCTATTGTGACTCATCTTGTCTTGGCTTAAGATGTGTTATTAAGCAACATGGTAAGGTAGTGGCCTATAGTTCCAGGAAACTAAAGGCTCATGAGCAAAACTACCCTACTCATAATCTTGAGCTAGCCATCATATTTTTGCCCTAAAGATTTGGTGACATTATCTTTATGGTGAGACTTTCGAGATATTCACATATCATAAGAGCTTAAATTACTTGTTTTCTCATAGATAACTTAACATGAGGTAAATACGTTAGATATATCTTTTTAAAAACTACGACTATAAAATACTATACCACCAAGAAAAAGGTAATGTTGTAGTAAACGCCCTCAATAGAAAAGCACTAACGTTTTAGCCCATATTATACTTTTAGAGCGGAAGATGCTAGAAATTGTGCAGAATGTAAGTTCGAATAATCATGACCATGGTGCATATGTTGCTCATCTTTGGAACCAACCCACCATAATCCAAAGTATCAGGGATGCTTAGTCCAAGGATCCTATTATGAAGAGCCATAAGGAAAAATATGAAAATTCTAGATTTCTAACTGTGGATTTCTCAAGTTTTGAGACCGATTGTGTGTGCCTAATGACCATGACCTTAAGAAAGAAATTTTTAAGGAAGCTCACTTGACACGAGGTAGAGATGGATGATTCCACATATTGAAAACACTTGATAGTGCCTAAAAATAACATCATTATCACCCAATTTTAGGTTGTTAAATTTTATGGTAAATTATCTAATCTGAGTTATTTTTTATATTTTGTTGCAGTACATGATATATGGATGAAACAAGGAAAAACAACATGAAAAGAAGAAGAGTTCTTGAAAAGAGTCATCACCCCAGAAACAAGCCTTAGGCAAAGCTTGGATCCTGCCCTAGACAACTTGACCTCGAGCAAAACTAAGAGTCACGCACAACAACAGACTTAAATTAAAATGTGTATTTTTTAAATATGGAAAAAGATATTATTAAAGCCAAGATCTAGGGCTAAAAATCAAGGAAAAAATATTCTGAAATGCTTGGGATAAGGAAAAAATCAAGGAAAAAGATCTTAATCAATAAAAAAAGAAAACTCTAGCTCCTTTTCTATAAAGAGGGTGGCTGTTAAAGTAGAATCATCATCTCTCTTCTTCCTGACACCACACAATGGCTTCTGCTGCTTCTGTAATTTTTTCTTCATCTTTCTTCTTTCTTCTACTCTTTAAGAACTCATTTGTGTTAAAAAAGCTCACCATAAATGGCTGATTTATTTTCTTTTCCTAGTCGAGAATTAGTAAACTCTGGTGGTGTATTTATGAGATCAAATTTGTTTAATATATGTTTTATTTAAATCTTTGTATTTATTTATTTTCTGCACCTATACATATTTGTAGTCTCGAACTCATTTGAATAAGGCCCATTGGACATTGGAGAGGCAACAAGTAACTAGTCGAAACCCTCAAATCCGTAATTATTTGAGTGATTCTGATACCTAGTAGCGATCAGTTTCGCATTAAGAAGGTAAGTAATCTGGTAGACCAGTTCACGCGGATGAATCCGATAACTTGAATCAGGTTCTTCAAGTTCTCAAGTCCGTTGACAAGTTAAATCCTGTGGATGTTCCCAAGACTACTTGGCAGCAAAGAACAAATTAAAAAATGTTTCTTGGTTGGTTTAGGAATAAGGAAGGATTGGTTATCGAAAATTTTCCAACAACTATAACTGGTTTGCTATAGTTAAATAAAATAAATCCTTGCATCTATGATCAATTGCGTTACTTGAGCTAGCTATTTCATCAACTAGGAATTTTTCTTATAATTGTTTTAGTTTCCAATTTACAGCCAAGAGTTTGTTTAATATTATTTTGCTCATTGTTTATTTTATATTTTGCATATTAGATTCTACAAAACTACCCTTATTTGTTTTTTATTCGTTGGTTAAGGAAGAAAATTTGTTTCCAATTCCTTATAGATTCGATTCTTCTTACCACTATAATAATATTGTTTTATTAGTTAATTAGGAATTTATTTTTGGTGGATTCGACACCCATCAAATTTTGGTGCCGTTGCCGAGGAGTTGAGATTAACTATTTTTTTTATTTCATTTTTATGACCAGATCTAATAATGGAGAACCTCATTTTACAATATGGAAATCAAGAAAACTGCAAAAGGCTTAAGGAAACAGACCTAGCTAAAGAGAAGAACGTGTCAACTAGACACAATTTTTGTAGACCGCAGTGCAGCAACTGAAACCAAGGCAGAAACCACACAGATGGCTAGGGAACGCACCTTGAGGGAGCTGATAGCACCTCCTACCAACCATGAGCCCCTTTGCATCACTTGCCCAGATCTGGACATAGTTTTTGAATTGAAATCTAGCCTAATTCACTTGCTGTCAAAGTTTAGAGGTTTAAAGAATGAAAACCCACACAAGTACCTCGAAGAATTTCATGTTGTGTGCTCAAGCATGAAGCCGCACGGAGTGTCCGAAGAGTAGGTAAAATTGAGGGCATTTTCTTTTTCCTTAGATGACGCAACTAAAAAGTTGTTGTTTTACGTATCTTCTGGATTAATCACGACTTGGATAAAGATGGTAAAAGTCTTCCTAGATTGCTTCCTCCTATCATCTCGAGCAGCTAGTATTAGAAGAAAAATATGTGGAATCCGTCAAAGGAATTCTGAGAGCCACCATGATTATTGGGAAAGATTCAAGTGGTTGTGTGCGAATTGCTTACAACATGACATCTTTGAACAATCTTTTATTCATTATCTATATAAAGGACTGCTACCCACATAAAGAAGAATGTTACATGCAGTAAGTGGTGGTGCCATAGTGAACAAAACACTCGAGAAGCTAGAGAATTGATAGCAATCATGGTCGCCACTTTGCAGAAGTTTGGGAACATGCGAGACTCCCCAAGAAGAGTGAATGAGGTAAGTATCTCTTCTCTTGAATCCCAAATTTATGAACTAACTCATTTGGTGAAAACTTTGGTTGAAGGAATAACCCTTGGGCAATGGTTTGTGGAATTTGTGCACATCCTGAAAAACCTACAGATATGTGTCCTATACTTCAAGATGATGACCAGCAGTAAGTTAATGCGATTGGATGATTCTTCAGCTAGCTGCAAAGGAGATATGACCCTTATTCCAACACTTACAACCCAGGATGGAGGGATCATCCTAACTTTCGCTATGGAGCAAGGCAATAAAATTTTCAACATTATCAGCCGAGACCACCTCCATAATAATAACTGACACCTCCAAAACAAGGTATGTCTCTTGAAAAATTTGTTAAATCACTTGCTACTAACACCCAATAATTTCAACAGGAAATAAGAGTAAGCATTCAAAATTTAGAGACCCAAGTAAACTAATTAGCAATATCTATGAGTAAGCTGGAATCCCAGGGAAAATTGCCATCTTAAACTGAAGTTAATCCAAGGAAAAATATAAGTGCTATCACATTGAAAAGTGGTAAAAAGTTGCTAAAAAATCCTAGTCGAGTAAGCCTTAGGCAAGGCTTATAGAAAAGCACAAAACCAAAAACTGTAGTTGATAATAAGACATAAAACAAACCCAGATTCTGACCAGCTAGTACCATTTTGAATCCCTCCACCATTTCCTCAAAGATTTACACAATTAAGGAAGGAAAAAGAAGATAAGGAGATCCTAAAAACTTTTTGCAAAATCGATGAAAATATTTCTTTACTTAATTAATTAAGTAGTTACCTCGATATACCAAATTTTTAAAGGAGCCGGGCACCAACAAGAAAAAGCTGAGCTGCAATGAAAGGGTAAGTATGGGGGAAAATGTTTCAACTCTAATTCAGAGGAAACTACCCCCCAAATGCAAGGACCAAGATATATTTACTATTTCTTGCAAGATAGACACTTTAGAAATAAAGAAAGCCATATGTGATTTAGGAGCATCAATAAATGTCATGCCTTTGTCTATTTATTCAAGGTTAAATGCTGGTCTATTAAAAGAAATAGGTCTTATAATTTACATAACTGATAGATCAGTCATTTATCTTGAAGGAGTTTTAGAGGATGTGCTTGTCAAAGTTGATAATCTATTTTTTTTTCTACTGATTTTTATGTGGTAGACATGAAAGACGATAAATCATCTAATCCCTATGATATTTTTGTAAGAAATCCTTTCCTTAGTACAACCAAAACAAAGATAGATATGTAGGATGGTACAGTCATCATGGAATTTGATGGAAAAATTGTAAATTTTAATGTTTATGATGATGTGAAGTATCCTAATGATGTGTCTTGTGTTTATGGTGTTGATATTATAGATCCTCTAAGTCAAAACTATTTTGATTCAAATCATGATGATAAGTTGAACATTGTGTTTTTTAATGATTGCGATGTGGATAACTTAAAAATTTTAGAAGGGGATCTTGTTGCTAAAAAGAATCCACAAGATATGGTGTTCGAATTGGATACACTTAAACCTCAAAAGAGCAATACATCGTGTGTTGACCTTCCTTTTTCTAACACAAAATGTTTATTTTTTATTTTGCAAGCACCAAAATTACAGCCCAAACTGCCGCCTGAACATTTAAAATATGTGTTCATGGGAGGATAGGAGACCCATCCAGTGATAAGTTCTAACGAGCTATGTATGCTATAAGAAGACAAACTAATTTGAGTACTTAAAAATTGACAATGACTAGCCTAGGATATTAAACAAGGGTGCTTGATTGGTGGTAACCCATTAGTTTTTCTTCATTCTTTTTTATTTTCATTATTTGCATTAGTGATTTCAATTTATTTGCAATATTTTTCTCTCATTTAACATGAGTTCTATGGTGATTAGAATGTAGGGACAGAATGTAGGGACAAGGAATTTAGGCGTTGGAGTTAGAAAAAAAGCCAAACTTTGGAATAGCCAAACAAGCCTTACCCAAGGCTTGTGTTAAGGCCATAAGACACGATCGTGTGGCTAGGAGACACAGCTATGTGACATGCCTCGTCCATACGACACAGTTGTGTGTTTCTATAAAAGTGTTTCAATGAGGGAAACACGACCGTGTGCTTGCCAAACATAGTCATGTGTCAATCTACACATAAGTCTTGCCCAAAACATATGCCATACCCTTAAAACACAATCATGTTTTACGACCAAAGTATTTCTGTGAGGGAAACACGGCCATGTGCCTACCCAGCATGGTCGTGTCGTGTCTACAACAAGGAAAATAACATAATTCTAAGAAAAGCATGACCATCTATCATTCCCCACATAAGCCTTGCCCAAGGGTTATATCACATGGTGACACATTTGGTGGTTCTCAAAATGTGATGTTTTCCACTGCACCCCACCTCCAAGTCAAGTAACTAGGGGAGTTAATCTATTACTTCATTTTTATTTTTGATTATTTGCATCACATTGGGGACAATGTGCAGTTTAAGTATGGGGGAAAGGCATTCTGCATTCTACATTCTACATCTTAAGTAGCTAGTTATCCTTTTTGGCACATCATCCTAGGTATTCTGACATTGCCTAATTTTTGTTATATCACACATACACCTCCAACTACATTTGCCTCCAACTTTCACAACTCCTCATTTATTTTTAAACAACTCAAGTGGGATATTTCAAAAATTGGATTGCACTTATAACTATCTTTTAGGAACTGTAGCTTATTTTTCATCTTTTCACACTGTGAATGGTTATCTTTGATTACATATTGAATATGACTTGTTTAAGGGTTGTCTATTAAAAAAAATTAATTTTCTCTTATTTTTGGGTGAATATTAATATTTAGAAAGAACTCTTCTACAACTTGTATGAAATTGTGCGCTTCGAATGAATAAATCAAATTAACTATCAAGTGATGTGTGAGATAGAGCGTAAAATAAATCACTTTAAAAATAGTTGGAGTAAAAGTATGAAATAGAGCATAAAACACACTCATAATAAAAAAAAGAACATGAATAATAATCTACTCCTCTAGTCAAACGACTACGAATAGCACTAGTACCCACTTGAAAATTGGATTGCACTTATAACTATCTTTTAAGAACTTTATCTTGTTTTTCATCTTTTCACACTGTGAATGGTTATCTTTGATTACATATTGAATATGACTTGTTTGAGGGTTGCCTATTAAAAAAAAATTAATTTTCTCTTTTTTTTGGGTGAATATTAATACTTAAAAAGAACTCTTCTACAACTTGTACGAAATTGTGTGCTTTGAATGAATAAATCAAATTAACTATCATATGATGAGTGAGATGGAGCGTAAAATAACTCACTTTAAAAAACAGTTGGAGTAAAAGTATGAAATAGAGCATAAAATACACTCATAATAAAAAAAAAAAGAACATGAATTATCTGCTCCTCTAGTCAAATGACTACGAGTAGCACTAGTACCCATTTGAAACTGTGACCAATTGTGTAACTGGGTGCATTCATCACAAATGTTTGCCCTTGCATCAAAAGGTTGGTGACATTTCAAGCAATCAAAAAGTGCTCAAATTATTTTGTTTTTTGGCATGAACTAATTGCATGAATCCTTATATCTGCATAGGTTTGGTTATTGTTCTACTAGGTATTGGCTATTCCCCTTAATGAAATTTTTATGTGCTAAATTTATAAAACCTCTCGTGTTGTAGTTGGAAGTTGTAAAAGTGGTTATTCATTGGTTTGGTTCCATGAAACTCAAGCCCACAAATTACTAGTTGATGGTTATTCTTGCAACTTGAAGGTTGAGGTGTAATATGCAGGTTATGATGTAATGATTGGGAGTAAGTGAGTTGAAGGTGAAAAAATGGGGATTAATAGAGTGTATTATGTAGTACTTGAGGAAAAGCACAAGATAAATGTGGAAGAGTTTGATAGTGCCTAAAAATGACATCATTATCACCCACTTTTAGGTTGTTAAACTTGATGGTATGTTATCTAATATGAATTATTTTCTATATTTTGTTGCAGTACAGGATATAAAGACGAAACGAGGAAAAACAACATGAAAAAAGGAAGAGTTCGTGAAATGAGTCATTAGCCTAGAAACAAGCCTTGGGCAAAGCTTGGGTCCTACCCCATACAACTTAGCCTTGGGCAATGTTAAGAGTCATGCATGGTTGCAGATTTAAATTAAAATGTGTGTTTTTCAAATTTAAAAAATTTTGTCAAAGAAGAATTAAAATGTGTGTTCTATAAAAAAGGCAGCTGTTAGAGCAGAATCATCATCTATCTTGTTCTTGACACCGCACACAACAGCTTCTGCAATTTTTCTTCTTCATATTTCTTCTTTCTTTTACTCTCCAAGAACTCATTTGTATTAAAAGAACCCTTCATGAGCAACTGATTTATTTTCTTTTCTTAGTTGAGATTTAGTAAAATCAGTGATATATTTATGAGATCGAATTGGTTTAATATATGTTTTATTTAAATCTTGTTATTTATTTATTTTTTACACATATAGATATTTTTGGTCTCGAACTCTTATGAATAGGGTTTGTTGGATGTTGGAGAGGCAGTAAACAACTGGCCGAAACCCTAAAATTTGTAATTATTTTAGTGGTTCTGGTACCTAGTAGCGATCAGTGTCACACTGAAGAGGTAAGTAATTTGGTTGATTGATTCACATAGATGAATCAAGCAACCTGAATCAAGTTCTTCTAGTTCTCATGGCTGTTGACAAGTTAAATCTGGTGGACATTCCCAAGACTGCTTAGTAGCGAAGAACCAACTAATGAACGTTTCTTAGTTGGTTTAAGAATAAGCAAGGATTGGTTGTTGGAATATTTCTGACAACTATAATTAGTTTGGTATAGTTTAAATAAAATAAATCCTTGCATCTATGATCAATTATGTTACTGGAGCTAGCTATTTCATCAACTAGGAATTCTTCTTATAATTATTTTAATGTCTAATTTCCAGCAAAGAGTTTGTTTAATATTATTTTGCTCATTGTTTATTTCATATTTTGCATATTGAATTCTACAAAATCCCCCTTGTTTACTTTTTATACGTTGGTCAAGGAAGAAATTTGGTTTACAATTTTTTATGGATTTGACCCTTCTTACCACTACTGCAATATTGTTTTATTGGTTAATTAGGAATTTATTTTTGATGGATTTGACACCCATCAATACTTTAATTACGAACCATTATCTTCAACAATTCAAGAACTTAATTACCTAAATTCAACCCTCCCTACTAGAATCACAGTCAATGTATTGAAAGGTATTCAAGTAAATAGAAAATAAAAAGAATAAGAAAAGATGCCACGACTTACCCGATAAATCAATCTTGATTCCCTCACTCAGCGAAGCAATCTGAAGCTCCGTACCTTGAAAACACTTGAAGAACACTAAAAAATTAGTAGAGCTAATTTTAAGAAAAACCAAAGCTCTATTTCTGAATTTCTCAAATTGTAGGTTATGAATTACAACCTATGGTGAGACCTTTTTATAGGCTTTCACCTGAATAATTCTAATCGATTACACAGACTTAAAATATAATAAAATAATACTCTATCCAAATCTTTAAACCAAATAATCATAAGGGATATAATTATAATTGAATATTAATAAAAATAATACCAAAATAATGCAGTAATTATCACATATGATTGTGGAGAAAATGACATGGAGAAAAAGGATAAGCTTTCTCAGTAACAACTGCTACACTTCCACGCTGCATGCGTCCCATGCCTGACAGGTTTCCTGCATGCGCGTTTTTCTGCGAGCATGTGTGTTTTTCTGCGAGCATGCGTGTCCACTCTTGCACGCGCGAGGCCCCATTCACATGATTTCCTCTCATGTTTTTCCACGTGTGTTCTTCTCCTGCGTGTGTACGATGGCTCTTGTAGGCATTGTTCCTCTATGCGTATGTGAATTATTGCTCCGTACATGCACGCCACTCAGCGTGCGGGGGAAAGCCTTCCCACATGCCTTGCATGCTTCCTCCACGTGGACAAAAATCCTACAGGTGTGGGTACTCCTTCTAGCGCATGTGCATGCTTGCACATGCGTGCAAAGCTATTGGCTTAAGCTGTTTAACTTTCTAGGCATCTCCTTTTTCCTATTGTACGAGTCTGCATCCGCGTGTTGTGTGGTGTGTGCATGCAGCATCTTTCTGTTTGCACTTGTTCATTGTGCGTGCTGGATGCCCTTCTCCCCGTGCGACTGCAGACTCGCAGGTAATTGTCCTACGGGAATCCTAGTTTCTACTAGATTCCTCCTTGATGCAGTTACACCCTTGGAACTAAACTTGGGCTATCTAAGATCACATCATCTCTCCTCTAAGTTAACCTTTCATACTGGAAGCACCAAGATCTACTGAAATCTAAAGCCCTAATTTTGGTGGCTAGGTGTGAAAAGAGACATCACTGAATTTGTTTCTAAATGTTTCATTGGTCAACAAGTCAAGACAAAACACTAAAGACAAGGTAGATTCCTATAGCCCCTCCCTCTTCTGGAATGGAAATGGGAACATGTCACAACGAATTTCATGATGGGACTGCTTAGAACCAATTCAGGACATGATATCTTTGGGTGATTGTTGACAGATAGACTAAATTATCCCACTTCTTAGCTATGAAGACTACTAATTCAGTAGGCAAACCTGTAGGGTTATATGTGTAGGAAATTGTCAAACTTTATGGTATCCCAGTCTCTGTGGTATCAGGAATACCCATGTTTCACCTCCAGATTTTGGACTAGTTTTCAGAATACTCTTTGCACTAAACTATCTTTTAATAAGGCCAACCTGAGAGAACTATTTGAACATTAGAAAATATGTTGAGAGCTTGTTTATTTGACTTTGGGGGAAATTGGGACAAGTATCTACCTCTGACTAAGTTCACTTATAATAACAGTTTTTAGTCTAGTATAGAGATGACACCCTATGAAGCCTTATATAGTAGACCCTGTTGATCTCCTATGTATTAGGACAAAGTCAGTGATAAACACCTCTTAGGACCAAACCTAGTCTAAGAGACGACTACTAAACTCTCTATGATATGAAAAAATCTCCTCACAGCTCAGAGCAGGCAGAAAAGTGACGCCAACAATAGGAGAAGAGACCTAGAATTTGTTATGGGTGACCATGTATTCATCAAAGTGTCCCCTATCAAAGGCATTGTGAGATTTGGGAAGAGAGGGAAGTTGAACCCTCAATTTATAGGACCTTTCGAGATTCTAGAACAAATTGGTGCTACAGTGTACTACTTGGTCCTACTACTAAATTTTTTTAGCATCTATAACGTTTTCTATATCTTGATGCTTCGGAAGAATCATATGGATCCTTCCCATGTCTTCTCTTATGAACCACTTCCACTACAACTGAACCTAACGTACGAAGAGGTTCCCTTTTAGATTCTGGGCTGACATGAGAGGATACTCTGATCTAAAAAAATCCCTCTAATCAAAGTCTTATGTGAACATCACTCTACCAAAGAAGCCAAATGCGAATCCGAGAGTGACATAAGAGAAAAATACGCTGAATTATTTTATAATTAAATTTCAAATTTGTGGACTAAATTTTTGTAAAGGGAGAGAATGTAACAACCGTCAGTCAGTAAAACTTGTAATTTCAAATTTTCTCTTGATTGCAATTCAAATTTCTTATCCCTTAAAAATTCTCAATTCAATTTAAGAAGCAAAAATTATCACAAGAAATTTTAAAAAGCATTAGAAAATGGTGGGATTAATCCCGCACAATTTAAAAATCCCCCGTATGAGGGATTTATCGTGAGAAAAAACATGCAGGAGAGGGTAAAATCCCCTGAGCCAAGCTATCACCCACAGGAGGAGCAATTCCCCCATATTTCAAGATAAGACCACATGAACACGCGCATATGTGAGCACACAATTCCCCCAGCCTGCGAGACTCCACACCAATTTTAAAATCAATGATGGGGACCGAATCATGGTCTCCAACAGTTCACCACACTAAGTGACCATGCCCAATAGGCCACAGAAAAATTTGGTTGGCCACCAACTCGTCTCAATAACTCGTATTCACTACTTGTGATCCAAGGGCCAAAATTGAGTGAGAATCCCACTTAGATAGGGAGGTTTCTTTGAGCTCTAGAGGCCAACCTTTGAGAGAAGAAAATCTGAGAGAGAAAAAAAAGAATTGAGAGCGAGAAAGAGTGAGGGAGAGCAAGGAAGAGCCTGGAGAGTGACCCAAAACTGCCAGAAAGGGTGAAGCTCTTTTAAAAACCAAAGCTGAGTGCTCGCGGCATCTTCTTCACTAGGTAAGCTACCACCCTTCCACTTACCTTTAGTTTTCTTTAATCATAATCATTTAAGGACCCTTTCCCATACATGCAGGCACGACAATTAGCCCAAAATAGAGACCATTTCGTAAAGAGGCTCTATTCTTCTGTCGACCTGAAAGTAATCGAGGTAAGCTATTTTTGAACCTTCCGACAGTGTTGTTGTACAACGTTTTCCTTTCCATTTCCAATTTCCTTTTTAGCTTTAAAAAATAAAATAAATCAACTAAGATATTTAGAGGCCAACTATGATTGATTACCTAATCCCCAGCAGTGGGAATCTTTAAAAAAACCCCATGGATACATTATTAAAGCCACCTAACAATGCATACATCCAACCCAGTTACTTTGCAGGTATTTCTTAAACGTAGGAGCTTTCTATGGGATCTTCATTGAGGTAAGACCATGGGGTAATGCATTTGTTGTAAATAGGTGTGATTTTTATTTTAAAAGTAATTACTAGAAGCTTTTAAATTCCAACATGCATCTGTTTTAGGTTCAATAAATCTTCAGTGCATTTGCGTTTTTTTTTCTGCATGTGTTTTTATGAATGATGATGTTAGTAATTGGCTTTAAATGTTTTCAATGTAAATGAATGATTAAATAGTCTTTTATATCATCATTACCTTGCTTTTTCATGTAAAGATTGGGATCATTCTTGTTTCTCTCAAAGCTATTATCAAGAAAGTAAAAGTTTATTTTGTTATACTATGCCCCCAGAGCCTATTTTAACCTGTAGAGCACTTTTTATAGATTGTACACTTTTTCCTCTTTACATTCAGCTATGAATCCTTCGGTTTGGGTGACATACACCTCTTCTTACAAGTCACCATTTATAATGTAGATTTAAAATCAAACTAACCTACTAGCCTTTGTAATTGTGCAATCAATGCTATAATCATCCCCTCCGTCTTAAATCGTGCTACTGGAGAAATGGTGTCACTATAATCGACACCTTGTTGCTACAAATATCATTTCACCACAAGTTATGCATTGTGCCTTTGTATGCAATCATCTATTTGAAATTTTGTTCAAAAGCCCATTTAACTATAATGGCTTTCTTGTCTTTAGGAAGATCCACCAATTCCCAAGTATCATTCTTTCAAATTGTTGTAAGTTCCTCTTTCATTGCATTTTATCATTCTTCTTTTTTAGTTCCTTCTTCAAAGGTTATTGGATTAACAACAAACAAAGCCTATATGTACTCATAAATTTAAGACAATAACTTGAATTTTTTTAGAGGAATTTCATCTTCGAATGAACTTCTATTTTTGGAACTTGATGAGGTAGAGCTAGGTGTAGTTGATGAAGATGAGCCAAGTGTAATTGGAGGAATTGGTTATTGTCCAACAGTTGGTAGAGCTTCATTTTCTGTTTGTATTTTCAACTAAATGGCATTTTATTTCTCATGCCAACTTCAGCTTGCTTCATCATAAAAACCAATATTCCTACTAATAATCACCTAGCCACTCATAGGATTGTAAAGCTATATGTTTTAAATTGAGTATTGTAACCAACAAAAAATGCATTTCACATATTTTTCATCAAGTTTGCTACAATTACGTGAATCTACTAAAGAATCGGCAATGCAACCAAATATTTTCGAGTGGCTTACATAAGGGTTTTCTACCACTCCAAACTTCAATTTGGTTTTGAACTGCCTTTGTCGAAGACAAATTTAACAAGTACATAGCAATAGCAACACCTTTAGCCAAAAATAATCCAACAATCCTTTTACTTTCAATAGGTTTCCTGCCATTTCGACCACTATGCAATTTTTTCACTCAGCCACTCTATTTTGCTTCGATGTATATGGTGCAATTAATTCTCTGTGTAGGCCTTGTTTTTCATAAAATTGATTAAATTCATGAGACACAAACTCTCATCCTCTATCAATGCGAAGTAGTTTTATGCTTTTTCCACTTTGCTTTTCAACGAGTGCCTTAAAATTCTTGAAGGTCTTTGACTTGAATTGAAGAAAGTAGACTCAACTCATGCAACTGTGCTCATCTGTAAACAATAAAAAAATAATGACTCCCACCCAAAAACTATGTTTCAATGGGACCATATAAATCAGCATGCATAAGCTCAAGAGACTTAGATGCCCTTCTAGATTTTCTAATAGGAAATGATTTTTTTACATTATTTCCCATATATACAGCCTTTATACAAATCTAATGACTCAATTCTAGGTAGCTCAAATACCATTTCCTTTTGACTTAACAATCTCATACTTTTTACATTCAAATGCCCATAATATAAATGCCACAATCTACACTCACTAACTTTTCTAACAACAAGGGCATGATTGCAACATTGGTTACCTCAAGTGGAAAATGTTTATTTAGTGCCATGTATGTATTAACAATAACCTCATCTAATTTTTTTATCTTTAATCACACGAGCTATTTATCAAACATAAGAAAGTATCCACAATACATAAGTTGCCTAATATTTAACAAGTTTTGTGATAAATAGGAATAAAATAAACATTAAAAAGGAGTTTTACATTACCATCGCCTTTGTTTATTGTCATTATGCCTTTACCTTCAAGTTGCATTTGCTTGTCATCACCAAGTCTTACTTTTATCTGGTATGACTTGTCAAACTGCTTATATAAAGATTTTATTCCAATCATATGATTGGAACATACGCTATCCAAAAACAAGATATCACTTGAAGTTATAATTTCATCTTTGTAGGCCATGAATAACTTGACCTCTTCATCATTTTCCACATAATTTACATGTGTTTCTTTTGTCTAGTATTTTACCTTTACATGTCCATACCTCTTGCAATTGTAACATTAAATATTGTTGTCATGATTTTTGTACTTTTAAGTCATATGCCTTTGTTCATCTCGTTCACCATTCTTCCTCTGCCTCTACCATGATATCCTCCTCAATAACTTCCTCTATTTGATGCCTTTCTTGAATCATCTTGTTGTTTAGATGACTCCTCTATCACTTGAAAGGTGTTTTCATCACTCTTTTCATTTGCCCTACTCAATCTTGCCTTATTGGTTTATAAGGATCCCATTTGTTCATCAAATGAGTACATGGCCAGGTCTTTGGACTCCTCTATAGTTATAACTACATGATCGAATTTTAGAGTCAAACTCTGCTATACCTTTGCAGCAATAGTCTTATCAGTTACAAGCATAAGATCTCATCTGGTTAATAACTGCAGCTACTTTAGATAAAAAATCTTGCACTGATTTTCCACCTTTCATTTACAAAGTTTTAAAATCACAACGAAGGGATTGAAGTTTCACCGCATTTAGGATCCTTGGAACGCTGTCTACAAGGTTGTCCATGTTTCTTTGGCTGTATTTATTGCTGTAATTTTTTTTAAAAAAAAATGGATTCACGCATTACTTGTTGGACGAAAAACAATGCTTTTAATCCTTTTTTTTTTTAATTTTCCTTTAACCTGACTTCATCATTTGGATCAGGATACCCATTCTCAATCAACTCCCACAAATCTTGAGACTTGAAAGGTCTTCATTTTGATGGTCCAAATTTTGTAGCATTCACTTTAAAAATTGGGATTGATGGTTGAGTAATGCATATTGCATTGACATTAGTTGCCATGAGTTGTATGCCCAATCACAAACAAACCTTGCTCTCATACTAATCTTGTTGGAGAAGGGGGCTTAAATAAACTCATAGTTGTTACAACTATAAGGAAAATACAACAAACAATAAAATAAAGGCAATAGAGAGATAAGGAATTAATTTAAGAGGACTTTAATCAAACATGTAGTTAACATGAACTGCTGTTGGAATTTTGCATACAATAGCTTATTTATTCATCAACCACAAAATGCCTTTAACATAACTGGAAGTAATAAAACAACATAATAATTTGGCCCTAAATCAAAGTACTATCACTACTAACAAGAAATCAAAAATTTTAGGAGAAAATATCTCAACAAATTAAAACTCAGTCAAATACCCAGTTGTCAATTTTAAATCAGTTCTTTACTATACAGACTAGATTGTTTACAATTTAATGAAACCTTATCCTAGTTATTGTTCATAAAGTTTCAAGAAAGACTTCTTCTTTAGGTTACATCTGTTTTAAGCGAGCAGTTAATATTATTATATATAAATCTTATCATATTTATTCTAGCTCATATAGATACAAGGCACTTTTTTTAAAATTGTCTGATGAAATTCTAATACATTTGGTTCCTGTACGATGCCCTTTTATTTTTAACATAATTATAACACTCAAAAAGAAAAATAGGCCCTTAATAAGCTCATTCACAAGTTTGTGCAAGAGGAGGAGAGATTGAAGCATAAAAAGCATAAAAATTGAGCTGCAATCAATGGCACTAAATAACCTAAAGGGCAATAGAAACATGACAATATTAACACTTGTTTCTTTTGTAAAAAAACTAGTATACGAAGAATGATTATCCTAAATATGTTAAAAGGCTCGCTAAAAAGACTAAACTTGTCAACTTTATTTGTTCTGAAGTTAATTTAGCTTTTGTACCAAGTCATACTTAGTGGGTTAAATGTATCTACTCACATAAGTGTGACAATGCAAAATTGTCTTAGGATCCAAACACTAACTGATGCTCCAAGATTCATCTACATGGTAAATGACAAAACACTCAAGTTAAGGCATTTATTGATATTGCAATTACAATGTGGTTGTAACTTGAATTTGGATGAGATATTTTATGTACCAGCATTTAAACCAAATTTGGTTTATGTTTCATATTTATGTAAATCTTGTTATTGTGCTTCATTTAGTCTTTTGGGTAGTCAAATATGATTGGTATAGGTTTATTACTTGATAATATGTTAAGCGAATATTTGTGCCTCACATATCAATGAAGCAAGTGACTATGGTATAAAGTGTTCATTAATTAATGTACTTTTTTTGTGTAAAGGTACAAGTGTTTAGGGCATGTTTATAAATAAAGAATCCAAAAACTTATGTTAGATGAAATTCTCAATTCCTTTTCTTTTTAAAATTTAAAAATATACATTAAGTGCATTCAATAAAAGTAAATAAGTGTTAGTTGTGCCAAATACAAATTCAAATGTCTTGGAATTAATTTATATTGATATTTGTGGTCTGCTTCTTGCAACTTCTTGTAATGGTTAATAATATTTTATTACTTTCATTATGATAGTATTTGTTAGTGGTACCTATACTAAATAAATGAGAAGCCTCAATCATTAAATGTGTTTAAAGCATATAAAGTTGAAGTCAGAAATTAATTTGGTAAGAAAATTAAAGTAGTTAAATATGACTGTAACTGTGAATATTGTGATAGATATAACAAATAAGATGAATAATATCAAAGACCTTTTATAAAGTATTTAGCTGAATGTTGCAATGTTTCTCAATAAAATATGTTAGGGACTCCATGTCAAAATGATGTAGTTAAGAGAAAAAACTGAACCCTAAATGATATGGTTAAAACAGTGATAAATCATTCTTCTTAACTTAAGTCGTTTTAGGAAGACATCTTAAATAGTTCAATATATATTTATGTATATGTACATCATTAACCAAGTTCCAAGAAAGTAGTAGCTAAAGTCCCATAAGACATAGATTAAAAAGAACCTAATATCAACATTTGCATGTTTGGGGTTATTTAGCTGAATCTAGACCATAAAGCCCTAACGAACGAAAATTGAACACAACAACAATAGTTATTCTTTTTTTTTGTGTACCTAAAAAGTTCAAGGGATTTTATGTTTTATTATCTCCCAAAGATATCTACTTGTTAAGAACACATATTTCATATGTTCAGGTAGTAGTTTGAGCTCCAACTTTGGTTCTTGCAAAACAGAAGGTAGAAGTTTTGTGTCAGAAATAGAAAAGTCAACAGATGATGCATCGCTCTTTTGAGGTTTAAGTGTCTTTAATTCGAACATCATTTCTTTTAGACTCTCTTCAGGTAGTTTAAGCTCCAACTTTGGTTCTTGCAAAACAGAAGGTAGAAGTTTTGTGTCAGAAATAGAAAAATCAACAGATGATGCATCGCTCTTTTGAGGTTTAAGTGTCTTTAATTCGAACATCATTTCTTTTAGATTCTCTTCAGCAACAAAATTCTCTTCTAAAATTTTTAAACTGTCCACATCAAAATCATTAGAAAGCACAATGTTCAGCTTATCATCGTGCCTTAAATAAAAATATTTTTGACTTAAAAGATCTACAATATTCACTCCATATATATAAGACATATCACTAGTGTAACACCCTGAAAACCTTTGTGCTTAATTTCTAATGTGAACACCTATTTATTCGGGCCCTAAGGCCGTTTAAAACTCCTTGATATTTTGTATTTTTAATGAATATCATATTTTGTATTTTATTTGATTTAATTATTCTTAAAAATTAATTACTTTATTCAGTTGTAGGAAAAATTTTATTTTATTTAGTAATTAAATAAATTTTAGGAAAAATAGAGAAAAAAACAAAAAATCCCGGAAGAACACCTGCGAGAAGGATCCCACCCGCGCGACCTTCGTATGCCACTCGTGCGTGCACGCGCACGGCTAGCACAGGATGTGCGCACTGTGCGCACATCCCATCCACGCGGGGCGTGAGGCGCGGTCTGTGTGCATGTCCCATCGTGCACGGACGGGCGTGGCTCCATGCACCCTGTACGCGCACCGTCTGCGCAATAGGCCTGTGTGCGGTAGGCCTGCGTGCAGCACCCTGCGCGCTATAGGCTTGTGCATGCAGCAGGCTAGGCTTGCAATGCGCCGCTGGCTGGGGCAACGTGCGCTGCCTCAGGTAGTGCATGCCGCCACTAGCTTGGGCAACAAGCCATCATCGCATGGGCGACGTGCTACCGTCGTTTGGGTGGTTTACCTCTTGTTTTTGTGCCATCGTCACGTCATGTCCTCTATCCATTGGTCAAATCCATCAGTCATCACATTACACCTTTCTCATTGACTTTTTCTCTCTTCACCAAATTTTGCCTCTTGACACAAATCGAACAGTCCCCATTTTCTATAAATAGGGACCCCCTTCTGTAATACTAGGACTCAGAATTTAGTCCAAGATAAATTGTTTTATTTATAAAATATATATAAATAATTAAAAATATTATTTTAATTTTATTTTATTTAAATTATTGAAAAAAATAAATTAGGGACAAAATTAAAAATAATTTAAAAAAAAATGATTAAATTATGAATAAGGGGGTGTTTTTGAAAGAAAATTCGAAAACAGGAGGCCAAATCGCAAAAAAGAAAAGTTTGGCCGTGTAAAATGGCCCAGTCAGCAGCCACGAGGAACCAGAGCATGCCGCATGGCAAAACACACTAACATCGGCACCACGCGGGTGGCCACACAAGCGATCCGTGTGCCTAGCAATCCGACGGTCCCGATCACGTCCTGCGCACACGGACAACACGGATGCATTTCCTCTTTAGACGCGATCGAACATAAGAGATCAATCACAATGAACAGTTCAGATTTGCCCACGCAATTGGCTTAAATAGGCAATGATTGGATGGCTCTCCTCACTCCACGTCAACGCAGATGGACTACCCAAATTGACGTGGGAAGGATATTTAAACATCGCATCTCAGGGAACCCTAACCTTAGCCGCACCTGCCCTCGTCGGAAAAGAAGAACCAGCCGCCGGAGAAGGAGACTAACCCTCAGCCCCCGTCACACTGGAGCCACCGTCGACCGCCAAAAAAAGGTAACATTTTTCTCTTCCCACTCGGAATTCAATTCTAAGTCTCTCTGTGGCCATATCGGAGCAAAAGGGATGACGGGTGAGTAGAAAATCGCAAGCAAAGCCCGACGGAGCCGCCATAACCAAAACCCTAAAACTCCTTCGATGAGCCATTTTCCGTTTCCTGCTTCACACAATTTTTCAACCATTGTGTTCATCGTTCTTTTTTATGCAGGTTAGCAAAAGAAGAAACTCCAGCTACAAAGGAGAACCGACAGAGCCATCGTACCTGGAGACCCCCCCCAGCCGGTAGGTTCGGTTTCTTTTGATTTTTTGGCCAACCGAGGCCCCCTAACATTTTTTTTCGCATGGATATGTGTAAAATCGTCCAAAATTAGCCAAAATTGGCCAGGCCGAGGTGAACTGCTGCTATGGGCGGTAGAGCCAGCTTCGAAGCACGGTGGTGCCGCTGTACCAAAACCCTAAAATTGGCCGAAAAGGGTTTTCAACACCGATTTTGGATTTTTGGTGTTTTTTTTAGGTATGTGACAAGTATTTTGATTCCCGCAGCAAAAATTAAGGAAACTTGAGATCCATTAGAAGGCGTAATAGATAGTATGGTGTTTCGAAACACTGATCCGAGTAAGGATCGCTCACCTTATTCTCTGTTACGGTAAATTGAGGATTAATAATTGATAATTGTGTGTTTTATGAAAAAATTAAAAAATTCTAAAAATAATTACAAGTCAATAGTGGAGCCGGAACCGGTTATTTCACATTTGTCCTGATTCCCTATTTATTTTCTTGTACTACCTAAACTGCTTATTATTATATTGTGCATACATTTAAATTGATAGTTTTTATGGTCTTCTAGAGTATTTGATTATCTTGTTACTTGGTTATTTGGTTATGTTAAAGTACATCACTTGCTTAAATGCTATTTAAATAAATCAATGAATATGAAATGAGACATTGGTATGCTTTGGTGGTTGTTTTGATGATGAGAATCTAAATAAATAAAAGCTTACTGGGAATCTTAGGAAAAGGTTGACGAACCCGGTACATAGGGAACCGTACCATGGACATTAACTCAGTCAGACGGGGTTGAAAAGTCCTATACTCAAATGGTTTTGGGAGATATGGTTCACCCTCATACCACATGGGGCATTGAGACGATGGTATTTTTGGCACCCATTACCAGACAGGGTATGGAGACGGTCGGGTTAATTGTCAAATCTTGATACTGGGTCCACAAGTAGAGGGATATCGCTATGGACCCCAATGTGTCCTAGTAAGTTGGTTAAAAATGAAGAATTGTCTATCCTATGCATGAAATTGAGATGTCATTTGGTTATTTTCTTCATAGGTTGATTTTTGAAAAATAAAACCGTAACGGTAAGTATCGAATAAAACGTTCTAAAGTTAAATGTATTTACTTAAAGCAAGGGCTCCATTAGTTGTTTTCTGATTTTTTTACCAACCTCAGTTTTCTGTATCAGTTATTAGTGTGATATTCTTACTAGGCTAGTGTAGCTCACCCTTTTATTAACTATTTCAGATCAAGAAGGCAAAGATCCAGATCCTGATCAGCAAAAGAGTTGTGAGTAGTTCACTTCCCAGACTCCCTTCAAGTGCTAGTAAAGGTTAACCCCTAGGATATCTATTTATTTGTTTTTTATTATCGTTTGTCTTTTTATGAACCAATATAGAAGGGACATTCTCATAACCCTATTGGGTATCCCAATTTACTGTGTAAGGAATATAAACCCTAACTTTATTGTTCGCTTCTGCATTTAGAAATACAAATTTATTTTCTTTGAGTTCTGGGCCTTTACAGTTGGTATCGAAGCCGTGTTCCTCATAACCATTCCTTACATATACTTAAAAATATGAAATATAAACTATCGTTCAACCCTTCCTTGTGAAATATAAGTACAAGGATATAAGGAGAAAAAGGCCCCCACTAAACCAAGCAAGCCAGGATGGTTCGCTTCGAGATGATGTCGATCGACTCTTTGAGATGTTGGAGAGACTCATCTCTGCCTAGTAGGGCTGAAAGGAGAGGAGGGAGCTATCTGACCCTCCCCTGGTGCAACAATTTGAGTCACCCTTGTAGTGGGAAGATCTAAAGCCACCCTGGTACAACCTGCTCCTTCACTGTATCATTTAGCACCACTATAGTACAATCTGGTGCCTCCACCGTATCATCCGGCACCACCACAAGGCCACCTAGTCCCTCCCCAGCATAATCCAGTCCCTCTTCCACGAGACCCAATTTCACCTATGATGGATTTAGGCTACATTGAAAGGTATAAAAGATTAAACCCATCTACCTTTGTAGGGGCATCCTCTTTTGAAGAGGCCGAGTATTGGTTAGCAGAGATAGAGAAGGCCTTCGCAACTCTTGAGGTGGTTCCTGAACAGAAGGTTGTACTCGCCACCTACATGCTCGTGGGAGAGGCAGGTCGCTGGTGGCAACTCAAGTTGGCCACCTTACCCATTCCAGTCACTTGGGAACAGTTCTTGATGGCCTTCAATGTAGAGTACCTCCCAAAGAACCTTTAGTATTTGAAGGAAATGGAGTTTGTACACCTAGTTTAGGGTGATATGACTTGTCAGAGTATGCCCGAAAGTTCCTAGAGCTGCGCTGGTATTCCCCTGAAAGCATGATGGGTGAAGGTAGAAAGGCAAGCAAGTTCGAGTGGGGCCTCCATCCTAAGATCATATAGCAGTTGTAAGTATTTGAGCTCAGCAGCTACTCAGCCGATCTGGCCAAGGCACAACTAGTGGGGAAGAACCTTCGTATCTTCCCTCTAGCAGTGGGGAATTCCAGACCCCCAGTTTCACACTGCAGACCAACACCCACTGTACTAGTTCAACAGAACAAGAGGTCTAGACCAGTGACTCAGGCTCCTCCTCAGGCTCCAGCAGCAGGACGTGGTAGGACTTGCCAGCAATATGACAATAATCATGGGGACCGACCCTGCTATCATCTCAACAATACCTGCTGCATATGTGGGAGTGTCCAATACTATGCAAGAGAGTGCTCGCAAAATTAGAATCAAGCTAGACCTCCTATCTAGGGCAGAGCTTACAACCTCACCCAGCAGAATGTTGAAGCCAACTCGAATGTAACACAGGGTACGTACACTATCTGTAATCATCTTGCACATGTTTTAATTAATACTAGTGCTTCACATTCATTTATCTCACATGCTTTTGCACAAAACTTGAATATATTACCTGAGACACTTGATTTTGTGTTGTTTGTGTCAACTCTTGGAAGTAGGACACTACTAGGGGAGGTTATATACAAAGCTTGTATCATAAACATATCATATAGAAAACTGAATGTGGACTTAATAAAGATTGACACAGAGGACTTTGATGTAATTCTGGAAATGAACTGGTTAGTGGCGTATCACGCCACTGTAGATTGTTTCCATAAGAAACTTGTATTCAACCCTCCGAACAAAGAGTCATTTGTAAGTTAATAAAAGTTTTAAATATTATTCTCTCATGGTAATTTCCTTTTCACATAGTGCTTTATGTAACACCCTGCCTATCACTGTGCTAAAATGATTTGGAAACTCTATTTATTTGGGCCTTTCGCTACTTTAAATTTAAATTAATTTACGTTGTTCTCGAGATCTATGATTTAAATCTATTATTATTTTTAATTTTTTATTTATTTTATTAAATTTATTATTATTTTATTTTATTTTATTTTAAATTATTTTAAATTTTTTTATTTTATTTCAAAAGAAAAATTTAGAAAAAAATTGAAAAACGGTAAAACGGGAAAAAACCTACTCGCGGGAAAAATCCTGCAAGAAAATGGTTTAACAGTGCAGATGTTGGGCACTGTGCACGCGCACAGTGGCCGTGGGGCATGCGAAAAGTGCACACGTCCTATTCGCACGCTAGCACGCACAAGATATGCGCACAACGTGCACATTCCCTCCGCACACATGCACGCACATCCCTTCTGCGCGCACGATGTGGGGTTAGGACTTGCGTGTGCATTCTGTCGCGCACCGACTAGACTCTGCCACCTCAGGCAATTTTCTGTCACTGCCTTAGGTGGCATGTCGCCACTGTCGGTGGAGAAAAAATTTTTCCTCGTTTTTCGTGCTAAGAATCTTTTTTTCCTCTCTCTTCACCGAATTTCGCCACTTGGTGCAAATCCAATAGTTCTAAAATTCTATAAATTGCCCCCCTTTCCTTCCTCTCCACACTTCCATTTCTTCCATTTTAAAAAGGTTTAGAGAGAGAGAGATAGAGATTGTAAATTAGTGAAAGAATAAGATAAAGAAAGGAAAAACGATGAAGAAGAAAACATCAAGGTTTTGGTAAGGAATCTAGTATTACTTTCGACGTCTTAAGGAGTATTTTTAGATAAACAAATTTAATATGATAGTTATTTTACCTATTTTGCACGCCTCTATATTCAAATGAGTCGAATTGTACTGATTTTCAAGCATGCTGTATGATTTACTGACACTTTGTGAATTTGCATGTAATAAATATAATATGTAGCCCGTGATAATAAAAGTAAAATAAAAGAAAAAGAGAAAAGCAGAATGAAGTCTATATGGTCCAAAGTGTATCTATATTGACATGCATATATTATATCAAATGTCTCATTAGACTTTTTATCACTAAAGGGTATCTATTCCCCTTGCCCTTCCCCCCGTCCCCTATTTGGTCTGGAAAAACGTAAGAGGACAACTCCTAGTGGATGTCAGTGTGCCGTCTGATGAGAGTAGTATCGCACTATCTATAGGGGTCATCCGTGGCTAAGTAATATCGTGACTATAAACTATCTGTTAGAACCACTATGGCTGGTACGACCGTGGTCATAAATCGTACCATAGTTTAGCCAAATAAAAGTGGGCCTGAGCAAATTGCCATATCTGTATCTGATCTGGTCATTCCACTTGGGTAGTTGGAAATCTGTATCTGTATCTGTTCTAAAAGATGAAAGTTTGTAATGATTTTGCGAAGCATGACATGGAAAAATCTGTGCATTTCATGATTTATTTGATTTTCTCTATTATTTGGCATGATATATGTCTAATTAATTTTCTGTGCTAACGTACTATTTTGATATGCAAATAAATGGATTTTTTCCCTAATGATGAGTTAGGCAAACAAACAAGCTAAACGGTGAGATAAAATAATAAACTTTTGAAATCTTATGATGTTAATTTAATATTGTTTTCCTTACTAAGTATATGGAACTCACTCTTTTCATTCCCCCCCAGATGCGGAAGAAAATGAGGAACTACAGGCAGACTTATCCTTGGAAGTCTATGAGGATCCCGTGGATCCACAAGTCTGAGTGCATGTTTGTTTCCGCACTCTGATGAATTCCAGTAGCATAACGAAAGAAGTGGCCCTTATGTTTTGTATTTTGTAGCCACTTCTGGCCTCAGTGATGTATGTATTTAGAACATTATATATGTATGTTTGTGAGGAATTTGTTAAGATTTGATTCCACTACATAAATATTATCATGCACTCATTGTTCTGAATCTGTATCTGACACCCATTTACCTTAATTGGCACCTGGGATGTCATAGGTGGTATCAGAGCAGAACATCACAGAATAAATCCCTTACACTGAGGCCTAGGATAGATAAACCATTTGGAGTACCTAGGAAAGATAAATATCCTCGTTTCAAGAATTAAATCTCTAATTCGTGTCTTCCTTTCTTTTGTAGGAATGACGCGAAAAGACTATCCGTAGAACATACTGAACTACCTGAAGCCCTGGATCATCCGACCAGGGCTGAATTTGCAAAACTTTTTTTGAGTTATTTAAGGATTAACTGTAACTTTATGACAAAACCAAGGCCAACCCTTGTCCACACCTGCCCCTGAGTTCCAAAACCCAGATCAGTCTATCTCCCATAATATAATGAAGTTTAAGAAACTTAACCGCCCATACTTTGAAGGTGACCCTGATCCTTTAGTAGCCGAAGCTTGGATCCTACAAATAGAAAAGCTCTTCTCTGTACTAGACCTGACTGAAGAATAAAAAGTCCCTCTTGTAGCCTTTATGTTAAATGGTGAAACCAAACACTGGTGGCGACTTAAGAAAAAAGTCTTGCCTACCTCTACTGGTTAGAAACTTTTTATGGATGCTTTCTTTTATAACTTCTTCCCTGCTTATGTTCAAAAAAAAGGAGGAATTCTAGGACCTCCACCAAGGAAGCTTGTCTGTAGCCCAATATGTAGCCCGATTTGTTCAGTTGTCTAGGTTTGCCCCTTTAATGTCACCCCCGAAAGCCAAAAAGCTTTCTAGTTTCTCAAGGGCCTACATGCCAACATTTATGATTGGGTCGCGATATTGAGACCTAGTTCATATGTAGAGGTGCTTAAACATGCTCAGTTGGCCGAAGATCTTATCTTGGCTAAGCACCAACACTTTGCTCGAGTTCGAGCCCAACAACAGCCCCAACAGCTTAAAAAGAGATTGCCTGACCCAGTAAGTAACCCCCCAGACAAACAAATCATAATTTCCTTTCCTCCTGCGTTGTCCCCACCTACAGCCCCACCTACTAAAACTAACCAACCTTGTCAACATTGTGGTCGCTCGCATGGTGACCTACCATGTCGACGTATCAATCACACCTACTATCAGTGCGAAAGCACCCATCACCTTATAAAAGACTGCCCTCAGCGATCGAAGGATGTAGCTCGACCCATAGCACAAGGTCGAGAGTACCATTTAGATGAAATTAAAGTCCTTCCTGCTCCTATTCTCATCCAGAATATGCTTTCTATTCATAATTTTCCTACAAAGGCTATGATTGATATTGGCGTAACTCATTCTTTTATTTCCTGTGCATTTGCAGGTAACCTAGAATTGAGACCATAAGCTTTAAGAAAAATGCTAATAGTGGAAACTCCCTCTAAAGGACTACTAGGGGCTCATTGCGTATATAAAGACTGTAGGATAAAAACATTTGGGATAAAAGTATGTGTAAACTTGATACTATTAGATTTTGTAAGATTTGATATAATATTATGAATGAATTGGTTAGAAAAGTATAGAGATATAATAGATTGTGAACGTAAAATTATAACTTTAAGATCCCCAAAAAAGAAATAAAAGTTGTTAACATTTTTTAACAATTGAATGAATAAGAATATGGACGTTGATCCTCCCCCACGTGAGGTAGAGTTCCCGAGTGAATTATTGCATGGAATCCAACCGATCTCAAAACCCGCGTATCGCATGAGTCGCATTAAGCTAACAAAGCTGGAACATCAGCTTTCTGTTCTTATCACCTGGAAATTCATTCACCCTAGCCATTCTCCTTGGGGCTCTCCGGTATTATTCCAAAAGAAAAAGGATAGTACCCTCCAACTCTGCATGGACTATAGGGAAATCAACCGAGTGACCATAAAAGTAAGTACCCCTTACCCCGGATCGACGATCTCTTCGATCAACTGTAAGGAGCCACGATTTTTTTTAAGATCGATCTCAGAACTGAGTACCACCAGTTGAGAGTGAAGGAAGAAGATATTCTGAAAACTACCTTTTGATATAGATACGGATTGTACGAGTTCAAGGTGATGTCGTTCGGATTGACCAATGCCCCAGCAACTTTCATGGATCTAATGAACCGAGTTTTTTGGCACGCACTGGATCGATACATCATCGTCTTTATTAATGACATTCTTGTGTATTTTAAAAGCCATGGGGAACATATTGTGCATTTGGTTGAAGTGTTGGAGACCCTCCGCTAAAATCAACTATATGCTAAACTAAACAAGTTCTTCTTTTGGTTGGATCAAGTTTCTTTTCTCGGTCATATAATCTCAAGTGAAGGAGTTTCTATAGACCCGTCTAAGGTGGAATCAGTGACCAGCTGGAGTCCACCTACCAATATGGTCGAGGTACGTAGTTTCCTTGGCTTGGCAGGCTACTATCAACAATTCATTGACAGATTCGCCAAGATTGCTGCCCCCATGATTGGACTCACCAAAAAGGGTGTACCCTTCGTTTGGAATTATGCATGCAATGAAAACTTTATGGAGCTGAAGTGTTGTCTCACCTCTGCCCCTGTGTTGATTCTCCCGGACAATGAGGGGAGATTCCAAGTTTACTGTGATACATCTCATATTGGTTTGGGATGTGTCTTGATGCACCATAACAGAGTAGTCGCCTTTGGATCCCAACAGCTCAAAGTCCATGAGCAGAACTACCCTACCTACAACTTGGAGTTGGTAGCCATTATCTTTACTCTAAAGTTATGGCCGGACTTTTTAAATCTAAACTGACCATAAGAGTCTCAAATATATCTTTTCGCAACGGGAGTTAAACATGAGGCAAAGATGTTGGATGGATCTTCTGAAGGATTATGATTGTTAGATCATTTATCACCCCGGGAGAGAAAATGTAGTCGCTGATGCCCTAAGTTGACGAGAGCCTGCTGTGCTAGCCCAAATCATGGCCTCCAGTTTGAAGATGATGGACACCATGCAATCACTCTGCCTTATTTATTATGGAAAAGGCACCTACCTTGCTTATATCTGAGCCCTACAGGATCTCTTTATGAAGATATGGGAAGCACAAGCCACGAACCCGAAACTCATCAAGAGCCTAGGTAAGTTTACTTTGGACGAATCTCCTAATTTCAAGATCTCTAATGACAGATTGTTCAAATTCTGAAACCATATTTGGGTCTCCAATGTAGTACGCATAAATGCACTTAAGCCCGCCCATGCTTCCAAGATATCAATCCATCCTGGAAGTACCAAGATGTATCAGGACTTAAAGCGACAATATTAGTGGCCAGGAATGAATAAAGATATAGTTGATTATGTCTCTCGATGCCTTACTAGTCAACGGATAAAGGTAAAACATTAGAGACCCGGTGGCTTACTACAGGGTCTTCCGATTCCTGAATGGAAATAAGAGCACGTAACTATGGATTTTCTCACCCAATTGCCCAGGACCTATTCTGGTCAAAATGCCATTTGGGTCATTATGGATAGGTTGACTAAGACTGCCCATTTTTTGCCTATTCGAATCACAGACTCCACCAGTAAGTTAGTCCGCTTTTATGTGGATGAGATTATTCGACTCCATGGAGTTCCCTCATCCATTGTATCCAACCGCGACCCCTGGTTCACCTCTCACTTTTGGGACAGCTTCCAATAAGCCTTGGAGTCTAGGTTGTATTTCAGCACCGCTTATCATCCCCAGACAGATGGTCAGTTTGAGCGTACATTGGAAGACATGTTACGTGCTTGCATTCTCAACTTTGGTGATAACTGGTATGACTATCTTCCTCTTTGTGAATTTATTTATAATAACAGTTACCATTCCAATATCAGTATGGCCCTGTATGAAGCTTTGTATGGAATGCCTTGTCGTTCCCCTACTTGCTGGAGTGAAGTTGGGAACCAGCGCCACTTAGGACCAGACCTCATTCAGGAGACCATTGAGAAAGTCGCAATCCTCCACAAGAATTTGGCAACTGCCCAGAGCCGCCAAAAGATCTATACCGATAATCATACGCGACCCTTGGAGTTTACCGTAGGAGATCAAGTTTTCCTGAAAGTCTATCCCTAGAAAGGCAAGATGCGGTTTGGAAAGAGAGGAAAATTGAGCCCTCGATATGTAGGACCTTTTTTGATCGTCAAGTGCATTGGACCCGTGGCTTACTACTTCACTCTATCTCAGGAGTTTACGGGCTTACACGATGTCTTTCATTTCTTGATGCTCAAAAAGTACCACCCTGATCCTTCTCATGTTATTCTTCGTGATGAGGTACAGGTCGATATGGCCTATGAGGAGGTTCCTATGGAAATTATCGGGTGGACTGATAAGGCCTTACGTAATAAGATGATTCCCATGGTGAAGGTATGTTAGAAGCATCACACCTCAGAAAAAGGGACGTGGGATTTGGATGAGGAAATGCCGAAGAAGTATTCAGACTTATTCGAGACAAATTTGGGGACCAAATTTTTTTAGGTGGGAGGGATGTAACACCCTGCCTATCACTGTGCTAAAATGATTTAGAAACTCTATTTATTCGGACATTTGGCCGCCTTAAATTTAAATTAATTTACGTTGTTCTTGAGATCTGTGATTTTAATATTTTTTATTTTTTATTTATTTTATTAATTTATTACTATTTTATTTTATTTTATTAAATTATTTTATTTTATTTCAAAAGAAAAACTTAGAAAAAAATTAAAAAACGGCAAAACTAGAGAAAACCTACTCATAGGAAAACTCCCACGAGAAAACGGCTGCTCGCGCAAGTGCTAGGCACTGTGCACACGTATATACGCGCACAGTGGCCGCGCATGCACACAGCACCCTGTACCATCCGCACGCCAGCACACACAGGACGTGCGCACAACGCACACGTCCCCTCCGTTCGCACGTGCACACGTCCCATCTGGTAGAAAGTGCAGGGTCGGGACCTGTGCGCGTGTCCTGTTGTGTGTAGGTAGGCCTTTCGCGTGTCACTTTGCGCACGGACTAGCACCCCACACTGTGCATGCATCATCCATGCCGGCCGAGCTCTGCCACCTCGGGCATTGCTCCGCTGCTGCCTTGGATGGAGCGTCTCCACCATCAGTGGAGGAAAATTTCCTCCCTCATTTTTTGTGCCAAGAATCTTTTTCTCCTCTCTCTTCATTGAATTTTTCCACTTGGTGCAAATCTAACGGTTTTAAAATTCTATAAATTACCCCCACTTCCCTTCCTCTCCACACTTCCATTTTCTCCATCTTTCAAAGGTTTAGAGAGAGAGAGAGAGATAATAAATTAGTGAGAGAAGAAGAGAAAGAAAGGAAAAACGGTGAAGCAAATTTCAATGTCTTAAAAAGTACTTTTATATAAGCAAATTTAATATGGTAGTTATTTTACCTATTTTGCATGCCTTTATATTCAAATGAGTCATATTGTTCTAATTTTCAAGCATGCTGTGTGATTTACTGTCACTTGGTGAATTTGTATGTAATAAATGTAATATGTAGCCCGTGATAATAAAATTAAAATAAAAGAAAATGAAAAAGAAAAAATGTGAATGAAGCTTGTATGGTTAGAAATGTATCTGTATTGACATGCATATTGCATCAAGTGTCTCGTTAGACTTTTTATCTCTGAGAGGTATCTATTCCCCTTGCCCTTCAAGGTATTTGTTTCTCCCTCCCCTATCTAGTCTAGTAAGATGTAAGAGAACCACTCCTAGTGGATGACATCGTGCCCTCTTATGAGAATGGTATCGTACTATCTGTAGGGGTCACCCGTGGCTAAGTAACGTTGTGACTATAGGCTATATTTTAGGATCACTATGATTGATACGACTGTGGTCATATATCGTATCATAGTTTATCCAGTCGGAAGTGGGCCTGAGCAAATTGCCATATCTGTATCTGACTGGTCATTCTACTTGGGGAGTTGAAAATCTGTATCTGTATTTGTATCTGTTCTTAGAGATGAAAGTTTGTAACAATTTCGTGAAGCATGACATGGAAAAATCTGTGCATTTTATGATTTATTTAATTTTCTCTATTATTTGGCATGATATATGTATAATTGATTTTCTGTACTAACGTACTATTTTGATATGTAAATAAATGATTTTTTTTCCTAATGATGAGTTAGGCGAACAAGTAAGCTAAACGGTGAGATAAAATAATAAACTTTTGAAATCTCACGATGTTAATTTAATATTATTTTTCTTACTGAGCATATGCAATTCACTCTTTCTATTTCCCCCCAGATGAGAAAAAAATTAGCAACTGCAGGCAGACCTATGCTTGGAAGGCTTTGAGGATCCCATGGATCCACAAGTCTAAGTGCATGTCTGTTTCCGCACTCTGATGAATTCTAGTAGCATAGTGAAAGAAGTGCTTATGTTTTGTATTTTGTAGCCACTTCTGCCCTTAGTGATGTATGTATTTGGAACATTATATATGTATGTTTGTAAAGGATTTGTTAAGGTTTGATTCTGCTGTATAAATATTATCATGTACTAGTTATTCTGAATCTGTATCTGACACCCATTTGCCTTAATTGGCACCTGGGATGTTACATTTTAACTCGATTGTCTTCTCTATATTAGGCACACCTAAGAAAGAAGTTTGCATTCAAGAGATGCCAATGGTCTGAGACTTCCCGAATGTATTTTATGATGAACTACCCCGACTGTTAGTGGACAAAGAAGTTGTGTTCACCATAGATCTTCAGCCTGACACCCACCCTATCTCGATTTTCCTTTACCACAGTCGTGTCGAGATGGAAGAGTTGAGGAAACAAATCAATGAATGGCAAGATAGTGGGTTCATTCGACATGATGTGTCTCTTTGGGGTGCTGGAGTCATGTTTGCAAGGAAAGGGGATGGGACATTAAGATTATGTATTAACTACAGGGGATTGAAAAGAATCACGATCAAGAACAAGTACTCCCTCCCTAGGATTGATGACTTTTTAACTAGTTGCAGGGTGCCCAGGTTTTTTCTAAAATATACTTGCGTTTGGGTTACCATCAAGTAAATATTAGGGTAGAGGACATTCCGAAGACAGCCTTCAGAACCAGGTACGGACACTATGAGTTCCTAATCATGCCATTTGGACTAACTAATGCACCAGACATTTTTATGGACTTGATGAATAGGGTTTTCAGATAATTCCTAGATCAGTTCGTCATTGTGTTTATCGATGATATCCTAGTCTATTCAAATAGCAGAGAGGAACACGTTCACCACCTGACTCAGGTTTTGTAGGTTCTTAGAGAGAAGAAATTGTATGCAAAGTTGAGTAAGTGTGGATTCTACCTAGAGCAAACTACCTTCTTAGAGCACATCATATCAAGGGATGGAGTATTAGTGAACCCCAAAAAAGTTGAGGCAGTACTTGGTTGGAAGAAAGTGACATCGGTTAAAGAGATTTGTAACTTTCTAAGAATGGCAGATTATTACCGCAAGTTTGTAGAATGATTTTTTAGCCTAGCTACTCCATTGACCCGACTCACAAAGAAGAACGTTAAGTTTGAATGGAACGAGGATTGTAAAAGAAGGTTTAAAGAACTCAAGAAGCAATTAACTATTGCACCCGTGTTGACTTTACTGAGTGAGACAGGTAGATAAATAGTGTATAGTGATGCCTCCTACCTAGGGTTGGGTTGTGCTCTGATGCAGCATGGGAAGGACATAACCTATGGGTCCAAGGAGTTGAAGAGTCATGTGAAGAATTACCCCACCCACGACTTAGAACTTGCCGCCATTATCCACGCCTTAAAGACTTGACGCCACTACTTGTATGGGGAGACTTTTGATATTTATACTGACCATAAAAGCTTGAAGCATATATTCACTCAGAAGGATCTTAACATGCATCAAAGGCATTGGATAGAGCTCCTCAAAGACTATGATTGCAATATTTTGTATCACCCGGGCAAGGGCAATAGGTAACTGACGCGCTCAGTAGAAAAAATACAGGTATGTTGGCTCACTTAATAGTTTCTGAATGCAGGCTAATAGAGGCTGCATAACAAATACGACTTTAGGACTTGAAGAGAGTTACATGATTGGCCAACCTAACTATCCAACCCGAATTGATCCAGAGAATAAAGGAAGCTCAATCAACCGATTCCACCCTAGCAACCCTCAAGAAGGATGCAGAACAAGGAGTAAATCCAAAATTCTAAGTCTCTGTCGATGGATTGCTTAGATTTCAAGATAGATGTGTGTTCCATATGACAGTGAACTAAAAAGGGACATCATGACAGAGGCTCATAGCTCAAAGTTCGCTATACATCTCGAAAGTACTAAAATGTATCAAAGTACGCGACCCCAATTTTACTAGAGCGAGATGGAAAGAGAGATAGCCGACTTTATCTGTAAGTGTCTGGTATGTCAACAAGTTAAAATAGAGCATCAACGCCCAGACGAGTTACTTCAGCATCCCAAAGTGGAAGTGGAAACATATCACAATGGATTTCATGACAAGGTTGCTTAAAACATGCTCAGGACATGATGCTATCTAGATAATTTTCGACCGACTCACCAAGTCCTCTCACTTTTTGGCTATTAAGATGATCGACTTCTTGGACAAGCTAGTAAGAATCTATATCGGGGAGATAGTCAAGTTACATGGGGTTCTGGTGACAATGGTATCCGACAGAGACCCTAGGTTCACTTCTCGATTTTGCTATGCTATAGTTTTCAGCAAACCATGGGAACAAAACTGTCCCTTAGCACCACATTCCACTTTCAAACCAATAGACAATCAGAGAAGATGATTCGCACACTAGAGGATATGCTCCGAGCTTATGTTCTAAACTTTAAAAGCCATTGGGATGATCACCTACCTTTGATAGAGTTCGCCTACAATAACAGCTACCAAGCAAGTATCGACATGGCCCCATACGAGGCATTGTATGGCTGCCCATGTAGGTCGTCGATCTGTTGAGAAGATGTGGGTGATAAAAAATTGTTCGGCCCAGATCTTGCAGAGGAGGACTATAACCAAGATAGTTAAAATTATGAAGAACATCCAGATAGCTTAGAGTAAGCAAAAGAGTTCGGTGGACACCCGGATGAGAGATTTGGAATTTGAGAAAAGTGATTGGGTGTTTCTTAAAGTCATCCCTTTCAAGAGAATTAGCAAGTTTGGTGAGAGGAAGAAATTAAATCTCCAGTTCATTGGACCGTTTGAAATCTTGGATAGGACTGGTATGTCTACCTAAAGACTAACACTACCTCCAGAGCTATCCAGAGTCTATAATATATTTCATGTATCTATGCTACATAAGTACAACTCAGACACCTTGCATATCTTGTCTCACGAGCCCCTTTCACTCCTGGGAAATTTATTCTATAAGGAGGTACTAGTAGGCATTATAGACCGGAAGAGCAAAGTACTCCGCAACAGAGAAATTTCTTTCATCAAGGTCCTATGGCAGAATCACAAACAGAAAGAGGCCACATGGGAGCTAGAATCGGATTTCAAAGCCTAGTAGCCCCACCTGCTTGACTAAGTAAGAGGGTGATAAATTTGAAGGACCAAATTTTTTTTTAAGGGGAGAGAGTTGTATAATACCCAGGCCCGGGATAAATTTTCTTATTTATAAAATATATATAAATAATTAAAAATATTATTTTAATTTTATTTTATTTAAATTATTGAGAAAAAATAAATTAGGGAAGAAATTAAAAATAATTCTAGAAAAATGGTCAAAATATGAATAGTATTTTTGAAAGAAAATTCAAAAATAGGAGGCAAAATTGCAAAAAGGGAAAATTTAGCCATGTAGGATGACCCAGTTAGCAGCCATGACGAACCAGATCATGCCCCATGGTAAAACACTTTGACATCGGAGCCACATGGGTGATCCGACAATCCTGATCACGTTTGCGTGCACGGATGGCTCAAATACATTCCTTCTTTAGACGCGATCAGATGGACGAGATCAATCGCGATGAATGATCCAGATTCACCCACGCAATCGGCCTAAACAGGCAACAATTAGATGACACTCTTTGTTCCACGTCGACGTAGACAGACGACCTAAATCGATGCAGGATGGGTATTCAAACATCGCATTTCAGGAAACCCTAACCCTAGCTGTGCTGCCCTTGTCAGAGAAGAAGAACCAGTCGCTAGAGAAGGAGACTGACCCCCAGCCGCTGTTGTATCGGAGCCACCGTCAACCGCTAAAAATGGTAAAGTTTTCCCCTTCCAGCTTGGAATTCGATTATGAGTCTTCTTATGGCTATATTAGAGCAAAAGAGACGGTGGGTGAGCCAAAAATTTTGGGTAAAGCTCGGCAGAACTGCCGTGCCCAAAACCCTAAAACCCCTCCAATGAGCCCCTTCCCATTTCACATAAGTTTTCGACCATTGTGTTCACTCTCCTTTTTTGTGCAGGTTAACAAAAGAAGAAACCCCAACTGTGAAGGAGAACTAGCGGAGCTGCTGTACTCGGAGTCTGCCGGTAGGTTCAATTTCTTTTGATTTTCTCGCCAACTGAGGCCCCCTAACATATTTTTCCGTAGGGTTACGTGTAAAACCAGTAAAAATTGGCCAAAAATGGCAAAGCTGAGGCGAACTGCCGCCATGGCCGACAGAGTTAGCGTCGAAGCATGGCGGCATCGCCGTGCTGGAACCCTAAAATTGGCCATAAAGTATTTTCAACACCAATTTTTGATTTTTAGGATATTTTTAGGTATGTGACGAGTATTTTGATTCTTGCAGGAAAAATTTAAGGAATCCAAGACCTGTTAGGAGGTGTAGTAGATAGTACGGCATTTTGAAACACCGATGCGGTTAAGGATCCCTCGTCATATTCTCTGTTACTGTAAATCGAGGATTAATAATCAATAATTATGTGTTTTGTGAAAAATTAGAAAAACCCTAAAAATAATTACAGGTCACTAGAAGAGTCAAAATAGATTAGTTCATATTTATCTTGATTCAATATTTATTTTCTTGTACTGCCTAAACCGCTTGCTATTATATTGTGCGTATTTAAATTGATAGTTTTTATGATCTTCTCGATTATTTGGTTCCTCCTGCATTATTTATTTAGTTATCTGATTACTTGATTATTCGGTTATATTAACTATATCACTTGCTTAAATGCTATTTAAATAAATCGGTGAATATGAAATGAGACGTTGGTATGCTCTGGTGGTTGTTTGGATGATAAAAATCTAAATAAATGAAAGCTTACTGGGCATCTTGGGAAGGGTGAACCCAGTACATAGGGAACCCTACCGTGGACATTACCTCAATTGGACAGGACTAAGAAGTCCCATACCCAAATGGTTTTGGAAGATATGGTTTACCTCATACCAGACGGAGTATCAAGGCGATGGTATTTTTGGCGCCCATTACCGGACAGGGTATGGGGATGGCCGGGTTAATTGTCAAATCTTAATACTAGGTTCACGAGTATAGGGATATCCCTATGGACCTTTAGGAGTCTCAGTAAATAAAAAGAAGAATTATTGATCCTATGCATGAAATTAAAATGTCATTTGGTTATTTGTCTTCATAAGTTGATTTTGAAAAAAAAATTGTAACGGTAAATATCAAATAAAACATTTTAAAGTTAAATGTATTTACTTAGAGCAAGGGATTAGTTGTTTTTTGATTTTTTTACCAATTTTCAGTTTTCTATATTATTTATTAGTGTGATATTCTTACTTGGCTAGTGTAACTCATCTTTTTATTAACTATTTCAGATCAAGAAGACCAAGATCCAGATTCCGATCAACAAGAGAGTTGTGAGTAGTTCACCTCCTCGACTCCCTTCAAGTGCTAGTAATGGTTAACCCCTAGGATATTTATTTATTTATTTTTTATTATTGTTTGTCTTTTTATGAACCAATATAGAAAGGATATTCTTATATCCCTATTAGGCATCCCAATTTACTATGTAAGGAATGTAAACCCTAACTTTATTGTTCATTTCTACATTTAGAAATACAAATTTATTTCCTTTGAGTTCCGGGCCTTTACACCTTCACCATTTCCTCATCACTTTCATTTCCATTCTTCTATCCTCCAAGAGCTTTAGTGAGAGAGGGATTGATCTAGAGAGAAAGGGAGAGGAGGAAAAGAAGAAAAGGCATAGGGAAACATTAAGGTTTCAATAAGGAATTTAATATTTACTTTTAAACATCTTAAGGAGCATTTCTAGATAAAATTAACAAAGTTTAACTAAATATTTGCATGATTGTTTTATAAGTTTGAGAAAAATGATCTACGTTGTAAATTTCATAGTTTATGAACATATATGAATTGATTATTTGGCATATGAGATAAAATTAACAAAGTTTAACTAAATATTTGCATGATTGTTTTATAAGTTTGAGAAAAATGATCTACGTTGTAAATTTCATAATTTATGAACATATCTGAACTGATTATTTGGCATGTGAAATTTAAATGATTTAAAGTTGAGGTAAATATTGATATGTGATGAAATTGACAGTGAAAAAAATGAGTAAGCTTGAAATGATGTATAGACATGAGATATATGTATTAATTTTGGCATACATAACTCATAAAGTGTTTTTTTAGGCATTTTATCTCCGAGGAGTTTCTATTTCTCCCCCATCTTGTTTGAAAAGACGTGAGAGGATTGCTCATTCTGGATGATGACATACCCTATGATAAGAGTGGTGACGTGATATGATTGTATGAGTCACATTTGGTGAAGCATGACTATGACCATAGTTAACACGTATGACCACTATGGTTGGCACGGTCGTCGTCATAGATCGTGTCACGGTTTGGCAAGCCGTAAATATGTTGTTGGTTTGATAAGCTGCAAATTACTATTATAAATTAAATGAATTGGTCATTCCACATGACTAATTGAGAATCTATATTGCCCTCAGTAGATGGAAGTCGGAATGACTTTGCGTGAAGAATAACATGAAAGACAGTGCATATCATAATTTGTTTGATTTTCTCTATCTTCAGCATGATTGATTTAATTAATATAATATGACTATGATATGATGGGTTTAGTGATTTCTTTAATAAAATAAATTATTTTCATAATTTAATAAATGATCCTGACATGACTCTTGATGGTAAATAATGATGATATAGTTAATTACCTTTAAAATCTTATGACGTTATTTAAATACTATTTTTCTTACTGAGTATGGAATTCACCGTTTTCCATGCCCCTCTCTAGATGAGGAAGATTATGAGGAATTGATCATTGACCTACCCCTTGAAGTCTTTGAGGATCCCATGGATCCATAAACTTTTATGAGTGCATGACTTGTCCTGCACTCTGATGAGTCCTTTTACATAATGATATAAGTGGTCCTTTTTGTATTTTGATATTTTGTGCTTTACTGCAACTTCTAGCCTCAAATATATATGTAATTGGGAACTCGTATATTTTGTAAGAGATTTGTAATTAAATTGCTCCGCTGCATATATTTAACTATTATGCACTCATAATCTGTTTTTGTATCTGATACCCTTATGTTTTAATTAGCATTTGGGATGTCACAACTAGGGTATTTCATATCATCATAAATATTAAATTTTACCATTTCTCCATCAAATTCCACAGTGAGTGTATCATCCTATACATCTGTCTTCATCTTGGCTATACTAAGGAAAGGTCTTCCTAGCAAAATATCAAAAGAATTAGATTATTCATCATCTTCCATGTCTAACACATAAAAATCAACAGGAAAGATGAGACTATCAACTTGGACTAACACATTCTCTGTGACTCCTTCAGGATAAATGATCGACTTATCAACTAGCTAAATTATGATACTTATTTCTTTTAATGGACCAACATTCAATTTTGAGTAAACAGACAATGGTATAATGTTTATTGATGTTCCTAAATCACACATGGCTTTTTATATGCCTCAAGTGCCTATTTTGTAAAAGATAACAAACATATTTTAGTCTTTGCATTTGGGGGCTAACTTCCTCTGAATTATAGCTGAAACATTTTCCCCAACACTTACCTTTGCATTACAGTTCAACATTTTCTTATTGGTACATAGCTCCTTTAAAAATTTGACATATCGAGGCACTTGCTTAATTGCATTGAGTAAAGGAATGTTTACCTTGACTTTGCAAAAAGTTTTTAGGATCTCATTCTCTTCTTTTTCCTTCCTTAATTTTGCAAATGTTTCTAGAAATGATAGGCTGATTATAAACAATGTTGGTTGGTCAAAAGTAGGCTTAGCTCTATCGGCCTTGTCATCAACAACAGCTTCTGGTTCTGTGCTTTTCTGGAAGCCTTGCCCAAGGCTAATATAATAGGAATTTTTGTAACACTCCGTTCACCACTGTGCTTAATTTGTATTTGAAAAACCCTAATTATTCAAGCTTCAAGGCCACACTGAACTCATTTATTTTATTCCGCAGTTTATTATCGTAATTCAAAAATTACGCTAATTTTTATTTATTTTGATTTTTATTTAATTTCATTTAATTTTATTTTAATTTAATTATTTAATCATCAATTTTTTAAAAATAAACAATCTTAAGGAAAAACAAAAAACAGGGGGCAAAAATCCCGCAAGAAAAATCCTGCGAGAATAAGTTTCCCGCTCGGGCGCCTGTGCCAAGTGCACGCACCCGACAGGCTCAGGACGTGCGCATAATGCACAAGTCCCATCATGCGCGACGTGAATGACAAGCCTGTGCGCACGTCTTGTTGCACGCAGACAGGATTTGTCTATACATGTCACATCGTGTGCGGACAGGCAAACGCTACACACTGTGCACGCGCCATCTGCGCAGCAGGCCTGTGCAGATAAGCACAGCGTGGCCCTGTGTACGCGCACACTAGCTATTGCACGCGGTAGGGTAGAGGAGGTTTTTCTCCTCTATTTTTTGTGCCAAGCATGTTTTTACTCTCTCTCTTTACCAGATTTTACCACTTGACACAAATCCAACAGCTCCCACTTTCTATAAATAGGGGCCTTTCCTCCCATTTTCTCCACACTTTCATTCTTTCACCTTTCAAGAGTTAGAGAGAGAGAGAAAAAGAGTGATCTAGAAAGAGAAGGAGAGGAAGAAAAGAAGAAAGGTGTAGAAAAAATTATCAAGGTTTCGGTAAGAAATTTAGTATTTCTTTAAACGTCTTAAGAGGTATTATTAGACAAAAAAGAAAATATTAAATTGATAATTCTATAATTTTTCCTGTTTTGCATGTTTTATGTTTGTAGACTTAATAAGTTGAATTTTCTTTATTTCAAGCATGCTATATGAGTGATAGACACTTAATAATTTGCATGTAATTAAAATAATATGAAGTCGGTAAGGTTATCTAGAAAATTAAAAGAGCAAAAAAAAAAAGTGGAATGAAGCATGGGGTCCGAAGTATGTATTTGTATTGACATGCATAACGCATCAAGTGACTCGTTAGGCTTTTTATCTCTGAGGGGTATTTGTTTTTTCCCTCCCCCATTGGTCTGAAAAGATGTAAGAGGACCCTCTGTGGATGATGACGTACCCTCTGACTAGAATGGTGATGCGAATATCTGTTAAAGGTCACTTTTGGTTAAGTACTCTCGTGACCATAGAATATATGATAGGACCACTATGGTTGGTACGACCGTGGTCATAGATCATGCCATGATTTGGCAAGCCGGAAATGTGCTTGAACAAATTACCGTTATCTGTATCTGATGTAGTCATTCCACATGGATAGTTGAAATTCTGTATCTACCTCCAGAGATGGAAGTTATAATGACTTTGTGAAGCATGATAAGAAAATCTGAGTATTTCATGATTTATTTAATTTTTTCTATTGTTTGGTATGCTGTGTTTATTTTGATTGTTGGCTATAACGTGATATTTTTTTTAATAAATAAGTTATTTTCATAAAGTAAGATAGGTCTACGGCGTAACCAAATGGCAAGTGTTTAGGTTAAAATAATTCACCTTTTAAAAAGTTACGATTTATCTAAATACTATTATCCTTACTGAGCATATGAAACTCACTTTTTTCATGCCTCCCCTCCAGATGAGGAAGATAATGAGGAACTGTCAGCTGACCTATCCATTGAAGTTTATGAGGATCCCATGGATACGCAAAACTTGAGTGCATGATCGTCCTTGCACTCTGATGAATCTAATAGTATAGTGAAAGAAGTGGTCTCCTTTTGTATTTTGACATTGTATTTTACAGCCACTTCTGGCTTCAGTTATATATAAATATATAATTGGAACTCATATATTTGTAAGGGATTGTATTAATTTGCTCCACTGCATATAATTTTTATCATGCATTCGTAATTTTGTTTCTGTATCTAACACTTATATGCCTTAATTAGCATCCGGGATGTCACAGATGGTATCAGAGCAAATTACGCGGACCAAATCCCTTACAACTGAGGCTGTAGGTAGAAAGACCCTTAAAATACCTATGAAGAATAAGTCCTCCTTTCCAAATTAGACTACCAACTCGTGTCTTTTTTTCTTTTGTAGGAATGACATGAGGAAGACCATTCGTAAAGCGTATCGAGAGACCAAAAGCCTAGGATCTTCCAACCAGGGCTGAATTTGTCGAACTCTTCAAAGCCATCCAAGGATTGACTGCAGCCGTAGGATAAAATTAAGTCAACCCTTGTCCACCTCCTGCCTTAGAATACCAAAAAGCTGAGAGGGCCGTTTCTCATAACATAGCAGAGTTTAGGAAGCTTAACCCGCCACATTTTGAAGGTGGCCCTGACCCTATAATATCCGAAAACTGGATCATACAAATGGAGAAGTTTTTCTCTATCCTAGACCTGACTGAGGAACAGAAGGTTTCCCTATTATCCTTTATGTTAAACGGTGAAAGAGAACACTGGTAGCGACTTAAGAAGGAAGTCCTACCTACCCCTACCATCTGGGAGGTTTTCATGGATGCATTCTTTGATAACTTTTTTCTTGCTTACGTCCGAGAAAAGGAGGAGGAATTTCAAGATCTCCAATAAGAAAACTTCATCGTTTCCTAGTATGTAACCCGTTTTATCCAACTATCTAGGTTCACCCATCTAATGGTCACCCCCAAAAGTCGTAAAGTTAAGAAGTTTCTAAAAAGCCTACGTGCCGAAATCTATGATTGGGTTGCGATGTTGAGACCCAATTCGTATGCAAAGGTGCTAGAACATGCCTAGTTGGCCGACGACCTCATCTCGGCTAAGCACCAACACATTGCTCAAGTTTGTACCTAACAACAACAACCTCAGCAATCTAGAAGAAGATTGCCCGACCTAGTAAGTAGTCACCCTGATAAATGAATTAGAGTTTCCTTTTCCCTTACTGTGCCTTCACCAACTGGACAGCCTGCCTGACCTACCCAGCCCTATCAGCATTGTGGTCGCTCGCATGGTGACCTACCCTGTCGGCGTATTAATCATGCATGCTATCGATGCGGAAGCACCCAACATCTTATAAAGGACTGCCCCAGTAACCGAAGGACATGGGCAGATTCATAGCACAAGGTCGTGTGTACCACCTAGTTGAACCTGGTGCTCTCTCCACTCTCGTTCTTATCTAGGGTATGCTTTCTATTCACGATACTTCTACCAAGGCTTTAATCGATGCAGGTGCTACTCATTTTTTTATTTCCTGTGCATTTTCTTGTAAACTTGATATTAGGCTAGAACCTTTAGCAGAAATATTAACGGTAGAGACTCTCTTTAGGGGATTATTGAAGCTCACTGTATATACAAAGATTGCAAGATAAAGGCTTCAGGGATAGAAGTATTTATGAACTTGATAATATTAGATTTCTTATGATTTAATGTGATATTAGGAATGGACTAGTTAGAAAAATATAGAGCAATAATTGATTATGAAAGTAAAGTTATAACCTTGCGATCCTTGAAAAAGGAATAAAATCTATTGTTATTATTTTTCCTAACAATTGAATAAACAGGAATATTGGTGCTGATCCTACTGTGTGTTCCATTCTGATTGTTTGTAACTATTTAAAAATATTCCCCATCGAACTTCCTGGTCTACCTCCCCGCGAGAGGATGAATTTCTAATTGAACTGCTACCCATAACCCAACCGATCTCTAAGCCCGCCTATCGTATGAGTCGTGGTGAGCTTGCAGAACTAGAAAATTAGCTTTCTAAATTGATTGTCTAGAAGTTTATCAGCCCTAGTCATCTCTTTGGGGCACTCTAATATTATTTGTGAAAAAGAAGGATGGTTCCCTCATACTCTACGTGGACTACTGAAAACTTAACCGAGTAACAGTTAAAAATAAGTACTTCTTACCTCGAATCGATGACCTCTTTGACCAATTGCAAGGAGCCACGGTCTTCTCCAAGATCGATCTCCAAACAAGATATTACCATTTGAGAGTCAAAGAGGAACATATTTCGAAGACCATTTTTAGGTACAGGTACAGTTTGTACAAATTTAGAGTAATGTTGTTCGGGTTAAACAATGCCCCTACAGCCTTCATTAACCTCATGAACATAGTTTTCTAGCACACACTAGATCAATATATCATTGTATTTATTGATGACATCTTAAGGTACTCTAAGAGCCTGGAGGAACATGCAGTACACTTGTCTAAAGTGTTGGAGACCCTTCACCGGAACCAACTGTATGTTAAACTTAGTAAATGCTTCTTCTGGTTGGATTGAGTTTCTTTCCTCGATCATGTAATTTCGAGAGAAGGAGTTTCTGTGGATCCATTCAAGGTTGAGATAGTATTCAACTGGAATCTGTTCACCAATGTGGCCGAGGTATGAAGTTTCTTTGGCTTGACAGGTTACTATCGGCAATTCATCGACGAATTTTTTAAGATTGCTACTTCATTGACCCGACTCACCCAAAAGGGCATGCCATTTGTCTGGAATTATGAATGTGGTGAAAGCTTTATGGAATTACATCATCTTACCTTTGCTCCGATATTGATCCTCCCTGATAACATTGAAAGGTTTCAGGTTTATTGCGATGCATCTCATATTAGCTTGGGGTGCGTTTTGATGCAATATGGTAGAGTAGTCGCTTATGGATCCTGACAGTTAAAACTGCATGAGCAAAACTACCCTACTCATCGACCTAGAATTGGCGGTCATTATCTTTGCCTTAAAAATATGGTGTTATTACTTGTTTGGTCAAACCTTTGAGATTTATACTGACCACAAGAGTTTTAAGTACATCTTCTTATAGAGGGAGTTAAATATGAGACAGAGACGCTGGATGGATCTCCTAAGGGACTATGACTGCAAGATCATCTATCACCCTAATATAAGAAATGTAGTTACAAATATACTAAGTCGAAAGGAGTCTGCAGTATTAGCCCAAACCATGGCCTCCAGTTGGAAGTTAATTAATGTTATGCAGTCACTCCGCCTAAGCTACTATGGTAAAGGTACCTATCTCACTCAGATCTGAGCCCTGCCAGATCTATTCATGAAGATTTAGGAAGCTCAGTCCACGGATCAGGAACTCACCAAGAATCTAGGTAAGTTCTCTTCGAACTAATTTCCTGATTTTAGGATTTCAGTTGATGGATTGTCTAGATTTTGAAACTAAATTTGGGTTCCCATCACAGTAAAGGCGAATGTTCTAAAAACCACCCATGCCTCTAAGCTATCTATCTGCCCCGGGAGTACCAAGATATATCAAGATTTAAAATGTCAATACTGGTGGTTGGGAATGAAGAAGGACATAATCAATTATGTCTCCCGATGCCTTGCATGCCAGAAGGTTTATTACAAGGCCTTCCGATTTCAAAATGAAAGTGGGAGCATGTAACTATGGATTTTGTCACCAAACTACCTAGGACCTGTTCTGGTCGAAATGCTATTTGGGTCATTGTTGATAGACTACCCAAGACCATCTGTGTCTTACCCATCAAGACCACTGACTCTACCAGCAAATTAGCATGTCTTTATATTGATGAGATCGTTTAACTTCATGGTGTTCCCTCATCCATTGTGTTCGATTGAGATCTTCGGTTTACCTCCCATTTTTGGGACAGCTTTTAGAAAGCTCTGCGGTCTAGATTGTACTTCAGAACCGCTTATCATCCCTAAATAGATGGCCAGTCAAAACATACAATCCAAACGTTGAAAGATATGTTGCGTGCTTGCGTCCTTGACTTTGGCGATAACTGGTATGAGTATCTTTTGTTATATGAATTTACTTATAATAACAGTTATCATTCCAACATTGACATCACTCCGTATGAAGCCTTGTACAGTAGGCCCTATCGTTCTCCCACTTGTTAGAGTGAAGTCAGAAACTAGCGTTATTTGGTACTGGACTTATCCAAGAGATTATTGAGAAGGTCGCGATCATTTATAAGAACTTGGCTACCACCCAAATCCATCAGAAGAGTTACGCCAATAATCATAGGTGACCCTTGGAATTCGTCGTTGGAGACCAGGTATTCCTCAAGGTTTTCCCTCGTAAGAGAAAAATACAGTTTGAGAAACGGGGAAGTTAAACCCTCGCTATGTGGGACCTTTTTGGATCGTTGAATGCATTAGACCTGTGGCGTACCGCCTTACTCTACCCCAAGAGCTTTCAGGTTTACATGATATTTTCTACGTCTCGATGCTCAAAAGGTACCACCTTGACCCTTCTCATATCATTCCTCACAATGAGATGCAGGTACAAGCCGATATGACTTATGAGGAATTTTCCATGGAGATTCTTGGATGGGACTGACAAGGTCTTGTACAACAAGACGATTCCTATGGTGAAGGTACAGTGGTAGCATCATACACCAGAAGAGCCCACATGGGAGTTGGAAAGTGAGATGGGGGAAAATTTTTCGGACCTATTCAAGATAAATTTGGGGACCAAATTTTTCTAATGTGGGGAGATGTAACACCCCGCTCACCACTGTGCTTAATTTGTATTTGAAAAATCCTAATTATTCGGGCCTTAAGGCCACAATGAACTCATTTATTTTACTCTGCAGTTAATTATTGTAATTCAAAAATTATGCTAATTTTTATTTATTTTGATTTTTATTTTATTTTATTTTAATTATTTAATCGTCAATTTTTTAAAATAAACAATTTTTAGGAAAAACAGAAAACATTGTGTACGCTTTGTCCATGCAGCTTGTGCGGATAGGCCAGCAACGCGTGTGTCAGGTGGGTGAGGCCACTACTGCCTTGGATAGTGTGTCACCGCCCACCTCAGGTGGAGTGCTGCTGCTGGTGGAGAAGGAGGTTTTTTTCCTTCATTTTTCGTGCCAAGCATCTTTTTACTCTCTTTCTTTTTTGGATTTTGCCACTTGGCACAAATCCAACGGCTCCTATTTTCTATAAATAAGGGTCCTTCCTCTCATTTTCTCCACACTTCTATTCTTCCACCTTTCAAGAGTTAGAGAGAAAGAGAGTGATCTAGAGAGAGAATGAGAGGAAGAAAAGAAAAACGATGTAGAAGAAATTATAAAGGTTTTGGTAAGAAATTTAGTATTTCTTTAAACTTCTTAAGGGGTACCAATAGACAAAAAAGAAAAGATTAAGATAATTATGTGATTTTGCCTGTTTTGCATGTTTTGTGTTTGTAGGCTTAATAAGTTGAATTATTTTTTATTTCGAGCATGCTATGTGAGTGATAGCCACTTGATAGTTTGCATGTAATTAAAATAATATGAAACTGGTAAGATTATCTAGAAAATAACAAGAACAAAAAAAAGTTGAATGAAGCATGAATGGTCTGAAGTATGTCTCTGTATTGACATGCATAACGCATCAAGTATCTTGTTTCATTTTTTGTCTCTGAGTGGTATCTGTTCCCTTATCCCTATCTGAGATTTCTGTTTTCCCCCTCCCCCATCTAGTCTGGAAAGACGTAAGAGAACTGCTCTCTGTGGATAACAGCATACCCTCTGACGAAAGTGGTGACGTGAATATCTGTTAGGGGTCACCTTTGACTACGTACTATCATGACCACAGAATATCTTATAGTACCACTATGGTTGGTACAACCATGGTCATAGCTCGTGTCATGGTTTGGCAAGCCAGAAATGTGCCTGAGAAAATTACTGTTATTTATATCTGATCTTGTCATTCCACATGGGTAGTTGGCATTTTGTAGCTACCTTCAAAGATGGAAGTTGTAACATCTTCCGGAAGCATGATACGAAAATCTGAGCATTTCATGATTTATTTAATTTTCTCTATTGTTTGATATGCTGTGTGTTTATTTTGATTGTTGGCTATAACGTGATATTTTTTTTAATAAATAAATTATTTTCATATAGCTTGGTCTACGGTGTAACTAAATGGTAAGTGTTTATATTAAAATAATTCACCTTTTAAAACCTTACGATGTTATCTAAATATTGTTTTCCTTCCTGAGCATATGGAACTCACTCTTTCCATGCTCCCCCTCCAAATGAGGAAGATAAAGAGGAACTGCCAGCTGACCTATCCATTAAAGTTTAATTGAATCTTGTGAATCCACAAAACTTGAATGCATGATCGCCCTTGTACTCTAATGAGTCTAATAATATTGTGAAGAAATTGTCATCTTTTATATTTTAACATTGTATGTTGTAGCACTTCTGGCCTCAATTATATATATGTAATTAGAACTCATATATTTGTAAGGAATTTGTATTAATTTGCTCCGCTGCATATAATTTTTATCATGCACTCATAATTCTATTTTTGTATCTGACGCCCACATGCCTTAATTAGCATCTGGGATGTCACAATTTTCTAGCAATTCCTCAGCATTTCTCAACGTGATATTACTTATATTTTATTTTTGATTAACTTTAGTTTGAGATGATAATTTGTCTCAGGATTCCAACTTACTCATAGATGTTGCTAATTGGCTCACTTGTGTCTCCAAATTTTGAATGTTTGCACTTATCTCCTGTTAAAATTGTTGGATATTAGTGGCAAGTGATTTAACAATCTCTTCAACAACAAAATGGTTGTTGTTGTGGAGGTGGTCTTGCCTGATATTATTGGAAACTCGGTTCTCTTACTCTATCACTAAAGTTAAGATGATCCCTCTATCCCAGGTTATAAGTGTTGGAAATTGGGTCATATCTCCTTTGTGGTTGACTGGGAAATTCTCCTATGGCGTAGACACGCTGTCAGCCATTTTCTTGAAGTGTAGTACACATGTCTATAGGATGTCCAAAATGCGCACAAATCTCACAAAATTTAACCTGTTGTGTGTTACCTGTAAAACCGTATTTTACACCAAAGTAGTTAATATTAAAATTTGAGATTCAAGAGAAAAAAAATACTTACCTCATTCAGCTTTCTTAGGGTGTCTCGTGTGGTCTCAATCTATTGTGAGGTGGCAGTCATGATTGTTATCAGGTCTCTCGCCTAGCAAGGCATCTTATTCACTATGGTTCTGCCACTAGCTGCATCCAACATCCCTCTTTCTATGGGTAGCAGTCCGTCATAGAAGTAATTTATGAGGGATTGTTCTAAGATGTCATGTTAAGGACAACTTGCGCACAACTTCTTGAATTTTTCTTAGTAATCATGAAGATTCTCTGAGTCTTTTTGTTTTATCCGACATATTTCCTTCCTTATTCCAATAGCTTTGGAGGTAAGAAAAAATCTATTTAGAAACATTTTTATCATATCAATCTAACTAGTAACCGAACGAGGAGGAAAATAAAACAACCAATCTTTAGCTGCATCATCCAAAGAAAAAGGGAGCACTCTTGATTTTATTTACTCTTCAAAAACTCCTTGCGAATTCATGCTTGAGTACACAATATGTAATTCTTTGAGATACTTGTGTGGGTCTTCATTCTTCAATCCCTGGAATTTGGGTAGCAAATGAATCAGCCAGATTTTAACTCAAACGCAGCTTCTAAGTCTGGACAAGTGATTCATAGGGGCTGTTGGTTGGTAGGCGAGGCTGTCAACTCTCTCAATGTGCGTTTTTTTACATTTGCGCTTCTTTACCTTAGTTTGTTTCCTCAAACTCTTAACGATCTTTTCGATTTTCGGATTATAAAGGAGTGGTTCCTCACTACCAAACTTGGTCATAAAAAGAATTAAATTAGTCACTTTAATTTTCTGGCAGTGGCACCAAAATTTGATGGGTGTTGAATCCACCAAAAATAAATTCATATTCAAACAAGAAAACAATATTGTAGTATCGGTGAATAAGGTCAAATCCACAAGGAATTGAGTCCTGATATTCTTTTACGACCAACAAATAAATAAAAGTGAAAGGAGGAATTTTTGCTTTCCACTGAAATTGAACAACCAATGGATTAAAACAATCTAGCAAATAAAAATCAATTAAACGAGATTGGGAGAAAATAATTTAGCAAACTAAGAAAATAAAAATCAATTATGAATATGTTTCTAGTCAAAGAAATAATATATGTTTCAATATGTAAAGTTGATCATTGATGCAAAGATAATTTTTACTATCTCTCAATAAACCGGTTCTAGCTATTGGAGACGCTCCTAATAACTAATCATTCCTTAAATTTAAATTAACCAAGAGATGCTCGTTAATTAACTCTTACTAATTAATAACTCCGGAGATATTCATAGAGTTTAATTTACCAATAGCATTAAAAAATAGAAAGACTCAATTCTAACATACAAACTTAACCATGCAGTTTATTTAGATTAGATCATATATTTTCTTAGTGTAAACACTAATTTACCACTAGTTATTAGGATATCCTGAACAATTACGAATTTAAGAATTCTGACTAACAATATTCTATTATGGTAGACACACAATGGGCTTATTGCAATGAATAACAAACAACAATATTTTTATGCAAAGAAGAATATATAAATATCGAAAATAAGGAAGAATAAAAGTAAAGCAATTAGATCTCACAGCTCTTATATTGAAACTTCAATAAAATCCTTGACTGGAAAATTATAACATTTAGCCACTCATGTTGAGCTTAATATATCAACAAATTATTTTTAAATCAACAGATAAAAATACAAAAAGTAGAAAGAAAATATGTTCTTCTTCTTCTTCTTCTCCGTCGACCTTTTTGCGGCTCTCCTTTTCTTATTTTATTTAAAGAGCGAGGTTGTGTGCAGTTAGTTTTTTTTTTTCCTTGATTTTAGCCTCCTTTCTATTTTTAAAAGTTTCATTTTTTACTTGATTTCCCACTTCTACCATTTTCTTTGAGTTTAAAAGAATTCTGAAAAATTAATATCTATTGTTCTCGCTAGGGTGTAAGCCTTGTCTAAGATTTACCCGAGTACGAACTAATATTTGCTGCCAGAGCCACCAGGTGCAACCTTGCCCAAGGCTTGAGCATGTATGATGACTCTGTGTGTTAAATTAGTTCTGTTGCACTGTTTTTCAGACATTAAGTCTTATCTTATTACCTACATCAAAAATTAGTAAAATCTCTTAAGTTAGGCAGTAAATAACTCAAATATATACTCAATTTAAGTAACATATACACACAATCAATACTATTAGAGGAAGCTATTACATGTAATGTTTTTTTTCTTAACCAAAATTTTGTTCTACTGGCTTTTCCTGATAAAATTTTTACAAAACTAATTTTGTTTCAAAATGAACAAACAATTGGGATATTATGAACTTTTAGAATTTTATAAGTTATGAATATGCATACTTTCATTTCCATAATTCTTCATTAATAATTTATTTTTATATTTAATTCATGGTCCTATTTAAGCCAATAAATAGATGTTGTAAGAAGTTTTAAGGAATTGTGGTGAATTCAAAGAAAGATTATTTGTCTATTATTTGTGCTCTTTTTTTGTGTTTTTCTATTATATCTTAAAACTTCTCTTGTATATTTACTTATTTTATATGCAAGAAATATCGAACTATGCTGCCAGCACTACCAAGAAATATATTTATAAGAAATTAAAATATATATCTTGCAACTTTTTTTTTTTCAAAAGAACACATTTAAAGCCCGCTAGGTACTTGTATAAATTTTGATGATTTTTCCTTCAAACAGAAAAAGTTTGATTTTATAATTTGTTTCAAAGATGTTGAAATATAGTCGGATATAATCTCTTCTTACCAGCAGTTAAAACATTTTGACTTAAATTATTCACATAATATCTTATATCTTATATATATATATATATATATAAACACACATAAAAAAATAATATCAACAATTATTCCAGCTGCGCTGTGTATAGAAATTATTTATGGATCACAACTTAGTGAGTTTCTTAAAATTCAAACTCAATTTGCTTTTAAATGTACAGTATTCGAATTTCCCATGGATACAAGTTCTCCAATTTTTCTTTATTTTTTGCTATACAAGTTTTTAGAAAAACTTGGTCTGAACCTAACATAACTCAGATTGCATATATATTTTATTATGTATCTATACATTTTATCAGATATAATATATTTAATAATAAATAATTAAAATTAAAAATATAGTAAATATAAATGAATCGATTTCAAATGAATTTTCAATTCTAAACTTAAATTTAGTCGAATTTGAGCTTACTTAAAAATTAATATCAGTGAACTTGACTTAATTTTTTAAAAAAATATATATACAACTTTGACGGATTGTGGCAAATGGGTTCCAGTCCACTAGATTAAGATTTTTGTAATTTGTTGAAAATTTATGGAAACACATAAATTACATGGGTAGTATTTGCTTAACAATATGTAATATTATTGACAAAAACATTAGATTAGGGTTTAGTGATCTGAATCTAAATTAGGTTTGAATTGTTGTGATCCACATAAAACTCTCCCCAGGAAAGACGAAGTGATATTAAGAGCATCATGATCCTTGATTTACACATTGTTAAATCTAAAGCTACCAAAAAGACTAATTCCTAACAAATCTACAATTCCACTAATAAACTATAATTACTCATAAATCCAAAAGTTAAGTGGATTATTTATCAATCTTATTAAACCCATTTTTTGACTTTTAGTCTATTTCTAATTTTCCAATTTTAATTTTTCAAGCACAAAAAATCACATATATACACTAGATATAGAATCTTAAGATCAAATTACAATGATATACAAAATCGAAATTCCTTTAAAAAGAAAAAAGATTAAGGGAGATGCTTAATTGTTTTTATAGTGAATTAGTACTAGTTTTTTAAGGTAATTAAATTACAATTTCACATATTTGGAGGCTTTTCTTTATTTGGGTAAACATTTAGCACTGTATTGGAATGAGATAAAGTTGCCAAAACAGCGGTTTTAGTGGATGGGATTAACAGGCATAAGCACGTGATCACCCACTAATCACCCTTAATTTAGAGCCAAGTTTATTGCTTTCTATATCCATTCCCACATATAAAATTTGTGGTTAATATTTGGATTAGGTTGTCTTCAACTGTCACTTTATTATTAATGAATCAATCTTAGTGTTGCCTATTTTCTTAATTGCAATTTTTGACAAATTAGTTACAATTTTTTGAAAATAGTTTTTACTAAAAATAATTTTAAGGTAATATTACTATAGATAAATTTTAATAGAAAATTATTTTGAATGTAAAATATGATATTATTATTAATAATTAATAATTAATGATAAAGTGATAAAAAAAAATGCAGAACAAGAGAAACGTTAATTTTGAAATTATTTAAATTATATTATTTTTTATAAAAAAAAAAACTCTAATAATTTAAGACCAAAGCATGAGTTATGGTCTTTGTTGCAATTTAACTTTAAAACTGTTTCCTGTAACAGTTTAATTATTGAATTTATAAAATTATTTCAAAAATAACAACTTTATTTTATATTATTTGAGTAACATAGAAATGCATTTAAAAGTTCTTATGTTTTTATCAATACTAAATACTAAAATATTAAAAAGAATAGTTATTATAGACTTTTCCTTTTTTATTAATGTATACTATTGTTATTTGTATAATTTAAATAAAATAAATTACTTATTTCTATTAATATTAATGTTTAATTGTTAGAAATTTTAAATTTTATCAAGAACAAAAAATATATGTAAAGACTTTTTTTAACATTTTATGTCAAGAATTCTATTAATTTTGAGGAGAAAATTGTATGTCTATCTCATACAGATGAATTCATATATATATCTACAATAGTCACAAAGTCTATTACAATTAGATCTCTTTAATTTGTGTAACATCTCAAATATTAATTATAGAATGCAGGTGTCAGATATCAATATAAAATACAAGTGCACTTAAACAGAATATTTGCAGTAAAAATTTTTGTATTAGAAAATCCATTACAAAATATGTGAGTTTCTAATTACATATAAAACTGAGGCAAAAAATGTTAACAAAATATAAAAAGATACAAAAGATGGTCACTTTTATCATTATGTAAATGAACTCATCAGAGTGCGGAACAAGACATGTAATCGTCAACGATCATGGATCCACGGGATCCAGGCAAGCTTCAAGGGGTAACTCGAACGACGCATCGCAAACATCCTTTTCAACGTCATCTGGGGAGAGAAAGGGTTGAGTTTTATGAAACTCAGTAAGGCATATAGTATTAAAATAACATAACTAAGAAATTTAAAAAAATTAAAAGCATTTAAGGAACATTTTTCAACGATTCGTTGATATAAGAAAAGCATTTAATATCAAGATCATCAAATAACATAAATATAATACATTAAAAGAGAAAATCAAACAAATTAGACAATAATAGTCATTAATTCTTCTACCATACTTTGCGTGAAGCCCGTTATGACTTCTTATTTACTGCCTAATATGGACTCCCATAACCAATGTGGTGACTCTAATAGCAACTTACAGCTTGCTTAGCCATAACAGATTTGTGGCTCGCTACACCATAGCTGATTTGCAGCTTACCACACCATATCTAATTTGCGGTTCGCCACACCATAGCACGATCTATTACCATAACTATGCCAACCTGTAACACCCTGCTCACCATTGTGCTTATTTTGTGTTTGAAAAAACCCTAATTATTTGGGCCTTAAGGCCACACTGAATTTATTTATTTTATTTCGTAGTTTATTATCGTAATTCAAAAATTGTTCCGATTTTTATTTATTTTGATTTTTATATAATTTTATATAATTTTATTTTAATTTAATTATTTAATCGTCAATTTGTTTAAAATAAATAATTTTAGGGAAAAATAGAAAACTAGGGGAAAAATCCCGCGGGAATGGGCTGCTCGTGCGGGTGCCCATGCACAGTGCGACAGGCGTAGGACTTGTGCACAGTGCATATGTCCCATTGCACGCGGCGTGGAGGACAGGCTTGCGTGCACATCTTATCGAGCGTAGGCAGGACCTGTCCGCGCGCATCACAACGAGCGCGCACAGGCAGGCACCACCACTATACGCGTGTTGTCCACGCAGTAGGCCTGTGCACCTGAGGTCTGCGTGCAGTAAGCCTGCACACGGCACCCCAACGCACCAAGGCCCAACGTGCACGCGGGTTAGCTCCTCCACGCGGCAGGGTAGCCCAGCGGCTGCAAGCTAAGCCTGCAGCGCGTGTGCCAGGCGGGTGAGGCCACTGCCACCTCGGGTAGTGTGCTACCACCCACTTTAGGTGGCGTGTCGCCGCTGGTGGTATTGTAACACCCAAAATATTTTTTTATATTATTTTTATTTTTATTTATTTTTCTTTTTTTGTATTTGAATTTTTTAGATTTTAATTTAATTTAATTTAATTTAATAAAAATAAAAATAATAATAATGATAAAATTGAGTAAAAATATTATTTGGATTTAATTGAAATTGATTTTGAAAAAAAGGGGTGAAAATTTGGATTCTAGGGGTATTTTTGAAAAGAAAATCAAAAATCGGGGGTCAAAACGCAATTTAGAAAAGTTGTGCCACGTCAGCAGCCCGGTCAGCAGTCCCAGCCAACCAGGACATGCCGCGTGGCAAGAAAACTCTGACATGGGACGGGCCACGTGGGCGATCGCGTGCGCGCGATCGGACGACCCAAATCCATTCTCACGCGCACGGACGACCCAGATCAAACGTGCGGACGGCTGACCCAGATTTCACGCGTACGGACGGCCTAGATCGCATCACGATGGACGGCCCAGATTTAATCCCAATTAAATCGCGATCGGACGGTTCAGATTTAATCTTGATGGACTGTTGAGATTAAAAGGCAAAGGGTATAAATAACCCCACCCACACCTGACCACAAAACCCTAGCCGCTAGTGCCTCGCCGGAGAAGAAGAACCAGATGCCGGAGGAGCCGACCGCCGCCACCCGTCGCCGCACTGGAGAAGTTTTCGACCGCTAATCGAGGTAAATTTTCTCCCCCTGGCTCGTTTTTCGATGCTGAATCCGCCTATGGCCATACCAGAGCCAAACCACTGGCTAAATGGCCGAAAAACCCCCCCGAAGTCCGGCAGTGCCGCCTCGACTCCCCTCTATTTTTGCCTCCGATGAGGCCCTTCCCGGCCTCTGTTCGATGCAAATTTTATACCACTGTGATCACCGTTCTTTTCTCTACAGGTTATCGGAGCCAAACATCAAAACGCGACTCACACCGGAGGAGCCGCCACACTCGAGAGCACCGCTGCCGAAAAGTCTCAGTTTTTCTTGATTTTTTGGCCCACCGAGGACCCTAGGGTTGTTTTATCGCAGGGACCGATGCAAGTTTGGCTGAATTCAACCTAAAACGGCCAACTCGAGGCGGATCGCCGTCGCCTGCGTCACTAGAGCACGGCGGAGCCGCCGTGCTGGAATTCTGATATTGGCCGAAAGGGGGCCCTAGGTCTGATTTGGGATTTTTTAGGATACGTGCAGGTACCGGTAGTGCGTTTCAGTTTTTCAAAAAAAATTCAGGAAAATTAGGGACAGCCCGTAGGCGCACTGTAGAGTCGATTTCAGATCCCGAAACAAGTAAGGACCCCTTACCATATTTTCTATCACGGTATTAAAGCTTAATAAATAATTAAAAGGTATTTTTGTGACTTTATAGATGTGAAATTGATTAAGGTTACCAATGGAGTCCGAATCTGGTACATTGTTGGTCAGTTGTCGTTTGATCTATTTTTCAATATTAAATGCAACATGATGTTTGATGTATTCATTTTATGGTCTGGTATGCATGAATTATGGTTTCTTTTATTACGGTTGGTATTATGGTGAACCCAATACTGTGTTATCTTGTTTGGTGTCAATTACTGGTTTACATGTTTGTGTATGATTGGATGATTGAGATCAAGGAAAAATGGATAATGTGGACAGCCTGACTAGATATCCTGGGAGATGGTGGACGGACCGGGTCCGTAGGGAACCCTACCGGGAATGTGGTCTCCCATACCGGATGGGGTATGGAGACCTTATGTGTTTTGGCGCCCATACCGGACTGGGTATAGGGACGGCCCGTTTCATCCTCATACCGGACAGGGTATGGAGGTTTATGGTTTTGGCGCCCATACCGGACGGAGTATGGGGACGGCCCTGGAATCAAGTTATTAATGTTAATGGTTCACGGATAACGGGGACCCCCTATGGATCTCCATGGATACTAGTAGGCTGGTAAAAGAGGAAAATATGTTGTTTAAGGATTGAAATGCAAAGGCGTGGTAAGTGTTATGTTATAAAGTCTAAATGATTTCATGATGATGATAATGTTATTGCTTTCATATGTTGTTTTCATGGATCTCACCGAGGTAAGTGGACAATAAAGGTTTTTATGTTAATAAACGAGTTTGTTATAAATTATGCTCCATTGGTCATTTTTGTTTCTACCCACCTTTACTTCCGTGGCGATGAGATAGTATGATGTCTTTACTGGGCTGGTGTAGCTCATTCCTTATTTAACTATTTAAGATCAGGAAGACGTTGTTCCCGAGCCCGTTCCGCAGAAAGACGGCGAAGGGGACGCCTAAAGACTTCATAGTTATATTTATAGTTCTTATTTCGAGTATCTCTTTTAGTTAGTTTGTTCTTTCATGTTTTGAGTGCGTTTTGGTTATTGTGTAAGGGATGTTAATCAAAATTTTTATTACGCTTCCGCATTTGAGATTTTTAATACATACATTTCATTTAAATTTTCGGGGCCGTTATAGGTACCGCCATCGGTGGAGGAGGTTTTTCTCCTCCATTTTCGTGTTAAGCACATTTTTACTCTCACTCTTCACTGAATTTTGCAACTTAGCTCAAATCAAATGACTCTCATTTTCTATAAATAGGGGCCCTTCCTCCCATTTTCTCCACACTTCCATTCTTCCACCTTTCAAGAGTTAGAGAGAGAGAGAGAGAAAGAGAGTGGTCTAGAAAGAGAAGGACAGGAAGAAAAGAATAATGGTGTAGAAGAAATTATCAAGGTTGTGGTAAGAAATTTAGTATTTCTTTAAACGTCTTTAGGGGTAGTATTAGACAAAAAAAAATATTAAATTGATAATTATGTGATTTTTCTATTTTGCATGGTTTGTGTCTGTAGACTTAATAAGTTGAATTGTTCTTGATTTCAAGCATGCTTTATGAGTGATAGACACTTGATGATTTGCATATAATAAAAATAATATGAAATCAGTAAGGTTATCTGGAAAATAAAAAGAACAAAAAAAAAAGTGGAATGAAGCATGAATGGTCCGAAGTATGTATCTGTATTGACATGCATAACGCATCAAGTATCTCGTTAGGCTTTTTATCTCTGAACGGTATCTATTCCCATATCCCCATCTGGGATATCTATTTTTTTCCTCCACCATCTAGTCTGGAAAAATGTAAGAGAACCACTTTATGTGAATGACGGCGTACCCTCTAACGAGAGTAGTGATGCGAATACCTATTAGAGGTCACCTTTGGCTAAGTACTGTTTTGACTATAGAATATTTGATAGGACCACTATAGTTGGTACGACTATGGTCATAGATCGTGTCATGGTTTGGTAAGCCAAAAAATGTGCTTAAGCAAATTGTCGTTATCTATATCTGATTTGGTCATCCCACATGGGTAGTAAGAATTCTGTATCTGTCTTCAGAAATGAAAGTTGTAACAGCTTCACAAAGCATGACACGAAAATCTAAGCATGTCATGATTTATTTAATTCTCTTTATTGTTTGGTATGCTGTGTGTTTATTTTGATTGTTGGCTATAACGTGATGTTTTCTTTAATATATAAATTATTTTCATAAAGTAAGATCGTTCTACACGTAACGAAATGATAAATATTTATGTTAAAATAATACACCTTTTAAACCCTTATGATGTTATATAAATATTATTTTCCTTACTGAGCATATGGAACTCACTTTTTCCATGCCCCCTCAGATGAGGAAGATAATAAGGAACCGTCAGCTGACATACTCATTGAAGTTTATAAGGATCCTGTGTATCTGAAAAACTTAAGTACATAATCATCCTCGCACTCTGATGAGTCCAATAGTATTGTGAAATAAGTGGCCATCTTTTGTATTTTGACATTGTATTTTGCAACCACTTATGGCCTCAGTTATATGTAATTGGAACTCATATATTTGTACGGGATTTATATTAACGTGCCCTGCTGCATATAATTTTTATCATGCACTCGTAATTCTGTTTTTGTATCTGGCACCCACATGCCTTAATTAGCATCTAGGATGTCACAGATGATATCAGAGTAGATTACGCGGACCAAATCCCTTACAACTGAGGTCGTAGGTAGAAAGACCCTTAGAATACCTACGAAGAATAGACCACCAATTCATGTCTTCCTTTCTTTTATAGGAATGATGTGAGGAAGACCATCCGTAGAGCGTGCCGAGAGACCAGAAGACTAGGATCCTCCAACAAGGGCTGAATTTGTCGAACTCTTCTGAACCATCCAAGGATTGATTGCAGTCATAGGAGAAAATCAAACCAACCCTTATCCACCTCCTTCCCCAGAATACCAAAAAGCTTAGAGGTCCATTTCTCATAACATAGCGGAGTTTAGGAAGCTTAACCCGCCATATTTTGAAGGTGGCCCTGACCCCTTAGTAGCCGAAACCTGGATCCTACAGATAGAGAAGCTTTTCTTTATCATAGACTTAACTGAGGAGCAGAAGGTTTTCCTAGCAGCCTTTATGTTAAACGATGAAGCAGAACACTAATGGCGACTTAAGAAGAAAGTCCTACCTACCCCTACCACTTGGGAGATTTTCATGGATGTATTCTTTGACAGCTTTTTTTCCTACCTATGTCCGAGAAAAGAAGGACGAGAAATTTCAGGATCTTCACTAAGAAAACCTGACAGTTGCCAGTATGTAGCCTGTTTTGTCCAACTGTCTAGGTTTGCCCTTCTAATGGTCACCTCTAAAAGTCGTAAAGTTAGGAAGTTTTTAAAAGGCCTGTGTGCTGACATTTATGATTGGGTTGCGATGCTGAGACCAGCTCGTATGCGTAGGTGGTAGAACATGGCCAGTTGGCTGAAGACCTCATTTCAGCCAAACACTAACGCATTGCCTGAGTTAGTACCCAACAACAATAACCCTAACAGCCTAGAAGAAGATTGCTCGACCTAGTAAGTAGCCACCTCGATAAACGAGCCAGAGTTACCCTTTCCCCTATCTTGCCTCCACCAACTTGACAGTCTGCTTTACCTACCCAACCCTTTCAGCATTATGGTCGCTTGCATGGTGACCTACCCTATCAGCGTATCAATCATGCCTATTATCGGTGCGGAAGTACCCAAGATCTTATAAAGGACTGCCCCCAGCAACCAAAGGACATGCCCAGGCCCGTAGCACAAGGTCATGTGTACCACCTAAATGAACCTAGTTCTCTCCCAACTCCCGTTCTTATCCATGGTATGCTTTCTATTTACGATACTTTTGCCAAGGCTTTAATCGATATAGGTGCTACTCACTCTTTTATTTCCTGTACATTTACTTGTAAACTTGATATTAAGTCAGAACCTTTAGCAAAAATATTAACAGTAGAGACTTTCTCTAGGGGATTATTGAAGCTCATTGTATATATAAGGATTGCAAGATAAAGGCTTCAGGGATAGAAGTATTTGTGAACTTGATACTATTAGATTTCTTAGGATTTGATGTGATATTAGGAATGGACTAGTTAGAAAAATATAGAGCAATAATTGATTATGAAAGTAAAGTTATAACCTTGCGATCCCCAAAAAAGGAATAAAATTTATTGTTATTATTTCTCTTAACAATTGAATAAATAGGAATATGGGTGCTGATCTTGCTGTGTGTTCTATACCAATTGTTTGCAACTTTCCAGAAGTATTTTCCATCGAACTGTCTGGTCTTCCTCCCTCGTGAGAGGTGGAATTTCTAATTGAACAGTAACCCATAACCCAACCAATCTCTAAGCCCGCTTATCGTATGTGTCGTGTTGAACTCGTAGAGCTAGAAAATTAGCTTTCTGAACTGATTGTCTGGAAGTTTATCTGCCCTTGTCATTCTTTTTGGGGTGCTCCAGTATTGTTCCCGAAAAAGAATAATAGTTCCCTCAGACTCTGCGTTGACTACCAGGAACTTAACCGACTAACGGTTAAAAGAAAGTACCCCTTATCTCAAATCAGTGATCTCTTTGACCAATTGCAAGGAGCCACAATCTTCTCCAAGATCGATCTCATAATAGGATATCACCAGTTGAGAGTCAAAAAGAAAGATATTCTGAAGACTGCTTTTCAGTGTAGGTACAGTTTGTACGAATTTAGAGTAATGTCATTCGGGTTAACCAATGCCCCTGCAGACTTCATGGACCTCATGAATGGAGTTTTCCGGCACACACTAGATCAGTACATCATTGTATTTATTGAAGACATCTTAGTGTGCTCTAAGAGCTTGTAGAAACATGCAGTACACTTATCTGAAGTATTGGAGACCCTTCGCTAGAACCAACTGTATGCTAAACTCATCAAATGCTCCTTCGGTTGGATTGAGTTTCCTTCCTCAGTCATGTAATTTCAAGAAGAGGAGTTTCTATTGATCCATCCAAGGCTGAACAGTAATCAACTGGAATCCACCCACCAATGTGGTTGAGGTAAGTAGTTTCTTTGGCTTGGCAGGTTACTATCAGCGATTCATCGATGAATTTCTTAAGATTACTACTCAATCGACCTGACTCACCCAAAAGGGCGTGCCATTTGTTTGGAATTACGAATGTGGTGAAAGCTTTATAGAATTGAAGCGTCATCTTACCTCCGCTCCAGTGTTGATCCTCCCTAACAACACTAGAACGTTTCAAGTTTACTGCGATGTATCTCATTTTGGCTTGGGCTGCGGTTTGATGCATCATGAGGAACCATAGGCTGACCTACCATTGGAAGTCTATGAGGATTCCGTGGATCCACAAAATTTGAGTGTATGATCGTTCCCGTACTTTGATGAGTCCAATAGCATAGTGAAAGAAGTGGCCTTCTTTTATATTTTATTTCTTTTGTATTTTGTAGCCACTTTAGGCCTCAATTATATGTATATAATTTGAACTCATATATATATTTGTAAGGTATTTGTAATAAGTTTGTTTTGCTCCATAAATTTTATCATGCATTCATTATTTTAAATCTATATCTGACACCCATTTGCCTTAATTAGCATCTAGGATGTCACATTCGTTGCTGGGGAATTGAATTTAACTAATTATTTTTCCTTTTTATGACTAGGTCTGATCATTGAGAACCTATTCTTTACGATCCAGAAATCGAGAAATCCACTTAGAGAAGCATAAATATATTTGAGTGCTTAGCAATTGACAATGTCTAGCCTAGGCATTAAACAAGGGCACTCGATGGGAGGCAACCTATCCATTTTTTTCATTCTTTTTCAATTTTCATTATGTGCATTAATTTTAATTTATTTACAATATTTTTTTTGAGTTAACATGAGTTATATGGTGATTAGAGTGCAGGGACAAGGAATTCAAGTGTTCGAGTAAAAAAAAAGCCAAACTCGTGAGCAGCCGAACAAGCCTTTCCTAAGGCTTGTGTTAGGCCCATAAGACATTACCGTGTGCTTGGGGACATAACCGTGTGACATACCTTATCCATAAGGCATGACTGTGTGTCATTCCCCACATAAGCCTTATATAAGGCTTATATCCCCTGGCAACACATTTGGTGGTTCTCAAAATGTGATGCTTCCTAGTGCACCCCACCTCCAAGTCAAGTTAACTACTGGAGTTAATCTATCACTTCTTTTTTATTTTTCATTATTTGAATCACATTGGGGATAATGTGTAGTTTAAGTGTGGGGGAGAGGCATTTTGCATTTTGCATTCTGTATCTTAAGTAGCTAATTTTCCTTTTTGGCATATCATCCTAGGTATTTTGACCTTGCCTAATTTTTGCTACATCTGTAATACCTAGGACCAAAAATTGGCCTGGAATTTTCTTTTTAATTATAAAAGAATTATATAAATAATTAATTCAATTTATTTTTAGTTAATTTTATTAAAATTTTGAGAAAAAATGAATTAGGAATAAAATTGAAAATAAATTTAGGGAAAAGGGGTGAAATTTTGAATTTGATGGCTGTTTTTGAAGAAAATTTAAAAACAGGGGGTTAAAATACAAAAAAAAAGTTTCACCATATAGGAAAGCCCAGTCAGCAGTCCTAGCGAACCAGAACACGCTGCATGGCAACTCCGCTGACATCGGCACCACGCGGGAAGCCACACGAGCAATATGTGTGCCCAACAATCCGACTACCCAGATTTAATCTTGGGTGCGTAAACGGTCTAGATGTGTTCCCTCTTTAAGCACAATCGAACTGTTAAATTTAATCCGATCGTACGGTCCATATTCATTCTCCAAATAGGATAGATACAACGGATGAGAGAGGGTTACACGTACTTGAATGGACAGCCCAGATAGACACAGGGTGGGGATTAAAGCATCGCGTTCCAAGGAACCCTAACCCTAGCCGCACCTCCCCTCGCCGGAGAAGGAGAATCAGACACCAGAGAAAGAGGCCAACCACCGGCTGGTGCTGCACCGGAGCCACCACCGACTGCCAAACAAGGTAAAATTTTCCCCTTCCCACTCAAAGTTCGATTCTGAGTCTCCCTGTGGTCATATCGGAGTAAAAGGGACAACGGGTGAACAAAATATTGTGGGCAATGCTCGGCGGAGCCACCGCGGCCAAAACTCTAAACCCCCTCCAATGAGCCCCTTTCCCTTTTCTATTCCACACGATTTTTTGATCATTGTGTTCATCATCCGTTTCTGTGCAGGTTAGCCGAAGAAAAAACTCCAGCCGTAAAGGAAAACCGACGGAGCCACCACACCCAGAGACCTCCCACGCTGATAGGTTTGATTTTTTTGGTTTTCTTGGCCAACCGGGGGGTTCCTAACGTGTTGTTTTATAGGGATACGTGTAAAACTAGTCAAAACTAGCTAAGCCGAGGCAAACTAGCACTTGGCTGATAGAGTCGGCGCCGCCGCCATGCTAGAACCCTAAAATACGCTGAAAAGGGTTTTTGACACCAATTTTGGGTTTTGGGATATTTTTGGGTATGTGACGAGTATTTTGATTTTCGCAGAGAAAATTCAGGAAACCCGAGCCCTATTAGGAGGCGTAGTGAGTAGTACAGTGTTTCAAAACATCAATCTGGGTAAGGATCCCTCACCCTATTCTTTATTACGGTAAATTGAGGATTTATAATCAATAATTTTGTGTTTTGTGAAAATTAGAAAAAAAAACCCTAAAAATAATTACAGGTCACTAGTGGAGGCGGAACCAGTTAGTTCATATTTATCCTGATTCCCTATTTATTTTTGTGTATTGCTTAAATTACTTACTATTATTTTATGTGCACTAAATTGATAGTTTTGATTGTCTTCTCGATTATTTGGTTTATTTGGTTACTCTTGTATTGTTTATTTGGTTATCTTGTTATTTGGTTATTCGGTTATGTTAAACTATATCGCTCACTTAGATGCCGTTTAAATTAACCTGTGAATATGTAATGAGATGTTGGTATGCATTTGGAGATTGTTTAGACGATGAGGATCTATATAAATGAAAGCTTACTAGGTACCCTAGGAAATGGTTGACGGACCCGGTACATAAGGAACTTTACTGTAGATATTACCTCAATCAGACGAGGCTAAGAAGTCCCATACCAAAAGGGTTTCGGGAGATTTGGTTCACCTCATACCGGATGGGTATCGAGGCGATGGTATTTTTGGCGCTCATTACCGAACGGGGTATGGGGATGACTAAGTTAATTATCAAATCTAGATACTGGGTTCACAAGTAGGGAGATATCCCTATGGACACCTAGGGATCCCAGTAAGTAGATTAAAAGGAAGAATTACTGATCTTATGTATGAAATTAAAATGTTACTTGGCTATTTGTCTTCATAGGTTATTTTTGAAAAAACATGTAATGGTAAGCATGGAATAAAATATTTTAGAGTTAAAAGTATTTACTTAAATCAAAGGCTCTATTACTTGTTTTATGATTTTTACCAACCTTCAATTTTTCGTATAAGTGATTAGTGTAATATTCTTATTGGGCTAGCGTAGCTCACCCTTTTATTAACCATTTCAGATCAAGAAGACTAAGATCCAGATCCTGATTAGCAAGAGAGTTATGAGTAGTCCACCTCCCAGACTCCCTTCAAGTGCTAGTGGAGATTAACCCCTAGGATATCTATTTATTTATTTTTAATTATCATTTGTCTTTTTTATGAACCAATGTAGAAGAGACATTCTCGTAGCCCTATTGGGCATTCTAATTTATTGTATAAAGAATGTAAACCCTAACTTTATTATTCGCTTCTGTATTTAGATAATAAATTCTTTTATTTTAATTTCGGGCTTTTACAGTTGGTATCAGAGCCGCGTTCCTTGGAACCATTCCTTACACAAAGACTTAAAAATACTAAATATAAACTATTGCTCAACCCTTCCTTGTGAAATATAAGTATAAAGATATGAAGAGATGAAGGCCCCTATTAAATCGAGTAGCCCAGGATGGTTCGTTTCGAAAGGATGTTGATCAACTTTTTGAGATACTGGATAGACTCATCTTTGCCCAGTAGGCCTGGGAGGAAAAGAGAGAGCTATCTGACCCTCCCCCACTGTCACAGTTTGAGCCACACTTGTAGTGGGAAGATCCGGAGCCTCTCTAGTACAACCCTACTTCTCCACCGTATCATCCAGCACCGCCACAGTACAATCTAGTGCCTCCATCGTATCATCCGACACTGCCACAGGGCCATTCGGTCCCTCCCCAGCACCATTCAGTCCCTCTTTCACGGGACCTAGTTCCACCCATGATGGACCTAGGCTACATTGAAAGGTATAAAAGAGTAAACTCATCTACCTTTGTTGGGGCATTCTCTTTTAAAAAGGCCAAGTATTGGTAAGTTGAGATAGAAAAGGCCTTTGTGACTCTTGGGGAGGTTCATAAACAAAAGGTTGTACTTGCCACCTACATGCTTATGGGAGAGGAAGGTCGCTAGTGGCAGCTCAAGTAGGCCACCCTACTCATCCCAGTCACTTAGGAACAGTTCCTGACGGCCTTCAATGTAGAGTACCTCCCAGAACACCTTCAGTATTTGAAGGAAATAGAGTTTGTACACCTAGTTCAATATGATATGATTGTATCGGAGTATGCCCGAAAATTTTTAGAGTTAGGCCAAAATTCCCTCGAAAGTATGATGAATAAAGGCAGAAAGGCAAGGAAGTTCGAGTGGGGCCTCTGTCCTGAGATCAAACAGTAGTTGTACGTATTTGAGCTAAACACTTATTCAACCGTTCTAGCAAAGGCACAGCTAGTGAAGAGGAACCTTCATATCTTCCCTCTAGTAGTGGGGAATCCCAGACCCTCGGTTTCACACCGCAAACCAACACCCACTATATCGCTTCAGTAGAATAAGGCCTAGCTAGTGACTCAGGCTCCGGCAACAAGATGCGGTAGGACTTGCCAGCACTATGCCAAGGATCATGAGAATCGACCCTTCTATCATTTTAATAATACCTACCACATATGTGGGAGTGCCCAACACTAAACTAGAGAGTGCTCGTGAAATCAGAATCAGGCCAGACCTCCTATCCAAGGTAAAGCTTACAACCTCATTTAGCGGGATGCTGAAGCTAACTCGGACTTGATACAGGATAGGTATACTATCTATAATCACCTTGCATATGTTTTGATTGATACTAGTATTTCACATTCGTTTGTCTCATACTCTTTTGCAAAAAACTTAAATGTATTACCTGTAAAATTTGATTCTGTGCTGTTTGAGTCTACTATTGGAAGTAGGACACTACTAGGGGAGGTTACATACAAAGCTTGTATCATAGACATAGCAGATAGAACATTGAGTGTGGACCTGATAGAGATAGGCACGAGAGACTTTGATGTAATTCTGGAAATGAATTATTTAGCAGCGTATCATGCCACCATAAATTATTTTCACAAGAAACTTGATTCAACCCTCCTAACGAAGAGTCATTTACAAGTTAATAAAAAATTTAAATATTATTCCCTCATGACAATTTTCTTATTGCATAACACTTTAACTCAGTTATCTTCTCTACATTAGGGAAACCTAAAAAAGAAGTTTGTATTCAAGAGATCCCTGTAATTCGAGACTTTTTGGATGTACTTCTTGATGAACTATCTGGACTGCTAGTGGACAAGGAAGTTGAGTTCACCATAGATCTTCAGCTTGGCACCAAGCCTCTCTCAGTTACCCCTTACCGCATGAGTCATGTTGAGATGGAAGAGCTGAGAAACTAGATCAATGAATTGCAGGATAGTGGGTTCATCTGACATCGTGTGTCTCCTTGGGGTGCCGAAGTCACATTTGCAAGGAAATAAGATAAAACATTAAGATTATGTATTGACTACAGGGGATTGAATAGAGTCACGATTAAGAACAAGTACTCCCTCTCCAGAATTGATGACCTTTTTGACCAGTTGCAGGGTGCCTAGGTTTTCTCCAAAATAGACTTGCGTTCGGGTTATCATCAGGTAAAAATCAGGGCAGAGGACATTCCCAAGGTAGCCTTCAGAACCAGATACGGACACTATGAGTTCCTGGTCATGCCACTTGGGCTAACTAATGCATCAGCCATTTTTATGGACTTGATGAACAGAATTTTCAAAAAATTCTTGGATCAGTTCATCATTGTGTTTATCGATGATATCCTTATCTATTCAAAGAGTAGAGAGAAACACACTCAGCACCTGACTCAGGTTTTACATGTTCTTATGAAAAATAAATTGTATACAAAATTGAGCAAGTGTGAGTTCTACCTCGAGCAAACTACCTTCTTAGGGCACATCATATCAAGGGATGGAGTATCAGTGAACCCCAAAAAAGTTGAGACAGTACTTGGTTGGGAGAACTTGACTTCAGTTAAGGAGATTCGTAGCTTTATGGGAATAACAGGTTATTACCGCAGGTTTGTGGAAGAATTTTCTAACCTAGCTGCTCCTTTGACTCAGCTCATAAAGAAGAATGTTAAGTTTGAATGGAACGAGGATTGCGAACAGAGCTTTACAGAACTCAAGAAGCAGTTTACTACTGCCTTTATATTGGCTTTACCTAGTGGGACAGGTTGATCCACAGTGTATAGTGATGCTTTCTACTTATGGATGGGTTATGTTCTGATGCAGCATGATAAGGTCATAGCCTATGGGTCCATGCAGTTGAAGAGTCATGAGAAGAATTACTCCACCCACGACTTGGAACTTGTCGCCATTATCCACGCCTTGAAGACCTGATACCACTATTTGTATGGGGAGATTTTTTAGATTTATACTGATCATAAGAGCTTGAAGTATATATTCACTCAGAAGGATCTCAACATCCATTAGAGACGTTGGATAGAGCTCTTCAAGGACTATGATTATAATATTTTGTTTCACCCGAGTATGGGCAATGTGGTAGCCGATGCATTCAGCAGAAAAAGTACAGGTATGTTGCCTCACTTAATGGTTTCTAAATGTAGGGTAATAGGGGCTGCACAATATATACGACTTCAGGACTTGAAAAGAGTTACATATTTTACCAACCTAACTGTCTAACCCAAATTGATCTAGAGAATAAAGGAAGCCCAATCAACTAATTCCACCCTAGCAGCTCTCAGAATAATGTAGAATAGGGAGTAAAGCCAGAATTTTGAGTTTTTGCCAATGAGTTGCTCAAATTTTAGAATAGGATGTATGTTCCAGATGATAGTGAACTAAAAAGGGATATCATGATAGAGGCTCATAGTTCAAAGTTTGTCATATATCCCAGAAGTACTAAGATGTACAAAGTATGTGACTCCGGTTTTGGTGGAGCGGGATGAAAAGAGAGACTTTGTCTCTAAATGTCTGATATGTCAACAGGTTAAGGTAGAGCATCAATACCTAGGCCGGCTACTTTAGCTATTACCGATCCCAGAGTAAAAATAGGAACACATTACAATGGACTTCATGACAGGGTTACTTAAGGCACGCTCAGGACACGATGTTATCTGGGTAATTATTGACTAGCTCACCAAGTCCTCTTATTTTTTGGCTATCAAGATGACCGATCCCTTATAAAAGGTAGCTAGAATAGCGCGATGCTATGCCTCCTGTGTGCGCGCTGTCCGCGGAGTAGGCCTGCATGCAGCGCCCATCGCTATAGGCCCTACACACGAAAGAATAGGCTAGTGCGCTTGTAGGCTAGGCCTTTAGCGTGCGACTAACTTGGGGAGGCCGTCACCATTTTTGGCAGTGTGCCATCGCTGGTTGGGAGGTTCTTCCTCAATTTTTCACATTGCTGTCATATTGCGTCACATCACTCTTTTCTCCACTCAACTTTCTCTCTCATCACCAAATTTTGCCACTTGGCATAAATCTAACAGTCCCCATTTTCTATAAATAAAGACTCCTCTCTTCCATATTTCTCATCACTTCCATTTCATTCTTCGATCCTTCAAGAGCTTAGAGAGGGAGTGATCTAGAGAGAGAAGGAGAGGAGAAGAAGAAGAAAGGTGTAGGGAAAAACTTCAAGGTTTTGATAATGAATTTAGTATTTTTTTTAAACATCCTAAAGAGTATTGCTAGAGTCAAAATTATGAAGCTTGAAATTTATGATTCTGCATGATTTATGTTTCATTGTTCAAATGAAATAAATTATACTTGATAAAACATGTTATAAGATCATATAAGCACTTGGTGATTTGCATATGATTTAAATTACATGATTTTGGTGATAATTTTCTAAAATACGAAAAAAAGATTGAGCATTAAATGGTATGAAAAACATGTATCTGTATTGACATGAATAATGCATCAAGTGTTTTGTTAGCCTTTTTATCTTTGAGGGATTTCTGTTTCTTCATCTCCCATCTGGTCTGAAAAGACATGAGAGGACCGCTCCCTGTGGATGATGGCGTACCCTCTGATGAGAGTGGTGACACGAATTATCTGTTAGGGGTCACATTTAGCTAAGTACTGCCGTGGCTATAGACTATTTGATAGAACCACTGTGGTTGGCATGACTGTGGTCATAGATCATGTCATGGTTTGACATGCCGAAAATGTGTCGTGAGCAAATTGCCGATATATATATTATCTGGTCATTCCATATGGATAGTTAGAAATCCGTATATGTCCTTAGTAGATGAAAGTCGAAATGACTTCATGAAGCATGACACAAAAATCTAAGCATTTCATGATTTATTTTATTTTCTCTAATATCATCATGATTGATTTGATTGTTGTGACTATGAAATGATGGATCTGATGGTTTCTTTAATAAATAAATTATTTTCATAAATTAAGAAAGGATCATAGCGTGACCCTGAAGGTAAGTGTTGATAACATAATTAGTCACCTTAAAAATCTTAAGATGATGTTTAAATACTGTTTTATTTACTGAGTATATGAAACTCACCCCTTTCTATGCCCCCCTCAGATGAGGAAGATAGTGAGGAACCAATCGCTGACCTACCTCTTGAAGTCTATGAGGATCCCGTGGATCCACAAACCTTGAGTGCATGACTTGTCTCATAATCTGATGAGTCCATTCACATAGTGAAAGAAATGACCCTTTTTGTATTTTGATATTTTATATTTTATTGTCGCTTCTGTCCTCAGTTATATATGTGTAATTAGAACTCATATTTTTGTAAGAATTTGTAATAATTTGCTCCGCTGCAATTATTTTGCATGCACTCGTAATCTATTTTTGTATCTGAAACCCTTCTGCCTTAATTAGCATTTGGGATGTCACATTTTCTCTTATTGAACATTCTTTATTTTTCTTTTACGCCTTTTTTTATACTCGATGGGTTTTTTTTATTTTTTTCAGCCTCTTTTTCTCTCAGTGGGCCATTCTTTTTCTTTTAATTGGCCCTTTTTTTTCTTTTTGGCCATTTTTTCTTTTTTTGAATAATCTTTAAAGAACTTTTTTATTTTATTTGATCAGCATAGACTTCTTTTGGGGATAGAGCTATTAAAACATGCTTAAGGCCATCTAAGCGTAAAGAATTTTTATTTTTGAATTTGTCGTAATGTACTTATCTATCATACTACTATGGTCATCCAAGTGGGAGATGATTGGCATACATGGGGACAACATCACAATATACCTCATCTTTATACTTGCCTATGGAGAAGAGAATCTTTACTTGCTTGTGTACCTTGGCTTCTCTGCACTCATTGAGCCAATGTAGTCTATAAGGGTTAGGGTGTTTAATACATGACAACCCTAACTTGTCAATTAGCAAAATACTAGTGATATTGGCACAACTACCTCCATCTATAATAAGACTACATAACTTCTCATTCACATGATATCTGATGTGGAAGATGTTCTCTCTTTGATTGTTGTCTATCTCATTAGATTACATATTCAGGTCTCTATAAACAACCAATATCTCACCCTACACTAGGGTTGTTAAACTATCTTCACAATCATCTAGTGATGTTCTGCTATCATCATCACTATCATACTGACTAGCACTCTATATCTCGCTATTTTCTAGCAACAATATGATTTTCTTTATTGGAGAATGCAAAATGATGTGTCCAACTCCAAGGAACTTAAATAGAACTTTATTTTTGAGTAGTAGTAGGTGGTTTAGGGTTACCTTTAGATTTAGTAGAGCTAGGCTTATCCCTTCTTTCTTTAAACTTCTTTCTCTTTTCCTTTTTGGGTCATCTAGAACTAAATTGAGGAATAAACTAAGAATTACTTATGGAGGAACCTCTATACTTTAGTTGTCTCTCAATCTTCATAGCCAGGTGTACTATCTCATCTAGATCAATGTAATGATGCAGTTCTACAACATTGGCAATCTCCCTATTCAAGCCACTAAAAAATCTACTCATGGTGGCTTCTGAACTCTCATAAACTATGCTCTGGATCATTGTCATTTCTATCTCCTTGTGATAATCTTTCATAGACATGGATCCCTAGGTCAATATTTAGAGCTTCTAGTCCAATTCTCTGTCATAATAAGATGGGACAACCCTCTTTCTCATGATGGACTTCATCTCTCTCTATGTGGATACAGGTTAGTCTTCATCTCTTCTTCTAAGGGTGGTTACTTGATTCCACCAAACAAGTGTATAATTTGTGAAGTTGACTACTACTAGCTTTACTTTTTTGGCTTTAATGTAGTTGTGGCAATCAAAGATCAACTCTACATTCTATTCCCACCCGAGTAGGTTTTTATATCATTTCTGGCTTTTAACGAGGGTATCTCAATCTTGATGGATCTAAAGTCATCATCTTCCTTCGAACTTCTCTTCTATTGGCTTCATTATTATCACCATAGGACTCATCATCATCCTAGCAGTGTTAGCATCTGGGATGGCTAGGGTTCTTTCCTCTATCTCTCTTATCCGTCATTATTGTTATGCCTTCAATGGCTAAGCTCAGTCTGTTGTATATGCCATCCATCCTAGCCTCCATGCGTTCTTCCAATGTCATAGGTTAGTTGGCTTCACTAAGCTGTGACATTTTTGTAAAAAGATGTTAACAGAAAAAAAAGAAATCACTCCCTCACAATCACTTGTGTTTACCTCTATTGTTTTCTTCTGTAAAGTTGAGGGTCAAAACTGGATCTCTTGAATCAAGACAAGTAAGGTTGTCTTTAAGACTCTATAAAGTATCCTAGAAGGGATCTTGTTCTCTAGAAGTTCAAAAGTAAGCACACAAAAGAAGAATATGTGATGTTTTTATGCTTATAGCTAAGTAGTTATGATGCAATTAACAACTTAGATACGTAATGGAACTAGAGCACTTAAGAAAGAATGAAACTAGGAGTAGAAAAAGATAATCTTGGACTTAAAGTGTCAAGGATTTGATTAATCCCTATGGATATAAGCTTAAACTAGGAGTAGAAAAAGATAATCTTGGACTTAAAGTGTCAAGGATTTGATTAATCCCTATGGATATAAGCAGAATGTTATACCTAATTATTCTACCCAAATGAAGGCTACACTCTAAAATTGACTTGGGTTTCTATTATGTAGATGTTAAAGCATGATGTTTAAATGCATTGCTGAAAAGTGGGAAGCAAGGACAATCACACACCATTTTGAAAAATTGGAATTTGGTGTGGGAATGTGCGGCCTCGCTTTGCTGGTGGCTTGGTTGAATTTTGAACCAAGCTTTTAAGCCCCTTTGTGGTCGACTTGCCTTCTTTTAAGGGCAATTAGTTTTTTTTGGAATTTTTTTCACATATATTTTTTTTACTATACTAACAGAATTTAAAATTGCTTTGCAATAATTGAAAGAATTAACACTTTATGTAATGAGTGCTAATTTAATACAAGAACCAAATCTAAATAGTAAATAAAAAAGATAGTAGATTTACTAGAGTTTAAGCTCTGATACCAACTGAGGTGGAACGCAGGATCAACAACGCAATCCAAAATCCTGCATATACATTAGCAATAAGAAACTCAAAATCGTAAGTAAACTCTTCTGACTAGACTCGCACTCAACACGGGAGTGGAAACTAAGGTTATAGAGAAAAAAGATAGAATAAATTAAAAAGACACTACGAGACTTACCTCGATAAGTGATTCCAATTTCTAGCACAATAAGTTTGTCGAAACCCACTCATACACTTTTAGAAGTTAGGAAGCTTAAAACAAGAATACCTAAATTTTATTATTGTAAAATTTTTGAATGCCTCTATAACTCTGAATTAAAGGCCTATTTATAGTGTAGGTCATGTATATAATAAGAAAAATAATCTCCTAAATTAATAAAAAAATTATATAAGAAAATAAATCTAGAGTATAATAGAAAAACTGACAAAATTAAGAGGATTGCTTTCTAAAATAGGATAGATATGATATTTCTTTTTAAATAAAAGAGATGTTAATTAATGGGGGCTGATTTAGGGGGGAATAAAATTGGAAAATTAGGGCTAGCCATTAAAAGAGCAAGATGGCTACCCGTTTATGTCCTAAATAGTGTGATTTGGCTCTTAAATGATTTTTCCTCTTTTCTTCAAGCGACTTGTGGCTTTAGGAGCATCTTCCCCTTTTGGCCGATTCTCCTCCCTTAAAGGAAATTCATTTCCTTTTTATTTCTTGTTTCTCTCTTGCACATGGAGTGAATTATATATGCTATTATACCCTTGGGTTAATGGCCTTGCTATCATATTTACTTGGGCTTCTTTAGTGGGTCCAAGTACATCTTCCTCATTAATCCATGCTTGGATAAAGAGTTGAAAGACTTATTGAAATCTTTTAGCTCTCCCCCTTATAATGGGCCCACTTGGCATTGAGATATCTTCTTCATCCTTCCTCTCTTAGCCACCACTCATCTTCTCTTGGTCTTCCCATTCATGATCCATATCCATGCTCACATCAGTTCCAAATATGAAATGCACTCTTATATCTGTTGCAAAATTGTTATAAGAATTAAACTGCATTGTCACTTTCACTAATAAATTGTGTGTGATACAGGATTGAACTTTGAGGACTCTAATTGGAGTGGGTGAGCAGTGTGGTGGGGTCTATCATTTCAAATCAATAGCACCAGTGCAGGCAAATAAAGTTAGTGAAATAAATGAGAAAAAACTGTGGCATTGCAGTTAAGACATCCTTTTAAGAAGATATTATTTTTTGTTCCTAAAATTAGTAATGTGGAAGTGAACATGAATTTTATTATATTTATTATCGTGCTAAACAAACCCAAGATATTTTTCCTCAAAGTGATAATAAATATGATGATTGTTTCTCTTTAAATCATTGTGATTTGTGGGATCCTTAGAAAGAACATACATGATGTGGTGTAGTTTATTTTATGACAATTGTGGATGACTTCTCACATGTTGTTTGGATTTATATGTTGGTTGAAAAGAAACAATGAGGACAAACAATTAAAAATTTTGTATTATGATTGAACGAAAATTTAATAAACAAGTTAAAGTTGTACATAGTGATAATGAAACTAAATTTACATGCTTGAGAGCCTATTTCGAGACACAAGGGATTTTGCATCAAACTTCTTGTGTTGGAATGCCTCAACATAATGGGCGGGTAGAGAGATAACATAAACATATACTGAATATGGTGAGGGAATTAAGGTTTTAGGGTAAATTACCCATTCAGTTTTGGAGTGAGTGTGTGCTGACTGCATGTTTTTTGATAAATAGAACTCCATCTTCACTTGAGGTATTGTTTGGAAATGTGCTCTAGTATGAGTATCTAAACATTATTGAATGTTTTTTTATGCATTTTGAGCAATACATGATAAAGATAAATTTGGTGAAAGAAGTAGAAAAAGTGTTTTTGTGGGATATCCATATAGGAAGAAATGATCGCGCATGTATGATATTGAATGTGGGGAATATTTTATTTCACGTGATGTAATCTTTCATGAAAACGTGTTTACATAAGTCAAGGATAAGGAACATGCTTCAGAGAATATTTCTAAACCAGCAATGCATGTGATGATTGTTGATGAGACAGGTAACATTGGAAAACATGTTAGATTGCCATGAACCAAACCTGAAATAGAGGATTAAAATTGATGAAGTAGGAGTGAGGGATGCGAGGAGGCAATTGATAATGTGCAACATCTTTGTCACTTATTTTAAATGCGTAATTGAGTTGCTTATTGCCTAATATAGATGGTTTTGCATGTTTTAGAGCAGGTCAAAGGGATAAAGCTCAAATCTAGAAAAGCAGCCCGACAGAAGTAGATTTTACCCAGAAGCTGTCATCAGTTCTGGTGTAAGTCTCAAGCAAGGCTTATGCCTTAGCAACGATTTATGCGCAGATAACCCTTAGGGAAAACTAACATCCTGATAGCCACAGGAAGTGCCAAGTCACACATGGATAAGCCTAAACCAAGGCTTAGGTTTTGACAGCAGCAGATTTGAAACCCAACATGCTTTTGGATTTAAAAAAAAAAACCTATTGCATCTAGAAAGTGGGAAATCAAGAATCAAGGAAAAGATAATTTTAGAAAGTAGGAAGAAAACCAAAATCATAAGGAAACCCTATATTCGAAAGGAGAAGCCTTGACCCTCTTAGGCTTTAAAAAGGAGAAGAAGAAACTGAAAGGGAGAGGCCACCATGGACAGTATCAAGCTTCAGTTTTCCATATCATCTTTTCTTTCTGTAAACACTAAAAGAAAAACAATATTTTTGTATTCAACTCATGATGAGTGGCTTATAAAACTCTCATTCTAGTTACATGTTTAGTTGAAGTTCCAGTTTATATTATGAGATCTAATTGTTTTATTTATGTTCTTATTAAAGTTTTAGTATTTGCATACATCTTTGTATATATTACTATGGTTGCTTCTTAATCGTTTGAACAGGGCTCGTTAGGCATGTAACGTGACAACGTACTGCCATTTCAAAGACCCTAAATTCGTAATCATTTGGGTTGTTTTAATGATTAGTGGTGAATTAGTCTCTAAACTAAGAGAATATGCGATCTAGTTGAGTAGGTCAAACGGTTAAATCCATTAACTAAAATAAATTTCTTATACCCCTTAAAGCTGTTGATAAATTAAATTTTAGAAACATTTCAAGGGTTGTTTATTAATAAGTACTAACTAACGAACGTTTCTTAGTTAATTTAGGATTAAGGAAGGATCGATTGTTGGAACATTTCTGACAACTATAATTGATTTACTAAGGGTTAGCAGAACTAATCATTGCATCAATGATTGATTTCACAACTATGCCTTTAACTAGAATCATTTTATATCTGCTTATTGTTATAATTGCTTTCGGACATTACTTTTTATTTCCATGTTTAAAACTCAGCTTAGTAATTTATTTTCCTGCATTATTTTGAAACAAAAAAAACCCCTAGCTTTTATTATTGTTTGTCAGTCATAGAAGAAAGGTGGTTGTCAATTCCTAAAGGATTTAACCATATTTTCCACTACTACAAATTCAAGTTGCTGATATAATAGGAAAATTATTTTTGGTGGATTCAACAAACATCAAATTTTAGCGCTGTTGCTGGGGAATTGAAGTAACTAACTATGTCTTTTTCTTTTTATGACCAGGTTTGATCGTGGAGAACCCGTCCTCTACAATCCAAAAATAGAGAAAACTGCAAAAAGCTTGAAGAAACAGACCATGCTAAGAAGAAGGATGTGTCAATAGGACACTGGTTTTAAAGGAAGTAGTGTGGAAAAAGCAGAACAAATGGCACATGAATGTATTTTAAGAGAGCTAGTTACACCACCCATGAACTAGCAGCCTCTCTATATTACCTGCCCAAATATATATGTTGTTTTCAAGCTAAAATCCAACCTGATTCACCTGTTACCCCCAAGTTTAGAGGCCTGGGGAACGAGAAACTGCACAAGCATCTTAAGGAGTTCCATGTAGTATGTTCAAGTGTGAAGCCGTAAGGGGTGTTTGAAGAATAGATCAAATTGAGGGCCTTCGGTTTCTCCTTGGATGACGCGGCTAAAGACTAGCTTTTCTACTTGTTTCCTAGCTCAATTACAACCTGGACAGATATGGTGAAGTCTTTTTTGGACATATTTTTCTTTGCTTCCTGAGCTGTTGGGATAAGGAGGGAGATATACGAGATCAGACAAAAGGATTTGGAGAACCTTCATGACTATTGGAAGAGGTTTAAGTGATTATACATAAGCTGGCCCCAACCCAAAATATCATAACAGTCTCTCATCCACTATTTTTATGAAGGGCTACTTCCTTTAGAAAAAAGAATGTTGGATGTAGCTACCGGTGGTGTCATAGTAAAAAAGACACTGCGAGAAGCCAGAGAGTTGATAGTGATTATAGCAGTCACCTCAAAATAGTTTAGAACCATGCGAGACACCTTAAGGAGGATAAATGAGGTAAGTATTTTCTCTCTGAAGTCTCAAACTTCCTAGCTAATCCATTTGGTTCAGAACATGGTTGCAAGAAATCCCTTGTAAGCAAGGGTCTATGGAATATATGTGCATGCAGGGCATCCTATTGATATGTGTCCTACACTCGAAGAGGATGACCAACAACATGTTAATATAGTGGGAGAATTCCTTAACCAACAACAGTGGAGATACGATCTGTTCTCTAACACATATAATCCCTGATGGAGAGATCACCCAAACTTCAGTTATGGGTCGAGACAACAGAACTTTCAGCAATATTAGCCTAGACCATCTCAGCAAAAACGACCTCACCTCCAAAGCAATATATGTCTCTTGAGGAAATAGTCAAGTCCCTTGCCACTAATACTCAGCAATTTTAATAGGAAACGAGGGCTAGCATCCAAAATTTAGAGACCTAGATGAGCCAACTAGCGACCTCCGTGAGTAAACTGGAATTCGAAGGAAAACTATTATTGTGGAAAATATTGCAAGCACACAATATCCTTAACAAGTAATAAAGTGATAAAGTAAGATTTTCGATCCCACAAGGACTGATTATTATTAACTACCAAAATTGGGTTAACTCTAATTTTGTTTGAATGACTGCAAGTAAATGAAGAGGAATATATAAATCTAAAATTGGAGAAAAGATTTCTTAAATGAAAATTAAAGGAGTGATCAATAAACTAAAACATGGGGTTCTAATTTCACCAAGACTATTCATGCTAAATTTTCTTAATTCTAATTAATCAACAATTATTCCTATGCTGAAAGCAAATTTCATAAATATAATTATTAATCTTTCCCAAGAATTCATCTTAATGAGCTAAATTCCAACATCTCTGTGGCAATTATAAACCCATCAAAATTCATTAAGAGCAAGAAATTCATATTGTTACACAAATCTCATAAATATCTCCATTCTATAATAAATTTATGGCGTTCCAATTATGACAAACTCAATTTTCTCCTCTTGGTCTCAAATTGAATCTCTAAATCATACAATAGTCGATCAGACAATCACACACACTAAATATAAATTGAAACACTCAACATATTCTGAATAAACATCAAATTAATTAAAATAAGAAAGTATTAACAATCATTGTTCGGCTACATCGTAGCCCCAGAAAAGGAGTTTAGTTTATGCTTGAAATAACAAACATCCTAACAAAATTATAAATATAGAGAAAAGAAAGAAGAAAAACTGGGATTGAAGATGAGTTTAGAGGCCCAAATTCTGTTTTCGAATCGAATCTCCTTCTTCTCCACATCATAACCCTAACTTTTCTATTATACTCATTAATTCGTAAGGCACTAATTGAGAATAAAAATTTTAGAATTCGGAATTTCTCACGTTGGCATTGCAACGATGAGAACCTAGTGTCACGATGCCAAATCTAGAATGGTGTCGACCTTAGAGCGTCACGATGTCACAATCCACCGTCAAGACTCTAAGTATTTTTTTTTCCTTTTTCTTCAGCTTATGGTGTCACGATGCCACAATCCACTATCACGACGCTGGACATTTTGTTTTCTTCTTTTTCCTTAGCTCCTGGCATTGCAACACCACAATCCACCATTGCATTGTTGAACATTTTGTTTTCTTCTTTTTTCTTGATTAGAAATTGGCCAAAATTTGCTTCCAAACTCCTCCAAATTACTCTGAATCCAATCTTCTTCTCAACCTAAGAAAATAAACACAAAACCAAACATAATTCTGAAAACAAATTCTCAAAAGTAGAGTGAAAGTATCTAAATCATGAGTATAAAACTCACTCATTAAATACCCCCAAACTTAACTTTTTTCTAGTCCTTGAGTAAAAGGTTGAAATGAAATACTTAAAAGTAGACTTTTCCACCAAGTTCATCTATTAAGCTTGATAATATTAAAATTCTATTCATTTCTTGTGATTGTTAGTCAGTTGAAAATTCAAAAGGAATGTTGTAAAATATTAATAGAAAATTAGCTCTTATACACCTCGACAAAATTTGCATAATACCAATACATAAGTTCCATCTTTAAGTCTCTACCCTTGATTAATAAATTATTTTTCTTTAACATTACCTCTTTGCTACTTCAACCAAGGTAGAAAACTTAACACAATTATTTTTCTTTTCTGGTGAGTGCGTTTTACACTCCATCTCACACTTTTACCTAAAAATGTTTTTATGAGTGAGTGCGTTTTACGCTTCATCTCACCCTTTTGTCTAAAAATATTTTTGAGTGTGCATTTTATGCTCCATCTCACCCTTTTACCTAAAAATATTTTTACGAGTGAGTGCATTTTATTCTCCATCTCACCCTTCACATGTTAGCTACTTTGTCTTATTCATTTAAACCTTAGTTTATGATTAGCTAAAAGGTGAAAATCATACTCACATTTTCTATGTCACAAGTGTAATGCCTTAGATTAGGTTCTTATGCAATTGTCCTTATACCGATTAAGTTAGAGGAAATAATCGCTAATTATTCTTCTTATTATTTAAAACATATCCTATTTATTATTATTTTTTTAAACTACAATCTTAGTCAGGATAAAATCTCAATTCCATCATGCTTCACTTACTACTAATAGTGAAACGTTTAGCCTCTTATTGTAAAAAAAAAGAAAAAAAATAACAATTTAAAATCTAAAGTCCTAATACCCCCAAACATTAGAGTTTGCATTCTCCTCAATGTAATTTTTTTTTTATGAGCAGAGGACGTACCAGCCGGGCTGCCTCCCAAAAGCACTTGTTTTTTTGTCTTTAGCCTAACTTTCTTTTTAGTAGATCACTCCAAATTCGTAAAATTAATGGTGGACTTCGAGAGATCCACTCTGCCATTAATACATGCCTTTAATCTTTGCCCATTCACTTTAAATGTGCCTTTTTTCTCATGATGAAGCTCCACAACACCATAGGGGAACACTTTCACCACTGTAAATGGTCTAGACCATCTACACTTAAGCTTTCCAGGAAATAGCCTTAAGCGTGAGTTATAAAGCAACACCTTTTGTTCTGGAACGAATTCTTGGTGGCCACTTCTTCATGTGTTATTTGTATAACTTGGCATTCTCATATGCTTCTTGACGGAGTTCATCCATCTCATTTAGTTGTAACAACCTCTTTTCACTAGCTGCTTGGATATCAAAATTTAACTTTTTGATGGCCCAGTAGGCAATGTGCTCTAGTTCGGCAGGTAAGTGGCAAGCTTTTTTGTACACCAGTCGATATGGTGACATTCCAATTGGTGTTTTATAGGTTGTTTTATATGCCCAAAGAGCATCATCCAATTTTTTTGACCAATCCCTCTTATTCAAACTCACTGTTTTCTCTAAGATCCACTTCAACTCTCTATTGGAGATTTCATCTTGACCACTCGTTTGTGGGTGATAAATAGTTGCAATTTTATGCGTGACTCCATATTTGGCCAAAAGAGACATAAGCTGCTTATTATAAAAGTGTCTTCCCTCATCATTGATAATTGCTCGTGGAATGTCAAAGCGAGTGAAGATATTCTTATGCAAGAAATTTATGACCACTATGGAATCACTGGTTGGTAAAGGTACAACTTCAACCCATTTAGATACATAATCGATGACTATAAGGATGTAGAGATTGTTGAATGATGGTGGAAAAGGACCCATAAAATCAATTCCCCAAACATCAAATAACTCAACTTCCAAGATGTTATGGAGAGGCATCTCATGTTGATGGGAAATATTTCCTGTTCTTTGGCATCGATCGCATGCAACAACATAGACTTGAGCATCTTTGAATAATGTTGGCCAATAAAAACCTGATTGAAGAATCTTTGCCATAGTTCAATTTGCTCTACAATGACCACCATATTTAGAAGAATGGCAATGATGCAAGATATTTATCTTTTCTTCATCTGACACACATCTCCTGATGATTTGGTTCAAGCAATGCTTGTACAAGAATGGATCTTCCCAATAGTAATGTTTGGCATCAGACAAGAACTTCTTCCTTTGTTGCCTTGATTAGTCTTGAGGAAAAACATTGTTGGCCAAGTAATTAACAATCTGCAAACCAAGGAAGCTTAACAGTGTTTACGGTGAAAAATTGTCCATCCAAGAAAGTCTCATTGATCAACGGTTCATTCTCCATATTATTTTTAACTTTTTTCAATCGAGATAGATGATCAGCAACTAGATTCTCTATGCCTTTCTTATCTCGAATCTCCAAGTTAAACTCTTCCAATAGTAGCACCCACTGAATTAACTGGGGTTTGGTATCCTTTTTCTCTATTAAGTACTTGATAGTGGAATGGTCGGTATAGAAGATGATTTTAGTTCCAATCAAGTATGATCGAAATTTATCGAAAGCAAATACATCTATTAACAATTTCTTCTCAGTGGTGGTTCAATTAAATTGGGCATTAGTTAGAGATCGATTTGCATAATAAATGGCATGGAAAAACTTACCTCATCGTTGGCCCAAGACTGCTCCAATAGCATAATTGTTAGCATTGCACATTAGCTCAAACAGTAAATCCCAATTCAAAACGATATTAATAGGTGCCGACACCAAAGCTGTCTTCAAAAATTTGAAAGCCATTTGACATTCTTCATTAAACTTATATGGTACATAATTCACAAGAAGATTACGAAAAGGCTTTGTAATCTTGGAAAAATCTTTAATGAAGCGATGATAGAAGCCGGTATGTCCAAGAAAACTCCTAATACCTTTTACTGATGTGAGCAGTGGCAGATTCTCAATAGTCTCAATTTTTACATAATCTACTTCAATCCCATTTGCTGAGACTCGATGACTGAGAATGATGCCCTCTTATACCATAAAATGGCATTTCTCTCAATTCAGAACTAAATTTGTTTCTTCACATTGCTTCAAAACAAGAGATAAATTTACCATGCACGAATCAAAAGATGAGTCAAAAACTGAGTAGTCATCCATAAATACCTCAATGAAGTGCTCAGAAAATATTGCCATCATACACCTTTGAAAAGTTCTTGGTGTATTGCACAAGCCAAATGGCATTCTCTAGAAAGTAAATGTGCCACAAGTACACGTGAAAGTTGTCTTCTCTTGATCCTTTGGTGCTATAGAGATCTAGTTATAGCTAGAATAACCATCTAAGAAATAATAGAAAGCATTACCTGCCAACCTATCCAACATCTGAACAATGAATGATAATGGAAAGGGATCTTTTTTAATTGCTTTGTTGAGCTTCCTATAATCAATACACACCCTCTAACAAGTAACTGTTATGCTAGGGATCAACTTATTTTTTTCATTGGTCACCACTGTCATCCCTCTTTTCTTAGGCACTACTTGCACAGGACTAACCCAAGACTGTCAAAGATAGGATAAATAGTACCTACATCAAGAAGCTTCAATAATTATGCTCTTACCACTTCCTTTATGTTAGGGTTTAAATGGTGTTGATGTTCTACGGATGGTCTATAGCTATCCTCCATCAATATTTTGTGCATACAATAGGACGGGCTAAAGTCCCTTGATGTCTGCTATTGACCACATAACGTAGTTTTGTGTTCGCTCAGCATTCGCAACAACTTATCCTCTTTTTCTTTATTTAGAGAAGATGAGATAATAACAGGAAGAGTGGATGCTTTTCCCAAGTAGGCATATCGAAGATGGCATAAGAGTTGCTTGAGCTCTAACACCGATGGCTTTTCAATGGATGGCACTAGTCTAGGTTTCCTTTCCCCCAGATCTTCAAAAGGTCGCTTAACAAAAATCAATGGTGCAGCTTCCAACTGATTCACATATTCTAATATCTTAGGATCTTTACTATCAATAGCCCCAACTAAACATGCTTCCAATGGCTCAACTAGATAACTTTTTTGAACTACGTCCTTAATACATTTTTCTACACTGTCTACCGCAAACAACTATCCACATCATTTGGGTACTTCATTGCTTTGAATACATTAAATGTTACCTACTCTTCTTACACTCTGAAAATAAGCTATCCTTTTTGCACATCTATAAGAGTTCTTCTCGTAGTTAAGAATGGCCTACCAAGAATAATCAAAATTTCTCAATTTTCCTCCATGTCAAGAACAATAACATCTATTGGGAAGATAAAGTTATCCACTTTCACTAAGACATCCTCAATAATCCCCCATGGATATTTAATAGATTGATCAGCCAACTATAAAGAGACTGTTGCTAGTTTTACTTCTCCAAGACGCAACTTCTTGTATACCAAAAGAGGCATCAAATTAATACTCGCTCCAAGATCACAAAGAGATTTTTCAAAATAAGAGTTCCTAATAGTGCAAGGAATGGTGAAACTTCTAGGATCTTCAAGCTTCGAGGGCAATTTATTTTGTAAAATGGCACTGCACTCCTCAGTAAGTGCAACTGTCTCATATTCCTCTAGCTTTCTCTTATTCGAGAGGATTTCTTTCATAAACTTCACGTAGCTATGGTATTTGCTCTAAAGCATCTGTAAATGGAATGTTGATATGTAGTTTCTTAAAAAACATTTAGGAACTTAGAGAACTGTTTATCCAATTTCTGCTTATGGAACCTCTGAAGATATGGAATAGGAGGAACATATAGTGGAGGGTGGAAACTTTGACTTAGGCTTTTTAACCTCTCCTCCTAGACTTGTTTTCGAATATCCAAAAGTGTTTCTGTTTGTAGTTCAACTGGCTGCGTAGTTTCAACTATTGCATTACTCAACTCTGTTAACTCCTTGCAACTACGAAGAGTAATAACTTTCACTTGCTCTTTTGGATTCTTTTTAATGTTACTCGGCAGAGAACCTTACGGTCTTTGAGTGAGAATTTCATAAAGTTCACTCAATTGAAAATCCAAATTCTGAATAAATATTGCTTTGTTTTGAATACTAGTTTCTTGCCTCTAAAGTGTAAAATCTTTTCTTGCCATAAACTAATTAGTATTGACTGTGAGTTGAGGCTGGAATTGAGGTTGATGCTTAACTGGTGGCTTCATCATGTTCTGGTTACCTCTAAAAAAAATTTAGATGATTGAGCCAACCTTGATTATAAGTGTTGGAGTATGGATAATTTTGCCTGTTGAAATTTCCCACAAAATGAGCTTGCTCTGGCTGAGATGGAGCAAATAGATTTCCAACTTGGCATTTAGAATTAGAATGAGAGCCATTGCACAAGTCACAGACCTCCAGTGGAGTGAATAGAACAAACCGAGTTGCTGTGATAAACTACATTCATAGGTAACCTTATAGGATTTATTCATAGGTAACCTTATAGGATTTTTGGCTTGTTTTTCATCTTTGCACACCATAAGGGACTATCTTTGACAAAGTACCTTAACATGACTTGTTTGGGGATTACCCATGACTGGTTTTCCATTTTCTTGAAATGAATGCCAATACATAGGGAAATGAAATCCTAATTAACCTATAAAATAATATTTTGAATCCACAAAAAAATTAAAACCAATTTTCCTCCTTGATGAATGAATAGAAAGCAAACAATGGGAGTTTTGTAGAATCTAATATACAAAATATAAAATAAACATGAGCATAATAATATTAAACAAACTCTTAGCTGCAAATTAAAAACTAAAACAATTATAAGAAGAATTCCTAGTTGATGAAATAGCTAGCTCTAATAATGTAATTGATCATAGATGCAAGGATTTATTTTATTTCAGTTTTAGCAAACTAGTTATAGTTGTCGAAAATGTTCCGACAACCAATCCTTTCTTATTTTTAAACTAACCAAGAAACGTTTATTAGTTGGTTCTTCACTACCAAACAGTCTTGAGAATATTCGCAAGATTTAACTTCTCAACAGATTTGAGAACTAGAAGAATCTTATTCAAGTTGTCGGATTCATCCGTGTAAACCATTTAACTAGGTTATTTACCTCCTCAGTGTGACATTGATCGCTACTAGGTGCCGGAACCACTCAAATAACTATGGATTTGAGGGTTTAGCTAGTTGCTTGCTATCTCTCCAATGTTTAATAGGCCTGTTCAAACGAGTTCAAGACCGTAAATATGCATAGTTGCAAAAAAAATAAATAAATACCAAGATTTAAATAAAACATAGATTAAACCAATTCAATCTCACAAATATATCACTGGAGTTCACAAAATCTCAACTAGGAAAAAGAAAATAAATTAGCCTCTCATAGTGGACTTTTTTACACAAATGAGTTCTTGGACAGTAGTAGCATAAGCTACTGTGTGCGGCATTGGGAAGAAGAGAGATGATCTGCTTGGCAGCCACCCTCTTTATAGAAAAAGGGCTAGGATTTTTTCTCTTTGTTGATTAAGATCATTTTCCGTGATTTTTGGCTTATCTCAAGCTTTTCAGAATATTTTTCTCTTGATTTTCGGTTCCAAATCTTGGCTAAAATTATATCTTTTTTTAGATTTAAAAAGTTCATGTTTTAATTTAAATCTGCTGCTGTGCACGATCCTTAGCCTTGCCCAAGGCTAAATTTTATGGGACAAGACCTGCTGTTGACTATTGAACCCAAGCATTACCCAAGGCTTGTTTCTGAGCTGATGACTCTTTTCACGAACTCTTTCCCTTTTCATGTTGTTTTTCCTTGTTTTATCATTATCTCTTGTCCTGCAATAAAATATAGAAAATAACTCAAATTAGATAACATACCATCAAGTTTAACAACTTAAAAGTGGGTGATAATGATGTTGTTTTTAGGACTATCAACTCCCCCACACTTATCTTGTACTTGCCCTCAAGCGCTACACAATATACTCCATCAATCCCCATCTCTTCACCCTCAACTCAATTACACCCAATCATTTCATCACAACCCGCATTTTACACCTCAACCCTCAAGTTGCAAGAATAAACATCAATTAGTAATTTATAGGCTTGAGTTTAATGGAACCATACCAATGAATAACTACTTTGACAACATCCAAACACAACATTTTGACATGAGAGCAAACATTTGTGATGAATGCACCTGGTTACTCAGTTGGTCACAGTTTCAAGTGGCTACTAGTGCTACTTGTAATCATTTGACTAGAGAAGTAGATTATTATTCGTGCTTTCTTCTTTTGTTTCATTATGAGTGCGTTTTACACTCTATCTCACACTTTTACTCCAAATATTTTTAAAAATGAGTGCGGTTTACGCTCCATCTCACTCATCACATGATAAGCAATTTGATTTTATTCATCCAAAGCACATAATTCCAGAAAAGTTATAGAAGAGTTTTGTTTAAGTATTGATATTCACTCAAAAATAAGAGAAAATTATTATTATTTTGAATAAGCAACCCTCAAACAAGTCATGTTCAATATGTAATCAAAGATAACCATTCAGAGTGTTAAAAGATGAAAAACAATCTACAATTCCTAGAAGATGGTTATAAGTGCAATTCAATTTTTAGTATATCCCATTTAAGTTGTTTAAAAAAAATAAAGAGGTAGTTGTGAAAGTTAGAGTAAAAAAATTTTGGAGATGTATGTGTATTGTTGTAAAAGCCCAAAACTAAAAGAAAATGATTTATTATCTAAATGCAGAAGCAAATAATAAAGTTAGGATTTACATTCCTTACACAGTAAATTAGAATGCCCAATAAGACTAAGAGAATGTCCCTTCTATATTAGTTCATTAAAAAGACAAACAATAATTAAAAATATATAAATAGATATCCTAGGGATTAACCTCCACTAGTTCTTGAAGGGAGTCCGGGAGGTGAACCACTCACAACCATCTTGCTGATCAGGATCTGGATCTTGGTTTTCTTGATCTGAAATAGTTAATAAAAGGGTGAGCTACACTAGCCCAGTAAGAATATCATACTAATCATTGATACAAAAAACTGAAGGTTGGTAAAAATCACAAAATAAGTAATGGAGCCCTTGATTTAAGTAAATACTTTTAACTCTAAAATATTTTATTCCATACTTACCACTACAGGTTTACTCAAAAACAACCTATGAAGACAAATAGCCAAGTAACATTTTAATTTCATACATAAGATCAGTAATTCTTTCTTTTAACCTACTTACTGGGACCCTTGGGGGTCCATAGGGATATCCCTCTACTCGTTAACCCAGTATCTAGATTTGACAATTAATCCAACCGTCCTGTTACCCCGTCCGGTAATGGGCACCAAAAATACCATCACCTCGATACCCCGTCCGGTAATGGGCACCAAAAATACCATCACTTCGATACCCCGTCCAGTATGAGGGTGAACCATATCTCCTAAAATCCTTCCAGTATGGGACTTCTCAGCCCCATCCGACTGAGGTAATGTCCACGGTAGGGTTCCCTATGTACCGGGTCCATCCACCATTTCCTAGGATACTCAGTAAGTTTTCATTTACATGGATTCTCATCATCCAAACAACTACCAAACGCATACCGACATCTCATTACATATTAACAGGTTAATTTAAATGGCATCTAAGCGAGCGATATAGTTTAATATAATCGAATAACCAAGTAACCAAATAATCAAATAAACAATGCAGGAGGAACCAAATAAACCAAATAATCGAGAAGACCATCAAAACTATCAATTTAATATGCACAATTTAATAGTAAGCAATGTAAGCAGTAATGGAAAATAAATAGGGAATCAAGACAAATATGAACTAACTGGTTCCGTCTCCACTAGTGACTTATAATTATTTTTAGGGTTACAAAAAACAAAATTATTGATTATTATTCCTCAATTTATCGTAAAAAAGAATAAGGTGAGGGATTCCTACCCGAATTTGTGTTTTGAAATGTCTTACTACTCACTATGCCTACTGATAGGGCCCGGATTTCTTGAATTTTTCATGCAGAAATTAAAATACTCGTCACGTACCCAAAAATATCCTAAAAATAAAAAAATCGGTGTTGAAAACCCTTTTCAGCCAATTTTAGGGTTCTGGCACGATGGCATCGCCGTGCTCTAGCGCCAACTTTGCCACCCATAATGGCAGTTTACCTCAATCTGGCAAGTTTTAGCTGGTTTTATACGTATCCCTACGAAAAAACACGTTAGGAACCCCCGGTTGGCTAGAAAAACAAAAAAAAAACTTGAAACTACTGTTCGGAGGGGGGGAATTTCTAGGTGCGGCAACTCTGTCGGTTCTCCTTTACAGTTGGGGATTCTTCTTCGACTAACCTACACAAAAAGGGACGGTGAACATAATGGTCAAATAATCATGTGGAATGGGAAACGAAAAAGGGCTCATCGGAGGGGGTTTAGGATTTTGGCCGCAGTGGTTCTGTCAAGCTTTGCCCATAGTTTTTGGCTCACTTGTCATCCCTTTTGCTTCGATATGGCCACAAGGAGACTCAAAATCAAATTCCGAGTAGGAAAGGGAAAAGTTTACCTTTTTCAGCGGTCGGGGGTGGCTCTGGTGCGACGGCGACCAGTGGTCGGCCTCCTTCTTCGGTGACTGGTTCTTCTTCAGCGAAGGCAGGTGCGGCTAGGGTTAAGGTTCCTTAGAACGCAATGCTTAAATACCTACCCCATTTCGATCTGGACCATCCATTCAGGTACGCATGGCCCTCTCTCGTTCGTTGGATCTATCCTATTCGGGGAATGAATCTGGGTCACACAATCAAATTAAATCTGATTGTTCGATCGCGTTTAAAGAGGGAATACATCTGGACCGTTCACGCATGCAGGATTAAATCTGGGTTGTCGGATCGCTGAGCACGCGAATCACTCACGTGGCTGCCCGCATGGTGCTGATATCAGTGAGGTTTCCACATGTCATGTTCTTGTTTGTTGGGACTGCTGACTGGGCTGTCCTACGTGGTTAAACTTTTTTTTTTGCTTTTTAACTCCTTGTTTTTAAATTTTCTTCCAAAAACACCCCCAAAATTAAAAATTTCACTCCTTTGTCCTAAATTTATTTTTAATTTCATTCTTAATTTATTTTTTCTCAAAATTTCAATAAAATTAACTTAAAATAAATCAAATTAATTATTTATATAATTCTTTTATAATTAAAAAGAAAATCTCGGGCGAATTTTTGGTTCTAGATATTATAACTCTCTCTCCCTTAAGAAAAATTTGGTCCCTCAAATTTTTCACCCTTTCACCCAGTCGAACAGCTAGGGGGTACTACATCCTGAGGTCCGATTCCAGTTCCCTAGTGACCTCTCCCTGCGTATGATTCTACCATAGGATCTTGACGAAGGAAATTTCTCAGTTGCGAAGTACTCTACTCTTCCGGTCTACAATGCCTACTGGCACCTCCTCATAGGATAGATTCTCCTACAGTGAAAGGGGCTCATGGGACAGGATGTGTGAGGGGTCTGGTTTGTACTTGTGTTGCATGGACATATGAAACACATTATGGACTCTGGACAGCTCTAGAGGTAGTGTCAGTCTGTAGGTGGTCGTACCAATCATGTCTAAGATCTCAAATGGCCCAATAAACTAGGGATTTAATTTTCCTCTCTTGCAAAACCTATTGATTTCCTTAAAAGGGGTGACCTTAAGCAACACTTGATCGCCTTTGTCAAATTTCAAAATCCCTCCTCTAGGTGTCCGTATAACTCTTTTGCCTACTTTGAGTGGTCTGGATGCTCTTCCTGATTTTAACTATCTTGGCTGTAGTTTCCTCTACAAGATCTGGGCCAAACAATTTTCTATCGCCCACCTCTTCCTAGTAGATCAGTGACCTATAGGGTCGACCATATAATGCCTCATACTTGGCCATGTTGATGTTTGCTTGAAAGCTTTTATTGTAGGCGAAGTCTATCAAAGGTAGGTGATCATTCCAATGGGTCGCGCACGAACTGGCCTGGCTACGCGCGATGGGACAAGCGCGAATTGGCCTATCTCTGCGCACACAGACCAGCCTCGTGCTCTGCACGGATGAGATGTGCACGTGTCCCATGCTGGCCGCTTGCACGCATGGGCACGCTGTGTGATGCCCACGCGAGTAGGTTTTCCCACGGGATTTTGCCCTTTTTTTTGTCTTTTCTCCTAAAAATTATTTTTTAATCAAAATAGCAAAATAATAAAAATAATAAAATAAAATTGTCAAAAATAACAAAATCATAAAATATAACTTTTTTTAAAATAAAATTAAAAATACGAATTAAATTTACGAAATACGATATAAAAATTACGAGATGATTTAAAGAGTTCACTTGGCCTTTGGGCTCGAATAAATAGGAGTTTCTAAATACAAATTTTATCGTGAAGGTTAGTAGGGTGTTACATTCCCCCCACATTAGAAAATTTGGTCCCCAAATTTGTCATGAATAGGTCTGAGAACTTCTTTCTCATGTTGCCATTGCACCTTCACCATGGGGATCCTCTTATTGCATAAAACCTTGTCAGTCCAACCAAGAATTTCTACGAAGAATTCCTCGTACATCATATCGACTTGTACCTGTGTCTCATCGTGAGGAATGATATGAGAAGGGTCAGGGTGGTACCTTTTAAGCATGGGAACATGAAAAACATCATGTAGACCTGTAAACTCTTGGGGCAGAGTAAGGCAGTATGCCACGGGTCCAACACACTACACGATATGAAAAGTTCCCACATATCGGGGTTCAACTTCTTTTTTTTCCTAAACCTCATTTTTTCCTTGTAAGGGAAAATTTTGAGGAAGACTTGGTTACAACAACAAATTCCAAAGGTCTTCTATGATTATCAGCATAACTCTTCTAGCGACTCTAGGTGATAGTCAAGTTTCTACAGATGATAGCGACCTTCTCAATAGTCTCCTGGATGAAGTCTGGTCCCAAACGACGCTAATTTTTGACTTCGCTCCAACAATGGGAGAACTATAGGACCTACCGTACAGGGCTTCATACAAAGCCATATCGATACTGGAATAATAACTGTTATTATAAGCAAATTCACACAGGGGAAGATATTCATACCAGTTATTGCCAAAGTCGAGGACGCAAGTGCGCAACATGTCTTCTAACATCTGGATAGTGCGTTCAGACTAACCATCAGTCTGGGGATGATAAACAGTGCTGAAGTACAATCCAAACCAAAGCGCTTCTTGGAAGTTGTTCTAAAAGTGGGAGGTGAACTGAGGATCTCGATTGGATACATTGGATGAGAGAACGCCATGGAGTCAAAAAATTTCATCGACATACAGGTGGGCTAATCTGCCTGTGGAGTCAGTGGTCCTAATGGGTAAGAAGTGAGCAGTCTTGGTTAGTGTGTCAACAATGACCCAAATGGCATTCGGTCAAAACAAGTCTTGGGTAGATTGACAAAATCAATGGTTACATACTCCCACTTCCATTCTGGAATCAAGAGATTCTGTAACAAATCGCCAGATTTCTGGTGTTCTACCTTAACTCGTTGGCAAGTAAGGCATTGGGAGACGTAGTCGACAATGCCCTTCTTTATTCTCGGCCACCATTATTGGCACTTCAGATCCCGGTACATCTTGGTACTTCCAAGGTGGATGGACAATTTAGAAGCATGGGAAGCCTTGAAAACATCTGTTTTGACAGTGACAGGGACCCAAATACAGTCCTTAAATCTACACAACCCATCATCAGTAAGCCTAAAATTAGGAAACTCATCAGAAGTGAAGTTACTCAATTTTTTGGTGATTTCTTGGTCCGTGGAATGAGCTTCCCAAATCTTCATAAAAAGATTAGATAAAGCTCGAATCTGAGCGAGATAGGCACCATTGCTATAGTGGTTGAGGTGAATTGCCTACATAACATCAATTAATTTCCAACTTGAGGCCATAGTTTGGGCCAAAACAGCAGACTCCTTTCGGCTTAGTGCATCAGGGACTACATTCTTTCTACCAGGATAGTAGATGATCTTGCAGTCGTAGTCCTTCAGGAGGTCCATCCAACATCTCTGTCTCATGTTTAACTCTCCTTGCGAGAAAATGTATTTTAAACTTTTGTGGTCAGTATAGATTTTAAAGATCTAACGAAATAGGTAATGACGCCATATCTTCAAGGTAAAGATTATGGCTGCCAACTCTAGATCGTGAGTAGGGTAATTTCGGTCATGGGGCTTCAACTATCTGGACCCATAAGCGACCACTCTACAATGTTGCAACAAAATGCATTGCAGTAGACTTGAAATCTTCTGGTGTTGTCAGGGAGGATCAACACCGGAGCAGAGGTAAAATGATACTTTAATTTCATAAAGCTCTTTCCTCATTCATAATCCCAAATAAAAGGTACGCCCTTCCTAGTGAGACAGGTAAACGGAGCAGCAATCTTAAAGAATTCATCAATGAATCATTGGTAGTAACCTGCCAAGCCAAAGAAACTACGTACCTTAGCTATGTTGGTGGGCAGGTTCCAATCGATCATCGTTTCAACCTTGGCTAGATCCACAAAAACTTCTTCACTCGAAATCACATGACCAAGAAAGGACACTCGATCCAATCAAAAGGTGCATTTATTGAGCTTAGCAAACAGTTGGTTTCAACTAAATGTCCCCAGTACTTCAGATAAGTGGACTGTATGTTCCTTCGAGCTCTTAGAGTACACTAGGATGTCATCAATAAATACGATGATGTACTGATCTAATGCATGCCGAAAAAGTCTGTTCATGAGATCCATGAAGGTAGTAGGGGCATTAATTAACCCGAACGACATAACTTTGAACTTGTACAGGTCGTATCGATACCGAAAAGCGGTCTTCAGAATATCTTCTTTCTTGACTCTCAATTGGTAGTACCCTGATCTAAGGTCGATATTGGAGAAGATCGTGACTCCTTATAACTAGTCAAAAAGATCGTCAATATGAGATAGAGGATATTTGCTCTTTATTCTTACCCAATTGAGTTCTCGGTGGTCTATGCATAGTTTAAGGGAGTCATTTTTCTTTTCACAAATAACATCAGAGCACCTCAAAGGGAGTGACTAGGCAAATAAATTTTTTACCAAGGAGTTCAGAAAGCTAGTTTTTTAGTTCTACAAGCTCAGTACAACTCATACAATAGGCAGGTTTTGAGATTGGTTGAGTTCCAAGAAGTATATCAATAGAAAACTCTATCTCCCGCGATGAAGGTAGACTAGGTAGTTCTTCTGAAAAGACTCCCAAAAAGTTACAAAGAGTGAAAATGGAATACATAGTAGGATCAGCATCCATATTCTTGTTTATTCAATTGTTAAAGAATAACAAAAATATATTTTTTTTTATTTCTTTTTCCGACATCGCAAGGTTACAACTTTACTTTCATAATTAATAATTGTCCTATATCTCTCTAACCATTCCATTCCTAGAATAATGTCGAATCTTGAGAAACTTAAAAGTATTAGGTATACAAATATTTCTATTTTTAAAGCTTTTATCGTACAATTTTTATATACACAGTGAATTTCTCCCCTAGAGGGAGTTTCTACAACTAGTATTTCTCTTAAAGGTTCAGGTCTAATATCTAATTTACAAGTAAATATACAAGAGATAAAAGAGTGGGTAGCACATGTATCAATCAAAGCTCTGGCAAAAGTATCATGGATAGAAAGCATACCCTAGATAAAAGACAAGAGTCGAGAGGGCATCAGGTACATCAAGGTTATACACACGACCCTGGGTTACAAGTCTAGTCACATCCTTCGGCCGCTGAGGGTATTCCTTTATAAGGTGTTGGGTGCTTCCGTACCGATAGTAGATGTGATTAATACACTAGCAGGATAGTTCACCATGCGAACGACCACAATGCTGATATAATTGGGAAGGTCGAGCAGGTTATCTAGTAGGTGGAGGTAGGTCAGGGGGAGGAACAACTCGGGTTCGTTTATCAAGGTGGCTACTTACTGGGTTGGGCAGTCTTCTTCTAAGTAATGTCTTGGTGTTTGGCCGAGATGAGGTCTTCAGCCAATTGGGCATGTTTTAACACCTTAGCACACGAGTTGGGTCTCAGCATCGCAACCCGACTGTAGATATCAGCATGAAAGCCTTTCAAAAACTTCCTACCTTTACGACTTTCGGGGGTTACTATTAGAGGGGTAAACCTAAACAGTTGGACAAATCGAGTTGTATATTAGGCAACTGTAAGATTTTCCTAGCGGAGGCCCTGAAATTTCTCCTCCTTTTCTCGGACATAAGCTAGAAAAAAGTTATCAAAGAATGCGCCCATGAAAACTTTCCAGGTGGTAGGGATAGGTAGGACTTCTTTTTTGAATTACCACCAGTGTTCTGCTCACCAGTCTGCATAAAGACTGGTAGAAAAACTTTTTGTTCCTCGGTTAGGTCTAGGATAGAGAAAAGCTTCTCTATCTACAGGATCTAAGCTTCAGCTACTAAAGGTTTAAGGCCACCTTCGAAGTATGATGGGTTAAGCTTCCTAAAGTCTGCTATGTTATGAGAGATAGACCTTTCGACTATTCAGTATTCTAGGACAGAGTGTTGACAAAGGTTGGCTTGGTTTTGTCCTACAATTATGGTTAGTCTTTGGATGGCTCGGAAGAGTTCGGTAAACTTGGTCCTAATCAGATGATCCTGGGCCTCGGGTCATTCGATACATTCTACAGAAGGTCTCCCTCGTGTTATACTACAAAAAAAAGGAAGACACGAGTTGATGGTTTAGTTTTGGAAAAGATGACTTATTTTTCTAGATATCCTAAGGGTTTTTCTACCTACAACCTCAGTTGTAAGGGATTTGGTCCGCGTAACTGCTCTGATACCATCTATGATATCTCAAATACTAATTAAGGCATAAGGGTACTAGATACAGAAACAGATTATGAGTGCATGATACATAATTGTATGCAGCATAGCAAATTATTACAAATCCCTTACCAAAAATATATGAATTCCAATTACACATATATAACTGAGGCCAAAAGTGGCAACAAAATAAAAAATATCAAAATACAAAAAAGGTCACTTCTTTCACTATGTGAATGGACTCATTAGAGTGTAAGACAAACATGCACTCAAGGTTTGGGGATCTACGAGATCCTCATAGACGTCAAGTGGTAGGTCATCAATCGGTCCTCAGTATCTTCCTCATTTGGGTGGTATAGAAAGGTGTAAATTCCATATCCTCAGTAAGGAAAACAATATTTAAATAACATGGTAAGATTTTAAAGGTGAATAATTATGTTATCAACACTTATCTTTAGGGGTCAAGTTAGGATCCTTTCTTAATTTATGAAAACATCATATCCATCATGTCATAGTCACAACAATCAAATCAATCATGCTGATAATAGAGAAAATTAAATAAATCATGAAATACTCAAATTTTTGTGTCATGCTTCGTGAAGTCATTCTGAGTTCCATCTACTGAGGGTAGATACGGATTTTTGATTACCCAAGTAGAATGACCAGCTCATATATATATCGGCAATTTGCTCACGGCATATTTTTGACTTGCTAAACCAAGACACGATCTATGACAATGGTCGTGCCAACCACAGTGATTCTATCAGATAGACTATAGTCACGGTAGTACTTGGCCAAATATGACCCCTAACAAATAATCTGCATCACCACTCTCGTCAGAGGGTATGCTGTCATCCACAAGAAGCAGTACTCTCACATCTTTTTAGACCAAATGGGGGAAGAAGAAACAGAAACCCCTCAAAGATAAAAAGGCTAACGAGACACTTGATGCATTATGCATGTCAATGCAAATACATGTTTTTCATACCATTTCATGTCCAATCTCCTTTTCGTATTTCAGAAAATTATCACCAAAATAATGTCATTTAAATCACATACAAATCACCAAGTGCCTATATGATCTTATAACATGCTTTATCAAGTATAACTTATTTCATTTGAATGATTAAACATAAATAATGATAAATCATAAATTTCAAGCTTCATAATTTTGACTCTAGAAATATTCCTTAGGATATTTAAAAAAAATACTAAATTCCTTACTGAAACCTTAAAGTTTTTCCCAACACATTTCTTCTTCTCCTCTCCTTCTATCTCTAAATCACTTCCTCTCTCTTTAAGCTCTTGGAGGATGGCAGAATGAAATAGAAGTGATGAGAAAAATTGAAGAGAAGGGGTCCCTATTTATAGAAAATGGAGACCGTTAGATTTGTACTAAGTGACAAAATTTGGTGATGAGAGATAAAGTTTAGTGGGAAAAAGAGTGATGTTATTCAACGCGATGACAGAGTGAAAAATGGAGGAAGAACCTCCCAACTGGCAGTGGCACATCGCCCAAAGTAGCGCACGAAGTCCAAAGGGCGGCAAAACACTGCCTGAGGCAGCAACACGCCTCCTTAAGTCAGTCGCGCATTGCAGGCCTAGCCTATAGGTGTGCTGGCCTATCCTACCGGGCACAGGGCTAGCCTGTGCACGCGCACAGTGCCACGTCAGTCTGTGCATGATGGGATACCCACGCAGACCAGCCTCGTGCCCTGCATGGATAGGACGTGCGCACAGTGCGCACATCCTGTGCTAGCCACACACACGTAATGCCCGCGTGGGTGGGTTTTTCCCGCAGGTATTTTCCCATGGGATTCCACCCCTTTTTCCGTCTTTTCTCATGAAAATTATTTTTTAACAAAATAGCAAAATAATAAAAATAACAAAATAAGATTGACAAAAATAACAAAATCATAAAATATAATTTTTTTAGAATAAAATTAAAAATACGAATTAAATTTACAAAATATGATATAAAAATTAAGAAATGATTTAAAGAGTTCAAGTGGCCTTAAGGCCCGAATAAATAAGGGTTTCCAACTACAAAGTTTAGCGCGAAGGTTAGCGGGGTGTTATAGAAAATGCGGGAGAGAAAAGAAAGACATGTTTATATGCGATGGAGAGAGAAGTGAAAAGAGCAATTTATTAAAAAATAAGCTTAATTGTACTTCAATACAAAGAATCCTATCTAAATTTTTATAACATTGATAGTTCTTTGCCTAATTCTATTTTTTCTCTTTTAAAGGAATATGAGGATATGTTCTCGAAGGAAATTCTGAATGGTCTACCACCACTACAAGGGATCTAATACTAGATTGACTTTATCCCTGGACTTTTAGTTTCCAACCACCCAGCTTACCAAAGTAATCTCAAAGAGATAAAGGAACTTCAACAACTAGTGGCGGAGTTGTTAGGTAAGAGACATGTGAGAGAGAGTTTAAGCACTTTTACTATTCCAGTATTACTTGTGCCTGAGAATGATGGTTCTTAGAGGATGTATGTGGATGATTGAGCCATCAACAAGATTATGGTAAAGTGTAGACACCCTATCCCTAAGTTAGATGATATGTTGGATGAATTGAGTAGATCTACTAGATTCACTAAGATATATCTTAAGAATGGATACCACCGTGTTAGGATGAAACTTGGAGATAAGTGGAAAACTATGTTTAAAACCAACTATGGGCTGTATGAGTGGTTAGTAATGCCTTTTGGGTTATCAAATGCCCCTAGTACCTTCATGAGACCTACAAACCATGTTTTACAATTTTTCTAGGTAAATTTGTGGTAGTTTCCTTTGATGACATCTTGATTTACATAAAGTTTTCAAAGGATCACCTTCAACATATCAGGTTTATGCTTGAGGTCCTTAAGAAAGACTAGTTGCATACCAATGCCAAGAAGTGTATCTTCTTCACTGAAAAAATTGATATTTTTAGGGTTTGTAATTAGTGCACTGGACATTGAGGTAGATGAGAATAAGGTAAAAGCAATTAGAGAATTGGCCTACCATGACATCAACTAGTGAGGTAAGGAGTTTTCATGGTTTGGTGAGCTTCTATTGCAGGTTTGTTAGGGATTTCAGTTCCATTGTAATATGATTAAAAGAACTAGTAAACAAAATGTAAAGTTTATATGGACTAAAAAAACAAGAGCATTCTTTTATTTTATTAAAAGATAAATTATGTTCTATAACTATTTTAGCTTTACCTGACTTTAATAAAATTTTTGAGCTTGAATGTGATGCTTCAAGTACAGGTATAAGAGCAGTTATGATGTAAGAAGGTCTCTCTGTGGCTTATTTTAGTGAAAAGCTTAGTGGCACACTGTTGAATTACTCAACCTAAGATAAGGAGTTATACACCTTGGTAAGAGTATTAGAGGTATGGCAACACTATTTATTACCAAAGGAGTTCGTGATCCACACCAACCACGAATCCCTAAAATATCTAAAGGGCCAAGGTAAACTCAATCGTCATCATGGTCAGTAAGTCGAGTTCATTTGAGTTTTTCCCCTATATAATCAAGTATAAACAAGGTAAGAATAATATTTTTACTTATGCATTATCTCGCAAGTATCCTTTAATTTCTACACTTAGCTCTAAGTTATTAGGTTTTGAATATATTAAGGAGATGTATGCTAATGATAACGATTTTTTCACTGTTTATCATACATGTGAGCATTTGACATTCTAAAAATATTATAGGCATGATGGTTTTCTCTTTAGAGCTGGTAAGTTATGTGTACCTAACTGCTCACTTAAGGAATTATTGGTGAGTGAGGCTCATAGTGGGGGATTGATGGTGTATTTTGGGGTAGCTAAAACTCTAGACATATTGCTTGAGCATTTTTATTGACCTAACATGAGGAAAGATATTCAGCGCATTTATATTAGGTGCATTCCATGTAAGCAGACAAATATAAGGTTTTACTTCATGGATTATATACAACTTTGTCTGTACCTACAGCACTTTAGATAGACATATCTATAGATTTCGTATTGGGATTTCCTAGAACTAGGAGAGGTAATGATAGCATATTTATCATCGTAGATCGAGTTAGTAAGATGACACTTCATTGCATGCCATAAGACTAATGATGCGACAAATATCACAAAATTTTTTTTCAGGGATGTTGTGAGACTTCATGGTATTCTTAAGACTATTGTGAGTAATAGGAATGTAAAATTTCTTAATCACTTTTGAAGAGTGTTATGGGGTAAATTAAGAACTAAGTTGTTATTCTCTACCGCATGCCACCTCCAGGAGCATTCAAATCTCTATAAGGTTTTCACCTTTTTGATATTATTTATGGTTTTAATCCTTTAACTCCGTTGGACCTCATGCCTTTACCTTTGCAGAAAATTCAGAACACTGATGGTCAGCGGAGAGTATAACTTGTTAAAGTTATATATGAGAAGACTAAGTAGCATATCCGGTGGAAAAACAAATCCTATGCATGACACGCCAGTAAAGGAAGGAAACGAGTAGTTTTCTAACCCGATGATTGGGTATGGGTTTATATATGAAATGAAAGATGTCTCAATCAACGAAAATCTAAGTTAGACCCTTGAGGAGATAGACATTTCCAAGTCCTAGAGCATGTCAATGGTAACACTTATAAAATTAATCTCCCAAGTGAGTATGGAGTGTTTGCTAATTTAATGTTTCTGATTTTTTTTTTATGCAAGTCCGTGTTCGAAGACAAATCTTTTTGAAGAGAGAGGGGATTATGTGAGCATGGACATTGATCATGAAAGGGATGACCAAGAAAAGATGAGTGGCAGCCAAATCCAAAAGAATGGACAAGTTGGTAGCCAATAGAAGAAAGATTAAGAAGATATCTCAATGCATAGTGGGCCTATTACAGGGAGAGAGCTAAATGATTACAATAAGCCTTTCAACCTTTGTCCAAGCATGGATTAATGAGTAAGATTGGCTTAGACCCACTAAAGCCCAAGGACAGAAGATAACAAAGCCATTAACCTAAGGATATAATGGTGTATACAATTTGCCCCAAGCACAAGAGGGAAACAAGCAAGAAAAATGAGAGAAATTTCCCTTAAGGAAGGAGAATCGGCCAAAACGGGAATATGCTCCTAAAACCGTAAGTTGTTAGAAGAAAAGAAGAAAACTTATTTAAGAGCCAAATATTGTTTAGGACATAAATGGGCAGCCATGTTGCTCTTTTAATGGCCAACCCTAATTTTCCAATTTTATTCCCCCTAAATCAGCCCCCATTAATTAAGATCTCTTCTATTTAAAAAATGAGATCATATCTATCCTATTTTAGAAAGTAATCCTCTTAATTTTGCTAGTTTTTTATTTTACTCTAAATTTATTTTCCTATATAATTTTGTCATTAATTTAGGGGATTATTTTTCTTATTATTTATATGACTTACATTATAAATATGCCTTTAATTCAGAGTTGTAGAGCCATTCAAAAATTTTACAGCAATAAAATTCAGATATTCTTGTTTTAAGCTTCCAAACTTTCTTGAGTGAGTGAGTGAGTTTTCGACCAACTTGTTGTGTTAGAAATTGGAATCACTTATCGAGATAAATCTTATGGTGTGTTTTCAATTTTAGTTCTTTATTTCATTCTCTATAACATTAGTTTTCACTCCCCTATTGACTGCGAGTCAAGTAGGGTGGTTTTACTTACGGTTTTGAGTTTTTGGTTGCTTATCTATATGCAGGGTTTTGCCTTGTATTGTTGATCCCGAGTTCTGCATCAAGAACAACCAAAACATAATTGATATATGTATCATTTTTCAAACACAATTTTCCTTCTTTTAAAGCTATTGTATTTTTTCCATTAGGAAGTCCATGGGGCATGGTACGATCTCCCGAACATCAAACAACATGTTTATATCTCCTGTCATATGATGTGAGGCTCTTGAATCGATAATTCATTTATTTGAACTTGTCTTACTAGAAAGTCATTCAATTATGCATGTTTTACTTGCATTCAGCATGTTAAGTAACTTCGCCCGTTGATCTCAGCTTAGCCCTAGAAACCCGTTGTTTTCATCAGCCATGGTGGCTTTTGATTTTTTTTTCTAACAAGCCAAAACTGGCTCTAATACCATATCGATTTCAAGGAGAAAATTGTTTGTTTTTCTCATACATATGAATTCATATATATATGTAAGAGCCATAAGGCATATTTCAATCAAACCTCTTTAATTCTGGCTCCTAAGGTCTCCTTAATTTTGTTTAATCAGACCTCTTTAATTCTAATCCCTAAGGCTTCTTTAATTTTATACAATTATATCTCCTTAATTATATACAATCAGATCTCCTTAATTCTGATCTATAAGACCTGTTTAATTTTGTACAATTACATCTCTTTAATTTTTTTTTGTAATTAAGTTGCAGATACGTAGGTTTAAAAAAAAAAGTTGATGAATTTGTTTGTTTAGAGAAGGTTCTTGATTTTTTTTAATATTTTCTTTTGCAGGATTCTTAAGTTTTCATTGTTTGATAAAATTTCAAATTTTTAGTGAAAAAGAATAACTCCCCAAAGGACTTTTACGCAGTCTTTTACTATCTTCTGGCTAATTTCTTTAACCTCGTCTTTTTTGCTAATAGAATTTATTTACGTCATAAAAAAAGTATTTCTCTTGTAAATATGCCGGCTGACTTGGTAGGAAAATATCACTCAATTCATCAGCCACCCGATAGAATATGTAAAATACTGTTTGTATAATTCAAAAGCTACCAAACCACCAAGTTAATATCTTTGTTCTCTGCTTGGAGTCATTGGGTTCAAGTGTAGAATTTAGTACTTTAGAAGCATATTATAAGGTAATAATTACATACTAATAATGTTTAATTTAGTAACTTTTTCACTTAATTTATTAATGTATTGGTAAAACTATAATAATCAAATTAAACTTCATCCCAATATATCATAATGTATATAAACTAAATAAATTTTTTTAATTAAAATAATTATAATAGTTTAAAAAATTCAAACTAATTTTTTAACAAAAAAGCAAATCAAAGCATGAGTTAAACTTTTAAGCTTTTCTAGAGTGCTCTTTCTAGTTTTAACCATCCTTTTTTTGTAGTTTAATTATAAAATGATTTCTAATGTTTTATTCATTCTCAATTTAGTTCTTGATTTTTTAATTCCAATAATTATTTTTCATTTTTTTTAATTTTTTCAAGTTATTATTTTAATTAATTTAAGTATCAAAATAAATTATCCAAATATATCTCTCGCAACTCTCTTCTCCTTTACCTCTCATCCTAGACCCAGTAAAAATGTTTATTAAGTGTAAAAAGAAAAAAGACAACTTTACCATTAAGCCCACTTTATGCATGAATATAAAATTTCTTTGAGAGGATATGTATATATATATATATATATATGTGTGTGAAATTTGAAAAATATAAATTGAAATCTATATGAAGCAAACCAAACCATATCCAGGATATGATGCAATTTACCAAAACATAGTATCATCATAATAGTTATATTTATAGCTAAAAGTATTAGCTAAACCAACAATTACATAACCATTCTGCCATTACAAACCCGATCAAACAAAAGCACAACTATTTTCTCCACGATTATTTGAAAAATATAAATTGAAATCTAGAGGGTAAGAGAAGCACTATATGAAGCAAACCAAACCATATCCAGGATATGATGCTCTAGAGGGTAAGAGAAGCACTATATGAAGCAAACCAAACCATATCCAGGATATGATGCAATTTACCAAAACATAGTATCATCATAATAGTTATATTTATAGCTAAAAGTATTAGCTAAACCAACAATTACATAACCATTCTGCCATTACAAACCCGATCAAACAAAAGCACAACTATTTTCTCCACGATTATTTGAAAAATATAAATTGAAATCTAGAGGGTAAGAGAAGCACTATATGAAGCAAACCAAACCATATCCAGGATATGATGCAATTTACCAAAACATAGTATCATCATAATAGTTATATTTATAGCTAAAAGTATTAGCTAAACCAACAATTACATAACCATTCTGCCATTACAAACCCGATCAAACAAAAGCACAACTATTTTCTCCACGATTATTTGAAAAATATAAATTGAAATCTAGAGGGTAAGAGAAGCACTATATGAAGCAAACCAAACCATATCCAGGATATGATGCAATTTACCAAAACATAGTATCATCATAATAGTTATATTTATAGCTAAAAGTATTAGCTAAACCAACAATTACATAACCATTCTGCCATTACAAACCCGATCAAACAAAAGCACAACTATTTTCTCCACGATTATTTGAAAAATATAAATTGAAATCTAGAGGGTAAGAGAAGCACTATATGAAGCAAACCAAACCATATCCAGGATATGATGCAATTTACCAAAACATAGTATCATCATAATAGTTATATTTATAGCTAAAAGTATTAGCTAAACCAACAATTACATAACCATTCTGCCATTACAAACCCGATCAAACAAAAGTACAACTATTTTCTCCACGATTATTTGAAAAATATAAATTGAAATCTAGAGGGTAAGAGAAGCACTATATGAAGCAAACCAAACCATATCCAGGATATGATGCAATTTACCAAAACATAGTATCATCATAATAGTTATATTTATAGCTAAAAGTATTAGCTAAACCAACAATTACATAACCATTCTGCCATTACAAACCCGATCAAACAAAAGCACAACTATTTTCTCCACGATTATTTGAAAAATATAAATTGAAATCTAGAGGGTAAGAGAAGCACTATATGAAGCAAACCAAACCATATCCAGGATATGATGCAATTTACCAAAACATAGTATCATCATAATAGTTATATTTATAGCTAAAAGTATTAGCTAAACCAACAATTACATAACCATTCTGCCATTACAAACCCGATCAAACAAAAGCACAACTATTTTCTCCACGATTATTTGAAAAATATAAATTGAAATCTAGAGGGTAAGAGAAGCACTATATGAAGCAAACCAAACCATATCCAGGATATGATGCAATTTACCAAAACATAGTATCATCATAATAGTTATATTTATAGCTAAAAGTATTAGCTAAACCAACAATTACATAACCATTCTGCCATTACAAACTCGATCAAATAAAAGCACAACTATTTTCTCCACGATTATCAGAGTCTCTGTCTAAGAACCAAAATCCTCAAAAACTTCATGCCTGTAAAAGAAAACAATACCCGACATAAGCAGCAAAATGGAAAGTAAAGATATATCCTTATTGACTAATCACTTATAAAAGGTCATGGGATTCAGCTCTTTGTTTCTAAAAGAAACTTTCACTCAAGTTATTGTTTGGACTATTTGTAGAGAAAATAATACAAGAATATTCTATGTAAGTAGTTCAAATTCTCCTAATTGAGGTGGCTTTTGATAGACTTAAAATAGAACAGGACAGGAGTATGTAGAATTCAACAAATCTAAATAGTTCGAAAACATACAATTGGATTATTAATTTAGACATAACAAACGAGTAATATCCTCATGCATTATATTTTCTTGTATCTTTGACAGCTTGAAGAAAATTAAATTATTTTAAACTATGGACTTGATTCTAATTAATAGTACATTCACAACATATGTAATAGATCAAAACAAATTAAAGTTTCTTAATTAATATTTAGAAAACTATTGAAATAAATTCATTTTAATAAATTTATAAATCTATTATTAATAATAACTTAAAATCAACTAATTGAATTTCTTAGAATATATAAAGTCAGTGAATAACAAGACATCAGCCAGTAAATCTTAATCAAAATAATATTAATATATTAGAAGAAAATATTACAAAAGCAAATAAAAGATTAATTAGTTGGTCTTTGTTGCACAACCAGTCAGGGAGCATGGCTGAAAAAGCCAAGTTAAAACCATTTTTGAAATGGCTCGTGACCAAGCAACGGTGGACAATGGGAGAATAATGAAACTCCAAATAATTATGGTTGCTTGAAAATGGAGAGAGATCTTTTGAAATTTTACATAACTAGATTTTCTTTCCAAAGGAATAAATCAGTCTGACCAGTATGAACTATGAGGAGAGAATCTTTAACTTTAAATTTTTACACTACAATAAAAACCTTTCTTTCTTGTTACAAAACGTAAAAATGGACTCGCTTATTGAGTCCAGTCATGTAATTCACTAGATAATAACTGTTTCCTTAGAGAGAAAATATTCTAGATCTTATGCATTTTGTTCAAAAGTCATTCTCTACTTAATACAGAAGATCTTGGGGAACTTTAAATATAATGCTTGATCTTCTCCTGTAATCTTTGGCTTCTAAGTTCATTGGCGGCACTCTCTTGGTGCCTTCATCTATAATACTTCTATTAGACCCTTATCAAAGTAAACTTTATGATTTTAGCAAGTTCAGGTACTTGCCTTGCTAGCGATGTTGTTGGAAAGCCAATCCAACCCCTCATAAAGACCTTCTCCTGAGGTTGCACAAGTGCTCTGGATGTACCTGTAACAAACAATTATTATCACATCAGCAACATTTTCATGTGAACAAAAATGAAACAGTTAAAAGAAAAATCATCCTTCATCATTTATCTTTTCCTGGTGGTGGTTGTTGTGGTGGGCTCTCGCTGCTGGAGGGGTGGTGATGGTGATGGTGGAAGAGCAGCTGTTCTAATGGCTGAGATACTCAACAGAACAGAGTCAAACCTCCTCCATCCTCTAAACCCTTCTGATGCTGAGTGGTTGGGACTTTGTCCAAGTCCATCCTATAGTCTGATGTATTCCATTTACCCCCATGTATTTTGAAAATATACACTTGCCTGTATCCCTTTGTTACCCCTGCATTACACTTACCCTTTTTATTTTGTATAAATCCCTAAATTTATCACCATAATCAGTCTACCAATTAAGCATTTACTAACTGACTTTTTTGCCAATTTATCGTATTGTTTTATAGATCCAAAATACTTTTTATAAACATTTATATATTATTCATCCTGTTTACACTCAACTATAACTATCCAATATAAAAGTAGAAACATGAAATTTATTTCCAAATTGGTGTCTACACTTTCACATTTTTTCATACTTCGCCATTACTTCCATGGAATAAAATTTCATAACCTTTAGAACTTAGTTAAGTTTTGTAAGACTAATTTTAAGAAGATGGGCTTGGTTACATTTATATTGGCAGTATAAAATAAGTAACATATTTCTATACATATCAATCTTGTAAGACACTTATATTATACAATTTAAGCAACTGCTTTTTCTTTTGGATAAGATTTAGTTATCCAGTCAATGGAAAAATATACATATTTGGAGTGAATTTGAAGGAATAAGAATTGTTCTCACAGAAATATAAAATAAATATACATATGTTATATATAAAAGACTTCAAACCTCAATTTCAATTATTTTTTCGACAGGTGAATAAATTTTGGACAAACCTACTATCTTCTTCGTAATTTTTTTTTATGAAAGTCCTGTTCTTGTCCATTTCAATTATCTTGAATTTATATCCTTTGAGTTCATTTTCTCTGCAATCAATTAGAACACAAGAAAATTCATTATTTTCCTCAAAAAGAAAGGAAAACAAATTCTATATAGAAACAACATTTTCTTTGTCCAAATATTTTTTTTAAAAATAAAGATATTATAGTTAATAATTATTACAAACCATGATTACTACCTCAAAAAAAAAAGATGTACATGGGTCTTTATACGAAATAATCATTCTTGTAGGTTTCTTTGGGAGGGGAAAGTGTTATTTGTTGGTATTATGCTATGTTGCTCGGATTCAGGTGCAAGTGTTCAGTGTGTGCTTCAATCCAAGTTTCTAGCTCTATAATTTTTAAGGCAAAAAATACAGGACCTTGGCCAACAAAAATCCACAAATTAGTCTAGGATTTAATATGAAAAGTAATAAAACTATGACATATTAGTCTTTAGTACAGAAAGATAGCAGACTCATATCTGTAGTGGGTGAAATTTATATGCGATAGTAATATCTAACTGATTTAGTGTGTCATTATACAAAAGCCTAAGACTTTGACATTCAAGAATATGTTTCTATTTATTGTGTTCTTTTCCAGCTTCTAAATCTAAGGGCCTTTATCATTGTCTCTATACTATCATATATCACAACATCTAGTTCTAGATCATCAAGTGTTTGACATGCATATCAATTGCCAGACAAATGTCTCATACCCACACAAAGATTGGGTCACATTTGACATGCATATGACACTAAAATTAGAGAGTCCAGACAATGACGGTATTACGCCCACAGAAAGTACAATAATTTTTTAAAAAATGTTTTCCATTAAATTTCATAGTGTTCAAGTACCTAAAAAAGGATATTTTTCAAAATACATGGGGTACATGATAAATTTTTTTGGCAAGAAAATGAGCAGATTATAAGGCACCTAGAAGGTGAAAACCCACATAAAATATTTACAAATAAAGCAAAATATTTATGAAGTCCCCAAAATCCTCACTAGAATACACAGTTAGTCCAAATGCCCTTCTATTTCCTCTCTTTAAATATAGTCCAAATAGTAGCTAGAGGAAAAAGACTTAAGTGTTTTTTACCCTTGGAAAGCCCTTCCAAACCCACAATTCATCCCTAACCGTGCCAGCAATGACGCAATGAATCCCCAGCAGACAATTGGCCAACACCCAAAGCCGGTGAACAAACAGGCATCAAGGAAGAATGTGGTTACGAGTCTCCTCACCACACTTGCATAAGTAGCATCCATTCACTAGTATTTTCCTTTTTTTAGTCAACTTATCCAGAGTAAGGGTACCCCTCCGTAGCAGCTTACCAAGCAAAGAAAGCCACCCCAAGTGAGGCCTTTGCTTTCCAAATCATGCTAGAAGGAAATTTCACACTATCCCCACCTTTCTTAGTTAAAAGTATGTACAAGGATTTGACAAAGAACCGGCCATTCCAACACAGACTGCAACCAGGCTCATCTCCGCCCCTCCAAAGACATGCACGAGCAAGGAAGTCGAGGAGATTCAATATTCATCCATCTCCCAATTATTTAGGTTCCTTGACAAATAAATAGACCAATTGCTCTCCCCATTGATCCCCACAAATGCATCCTTCACAGAAATATTTTTTGTTCTGTGCACTAGCAAAAGGATAGGGTACACCATAAAAAGGGCCTTGCCATCGGTCCGTTTGTCTTTCCAGAACCTCACACCTTCATCTACTCCAACCCTCCACTTAATACACCCATGAAAGGTTTTTTTTAAGAATTAATCTTCTTTCAAAGACCAACACCATGTGACCCTTTTGACTTCTTGACATACCATCCATTGTTTAAGGGGTACAATATGATAATTTAAACTATATAATTCAGCAGAAAGACATTGCACTTTGTTTAGGTTTCAACTCCGCTTTACTTTCTTAGAGGCTACAGTCCCATCATCTCCACCCTAGTAATTTTAATAAAAGGATAATAAACAGTGCTCCCAGGACTGCAACACTACGCTGCAGTTTATCTACAATCCAGTTTGCACAAAGAGTAACACCAGACTCTAATTCTTGCGGGGACAGAAATCACAATAGTCCGTGAAACTTAAAGATTTATAATCCTTGATATATGTGTTGAAAACCCATACTATAATATCTAGAATCCATGTGTTGGATATTTAAGGTTTTGTTATTGTTAAACCACTTTTTGAGATTTTAGATATGGCCTATATGATTGGGTTGATATATTTTTCACATATAACAATGCATACAGATACAGATAGACTCCTATTATCTCAAAAAACAGTGTAAATATAGACTCCTAAAAAACACTTCAATAAGGGGATACCATAAACTAAAAGTCAATAGTATAAACCTACCCTTCAGTACTAAAGTAATGAACCATATAAACCTACTCTTTAGTGCCACCGACCAACGAAAATGACAAAACCATGTACCTAGACCCACACCAAGTACCGACAAAAACTATGACCTAGGGAGCACTGAGTACTAAATTTATCTTTTTTCAAATGCACACCACTCCAATAATTCAAACTTATGTAAATCAGCTATAGATACTCCTCTAGAATATAAGAGAATAGCAAAATAGATAGATCATCGAATTTCCATGATCATAGCTTTCCAGGAAATTCCAAATGAACAATTTCAACAAAATCTTTCAATTTCTTATTTTAGGTTCAACTCTGAATTATTCTATCGATAACGTCCATTGAATGTCCAGAAATGGCTATACAAAAGTTTTTGTTATTCATATTAAGAGTTACTCTAGGGAAAATGTTTTCATGTGGTGTTAATGACAAAATTACTGTCTTTGTAGCTCCATAATGTTTCAGTTTGTCCCTACCTATTATTTGAATATATCAAGAAAGATAAAAGGTCTAATGAGACTACCATGAAATAAGTTCTTTTCTTCTGGTAGTTCATCCAAGGGAAATATTGAGCTTCAAGGGATAGTGAATGGTCTTATCAAGGCATAAATGTATAACTCAGGAATTTCAAAAAGAAATTCAATAAAAAAGAAAATGTCTACATCTGTTCTACACTAGAGGGGAAAGGAAAGGTGACTCTACCAGTGGCGTTGGCGGAGAGAATGAAGACCAAGCTTGTCAGTTATTTCTGCAGCGTTCATTGCATTGGGAAGATCTTGCTTATTGGCAAATACAAGAAGAACAGCATCCCTTAGTTCATCCTGAAAATTAGATGAATTTCATTTAAGTCCCCAGTGCTTCTCATTTCAGAACATTTCCATAAGATAAAATCTCACTGCATCTAATAGCAAGACAGGAAATTAATGCTGAAGTAGTAGGACACAGTCAGTAAAATCACTACACTAAACAACCAGGTTAAACTTTGCAATGTAAACACGAAAATCAGTTATATTGATAAAGAAAAACAAATTTCGAACTATTTTTATAGAATTTCTTAAGATGCAACTGCACTTTCTCTAACATTTACATGAAAATCATTATATAACTTTTCTGATTGGAATCACATTGTAACAGATCACCATCTATTACAAGACCGTTGAAATATTTGATCATGCAACCACAAATTCAAAGGGAAGGAAGTTCAAGTTAATGTAGCAACGGCAACAATCTTATGCCCATGGAGTTTACTTCGCATGATAATAAAGTACAGTTGTTGATTAGGATAGTGGAGGGTAGGGTAAGCACAGAATAGTTTGAATAAGAGGTCGGATAGGTTTTCAATAAACCATAATAATTGAACTAATAATTTAAAATTAGTGCATTCAAAATATACTGATATAAAATTTCAAAAATTCTTTGTGTTCAAATAGTTATAAAATATTACAATTTCATTTTTCAAACAAAAAATTAATCTAATAAAAGAAAACAAAACAAAACAAAAATGGCCATTGCACTGAGAGATGCTCAAAGCTCACAAATTGCACTGCCAACAAGTGATTAGCTAAGCACAATAAGTGTTTGTCATGTGACCACACCAACTATGGTCACCAGAGGCAACCAGTCGCATGACAAGGAGTGGGTTTCCATACTCCATTAAATTAAAATCCCAGATAGGGTAGGTAAGGGAGCTTACCACACCCTAACCATCCATCAAACGTAGCCTTACTGCATTGAGAGAGACATTGACTTCTAAGAATTATACTCCAGAAACATAGGGGATGGAAAATGGTGTAAATAAAAAATAGCAGTAAAACAAAAAATGCAGTGATATCAAATCAAACAGGAGCAATCGGCAGATAGCAATTCAGTATGTAACATGCATAGCGAAAAATACAGACAGAAATTGATCACAAACCTCGTTCAACATACGATGCAACTCATCCCTCGCCTCAACAATACGGTCCCTATCATTGCTGTCCACCACAAAAATAAGACCTTGAGTGTTCTGAAAATAGTGCCTCCACAATGGGCGGATCTGATTTACAAAAACCAAACATTGGTTACTCGAATGAGCCCAAATAAAAATAAGAATAAAAAATGTGAAAGATATGGCTTATGTATTCATGGCATCATAACAGCCATCAAACGTAATTAAAAATGAACAAATGCATTAACTAGAATGTGAAAAAAATGTCAATTTATCATTGATAGAACATTGATGTCAGTATCACATAATAATTAAAAGACTTATCCTGGAACTTCTAATTTATTTCAGCACCATACTTATTTTTGCAATTCCAACTTGTCCTTATAACTGAAGAGTTTGTCATGGGACTTCCGATTAATTTCAGCACTGTATATTTTCCCAACTAAAACATGTCCTTATTACTTTGTATTTATGTCCATAAATCTTCAAAAATACTGGGTGTATAACTGATTTAGGATATTTAAGGTTCAAAATTTACCAATAGAGTGAAAAAGAGCTTTCTCAAAGAAATGTGTACCTTATCTTGACCACCCACATCCCAAACAGTGAAGCTGATATTCTTGTATTCAACTGTCTCCACATTAAATCCTGCAAAAGAGGTTCCTTGCACATTAAACTATAATCTGTGACACTTTGTATCGGTATGATATTGAACTGTTAAGATTTGAGAAAATCATAACGCTCTCACCAACTCGGAAGAACAAATAACATTTCCTAAAGCATTCACTGACAAAAAGAAGGAATTTGAAGAATTTACCATACTAAAGACAAAACCCTTAAAGATTTGCTAGCATATCACATTTTTTCCATGCTATTTTCTAAATCAATAATGTACATAACCATTTATTACTTCAGCCACCAGTCATTTGCAATGTCCTTTTAACTTCTATAACACCTCTAACATAGAGGCTCCCAGGAAAATGATCTCTGGGAATATGGTACAAGAGAAGAGATGGTACCCACAGTTTTTGGTACAGGTAAGAACTAAAATTATGATAGCCGGTTTTAAAATGCAGTCTACCCCAAAAAAAATTAGTTAAAAAAATGTGCCATCTAAATGAAGACTCCAAGAGCGATTCAGAGATAGAAGTCGATATAAGAAGCAAACAAATTAAAATCACGCAAACCATTAAAATAATCTACACAACAGAGAATAGAAAAAAACTTTCTCTTGAAGTGGATGGAGGAGTCACCTATGGTAGGGATCGTGGTGACAATTTCACCAAGCTTCAGCTTGTACAAAATGGTGGTCTTACCAGCAGCATCCAGACCAACCATCAGAATACGCATTTCCTTCTTTGCAAAAAGCCGGCTAAATAGCTTCGTGAATGTCAGCCCCATGACTGACTCCCTGTAGCTTGCTCTGGATTAACCACCATATTCACAAATCAAATCAAAAGGCAACATGAAAATCATCAACCAAAAGCTAAAAGTATATTCCCACAACAAAAATCCACTAATAAATACGGGAAACACAAATCATCATTGCAAATATACATTTCAATATCAGGAAAAACAAAACAAATGTAAAATCCTCCCAAAAAATCAATAAACAGAACGCAAAAGACGAACATATATCAATAAATCGAACACCTGCTCAAAACAATAAGAGAAAAAAATGGAGAACTAATTAAGTCAGGAAACAAATCCTAAATCCACTTTCAATTTCAAGAAAACACTGATCTTACATAAAAACAACTGTGCAAATAAAAGTTTCAGAAAAATACAAGAACAGGTTAAACGGATCCACTGAATAATGCTCAAAAGGAGATATTATACACGTTATAGATCATAGATAAATCCGGATGGATACCTGTTGATGAAGGAAGAAGATCTGATATTAAGACTATTAGATAACAGATTATGAAGTGTATGGAGAGCACTTTTACCTGTTGAAAACTTCGGAGGAAAACTGGAGGATCTAAAATTGTGAGAAAAGGGAAGAGCGGACCGCGAGATTCTTAGAAACGTGATTCTCCTTCTTTCCTTTTTAGTTTCTTTGTTGAAGGGAATTTTTCTAGGAACCTTTATTTAGGACCTCTAATAATGGTTTTGACCAAATCGTGACTCATGATATAATATATTTCAAATTGGTACCCCTGCTAGAATCACATATTTTGAATTCCCAAATCTGGAAACAAGATATATATATAGACATTTTTGCAGATAAACGTAAATGAATTATTATGCAAAATATTCTTAATAAACAATTTAGTCATAAATTTCATGGAGATGTAAACACAATATCCTAATAACATGACAATGTACAAAAATATGATCATAACTCTTACTATTAGCAAAATAAAATGCATGAAATGATAAATGTGAGATTATTACTATGATGTAAGTAGACTCTTTTTAAGAATTCGTCACTATAAAACTACGCCTTTCTAAAATTTTGGCTTTTCATAAAAGTTTCAATTGATCTTCTTCTGGTCTTATGTTAGGCATTAAAATAGGTATAGTTAGAATTTTATATTTTAACTTAGTTGAGTAATTAGTATTGCTTAAATAAATTCAAATTCATTTATCCTCCACCTAGATTCTTGACAATTTGATTTTCAAGATTTCTTATATTGTTTCTTGGGCCATGATGCCATTGCCAAGTTGATTTATCAATTAACTGATTAACCACGATACAATTAGGCTTCGCTGCAAACTAGAAAACAAAAGCTTCAAGAAAAGGTATCCAAAGATCTTCCCAGATTGTTGTGTTAGTGATATCACTTATGAGTTTACAAACCCCGGTATATGTAAGATTTTTTGTTTTCTAAAATACCCTTCCAGAAGTAGGAACCCGAAGACTTTCTAGACAACTCCATAAAGTTGCCAATGTATTTAGCTCTCACCATATTAACCCAAGGTTTTTACCACTTGCTAAGTTAGCTTAGCTACAAAACCATAGTATAAATGTGTTAAATATCAAAAAGCTAATCCATTAGCTTGTTTAGGATTACAAATGGAATCCCAGCTAACAAACATAAACCCTCTAGAATCACCATCCTTAGTCCTTACAAAAAATGTCTAATTAGTCTATCCATAACATTAAAAGTTTATTTATAAAAAAGCAAAGTGACATATTATAAGAAGGAGAGTTGAGAACTAACCTGATATTATGAAATTACAGTATAGTACATGCAGCATATAGAGGTTTCACACACAACGGACACATATCTTATACACTTTTAGAAAATAGATATTCAAACCAAAAAACAGATTCACACTGTTAAATTGTACAATAGGCTAAACTTCATCACTATTATTGTGAACCAATCACATTTTCCTACAACATTTTTGGATATGCATATACTTATCGGTCCCCAATACATCCGAACATGGGATATGTATGGGTACACACTTAATACTTTGTAATACACTCGAACACGAATCAACATGTATGGGTGCATTGAAGCTTAACATAATACAGTGACTTTAGAATGACCCATCTCTATAATGAGTGATACACACAAATTAAAATCACATTTTGAAGACACATGACAAGTGAACACTTATATTAAATCAATCCTTTAACATAACACTTGGTTAGCATTTACGAAAATACGCACAAAGCACTTTCATAAGTACGTAGGCTAATGAGCTCACAATATCCACTTACCTTAGCTCCTAAGCAATCGTATTTTAAACCTTTCTTTTTATCTATTACTTAATGTATCTGCTCGGCCAGAGTCTCCCTTTATAATTTTGTTAATTTTCATTTTTTAATTGGGCAGAGTGATGCGGAACCCAAAATCAACTAATATGATCAAAAACACCACGTATAATGATGCAGAACCCAAGATCAAAACATGCAATTCAAAACCCCACATATAACTTTAGCATATAGAAACTTATCCCTAAATAAACCCTCCTCACTTGATCCGCACCCGATAGGGGAGTGAAAACCAAAATAATAGGGATAATTTAATTGATTAGAACACGAAAATCTTGATAAGTTAAAATCAATTTAAAATATAGATTGATGAAAACGCCACAAGTTACCTTGATAAGTGAACATCAATTTTCCACTCAACAAGAAGGTTAAAATAAACCTCACTAGTTAAAAACTAAAACTTTATAATTTTATTAATTGAAACTTGAATTATTAAAAGTAGGAATTGCTAACCTATTTATAGTATAGATCATGTGAATAATAAGGAAAATAGTATCCTAATTTAATAGATAAATTACATAAAAAATTAAATATAGAATAGAATATAAAAACTATTAAAATTAAGAGAATTACGATTAAAATAGGATAGATATAATTTTCTTTTTGAAATAAAGAAGATCTTAATTAATTATGGAGATTTAAGGGAAGAAATTCTGGTAATATATTTTCTTCTTTTCTCAAGTGTTTTCTTTTTCCGTAAGATTTGACATTTAAGGAGTTTTCCTATTTCTCAAGATAGCTTCCAATTTAGGATCAATTTTCTTCCTTGGTCGATTCTCCCTCTTAAAAAGAAAGATTTCCTGTGGGATTAGGAAAGAAAATCTCATGGGGGATTTTTCTTTCCTTGCTCACATCATAGAGTCTCCCTTTATTTTGCTTCAATTTCCCACCAAAATTTCGACAGAGTATCCCCTTAGAAACATCACTAATTTGAAGTAAAAGATATCCCCTATATATATACATGGGAAATTTATGCCTAAGGAAAAACTCTAAATGTCATACCTTGTGGACCACGTGATCTTAATTCTGACAAAGTTCCAACTTAATTTTTAACTTTTTTCTCTAGGAAATCTAACAAAGTTCTAGGATGTTTTTTTATCATTGTTTTCACTCGAAAATAACCAACAAAATAATCAAAAGTTAATCCCAAAAATGGAATCAAAATCGAGCCAAATATAATGGTAAAAACTCACTTACCTTATGGGTTAACCCTTTTGTTAGTCGAGCCTTTCTCATTCTTTTCTTTTTTTTTTCTCTTGTTTTTCCTTCTTCTTCCTCCTTCTTTATTTCCCTCACTATTTTGGTAGAGTTTTCCCAAGATTTTTCTCATAAAATCTCACAAAACTCATACAAACTCACAATATTTCTCTTTTCTCACCTTTTGCGTTCTCATCCTTTTTATTCTCTCCTTCTCTTTTATTCTCTTCCTCTCTTCAACACAATGTTTGCTCCTCCTCTCGATATCCCCTATTTAAAGGAGGAGGGAGCCAAGGTAGTTGGCAAAAGGAACTAACATGGGACTTTCCCACCTTAAACCATGTGGTAAAAGGAATCAATATGGGAATTTCCCACTGTCAATCATGTGGCAAAAAGAACCGATGTCATACTTTGCCATTTCCAATTATGCATAATCCTTCTCTCCTTTTTCTTTTCTCATGGCACCTCTTGCTTGACTAGATCCTACTTCCATCTCCACTTATATTTTAGTTTTTATCCAGCTTTCAACTACTTATCCATAAATTTTGGGCTCAATTAGAGCCCATTAGGCTCACCTTAGACCCACTTAAGTCCATAAGGCCCAAAACTGCAAGCTTCCTTCATCATTTTACTTCAAGCCATAATTTCATGCTTGATTCTAAAGAGTTTTTGATCGAATCTTATTTGACATATTCCTCGTGCTTTTAGCTACCGATCTATAAAATTTGAACTCAATTAGAGCCCATTAGGCCTCTTAAGGCTCACTTAAAGGCCATGTACTCAAAATTATAAACAACCACAAGACTTTGTCTTTCCCTCTCGGTTTTTCTCGGTGTTCTCCCAAATTTTCTTCTATAAATATTTTTCTCTTTTGACATCTCTCTTTATTCATGTCTTTGCTTGTCTTTTACTAAATTTAGACTTTAAATTCCACGTACTTTGGTATTAGGAAGTGTTTTTACTCCAAAAGGTCATTTTCCCCTTACTCAATGGATTTTTCTTAACCATAATTTTTGTTTTCTCTTTTCATTTTCATTCCAATTATTTCTCTCACTTCCTAAAAGTGTTTTTCAACCTCCTAAGACGTCGTTGTGGCCTCAAAATACGTTTATTGGCCAAGAAAAATTTACTATCCTTTTTATGGAACATCCATATTTTAAGGGAATTCTTTTAACCTAATTACATTATTCTATTTTTGTTTACCCCTAAATTAAGTATTTACTCTTACTACATGCTCCCAAACACACACACATGTTAAACTAATCATGCCAAACACAAGAATATTACTCGGGGGCATTTTAGCCAATTATATCCTCCATCCTTTAAAAAGGAATTTAGTCCTCTAAATTGAACTTATCGGTGGTCGTAAGAAGATATACTTGGCCTTCATTCCCTCCTCAGGTTCCCATGTGGCTTCTTTAGTCGAGTTATGTGGCCAGAGTACTTTTACTAAGGAGATCACCTTGGATCATAATATCTTTTCCTTAATATCTAATATCTACACAATGAGCTCAATATATGATAAATTTTGCTAAAGTGGAAGAGGTTCATACTACATATGATGGATTTGAGTGATATTTCCTCGACATTGAAACATCAAAGACATTGTGAATGTTAGCTAATTCAAATGACAATACTAAACGGTAGGCGACTATTCCCACTCTTTCTAATATCTTAAAAGGTCTGACGGATCTAGGACTTAACTTTTCATTCTTCTTAAATCTCATGATCTATTTGATTAGTGAAATCTTCAATAATATATGGTTGCTTACTTCAAAATTTAATCTCCAGTTGTCAACATAACTTTTCTGTTAACTTTAAGTGGTCCAAAGATGCTTCTTGATCAATCTCACTTTCTCTATAGTCTCTTCCACTAACTCAGGTCCAAACAATTTACACTCTCAAACTTCTTCTCAACAGATAGGTGATCTGCAAAGTCTTCCACACAAGGACTCATAGCATCCATTTGAATGTTGGACCAATAACTATTATTATATGAAAACTCGATCAGAGATAAATGATCATCCTAATTACCTTTTGGCTCAATATCACAAGATTATAACATATCCTTCAAATTTTGGATTGTTCATTCTAATTAGTCATCCATTTGAGGATGAAAATCTGTTTTGAAGAATAGTTTGGTTCCCACAATATTCTGCAAACTTATCCAAAATCTTGAGGTAAAACAAGGATCTCGATTTAAGATGACTATCACTAAAATACCATGTATCTCACGATCTCCTTAATATAGAGTCTTGCCAAGTTGTCCAATGGGTTATTTACTTTGATAGTCAAAACAATTGAAAGACTTGGTTAATTTATAAAAAATAACCCAAATAGCACCATGGTGGGATCTTATTTGGGTAGGCCCACCACGAAATCCATGGTAATGTGTTTCTATTTTACTCTGATACTAGCAAGGGCTGAAGTAGTCCTACTCGCTTATGATATTCAACCTTTACTTCTTAGCATGTGAGATATTTGGAAACGAACTCTACTATATCCTTCTTTATCCTACTCCACCAATATCTGGTCTTCAAGTTTTGGTATATTTTAGTGTTACTAGGGTGCACTGCAAATCTAGATAAGTGTGTTTCTCCTAATATCTCATTCTTCATGTTATTATTATTTGGCACACATACCCTAATTCCAAACCTTGGTGCATCATCTTCTGATAGTCTAAATTTGGCATAAGTCTTTACCTAACATCTTTTATAATAGACTTCAAGGCAGGATTAGATTGTTGAGCTTATTTAAAATTTTTATACCAGAATAAGTTATAACTTTATATTAGCTAAGTATCCTTCTTATCCCTTCTATCGAATATTTAGGTCCAGCTTATGGAACTCCTCTATTTATCTCCATTTTGAGACCATCATATAGGCAGTAGTGTATGAACTCTTCCCACCAAGTGCCTTTGCAACCATGTTGCTTTTCCTATATGATATAAGATTTTGCAGTCATCGTTCTTAAATAAATTCATCAACCTCTTCTAGTGCATATTGGTTCATTTTGTGAAAAAAAATACTTTAAATTCTTATGATTTTTGTATATTTTAGGCTCTTACTATATAGATAATAGCGTAAGATCTTTAAGGCAAACATTATGGTAGTTATTTCCTAGTCATGAGTGAGATAGTTTTGCTCATGATTCTTTAATTTTTTATAACCATAAACTATCACTTTCCCTTGTTATATTAGTACGCATTCTAATCCTTATTTTGAAGCATCACTATAGATAAAGAATCCACTGGTACCATCAGGAGTAGTTAGTACTAGAGTCGTTGTCAATTGTTTTTTAAGCTCCGAGAAACTTTGTCCACACTTATAATTATACTCGAACTTTACATCCATTTTTGGTAAGCTGAGTTAGTGAAGTGGCAATTTTTGAAAAACCTTCAACAAACCTTTTATAATATCCAACTTAACTGAGAAAACTTTGAACTGTAATCACCCTTGTAGGCCTTTTCCCCTTATATTTTAGTTGGATCGACATGTATCCCATCTTTGGAAACTATATGTCTAAGAAAACAACTTTCTTCAACCAAAACTCATACTTCTTAAAGTCAACATAAAGCTTCTTTATCTTGAGTATCTTAAGCAATAAGGCTAGATGCTTCACATGTTCAGCCTTGCTCTATGAATAGATCAATATGTCATCAATAAAAATGATAACAATTTATCTAAGAATGGTTGAAATACTATGTTAATCAAATCCATGAATATTGTTGGAGCATTGGTTATACCAAACGACATGACTAGAAACTTGTAATGGCCATACTTGGTCCTGAAGAAAGTATTAGGAACATCCTCTTTCTTAATCTTTAGTTGATGGTATCCTGAGTGAAGATCAATCTTTAAGAATACTTGGGCTCTTTGTGGTTGGTAAACTAGATCATCAATCTTAGGCAGCGGATCCTTATTATTTATTTTAACTTAGTCCAATTATTCTTAATCGATGCAGAGCTACATGTTACCATCCTTCTTATTTACAAATAGTATTGGAGCTCCCTATCATGATATATTTGGTTGATGAAGCCCTTATTTAATAACTCTTGCAATTGTTTCTTGAGCTCCTTTAGTTCTGATTTCACTATTTAACATGGAGCCTTAAAAATAGAGCTCCTACCAAGGATTAAGTCAATGGAGAACTCAATCTCTCGATTTGGGGGTAGATCTAAAAGATTTTTTAAGAAAACATCAAAAAGTTCCTTCGCCACAGGTATCCATTGTAGATTAACTTTTTTACTTTTAACTTCTACCACATAAGCCAAATACCCCACATCCCTTCTTAAGTAATTAGCGAGCTTGGATGCAAGATTTGAGGCACAAATGTTGGGGTTCTGTAATCCCTTAGAATTAGAAGGCCTTGTCATTGGGAATATTAAAAGTCACCCTCTTCCCATGACAATCCATGCTGACATGATATGCAGCTAGCCAATCCATTCCCAATTTGAATCAAAATCATGCATCTATAAGAGTATGAGGTCTATTAGTAACTCGTTGTTGGCAAGCTCTACAATGCATGCTCGACAGACTGTACTAGCTGTCAAGTCTTTGTTAGTTGGGGTAGAGACTACTAGTACATAATCTAATGGTGATTGTTTAATGTTCAGATGTTAAACAAACTAATATTATACAAAAAAATGTGTAGATTCTAAGTCTATCAAAACTTTAGCTAAAGTACAAGAGATAATGTGGATGGCATACATTTTTCTCTAAGCTCTTGGCCTAGTCCTATAATATTTGAGATTTGAAAATAATTTAATTTCACTATTTAATAAAGTGTAAATTTTATTTATGTGCGCTTTACAATTTAAAAATAAATGGATTAGTTAAATTAAATATCAAAATCCACCAAAGATGTGAAAAATAATTAAAATAATTAATTTAGGATCTTTTTGAAATAAAATTCCGAAGTCATGGCCATTTTGTAACTAAAACGCACCCATTTGAAAGGATTTTGGGTGACTACGGGTCACTGCATAATTTTGGAAAAAAATAAGCCACGTGGGATGGCTGACGCAGCGAGGCAGCCAATTAAATTGCTCTTTGAATAGCCATGTTAACAGATGCTCCACGCATGGCTGCCACACTGGCGATCCACGTGTTATTAAGTGGCTGGCCCTGATTCCATTGCGGGCTAATCTAATGATTTGTGCGACAGATGGCCCAGATATGTTGAGAATGCGATTTGATGGTTAGGGCTGCTCGCGAAGGAAAATGTCAAAAATACCCTTAATGAGCTCCCGATCGAACGGTCTCCATTGCACCATACAAGCTCAATCAAACAATTAGGATTAACTGGGGATGGGTATTTAAGTTTTACCCTTACTGGCCCTCAAAACCCCTATCGATAGAGGGTGACTTGAGAAGGAAAAAGGAGATGCCAGAGGAGAATAGCAGATAATAGAGTAAGGCAGCGCCGCCATGTTAGAGATGCCAAACTGACCACTGGTAAGCATTTTTCTCCTTTTTTTCTCTATAATTCTCCTTTCACCATTGTTTTAATGTCTAACTTTTGAAAATTGGCCAGAAAAAACCCCAACCCGAGAGGAACAGGCATGAATTGTGATCGACAGTTGCTTGGGACGATGTGATCGACTTCTAACTCTAGTAAAGATACCTGAATCTTCTCCGTAATTATTTGATTGAAGTTTTCCTTTAAATCACCTAGATTAATTATGGTTTTAAATTTAATTTTATGTAGAGTTTCGATGTTGATGTTTGAATTAATTCCCGTGTATTCTTAATATATATTTGATTATGTGTGCCCTATTTTGGTTATTTTATACTATGTATGTTGTTGAACTTAGAGGAGAATTGCATGTTGATGCACGAGGAAGGTTGTTCATGGTTGTGTATGAGTGGAAGTGTGAGTGAGTCAGTATATACATATATATTATTGTGTGTGGGTACCAGCTTGTATATGTATGTGTATTCTTACTGTGAGGGCGTGCATCAGTATGTTTGTATATGTAAAGAGTACGTGTTATGCTATAAATATATATAGTTAGTCTACATATATAATACATATAAAAACTATAAAAGGTAAAGAAGTGATTGTGTGTTCATTCACGCATGAAAATGCTTATTGGGAATAATTTGTAAGCATGTAGTGTTATGCACATATATATGTATATATGTAAGCGTAAACATAATAGTTGAAGTATGAGGAAAATATCATATGCATATTGTATATATGAACTAATGAAAAGTTTGCATGTAAAATAGAGTATTTTTAAATAAATGACTATGACAATACAAATATATGTGAGTTGGTGAGAAAATGTGAGGATTATGTACGGATGATTATATATGGTGAATCTGACTATGGATATGACAAATACTTATAGTACTTATGTGACATCTCCAATACTAAAATATAGCATAAGGGAGTTAGATATAGAAACAGATTACAAGTGCATCAAGATAAATTATATGCAGCGGAATAAATATATTACAATCCCTTACAATGTGAAGTTTGAGTTCTAAATCTTACAATACTGCGACAACACAAAATTAAATACAAGTCTCTTCAAAAGTGGACTCATCAGAGTGAGGAACAAAACATGCATTTGTAATGGTTTACATGTAAACTATAGTCACGGTCGTACGTCACCATAGTGACCCCTACAATAATATCACGTAACCACTCTCATCAGAGGGTACGCCGTCATCTGCAAGGAGCGGTCCTCTCATGTCTTTTCAAACCAGATGGGGAAGAAATATAACTCCTCAGAGATAAAAAGCCTAATGGATCATATTAATTTGAATACCATGCATAGATATTTCGATGTACATTTTCACATATTTTGTTAGATAATATCATGTTTCTTGAATAAAACCACAACGTATTATTTCTTAACACCTCATCATATTCATATCATTTATTCGTTTATTTGCAAGTATTAGTACGTTATTAATCATGCAATTATCATATAATATATATATCCATACATTTTTAAACTTTAATACACACTAAACATGCATCATGCCACTTCATATTCATACAGTATTTCGTTTATTAATCTAAAATACTCCTTAGAACTTAGGAATAAATACTAAATTTCCTTACCAAAAGCATGTCGTTTCCTATGTTCCTCTTCTTTCTTTCCTTTCCTTCTCTCTTCTCTCTCTCTCTCTCTCTCTCTCTCTCTAAAATACTTTGGTGAGTGAAAAATAAAGAAGAAGTGGTGAAGAAAGGGTGGAAGGGGAGGTCCATATTTATAGGAGAAATGGACCGTTAGATTTTTACCAAGTGGCACAAATCTTTAAAGAGAGAGGGAAGGAAAAGTTGACTGACGCGATGTGATGCAACGATTGACAGATGGCTAACAAGACGACGACGATGTGACGACAAAACAAAGACCGAGGGCACACCGACCAAGGGACGACACACGCCTCCCAAATGGCAGCACCTACCCCCAAGGGGCAGCGCGCGCCACTCGAGGCCTACCGTGCATGGAGACACACGTACAAGCTTGCAGAGCTACGTGCCATCTTCGCACTATGTAATGAACATGCAGACTACATGCCTTGTGCTCCGCATGGAAGATTGTGCATGCAGGCGCTTGCTCGGTTGGTTACGTGTAGATGTGAGCGCGACATACAAGCGAGGGAAACTTTTTTCCACGGCTTTCCTACGGGATTTTTCAGCCATTTTCCTTCGTTTTTCCTGAAATTAAATTAAAAATATTGGTGATAAAATCACAACAATAAGTAAATAAAAATTATTTTAAATAAAACTCAAAATTTTACGAAAATTAAAAATATAAATTTAAACAGTTAATGGCCTTAGGGCCTGAATAAATAAAGGTTTTACACAACATATTCAAGCATGAAGGTTCCGGAACCTAGGTTGAGGGGTGAGGACGACCGTTATTTATGGTGTTCACTTATGTTGAGGGGTGAGGACGACCGTTATTTATGGTGTTCACTTATGTTGAGGGGTGAGGACAACTGATATTTATGGCGCCCATATAGGTTGAGGTATCAGGACGACTGATATTTATGGTGCTCACATAGGTTAAGGAGTGAGGATGGCCAATGTTTTTGGCGTTCACTTAAGTTGAGGGGTGAGGACGACCGATGTTTTTGGTGCTCATATATGTTGAGGTATGAGGATGATCGATGGTTTATTATGGAAGTATTTTGAATATCCACATGTAGTGGGGATCCCTATGGACCACTAATGATATTAGTAAGAAGAGTATTGCACGGTGAAATATAAAGATAAACAAGTTTAACTCTTAAGTGAAAAGAAGATGATTGATTTAATAAGTGTTTTGTACTTAGATATGAAAACATTATGATTTGATAGTATTTATTAGTGAGAATGAAAATTATTTTGAATACAAATTTGATGCAATTTGATGGTATTCATGAATGAAATAAAGTTAGTTGAACATGAATTTGAGTTATTTAGATGGTATTTATGATTGAAAATGAAATTAGGATGAAAAGAAATAATGGGAACCTGAAGTTAGGGGTAGGGATTTAAAAGATAAGGGGCAGGAAGTGAAGAAGTTAAACCAATTTTCAAGCCTAAAACTAATTTTATTAAAATAAATAATCTATCAGCCATTTTATTATTTTCTACAAAACTTTGGCAAAGCTATTGCGTTGTTTGGTTTTTGTAGCCTTACTAAGCTAGCGTAGCTTACCCAATTCAACATTCAATCTTTTTTGTATCAGGACGTTTAGGACTTACTCTTAACAGTGAGAGATTTGTTAGAAGATCGTTTCATTTCATTTTACTTTATTCTAAAACAGAACTTAAGGTTATTCATTTCTTTTATAGTAAGTATTTATTTTAAAACTTAGACACGCCTCATGGACATTAGATATTTTAAAATAAGTATGTAGGGATGTAATTTTTAAATCTTAAGAATTTTTTGCATAAGATATTTCCATAAATCATTTGTTGTTATATGGTGGGATGTGATCAGGACCCTGAATGGGAGTTGGGGTTGTTATAGTTGGTATCATAGCCGTATTCCTTTGAACATTTCTTGTACATAAAGCCTAAGATAAGTTAAAATTGGGAATAAGTTTTAAAAGATTAAACCTTAAACTTTTCTCTTGTGATGTAGGAAAGAGAAACATGAGGCGAGGAAGACCCCCATTGAACATAACAACTCGTGAGGGATCATTACGGGATGACATTGATCAAATCTATGAAATGGTCAAGAGGTTGGTTTCTACTTAGCAGGCCAGGGAAGAGAGAAGTGAGTTACCTGATCCCCCTCCACCTCTACCATAGTATGACTCACCTCCACCTCAGCAAGATCTGATCCTACCTCAGTACAACCCAGTTCCTTTGCAGTACAATCAAGTCCCTCCATAATACAATTCAATTCATTCGTAGTATAATCCAATTCCTTTGCAGTATAATCCAGTTCTTCCTTAATGCAATCTTGTTCTCCTCCAGCATCATCCAGCTCTACTTGTGATGGACCCAAGTTACAGTGAATGGGTACAAAAAACTTAATCCATCTACTTTTGCAGGGGCATCCACTTTTGAGAATACTGAGTACTAGTTAACGAAAATCAAAAAGGCCCCTTCACAACACTTAGGGTGACTCCAGAATAGAAGGTCATCCTTGCGACATATGTTCGTGGGTAAAGTAGGATGTTGGTGGCAACCCAAATAGGCTACTTTTCCTACTCTTCTCACTTGGGAGCAATTTTTGGCAGCATTCGATGCTAAGTACCTTCTGAAACACCTTCTGTGACATCCCAAGTGCTCATTAAGGCATATGAGTGTCATATACAGATTCAGAATAATAAGTGCATGATAAAATTTATGCAGCGGAACAAAATTACCTTACAATACATATGAGTTCCAATACATACATATACTAAGGCCAAAATTGGTTGCAAAATACAAAACAAAATATAAGGGTCACTTCTTTCACTATGCTATTGGACTCATCAAAGTGCGGGAACAGTCATGCACTCAGACTTGTGGATCCACGGGATCCTCATAAACTTCCAAGAGTAGGTCAGCCTGCAGTTCCTCACTTTCTTCCTCATCTTGGGAGGGGGGGGGGGATGGAAAGAGTGAGTTCCATATGCTCAGTAAGGAAAACAATATTAAATTAACATCATAAGATTTCAAAAGTTAATTATTTTAGCTTACCACTTAACCTCTTTGTTTACCTATCTCACATTATAGAAAACTATTTATTTGTTAAAAAAATGATAAGTTAATACAGACAACCAAACATATATCATGCCAGATAATAGAGAAAATCAAATAAATCATGAAATGCTCAGATTTTCGTGTCATGCTTCACAAAGTCGTTACAACTTCCATATCTTAGGGCAGATATAGATTTCTAACTATCCAAGTGGAATTAGCAGATCAGATACATATACGGCAATTTACTCAAGTCTATTTTTGGCTAGCCAAAGCATGGTACAATCTATGACCGTGGTCGTACCAGCCATAATGGCCCTAATATCTACAGTCACGACATTACTTAGCCACATGTGATCCCTACAGAGAGTGCGATACCACTCTTGTCAGAGGGTACGCCATCATCCACAATGAGTGATCATCTTACATCTTTCCAGACCAGATAGGGGAGGAAAAAATAGATACCCTAAAGGGCAAGGGGAACAGATACCCATCGGAGATAAAAAGCCTAACAAAATACTTGATGTAATATGCATGTAATTACAAATACACTTCGGACTATACAAGCTTCATTCCACTTTTCTCATTTTCTTTTCTTTTATACTTTTTACTGTTACCGATTACATATTATATTTATTACATACAATTCATCAAATGTCTGCAATTCACATAGAATGCTTGAAAATAAGAACAATTCAACTTATTTGAACACAGAGGTATACAAAACAGGCAAAATAACAATCATATTAATTTAGTTTATCTAAAAAATACTCCTTAAGACGTCGAAAGAAATACTAGATTCCTTACTGAAATCTTGATATTTTCTCTTTCACCATTTTCCTTTCTTTCTTTTCTTCTCTCACTAGACTACTATCTCTCTCTCTTTAAATCTTTGAAAAATGGAAGAATGGAAGTGTGGAGAGGAAGGGAAGGGGAAGAGAAATTTATAAAGTTTCGGAACCGTCAGATTTGCACCAAGTGGCGAAACGGTGAAGAAAGAGGAGAAAAAGATGCTCTGCATGAAAAACGAGGGAGGAGGGCCTCCTCCATTGATGGCGGTGATGCGTCGCTTGAGGCATCATAGGGCCTAGCCATGCAGGTTTGCTGTGCGGAAAACGAGTGCACAGTGTGCAGCACCTATCCGCACGCAAAGTGATGCATGGACAGCCTAGCTATGCACGACAGGACACGCACAGGTCCTGACCCCGCGCCGTACGTATGGATAGGACTTACGTGCTATGCGCTCGTCCCATGTGTGTAGGCGCGCGGCGGGGACGTGCACATTGTGCGCACATCTTGTGCTTGCGAAAAGGACATGCGTGCACAATGCCCCACACCCGCGTGGGCAAGTTGACTCCTTATGGGATTTTTCCCACGGGATTTTCTTCCCGATTCACCGTTTTTCAATTTTTTTCTCAATTTTAATATTTAATATAAATGAGTTAAATTTAAAATTAAACAAATTAAAATTAAATTAAATAAATAAAAAATCAACTAAAATTACGAAATACGATAAATATTAAACAGTGTAAATTAATTAAGTTTAATGTGGCCAAAGGCTCGAATAAATAGGGTTTCCAAATTATTTAAGCACAGTGATGGGTGGGGTGTTATACCTTCGTCACTTGAAAGAGATAGAATTTGCACAACTTAGTTAGGGAAACTTGTTAGTCATCGATTATGCTCGGAGATTCCTCGAGTTTGGGCCAATACTCTCCTAATAGTATGATAGATGAAAATAGGAAGGCCAGGAGATTTGAGTGGGGCCTTCACGCTGAGATTAGACAATAATTAAATGTCTTAGAGATTTGCACATATAATGAGGTATGGGGTAAAATACAACTGATTGAAAGAAATACTAAGAGTTTTTCCCCAGTGGTGGGCTGTTCTAAACCCTTAGTCCCACACTAGAGGCCAACACTAGTAGCATCGAACCAACAAAATAAGAGGCCAAGGGTAGCACCACAGGCTCCTCCCCAGAAACCAAATGCATGACATATCTAAATTTGCTAGAATTTTGGTAGGGATCATGGGACTTGGGCTTACTATTGCCTCAATAACGCATGTCATAAGTGCGAGAGTACTCAACATTTTACTTAAGAGTGCCATGTGAATCAGAACTAGGCTAAACCCATAATTTAGGGTAGAGTTTTGACACTCACTACACAGGATGCCGAAGCCAGGTATATATGATTCAGGGTATGTATACTATCTGTAAACATTATGTGCATGTTTTAATTGATACTAGTTATACACATTCTTTCATTTCGCATACTTATGTTTGATGTTTGAATATATCTCGTATATGCCTTTCACTAGTGTCTACACTTATGGTGGGACATTAATAGCAAATGTTGTGTATAAATCCTACATTGTAGAAATAGTAAGTAGAGAACTAAACATAGATTTAATAGCACTAGATATGGGGGATTTTGATGTAATTTTGTGAATGAATTGGTTAGTAACCTATCATGTTACTGTTAGTTGTCATCATAAGAAACTTGTATTCAATATTCCTAATGAAAAACCTTTTTCTTATTAATAACATGTCAAATATTGTCTGTGTATGAGAGCAATCAATTTAATTTAATTATATTTCATTAACTTAATGACTTTCTTATGTAAATAGGAAAACCAATCGAAGAGATTTGTATCTAGAATATTTTTGTTGTTTGGGACTTTCTCGATGTATTTTTCAAATAGCTATTTAGGTTATCGATAGATCAAGAAGTGAAATTTACAATCGATCTTTAATTGGGCACTCAACCAATCTCAGTAGCCCCATATCATATGCATTGTGTCGAAATGGAAGAAGTAAGTAATAAATCAAAGAACAACAAGATAATGGGTTCATCTGACATAATGTATCCCTTTAGGGTACTTAAGTTACATTGGTGAGGAAAAATGAGGGACATTAAGAAGGTATATAGATTACAGGGAGTTGAATAAGGTCACAATAAAAAATAAGATCCTCTACATAAGATTGATGACTTTGTTGATCAATTACAGGGGGCTCAGATCTTCGTAAAGATTGATCTACGCTCAGGTTACCATCAAGTAAAGATCAAAGCTAGAAAGATTCCTTAGACAACCTTTTGGACCAGGTACTACGAGTTTATTGTCATGCTGTTTGGATTGACAAATGCACCTGTAATCTTCATGGACTTAATAGATAGAGGATAGGATCTTCAAGCTATTTTTAGATTAATTTGTCATAATCTTTATCGATGACATCCTAGTATGCTCTAAGACTAGGGAAGAGCATGCCCAACATCTTATTCAAGTCTTGTAGATTCTCAGAGAAAAAAAGTTGTATGTAAAGCTGAGTGTGGGTTTTGTCTTAAGTAGATTCCCTTTTTGCAGCATATAATACCAAAAGATAGGGTATCAGTGAATTCCTGTAAGATTAAGGCTGTGACAGATTAGAAATAACTTACTACAGTAAAAAAGGTTAGAAGCTTCTTCAATACGGTCGAGTATTATCGCAAGGTTGGGGAAGAGATATCAAGTATAGTAGCTCGTATGACGCGACTCATGAAGAAAAATATTAAGTTTGAGTGGAATAAGGCATGCGAGAGAAGCTTTACAGAGCTCAAGAAGTGATTGGCCATTACACCTATGTTAGCTTTACCAGGTGGGATAGGTGAATACACAATATATAGTGATGCTTTTTATTAAGGATTGGGGTGTATTTTGATACAACATGGGCAAGTTATAACTTATGGGTCTAAACAATTGAAAATTCATAAATGGAATTACCCCACTCAATACCTAAAGCTACTGCAATTATCTACGCTCTAAAAGCCTGACGCCATTATTTGTATGGGGACACATTCGAGATCTATATTGACCGTAAGAGCCTAAAATATATATTCACTCAGAGAGATCTCAACATGCACCAGAGATGTTGGATAAAACTTCTGAAGGATTATGATTGTAAGATCTTATATCATCCAAGTAAGGGTAACATATTGGCATATGTTCTCAATAGAAAGAATGTGGGTATGTTAGCCCATATGATGATCTCCAAGTTAAAATTATGGAGGCCATGCATATGAAACAACTATAAGATCTGACATGTGCCACGCGCCTAGCTCATTTGATGATTCAACTTGGGTTAATCTAAAGGATTAAGGGGGTTCAGTTAACTGATCCCACCTTAGTGGTCATTAAGAGGGACACATAACAAGGTTTAAAGCTAGAATTCTGGGTTTTCAATGATGGGTTGCTTAGGTTTCAAGAAAGGTTGTGCATTTCCAATAATGACGAGTTAAGACAGATATTATGATACAGACTCACAGTTCAAAGTTCACCATACATCCAGGTAATATCAAGATGTCCCAAAGCATGTGACCCCAATTTTGGTAGAACGGTAAGAAAAAGAATATTACCAAGTTTATCTCTAAGTGTCTCACCCATTAATAAGTTAAAGCAGAGCATTAATGACCAGGTGGCCTACTCTAACCGTTGTTGGTCCTTGAATGGAAACAAGAGCATATTATAATAGAATTTTTTATGGGATAACCCATAGGTCGTTCAGGCCACGATGCAATTTATGTAACTATTAATCAACTCACCAAATCTTCTAATTTCTTAGTCATAAGAATGACAGACCTGTTGGACAAGTTGGCTAGAATTTATATCAGGGAGATAGTTAGGCTGCATGGGGTTCTAGTATGGGTAGTATCAGACATAGATCTTAGATTTACCTCTAGATTCTGAAAAATCTTTTAACAAGCCATGGGAACTAAGTTATTTTTCAAAACAACATTCCATCTTTAAATAGATGGTTAATTAGAAAGAACCATTCATACATTAGAGGACTTGCTCAAAGCTTGCATCTTTGATTTCAAAGGCCATTAGTGATGTGAGCATGGACATGGATCAAGTTGGTGGAAAGGATATCTCAATGCCAAGTGGGCCAATTACAAAGGAGAGAGTTAAAATATTACAACAAGCCTTCCAACCTTTTATCCAAGCATGGATGAATGAGGAAGATGGGTTTGGACCAATTAAAGAAGCCTAAGGAAAGAAGACAATGTGACCATTAACCAAGGGTATAATAGTATATACTATTTACCCCAAGTGCAATAGGGAAATAAGTAAGAAAATGGAAAATTTTTGCTAGACATGAGAAAGAAAAATTTCCATAAATTTTTATTTCCTAATCATATGGGAACTCTTCACAATTAAAGATCAGCTAAGAGAGGAAATTGCTCATAAATTGCAAGTTATTTTGAGAAAAAAGGAAAACTCCTTAAATGCTAAATCTCAAGGAAAAGGAAAATCCTTGATAAAGAGGAAAATATCTTGGCAAAATCTCTTCCCCTAAATCAGCCACTATTAATTAAGATATTCTCTATTTAAAAAATTTTCCTTATAAGGAAATCATATATATTCTATTTTAGTTGTAATTTTCTTAAATTTTGTTAGTTTTCCATTCTAGTCTACATTTAATTTCCTATGTAATTTCTACTATTAATTAGGAGATTATTTTTTTCTTTATTATTCGTATGGCCTACACTATAAATAGGCATTCAATTCAGAGTTGTAATTCAATTTAGAAATTTCAACTTATTAATAAAATTTAAGTATTTTTATTTTAAGCTTTCAAGCTTTCAAGAGTGAGTGAGTGAGTCTTCAACCGACTTGTTGTGCTAGGAATTGGGATTAGTCATCAAGGTAAGTCCCCTAGTGTCTTTCTAATTCTAGTTCTTTATTTTTTTCTCAATTACCTTGGTTTTCATTCCCTTTTTGAGTGCTAGTCAAGTAGGAAGGGTTCACTTAGAGTTTTGAGTTTCTAATTGCTGATGTGTATGCAGGGGTTTAGATTCAATTATTGATCCTAGGTTCAGCATTAATTGATATTAAAGCTTAGGCTCCAATAAATATATTATTTTTTTGATTTACTATTTACATTTATTTTCTTACATAAAATTAGCACTCATTACATAAAGTGCTAATTCATTTAGTTTGTTTTCAAGAAGTTTTTTTATGTTGTCATTATAACTAAAAAAAAGAGAGAGATTCTGAAAAAAAAAAAAATAGAATATGTGAAAAAAAAATAGAGAGAGAAAAAACAAAGAGAAAAAGAAAACAGAAAGCAAAAAAAAGGAGAGAGAGGTGTGTGACTCCCTAGTTTTCTTTTTACAACATTACATTCAATATTCTGCATTAGCATTTACATCACAGAAACTCAATTGAGTCATAGAGCATAGCCGTCATTGGGGTAGAATAATTAGGTATAACATTTTGGTTATATCCATAGGGATTAATTGGATCCTTGACGTTGTAAGTCCATAATTGTCATTTTCTACTCCTAGTTTCATTCTTTTTTAAGAGCTTTAATTCCATTATACATCTAAGTGGTTAATTGCATCCTAACTTCTTAGTTATAATTATAAGAGCATCACATATTTTTTTTCTGTGTGCTTACTTCTGAACTTTTAGAGAACAAGATTCTTTTTTTAGGATTCTTTGCAGAGTCTTAAAAGATAACATTACCTGTCTTGATTCAAGAGATCCAATTCCAACAATCAACTTAACGGAAGAAGACATGAGAGGTAAACACGAGTGATTGAGAGGGAGTGATTTCTTTTTGTCCATTAACATCTTTTTGTAGATATGTCATAACTTAGTGAAACCAACTGACCTATGGCCTTGGAAAAATGCATGGAGGCTAGGATGGATGACATCTACAACATATTGAGCTTTGCCATTGAATGTATAACAACAAAAATTGATGAAAGAGATGGAGGAAGGAACTGTAGTCATCCCAGATGTTGACACTACTAGGATAATGATAAGTTACATGGTAATAATAGTGAAGTTGATAGAAGAGAAATTCGGAGGAAACATGATGACACCAGATCCATCAAGATGCAGATACCCCTGTTTAGATGAAGGAATGATGCAGAGACCTATCTCGAGTGGGAACGAAAGGTAAAGTTGATTTTTGACTGCCACAACTATGGTAAAACCAAGAAAGTAAAGCTAACTGCAATCGAGTTCACAGATTATGCACTTGTTTGGTGGGATCAAGTGACCACCCTCAAGAGAAGAGATAGAGACCAACTTGTATCCATCTGCAGAGAGATGAAGTCTATTATGAGAAAGAGATTTATTTCATCTTATTATGACAAAGAATTACACTAGAAGCTCCAAAGATTGACCCAGGGATTCCTTTCGGTGGAAGATTACCACAAGGAGATGGAGATGGCAATGATCAAGGTTAGAGTTTATGAGAGTCCAGAAGCTATGGCTAGATTTCTGAGTGGTCTGAATAGGGAGATTGCCAATACTGTGGAACTGCATCACTACATAGATCTATATGAGATAGTACACATGGCTATGAAGATTGAGAAATATCTAAAGTATAAAGGTTCCTCCAAAAGTAGTTCTCAGTTTACCCCTCATCTCCATGTTTATTGTCGTGGATAGATTTAGTAAGATGACACACTTCATCGCATGCTATAAGACTGATGATGCGACAAATATCGTAAATTTATTTTTTAGGGAATGGCATTCCTAAGATAATTGTGAGTAATAGGGATGTAAAATTTCTTAGTTACTTTTGGAGAGTTCTGTGGGATAAATTAAGAACTAGGTTGTTATTCTCTACTGTATGTCTCCCCTAGACTGATTGTTAGACTGAGGTCGTTAATAGGACCTTAGGATCCTTGTTTAGAGCTATAATTGGCCAAAACTTGAAAATATTGGAGGATTGTTTGCCTATGGTAGAATTTGCATATAATAGGAGCATTCATACATCTACAAGGTTTTTACTTTTTGAGATTGTTTATGATTTTAATCCTTTAACTCCATTGGACCTCACACCATTAATTTATAGGAAATTCAGGATACTGATGGTCAGCAGAGAGCAAAACTTGTTAAAGCCACACATGAGAAGGCCAAACAATATATCTAAAAGAAAAATGAATCCAATGCACAACATGCCAATAAAGGAAGTAAACAAGTAGTGTTCTAACCCGGCAATTGGTTATGGGTTCATATGTAAAAGAAAAGATTTTTCAATCAACAAAATCCTAAGTTGGACCCCCAAAGAGACGAACCTTTTCAAGTTCTAGGACGTATCAATGATAATGCCTACAAAAATGATCTCCTAGATGAGTATGGTGTGTTTACTACCTTTAATATTTTTGACCTTTTTCTTTTTGATATAGGTCAAGATTTGAGGACAAATCTTTTTAAAGAAGGAGGGGATGATGTTAGCATGGATATGGATCAAGTTGGCGAAAAGGATATCTCAATGCCAAGTGGGCCCATTACAAGGGGAGAGCTAAAAGATTATAATAGCCTTCTAACTTTTCATCCAAGCGTGTATTAATGAGGAAGATGGGTTTGGACCAATTAAAAAAGCTCAAGGAAAGAAGACAACATGACCGTTAACCCAAGGGTATAATAGTATATATTATTCACCCCAAGTGCAAGAGGGAAATAAGTAAGAAAATAGAAAAATTCTAGACGACATGGGAAAGAAAAATTCCCATGGAATTTTATTCCCTAATCATGTGGAAAATCTTCACAATTAAAGATCAGCCAAGAGGGGAAATTACTCCTAAATTGCAAGTTATCTTGATAAAAGAGGAAAACTCTTTAAATGCCAAATCTCACGAAAAAGGAAAATACTTAAGAAAGAGGAAAATATCTTGACAGAATCTCTTCCCCTAAATCAGTCACAATTAATTAAGATATTCCATATTTAAAAATTTTTTGTCATAGGAAAATCATATAAATCATATTTTAGTTATAATTTTCTTAATTTTTGCTAGTTTTCTATTCTATTCTAGATTTAATTTCCTATGTAATTTCTACCATTAATTAGGAGATTATTTTTTTTCCTTACTATTTGCATATCCTTCACGATAAATAGGCCTTCAATTCAGAGTTGTAATTTAATTCAAAATTTTCAGCTTATTAATAAAATTCAAGTATTCTTGTTGTAAGCTTTCAAGCTTGCAAGAGTGAGTGAGTGGGTCTTCGACTGACTTGTTGTGCTAGATATTGGGATCAGTTATCGAGGTAAGTCTCGTGGCATCTTTTCAATTCTAATTATTTATTTATTTCTCAGTGACCTTGGTTTTCACTCTCCTGTTGAGTGCGGATCAAGTAGGAAGGGTTTGCTTAGGATTTTGAGTTTCTGATTGCTGATGTATATGTGGGGTTTTGGATTCCATTGTTGATCTTGGGTTTTGTATCAATTAGAATGGCCATTTGCCATTGATAAATTTTGTCTACAGCAAAAGTTATGAAACAAGCATCGACATAGCCCCTTACAAAGTACTATATGGTCGACCTTGTAGGTCACCAATTTGTTGGGAAGAGGTAGATGATAAGAAATTAATTAGTCCAAATCTTATAGATGAGACTACAATAAAGATTGCCACAATAAAAAAGAATATCTAGGTGGCCCAAAGTAGGCAAAAGAGTTATGCAGATACTTAAAAAAGAGACTTGAAGTTCGAGGTAGGCAATCATGTGTCTTTTAAAACAATGCCCCTCAAGGGCGTCACTAGATTTGGAAAGAAGGGAAAATTGAACCCTCGCTTCATTAGAGCTTTTAAAATTCTGGAGAGAATTAGATCATCCACCTACAGGTTAGCACTGCCACAAGAAATGTTCAGAGTCCATAATGTCTTTCATGTGTCAATGCTACGGAAGTAAAACCTTGATCCCTTGCACATTTTGTCTTATGATTCTCTTCCACTCCAGGAGGATTTATCTTATGAAGAGATACTCATTTTCATGTTGGACCGAAAGGAAAAGGTAGTTTGTAACAGAACAATCCCTTCATCAAAGTCTTATGGTAGAATTACTCTTAGGACAAAGCTACATGGGAACTGGAATAAGACTTTAGAGCTAAACACCCTCACTGGTTTGATGTGTTATTGCAATTTGGAGGACAAAATTTTCTTTTAAGGAGATGGAGAGTTGTAATATCCGGGATTTAAAAATAATTTAATTTTATTGTTTAATAAAGTTTAAATTTTATTTAGGTGAATTTTACAATTTAAAAATACATGGATTAGTTAAATTAAATATCGAAACCAACCCTTAAAAATACATGTGAAAAATAATTAAAATAATTAATTTAGGACCTTTTTGGAATAAAATCCCAAAATCAAGACCATTTTGTAATGAAAACGGACCCATTTGAAAGGATTTTGTGTGATTAGGGGTCACTCTGCAATTTTTGGAAAAAAAGTCATGTGAGATGGCTAACTCAATGACGTGGCCAATCAGATCGTGCCGCGTAATAATCACGTCAGCAGATGCTCCACGCATGGCCGCCACAGCTGGTGATTCTCATGTTATCAAGTAGACAACCCTAATTCCATCATAATCTAATGTAAGGGTCCATCCAATGGATGGCCCAAATAAAATGTTGGGAACGCAATCTGACAGTTAGGAGTGTTCGCGAAGAGAAATGTCAAAAATACCCTTAATGACCCTGCAATAAGACGACCTCTATCACACCACGCAAGCTCGATCAAACGATTTGGATTAAACAAGGAGGGTATTTAAGCTTTACCTTTGTTGGCCCAAAAAACCCAAGCTGACAGAGGGTGAGTGGAGAAGGAATAAGGGGATGCTCGAGTAGAGCAGCAGATAACGGAGCAAGGTGGCGCCACCATGCTAGAGACACCAAACTGACTTTCAATAAACGTTTCTCTCAATTTTTTCTCCACTTTTCTCCTTCTATCATTATTTAAATGATTAACTTTTAAAAATCGACCATAAAAAACCCCAACCCAAGCCGCAAACAACAGCTGCTCGGGATGACACAATTGACTTTTGACCCTAGTAAGGATAACCGAACCTTCTCTGTAATTTTTTTATCGAAGTTGGGTCTTTAAATCACCTAGATTGATTATGGTTTTAAATTTAATTTTTTATAGGGTGTCGATGGTGTTATTTGATTGTGTTTAAATCACCAAGCCTATCACGTGCAGACTGCACACCTTATTCCCCGTGCGGATGGGACGTGTGCGGTGGCGCACGTACTATGCTGGCCTCATGCGCGTGCGTGTGCGCATGGCTTGTTGGGCTCGTGCAGACTGGGAAAATATTTATGCAACCCTTTCTGTGTGATTTTTCTGCCATTTTCTTTCTTGCTTTTTCCTGAAAGTTTTTAAAATTAAGAAATGATAAAACAAATATGTATATAGGCAAAAATAAATGCATAAAAATTAAATTTGTTTGTAAAATATAAAATTAACATTTTAAATCCGTTTTCATTCTAAATTCAAAATAAAATAAAACAAAATTTAAAGAGTTAATGGCCTTAGGACCCAAATAATTAGAGGTTTTACATAACAATTAAGCGCAAAAGTTTTTGGGGGTGTTACAATATATTTGATTATATGTGCTATGTTTTAGTTGTTTTCTACTATGTATGCTATTGAACTTAGAGGAGAATTGCATGTTGATGCGTGAGGAAGGTTGTTCATGGTTGTGTATGAGTGGAAGTGTGAGTATGTCAGTATATACATATATATTTATGTGTGTGGGTACTTGGTTGTGTGTGTATACATACATTTGCTGTGAGGGCATGCATCAGCATGTGTGTGCATGTAAAGAATACATGTTATGCTATCAATATATATAGTTAGTATATATATATATATATAACACATATAAAAACTATAAAAGGTAAAGAAGTGATTGTGTGTTCATTCACAAGTGAAAATGCTTGTTGGGTATAATTGTAAACATGGAGCATGTTATGCACATATATATGTATATGTGTAAACGTAAGCATAACAGTTTGAGTATGAGGAAAATATCATGTACATGTTGTATGTATGAACTATATGAAAAGTTTTCATGTAAAACAAAGTATTTTTAAATAAATGAATATGGCAATATAAATATATGCGAGTTGGTAGAAAAATATGAGGATTATATATCGATGATTATGTGCGGTGAACTGTATAGTGGATATAAAAAATACTTATGGCGCTCAACTAGGTTGAGGGGTGAGAACAATCGCTATTTAAGACACTCACCTAGGTTGAGGAATAAGGACGACTGATATTTACGATGCCCATATAGGTTGTGGTATGGGTTGACCGATATTTATAGTGCTCACATAAGTTGATGGGTGAGGACAACCGATGTTTTTGGCGCTTATATAGATTAAGGTATGAGGATGACCGATGGTTTGTTATAAAAGTATTTCAGATATCTACATGTAGTGGGGATCCCTATAGATTGCTAATGATACTGGTATAAGAGTATTTCATGGTGAAATATAAAGGTAAAAAATTTTAAATCTTAAGTGAAAAAAAGGTGATTGATTTGTTAAGTGTGTTGTACTTGGATATGAATTCATTATGATTCAATAATATTCATTATCAAGAATGAAAATTGATCTAAATACGAATCTAATGTGATTTAACGGTATTCGTGAATAAAATGTAGTTAGTTAAACATGACTTTATTTAGTTTGATGGTATTTGCGATTGAGAATGAAATTAAGGTGGAAAGGAATAATGGGAACCTTAAATTTTTGACGTTAGGGGTAGGGGTTTAAGGGAAATAGGGGCAGGAAGTAAAGAATTTTAACCGATTTTCAAGTCGAAACTAATTTTAGTAAAATAAATAATCCATTGGCTATTTTATTATTTTTCTACAATGCTTTGGGTGAGCTATTACAATGTTTAGTTCTTGTACCCTTACTGAGTTAGTGTAGCTCACCCAATTCATTATTTAATATTTTTATAGTAAGACGTTCATGACCCCGCTCTCGAATAGTGAGAGACTTACTTGAATATCATTCCATTTCATTTTACTTTATTTCAAAATAGTACTTAAGGTTATTCATTTCTTTTACATTAAAGATTTATTTTAGAGCTTAGACATGCCTCACGAACATTGGATATTTTAAAATAAGTATGAGATGAATGTAATTTTTAAATATTTAAGAATTTATTGTGCAAGATATTTCCACTAATCATTTTTCATTATATGGTGGAGTGTGATCATGACTCTAAATGGGAGTTCGGGTCATTACAGGTGAGTATGGGCACTCCTCGATCCGATGTTAAGTACTATCACTCTTGAAACACTCTTTTGTCAGCTTGTAACAGGGTCTTCTACCATGGTTCTTTTCGCAATGGGGGTAGGTATGCTCTAGCTACTGTGCTAGGCCCCTTAAAGGAGTTGTGGGGGCCATCTTCTGCCTCTTGTGAAGTTGTTGTGGCTTGTGGGCTTTTCTCTTGTTGTTGGTATGAATGGTCGAGCTCGCTAAATATGTCATGGGGCTAAGTCTGTAGCCTCTTCTACAATATGAGCCTGTTCTAGTGCTTCTTGATAATCGTTGATCTTCAAGATTGAGATCTTATCCCATATGTCTTTATGCAAGCCCCACTGAAATTTTCTAACTCGCAGGCTTTCATATACCACTAAGTTGGATGCAAATCAATCTAGTTTTGTGAATTTTTTTGCATCTTTAACCACTGCCATGTTTTTTTGCTTTAGCTCTAGGAACTCCATTTACTTCTGTTCTTGAACAGATTCTGGAAAATATTTCTTGTAGAATACTGCTCCAAATGCCTCCCACAAGATTGGAGCCCTGAGGGCTCCCTTATTTAGGTGTCATTGATATTTTGTGGCTCATTTGAACATGAATGTGGCTAATTGGATATTTTCCTATGAAGTGGGCAAAAATCCTCTCAAATTCAATAATCTACTGCTTGGCAAACATCGGGTTGAGTCCTCCAATGAATGGTGGTGGGTTCATCCTCTTGAATCTCTCAATAAGTTTCCATTATTTCTCTCCACCGGCTGCGTGTTACTGTTACTAGTATTATTACCATTAGTAGCACTTTGGATGTAGACGACATGGTGATTTACCACCATAGCTAAGTCTTTGAATATATGTTGAGTCTATCTAGATTATACTTTATATAATCTTCTAGACCTTGATGTGCATGTTCTTTCGGTGTCCTTGCCATTTCCCTACATTCATGAAATTCATACTTAGATGGGTCTCATTATTTTTCACTACTCTATCTAAGTCTTATGTAACCTTAAGCCTCATATTTAAGAGATGTTCCTAAAACCATGCTCCGATACCACTTGAGACAGTCACCCCTTTCTTATAGGATATATCAGAGCATAAATACACTTTCATTTAATTTATTTGTGAAGTATCATAACTTTCACTAATACAAAAGTGCAAAAGTATTACATCCCTTGAATATGTGCATCAAATACATACAATACGAGGCTCTAAAGTTTTTCTTTTTCTTACAATATAACAAAACAAGACATTAACCTAAATCTTAGAGCCTAACTTCAAAATACTCCTCTGTATTACCGCTTATTTTATAGCGTTCTCTTCAGAATCTGAAAGGTGGTGGGAGGGGTGAGATTCTATGACATCCCAAATATCTATGGGTAAAAGGAAGCCAACTACTTAAGTAGTTACAAGTGCTAAAACAAAAATTTGACATTGAAGCGGAAATATAAAACTCCTCACAAAATGATCTAAGGTTTAATTCTTACATCGAGACCATAAGGTGGCAATCTTAAGTATAAAATACAAAGTAAAGTCTTTACGAGATTTTACATCAGAGTGTGGAATAACTATTGCACTCAAATTATGTCCTAGAGAATTATCAAGGATATGTGAATGAGTCTAGTCGAACTCTAAAGGATGACTCAGAAGCAAACCCTCAACTTTCTCAATACCTGGGCCAGGCATAAATTAGGGATGAGTTCCATATAAACTCAGTAAGGAAAATAATATTTAAAATGACATGACTAAGGTTTAAAAAGTAAATAACATGAACAATACTTTTTATACCTTGGAGAATAATTGTGGAATGGAATCATTTAATCATTTAGAAAACCCTTGTCTTTATTTAGAAATCTGGTGAAACAATTATACAACCATGCTAAGAGCACCATTATTCAACATTTATGCAGGCATATTACATCACATATAATCAGACTAATGGCATACTCGATAAATAGAAGAATCAATCATACAAATCATCGTAGAGATACCAGTAACATAAATAGGACACTTTGCAAACAGAAGGACCATCATTCAAATCATGATTAGTATTCTAAATCACATCTAGGTTGTATTAAGTATATTATTAATCTTCACACAAACTGTTACAACATATATCGACTGATGGCAGAAGGGATCCCTAGCTACCACTGTGAATCACCAGCCCATTCTTGGGCCATTCTCATTTCCCTATCTAAACTATGACCACAGTCATACTTCATCACTGTGGCCCTACATGTACTTAATGCATATCCTCTCTCGTTGGAGGGATCGCTGATCATCATGGATAATGGTTCATCAACACTTTTTTGGAAGAGGGAGAAATAAAAACCCCTCAGAGATATAATCGAATGGATTTTTCCATTCTTTTCGCTTGTTTATTTCATGCTCACAACAATTTCATATCCTGTCATGTGTAAACTACATGTTCAATGCAACCATCTCTGAACCCACTAGGATTCTATAACTTATCCAACCCGAAGGCCCCTTTTTACATGTCCAGCTTGTAAACCCATTTCACGTATATGATCTAAAGGCTTGTTTATCAAGTCTTGACCTTCAGGTCATCCCTCTAGAGCCTAGACTCATTAAGATAACCCTTTTCACTATTATCAAAGTAAAGCGAAGGGCAAAAATCCGCATGCAATTTCCAATCATCATGTCTTCATCCATCATGCAAAATATGTCATGGCTTAAACAGTATCAAACATTAAGGAAACTCATGCACCAATCATCATGTTCATCAATGCCATATACATAAACAAGCAGTTATCCGAGTAGGAATTTATGTATCGCAGTCGCATGGTACGATCATCATACATTATACTGCAAATAATTATAGTATGTCAAGTTTCACTTTCAGAACTCGGCGGGGCTCATTGATGTTTTGGGCTAAAGGCCCTATGTACTCGAATTTGACCATTTGGGTTATTCCTTGAAGCTCGAGCTCCTTAGAATAACCCTATTTGTCATTACCAAAGTAAGACAAAACGTTAAACCCACGTGTATCCCAAATAGTCATTTTATCAAAAATAAAATATCGTGCGTCTAATAACTCATCGAACAAGCATGAATTAAAATAAATCACTAAAAAAGTGTGAAAGTCCATTTCAACAATTCTTCATTTACAAAGGATTAAATCCACGTGTTTCCCAAGCTGTTATTTAAAACATTTTCATCATGACTAATTATTAAAATAAGCCACAAAACAAGCATAAAAACTCATTTCAACAAATATTCGATTTTATCAAATTAATTAACTAAAAAGAGCACTTAAAAGTGTAGATAACAATACTAAAGAATCTTTTACCATAATCGAAGCCTATTAAATCTTTAGGGAAGGAAGAAGAGACTTTTGGAGACTCCCGAATAACTTGTGAGTTTTCAACTTTTCCTTCTTCTTCTAGCTTTTTTTCCTTTTTAAATTCTCTCTCAAAGTTTTTCTCTTAAGGCAGTGGAGAATGGAAGGGATGAAGTGCCAAGAGGAGTGAAAAATGGAAGGGAAGAGGGAGTGTGAAAGGAGGTGGAAAAGCACGGCTTTAAATAGGCAAAAGAGGCAGTTCGGGTGTGTGACAAGTGGTAAAAATTGAAAGAGCCAAGTGGAGCAGAGTGGGTGGTTGTGGGGCCCACTTGGCATGGCTAAGCATGGCCAGGCATAGCTGACGGGACAAGGCAGCCATCCCGTTGGCTACTGGCTATCAGCGTGCCTGCAGGCGGCCATACCATGCACTGTGGCCACAAAAGCTACATGCCACACTTGCAGGCACAACCTGGTTACGCACGGGGTGCAACCATGTCGCACACAATAGTGCATAGGGCATGCGCAGTGCGCAGACGCGAGTTAGCTTGTGTGGGCTGACTGCGTGCCAGACCATGGCTCGCGAGTGTGTGGGCCTCAGGCTCCTGCTTCGTTGATTTTTTTCCCTGACACTTGTCGTTTCCTAAAAATTAAATCAAAAAATAATTTGGGAAAATAAATGGATAATATTATATAAATTATTTAAATTATCATAAGGCAAAATATTGATAAATTAAAATACTAGTGTAAATTTAAATGGCCATGAGGTCTAAAATAACGGAGTTTGACACACGTTAAATGCAAAGGATTTTTTAGGTATTACATTCCTCCCCCATCTAATAAAAATTTTGTCCTCCAAATTTGCAAGAGTCTTTAAAACAAGTCAAGATATAGATTCCGCATCCCTTTTTGTTCTTCCCATGTCGCTTCCTCTGGAGTCTGGTGCTTTTAACATATTCTGACCATGAAAATCCTCTAGTCACAAAGAATCTTGTTCGTGTAGTCGATGATCTCCATAGGATACGCTGCAGAAGTGTTGTTTATGCGGATAGGGGCTATTGGGCACGAAATGTTGTGAGATGAATCGTGAAGATCTTTTAAGAGGATATAAACATGGAAGAAATTGTGTAGGCATACCTGGGAGTCAAAACGAGGCTGTATGCCTACACATTCTATGATGTTCAAGGGCCCAACGAAACGAGAACTTAGCTTTTCTGTAACACCCTACCTATCACTGTGCTAAAATGATTTGGAATGTCTGTTTCCGCACTCTGATGAATTCCAGTAGTATAGTGAAAGAAGTGGCCCTTATGTTTTGTATTTTGTAGCCACATATGGCCTTAGTGATGTATGTATTTAGAACATTATATATGTATGTTTGTAAGGGATTTGTTAAGGTTTGATTTTGCTACATAAATATTATCATGCACTCGTTATTTTGAATATGTATCTGACACTCATTTGCCTTAATTGGCACCTAAGATGTCATAGGTGGTATCAGAGCAGAACATCGTGGAACAAATCCTTTACACTGAGGCTTAGGATGGATAAACCATTTAGAGTACCTAGGAAAGATAAATGTCCTCCGTTCAAGAATTAAACCTCCAACTCGTGTCTTCCTTTCTTTTATAGGAATGACGCGAGGAAGACCATTTGTAGAACATACTGAATGACCTGAAGCCCTGGATTATTCGACCAGAGTTGAATTTGCAGAACTTTTCCAAGCTATTCAAGGATTAATTGCAGCCGTAGGATAAAACTAGGCCAACCCTTGTCCACCCCTACCCCTGAGTTTTGAAACCCAGATCGGTTTATCTCTCATAATATAATGGAGTTTAGGAAACTTAACCCTCCACACTTTGAAGGTGGCCCTGATCTTTTAGTAGCTGAAACCTGGATCCTACAAATAGAAAAGCTCTTCTCTGTACTAGACCTGACCAAAGAATAAAAAGTCCTTCTTACAGCCTTTATGTTAAACGGTGAAGTCGAACACTAGTGGCGACGTAAAAAAGAAGTCCTGCCTACCCCTACAGCCTAGGAAGTTTTCATGGATGCTTTCTTTGATAACTTCTTCGCTATTTATGTTTAGGAAAAGAAAGAGGAGAAATTCCAGGACCTCCGCCAAGGAAGCTTGTCTATAGCCCAATTTGTTCAGCTTTCTAGGTTTGCCTCTTTAATGGTCACCCTTGAAAGCCGAAAAGCTAGAAAGTTTATCAAGGGCCTTCGTGCCGACATTTATGACCGAGTCGCAATGTTGAGACCCAGCTCGTATGTAGAGGTGCTTGAACATGCCCAATTGGCTAAAGATTTTATCTCGGCTAAGCACTAATGCTTTGCTCAAGTTCGAGCCCAACAACAGCCCCAACAGCTTAGAAAGAGATTGCCTAACCCAATAACTAACCCCCTAAACAAACGAACTAGATTTACCCTGCCTCCTACCTTGCCCCCACCTATAGCTCCACCTGCCCGAATAAACCAACCTTGTCAACATTGTAGTCACTCGCATGGTGACCTACCATGTCAGTGTATCAATCACGTCTACTATCGGTGCGAAAGTACCCAACGCCTTATAAAAGACTGCCCTCAGCGACCGAAGGATGTAGCCTGACCCATAGCACAAGGTCGAGTGTACCATTTAGATGAAACTGAAGCCCTTCCTACTCCTGTTCTCATCCAAGGTATGCTTTCTATTCATAATATTCCTGCCAAGGCTTTGATCGATAGTGGTGCAACTCATTCTTTTATTTTCTGTGAATTTGTGAGTAAATTGGAATTGAGACCAGAAGCTTTAGAAAAAATGTTAGTAGTGGGAACTCCATCTAAAGGACTACTAGAGAGGCTCATTGCATATATAAGGACTGTAGGATAAAAACTTCAAGAAGAAGTATATGTAAACTTGATACTATTAGATTTTGTAGAATTTGATGCAATATTAGGAATAGATTGGTTGGAAAAGTATAGAGCTATAATAGACTGTGAAAGTAAAATTGTAACTTTACGATCTCTAAAAAAGAAATAAAAGTTTTTATCATTTTTTAACAATTGAATGAACAAGAATATTGACGTTGATCCTATTGTGTGTTCCATACCCATTATTTATAATTTTCCTGATGCCCTGGTCTACCTCCCCCATGTGAGGTAGATTTCTTGATTGAATTATTGCCCGGAACCCAACTGATCTCAAAGCCCCCGTATCACATGAGTCACACTGAGCTAACAGAGCTGGAACATCAGCTTTCTGATCTTATCACCTAGAAATTCATTCGCCCTAGCCATTCTCTTTAGGGAGTTCCAGTGTTGTTTGTAAAGAAAAAGATGGTACACTCCGACTCTACGTGGACTATAGGGAACTCAACCGAGTGACCGTTAAAAGCAAGCACCCCTTACCTTGGATCGACGATTTCTTCGGTCAATTGCAGGGAGCCACGATCTTCTCTAAGATCAATCTCAAAACTGGGTACCATTGGTTGAGAGTGAAGGAAGAAGATATTCCAAAAATTGCCTTTCAGTGTAGATACAGATTGTACGAGTTTAGGGTGATGCCATTCGGATTAATCAATGCCCCAATAGCTTTCATAGACCTAATGAACCGAGTTTTTCGATACGTACTAGATCGATATATCATCGTCTTTATTGATGACATTGTGGTATATTCCAAAAGCTATGGGGAACATATTGTGTATTTGGCTGAAGTGCTGGAGACCCTCTACCAAAACTAACTATATGTAAAACTTAGCAAGTGCTCCTTTTGGTTGGATCAAGTTTCTTTTCTCAGGCATGTAATCTTAAGTGAAGGAGTTTCTGTAGATCCGTTTAAGGTGGAATCAGTGACCAGCTGGAGTCCGCCCACCAATGTGGCCAAGGAACGTAGTTTCTTTGGCTTGGCAGGCTACTACCAATAATTCATTGACGAATTCGCCAAGATTGCTGCCTCTATGGCTCGACTCACTAGAAAGGGTGTACCCTTCGTTTGGAATTATGCATGCAGTGAAAGCTTTATGGAGCTGAAGTGCCATTTCACCTCTGCCCCTGTGTTGATCCTTCCAGAAAATGAGGGGAGATTCTAAGTTTATTGTGATGCATCTCATATTGGTTTGGGGTGTGTCTTGATGCAGTATGGTAGAGTAGTCACTTTTGGATCCTGACAGCTCAAAGTTCATGAGCAGAACTACCCTACCCATGACCTGGAGCTAGCAGTAATTATCTTTACCCTGAAGTTATGGCGACATTACTTGTATGGCCAGACTTTCGAAACCTACATTGACCATAAGAGTCTCAAATATATATTTTCTCAATGGGAGTTAAATATGAAGCAAAGATGTTGGAAGAATCTTCTGAAAGATTATATTGTCAAATCATTTATCACCCTAGGAGAGAGAATGTAGTTGTTGATGCCCTATGTTGACGAGAGCCTGTTGTGCTAGCCCAAACCATGACCTCTAGTTAGAAGATGATGGACACCATGCAATCACTCCACCTTAGCTATTATGGCAAAGGCACTTACCTCGTCTAGATTCGAGCCTTACTGGATCTTTTTATGAAGATTTGGGAAGCATAGGCCACGGACCTGGAACTCATCAAGAGCCCAGATAAGTTTACTTCAGACAAATCTCCAAATTTTAGGATCTCTGATGACAGATTGTTCAGATTTTGGAACTGAATTTGGGTCCCCAATGTAATACGTACAAATGTACTCAAGACCGCCCATGCTTCCAAGTTATCCATCTATCCCGAAAGTATTAAGATGTATCAAGACTTGAAGTGACAATATTGGTGGTCAATAATGAAGAAGGATATAGTTGACTACGTCTCTCAATGCCTTACTTGTCAAAAGATAAAGGCAGAATATCAGAGACCCGATGGCTTGCTACAGGGTCTTCCGATTTTCGAATGAAAATAGGAGCACGTAACTATGGATTTTGTCACCGGATTGCCCAGGACCTATTCTGGTCAAAATATCATTTGGGTCATTGTTGATAGGCTGACCAAAACTGCCCATTTCCTACCTATTCGAACCACGGACTCCACTAGTAAGTTAGCCCACCTATATGTGGATGAGATTGTTCGACTCCATGGAGTTCCCTCGTCCATTGTATTCAATTGCGACCTTTGGTTCACCTCTTACTTTTGGGACAGCTTCCGAGAAGCCTTGGGGTCTAGGTTGTACTTCAGCACCGCTTATCAGCCAGACGGATGGTCAGCCTGAGCGTACGATCCAGATATTGAAAGACATGTTACGTGCTTGCGTTCTCGACTTTGGTAATAACTAGTATGAGTATCTTTCTCTTTGTGAATTCTTTTATAATAACAGTTGCTATTCCAACATCGATATGGCCCCGTATGAAGCTTTGTATGGAAGGTCTTGTCGTTCCCCTACTTGTTGGAGTGAAATCGAGAGCCAGCGCCACTTAAGACCAGACCTCATTCAGGAGACCATTAAGAAAGTCGCAATCATCCACAAGAATTTGGCAACTGCCTAGAGCCACTAAAAGAGGTACGCCGATAATCGTAGGCGACCCTTGGAGTTTACCGTAAGAGATCAACTTTTCCTGAAAGTCTAGCCCTACAAAGGCAAGATGCGGTTTGGAAAGAGAGGGAAGTTGAGCCCTTAATATGTGGGACCTTTTTTTATCATTGAGCGCACTGGACCCGTGGCTTACCACTTCACTCTATCTCGGGAGTTCGCTGATTTACATGATGTCTTTCATGTCTCGAGGCTCAAGAAGTACCACCCTGATCCTTCTCATGTTATTTCTCGTGATGAGATACAGGTGCAGGCCAATATGACCTATGAGGAGGTTTTTGTGAAAATTCTTGGGTGGACTAATAAGGCTTTACGTAATAAGATGATTCCCATGATGAAGGTACATTGGCAGCATCACACCCTAGAAGAAGCGATGTGAGAGTTGTAGGACGAAATGCGGAAGAAGTATCCAGACTTATTTGAGACAAAATTGGGGACCAATGTTTTTTAGGTGGGAGGGATGTAACACCCCGCCAATCACTATACTAAAATAATTTAGAAACTCTATTTATTTAGGCATTTGGCTCCCTTAAATTTAAATTAATTTACGTTGTTCTCGAGATCCGTGATTTTAATTTTTTTTAATTTTATTATTTATTTATTTATTAATTTTATTATTATTTTATTTTAAATTATTTTAAATTTATTTTAAAAGAAAAATTTAGAAAAAAATTAGAAAATGGCAGAACAAGAGAAAACCTACTCGCTGGAAATATCCCTTCCACGTGCATGGTGCGGGGTCAGGACCTGTGCACGTGTCCTGTCGCGTGCAGGCGGGCACAAACTGGCACCACACACTATGCGCGTGCCATCCGCGCAGCAGGCCTACGTAGACAAGCCCTGTGTGCCTGGGGCTTGCACCTAGTAAGCCTGCGCGCGTGGCGCCCAGTGCGCCCAGGCCCTGCGCGCGGTGCCCAATGGAGGAAAATTTCCTCCCTCATTTTTTGTGCCAATAATCTTTTTCTCCTCTTTTTTCACTAGATTTTGCCATTAGCACGAATCCAACGGTTCTAAAATTCTATAAATTGCCTCCCCCTTCCCTTCATCTCCACACTTCTATTTCTTCCATTTTTCAAAGGTTTAGAGAGAGAGAGAGATAGTAAATTAGTGAGTAAAGAAGAGAAAGAAAGGAAAAACGGTGAAGAAAAAAAAATTGAGGTTTCAATAAGGAATGTAGTATTAATTTCGACGTCTTAAGAAGTATTTTTAAATAAGTAAATTTAATATAATAGTTATTTTACCTATTTTGCATGCTTCTGTATTCAAATGAGTCGAATTGTTCTGTTTTTCAAGCATGTTGTGTGATTTACTAACACTTGGTGAATTTTCATGTAATAAATGTAATATATAGTTCGTGATAATAAAAGTAAAATAAAAGAAAAAGAAAAAAGTGGAATGAAGTCTTTATGGTCTGAAGTGTATCTATGTTGACATGCATATTGCATCAAATATCCATCCGTTCGAGGTATCTTTTTTCCCCTCCCTATCTGGTCTGGGAAGACGTAAGAGGATCGCTCCTAATGGATGATGGCGTGCCCTCTGATGAGAGTGGTATCGCACTATCTGTAGGGGTCACCCATGGCTAAGTAATATCGTGACTATAGATTATCTGTTAGGACCACTATGGTTAGTATGGTTGTGGTCATAGATCATATCATGGTTTGGCCAATTGGAAGTGGGCCTGAGCAAATTGCTGTGTGTGTATCTGATCTGGTCATTCTACTTGGGCAGTTGAAAATCTGTATCTGTATCTGCCCTTAGAGATGAAAGTTTGTAATGACTTCGGGAAACATGACACAGAAAAATCTGTGTATTTCATGATTTATTTGATTTTTACTATTATTTGGTATGATATATGTATAATTGATTTTCTGTGCTAACGTATTATTTTGATATGCAAATAAATGGATTTTTTTTCTAATGATGAGTTAGGTGAACAAGGAAGCTAAACATGAGATAAAATAATAACTTTTGAAATCTTACAATGTTAATTTAATACTATTTTTCTTACTGAGCATATGGAACTCACTCTTTCCATTCCCTCCCAAATGAGGAACCATAGGCAGACCTACTCTTAGAAGTCTATGAGGATCCCATGGATCCACAAGTCTGAGTGCATATCTGTTTCCGCACTCTGATAAATTCCAATAGCATAGTGAAAGAAGTGGCCCTTATATTTTGTATTTTGTAGCCATTTCTGGCCTCAGTGATGTATGTATTTGGAACATTATATATATATGTTTGTAAGGATTTGTTAAGATTTGATTCTCCTGTATAAATATTATTATGCACTCGTTATTTTGAATATGTATCTAATACCCATTTGCCTTCATTGGCACCTAGGATGTCACATTTTCTCTTTGTCCATATTGCAATCATGCCTTGTATGAAAACACCTTGGGTAAAACATGATCATCAACTGCAAACTCCAAGGGCCATCTTCGGTTATCTACGTAACTTTCTGGCTATTCTAAGCACTGAGAAAGTACCTCTAGACAATGCAAACCTTCTCGATAACTTTCTGGACATAGTCCAATGCAGGGAGATCCTTGTTCCCAACCTCCAACAAGTTGGAGCTCGGCAAGGCCTATCATAGAGGGCTTTGAATGAAGCCATACTGAGGCTAGATTAATAACAATTGTTATAGGTAAATTCGCAAAGGGACAGGTGCTGATCCTAACTGTTACTAAAATCCAAAACACTAACACACAACATGTCTTCCACGTTCAGAATGGTTTGTTTAATTTGGCCAATGGTTTGGGAATGACAGGCAGTATTGAGGTTCAAACTAGAGCTAATAGTTTCTTAGAAGCTATCTAGAAAGTGAGATGTGAATTGAGGGTCCCTATTTGACACCACAGAAGTAGGAACACAATGAAGTCGGACAATCTCCTTGATGAATAACCGAGCTACTCTCAAAGTTGTGTCAGTGGTCTTGGTTATGTGGAAGCGGGCTGACTTAGTCAGCTGGTCTACAATGACCCAAATGGCATCTCAGTTAACACCAGTCCTAGGTAGTCCCGTGATGAAATATGTAGGGGTGTGCTCCCACTTCCACTCAAGAACGGGGCGACCTTGCAAAAGACCACAAGGCGTTTAGTGTTCAACCCTGATTCTCTGGCCCGTGAGACATCAGAAGACGTATTTGGCGATATCCCTCTTTATATTGGGCCACCAGTATTGGCATTTCAGATCGCGCTACATGCTAGTGCTACTAGGGTGAGTGGGTAACTTGGATGCATATGCCTCATACAAAATATCTTATCGGAGTGCGAAGGTGTTAGGTACCGAAATTTGATTGCGAAATCGGTATAGTCCTTCATTAGTCACTGTGAAGTTGGTGTTGTCGTTACTATCTCCCTCGGGGAGAAACTTACTCTCGTGCTCCAGAATCTCTGGGTCCATCGTCTGGGCTTCCCAAAGTCTGCTGGTAATGTTTGGCTGACCCTAAATCTATGCAAGGTAGGTATGGTTGCCATAGTGACTCACCCAGAGTTCCTAAATTACCTTTAACATCTTCCATCTGGAGATCATTAGTCATCTTAACGAGGCTCTTTCTTTTCGGTTAAGTGAGCCATCAATTATGTTACCTCGACTAGGGTGATATAGGGTCATGCAATCATAATCCTTAAAAAGATCTGTCCAACATTTCTGCCATTTATTCCATTCTTCTTGGTAAAACAAGTGCTTTAAACTTTCATGATTTATGTGGATCTCAAAAGTTCGACCTTACAGATAGTGACACCATATCTTCAAAGGGAAGACAATGGCAACGAGTTTGAGATTGTGAGTGGTGTAGTCTCACTCATATGACTTCAATTATCTGGAACCGTAATTTATAGCCCGACCTTGCTGTGTGAGCACACAATCCAGACCAGTATGGGATGCATTACAATCTATTCGAAGATACTCGACATTATTGGGAAAGACCAACACTAGAGTAGTGGCAAGCTGATGCTTGATTTCCAGAATACTTCCTTCACATTCGGGGTCCCAGTTGAAGTAGAACCCTTTTTTGATGAGGCTCGTCAGAGGAGCATCAACGCGGGAAAAGTCCTGGATGAAACATTGATGGTATCTAACTTGTCTCAAGAATCTACTAACATCCTCGGTGTTGATTGGTTTGGCCAAACTGATGACACTCTTGACCATAGCAGGGTCAATGAAAACTCCTTCACTAAAAACTATGTGGCCAAGGAAAGAGATCCGATTTATTCAAAAGGAGCATTTTTCAAACTTGGCATAAAGGTGGTGTTAACGAAGGGTCTCCATCACATAAGTGAGGTGGGCAACGTGATCCAGAGATCTTAAGTATATCAAGATGTCGTCAACATAGATAAGAACATGCTAATCCAGGACAAGCTCAAACATTGGTTCACGAGATCCGTGAAAATTATTGGATTATTTGTCATACCAAGGGGCGTAACTCGAAATTCAAAATGACCGACAGTAGAACACCATTATTAATATGTTCGTAGTCCAGAGTCATACTTGATGATAGCCAAACCTAAGGTGGATTTTTAAAAATACTGATGTGCTAGGAAGTCGATCAAAAATGCTATCGATGCAAGGCAACATGTACCGTTTCTTGATGATTGCTTGGTTGAGCTCTTGGTAGTCGATGCGAAGATGGGGAATCCCGTCTTTCCTCTCTATAAACAAGACTGGGCCACCCATGGAGAAGAACTTAGTTGGATAAAATTCTTCATTCATAGTGTCAATAGTTGACGATGCAACTCTCGGAGTTCGATCTCGATGGGCTGGGTGCTTAGGAGTATATTGATGGAGCACGCAACTTCTCCTCTAGGAGGCAGTCCTAATAGTTCTTAAGGGCAGACATCTGGAAAGTCGCAAATGACAAGAATTATATGAGTTGATAAATAGGTTTAAGGTCTATCTTCCTATTTATCACAAGGGTTAGAAGAACAGATATTTTTGTAATAACTCTTTTACCATACAACCATAAACATCAGAGAATTTTTAAAACAAGTTCTTCGGTTCTTAAGGTATTTTTTCTTAGATGAAATGTGTCTTTTAACTCGACTAATTATTCGATGATCCTTTAACGATGTTTGAGTCTTTAGTAAGGGATGTCATAACAAAGAAAACTATACCTAAGAATTCCCTAGTATTTTTCCTAACTTGAGACTCGAAATCCTAAGTGTAAGGGATTTCTCCTAGAATCAAGCTCTAATACCATTTATGACATCCCAAATAACTATAGGTAAAAATGAGCAACTACTTAAGTAGTTACGAGTGGTAAAACAAAAATTTGACCTTGAAGCAGAAATAAAAAACCCCTTACAAAACAATTTAAAGTTTAATTCTTACATCGAGATAATAAGGTGGCAATCTTAAGTATAAAATACAAAGTGAAGTCCTTATGGGATTTTACATATGAGTGCAGAATAACTATTGCACTCGAATTGTGTCCTAGAGAATTACCAAGGATCTATAAATGGGTTTAACCGAACTTTAAGGGATGACTTCGGAGTAAACCATCAACTTTCTCAACAGCTGGGGGGCACGGATTAGGGGTGACTTCCATATAAACTCAATAAGACAAACATTATTTAGAATCACACAACTAAGGTTTAAAAAGTGAACAACACAAATAATACTTTTATACCTCTTACTTTGGAGAATCGTCGTAGAATGGAATCATTTAATCATTCAAAAAACCCTTGTTTTTATTTAGAAATCCGATGAAACAATTTGAATGCAAACTGTGACATCCCATATGCTAATTAAGAAAAATGAGTGTCAGATACATATTCAGAATAACGAGTGCATGATAAAATTTTATGCAGCAGAACAATTAATACAAATCCCTTACAAATATAAATGAGTTCCAATTACATACATATAATTGAGGCCTGAAGTGGCTATAAAATACAAAAAAATAAAACACAAAAGAATGCCAATTCTTTCACTATGCTATTGGATCATCAGAGTGCGGAAACAATCATGCACTCAATTTTTTTGGATCCACGGGATCCTCATAGACTTCCAAGGGTAGGTTAGCCTACGGTTCCTCATAGACTTCCTCATATGGGGGGCATGGAAAGAGTGAGTTCCATATGCTCAGTAAAGAAAATAGTATTGAATTAACATCGTAAAGTTTTAAAGATGAATTATTTTAACTTAAAAGTTTACCATTTGGCCACCCCGTAGACCGATCTTACATTATGAAAATAATTTATTTATTAAGAAAACAGTACATTAATATGAACAAATCAAACATACATTATGCTAGATAATAGAGAAAATCAAATAAATCATGAATTGCTCAGATTTTTGTGTCATGCTTTGCGAATTCGTTACAACTTCCATCTCTGAAGATAGATACAGATTTCTAACTACCCAAGTGGAATGACCAGATCATATATAGATATAACAATTTACTCAGCCCCATTTCTGGTTGGCCAAACGATTGAACAATCTACGACCACGACCGTACCAACCATAATGGCCCTATCAGATATCTACAGTCATGATAATACTTAGCCAAGGTTGACCCCTAATAGATATTCGCGTTACCACTCTTGTTAAATGGTACGCCATCATCCACTAGAAGCAGTCCTCTTACGTCTTTCCAAACCAGATAGAGGAGGAAAAAACAGATACCTCGAAGGGTTAGGGGAACAGATACTCCTTAGAGATAAAAAACCTAACGAGATACTTGATGCAATATGCATGTCAATACATATACATATTTCGGACCATTCATGCTTCATTCCACTTTTTTCTTTTTTTTTTCTTTTTATTCTTTATTTTTACAAGGCAATAATACTGTCTTCATATTACATTTTATTATATGCAAATCATCAAATGTCTATAATTCATATAACATACTTGAAAATAAGAACAATTCAACTTATCTAAACTATAAACGCAAAGGCATACAAGTAGGCAAAATCACAATCATCATGTTTAATAATTTTATTTTATCTAAAAAAAATTCCTTAAGACGTTGAAAGAAATACTAAATTTCTTATCAAAATCTTAGTGTTTTCTTCTTCACCGTTCCTCTTTTCGTTTCCTCCTCTTACTAGTTTACTTTCTATCTCATTTTTTCTCTCTAAGTCTAAAAAAATAGAAGAATGGAAGTGTGGGGAAGAATGGGATGGGAAGACCTATTTATAGAATTTTGGAACTGTCGGATTCACGTCAAGTGGTGAAATCTGGTGAACAAAGAAGAGAAAAAGATACTTGGCATGAAAAATAAGGGAGGAGAATCTCCTCCATCGGTGGTGGTAGTGTGCTGCCCGAGGCAATGGTGGTGCACTATAGGCTTGCCTGCAGGCGCACAGGCCTCTTGTCGTGCGCGCAGGGCCTGTTCGCGTAGGCCTACTACATGGACGGTGTGCGCATAGTGTGCGGCGCTTGTTCGCACGCGAGGTGACATGCGGTATGCCTGTGCACGACAAACCACGTGCATGACCTATCCCTGTGCTGTGCGTACGTCCCATGCGTGTGCGCTTGCGAATGGGATGTGCACGCGAGTACAGTGCGTGGCATTCGCGCGGGCGACTTTGCTTCCCCAGCGGGATTTCTTCATGTTTTGCCGTTTTTTTTATTTTTTCCAATTTTCTAAAATTAAATGCAAATTAAATTAAAAAATTAAAATTAAATAAAATTAAATGAAAGTAAAATAATTAAAATTAACTAGATTTACGAATTACGATAAATAATACGTGGTGTAATAAAAATGAGTTTAATACGGCCAAAGGCCCAAACAAATAGGATTTTTCAAATTAATTAAGTACAATGATGGGTGGAGTGTTACACAAACCAAGACAACAGGTAAATTAAAATTGGAATAGAAATGAGACCATGACTTACGCAATAAGTCAATTCAAATATTTTTCCTCAACAAGATGGTTGAAGCAACCTTACTTAAAGAACTCTCAGTCCCATAATGTAGCAAAGCTAAATGTGAAGAATAAACTAAAATTTTATTAATATGAATGAAATTGAACTTGTTTACTTATAGCCCATGGTGAGGCTTTTTATAGGCTTTCACTAGATTAATTATAAATAAAATCAAAGATAAAAAATCTATCCAAGTCTATCTTAATCTTAATCTTAAAAAGATAATTAAAATAATAATAAAACTAATAAAATATTAATTTGGATAACTCTTTCACCATGTGCTCTTTATCTTCTTCTTAAATCATATCCTCAATTTGGTGTATAATCCTTCGTAGGATGGATCTTATTTGTAAAAGAAAATAATCACAAAAAACACATGTGAAAAAGAAGAGGGAAGAGTGTCCCACTTGAGTTACAACTCTCCTAACACATGGGAAGATCCTGCATGCGCAGGTACCCCTTTCCTCACATGTCTTTTCACCCATATGTGAGCTAAGTTGCTCACATGCGCGACATGTGCTGACCATGGAACTTCATGCTTGATTAAGCCAAGCTTAGACTCCTCTTGCCATTCAACCTCCTAAGCCCATGGCCTTTCATGTCCACTTTAAACCCATAACCATGGACCTTTTTGGGCCTTCTTTGGTGACAAATCTACTTAGGTAACAAATTAGGAGGGAAAATAGTCTCCTCTTTAGGTCAGGACTCGCGGGAATCCAAGTGGTACAAGGATCCCGCAAGTGCATGGACTCTTCTCCATGCGGCTGTTGTACACACGGATGTGCTTGCATACTGGCCTACTTGTCCCATGTGATTTCCATGTAAAACACATGGAGAAATTAATTTAGACATGTAATAATTAATAAAAAAACATGAAAAATTAAAAGGTGGGGTCCAAAAGCCTTAAAATAATAAAATAAAAACGTTAATAAATTAAAAGTGGGGAGAGGGCCTGTTTTGGGCAACTCGGACGGGTTAGGCCAATCGACCCACTCAAGTCAGGCAAGGCAGGCCCGCGAGTGGTCGCCGGTTTGCGTGTTTGGGCTGACTGGTCTTATTTATGGTTCGACTGCGTGGGGCTGCTAGGTTGGGCCTGTCGGCTGTCAGTCTTCCTTTCTCGAACCGTCGATTGTGCGCGTATGGGTGGCGATGCGTGTGACCCTAGGCTCGTGCACATGCGCGATGTCGTATACATGTCACGTGTGTCTTGCGCACATGTTATGCACACTGGGTGTGCGGCCTGCTATTGCCATATGCCCGCGTGTTGTTTCACACCTGTGAATCTCCCTCCTATTTGAGCGGGCTCCCAACCTTGTTACCCACATGCCAAAGGTAGTTTATGCATGCTACACATGTCTTCCACCATTGTGCTGGACTTTAGGCCTTTCTTTGTGTTTCACTGATGACTGTGTTGCTTACCTAGTCCTGTACTATCATATTGAAAATTCCCTGAAGCTTGCTAGCCCGACTTTGGGTGATTAGGTGTAACACCTCAAAAATCTTTGTGCTTAATTGTATCGTAAAATCCCTAATTATTCGGACCCTTAGACCATTTGAACTCTTTAAATTTCATGCTTTAATTTCTGAATGAAATGGTTTAAATTTTATTCATGAATTATGCGAAAAATAACGTATTTGTTGGTTATTTAATTAAATAATTATTTACAATTAATTTGTAGTTTGATAGATTGTCTGAATTGATTTTAAAAGATTTTAAGAAAAATGGAGAAGAAAACGGTGGAAAAGTCTAGTGGGAAAAGCCCGCACGAAGGCCTCCCTGCCCACGTGGGCTCCATGCATCGTGCGCGGCTAGCATAGGCACACGTCCCATCCACACGGGCGTGAGATGTGCACCTATGCACACGTTCTATCCACGTAAGTGCGAGGATCGTGTGGTTTACGCAGACGGCTGCACAGCTCCATGCATGCAATTGGCATCGCCAACACGCAGCAGGCCTGCGCGCGTGCCAGGCTAGGGTGGCAGTGCTACCTCGGGCAATGGGCATTGTCCCTTGGGCAACGTGTTGTCTCTAGTTGGGCAGCGTGCCATCACTGGTTCGGTGGCACGCCTCTGTTTTTTGCACTGTCATCATATCAACCATCCATCAGTTGCGTCGATCCATCATCGCATCACATTAAGTCACTTTTTCCTTTCCTCTCTCCTTACAAGATTTTGCCACTTGGCACAAATCTATCAGTCTGCATTTTTTATAAATAGGGACCCTTCTTCACCATTTCTTCAGCACTCCAACTTCATTCTTTCATTTACCAAAAAGTTCTAGAAAGAGAGAGAACTAGAGAGAAAAGAGGAAGAATTAGAAGAAGGAAAGACATAGGAAAAACTCTGAGGTTTTGGTAAGAAATTTAGTATTTATTTTTACATACTAATGAGTATTTGTAGATTTTAATTAATGAAATTTTAATTGGTTGGTTGTATGCTTAGATTTTCTATGCTTTAATATAATTATTATGTGTTAATGCATATTTATATGAATGTTATGAACTGATTATTTGTATGTTGACTATAATAATCGATTTACATGTGATAAATATTGACGCATGATGTATTGTACAACTACTAGATGAATTAACGAAGCATGATGAGTTTTTTTAAGCATGAGAAATAATCACCAATATTGGCCTGCATGTTCACAATGACATGTTTTGTTAGGCTTTTTATCTCTGAGAGATTTTTATTTCTCCCCCATCTAGTTTAAAAAGAAGTGAAATGACCGCTCCTTGTGGATGATGGCATACCCTTTGACGAGAGTGGTACGCGATATGATTGTAGGGGTCACCTTTGGTGAAGTACGGTCGTGACCATATTTTATATGTAGGACCACTGTGGTTAGCACGATTGTGGTCATAAATCATGTCATTCCACATGAGTAGTTGGGAATCCATATTGCCCTCAGTAGATAGCAGTCGTGTTAAGAATAAAATGAAATAAAAGTGTGACATGATTTGTTTGATTTTTTTTTTATTTTCAGCATGATAGATTTAATTGATGTGATATGATTATGATATGACGTGATATGATTGATTTGATGTTTTCTTTAGTAAAGTAAATTATTTTCATAATTATTGAGATGGACCTCTGACTCCCAATGGTAAGTAATTATGGTACTTTATTCAAGTTTTAAATTACTTTTAAAATCTTAGTGATGTTACTTAAATACTATTTTTCTTATTAAGTATGTGAAAGTTATCCCTTTCTATGCCCCCCCCCCCCAGATGAGGACGATAGTGAGAAACCAATCATTGATCTACCCATTGAAGCCTTCGAGGATTTCGTAGATTAATGAACCGTTATGAGTGCATGTTTGTCCTAAACATTGATGAGTCCATCTTTTGTAGAGACTTGTAATTAATTTTATTTTCGCCTCAATAGTGTAAGAATGAGAACTCTCTTGTTATTTTGTACAGGATTGTAATATTTTATTATGCTGCATACATTAATCTTACATGCAGTCGTATCTATTTCTGTATCTAGCACCCTTATGCTTTAATTAATATTTGAGATGTCACATTGGGCCCATGGGTAACTAGGCTTGTTTCTCGATTGGCCCTAATTTGTCATGGGCTTCAGTGTCCTACGTGTCTTCTTTTTTTACCGGAATATCATTTGTGATGGTTCTGAAGTCAACTTACGCCTATATAAAGGCCTTACTCCTTAGGTTATAAACATTTAAAATTGAAATCAATAAAAATAAACTTTTAGCTTTAGTTTGTTGTTGCCAAAGTTGCTCTTTAAGGAGGTTTCTTTAACCTTCTTGTTGAGTGGGGAATTTATGTCTACTTATAAAAGTAACTTGTGGTATTTCCATCAATTTCTTTTCTTGAATTAGTTTTAACTTATCAAGATATGTCTTGATGTATTCTAATCAATTCAATTATCCCAATTACCTTACTTCTCAATTGCAAGTTGATTGTGGGTTAAGTAGGGACGATTCGTTTAAAGATTAAGTTTTTGTACTAAGTTTTATGTTGGGCATTTTTAATCACACTAGTTGATCCTAGGTTCTGCATCAGTTATGTTGCCTAATAATACTGATGTTGTGATGCCATAGTATATTTTTTATTGAGATTGTGAATCTCACCCCTCTTATCACCCTTTAAAATATTGAGGATATTGCTGACACATAATGGGTGATATGGGCAGAAGGTTTTGAACATAGGCTCTAAAAAGATCACGAATTGAGGTTAAAAAATTTATTTTTTAAATGTTGTAACAGAAATTTTTTTAGAGCCTTATAGCTTATATAAATATTGTACATATTCAAGGGATGTATAGACACTGCTGAATTTCTTAAATAATAATATTTTTTATTTATATAAGAATGTGAACTAGTCATGCCCTATAAGAGGGGATTATGGCATTGCTTCTTATGAAGGAAATTTATTTTCCTTGTGGCCCAAGAGTTAGATTGAAGCCACCAAGTAGCACCCAAGGTTTTTGCATGTATTTTCCCATGTTCAAAAGTTGTTGAACGAAATAATTTTTTGCTTGAGAATTGAATAGACTCATAAATTCCAGTATAAAAACTCTAGAGGCTATTAATCCTTGTTAAGAGTACATGAGAGCATCATGGTTCGCTCAATATTGATGATAGATATATTTATTGTTGAGGCTTACATAAGATAAAAGTCACTCTTAGTCCCTTCATGCTCACAAGTCACGAAATACTAAAATTTGAGTTTATGCCAGTTCACTTCTAATTTAGCTTTATGTATTTTAGTTTTAGACAAGAAAAGAATGGAGGGAGAGGATTTATTTATTAAGGCCTTAAGACTCAGTACTATAGAGGTTCAACCAAGACTTCTACAATAGGAGGAAATAATATTCATGAGTCCAAAAGAGGCATTGAGGATACCTCTCCTACCTTTTTTGGATATTTCTGGGAACCCTGATGAATAGTATTGTTATTGGTCTTAACTTTTTTTATCATACAAGCTCTTTTTTTCCAAATAAATTATTGGACCAATACTTTGTAAGGGAACTTGAATTATTGATTTTTGAGGTTCCATGATAGTTAAATATATAATTTTGGTGGAATCCTTTCATAACAGCCAACTTATTTCTTTAATATTTTTTATGCAGCAAAGACATTGATAATTGCCAATCTTTCACCTTTTAAGAGGCTTGTAGCAGTACTAATATGGCACTCACCTTCAGAACCATGCCCTGCTGAATCTTTAGGAATTAATATGGTGGCAATGTTGTGGTGTTGAGATGATGCATTTTGACGCGGGAGGGTATGGGAAGGATTGTTTTGACTCCTAGAACCTCAACCTAATGTGTGCAATATAGAAACTTAACCACCTAATTAACCTCTCCCTCTAAATGACATGTAAAAGCAAGAACTAGAAAAAACAACGAGGAAAAGAAAGATATTGTGGACTTACTCGATAAGTCGATCCTAACTCCTTAGCTCAACAAGACTTTGGAAAGCTCTCTAACTTCAAAGAACTTAAAGATGCTAAAATTAGCACAAAGCTAATTTTAAAGAAAAGCTTAAAACTTTAAATTTATTATTTCTCATAGTTATGTTTACAAAGCTTGAACTTAACTGTTTATGATGTGACCCCAGTAGGGCGTTCCAGTCACCCGGGAGGCAACCATAAGATTTTGCACCAATACAGAAACAAGACTCGGGAAAAGCTTGGACTAAGGAAATAAAGTTGAGATTTGACAACAAGGCCCAATCCCATGAAGCCCAAGGATCTAGTTCATGTAATCCTAGATCATGTGAGATGGATCATCGACGCCATCAAGACCGGGAAGCCTTACGGGCCGCTGAGACAACCGGCCCAAAGTAACATCAACGACGACGAGTTGTGGGCATTTGAATTGATCCTAAAAGATGATAGTGACATGTCTGAGACAATGCACAGAGGGGAGATACCTACAGGCGGGCGACACGAGTCACCCGGCCTACCATCCAGCCCGCTAGGCCTGACCCACGGCCTAGCAAGTCGCGCACCCAAGAAGCACATGCGGCCCATGCCGCACGCCCCTGTAGGTGAACTGATCGAGGCCCATCAGGTAGACCTGAAGACCGACCTTCACCCCAAGGCCCAATCCAGTAGACCCGTACCTGACAGAGAAAGAACTGGGCCAAACGTCCAGTCCAGTAGCCCGGCCTAATAACCCAGCCCAACAGTAGCTGCGGGCCTAATTGAGGAGGAACCCGCACGGGCTATGGACCCGAGAGGCCTAAAGGCCGCGCACACATGCCAAGCCTAAGCAGCGCACATGTGCGGGCTTCCTTAGCCCGCACGAATGGGATTTTGTGGTGGTGAGTTTTTTTTTGGGTTTTTTTAAATGGCCATGTGTTTTTTTCAGCCCAAAACTTTTCAAAATTTACATGGTAATTATCCCTTTAATATTTTATTATTATTTTTCAATTAAAGATGAACTATATAATATTTTAATCTTGGGATTATCCTAAGCTATTATTTTATTATATTTTTAATTTTTATTATTTATTCTAATTATTTTAATGTGATTTCCACATGTGATTTATATGGATTTCACATGGGATAAAGATGGACTTATTTTATTTATTAAATTAAATATTATTTTAATATAACTCTATCCCTTAGAATTATTTAATTTATTTATTTGGAATAAAATAATTATTTTATTTTGTATTTATTCTAGATTAAGATAGAATTTTATCGAGGTTAATATTTTATTAATTATCTCAAGATTTTTGTACTCATCTAGATTTCACGAGAAAGGCTATAAATACACATTTTCCCTTTAGATGTAAAGCACACATTTGAGAATAGAGAATTCTTGAGAGTTTCGACTTTTCTTCTTTTAGCATTTTTGTTATAATTAGCTTCTTCAAGTTCTTTGGGAAGTAGGAGTCTTCATAAGTCTTGTTGAGATAAGGAGCGAGATCAACTTATTAGTAATTCCATGACATTTTTCTTGTTTTTATTTTATTTCCCTAGTTATTGTTTTTTCTTTTCTTTTAGAATTGGGGATTCAATTAGAGGAAGTGGTTTTATTGTAGGTGGTTATTATTTCGATATTACATACGTTGAGTGGGTTTTATTTTCTATCTCTACTTGGAATAGGATTTAGAATTCCTATTGAAACTCTAAGATTTAGTTTAACTAGAAAATAAATATATAATTAATTATATAATTAAATCTTATCATAAGATAATTAAAATAATCAAAATAATCAAAATAAATATTAAAATAATCTAATTAGATCTTAAAAGATTCTTCTCTCCTTATCCAAATCTCTAAATATCTTGATCTTCCTTGACCTTTAAATTTTAGTAAAATTTCTCCTCTAATTTTGGCATTTAAATCACATGGGAAATTGATGAAGTCTTGGAATCCTTGTAGAAATTGGAAAAGAAGAAAAATTAGTCCAAAAAGAACTAGATAAAGGTTACCTGCACGGGTAGCTTGAACTTGACGAGTGGGTTGCGAGTTGCAGGCACGCGGGTACGTGAGCTATACGTTGGTAGCATGTGGATTTGCTTTGCGCACGCGCTAAGCAATGGGCGTGTGTTGTCCTACTGCACACATGCACCGATCCTTGCATGCATCTGCTTCATGCTTGCGTGGTGCTGCTGTTGTTTGTGCGCGCTTGCCTCGTGTGGGAAACATTCCCATATGTGCAGGTGATCCTGCCTGCACATATGCCAAAGGGGTGTCACATGTATGACACATGTTGTTTGCCAGTGTCCTCATAGTCGATTGGCCTCTCTTGGGCCTTTTCTTGTGCTAAATACTGCCTTAGTCGAAATCTTGAACCCATCTCTTTTCAGGCCACAAATCGATCTTCTGTCTTTCTTGGCAATTCTTCAAGCCCATTAATCTTACTTGGGCCTTAAACTGCATTTAGATAAACTTGATCCTTTCCTTTGAATAATCCCATTTAGAAAAGTAGTTAGTAATGGAGCTACTTTCCTCTTCTAGATGCTCCAGTTTAGGAAATTAAAATTTACTTTCATGTTTAAGGCGTTACCATTTAGGAAACTGAATTTTACTTTCCTATTTGAGGCGATCATATTTAGGAAACAAAAGGACATTGGAACTATTTTCCTATTTAGATTGGGGCTTACTAGAATCCCTATAGGAAAAGGATTTTCCCAATTCCCACGTGCACAACGAGCGCGCGGGTCTATGCCTGCGTGTGCGTGTCTGTTGTGCTGCATGGGTGCGACCCCATGTTGTAGTGGACTCACGGGTAATTATTCCACAGGAGTTTAGATTTCCATGGGGTTTCTCCTTGATGTAGGATTGCATCTATGAAACTAAATTTGAGTTGTCTATCACGTCACCTTTCTTTGCTAGTGGATAATTTGTTGTCAAAGATATGATTGTGATCAAATCCACTTTATCATGAGATTTAGTGGTCTTAAGATATACTATGGTGGATTTCGATGTCATCAAGGTCTACTCCTCTCTTAATTAGAGGCCGTTGTAGATAATCATTACTATCTTGCATTGATCTTGACAAGTTTTGCATTATAGAGGAATAACCCTTGGTACCAAGCCACTAAAACCTAGATAAAATGAACTTTTTATTCAGTTTTAGAGATGTGGTCAGGATTCTGATTAAGATACTACCTTATTTTTTCACTTTTGGCCTAAGGATATGAGATAACAACATTCACATCAACTTTAAGCCATGGGCTATATGGCTTAAACCATTGCTGTTTAACGGTTTTCATGATATAAATTATTTCCTGACTACATTCTTTCACTTCATAATCAATGTTTTCGGAATTTCAAAAATCAGGCAAACATTCATATTTAAATTTAATCCAATGTTGACAATTTTGAGGTTTGACATAAAAATGTTATTGGTGATAAGGGTTTATCAATTTGTAAGTACATTTGGACTTGAATATAGTCTCCTCAAGCATAACGATTTCTAGTAAAAATCAACTTCTATTATCTCACTCCTTGTGCAAACAATAGCCAAGACACTAGCTTTATTAAATAATCCTAAATGCAACCCCATGATTCTGAACTAGAACAAGGTACAACAGAAATCAATTTCAGCTATAGAGGGACTTGGGTGGTAAACTTTAATGATGATGACAACTTCTTTTAAATTTCAAGCGCTTCTATTGTTAACTCTCCTTTTATTAGCCTCAATTTCAGATGAGTAAATAAAAGTATTTATGTTTAGAGGCATAAAATAAGATGTTTTAGATGATCTCCATATTTTACTCAAAATCTATTAAATTGTTTTAAAATAAATAAGCTTTTAAGATTAGACCTTGTCCCCCATAAAGAATTGTCAAATCATATATTTGCTCATTCGGAGAGCAATAGGGGTCTCTTGAAATACAATAATTTCCTTAATTCTTAAAAATTCTTGAAGCATGTCGATTTGTTGATTGCTTTTATCTTTTAAGTCTGGTGTTGCATGTGGATTGAATTCTTGATTATGCTATAAAGATGTACTACCCTTTAAAATGATATACAAATCATTATTGGGAAATTGCATGATAATTAATGGCCTCCTTAACGATTTTACAGCTAGTTAGAAAACCAACAAAATATAATAGAGAAACTAGTAGAGAGAGTTGATTAAGGAAAGAAAGTAAAGAAAAGAGAATAAATAAGTAGATAAGATCTTGAAAGAGAAGGTTTTCGAAAGATGAAGTGAAGCCAAGGATGAAAAGTACCAATTCAAGAATGCCAAAGATGGATAACTCCATAAGGGAGACAAGAATTCATAAAGAGAAGAAAACCTCATGGCAAAGACTTCATGGTCATGTTGATATAGCATTAAGACAATGTAACCCATCCTTGTACTATTTTCGCCAAAGCACACTTAACTGCGGAGTTCTGATGGGATCTGGAGCATTTGTGCTGGTATGATCCCACCTGTTTCATTTCGTGCTGAAAATACATACACTGCTTCTCCTTCCCTCCCCCCTCCCATCATTTGTTTCCTTGTGCGTTCACACTACACCTCACATTCTCGTTCTAATATCGATTAAAATGCCCCTGCTTCTTGACTCACATTTACGTATAAACCAAAAGACCAAAGTTCCAGTCGTGCGTAATGTCGAACGACTCGTCTGTAAAAAAATGGTGCGACACGAGGACTTCCCAGGAGGTCACCCATCCGAGTACTACTCTCGCCCAAGAACACTTAACTGCAGAGTTCTGATGGGATCCGGTGCATTAGTGCTGGTATAATCGTACCTGTTTAATTTCGCACCGCAAATACATACACTCATTCTCCTTTCTTCCCACTCCCGTCATTTGTTTCCTTGTGCGTGCGCACTGCACCTCCCGTTCTCGTTCAGATATCAAGTAAAATGCCACGGCGCCGTGACTCAAATTTGCGAATAAACCTGCGGACCATAATTCAAGTCGCGTGTAACGTCGAAAGAATCATCTTCAAAAAAATGTGTGCAACACAAGGACTTCCCAATAAAATGGGTGAAAGATAAGGACTTCGCAGGAGGTCACCCATAATAGTACTACTCTCGCCCAAGCACCCTTAACTGCGGAGTTCTGATAGAATCCGTTGCATTAGTGATGGTATGATCGCTCATGTTTCATTCTGCGCTGCAAATACATACACTCTTTCTCCTTCCATCCCCCCTCCCGTCATTTGTTTCCTTGTGCGTGCTCTATTCATCTCTCATTCTCGTTCTAATATCAAGTAAAATGCCCTGGGACCGTGACTCACCTTTGCGAATGAACCAGCGGTTCATAATTCCATTCGCGCGTAACGTCGAACGACCCAACCGAAAAAAAATGGGTGCAACACGAAGACTTCCAAGGAGGTCACCCATCCGAGTACTACTCTCGCCCAAGCACACTTAACTGCATAGTTCTGATGGGATCTGATGCATTAGTGCTGGTATGATGGCACCTTTTTAATTTCGCGCTGCAAATACATACACTCCTTCTCCTTTCTTCCCCCTCCCGTCATTTGTTTCCTTGTGCGTGCGCATTGCACCTCCCGTTCTCATTCAAATATCAAGTAAAATGCCACGGCGCCATGACTCACATTTGTAAATAATCCTGCAGACAATAATTCAAGTCGCACGTAACGTCGAAAGAATCATCTACAAAAAAATGGGTGCAACACGAGGACTTCCCAAAAAAATGGATGAAATATAAGGACTTCGCAGGAGGTTGCCCATCCTAGTACTACTCTCGCCCAAGCAACCTTAACTTGCGGAGTTCTAATAGAATCAGTTGCATTAGTGGTAGTATGATTGCTCATGTTTTATTCTGCGCTGCAAATACATACACTCCTTCTCCTTCCATCCCCCCTCCCGTCATTTGTTTCCTTGTGCGTACACTCTACATCTCTCCTACTCGTTCTAATATTAAATATAATGCCCCGACACCGTGACTCACCTTTGTTAATGAACCAGCGGTTCATAATTCCATTCGCGCGTAACGTCGAACGATCCATCTGAAAAAAAATAGGTGCAACACGAGGACTTCCCAGGAGGTCACCCATCGGAGTACTACTCTCGCCCAAGTACACTTAACTGCGGAGTTCTGATGGGATCCGGTTCATTAAAGTTGAAATGATCGCACCTGATTAATTTCGCGCTGCAAATACATTCACTCCTTCTCCATTCTTCCCCCTCCAGTCATTTGTTTCTTTGTGCGTGCGCACTGCACCTCCCATTCTCGTTCAAATATCGAGTAAAATGCCACGGCACCATGACTCACATTTGCAAATAAACCTGCGGACCATAATTCAAGTCGCGTGTAACGTCGAAAGAATCATCTGCAAAATAATGGGTGCAACACGAGGACTTCCCAAGAAAATGGGTGAAATATAAGGACTTCGAAGGAGGTGACCCATCCTAGTACTACTCTCGCCCAAGTACCCTTAACTTGCAGAGTTCTGATAGAATCCCTTGCATTAGTGCTGGTATGATCGCTCATGTTTCATTTTGCGCTGCAAATACATACACTCTTTCTCCTTCCATCCCCTCTTCTGTCATTTGTTTCCTTGTGCGTGCACTCTTCATCTCTCTTTCTCGTTCTAATATTAAGTAAAATGCCCCGGCACCGTGACTCACCTTTGCGATTGAACCAGCAGTTCATAACTCCATTTGCGCGTAACGTCGAACGACCCATCCGAAAAAAAATGGGTGCAATACGAGGACTTCCGAGGAGGTCACGCATCCGAGTACTACTCTCGCCCAAGCACACTTAACTTCGGAGTTCTGATTGAATCCGGTGCATTAGTGCTGGTATGATCACACCTGTTTCATTTCGCACTGCAAATTAATACACTCCTTCTCCTTTCTTCCCCTTCCCGTCATTTGTTTCCTAGTGCTTTCACACTTCACCTCTCCTTCTTGTTCTAATATCAATTAAAATGCCCCTGAGTCTTGACTCACATTTGCGGATAAACCAGCGGACCATAGTTTCAGTCGCGCGTAACGTCGAACGACCCATCTGAAAAAAAAAATGGGTGCAACACAAGAACTTCCCAGGAGGTAACCCATCCTTGTACTACTTTCGCCAAAGCACAATTAACTGCGGAGTTTTGATGGGATCCGGTGCATTTGTGCTGGTATGATCGCACCTATTTCATTTCGTGCTGAAAATACATACACTCCTCCTTTCCTCTCCCCTCCCATCATTTGTTTCCTTGTGCGTTCACACTGCACCTCTCCTTCTTGTTCTAATATCGATTAAAATGCCCCTGCTTCTTGACTCACATTTGCGTATAAACAAGCGGACCATAGTTCCAGTCGCACGTAACGTCGATCGACCCGTCTGAAATAAAATTGGTGCGACACGAGGACTTCCTAGGAGGTCACCCATCCGAGTAATACTCTCGCCTAAGAAAACTTAACTGCGGAGTTCCGATGGGATCCGGAGTATTAGTGCTGGTATGATAGAAACTGTTTATTTTCGCACTGCAAATACATACACTCCTTCTCCTTTCTTCCCCCTCCCGTCATTTGTTTCCTTGTGCGTGCGCACTGCACCTCTCGTTCTCCTTCTAATATAAAGTAAAATGCCACGGCGCCGTGACTCACATTTGCGAATAAACCTGCGGACAATAATTCAAGTCGTGCGTAACGTCGAAAGAATCATCTGCCAATAAATGGGCGCAACACGAGGACTTCCCAAGAAAATGGGTAAAAAATAAGGACTTCGTAGAAGGTAACCAATCCTAATACTACTCTCGACCAAGCACCCTTACCCGCGGAGTTCTGATAGAATCCGTTGCATTAGTGCTAGTATGATCCCTCATGTTTCATTCTGCGCTGTAAATACATACACGCTTTCTCCTTCAATCCCCCATCCTGTAATTTGTTTCCTTGTGCGTGCACTCTGCATCTCTCCTTCTAATTCTAATATCTAGTAAAATTACCCAGCACCGTGACTCACCTTTGCGAATGAACCAGCGGTTCATAATTCCATTTGTGCGTAACGTCGAACGACCCATCCGAAAAAAAAATTGGTGCAACACGAGGACTCCCTAGGAGGTCACCCATCCAAGTACTACTCTCGCCCAAGCACACTTAACTGCGGAGTTTTGATGGGATCAGGTGCAATAGTGCTGGAATGATCGCACCTTTTTAATTTCACGCTGCAAATACATAAACTCCTTCTCCTTTCTTCCCCCTCCCGTCATTTGTTTCCTTGTGTGTGCGCACTGCACCTCCCGTTCTCGTTCTAATATCAAGTAAAATGCAACGGCGCCGTGACTCACATTTGCGAATAAACCTGCGGATCATAATTCAAGTCGCGCGTAACGTCGAAAGAATTATCTACAAAAAAATTGGTGCAACACAAGGACTTTCCAAGAAAATGGGTGAAATATAAGGACTTCAAAGGAGATGACCCTTCCTAGTACTACTCTTGCCCAAGTACCCTTAACTTGCGAAGTTCTGATAGAATCCGTTGCATTAGTCCTGGTATGATCGCACCTGTTTCATTTCGTGCTGCAAATACATACACTCATTCTCCTTTCTTCCCCCTCCCGTCATTTGTTTCCTTGTGCGTGCGCACTGCACCTCCCGTTCTCGTTCTAATATCAAGTAAAATGCCAAGGTGCCGTGACTCACATTTGCGAATAAACCTGCGGACCATAATTCAAGTCGCGCGTAACGTCGAAAGAATCATATGCAAAAAAATGAGTGCAAGACGAGGACTTCCCAAGAAAAGGGGTGAAATATAAGGACTTCGCAAGAGGTCACCCATCCTAGTACTACTCTCGCCCAAGCACCCTTAACTCGCGGAGTTTTGATAGAATCCGTTGCATCAGTGCTGGTATGATCGCTCATGTTTCATTCTGCGCTGCAAATACATACACTCTTTCTCCTTCCATCCCCCCTCCCGTCATTTGATTCCTTGTGCGTGCACTCTGCATCTCTCCTTCTCGTTCTAATATCAAGTAAAATGCCCCGGCACCGTGACTCACCTTTGCGAATGAACCAGTGGCTCATAATTCAATTCGCGCGTAACGTCGAACGACCCATCCAAAAAAAAAAATGCAACACGAGGACTTCCCAGGAGGTCACCCATCCGAGTACTACTCTCACCAAAGCACACTTAATTGCGGAGTTCAGATCCGGTGCATTAGTGCTGGTATGATCGCACCTGTTTCATTTCGCGCTGCAAATAGATACACTCCTTCTCCTTTCTTCCCCCTCCCGTCATTTGTTTCCTGGTGCGTTCACACTTCACCACTCCTTCTCGTTCTAATATCAATTAAAATGCCCCTGCGTCTTGACTCACATTTGCGTATAAATGAGCGGACCATAGTTCCAGTCGCACGTAACGTCGAACGACCCATCTGAAAAAAAAAAGGGTGCAACACGAGAACTTCCCAGGAGGTCACCCATCCGAGTACTACTCTCGCCCAAGCACACTTAATTGCGGAGTTCAGATCCGGTGCATTAGTGCTGGTATGATCGCACCTGTTTCATTTCGCGCTGCAAATACATACACTCCTTCTCCTTTCTTCCTCCTCCCGTCATTTGTTTCCTGGTGCGTTCATATTTCACCTCTCCTCGTTCTAATATCAATTAAAATGCTCCTGTGTCTTGACTCACATTTGCGTATAAACCAGCGGACCATAGTTCTAGTCGCGCGTAACGTCGAATGACCCGTCTGAAAAAAAATTGGTTCGACAAGAGGACTTTCCAGGACGTCACCCATCCGAGTACTACTCTCGCCCAAGCACACTTAACTGCGGAGTTGTGGTGGGATCCGGTGCATTAGTGCTGGTATGATCGCACTTTTTTCATTTCGCGCTGCAAATGCATACACTCCTTCTCCTTTCTTCCCCCGACTTTTTTTTTCCTGGTGCGTTCACACTTCAACTCTCCTTCTCGTTCTAATATCAACTAAAATGCCCCTGCATCTTGACTCACATTTGCGTATAAACCAGCGTACCATAGTTCCAGTCGCGTGTAATGTCGAACGACCCGTCTGAAAAAAAATTTGTGCGGCACAAAGACTTCTCAAGATACACCCATCCGAGTACTACTCTCGCCCAAGCACACTTAACTGCGGAGTTCTGATGGGATCCGGTTCTTTAGTGATGGTATGATCGCACCTGTTTTATTTCGTGCTGCAAATACATAAACTCCTTCTCATTTCTTCCCCCTCCCGTTATTTGTTTCCTTGTGCGTGCGCACTGCAACTCCCGTTCTCGTTCAAATATAAAGTAAAATGTCATGGCGCCGAGACTCACATTTGTGAATAAACCTACGGACCATAATTCAAGTCACGCGTAACGTCGGAAGAATCATCTGCAAAAAAATGGGTGCAACACGAGAACTTCCCAAGAAAATGGGTGAAATATAAGGACTTCGCAAGAGGTCACCCATCCTAGTACTACTCTCGCCCAAGCACCCTTAACTCGCGGAGTTTTGATAGAATCCGTTGCATTAGTGCTGGTATGATCGCTCATGTTTCATTCTGCACTGCAAAGACATACACTCTTTCTCATTCCATTCCCTCTCCTGTCATTTGTTTCCTTGTGCGTGCACTCTGCATCTCTCCTTCTCGTTCTAATATCAAGTAAAATGCCCTGGTACCGTGACTCACCTTTGCGAATGAACCAGCGGTTCATAATTCTATTCGCGTGTAACGTCAAACGACCCATCCGAAAAAAAATGGGTGCAACACAAGGACTTCCGAGGAGGTCACCCATCCGAGTACTACTCTCGCCCAAGCACACTTAACTGCGAAGTTCAGATCCAGTGCATTAGTGCTGGTATGATCGCACCTCTTTCATATTGCGCTGCAAATACATACACTCCTCCTTTCTTTCTCCTCCCGTCATTTATTGCCTGGTGCGACACGAGGACTTCCCAGGAGGTCACCCATCCGAATACTACTCTCGCCCAAAAAAACTTAACTGTGGAGTTCTGATGGGATCCGGTGCATTAGTGCTGGTGTGATCGCACCTGTTTAATTTCGCGCTGCAAATACATACACTCCTTCTCCTTTCTTCCCCCTCCCATCATTTGTTTCCTTGTGCGTGCGCACTGCATCTCCCGTTCTCGTTCAAATATCAAGTAAAATGCCACGGCGCCGTGACTCACATTTGTGAATAAACCTGTGGACTATCATTCAAGTCGCGCTTAACGTCAAAAGAATCATCTGCAAAAAAATAGGTGCAACACGATGATTTCCCAAGAAAATGGGTGAAATATAAGGACTTCGCCGAGTTCTGATAGAATCCGTTGGATTAGTGCTAGTATGATCGCTCATGCTTCATTCTGCGCTGCAAATACATACACTCTCTCTCCTTCTATCCCCCCTCCTGTCATTTGTTTCCTTGTGCGTGCACTCTGCATCTCTACTTCTCGTTCTAATATCAAGTAAAATGCCCCGGCATCGTGACTCACCTTTGTGAATGAACCAGCGGATCATAATTCCATTCGCGCGTAACGTCGAACGATCCATCCGAAAAAAAATGGGTTTAACACGAGGACTTCCCAGGAGGACACCCATCTGAGTACTACTCTCACCCAAGCACACTTAACTGCGGAGTTCTGATGGGAGCCAGTGCATTAGTGCTGGTATGATCGCACCTGTTTCACTTCGCGCTTCAAATACATACACTCCTTCTCCTTTCTTCCCCCCTCTCGTCATTTGTTTCCTGGTGCGTTCGCACTTCACCTCTCCTTCTTGCTCTAATATCAATTAAAATGCCCCTGTGTCTTGACTCACATTTGCGTATAAATCAGCGGACCATAGTTCCAGTGGCGCGTAACGTCGAACGACCCATTTGAAAAAAAAAGGGTGCAACACGAGAACTTCCTAGGAGGTAAAATATCCTTGTACTACTTTTGCCAAAGCACACTTAACTGCAGAGTTCTGATGGGATCAGGTATATTTGTGCTGGTATGATCGCAGCTATTTCATTTGGCGCTGAAAATAAATACACTCCTTCCCCGTCCCTCCCCCCTCCCAATATTTGTTTTTTGTGCGTTCACACTGCACCTCTCATTCTCATTCTAATATCGATTAAAATGCACCCTGCTTCTTAACTCACATTTGCGTATAAACCAGCAAACCATAGTTCCAGTTGCGCGTAACGTCGAACGAACCGTCTGAAAAAAAATTGGTGCGACACGAGGACTTCCTAGGAGGTCAACCATCCAAGTACTACTCTCGCCCAAGCAAACTTAACTGCGGAGTTATGATGTGATCCGGTGCATTAGTGCTGGTATGATCGCATCTGTTTAATTGCGCGCTGCAAATACAAACACTCATTCTCCTTTCTTCCCCATTCCGTCATTTGTTTCCTAGAACGTTCACACTGCACTTCCCGTTCTCGTACAAATATCAAGTAAAATGCCACGGTACTGTGACTCACATTTGCGAATAAACCTGCGGACCATAATTAAAGTCACGCATAACGTCGAAAGAATCATCTGCAAAAAACTGGGTGCAATACGAGGACTTCCCAAGAAATTGGATGAAATATAAGGACTTCGCAGGAGGTCACCCATCCTAGTACTACTCTCGCCCAAGCACCCTTAACTTGCGGAGTTCTGATAGAATCCGTTGCATTAGTGCTGGTATATGATCGCTCATGTTTCATTCTGCGCTGCAAATACATACACTTTTTCTCCTTCAATCCCCCCTCCCGTCATTTGTTTCCTTGTGCGTGCACTCTCCATCTCTCCTTCTTGTTCAAATATCAAGTAAAATGCCCCGGCACTGTGACTCACCTTTGCGAATGAACCAGCGGTTCATAATTCCATTAGTGCGTAACGTCGAACGACCCATCCGAAAAAAAATGGGTGCAAAACGAGGACTTCCCAGGAAGTCACCCATCCGACTACTTTCGCCCAAACATACTTAACTGCGGAGTTCTGATGAGATCCGGTGTATTAGTGCTGGTATGATCGCACCTGATTAATTTTGCGCTGCAAATACATTCACTCCTTCTCCTTTCTTCCCCCTCCCGTCATTTGTTTCCTTGTGCGTGCGCACTACACCTCCCGTTCTCGTTCAAATATCAACTATAATGTCACGGCGCCGTGACTCACATTTGAAAATAAACTTGCGGACCATAATTCAAGTCGCGCGTAACGTCGAAAGAATCATCTGCAAAAAAATGGGTTCAACACGATAATTTCCCGCATAAATAGGTGAAATATAAAGACTTCGCAGGAGGTCACCCATCCTAGTACTACTCTCGCCCAAGCACCCTTAACCACAGAGTTCTAATAGAATCCGTTGCATTAGTGCTGGTATGATCGGTCATGTTTCATTCTACGCTGCAAATACATACACTCTTTCCCGTTCCGTCCCCCCCACCGTTATTTGTTTCCTTGTGCGCGCACTCTGCATCTCTCCTTCTCGTTCTAATATAAAGTAAAATGCCCCGGCACCGTGACTCACCATTGCGAATGAACCAGCGGTTAATAATTCCATTCGCGCGTAACGTCGAACGACCCATCTGAAAAAAAATGGGTACAAAACGAGGACTTCCCAGGAGGTCACCCATACGAGTACTACTATCGCCCAAGCACACTTAACTGCGGAGTTCTAATTGGATCCAATGCATTAGTGTTGTTATGATAGTACCTGATTAATTTTGCGCTGCAAATACATTCACTCATTCTCCTTTCTTCCCCCTCCCGTCATTTGTTTCCTTGTGCGTGCGCACTACACCTCCCGTTCTCGTTCAAATATCAAGTATAATGCCACGGTGCATTAGTGCTGGTATGATCGCACCTGATTAATTTTGCGCTGCAAATACATTCACTCCTTCTCCTTTCTTCCCCCTCCCGTCATTTGTTTCCTTGTGCGTGCGCACTACACCTCCCGTTCTCGTTCAAATATCAACTATAATGTCACGGCGCCGTGACTCACATTTGAAAATAAACTTGCGGACCATAATTCAAGTCGCGCGTAACGTCGAAAGAATCATCTGCAAAAAAATGGGTTCAACACGATAATTTCCCGCATAAATAGGTGAAATATAAAGACTTCGCAGGAGGTCACCCATCCTAGTACTACTCTCGCCCAAGCACCCTTAACCACAGAGTTCTAATAGAATCCGTTGCATTAGTGCTGGTATGATCGGTCATGTTTCATTCTACGCTGCAAATACATACACTCTTTCCCGTTCCGTCCCCCCCACCGTTATTTGTTTCCTTGTGCGCGCACTCTGCATCTCTCCTTCTCGTTCTAATATAAAGTAAAATGCCCCGGCACCGTGACTCACCATTGCGAATGAACCAGCGGTTAATAATTCCATTCGCGCGTAACGTCGAACGACCCATCTGAAAAAAAATGGGTACAAAACGAGGACTTCCCAGGAGGTCACCCATACGAGTACTACTATCGCCCAAGCACACTTAACTGCGGAGTTCTAATTGGATCCAATGCATTAGTGTTGTTATGATAGTACCTGATTAATTTTGCGCTGCAAATACATTCACTCATTCTCCTTTCTTCCCCCTCCCGTCATTTGTTTCCTTGTGCGTGCGCACTACACCTCCCGTTCTCGTTCAAATATCAAGTATAATGCCACGGTGCATTAGTGCTGGTATGATCGCACCTGATTAATTTTGCGCTGCAAATACATTCACTCCTTCTCCTTTCTTCCCCCTCCCGTCATTTGTTTCCTTGTGCGTGCGCACTACACCTCCCGTTCTCGTTCAAATATCAACTATAATGTCACGGCGCCGTGACTCACATTTGAAAATAAACTTGCGGACCATAATTCAAGTCGCGCGTAACGTCGAAAGAATCATCTGCAAAAAAATGGGTTCAACACGATAATTTCCCGCATAAATAGGTGAAATATAAAGACTTCGCAGGAGGTCACCCATCCTAGTACTACTCTCGCCCAAGCACCCTTAACCACAGAGTTCTAATAGAATCCGTTGCATTAGTGCTGGTATGATCGGTCATGTTTCATTCTACGCTGCAAATACATACACTCTTTCCCGTTCCGTCCCCCCCACCGTTATTTGTTTCCTTGTGCGCGCACTCTGCATCTCTCCTTCTCGTTCTAATATAAAGTAAAATGCCCCGGCACCGTGACTCACCATTGCGAATGAACCAGCGGTTAATAATTCCATTCGCGCGTAACGTCGAACGACCCATCTGAAAAAAAATGGGTACAAAACGAGGACTTCCCAGGAGGTCACCCATACGAGTACTACTATCGCCCAAGCACACTTAACTGCGGAGTTCTAATTGGATCCAATGCATTAGTGTTGTTATGATAGTACCTGATTAATTTTGCGCTGCAAATACATTCACTCATTCTCCTTTCTTCCCCCTCCCGTCATTTGTTTCCTTGTGCGTGCGCACTACACCTCCCGTTCTCGTTCAAATATCAAGTATAATGCCACGGCGTAGTGACTCATATTTGCAAATAAACCTGCGGACCATAATTCAAGTCGCGCGTAACGTCGAAAGAATCATCTGCAAAAAAATGGGTTCAACACGAGGACTTCCCGCGAAAATAGGTGAAATATAAAGACTTCGCAGGAGGTCACCAATCCTAGTACTACTCTCGCCCAAGCACCCTTAACCACGGAGTTCTGATAGAATCCATTGCATTTGTGCTGGTATGATCAGTCATGTTTTATTCTACACTGCAAATACATACACTCTTTCCCGTTCCATCCCCGCCACCATCATTTGTTTCCTTGTGCGTGCACTCTGCATCTCTCATTCTCGTTCTAATATAAAGTAAAATGCCCCGGCACTGTGACTCACCATTGCGAATGAACCAGCGGTTCATAATTCCATTCGCGCGTAATGTCGAACGACCCATCCGAAAAAAATGGGTGCAACACGAGGACTTCCCAGGTGGTCACCCATCCGAGTACTACTCTCGCCCAAGCACACTTAACAACGGAGTTCAGATCCAGTGCATTAATGCTGGTATGATCGCACCTGTTTCATTTGGCGCTGCAAATACATACACTCCTTCTCCTTTCTTCCCCCTCCCATCATTTGTTTCTTGGTGCGTCCATACAACACCTCTCCTTCTCGTTCTAATATCGATTAAAATGCCCTTGCTTCTTTACTCACATTTGCGTATAAACCAGCGGATCATAGTTCCAGTCGCGCGTAACGTCGAACGACCCGACTAAAAAAAAATTTGTGCGACACGAGGACTTCCCAGGGAGTCACCCATCCGAGTACTTCTCTCGCTTAAGCACATTTAACTGCAGAGTTCTGATGGGATCCGGTGCATTAGTGCTGGTATGATCGCACTTGTTTTATTTCGCGCTGCAAATACATACAATCCTTCTCTTCTCTTCCCCTCTCTCGTCATTTGTTTCCTTGTGCGTGCGCACTGCACCTCCCGTTCTCGTTCAAATATCAAGAAAAAGCCACGGTGCCGTGACTCACATTTGGGAATAAACCTACGGACCATAATTCAAGTCGCGCGTAACGTCGAAAGAGTCATTTGCAAAAAAATAGGTGCAACACGAGGGCTTCCCAAAAAAATGGGTGAAATATAAGGACTTCGTAGGAGGTCACCCATCCTAGTACTACTCTCGCCCAAGCACCCTTAACCGCGGAGTTCTGATAGAATCCGTTGCATTAGTATTGGTATGATCGCTCATGTTTCACTCTGCGCTGTAAATACATATACTCTTTCTCCTTCTATCGCCCCTCCCGTCATTTGTTTCCTTGTGCGTGCACTCTGCATCTCTCCTTTTCGTTCTAATATCAAGTAAAATGCCCCGGCACCGAGACTCACATTTGCGAATGAACCAGCGGTTCATAATTCCATTCGCGCATAACGTCGAACGACCCATCCGAAAATAAATGGGTGAAACACGAGGACTTCCTAAGAGGTCACCCATCTGAGTACTACTCTCGCCCAAGCACACTTTACTGTGGAGCTCTGATTGGATACGGTGCATTAGTGCTGGTATGATCGCACCTGTTTCATTTCGCGCTGCAAATACATACACTCCTTCTTCTTTCTGCCCCCTCCCGTCATTTGTTTCCTGGTGCGTTCACACTTCACCTCTCCTTCTCGTTCTAATATTAATTAAAATGTCCATGTGTCTTGACTCATATTTGCGTATAAATCACCGGACCATAGTTCCAGTCGCGCGTAACGTCGAACGACGCATCTGATAAAAAAAATGGGTGCAACACGAGAACTTCCCAGGAGGTAACCCATCCTTGTACTACTTTCGCCAAAGCACACTTATCTGCGCAGTTCTGATAGAATCCGTTGCATTAGTGCAGGTATGATCGAACCTGTTTCATTTCGCGCTAAAAATACATACACTCCTTCTCCTTCCCTCCTCCCTCTTGTCATTTGTTTCCTTGGGCGTTCACACTGCACCTCTCCGTCTCGTTCTAATATCGATTAAAATGCCCCTGCTTCTTGACTCACATTTGCGTATAAACCAGGGGACCATAGTTCTAGTCGCGCGTAACATCGAACGACCCGTCAGAAAAAAAATTGGTGCGACACGAGGACTTCCCATTTGATCACCCATCCGAGTACTACTCTCGCCCAAGCACACTTAACTGTGGAGTTTTGATGGGATCAGGAGCAATAGTGCTGGTATGATCGCGCCTATTTAATTTCGCGCTGCAAATACATACACTCTTTCTCCTTTCTTCCCCCTCCCGTCATTTGTTTCCTTGTGCGTGAGCACTGCACCTCCCGTTCTCGATCTAATATCAAGTAAAATGCCACGGCGCCGTGACTCACATTTGCGAATAAACTTGCGGATAATAATTCAAGTCGCGCGTAACGTCGAAAGAATCATCTGCAAAAAAATTGGTGCAACACGAGGACTTCCCAAAAAAATAGGTGAAATATAACGACTTCGCAGGAGGTCACCCATCCTAGTACTACTCTCACCGAAGCACCCTTAACTTGCGGAGTTCTTATAGAATTCGTTGCATTAGTGCTGGTATGATCGCTCATGCTTCATTCTGCGCTGCAAATACATACACTCTTTCTCCTTCCATCCCCCCTCCCGTCATTTGTTTCCTTGTGCGTGCACTCTACATCTCTCCTTCTCGTTCTAATATCAAGTAAAATTCCCCGACACCATGACTCACCTTTGCGAATGAACCATCTATTCATAATTCCATTCACGCGTAACGTCGAACGACCCATCCAAAAAAAAAGTTGGTGCAACACAAGGACTTCTCGAAAGGTCACCCATCCGAGTACTACTCTCGCCCAAGCACACTTAACTGCGGAGATCTGATGGGATCCGGTGCTTTAGTGTTAGTATGATCGCACCTGTTTAATTTCGCGCTGCAAATACATACACTCCTTCTCCTTTCTTCCCCCTCCCGTCATTTGTTTCCTTGTGCTTGCGCACTGCACCTCCCGTTCTCATTCAAATATCAAATAAAATGCCACGGTGCCGTGACTCACATTTGCGAATAAACCTGCGGACCATAATTAAAGTCACCGTAACGTCGAAAGAATCATTTGTAAAAAAATTGGTGCAACACGAGGACTTCCCAAGAAAATGGGTGAAATATAAGGACTTCGCAGGTGGTCACCCATCCTAGTACTAGTCTCGCCCAAGCACCCATAACTTGCGGAGTTCTGATAGAATCCGTTACATTAATGCTGGTATGATCGCTCAGGTTTCATTCTGCGCTGCAAATTCATACACTCTTTCTCCTTCAATCCCCCCCTCCTGTCATTTGTTTTCTTGTGCGTGCACTCTGTATCTCTCTTTCTCATTCTAATATCAAGTAAAATACCCCAGCACCGTGACTCACCTTTGCGAATGAACCAGAGGTTCATAATTTCATTCACACATAATGTCAAACGACCCATCCGAAAAAAAATGGGTGCAACATGAGGACTTCTCATGAGGTCACCCATCAGAGTACTACTCTCGCCCAAGCACACTTAACTGCGGAGTTCTGATGGGATCTGGTGCATTAGTGCTGGTATGATCGCACCTGTTTATATTCGCGCTGCAAATACACACACACCTTCTCCTTTCTTCCCCCTCCCCTCATTTGTTTCCTGGTGCATTCACACTTCACCTCTTCTTCTCGTTCTAATATCAATTAAAATGCCCCTGCGTCTTGACTCACATTTGCGTATAAACAAACGGACCATAGTTCCAGTCGCGCGTAATGTCGAACGACCCATCTGAAAAAAAAAATGGGTGCAACACGAGAATTTCCCACGAGGTAACCCATCCTTGTACTACTTTCGCCAAAGCTCACTTAACTGCGGAGTTCTGATGGAATCCGGTGCATTTGTCCTAGTATGAAAGCAACTGTTTCGTTTCGTGCTGAAAATACATACACTCCTTCTCTTTCCCTCCCCCCTCCCATTATTTGTTTCCTTGTGCGTTCACACTGCACCTCTCCTTCTCGTTATAATATCGATTAAAATGCCCCTGCATCTTGACTCACATTTGTGTATAAACCAGCGGACCATAGTTCAAGTGGCACGTAACGTCGAACGACCCGTTTGAAAAAAAAGATTTGTGCGACACGAGGACTTCCCAGGAGGTCACCCATCCAAGTACTACTCTCACCCAACCACACTTAACTGCAGAATTCTAATGGGATCCGGTGCATTAGTGTTGATATGATCGCACCAGTTTAATTTTGCGCTGCAAATACATACACTCTTTCTCCTTTCTTCCCCCTCCCGTCATTTGTTTCCTTGTGCGTGGGCACTGCACCTCCTGTTCTCGATCTAATATCAAGTAAAATGCCACGGCGCCGTGACTCACATTTGTGAATAAACCTGCAGACCATAATTCAAGTCGTGCGTAATGTCGAAAGAATCATCTGCAAAAAAATTGGTGCAACACAAGGACTTCCCAAAAAAATAGGTGAAATATAACGACTTCGCAGGAGGTCACCCATCCTAATACTACTCTCGCCGAAGCACCCTTAACTTGCGGAGTTCTTATAGAATCCGTTGCATTAGTGCTGGTATGATCGCTCATGCTTCATTCTGCGCTGCAAATACATACACTATTTCTCTTTCCATCCCCGCTCCCGTCGTTTGTTTCCTTGTGCGTGCACTCTGCATCTCTCCTTCTCATTCTAATATCAAGTAAAATGCCCCGGCACCGTGACTCACCTTTGCGAATGAACCAGCGGTTAATAATTCCATTCGCGCCTAATGTCAAGCGACCCATCCGAGAAAAAATGAGTGCAACACGAGGACTTCCCAGGAGGTCACCCATCCGAGTACTACTCTCGCCCAAGGACACTTAACTGCGGAGTTCTAATGGGATCTGGTTCATTAAAGTGGAAATGATCGCACCTGATTAATTTCGCGCTGCAAATACATTCACTCCTTCTCCATTCTTCCCCCTCCAGTCATTTGTTTCCTTGTGCGTGCGCACTGCACCTCCCGTTCTCGTTCAAATATCGAGTAAAATGCCACGGCGCCATGACTCACATTTGTGAATAAACCTGCGGACCATAATTAAAGTCACGTGTAATGTCGAAAGAATCATCTGCAAAAAAATGGATGCAACACGAGGACTTCCCAAGAAAATGGGTGAAGTATAAGGACTTCGCAGGAGGTCACCCATCCTAGTACTACTCTCGCCCAAGCACCCTTAACTGCGGAGTTCTGATAGAATCTGTTGCATTAGTGCAGGTAAGATCGCTCATGTTTCATTCTGCGCTGCAAATACATACACTCTTTCTCCTTCCATCCCACCTCATGTCATTTATTTCCTTGTACGTGCATTTTGCATCTCTTTTTCTTGTTCTAATATCAAGTAAAATACCCCGGCACCGTGACTCACCATTGCGAATGAACTAGCGGTTCATAATTCCATTCGCGCGTAACGTCAAACGACCCATCCAAAAAAAAATGGGTACAACAAGAGGACTTCCCAGGAGGTCACCAATTCAAGTACTACTCTCGCCCAAACACACTTAACAACGGAGTTCTGATGGGATCCGGTGCTTTAGTGCTGGTATGATCGCACCTGTTTCATTTGGCACTACAAATACATACACTCCTTATCATTTCTTCCCCCTCCCGTCATTTGTTTCCTTGTGCGTGCGCACTGTACCTCCCGTTCTCGTTCTAATATCAAGTAAAATTCCACGGTGCCGTGACTCACATTTGTGAATAAACCTGCAGACCATAATTAAAGTCGCGTGTAACATCGAAAGAATCATCTGCAAAAAAATGGGTGCAAGACGAGGACTTCCCAAGAAAATGGGTGAAATATAAGGACTTCGCAGGAGGTCACCCATCCTAGTACTACTCTCGCCAAAGCATCCTTAACTGCGGCGTTCTGATAGAATCCATTGCATTAATGCAGGTATGATTGCTCATGTTTCATTTTGCGCTGCAAATACATACACTCTTTCTCCTTCCATCCCACCTCCCGTCATTTGTTTCCGTGTGCGTGCACTCTGCATCTCTCTTTCTAGTTCTAATATCAAGTAAAATGCCCCGGCACCGTGACTCACTTTTGCGAATGAACCAGCGGTTCATAATTCCATTCGCGCGTAACGGCGAACGACCCATCCGAAAAAGAATGGGAGCAACACGAGGACTTCGCAGGAGGTCACCCATCCGAGTACTACTCTCCCCCAAGCATACTTAACTGCGGAGTTCTGAAGGGATCCGGTGTTTTAGTGCTGGTATGATCGCACCTGTTTAATTTCGTGCTACAAATACATACAGTCATTCTCCTTTCTTCCCCCTCCCGTCATTTGTTTCCTTGTGCGTGCGCACTGCACCTCCTGTTTTCGTTCAAATATCAAGTAAAATGCTACGGCGTCGTGACTCACATTTGCAAATAAACCTGCGAACCATAATTCAAGTCGCGCGCAACATCCAAAGAATCATCTGCAAAAAAATGGGTGCAACACGAGAACTTCTCAAGAAAATGGGTGAAATGTAAGGACTTCGCAGGAGGTCACCCATCTTAGTACTACTCTCGCCCAGGCAACCCTAACTTGAGGAGTTCTGATAGAATCCGTTGCATTACTTCTGGTATGATCGCTCATGTTTCATTCTGCGCTGCAAATACATACACTCTTTCTCCTTCCATCCCCCCTCCCGTCATTTGTTTCCTTGTACGTGCACTCCGCATCTCAGCTTCTCGTTCTAATATCAAGTAAAATGCCCCGGCACCGTGACTCACCTTTGCGAATGAACCAGCGGTTCATAATTCCATTCGTGCGTAACGTCGAACGACCCATCCGAAAAAAAATGGGTGCAACACGAGGACTTCCCAGGAGGTGACCCATCCGAGTACTACTGTAGCCCAAGCACACTTATCTGCGGAGTTCTGATAGGATCCGGTGCATTAGTACTGGTATGATCGCACATGTGTCATTTCGCGCTGCAAATACATACACTCCATCTCCTTTCTTCCCCCTCCCGTCATTTATTTCCTGGTGCATTCACACTTCACCTCTTCTTCTCGTTCTAATATCAATTAAAATGCCCCTGCGTCTTGACTCACATTTGCGTATAATCCAGCGAACCATAGTTCCAGTTGCGCGTAACGTCGAACGACCCATTTAAAAATAAAAATGGGTGCAATACGAGAACTTCCCAAGAGGTAACTCATCCTTGTACTACTTTCGCCAAAGCACACTTAACTGCGGAGTTCTGATGGGATCCGATGCATTTGTGCTGGTATGATCGCACCTGTTTCATTTCGTGCTGAAAATACATACACTCCTTCTCCTTCCCTCCCCTCTCCCATAATTTGTTTCCTTGTGCGTTCACACTACACCTCTCCTTCTCGTTCTAATATCGATTAAAATGCTCATGCTTCTTGACTCACATTTGCTTATAAACCAGCGGACTATAGTTCAAGTCGCAGGTAACGTCGAACGACCCGTCTGAAAAAAAATTGGAGCGACACGAGGACTTCCCAAGAGGTCACCCATCCGAGTACTACTCTCACCTAAGCAAACTTAACTGCGGAGTTTTGATGGGATCTAGTTCATTAGTGCTGGTATGATCGCACCTGTTTAATTGCGCGCTGCAAATACATACACTTCTTGTCCTTTCTTCCCCCTCTCGTCATTTGTTTCCTGGTGCGTTCAAACTTCACCTCCCGTTCTCGTTCTAATATCAATTAAAATGCCCCTGCGTCTTGACTCACATTTGCGTATAAACCAGCGGACCATAGTTCTAGTCGCGCGTAAAGTCAAACGACCCATCTGAAAAAAAAAAGGGTGCAACACGAGAACTTCCCAGGAGGTAACCCATCCTTATACTACTTTCGCCAAAGCACACTTAACTGCAGAGTTCTGATGGGATCCGGTGCATTTGTGCTGGTATAATCGCACCTGTTTCATTTCATGCTGAAAATGCATACACTCCTTCTCCTTCTCTCCCCCCTCCCATCATTTGTTTCCTTGTGCGTTCACACTGCACCTCTCCTTCTCGTTCTAATATCGATCAAAATGCCTCTGCTTCTTGACTCACCTTTGCGAATGAACCAGCGGTTCATAATTCCATTCGCGCATAACGTCGAACGACCCATCCAAAAAAAAAATTGGTGCAACACGAGAACTCCCTAGGAGATCACCCATCCGAGTACTACTCTCGCCCAAGCACACTTAACTGCAGAGTTCTGATGGGATCCGGTGCATTAGTGCTGGAATGATCGTACATGTTTCATTTTCTGCTGCAAATAAATACACTCATTCTCATTTCTTCCCCCTTCCGTCATTTGTTTCCTGGTGCGTTCACGCTTCACCTCTCATTCTCGTTCTAATATCAGTAAAAATGCCCCTGCATCTTGACTCACATTTGCGTATAAACTAGCGGACCATAGTTATAGTCGCGCGTAACGTCGAATGACCCATCTGAAAAAAAAATGGGTGCAACACGAGAACTTCCCAGGAGGTAACCCATCCTTGTACTAGTTTCGCCAAACTACACTTAACAGAGGAGTACTGATTGGATCCGGTGCATTTGTGCTGGTATGATCGCACCTGTTTCATTTTGTGCTGAAAATATATACACTTCTTTTCCTTCCCTCCCCCCTCTCTCCATTTGTTTCCTTGTGCGTTCACACTACACCTCTCCTTCTTGTTCTAATATCGATTAAATTGCCCCTACTTCTTTACTCACATTTGCGTATAAACCAGCTGACCATAGTTCTAGTCGCGCATAACGTCGAACGACCCGTCTGAAAAAAAATTGGTACGACACGAGGACTTTCCAGGATGTCACCCATCCGAGTACTACTCTCGCCCAAGCACACTTAATTGTGGAGTTCTGATGGGATCCGTTGCATTAGTGCTCGTATGATCTCTCATGTTTCATTCTGCGCGGCAAATACATACACTCTTTCTCCTTCCATCCCCCATCCCGTCATTTATTTCCTTGTGCGTGCACTCAACATCTCTCCTTCTCGTTCTAATATCAAGTAATATGCCCCGGCACCGTGACTCACCTTTGCGAATGAACCAGCGGTTCATAATTCCATTCGCACGTAAAGTCAAACGACCCATCCGAAAAAAATGGATGCAACACGAGGAATTCCCAAGAGGTCACACATCCGAGTACTACTCTCGCCCAAGCACACTTAACTGCAGAGTTCTGATGGGATCCGGTGCATTAGTGCTGGAATGATCGCACCAGTTTCATTTTGCGCTACAAATACATACACTCCTTCTCCTTTCTTCCCCCTCTCGTCATTTGTTTCCTGGTGCATTCACACTTCACCTCTCCTTCTCGTTCTAATATCAATTAAAATGCCATGCGTCTTGACTCACATTTGCGTATAAACCAGCAGACCATAGTTCCAATCGCGCGTAACGTCGAACGACCCGTCTGAAAAAAAATTTATTACAATACGAGGACTTCCTAGGAGGTCACCCATTCGAGTACTACTCTCGCTCAAGGACACTTAACTGCGGAGTTGTGATGGGATCCAGTGCATTAGTGCTAGTATGATCGCACCTGTTTAATTTCGCGCTGTAAATACAAACACTCCTTCTCCTTTCTTCCACCTCCCGTCATTTGTTTCCTTGTGCGTGCGCATTGCACCTCCCTTTCACGTTTAAATATCAAGTAAAATGCCACGATGCCGTGACTCATATTTGCGAATAAACTAGCGGACCATCATTCAAGTCGCGCGTAACGTTGAAAGAATCATTTGCAAAAAAATTAGTGCAACACGAGGACTTCCCAAGAAAATGGGTGAAATATAAGGACTTCGCAGGAGGTCACCCATCCTAGTACTACTCTCGCCCAAGAACCCTTAAGTTGCATAGTTCTTATAGAATCTGTTGCATTAGTGCTGGTATGATCGCTCATGTTTCATTCTGCGCTACAAATACATACACTCTATCTCCTTCCATCCCCCCTCCCGTCTTTTGTTTCCTTGTGGGTCCACTCTGCATCTCTCCTTCTCGTTCTATTATCAAGTAAAATGCCCCGGTACCATGACTCACCTTTGCGAATGAACCAGCGATTCATAATTCAATTCACGCGTAACGTCGAACGTCCCATCCGAAAAAAAATGGGTGGAACACGATGAATTGCCAAGAGGTCAAGCATCCGAGGACTACTCTCGCCCAAGTACACTTGACTGCGGAGTTCTGATGGGTTCCGGTGAAGTAGTGCTGGTATGATCGCACCTGTTTCATTTTGCGCTGTAAATACGTACACTCCTTCTCTTTTCTTCCCCCTCCTGTCATTTGTTTCCTGGTGCGTTAACACTTCACCTCTCATTCTCGTTCTAATATCAATTAAAATGCCCTTGCGTCTTGACTCACATTTGCGTATAAACCAGCGGACCATACTTCCATTCGCGCGTAACGTCGAAGGACCCATCTGAAAAAAAATGGGTGCAACACGAGAACTTCCCAAGAGGTAACCCATCTTTGTACTACTTACGCCAAAGCACACTTAACTGCGGAATTTTGATTGGATTCGGTGCATTTGTGCTGGTATGATCGCGCCTGTTTCATTTCGTGCGGAAAATACATACACTTCTTCTCCTTCCCTCCCCCCTCCCATCATTTGTTTCCCTATGCGTTCACACTGCACCTCTCCTTCTCGTTCTAATATCGATTAAAATGCTCTTGCTTCTTAACTCACATTTGCGTATAAACCAGCGGACCATAGTTCCAGTCGTGCGTAACGTCGAACGACCCGTCTGAAAAAAAAATTGGTGTGACACGAGGACTTCCCAAGAGGTCACCCATCCGAGTACTACTCTCGCCCAAGCACATTTAACTGCGGAGTTCTGATGGGATCCAGTGCATTAGTGTTGGTATGATCACACCTGTTTCATTTCACGCTTTAAATACATACACTCCTTCTCCTTTCTTCCCCTTCCCGTCATTTATTTCCTGGTTCGTTCACACTTCACCTCTCCTTCTCGTTCTACTATCAATTCAACTGCCCCTATGTCTTGACTCACATTTGCGTATAAACCAGCAGAACATAGTTCTAGTCGCGTGTAACGTCGAACGACCCATCTAAAAAAGAAAATGGGTACAACACGAGAACTTCTCAGGAGGTAACCCATCCATGTACTACTTTCGCCAAAGCACACTTAACTGCAGAGTTCTGATGGGATCTGGTGCATTTGTGCTGGTATGATCGCACCTGTTTCATTTCGTGCTGAAAATACATGCACTCCTTCTCCTTGCGCGTGCACTCTGCATCTCTCCTTCTCGTTCTAATATAAAGTAAAATGCCCCGGCACCGTAACTCACCTTTGCGAATGAACCAGCGTTTCTTAATTCGATTCGTGCGTAACGTCGAACGACAAATCCGAAAAAAAATGGGTGCAACACGAGGACTTCCCAGGAGGTCACCCATCCGAGCACTACTCTCGCCCAAGTACATTTAACTGCGGAGTTCTGATGGGATCCGGTGCTTTAGTGCTGGTATGATCGCACCTTTTTAATTTCGTGCTGCAAATAAATACACTCCTTCTCCTCTCTTCCCCCTTCCATCATTTGTTTCCTTGTGCGTGCGCACTGCACCTCCCGTTCTCGTTCAAATATCAAGTAAAATGTAATGTCGCCGTGACTCACATTTGCGAATAAATCTGCGGACCATAATTCAAGTCGCACGTAACGTCGAAAGAATCATCTGCAAAAAAATTGGTGCAACACGAGGACATCCCAAGAAAATGGGTGAAATATAAGGACTTCGCAGGAGGTCACCCATCCTAGTACTACTCTCGCCCAAGCACCCTTAACTTGCGGAGTTCTGATAGAATCCGTTGCATTAGTGCTGGTATGATCGCTCATGTTTCATTCTGCGCTGCAAATACATACACTCTTTCTCCTTCCATCCCCCCTCCCGTCATTTGTTTCCTTGCGCGTGCACTCTGCATCTCTCATTCTCGTTCTAATATAAAGTATAATGCCCCAGCACCGTGACTCACCTTTGCGAATGAACCAGCGGTTCATAATTTTATTCGCGCGTAACGTCGAACGACCCATCCGAAAAAAAATGGGTGCAACACGAGGACTTCCCAGGAGGTCACCCATCCGAGTGCTACTCTTGCCCAAGCACACTTCACTGCGGAGTTCTGATGGGATCCGGTGCATGAGTGCTGGTATGATCGCACCTGTGTCATTTTGCGCTGTAAATACATACACTCATTCTCCTTTCTTCCCCCTCCCGTCATTTGTTTCCTGGTGCATTCACACTTCACCTCTCCTTCTCGTTCTAATATCAATTAAAATTCCCCTACGTCTTGACGCATATTTGCGTATAAACCAGCGGACCATATTTCCAGTCGCGCGTAACGTCGAACGACCCATCTAAAAAAAAAGTGGGTGGAACACGAGAACTTCCTTGGAGGTAACCCATCCTTGTACTACTTTCGCCAAAGCACACTTTACTGTGGAGTTCTAAAGGGATCTGGTGCATTTATGCTGGTATGATCGCACCAGTTTCATTTCGTGCTGAAAATACATACACTCCTTCTCCTTCCCTCCCCCCTCCCATAATTTGTTTCCTTGTATGTTCACACTGCACCTCTCCTTCTCGTTTTAATATCGATTAAAATGCTCCTGCTTCTTGACTCACATTTGCGTATAAGCCAGCGGACCATAGCTCCAGTCGCGCGTAACGTCGAACGACCCGTTTGAAAAAAAATTGGTGCGACACGAGGACTTCCCAGGAGGTCACCCATCCGTGTACTACTCTCCCCCAAGCACACTTAACTGCGGAGTTCTGATGAAATCCGGTGCATTAGTGCTACTATGATCACACCTATTTCATTTCTCGCTGCAAATACATACACACTTTTTCCTTTCTTTCCCCTCCCGTCATTTGATTGCTGGTGCGTTCACACTTCACCTCTCCTTCTCGTTCTAATATCAATTAAAATGTCCCTGCGTCTTGACTCACATTTGCGTATAAACCAGCAGACTTTAGTTCCAGTCGCACGCAACGTCGAATGACCTGTCTGAAAAAAAATTGGTGCGACAGCAAGAATTCCCAGGAGGTCCCCCATCTGACAACTACTCTCGCCCAAGCACACTTAACTGCGGAGTTCTGATGGGATCTGGTGCATTAGTGACAACATGATCGCAACTATTTACTTTTGCGCTGCAAATACATACACTCTTTCTCCTTTCTTCCCCCTCCCGTCATTTGTTTCCTTGTGCGTGCGCACTGCACCTCCCATTCTCGTTCAAATATCAAGTAAAATGCCACGGCGCCGTGACTCACATTTGCGAATAAACCTGCAGACTATAATTCAAGTCGCGCGTAACGTCGAAAGAATCATCTGTAAAAAAATGGGTGCAACACGAGGACTTCCCAAAAAAATGGGTGAAATATAAGGAATTCGCAGGAGGTCACCCATCGTAGTACTACACTTGCCCAAGCACCCTTAATTTATGGAGTTCTGAAAGAATCCGTTGCATTAGTGCTGGTATGGTCGCTCATGTTTCATTCTGCGCTGTAAATACATACACTTTTTCTCGTTCCATCCCCGTTCCCGTCATTTATTTCCTTGTGCGTGCACTCTGCATCTCTCCTTCTCGTTCTAATATCAAGTAAAATGCCACGGCACCGTGATTCACTTTTGCGAATGAACCAGCGGTTCATAATTCCATTCGTGTGTAACGTCGAACGACCCATCCGAAAAAAAATGGGTGCAACACGAGGACTTCCCAGGAAGTCACCCATCCGAGTGCTACTCTCGCCCAAGCACACTTAAATACGGAGTTCTGATGGGATCCGGTGCATTAGTGCTGGTGTGATCACACCTGTTTCATTTCACGCTGTAAATACATACACTCCTTCTCCTTTCTTCCCCCTCCCGTTATTTGTTTCCTGGTGCGCTCACACTTCACCTCTCCTTCTCGTTCTAATATCAATTAAAATGCCCTTGCGTCTTGACTCACATTTGCGTATAAATCAGCAGACCATAGTTCTAGTCGCGTGTAACGTCGAATGACCCATCTGAAAAAAAAAAATGAGCGCAACACGAGAACTTCGCAGGAGGTAACCCATCCTTGTACTACTTTCGCTAAAGCACACTTAACTACGGAGTTCTGATGGGATCTGGTGCATTTGTGCTGGTATGATCGCACCTGTTTCATTTGGTGCTGAAAACACATACACTCCTTCTCCTTCCCTCCCCCCCCCATCATTCGTTTCCTTGTGTGTTCACACTGCACCTCTCCTTCTCGTTCTAAAATCGATTAAAATGCTCATGCTTCTTGACTCACATTTGCGTATTAACCAGCGGACCATAGTTCCAGTCGCAGGTAACGTCGAACGACCCGTCTGAAAAAAAATTGGTGCGACACGAGGACTTCCCAAGACGTCACCCAAACGAGTACTACTCTCGCCAAAGCACACTTAACTGCGGAGTTCTGATGGAATCCGGTGCATTAGCGCTGGTATGATCGCACCTATTTAATTTGGCGCTGCAAATACATACACTCCTTCTCCTTTCTTCCCCCTCCCGTCATTTCTTTCCTTGTGCGTGCGCACTGCACCTCCCGTTCTCGTTTAAATATCAAGTAAAATTCCACGCCGTCGTGACTCACATTTGCGAATAAACCTGCGGACCATAATTCAAGTCGCGCGTAACGTCGAAAGAATCATCTACAAAAAAATGGGTGCAATACGAGGACTTCCCAAGAAAATGGATTAAATATTAGGACTTTGCAGGAGGTCACTCATCCTAGTACTACTCTCGCCCAAGCACCCTTAACTGCGGAGTTTTGTTAGAATCCGTTGCATTAGTGCTGGTATGATCTCTCATGTTTCATTCTGCGCTGTAAATACATACACTCTTTCTCCTTCCATCCCCCCTCTCGTCATTTGTTTCCTGGTGCGTTCACACTTCACCTCTTCTTCTTGCTCTAATACCAAGTAAAATGCCCCTGCATCTTGACTCACATTTGCGTATAAACCAGCGGACCATAGTTCCAGTCGCGCGTAACGTCGAACAACCTATCTGAAAAAAAAATGGGTGCAACACGAGAACTACCTAGGAGGTAATCCATCCTTGTACTACTTTCGCCAAAACACACTTAACTGTGGAGTTCTGATGGTATCCGGTGCATTTGTGCTGGTATGATCGCACCTGTTTCATTTCTCGCTGCAAATACATACACTCATTCTCCTTTCTTCCCCCTCCCGTCATTTGTTTCCTGGTGCGTTCCCACTTCACCTCTCCTTCTAATTCTAATATCAATTAAAATGCCCCTGCGTCTTGACTCACATTTGCGTATAAACTAGCGGACCATAGTTCCAGTCGCGCGTAACGTCGGACGACCCATCTGAAAAAAAAATGAGTGCAACACGAGAACTTCCAAGGAGGTAACCCATCCTTGTACTACTTTCGCCAAAGCACACTTAACTGCGGAGTTCTCATGGGACCCGGTGCATTTGTGCTGGTATGATCGCACCTTTTTCATTTCGTGCTGAAAATACATACACTCCTTCTCCTTCTCTCCCCCCTCCCATCATTTGTTTCCTTGTGCATTCACACCGTACCTCTTCTTCTCGTTCTAATATCGATAAAAATGCCCCTGCTTCTTGACTCACATTTGCGTATAAACCAGCGGACCATAGTTTCAGTCGTGCATAACGTCGAACGACCCGTCTGAAAAAAAATTGGTGTGACATAAGGACTTCCCAGGAAGTAACCCATCCAAGTACTAGTCTCGCCCAAGCACACTTAACAGCGAAGTTCCGATGGGATCCGGTGCATTAGTGCTTGTATGATCCTACCTATTTAATTTCGCGCTGCAAATACATAAACTCCTTCTCCTTTCTTCCCCCTCCCGTCATTTGTTTCTTTGTGCGTGCGCACTACACCTCCCGTTCTTGCTCTAATATCAAGTAAAATGTCACGGTGCCGTGACTCACATTTGCGAATAAACCTGCGGACCATAATTCAAGTCGCGCGTAACGTCGAAAGAAACATCTGTAAAAAAAGGGGTGTAACACGAGGACATCCCAAGAAAATGGGTGAAATATAAGGACTTCGCAGGAGATCACCCATCCTAGTACTACTCTCGCCCAAGCACCCTTAAGTTGCGGAGTTCTGATAGAATCCGTTGCATTTATGCTGGTATGATCGCTCATGTTTCATTCTGCGCTGCAAATACATACACTCTTTCTCCCTCCATCCCCCCTCCCGTCATTTGTTTCCGTGTGCGTGCACTCTGCATCTCTCTTTCTCGTTCTAATATCAAGTAAAATGCCCCGGTACCGTGACTCACCTCTGCGAATGAACCAGCGGTTCATAATTCCATTCGTGCGTAACGTCGAACGACCCATCCGAAAAAAATGGGTGCAACACATGGACTTCCAAGGAGGTCACCCATCCGAGTACTACTCTCGCCCAAACACACTTAACTGCGGAGTTCAGATCCAGTGCATTAGTGCTGGTATGATCGCACCTGTTTCATATCGCGCTGCAAATACATACACTCCTTCTCCTTTCTTCCTCCTCTCGTCATTTGTTTCCTGGTGTGTTCACACTTCGCCTCTCTTTCTCGTTCTAATATCAATTAAAATGCCCCTGTGGCTTGACTCACATTTGCGTATAAACCAGTGGACCATTGTTCCAGTACCGTGTAATGTTGAATGACCTATCTGAAAAAAAAATGGGCGCAACACGAGAACTTCTCATGAGGTAACCCATCCTTGTACTACTTTTGCAAAAGCACACTTAACTGCGGAGTTCTGATGGGATCCGGTGCATTTGTGCTGGCATGATCGCACATGTTTCATTTCGTGTTAAAAATACATACACTCCTTCTCCTTCCCTCCCCCCTCCCATAATTTGTTTCTTTGTGCGTTCACAGAGCACCTCTCCTTCTCGTTCTAATATCGATTAAAATGCCTCTGCTTCTTGACTCACATTTGCGTATAAACCAGCGGACCACAGTTCCAATCGCGCGTAACGTCGAACGATCCGTCTGAAAAAAAATTGGTGCGACACGAGGACTTCCCAGGAGGTCACCCATCCGAGTAGTACTCTCGCCCAAACAAACTTAACTGCGGAGTTTTGAAGGGATCCAGTGCATTAGTGTTGGTCTGATCGCACCTATTTAATTTCGCGCCTCAAATACATACACTCCTTCTCCTTTCTTCCCTCTCCCGTCATTTGTTTTCTTGTGCGTGCGCACAACACCTCTCGTTCTCGTTCAAATATCAAGTAAAATGTCACGGTGCTGTGACTCACATTTACAAATAAACCTGCGGACCATAATTCAAGTCACGCGTAACGTCAAAAGAATTATCTACAAAAAAATGGGTGCAACACGAGAACTTCCCATGTGGTAACCCATCCTTGTACTACTTTCGCCAAAGTACACCTAACTGCGGAGTTCTGAGGGGATCCGGTGCATTTGTGCAGGTATGATCGCGCCTGTTTCATTTCGTGCTAAAAATAGATACACTCGTTCTCCTTCCCTCCCCCCTCCCATCATTTGTTTCCTTGTGCGTTCACACTCCACATCTCCTTCTCGTTCTAATATCGATTAAAATACCCCTGCTTCTTGACTCACATTTTCATATAAACTAGTGGAGCATAGTTCCAGTCGTGCGTAACATTGAACGACCCGTCTGAAAAAAAATTGGTGCGACACGAGAACTTCTCAGGAGGTCACCCATCCGAGTACTACTCTCACCCAAGCACACTTAGCTTCGGAGTTCTGATGGAATCCGATGCACTAGTGCTTGTGTGATCGCACCTGTTTCATTTCGCGCTGCAAATACATACACTCCTTCTCCTTTCTTCCCCCTCCCGTCATTTGTTTCCTGGTGCGTTCACACTTCACCTCTCCTTCTCATTCTAATATCAATTAAAATGCCCCTGCGTCTTGACTCACATTTGCATATAAACTAGCGGACCATAGTTCCAGTCGCGTGTAACGTCGGACGACCCATCTGAAAAAAAAATGAGTGCAACACGAGAACTTCCAAGGAGGTAACCCATCCTTGTACTACTTTCGCCAAAGCACACTTAACTGCGGAGTTCTCATGGGACCCGGTGCATTTGTTCTGGTATGAAAGCACCTGTTTCATTTCGTGCTGAAAATACATATACTCCTTCTCCTTCTCTCCCCCCTCCCATCATTTGTTTCCTTGTGCGTTCACACTGCACCTCTTCTTCTCGTTCTAATATCGATAAAAATGCCACTACTTCTTGACTCATATTTGAGTATAAACCAGCGGACCATAGTTCCAGTTGCGCATAACGTCGAACGACCCGTCTGAAAAAAATTAGTGCGACACGAGGACTTCCGAGGAGGTAACCCATCCGAGTACTAGTCTCGCCCAAGCACACTTAACTGCAGAGTTCTGATGGAATCCGGTGCATTAGTGCTTGTATGATCCCACCTATTTAATTTCGCGCTGCAAATACATAAACTCCTTCTCCTTTCTTCCCCCTCCCCGTCATTTATTTCTTTGTGCGTGCACACTACACCTCCCGTTCTTGCTCTAATATCAAGTAAAATGCCACGGTGTCGTGACTCACATTTGCGAATAAACCTGCGGACCATAATTCAAGTCTCGCGTAACGTTGAAAGAATCATTTGCAAAAAAATGGGTGTAACACGAGGACTTCCCAAGAAAATGGGTGAAATATAAGGACTTTGCAGGAGGTCACCCATCCTAGTACTACTCTCACCCAAGCACCCTTAAGTTGCGGAGTTCTGATAGAATCCGTTGCATTAGTGCTGGTATGATCGCTCATGTTTCATTCTGCGCTGCAAATACTTACACTCTTTCTCCCTCCATCCCCCCTCCCGTCATTTGTTTCCTTGTGCATGCACTCTGTATCTCTCATTCTCGTTCTAATATCAAGTAAAATGCTCCGGTACCGTGACTCACCTCTGCGAAAGAACAAGCGGTTCATAATTCCATTCGCGTGTAACGTCGAATGACCCATCCGAAAAAAAATGTGTGCAAAACGACGACTTCCAAGGAGGTCACCCATCCGAGTACTACTCTCGCCCAACCACACTTAACTGCGGAGTTCAGATCCAGTGCATTAGTGCTAGTATGATCGCACCTGTTTCATATCGCGCTGCAAATACATACACTCCTTTTCCTTTTTTCCTCCTCTCGTCATTTGTTTCCTGGTGTGTTCACACTTCACCTCTCCTTCTCGTTCTAATATCAATTAAAATACCCCGGCGTCTTGACTCACATTTGCGTATAAACCAGTGGACAATTGTTCCAGTACCGTGTAACGTTGAATGGCCTATCTGAAAAAAAAATGGGTGCAACACGAGAACTTCCCATGAGGTAGCCCATCCTTGTACTACTTTCGCAAAAGCACACTTAACTGTGGAGTTCTGATGGGATCCGGTGCATTTGTGCTGGTATGATCGCACCTGTTTTATTTCGTGCTGAAAATACATACACTCCTTCTCCTTCCCTCCCCCCTCCCATCATTTGTTTTTTTGTGCGTTCACACTGCACCTCTCATTCTCATTCTAATATCGATTAAAATGCCTCTGCTTCTTGACTCACATTTGGGTATAAACCAGCGGACCACAGTTCCAAACGCGCGTAATGTCAAACGACCCGTCTGAAAAAAAATAGGTGCGACACGAGGACTTCCCAGGAGGTCACCCATCCGAGTAGTACTCTCGCCCAAGCAAACTTAACTGCGGAGTTTTGAAGGGATCCGGTGCATTAGTGCTTGTGTGATCGCACCTTTTTAATTTCGCGCTGCAAATACATACACTCCTTCTCCTTTCTTCCCTCTCCCGTCATTTGTTTTCTTGTGCGTGCGCACTGCACCTCTCGTTCTCGTTCAAATATCAAGTAAAATGTCACGGCGCCGTGACTCACATTTGCGAATAAACCTGCGGACAATAATTCAAGTCACGCGTAATGTCAAAAGAATTATCTGCAAAAAAATGGGTGCAACACGAGAAGTTCCCAGGTGGTAACCCATCCTTGTACTACTTTCGCCAAAGCACACTTAACTGCGAAGTTCTGATGGGATTCAGTGCATTTGTGCAGGTATGATCGTGCCCGTTTCCTTTCGTGCTAAAAATAGATACACTCCTTCTCTTTCCCTCCCCCCTCCCATCATTTGTTTCCTTGTGCGTTCACAATCCACATCTCCTTCTCGTTCTAATATCGATTAAAATGCCCCTGCTTCTTGACTCACATTTGCGTATAAACCAGTGGAGCATAGTTCCAGTCGCGCGTAACGTCGAACGACCCATCTGAAAAAAAAATTGGTGCGACACGAGAACTTCTCAGGAGGTCACCCATCCGAGTACTACTCTCGCCCAAGCACACTTAGCTTCGGAGTTCTGATGGAATCCGATGCACTAGTGCTTGTGTGATCGCACCTGTTTCATTTCTTGCTGCAAATACATACACTCCTTCTCCTTTCTTCCCCCTCCCGTCATTTGTTTCCTGGTGCGTTCACACTTCACCTCTCCTTCTCATTCTAATATCCATTAAAATACCCCTGCGTCTTGACTCACATTTGCGTATAAAGCAGCAGACCATAGTTCCAGTCGCGCGTAACGTCGAACGACCCATCTGAAAAAAAAAATGCGTGTAACACGAGAACTTCCCAGGAGGTAATCCATCCTTGTACTACTTTCGCCAAAGCACACTTAACTGCGGAGTTCTGATGGGATCCAGTGCATTTGTGCAGGTATGATCGCGCCCATTTCATTTCATGCTGAAAATACATACACTTCTTCTCCTTCCCTCCCCCCTCCCATCATTTGTTTCCTTGTCCGTTCACACTGCACCTCTCATTCTCGTTCTAATATCGATTAAAATGCCCCTGCTTCTTGACTCATATTTGCGTATAAACCAACGGATCATAGTTCCAGTCGCGCGTAATATCAAACGACCTGTCTGAAAAAAAATTGGTACGACACGACGACTTCCCAAGAGGTCACCCATCCGAGTACAACTCTCGCCCAAGCACACTTAACTGCGAAGCTCTGATGGGATCTGGTGCATTAGTGCTGGTATGATCGCGCCTGTTTAATTTCACGCTGCAAATACATACACTCCTTCTCCTTTCTTCCCCCTCCCGTCATTTGTTTCTTTGTGCGTGCGCACTGCACCTCCTGTTCTCGTTCAAATATCAAGTAAAATGCCACGGCGCCGTGACTTAATTTGCGAATAAACCTGCGGACCATAATTCAAGTCGCGCGTAACGTCGAAAGAATTATCTACAAAAAAATGGGTGCAACACGAGGACTTCCCAAGAAAATTTGTGAAATATAAGGACTTTGCAGGAGGTCACCCATCCTAGTACTACTCTCGCCCAAACACCCTTAAGTTGCGGAGTTCTGATAGAATCCATTGCATTAGTGCTGGTATGATCGTTCATGTTTCATTCTGCGCTGCAAATATATACACTCTGTCTCCTTCCATCCCCCTTCCCGTCAATTGTTTCCTTGTGCGTGCACTTTGCATCTCTCATTCTCGCTATAATATCAATTAAATTGCCCTGGCACCGTGACTCACCTTTGTGAATGAACCAGCAGTTCATAATTCCATTCGCGCGTAACGTCAAACGACTCATCCGAAAAAATATGGGTGCAACACGAGAACTTCTCAGGAGGTCACCCATCCGAGTACTACTCTCGCCCAAGCACACTTGATTGCGGAATTCTGATGGGATCCGATGCATTAATGCTGGTATGATCGCACCTGTTTAATTTCACGCTACAAATACATACACTCCTTCTCCTTTCTTCCCCGTCCCGTCATTTTTTTTCTTGTGCGTGCGCACTGCACCTCCCGTTCTCGTTTAAATATCAAGTAAAATGCCACCGCGCCGTGACTCAATTTGCGTATAAACTAGCGGACCATAGTTCCAGTCGCGCGTAAAGTCGAACGAACCATCTGAAAAAAAAATGGGTTCAACACTAGGACTTCCCAAGAAAATGGGTGAAATATAAGGACTTCGCAGGAGGTCACCCATCCTAGTACTACTCTCGCCCAAGCACCCTTAAGTTGCGGAGTTCTGATAGAATCCGTTGCATTAATGCTTGTATGATCGCTCATATTTCATTATGCACTGCAAATACATACACTCTTTCTCCTTCCATCCCCCTCCCGTCATTTATTTCCTTTGTGCGTGCACTCTGCATCTCTTCTTCTCGTTCTAATATCAAGTAAAATGCCCCGGCACCGTGACTCACCTTTGCGAATGAACCAGCGGTTCAAAATTCCATTCGCGCGTAACGTCGAACGACCCATCCAAAAAAAAAAGGGTGGAACACGAGGACTTCCGAGGAGGTCACCCATCCGAGTACTACTCTCGCCCAAGCGCACTTAACTGCGGAGTTATGATGGGATCCGGTGCATTAGTGCTGGTATGATCGCACCTATTTCATTTCGCGCTGCAAATACATACACTCTTTCTCCTTTCTTCTTCCTCCCGTCATTTGTTTCCTGGTGTGTTCACACTTCATCTCTCTTTCTCGTTCTAATATCAATTATAATGCCCCTGCGCCTTGATTCACATTTGCGTATAAACTAGCAGACCATAGTTCCAGTCGCGCGTAACGTCGAACAACCCATCTGAAAAAAAAAATGGGTGCAACAAGAGAACTTCCCAGGAGGTAACCCATCTTTATACTACTTTCACCAAAGCACACTTAACTGCGGAATTCTGATGGGATCCGGTGCATTTGTGCTGGTATGATCGCACCTATTTCATTTCATGCTTAAAATACATACACTCCTTCTCCTTCCCTCCCCTTTCCCATCATTTGTTTCCTTGTGCGTTCACACTGAACCTCTCATTCTCGTTCTAATATCGATTAAAATGCTCCTGCTTCTTGACTCACATTTGCGTCAAAAATAGCAGACCATAGTTCCAGTCGCACGTAACGTCGAACGACCAGTCTGAAAAAAAATTGGTGCGACACGAGGACTTCCCAGGAGGTCACCAATCCGAGCACTACTCTCGCCCAAGCACACTTAGATGCACAGTTCTGATGGGATCCGGTGTATTAGCGCTGGTATGATCGCGCATGTTTAATTTCGCACTGCAAATACATACACTCCTTCTCCTATCATCCCCCTCCCGTCATTTGTTTCCTTGTGTGTGCGCACTGCACCTCCCGTTCTTGTTCAAATATCAAGTAAAATGCCACGGCGCTGTGACTCACATTTGCGAATAAACCTGCGGACCAAAATTCAAGTCGCGCGTAACGTCGAAAGAATCATCTGCAAAAAAATAGGTGCAACACGAGGAGTTCCCAAGAAAATGAGTGAAATATAAGGACTTCGCAGGAGGTCACCCATCCTTGTACTACTCTCTTCAAAGCACCCTTAACTTTCGGAGTTCTAATAGAATCCGTTGCATTAGTGCTGGTATGATCGCTCATGTTTCATTCTGCGCTGCAAATACATACACTCTTTCTCCTTCCATCCCCCCTCCCGTCATTTATTTCCTTGTGCGTGCACTCTACATCTCTCATTCTCGTTCTAATATCAAGTAAATTGCCCTAGAACCGTGACTAACCTTTGTGAATGAACCAGCGGTTCATCATTCAATTCGCGCGTAACTTCGAACGACCCATCTGAAAAAGAAAATGGGTGCAACATGAGAACTTCCCAAGAAAATGGGTGAAATATAAGGACTTCGAAGGAGGTCACCCACTCTAGTACTACTCTCGCCCAAGCACCATTAACTTGCGGAGTTCTGATAAAATCCGTTGCATTAGTGCTGGTATGATCGCTCATGTTTCATTCTGCGTTGCAAATACATACACTCTTTCTCCTTCCATCCCCCCTCCCGTCATTTGTTTCTTTGTGCGTGCACTCTGCATCTCTCATTCTCGTTCTAATATTAACTAAAATGCCCCGGCACCGTGACTCACTTTTGCGAATAAACCAGCGGTTCATAATTCCATTCGCACGTAATGTCGAACGACCCATCCGAAAAAAATGGGTGCAACACGAGGACTTCCCAAGAGGTCACCCATCCTAGTACTACTCTTTCACCCAAGCACACCTAATTGTGGAGTTCTGATTGGATCCGGTGCATTAGTGCTGGTATGATTGCACCTGTTTCAATTCGCGCTACAAATACATATACTCCTTCTCCTTTCTTCCCCCTCCCATCATTTGTTTCCTGGTGCGTTCACACTTCACCTTTCTTTCTCGTTCAAATATCAAATTAAAATGCCCATGCGTCTTGACTCACATTTGCGTATAAACTAGCGACCATAGTTCCAGTCGCGCGTAACGTCGAACGACCCATCTGAAAAAAAAAATGGGTGCAACACGAGAACTTCCCAGGAGGTAACCCATCCTTGAACTACTTTCGCCAAAGCACACTTAACTGTAGAGTTCTGATGGGATCCGGTGCATTTGTGCTGGTATGATGGCGATTGTTTCATTTCGTGCTGAAAATACATACACTCCTTCTCCTTCCCACCCCCCTCCCATCATTTGTTTCCTTGTGCATTCACACTTCACCTCTCCTTCTCGTTCTAATATCAATTAAAATGTCCATGCGTCTAGACTCACATTTGCGTATAAACCAGCGGACCATAGTTCCCGTCGTGCGTACCGTCGAATGACCCAACTAAAAAAAAAATGGGTGCAACACGAGAACTTCCCAGTAGGTAACCCATTCTTGTACTTCTTTCGCCAAAGCACACTTAACTGCGAAGTTCTGATGGGATCCGGTGCATTTGTGCTGGTATGATCGCACGTGTTTCATTTTGTGTTTACAATACATACACTCCTTCTTCTTCCCTCCCCCTCCCATCATTTGTTTCCTTGTGTGTTCACACTGCACCTCTCCTTCTCGTTCTAGTATCGATTAAAATGCCCCTGCATCTTGACTCACATTTGCGTATAAACCAGCTGACCATAGTTCTAGTCGCGCGTAATGTCGAATGACTTGTCTGGAAAAAAAATTAGTGCGACACGAGAACTTCCCGAGAGGTTACCCATTCGAGAACTACTCTTGCCCAAGCACACTTAACTATGGAGTTCTAATGAGATCCGGTGCAATGGTGCTAGTATGATCGAACTATTTAATTTTGCGCTGCAAATACATACACTCATTCTCCTTTCTTCCCCCTCCGGTCATTTGTTTCCTTGTGCGTGCGCACAGCACCTCTTGTTCTCGTTCTAATATCAAGTAAAATGTCACAGAGCCGTAACTCACATTTGTGAATAAACTTGCAGACCATAATTCAAGTCGCGCGAAGCGTCGAAAAAATAATCAGCAAAAAAATGGGTGCAACACGAGGACTTCACAATAAAATGGGTGAAATATAAGGACTTCGCAGGAGGTCACCCATCCTAGTACTACTCTCGCCCAAGCACCCTTAACTGCAGAGTTCTGATAGAATCCGTTGCATTAGTGTTGGTATGATCACTCATGTTTCATTCTGCGCTGTAAATAAATACACTCTTTCTAGTTCCATCCCCCATCCCGTAATTTGTTTACTTGTGTGTGCACTCTGCATCTCTCTTTCTCGCTCTAATATCAAGTAAAATTCCCCGACACCGTGACTCACCTTTGAGAATGAACCAGCGGTTCATAATTCCATTCGTGCGTAATGTCGAACGACCCATCCGAAAAAAAATGAGTGCGACATGAAGACTTCCCAGGAGGTCACCCATCTGAAAAAAAATGGGTGCAACACGAGGACTTCTTAAGAGGTCACCCATCCGAGTACTACTCTCGCCCAAGCACACTTAACTGCAAAGTTCTTATGGGATCCAGTGCATTAGTGCTGGTATGATCGCACCAGTTTTATTTTGTGCTGCAAATACATACACTCCTTCTCCTTTCTGCCCCCTCCCGTCATTTGTTTCCTTGTGCGTGCGCAATGCACCAACCGTTCTCGTTCTAATATCAAGTAAAATACCACTGCGCCGTGACTCACATTTGCGAATAAACCTACGAACCATAATTCAACTCGCGCGTAACGTCAAAAAAATCAACTACAAAAAAATGTGTGCAACACGAGGACTTCCCAAGAAAATGGGTGAAATATAAGGACTTCGCAGGAGGTCACCCATCCTAGTACTACTCTCGCCAAAGCACCCTTAAGTTGCGGAGTTCTGATAGAATCCGTTGCATTAGTGCTGGTATGATCGCTCATGTTTCATTCTGCGCTGCAAATAAATACACTCTTTCTCCTTCCATCCCCCTCCCGTCATTTGTTTCCTTGTGCGTGCACTCTGCATCTCTCCTTCTCGTTCTAATATCAAGTAAAATGCCCCATCACCATGACTCACCTTTGCGAATGAACCAGCGGTTCATAAGTCCATTTGCGCGTAACTTCGAACGACCCATCCGATAAAATATGGGTGTAACACGAGGACTTCCCAGGAGATCACCCATCCAAGTACTACTCACGCCCAAGCACACTTAACTGCGGAGTTCTGATGGGATCTTGTGCATTAGTGCTTTTATGATCGCACCTGTTTTATTTCGCGCTGCAAATACATACACTCTTTCTCCTTTCTTCCCTCTTCCGTCATTTGTTTCCTGGTGCGTTCACACTTCACCTCTTCTTCTCGTTCTAATATCGATTAAAATACCCCAACTTCTTGACTCACATTTGTGTATAAACTAGTGGACCATAGTTCCAGTCGCGCGTAACGTCGAACGACCCGTCTGAAAAACAATTGGTGCGATTCAAGGACATCCCAGGAGGTCACCCATCCGAGTTCTACTCTCGCCCAAGCACATTTAACTGCGGAGTTCTAATGGGATCCAGTGCATTAGTACTGGTATGATCGCACCTGTTTCATTTCGCGCTCTAAATACATACACTCATTCTCTTTTCTTCCCCCTCCCGTCATTTGTTTCCTGGTGCGTTCACACTTCACCTCTCCTTCTCGTTCTAATATCAATTAAAATACTCTAGCGACTTGACTCGCATTTGCGTATAAACCAGCGGACCATAGTTCCAGTCGTGCGTAATGTTGAACGACCCATCTGAAAAAAAAATGGGTACAACATAAAAACTTCCCAGGAGATAACCCATCCTTGTACTACTTTGGCCAAAGCACACTTAACTGCGGAGTTCTGATGGGATCCGGTGCATTTGTGCTTATATGATCGCACCTGTTTCATTTCGTGCTGAAAATACATACACTCCTCATTCCCTCCCACCTCCCATCATTTGTTTCCTTGTGCGTTCACACTACTTCTCTCCTTGTCGTTCTAATATCGATTAAAATGCCCCTAGTTCTTGACTCAAATTTGCGTATAAACCAGCGGATCATAGTTCCAGTCGCGCGTAACGTCGAACGACCCGTCTAAAAAAAATTGGTGCGACACGAGAACTTCCTAAGAGGTCACCCATCTGAGTACTACTCTCGCCCAAGCACACTTAACGGCATCGTTCTGATGGGATCCGGTGCATTAGTGCTGGAATGATCGCACCTGTTTAATTTCGCGCTGCAAATACATACACTCCTCTTTTCTACCCCTCCCGTCATTTGTTTCCTTGTGCGTGCGCACTGCACCTCCCGTTCTCGTTCAAATATCAAGTAAAATGCCACGGCGCCGTGACTCACATTTGTAAATAAACCTGCGGAACATAATTCAAGTCGCGCGTAACGTCGAAAGAATCATCTGCAAAAAAATGGGTGCAACATGAGGACTTCCCAATAAAATGGGTGAAATATAAGGACTTCGCAGGAGGTCACCCATCCTAGTACTACTCTCACCTACGCACCCTTAACTGCGGAGTTCTGATAGAATCCGTTGCATTAGTACTGGTATGATCGCTCATGTTTCATTCTGCGCTGCAAATACATACACTCTTTCTCCTTCCATCCCCCCTCCCGTCATCTGTTGCCATGTGTGTGTACTCTGCATCTCTTCTTCTCGTTCTAATATTAAGTAAAATGCCCCGGCACAGTGACTCACCTTTGCGAATAAACCAGCGGTTGATAATTCCATTCGCGCTTAACGTCGAACGACCCATCCGAAAAAAAATGGGTGCAACACGAGGACTTCCCAGGAGGTCACCCATCCAAGAACTACTCTCGCCCAAGGACACTTGACTGCGGAGTTCTGATGGGATCTAGTGCATTAGTGCTGGTATGATCGCACCTGTTTCATTTCGCGCTGCAAATACATACACTCCTCCTTTCTTCCCCCTCCCGTCATTTGTTTCATGGTGCGTTCACACTTCACCTCTCCTTCTCGTTCTAATATCAATTAAAATGCCCCTGCGTCTTGACTCACATTTGCATATAAACCAGCGGACCATAGTTCCAGTCGCGTGTAATGTCGAACGACCTATCTTAAAAAAAAATGGGTGCAACACGAGAACTTCCTAGGAGGTAACCCATCCTTGTACTACTTTTGCCAAAGCACAATTAACTGCGGAGTTCTGATGGGATCCGGTGCATTTGTGTTGGTATGATCGCACCTATTTCATTTCGTGCTGAAAATACATACACTACTTCTCCTTCCCTCTTCCCTCCCATCATTTTTTTCCTTGTGCGTTCACACTGCACCTCTCCTTCTTGTTCTAATATCGATTAAAATGCCTCTGCTTCTTGACTCACATTTGCGTATAAACCAGCGGACCATAGTTTCAGTCGCGCATAACGTCGAATGACTCGTCTGAAAAAAAATTAGTGCGACACGAGAACTTCCTAGGAGGTCACCCATCCGAGTACTACTCTCGCCCAAGCACACTTAACTGCGGAGTTCTGATGGGATCCGGTGCATTAGTGCTGCTATGATCGCAACTGTTTAATTTCGCGCTGCAAATACATACACTCCTTCTCCTTTCTTCCCCTCCCGTCATTTGTTTCCTTGTGCATGCGCACTGCACCTCTCGTTCTGGTTCAAATATCAAGTAAAATGCCACGGCTCCATGACAAACATTTGCGAATAAACCTACGAACCATAATTCAACTCGCGCGTAACGTCAAAAAAATCAACTACAAAAAAATGTGTGCAACACGAGGACTTCCCAAGAAAATGGGTGAAATATAAGGACTTCGCAGGAGGTCACCCATCCTAGTACTACTCTCGCCAAAGCACCCTTAAGTTGCGGAGTTCTGATAGAATCCGTTGCATTAGTGCTGGTATGATCGCTCATGTTTCATTCTGCGCTGCAAATAAATACACTCTTTCTCCTTCCATCCCCCTCCCGTCATTTGTTTCCTTGTGCGTGCACTCTGCATCTCTCCTTCTCGTTCTAATATCAAGTAAAATGCCCCATCACCGTGACTCACCTTTGCGAATGAACCAGCGGTTCATAATTCCATTTGCGCGTAACTTCGAACGACCCATCCGATAAAATATGGGTGTAACACGAGGACTTCCCAGGAGATCACCCATCCAAGTACTACTCACGCCCAAGCACACTTAACTGCGGAGTTCTGATGGGATCTTGTGCATTAGTGCTTTTATGATCGCACCTGTTTTATTTCGCGCTGCAAATACATACACTCCTTCTCCTTTCTTCCCTCTTCCGTCATTTGTTTCCTGGTGCGTTCACACTTAACCTCTTCTTCTCGTTCTAATATCAATTAAAATGCCCATTCGTCTTGACTCACATTTGCGTATAAACCAGCGGACCATATTTCCAGTCACTCATAATGTTGAACGACCCATCTGAAAAAAGAAAATGGGTGCAACACGACAGCTTCCCAGGAGGTAACCCATCCTTGTACTACTTTCGCCAAAGCACACTTAACTGCGGAGTTCTGATAAGATCCGATGCCTTTGTGCTGGTATGATCGCACCTGTTTCATTTCGTGCCGAAAATACATACACTCCTTCTCCTTTCCTCTCCCCTACCATCATTTGTTTCCTTGTGCGTTCACACTACACCTCTCCTTCTCGTTCTATTATCGATTAAAATGTTATGTTTCTTGACTTACTTTTGCGTATAAACCAGCTGACCATAGTTCCAGTCGCGCGTAACGTCGAACGACCCGTCTAAAAAAAAATATATGCGAAACGAGGACTTCCTAGGAGGTCAACCATCCGAGTACTACTCTCGCCCAAGCACACTTAACTGCAGAGTTCTGATGGGATCCGGTGCATTAGTGCTGGTATGATCGCAACTGTTTAATTTCGCGCTACAAATACATACACTCCTCCTTTCTTCCCCTCCCGTCATTTGTTTCCTTGTGCGTGCGCACTGCACCTCCCGTTCTGGTTCAAATATCAAGTAAAATGCCACGGCCCCGTGACTAACATTTGTGAATAAATCTACGAACCATTATTCAACTCGCGCCTAAGCACCCTTAACTTGCAGAATTCTAATAGAATCCGTTGCATTAGTGCTTGTATGATCGCTCAAGTTTCATTCTGCGCTGTAAATACATACACTCTTTCTCCTTCCATCCCCCTCGCGTCTTTTGTTTCCTGGTGCGTTCACACTTCACCTCTCCTTCTCGTTATAATATCAATTAAAATGTCCCTGCGTCTTGACTCACATTTGCGTATGAACCAGCGGACCATAGTTACAGTCGCGCGTAACGTCGAACGGCCCATCTGAAAAAAAAAGGGTGTAACAAGAGAACTTCCCAGGAGGTAACCCATCCTTGTACTACTTTCGCCAAAGCACACTTAGCTGCAGAGTTCTGATGGGATCTGGTGCATTTGTGCTGGTATGCCTGCACCTGTTTCATTTTGTGCTTAAAATATATACACTCCTTCTCCTTCCCTCCCCCCTCCCATCATTTGTTTCCTTGTGCGTTCACACTACACCTCTCCTTCTCGTTCTAATATCGATTAAAATGCCGCTGCTTCTTGACTCACATTTGCGTATAAACCAGTGGACCGAAGTTCCAGCCGCACGTAACGTCGAACAACCCATCCGAAAAATAATGGGTGCAACAAGATTTCCCAGGAGGTCACCTATCCGAGTACTACTCTCGCCCAAGCACACTTAACTGCGGAGTTCTGATGGGATTCGGTACATTACTGCTAGTATGATCCCACCTGTTTCATTTTGCGCTGCAAATACATACACTCCTTCTCCTTTCTTCCCCCTCCCGTCATTTGTTTCCTTATGCGTTCACACTTCACCTCTCCTTCTCGTTCTAATATAAATTAAAATGCCCCTGCGTCTTGACTCACATTTGCGTATAAACCAGCTGACAATAGTTCCAGTCGCGCGTTACGTCGAACGACCCATCTGAAAAAAAAGGGGTGTAACACGAGAACTTCCCAGGAGGTAACCCATCCTTGTACTACTTTTGCCAAAGCACACTTAACTGCGGAGTTCTGATGGGATACGGTGCATTTGTGCTGGTATGATCGCACCTGTTTCATTTCGTGCTGAAAATACATACACTCCTTCTCCTTCCCTCCCCCCTCCCATCATTTGTTTCCATGTGCGTTCACACTGCACCTCTCCTTCTCGTTCCAATATCGATTAAAATGCCTCTGCTTCTTGACTCACATTTGCGTATAAACCAGCGGACCGTAATTCCAGCCGCACGTAACGTCGAACGACCCGTCTGAAAAAAAATTAGTGCGACACGAGAACTTCCCAAGAGGTCACCAATCCGAGTACTACTCTCGCCCAAGCACACTTAACTGCGGAGTTCTGATGGGATCCGGTGCATTAGTGCTGGTATGATTGCACCAGTTTAATTTCGCGCCGCAAATACATACACTCATTCTCCTTTCTCCCCCCTCCCGTCATTTGTTTCCTTGTGCGTGCGAACTGCACCTCCCGTTCTCGTTCTAATATCAAGTAAAATGCCACGGTGCCATGACTCACATTTGTGAATAAACCTGCGGACCATAATTCAAGTCGCGTATAACGTCGAAAGAATCATCTGCAAAAAAATGGGTGTAACACGAGGACTTCCCAATAAAATGGGTGAAATATAAGGACTTCGCAAAAGGTCACCCATCCTACTAATACACTCGCCCAAGCACCCTTAACTTGCAGAGTTATGATAGAATCGGTTGCATTAGTGCTGGTATGATCGCTCATGTTTCATTCTGCACTGTAAATCATTACATTCCCCCTCCCATCATTTGTTTCCTTGTGCGTGCACTCTGTATCTCTCATTCTCATTCTAATATCAAGTAAAATGCCACGGTGTCTTGACTCACATTTGCGTATAAACCAGTGGACCATAGTTCCAATCGCTCATAACGTCAAACGACCCATCTGAAAAAAAAAATGGGTGGAACACTAAAACTTCCCAGGAGGTAACCCATCCTTGTACTACTTTCGCCAAAGCACACTTAACTGCATAGTTCTGATGGGATTCGGTGCATTTGTGCTGGTATGATCGCACCTGTTTCATTTCGTGCTGAATATACATACACTCCTTCTCCTTCCCTCCCCCCTCCCATTATAGTTTTCTATGTGCGTTCACACTGCACCTCTCCTTCTTATTCTAATATCGATTAAAATGCCCCTGCTTCTTGACTCACATTTACGTATATACTAGCGGACCGTAATTCCAGTCGCGCGTAACATCGACTGACCGGTCTGAAAAAAAATTGGTGCAACACGAGGACTTCCTAGGAGGTCACCCATCCGAGTACTACTCTCGCCCAAGAAAACATAACTGCGAAGTTCTAATGGGATCCGGTGCATTAGTGTTGGTATGATCGCACCTATTTAATTTCGCGCTACAAATACATACATTCCTTCTCCTTTCTTCCCACTCCCATCATTTGTTTCCTTGTGCGTGCGCATTCCACCTCCCGTTCTCGTTCAAATATCAAGTAAAATGTCACGACGCCATGACTCACAAATTTCAAATAAACCTGCGGACCATAATTCAAGTCGCGCGCAACGTCGAAAGAATCATCTGCAAAAAAATGGGTGCAACACGAGGACTTCCTAAGAAAATGGGTGAAATATAAGGACTTCGCAGGAGGTCACCCATCCTAGTACTACTCTCGCCCAAGCACCCTTGACTTGCGGAGTTCTGATAGAATCCGTTGCATTAGTGCTGGTATGATCGCTCATGTTTCATTCTGCGCTGTAAATACATACACTCTTTCTCCTTCCATCCCCCCTCCCGTCATTTGTTTCTTGTGCGTGCTCTCTGCATCTCTCATTCTCGTTCTAATATCAAGTAAAATGCTCCGGCATCGTGACTCACCTTTACGAATGAACCAGCGGTTCATAATTCCATTCGCGCGTAACGTTGAACGACCCATCCGAAAAAAAATAGGTACAACACGAGGACTTCCCAGGAGGTCACCCATACTAGTACTACTCCCGCCCAAGCACACTTAACTGCGGAGTTCTGATGGGATCCGGTGCATTAATGCTGGTATGATCGCACCTGTTTCATTTGGCGCTGCAAATACATACACTCCTTCTCCTTTCTTCCCCCTCCCATCATTTGTTTCCTCGTGCGTTTACACTTCACCTCTCATTCTCGTTCTAATATCAATTAAAATGTCTCTGCGTCTTGACTCACATTTGCGTATAAACCAGCGGACCATAGTTCCAGTCGCGTGTCATGTCGAACGACCCATCTGAAAAAAAAAATAGGTGCAACACGAGAACTTCCCAAGAGATAACCCATCCTTGTACTACTCTCACCCAAGCACACTTAACTGTGCAGTTCTGATGGGATCCGGTGCATTAGTACTGGTACGATCGAACCTGTTTAATTTTGCACTGTAAATACATACACTCCTTCTCCTTCCCTCCCCCCTCCCATAATTTGTTTCCTTGTGCGTTCAGACTATACCTCTCCTTCTCGTTCTAATATCGATTAAAATGCTCCTGCTTCTTGAATCACATTTGCGTATAAACCAACAGACCATAGTTCCAGTTTCGCATAACGTCGAACGACCCGTCTGAAAAAGAATTGGTGCGACACGAGTACTTCCCAGGAGGTCACCCATCCGAGTACTACTCTCGCCCAACCATACTTAACTGCGGAGTTCTGATGGGATCCAGTGCATTAGTGCTGGTATGATCGCACCCGTTTATTTTCGCGCTGCAAATACATAAACTCCTTCTCTTATTTCCCCCCTCCCGTCATTTGTTTCCTTCTTCGTGCGCACTGCACCTCCCGTTCTCGTTCTAATATCAAGTAAAATACCACGACATCGTGACTCACATTTGCGAATAAACATGCGGACCATAATTCAAGTCACGCGTAACGAAGAAAGAATCATCTGTAAAAAAATGGGTGCAACACGAGTACTTCCCAAGAAAACGGGTGAAATATAAGGACTTCGCAGGAGATCACCCATCCTAGAACTACTCTCGCCCAAGCACGCTTACCTGCGGAGTTCTGATAGAATCCGTTGCATTGCTGCTGGTATGATCTCTCATGTTTCATTCTGTGCTGCAAAAACATACACTCTTTCTCCTTCTATCCCCCCTCCCGTCATTTATTTCCTTGTGCGTGCACTCTGCATCTCTCCTTCTCGTTCTAATATCAAGTAAAATGCCCCGGCACCGTGAGTCACCTTTGCGAATGAACCAACAGTTCATAATTCCATTAGTGTGTAATGTCGAACGACCCATCCGAAAAAAATGGGTGCAACACGAGGACTTCCCAAGAGGTCACCCATCCGAGTACTACTCTCACCAAAGCACACTTAACTGCGGAGTTCTGATGGGATCCGGTGAATTTGTGCAGGTATGATCGCACCTATTTCATTTCGTGCTGAAAATACATACACTCCTTCTCCTTCCCTCCCCCCTTCCATCATTTGTCTCCTTGTGTGTTCACACTGCACCTCTCCTTCTCGTTCTAATATCGATTAAAATACCCCTGCTTCTTGACTCACATTTGCGTATAAACCAGCGGACCATAGCTCCAGTCGCGCGTAGCGTCGAATGACCCGTTTGAAAAAAAATTGGTGTGACACGAGGACTTCCCAAAAGGTCACCCATTTGAGTACTACTCTCACCCAAGCACACTTAACTGTGCAGTTCTGATGGGATCCGGTGCATTAGTACTGGTACGATCGAACCTGTTTAATTTTGCAATGCAAATACATACACTCCTCCTTCCCTCCCCCCTCACATCATTTGTTTCCTTGTGCATTCAAACTGCACCTCTCCTTATCGTTCTAATATCGATTAAAATGCCCTTGCTTCTTGATTCACATTTGCGTATAAACCAGCAGACCATAGTTCCAGTCGCGTGTAACTTCGAACGACCCATCTGAAAAAAAATTGGTGCGACACGACTACTTCCAGGAGGACACCCATCCGAGTACTACTCTCGCCCAAGCACACTTAACTGCGGAGTTCTGAGGGGATCCGGTGCATTAGTGCTGATATGATCGCACTTGGTTTATTTCACGCTGCAAATACATACACTCCTTCTCCTTTCTTCCACCTCCCATCATTTGTTTCCTTCTGCGTGCGCACTGCACCTCCCGTTCTCGTTCTAATATCGAGTAAAATGCCACAGCACCGTGACTCACATTTGCGAATAAACCTGCGGACCATAATTCAAGTCGCGCGTAATGTCGAAAGAATCATCTACAAAAAAATGAGTGCAACACGAGGACTTCCCAAGAAAATGGGTGAAATATAAGGACTTCTTAGGAGGTCACCCATCCTAGTACTACTCTCGCCCAATCACGCTTACCTACGGAGTTCTGATAAAATCCATTGCATTATTGCTGGTATGATCTCTCATGTTTCATTTTGTGCTGCAAATACATATACTCTTTCTCCTTCCATCCCCCCTCCCGTCATTTGTTTCCTTGTGCGTGCACTCTGCATCTCTCCTTCCCGTTCTAATATCAAGTAAAATGCCCCGGCACTGTGAGTCACCTTTGCGAATGAACCAGCGGTTCATAATTCCATTAGCGTGTAATGTCGAACGACCCATCCGAAAAAAAATGGGTGCAACATTTGTTTCCTTGTGCGTGCACTCTATATCTCTCCTTCTCGTTCTAATATCAAGTAAAATGCCCCGGCACCATGACTCAACTTTGCGAATGAACCAGCGGTTTATAATTCCATTAGCGTGTAACGTCGAACGACCCATCCGAAAAAAAATGGGTGCAACACGAGGACTTCCTAGGAGGTCACCCATCCGAGTACTACTCTCGCCCAGGCACACTTAACAGCGGAGTTCTGATGGGATCCGGTGCATTAGTGCTGGTATGATCGCACCTGTTTCATTTTGCGCTGCAAGTGCATACACTCCTTCTCCTTTCTTCCCCCTCCCGTCATTTGTTTCCTGGTGCGTTCACACTTCACCTCTCCTTCTCGTTCTAATATCAATTAAAATGCCCTGCGTCCTGACTCATATTTACGTATAAACTAGCAGACCATAGTTCCAGTTGTGCGTAACGTCGAACGGCCTATCTGAAAAAAAAAATTGGTGCAACACGAGAACTTCCCAGGAGGTGAACCATCCTTGTACTACTCTCGCCAAAGCACACTTAACTGCGGAGTTCTGATGGGATCCGGTGAATTTGTGCTGGTATGATCGCACCTGTTTCATTTCGTGCTGAAAATACATACACTCCTTCTCCTTCCCTCCCCCTTCCCATCATTTATTTCCTTATGCGTTCACACTGCACCTCTCCTTCTCGTTCTAATATCGATTAAAATACCCTTGCTTCTTTACTCAAATTTGCGTATAAACCAGCGGACCATAGCTCCAGTCGCGCGTAGCGTCGAACGACCCGTTTGAAAAAAAATTAGTGCGATACGAGAACTTCCCAGGAGGTCACCCATCCGAGTACTACTTTTACCCAAGCACACTTAAATGTGGAGTTCTTATGGGATCTGGTGCATTAGTACTGGTATGATCGCACCTGTTTAATTTTGCGCTGCAAATACATACACTTCTTCTCATTTTTTCCCCCTCCCGTCATTTGTTTCCTTGTGCGTGCGCACTACACCTCCCGTTCTCATTCTAATATCAAGTAAAATGCCACGTTGCTGTGACTTACATTTGCGAATAAACCTGTGGACCATAATTCAAGTCGCGCGTAACGTCGAAAGAATAATCTGCAAAAAAATTGGTACAACACGAGGACTTCCCAAGATAATGGGTGAAATATAAAGACTTCGCAAGAGGTCACCCATCCTAGTACTACTCTCGCCCAAGCACACTTACCTGCGGAGTTTTGATAGAATCCGTTGCATTAGTTCTGGTATGATCGCTCATGTTTCATCCTGCGCTGTAAATACATACACTCTTTCTCCTTCCATCCCCCCTCCCGTCATTTGTTTCCTTGTTTGTGCACTCTGCATCTCTCCTTCTCATTCTAATATCAAGTAAAATGTCCCGGCACGGTGACTCACCTTTGTGAATGAACCAGCGATTCATAATTCCCTTCGCGCATAACGTCGAACGACCCATCCGAAAAAAAATAGGTGCAACACGAGGACTTCCCAGGAGGTCACCCATCCGAGTACCACTCTCGCCCAAGCACACTTAACTGCAGAGTTCAGATCCGGTGCATTAGTGCTCGTATGATCGCACCTGTTTCATTTCGCGCTGCAAATACAAACACTCCTTCTCCTTTCTTCCCCCTCCAGTCATTTGTTTCCTGGTGCGTTCACACTTCACATCTCCTTCTCGTTCTAATATCAATTAAAATGCTCACGTGTCTTGACTCACATTTGGGTATAAACTAAGGGACCATAGTTCCAGTCGCGCGTAACGTCGAACGACCCATCTGAAAAAAAAAAGAGTGCATCACGAGAACTTCCCAGGAGGTAACCCATCCTTGTACTACTTTCGCCAAAGCACACTTAACTGTAGAGCTCTGATGGGATCTGGTGCCTTTGGGCTGGTATGATCGCACCTGTTTCATTTCGTGCTGAAAATACATACACTCCTTCTCCTTCCAGCCCCCCTCCCATCATTTGTTTCCTTGTGCGTTCACACTGCACCTCTCCTTCTCGTTCTAATATCGATTAAAATGCCCCTGCTTCTTGACTCACATTTGCGTATAAACAAGCAGACCATAGTTCCAGTCGCGCGTAACGTCGAACGACCCGTCTGAAAAAAAATAGGTGCGAGACGATTACTTCCTAGGAGGTCACCCATCCGAGTACTACTCTCGCCCAAGCACACTTAACTGTGGAATTCTGATGGGATCCGGTGCATTAGTGCTGGTATGATCGCACCTGTTTAATTTCGCGCTGCAAATACATACACTCCTTCTCCTTTCTTCTCCCTCCCGTCATTTGTTTCCTTGTGCGTGCACTCTGCATTTCTCCTTATCGTTCTAATATCAATTAAAACGCCCCAGCACCGAGACTCACCTTTGCAAATGAACCAGCGGTTCATAATTCCATTCACGCGTAACGTCGAACGACCTATTAAAAAATAAATGGGTGCAACACGAGGACTTCCCAAGAGGTCACCCATCTGAGTACAACTCTCGCCCAAGCACACTTAACTGCGGAGCTCTGATGGCATACGGTGCATTAGTGCTGGTATGATCACACCTGTTTCATTTCGTGCTGCAAATACATACACTCCTTTTTCTTTCTGCCCTATCCCGTCATTTGTTTCCGGGTGCATTCACACTTCACCTCTCCTTCTCGTTCTAATATCAATTAAAATGCCCCTGTGTCTTGACTCATATTTGCGTACAAACCAGCGGACCATAATTCCAGTCGTGTGTAACGTTGAACGACCTGTCTGAAAAAAAAATGGGTGCAACACGAGAACTTCCCAGGAGGTAACCCATCCTTGTACTACTTTCACCAAAGCACACTTACCTGCAGAGTTCTGATGGGATCCGGTGCATTTGTGCTGGTAAGATCGCACCTGTTTCATTTCGTGCTGAAAATACATACACTCCTTCTCCTTCTCTCCCCCTTCCCATCATTTGTTTCCTTGCGCGTTCCCACTGCACCTCTCCTTCTCGTTCTAATATCGATTAAAATGCCCCTGCTTCTTGACTAACATTTGCATATAAACCAGTAGACCATAGCTCTAGTCGCGCGTAACGTCGAACGACCCGTCTGAGAAAAAATTGGTGCGACACGAGTACTTCCCAGAAGGTCACCCATCCGAGTACTGCGGAGTTCTGATGGGATCCGGTGAATTAGTGCTGGTGTGATCGCACTTGTTTAATTTCGCGCTGCAAATACATACACTCCTTCTCCTTTCTTCGCCCTCCCGTCATTTGTTTCCTTGTGCCTGCGCACTGCACCTCCCGTTCTCGTTCTAATATCAAGTAAAATCCCACGGCGCCGTGACTCACATTTGCGAATAAACCATCGGACCATAATTCAAGTCGCGTGTAACGTCGAAAGAATCATCTACAAAAAAATGGGTGCAACACGAGGACTTCCCAAGAAAATGGGTGAAATATAAGGACTTCGCAGGAGGTCAACCATCCTAGTACTACTCTCGCCCAATCACCCTTAACTTGCGGAGTTCTGATAGAATCTGTTGCATTAGTGCTTGTATGATAACTCATGTTTCATTCTGCGCTGCAAATACATACACTCTTTCTCCTTCCATCCCCCCTCCCGTCATTTGTTTCCTTGTGCGTGCACTCTGCATCTCTCTTTCTCATTCAAATATCAAGTAAAATGCCCCGGCATTATGACTCACCTTTGCGAATGAACCAGCTATTCATAATTCCATTCGCGCGTAACGTCGAACAATGGGTGCAACACGATTACTTCCCAAGAGGTCACCCATCCGAGTACTACTCTCGCCCAAGCACACTTAACCGCAGAGTTCAGATCCGGTGCATTAGTGCTGGTATGATCGCACCTGTTTAATTTCGCGCTGCAAATACATACGCTCCTTCTCCTTTCTTCCCCCTCCTGTCATTTGTTTCCTGGTGCGTTCACACTTCACCTCTCCATCTCGTTCTAATATCAATTAAAATGCCCTGCATCTTGACTCACATTTGCGTATAAACCAGCGGACCATAGTTCTAGTCGCGCATAACGTCGAACGGCCCATCTAAAAAAAAAATTGGGTGCAACACGAGAACTTCCCAGGAAAATGGGTAAAATATAAGGACTTCGTAGGAGGTCACCCATCCTAGTACTACTCTTGCCCAGGCACCCTTAACTTGCGGAGTTCTGATAGAATCCTTGTGCGTGCACTCTACATCACTCCTTCTCGTTCTAATATCAAGTAAAATTCTCCGGTACCGTGACTCACCTTTGCGAATGAACCAGCGGTTCATAATTCCATTCGCGCGTAATGTCGAACGACCCATCCAAAAAAAAATGGGTGCAACACGAGAACTTTCCAGGAGGTCACCCATCCGAGTACTATTCTCGCCCAAGCACACTTAACTACGGAGTTCTGATGGGATCCAGTGCATTAGTGCTGGTATGATCGCACATTTTTTATTTTGCGCTGCAAATACATACATTCCTTTTCCTTTCTTCTCCCTCCCATCATTTGTTTCCTGGTGCGTTCACACTTCACCTCTCCTTTTCGTCTTAATATCAATTAAAATGTCCCTGCGTCTTGACTCACATTTGCGTATAAACCAGCGGACCATAGTTCCAGTCGCGCGTAACATCGAACGACCCATCTGAAAAAAAAAATGGGTGCAACACGAGAACTTCCCAGGAGGTAACCCATCCTTGTACTACTTTCGCCAAAGCACACTTAATTGCGGAGTTCTAATGGGATCCAGTGCATTTGTGCTGGTATGATCGCACCTGTTTAATTTCGTGCTGCAAATACATATACTCCTTCTCCTTTCTTCCCCCTCCCGTCATTTGTTTCCTTGTTCGTGCGCACTGCACCTCCCGTTCTCGTTCAAATATCAAGTAAAATGCCACGGCGCCGTGACTCACATTTACGAATAAACCTGCGGACCAGAATTCAAGTTGCGCGTAGCGTCGAAAGAATCATCTGCAAAAAAATTGGTGCAAGACGAGGACATCCCAAAAAAATAGGTGAAATATAAGGACTTCGCAGGAGGTCACCCATCCTAGTACTACTCTCGCCCCAGCACCCTTAACTTGCGGAGTTCTGATAGAATCCGTTGCATTAGTGCTGGTATGATCGCTTATGCTTCATTCTACGCTGCAAATACATACACTCTTTCTCCTTCCATCCCACCTGCCGTCATTTATTTCCTTGTGCGTGCACTCTGCATCTCTCTTTCTTGTTCTAATATCAAGTAAAATGCCCCGGCACCGTGACTCACCTTTGCGAATGAATCAGCGGTTCATAATTTCATTCACGTGTATCATTGAACGACCCATCCGAAAAAGAATGGGAGCAACACGAGGACTTCGCAGGAGGTCACCCATCCGAGTACTACTCTCGCCCAAGCACACTTAACTGCGTAGTTATGAAGGGATTCGGTGCTTTAGTGCTAGTATGATCGCACCTGTTTAATTTCGCGCTACAAATACATACAGTCCTTCTCCTTTCTTCCCCCTCCCGTCATTTGTTTCCTTGTGGGTGCGCACTGCACCTCTCGTGTTCGTTCTAATATCAAGTAAAATGCCACAGTGCGGTGACTCACATTTGCGAATAAATCTGCGAATCATAATTCAAGTCGCGCGCAACGTCGAAAGAATCATCTGCAAAAAAATGGGTGCGACACGAGAACTTCCCAAGAAAATGGGTGAAATGTAAGTACTTCGCAGGAGGTCACCCATCCTAGTACTTCTCTCGCCCAAGCAACCTTAACTTGGGGAGTTCTGATAGAATCCGTTGCATTACTTCTGGTATGATCACTCATGTTTCATTCTGCGCTGCAAATACAAACACTCTTTCTCCTTCAATCCCCTCTCCTGTCATTTGTTTCCTTGTGCGTGCACTCTGCATCTCTCCTTCTCGTTCTAAGATCAAGTAAAATGCCTCGGCACCGTGACTCACCTTTGCGAATGAACCAACAATTCATAATTCCATTCGTGCGTAACGTCGAACGACCCATCCGAAAAAAAATTATTACAACACGAGGACTTCCCAGGAGGTCACCCATCTGAGTACTACTCTCGCCCAAGCACACTTATCTGCAGAGTTCTGATGGGATCCAGTGCATTAGTGCTGGTATGATCGCACCTGTGTCATTTCGCGCTGCAAATACATACACTCCTTCTCCTTTCTTCCCCCTCCCGTCATTTGTTTCCTAGTGCGTTCACACTTCACCTCTTCTTCTCGTTCTAATATCAATTAAAATGCCCCTGCATCTTGACTCATATTTACGTATAAACCAGCGGACCATAGTTCCAGTCGCGCGTAACGTAGAACGACCCATCTGAAAAAAAAAATGGGTGCAACACGAGAACTTCCAGGAGGTAACTCATCCTTGTACTACTTTCGCCAAAGCACACTTAACTACAGAGTTCTGATGGGATCCGGTGCATCTGTGCTGGTATGATCGCACCTGTTTCATTTCGTGCTGAAAATACATACACTCCTTCTCCTTCCCTCCCCCCTCCCATAATTTGTTTCCTTGTGCGTTCACACTGCACCTCTCATTCTCGTTCTAATATCGATTAAAATTCTCCTGCTTCTTGACTCACATTTGTGTATAAACCAGCGGACCATAGTTCCAGTCGCGCGTAACATCGAACGACCCGTCTGAAAAAAAATTAGTGCGACATGAGGACTTCCCAGGAGGTCACCCATCCGAGTACTACTCTCGCCCAAGCAAACTTAACTGCGGAGTTTTGATGGTATCTGGTGCATTAGTGCTGGTATGATCGCTCCTGTTTAATTGCGCGCTGCAAATACATACACTCCATGTCCTTTCTTGCCCCTCCCGTCATTTGTTTCCTGGTGCGTTCAAACTTCACCTCCCGTTCTCGTTCTAATATCAATTAAAATGCCCTTGTGTCTTAACTCACATTTGCGTATAAACCACCGGACCATAGTTCCAGTCGCGCGTAAAGTCGAATGACCCATCTGAAAAAAAAAATGGGTGCAAGGTGAGAACTTCCCAGGAGGTAATCCATCCTTGTACTACTTTCGCCAAAGCACACTTAACTGCGGAGTTCTGATGGGATCCGGTGCATTTGTGCTGGTATAATCGCACCTGTTTCATTTCGTGCTGAAAATGCATACATTCCTTCTCCTTCTCTCCCCCCTCCCATCATTTGTTTCCTTGTGCGTTCACACTGCACCTCTAATTCTCGTTCTAATATCGATTAAAATGCCCATGCTTCTTGACTCACCTTTGCGAATGAACTAGCAGTTCATAATTCCATTCGCGCGTCATGTCGAACGACCCATCCGAAAAAAAAATTGGTGCAACACAAGAACTCCCTAGGAGGTCACCCATCCGAGTACTACTCTCGCCCAAGCACACTTAACTACGGAGTTCTGATGGGATCCGGTTCATTAGTGCTGGTATGATCGTACCTGTTTCATTTCGCACTGTAAATAAATACACTCCTCCTTTCTTCCCCCTCCCGTCATTTGTTTCCTGGTGCGTTCACGCTTCACCTCTCCTTCTCGTTCTAATATCAGTAAAAATGCCCCTGCGTCTTGACTCACATTTGCGTATAAACCAGCGGACCATAGTTCTAGTCGCGCGTAATGTCGAATGACCCATCTGAAAAAAAAATTGGTTCAACACGAGAACTTCCAAGGAGGTAACTCATCCTTGTACTACTTTCGCCAAAGCACACTTAACTGGGGAGTACTGATGGAATCCGGTGCATTTGTGCTGGTATGATCGCACCTGTTTCATTTTGTGCTGAAAATATATACACTCCTTTTCCTTCTCTCCCCCCTCCCATCGTTTGTTTCCTTGTGCGTTCACACTACACCTCTCCTTCTCGTTCTAATATCGACTACACCTCTCCTTCTCGTTCTAATATCGATTAAAATGCCCCTTCTTCTTGACTCACATTTGCGTATAAACCAGCTGACCATAGTTCCAGTTGCACATAACGTGGAACGACCCGTCTGAAAAAAAATTGGTACGACACGAAGACTTCCCAGGAGGTCACCCATCCAAGAACTACTCTCGCCCAAGCACACTTAACTGTAGAGTTCTGATGATATCCGGTGCATTAATGCTGGCATGATCGCACCTATTTAATTTTGGCTGCAAATACATACACTCCTTCTCCTTTCTTCCCCCTCCTGTCATTTGTTTCCTTGTGCGTGCGCACTGCACCTCCCGTTCTCGTTCTAATATCAAGTAAATTGCCACGGCGCTGTGACTCACATTTGCGAATAAACCGGCAGATTATAATTCAAGTCACGCGTAACGTCGAAAGAATCATCTGCAAAAAAATAGGTGCAACACGAGGACTACTCTCGCCCAAGCACACTTAACTGTAGTGTTCTGATGGGAGCTGGTGCATTAGTGCTGGTATGATCGTACATGTTTCCTTTCGCGCTGCAAATAAATACACTACTTCTCCTCTCTTCCCCCTCCCGTCATTTGTTTCCTAGTGCGTTCACACTTCACCTATCATTCTCGTTCTAATATCAAGTGAAATGCCCCGGCACCGTGACTCACCTTTGCGAATGAACCAGCAGTTCATAATTCCATTCATGTCTAACGTCGAACGACCTATCCGAAAAAAAATGGGTGCAAAACGAGGAATTCCCAGGAGGTCACCAATCCGAGTACTACTTTCGCCAAAGCACACTTAACTGCGGAGTAATGATGGGATCCGGTGCATTTGTACTGGTATGATCGCACCTCTTTCATTTTGTGCTGAAAATACATACACTCCTTCTCCTTCCCTCCCCCTCCCATCATTTGTTTCCTTGTGCGTTCTTACTACACCTCTCTTTCTCGTTCTAATATCGATTAAAATGCCCCTGCTTATTGACTCACATTTGCGTATAATTCAGATGACCATAGTTCCAGTCACGCATAACGTCGAATGACTCGTCTAAAAAAAATTGGTGCGACACGAGGACTTCTCAGGATGTCACCCATCCGAGTACTACTCTCGCCCAAGCACACTTAACTGCGGAGTTCTGATGGGATCTGGTGAATTAGTGCTGGTATGATCGCACCTGTTTAATTTCGCGCTATAAATACATACAATCATTCTCCTTTCCTCTCCCTCCCGTCATTTGTTTCGTTGTGCGTGCGCACTGCACATCCTGTTCTCATTCTAATATCAAGTAAAATGTCACGGCGCCGTGACTCACATTTGCGAATAAACCTATGGACTATAATTCAAGTCGCGCGTAACGTCGAAAGAATCATCTGTAAAAAAATCGGTACAACACGAGGGCTTTCCAAGAAAATGGGTGAAATATAAGGACTTCGCCGGAGGTCACCCATCCTAGTACTACTCTAGCCCAAGCACCCTTAACTTACGAAGTTCTGATAGAATCCGTTGCATTAGTGCTGGTATGATCGCTAATGTTTCATTATGCGCTGCAAATACATACACTCTTTTTCCTTCCATCCCCCCTCCCGTAATTTAGTTCCTTGTGCGTGCACACTGCATCTCTCCTTCTCGTTCTAATATCAAGTAAAATGCCCCGGTACCGTGACTCACCTTTGCGAATGAACCAGCGGTTCATAATTCCATTCGCGCGTACCGTCGAACGACCCATCCGAAAAAAATGGGTGCAACACGAGGACTTCCGAGGAGTACACCCATCCGAATACTACTCTCGCCCAAGCACAGTTAACTGCGGAGTTCTTATGGGATCTGGTGCATTAGTGCTGGCATGATCGCACCTGTTTCATTTCGCGCTACCAATACATACACTACTTCTCCTTTCCTCCCGCTCCCGTCATTTGTTTCCTTTTGCGTGCGCACTGCACCTTCCATTCTCGTTCTAATATCAAGTAAAATGCCACGGTGCCGTATCTCACATTTGCGAATAAACCTGCGAACCATAATTCAAGTCGCGCGTAACGTCGAAAGAATCATCTGTAAAAAAATCGGTACAACACGTGGACTTTCCAAGAAAATGGGTGAAATATAAGGACTTCGCTGGAGGTCACCCATCCTAGTACTACTCTTGCCCAAGCACACTTAACTGCGGAGTTCTGATAGAATCTGTTGGATTAGTGCTGGTACGATCGCACCTGTTTAATTTCGCGGTGCAAATACATACACTCCTTCTCCTTTCTTCCCACTCCTGTCATTTGTTTCCTTGTGCGTGCGCACTGCACCTCCCATTCTCGTTCTAATATCAAGTAAAATGCAACGGCACCGTGACTCATATTTGCGAATAAAACTGAGGACCATAATTTAAGTCTCAAGTAACGTCGAAAGAATCATCTGCACAAAAATGGGTGCAACACGAGTACTTCCCAAGAAAACGGATGAAATATAAGGACTTCGCAGGAGGTCACCCATCCTAGTACTACTCTCACCTAAGCACCCTTAACTGCGGAGTTCTGATGGGATCCTATGCATTTATGCTGGTATGATCGCACCTGTTTAATTCCGCACTGCAAATACATACACTCCTTCTCCTTTCCTCCCCCTCCCGTCATTTGTTTCTTTGTGCGTGCGCACTGCACCTCCCATTCTCGTTCTAATATCAAGTAAAATGCCACGGCGCCGTGTCTCACATTTGCGAATAAACCTGCGGACTATAATTCAAGTTGCGCGCAACGTCGAAAGAATCATCTGTAAAAAAATTGGTGCAACACGTGGACTTTCCAAGAAAATGGGTGAAATATAAGGACTTCGCAGGAGGTCACCCATCCTAGTACTACTCTCGCCCAAGCACCCTTAACTTGCGGAGTTCTGATAGAATCAGTTGCATTAGTGCTGGTATGATCACTCATGTTTCATTCTGCGCTGCAAATACATACACTCTTTCTCGTTCCATCCCCCCTCCCGTCATTTGTTCCTTGTGCGTGCACTTTGCATCTCTCCTTCTCGTTCTAATATCAAGTAAAATACCCCGGCACCGTGACTCACCTTTGTGAACGAACCAGCGGTTCATAATTCTATTCGCGCATAATGTCGAACAACCCATCCGAAAAAAAATGGGTGCAGCACGAGGACTTCCCAGTAGGTCACCCATCCAAGTACTACTCTCGCCTAAACACAGTTAACTCCGAAGTTCTGATGGGATCTGGTGCTTTAGTGCTGGTATGATTGCACCTGTTTAGTTTTCCGCTTCAAATACATACACTCCTTCTTCTTTCTTCCCCCTTCCGTCATTTATTTCCTTGTGCGTGCGCACTACACCTCCCGTTCTCATTCAAATATCACGTATAATGCCACGGCACCGTGACTCATATTTGCGAATAAACCTGCGGACCATAATTCAAGTCGTACGTAACGTCGAAAGAATCTTCTGCAAAAAAATAGGTGCAACACGAGGACTTCCCAAGAAAATATGTGAAATATAAGGACTTCGCAGGAGGTCACCCATCCAACTACTACTCTCGCCCAAGCACCCTTAACTTGTGGAGTTCTGATAGAATCAGTTGCATTAGTTCAGGTATGATCGCTCATGTTTCATTCTGCGCTGCAAATACATACACTCTTTCTCCTTCCGTCCCCCCTCCCGTCATTTGTTTCCTTATGCGTGCACTGTATATCTCTCCTTCTCGTTCTAATATCAAGTAAAATGCCCCGGCACCGTGACTCACCTTTGCGAATGAACCACCAGTTCATAATTCCATTCGTGCCTAACGTCGAACGACCCATCCGAAAAAAAATGGGTGCAAAACGAGGAATTCCCAGGAGGTCACAAATCTGAGTACTACTCTCTCCCAAGCACACTTAACTACGGAGTTCTGATGGGATCCGGTGCATTAGTGCTGGTACGATCGCTCATGTTTCATTTTGCGCTGCAAATACATACACTCCTTCTCCTTTCTTCCCCCTCCCGTCATTTGTTTCCTGGTGCGTTCACACTTCACCTCTCCTTCTCGTTCTAATATCAATTAAAATGCCCCTGCGTCTTGACTCACATTTGCGTATAATCCAACAGACCATAGTTACAGTAGCGCGTAACGTCGGACGACCCATCTGAAAAAAAAATGGGTGCAACAAGAAAACTTCCTAGGAGGTAACCCATCCTTGTACTACTTTCACCAAAGCACACTTAACTGCGGAGTTCTGATGGGATCCGGTGCATTTGTGTTGATATGATCACACTTGTTTCATTTCATGCTGAAAATACATACACTCCTTCTCCTTCTCTCCCCCCTCCCATCAAATTTTTCCTTTCGTGCTGAAAATATATATACTCCTTCTCCTTCTCTCCCCCCTCCCATCATTTGATTCCTTGTCCGTTCACACTGCACCTCTCCTTCTCGTTATAATATCGATTAAAATGCCCATGCTTCTTGACTCCCATTTGTGTATAAACCAGCAGACAATAGTTTCAGTCGCTCGTAACATCGAACGACCCATCTGAAAAAAAAAATGGGTGCAACACTAGAACTTACCAGGAGGTAACCCATCCTTGTACTACTTTTGCCAAAGTACACTTAACTGTGGAGTTCTGATGGGATCCGGTGCATTTATGCTGGTATGATCGCACCTGTTTCATTTCGTGCTGAAAATACATACACTCCTTCTCCTTCCCACCCCCCTCCCATCATTTGTTTCCTTGTGCGTTCACACTACACCTCTCCTTCTCGTTCTAATATCGATTAAAATGCCCCTGCTTCTTGACTCACATTTGCGTATAAACCAACGGAACATAGTTTCAGTCGCGCGTAACGTCGAACGACCCATCTGAAAAAAAAAGGGTGCAACACGAGAACTTCCCAGGAGGTAATCCATCCTTGTACTACTTTCGCCAAAGCACACTTAACAACGGAGTTCTGATGGGATCCGGTGCATTTGTGCTGGTATGATCGCACCTGTTTCATTTCGAGCTGTAAATACATACACTCCTTATCCCATCATTTGTTTCCTTGCGCGCTCACACTGCACCTCTCATTCTCGTTCTAATATCGATTAAAATGCCCTTGCTTCTTGACTCACATTTGCGTATAAACCAACGGACCATAGTTCCAGTCGCACGTAACGTCGAACGACCTATCTGAAAAAAAATTAGTGCGTCACGAGGACTTCGCAGGAGGTCACCCATCCTAGTACTACTCTTGCCCAAGCACCCTTAACTTGCGGAGTTCTAATAGAATCCGTTGTATTAGTGCTGGTATGATCGCTCATGTTTCATTCTGTGCTGCAAATACATACACTCTTTCTCATTCCATCCCCCCTCCCGTCATTTGTTTCATTGTGCGTGCACTCTGCATCTCTCTTTCTTATTCTAATATACAGTAAAATGCCCCGGCACCGTGACTCACCTTTGCGAATGAACCAACGGTTCATAATTCCATTCCCGCGTAACGTCGAACGACCCATCCAAAAAAAAATGGGTGCAACACGAGAACTTCCAAGGAGGTCACCCATCTGAGTACTACTCTCGCCAAAGCACACTTAACTGCGGAGTCCTGATTGGATCCGGTGCATAAGTGCTGGCATGATCACACTTGTTTCATTTCGCACTGCAAATACATACACTCCTTCTCCTTTCTTCCCCCTCCCGTCATTTGTTTCCTGGTGCGTTCATACTTCACATCTCCTTCTTGTTCTAATATCAATTAAAATGCTCCTACGTCTTGACTCACATTTGCGTATAAACTAGTGGACCATAGTTCCAGTCGCAAGTAAAGTCGAACGACCCATCTGAAAAAAAAAAATGGGTACAAAACGAGAACTTCCCATAAGGTAACCCATCCTTGTACTACTTTCGCCAAAACACACTTAACTGCGGAGTTCTAATGAGATCCGGTGCATTTGTGCTGGTATGATCGCACCTGTTTCATTTTGTGCTGAAAATACACACACTCCTTCTCCTTCCCTCGTCCCTCCCGTCATTTGTTTCCTTGTGCGTTCACACTGCACCTCTTCTTCTCGTTCTAATATCGATTAAAATGTCCCTTCTTCTTAACTCACATTTACGTATAAACCAGCAGACCATAGCTCCAGTCGCGCGTAACGTCGAACGACCCGTCTGAAAATAAATTGGTGCGACACGAGGACTTCACAGGAGGACACCCATCCGAGAAATACTCTCGCCCAAGCACACTTAACTGCGGAGTTCTAATGGCATCCGGTGCATTAGTGCTGGTATGATCACACCTGTTTAATTTCGCGCTGCAAATACATACACTCCTTCTCCTTTCTTCCCCCTCCCGTCATTTGTTTCCTTGTGCGTGCGCACTGCACCTCCCGTTCTCGTTCAAATATCAAGTAAAATGCCACGGCGCCATGATTCATATTTACGATTAAAACTGCGGACCATAATTCAAGTTGCGCGTAACGTCGAAAGAACCATCTGCAAAAAAATGGCTGCAACACTAGGACTTCCCAAGAAAATGGGTGAAATATAAGGACTTCGAAGGAGGTCACCCATCCTAGTACTACTCTCGCCCAAGCACCCTTAACTTGCGGAGTTCTGATAGAATCCGTTGCATTGGTTCTGGTATGATCGCTCATGTTTCATTCTGCGCTGCAAATACATACACTCTTTCTCCTTCCATCCCCCCTCCCATCATTTATTTCCTTTTGCGGACATCTCTCCTTCTCGTTCTAATATCAAGTAAAATGCCCCGGCACCATGACTCACCTTTGGGAATAAACCAGCGGATCATAATTCTATTCGCGCGTAACGTCGAACGACCCATCCGAAAAAAAAGGGTGCAACACGAGGACTTCCCAGGAGTTCACCCATCCGAGTACTACTCTCGCCCAACCACACTTAACTGCGGAGTTCTGATGGGATCCGGTGCATTAGTACTGGCATGATCGCAACTGTTTAATTTCGCACTGCAAATACATACACTCCTTCTCCTTTTTTCCCCCACCCGCCATTTGTTTCCTTGTGCGTGCGCACTGCACCTCCCGTTCTCGTTCTAATATCAAGTAAAATGCCACGGCGCCGTTACTCACATTTGCGAATAAACCTGCGGACCATAATTCAAGTGGCGCGTAATGTCGAAAGAATCATCTGCAAAAAAATGGGTGCAAGACAAGAACTTCCATAGAAAATGGGTGAAATATAAGGACTTCGCAGGAGGTCACCCATCCTAGTACTACTCTCGCCCAAGTACGCTTACCTGCGGAGTTCTGGTATGATCGCTCATGTTTCATTCTGTGCTGCAAATACATACACTCTTTCTCCTTCTATCCCCTCTCCCGTCATTTGTTTCCTTGTTCGTACACTCTACATCTCTCATTCTCGTTATAATATCAAGTAAAATGCCCCGGCACGGTGACTCACCTTTGCGAATGAACCAGCGGTTCATAATTCCATTCGCGCGTAACGTCGAACGACCCATCCGAAAAAAAATGGGTGCAACACGAGGACTTCCCAGGAGGTCACCCATCCGAGTACTACTCTCGCCTAAGCACACTTAAATGCGGAGTTCTGATGGGATCTGGTGCATTAGTGCTGGTATGATCGTACCTGTTTAATTTTGCGCTGCAAATACATACACTCCTCCTTTCTTCCCCCTCCCTTCATTTGTTTCCTGGTGCGTTCAGACTTCACCTCTCCTTCTCGTTCTAATATCAATTAAAATGCCCCTGTGTCTTGACTCACATTTGCGTATAAACCAGCGGACCATAGTTCTAGTCACGCGTAACGTCGAAAGGCCCATCTGAAAAAAAAATTGGGTGCAACACGAGAACTTCCCAGGAGGTAACCCCTCCTTGTACTACTTTCGCGAAAGCAAACTTAACTGCAGAGTTCTGATGGGATCCGGTGCATATGTGCTTCTATGATCCCACCTGTTTAATTTTGTGCTGAAAATACATACACTCCTTCTCCTTCCCTCCCCCCTCCCATCATTTGTTTCCTTGTGCGTTCACACTGCACCTCTTCTTCTCGTTCTAATTTTGATTAAAATGCCCCTGCTTCTTGACTCACATTTGCGTATAAACCAGCAGACCATAGTTCCAATCGTGCGTAACGTCGAACGAGCAGTCTGAAAAAAAAATTGGTGCGACACGAGGACTTCCCAGGAGGTCACCCATCCGAGTACTACTTTCGCCCAAGCAAACTTAATTGCGGAGTTCTAATGGGATCCGGTGCATTAGTGCTGGTATGATCGCACCTGTTTAATTTCGCACTGCAAATACATACACTCTTTCTCCTTTTTTCCCCCTCCCGTCATTTGTTTCCTTGTGCATGCGCACTGCACCTCCCGTTCTCGTTCTAATATTAAGTAAAATTTCACGGCTCCGTGACTCACATTTGTAAATAAACCTGTGGACCATAATTCAAGTCGTGCCTAACTTCGAAAGAATCATCTGCAGAAAAATGGGTGCAACACGAGGACTTCCCAAGAAAATGGGTGAAATATAAGGACTTCGCAAGAGGTCACCCATCTTAGTATTACTCTCGCCCAAGCGCCCTTAACTTGCGGAGTTCTGAAAGAATCCATTGCATTAGTGCTGGTATGATCGCTCATGTTTCATTCTATGCTGCAAATGCATCAACTCTTTCTCCTTCCATCCCCCCTCCCGTCATTTGTTTTCTTGTGCGTGCACTCTGTATCTCTCATTCTTGTTCTAATATCAAGTAAAATTCCCCGGCAATGTGACTCACCTTTGCGAATAAACCAGCGGTTCATAATTCTATTCGCGTGTAATGTCGAACGACCCATCCGAAAAAAAATGGGTGCAACACGAGGACTTCCCAGGAGGTCTCCCATCCGAGTACTACTCTCGCCCAAGCACACTTAACTGTGGAGTTCTGATGCGATCCGGTGTATAAGTGCTAGTATGATCGCACCTGTTTCATTTCGCGCTGCAAATACATACTCTCCTTCTCCTTTCTTGCCCCTCCCGTCCTTTGTTTCCTGGTGCGTTCACACTTCACCTCTCATTCTCGTTCTAATATCAATTAAAATGCCCCTGCGTCTTGACTCACATTTTCATATAAACCAGCGGACCACAGTTCCAGTCGCGCGTAAAGTCGAACGACACATCTGAAAAAAAAAATGGGTGCAACACGAGGACTTCCCAGGAGTTCACCCATCCGAGTATTACTCTCGCCCAAGCACACTTAACTGCGGAGTACTAATGGGATCTGGTGCATTAGTGCTGGTATGATCGCACCAGTTTAATTTTGCGCTTCAAGTACATACACTCCTTCTCCTTTCTTCCCCCTTCTGTCATTTGTTTCCTTGTGCGTGCGCACTACACCTCCCATTCTCGTTCAAATATCAAGTAAAATGCCACGGCGCCGTGACTCACATTTGCGAATAAACCTGCGGACCATAATTCAAGTCGCGCATAACGTCGAAAGAATCATCTGCAAAAAAATGGGTGCAACACGAGGACTTCCCAATAAAATGGGTGAAATATAAGGACTTCGCAGGAGGTCACCCATCCTAGTACTACTCTCGCCTAAACAACCTTAACTGCGAAGTTCTGATAGAATCCGTTACATTAATGCTGGTATGATCGCTCATTTTTTATTCTGCGCTGCAAATCATTCCATCCCCCTTCCCGTCATTTGTTTCCTTGTGCGTGCACTTTGCATCTCTCATTCTCATTCTAATATAAAGTAAAATGCCCCGGCACCGTGACTCACCTTTGTGAATGAAAAAGCGGTTCATAATTCTATTCGCACGTAAATTCAAACGACCCATCCGAAAAAAAGTGGGTGCAACACGAGGACTTCGCAGGAGGTCACCCATCCGAGTACTACTCTCACCCAAGCACACTTAACTGCGGAGTTCTGATGGATCCGATGCATTAGTGCTGGTATGATCACACCTGTTTCATTTCGCGCTACAAATACATACACTCATTCTCATTTCTTCCCCTTCCCTTCATTTGTTTCCTGGTGCGTTAACACTTCACCTCTCATTCTCATTCTAATATCAATTAAAATACCCCTGCGTCTTGACTCACATTTGCGTATAAACCAGCGAAACATAGTTCCAGTCTCGCGTAACGTCGAACGACCCATCTGAAAAAAAAAAATGGGTGCAACAAGAGAACTTCCCAAGACGTAACCCATCCTTGTACTACTTTTGCCAAAGCACACTTAACTGCGGAGTTCTGATGGGATCCGGTGCATTTGTGCTGGTATGATCGCACCTGTTTCATTTCGTGCTGAAAATACATACACTCCTTCTCCTTCCCTCCCCCCTCCAATCATTTGTTTCCTGGTGTATTCACACTTCACCTCTCCTTCTCGTTCTAATATCAATTAAAATGCCTCTGCGTCTTGACTCACATTTGCGTATAAACCAGCGGACCATAGTTCCAGTCGCGCGTAACGTCGAACGGCCCATCTGAAAAAAAAATAGGTGCACCACGAGAACTTCCCAAGAGGTATCCCATCGTTGTACTACTTTCGCCAAAGCACACTTAACTGCGGAGTATTGATGGGATCTGTTGCATTTGTGCTAGTATGATTACACCTGTTTCATTTCGTGCTGAAAATACATACACTCTTTCTCCTTCCCTGCCCCCACCCATCATTTGTTTTCTTGTGCGTTCACACTGTACCTCTCCTTCTCGTTCTAATATTAATTAAAAGGCCCCTGCTTCTTGACTCACATTTGCGTATAAACCATCGGACAAAAGTTCCAGTCGCGCGTAGCGTCGAACGACCCGTTTGAAAAAAAATTGGTGCGACACGAGGACTTCCCAAGAGGTCACCCATCCGAGTACTACTCTTGGCCAAACACACTTAACTGCGGAGTTCTTATACAATCCGGTGCATTAGTGTTGATATGATCGCACCTGTTAAATTTCGCGCTGCAAATACATGCACTCCTCCATTCTTCCCCTTCCCGTTATTTGTTTCCTTGTGCATGCGCACTGCACCTCCCGTTCTTGTTCAAATATCAAGTAAAATTCCACGACGCCGTGACTCACATTTGCTAATAAACCTACAGACCATAATTCAAGTCGCGCGTAACGTCGAAAGAATCATCTGCAAAAAAATGGGTGCAACACGAGGACTTCCCAAGAAAATGGGTTAAATATAAGGACTTCGCAGGATGTCACCCATCCTAGTACTACTCTCGCCCAAGCACCCTTAACAGCGGAGTTCTGAAAGAATCCGTTGCATTAGTGCTGGTATGATCGCACCTGTTTCATTTCGTGCTGAAAATACATACACTCCTTCTCCTTCCCTCCCCCTCCCATCATTTGTGTCCTTGTGCGTTCACACTGCACCTCTCCTTCTCGTTCTAATATCGATTAAAATGCCCCATCTTCTTGACTCACATTTGCGTATAAAACAGCAGACCCTAGTACCAGTCGCTCGTAACGTCGAACGACCCGTCTGAAAAAAAATTAGTGCGACGCGAGTACTTCCCAGGAGGTCATCCATTCGAGTACTACTCTCACCCAAGCACACTTAACTACGAAGTTCTGATGGGATCCGGTGGATAAGTGCTGGTATGATCGCACCTATTTAATTTCACGCGGCAAATACATAAAATCATTCTCCTTTCTTCTCCCTCCCGTCATTTGTTTCCTTGTGCGTGCGCACTGCACCTCCCGTTCTCGTTCTAATATGAAGTAAAATTCCACAGTGCCGTGACTCACATTTCCGAATAAACCTACGGATCATAATTCAAGTCGCGCGTAACGTCGAAAGAATCATCTGCAAAAAAATGGGTGCAACACGAGGACTTCCCAAGAAAATGGGTGAAATATAAGGACTTCGGAGGAGGTCACCCATCCTAGTACAACTCCCGCCCAAGCACCCTTAACTTGCGGAGTTCTGATAGAATCCGTTGCACTAGTGCTTGTATGATCGTTCATGTTTCATTCTGCGCTGTAAATACATACACTTTTTCTCGTTCCATCCCCCCTCTTATCATTTGTTTTCTTGTGCGTGCACTTTGCATCTCTCCTTGTCGTTCTAATATCAAGTAAAATGCCCCGGTAACGTGACTCACCTTTGCGAATAAACCAGCGGTTCATAATTCCATTCGCGCGTAACGTCGAATGACCCATCCGAAAAAAAATGGGTGCAACACAAGGATTTCCAGGAGGTCACCCATCCGAGTACTACGCTCGCCCAAGCACAATTAACGACGGAGTTTTGATGGAATCCGATGCATTAGTGCTGGTATGATCACACTTATTTCATTTTGCGCTGCAAATACATACAATCGTTCTCCTTTTTTCCCACTCCCGTCATTTATTTTTTGGTGCGTTCACACTTCACCTCTCCTTCTCGTTCTAATTTTAATTAAAATGCCCCTGTGTCTTGACTCACATTTGCATATAATCCAGCGGACCATAGTTCCAGTGGCGCGTAACTTCGAACGACCCATCTGAATAAAAAAAATGGGTGCAACACGAGAACTTCCAATGAGGTAACCCATCCTTGTACTACTTTCACCATAGCACACTTAACTGCGGAGTTCTGATGGGATCCGGTGCATTTGTGTTGGTATGATAGCACCTGTTTCATTTCGTACTAAAAATACATACACTCCTTCTCTTTCTCTCCCCCCTCCCATCATTTGTTTCCTTGTGCGTTCACACTGCACATCTCCTTCTCGTTCTAATATCGATTAAAATGCCCCTGCTTCTTGACTCACATTTGCGTATAAACCAGCGGACCATAGTTCCAGTCGCGCGTAACGTCGAGCGACCCATCTGAAAAAAAAATGGGTGCAACACGAGAAATTCCAAGGAGGTAACCCATCCTTGTACTACTTTCGCCAAAGCACACTTAACTGCGGAGTTCTGATGGGATCCGATGCATTTGTGCTGGTATGATCGCACCTGTTTCATTTCGTGCTGAAAATACATACACTCCTTCTCCTTCCCTCCCCCCTTCCGTCATTTGTTTCCTTATGCGTTCACACTGCACCTTTATTTCTCGTTCTAATATCGAATAAAATGCCCCTGCTTCTTGACTGACATTTGCGTATAAACCAGCGGACCATAGTTCCAGTCGCGCGTAATGTCGAACGACCCGTCTTAAGAAATATTGGTGCGTCACGAAGACTTCGCAGGAGGTCACCCATCCTAGAACTACTCTCGCCCAAGCACCCTTAACTTGCGGAGTTTTGATAGAATCCGTTGCATTAGTGCTGGCATGATCGCTCATGTTTCATTCTGCGCTGCAAACACATACACTCTTTCTCCTTCTATCCCCCCTCCCGTCATTTGTTTCCTTGTGCATGCACTCTGCATTTCTCTTTCTCGTTCTAATATACAGTAAAATGCCTCGGTACTGTGACTCATCTTTGCGAATGAACCAGCTGTTCATAATTCCATTCCTGCAAAACGTCGAACGATCTATCCGAAAAAAAATGGGTGCCACAGGAGGATTTCCCATGAGGTCACCCATCTGAGTACTACTCTCGCCAAAGCACACTTAACTGCGGAGTCCTGATGGGATCCGGTGCATAAGTGCTGGTATGATTGCACCTGTTAATTTTGCGCTGCAAATACATACACTCCTTCTCCTTTCTTCCCCCTCCCGTCATTTGTTTCCTTGTGCGTGCGCACTGCACCTCCCGTTCTCGTTCTAATATCAAGTAAAATGCCACGGCGCCGTGACTCACATTTGCGAATAAACCTGCGGACCATAATTTAAGTCGCGCGTAACGTCGAAAGAATCATCTGCAAAAAAATGGGTGCAACACGAGGACTTCCCAAGTAAATGGGTGAAATATAAAGACTTCGCAGGAGGTCACCCATCCTAGTACTACTCTCGCCCAAGCACTTTTAACTTGCGGAGTTCTAATAGAATCTGTTGCATTAGTGCTGGTATGATCGCTCATGTTTCATTCTGCGCTGCAAATACATACACTCCTTCTTATTTCTTCCCCCTCCCTTCAGTTGTTTCCTGGGGCGTTCACACTTGACCTCTCCTTCTCGTTCTAATATCAATTAAAATGCCCCTGCGTCTTGACTCACATTTGCGTATAAACCAGCGAACCATAGTTCCAGTCGCGCGTAACATCGAACGACCCATCTGAAAAAAAAATGGGTGCAACACGAGAACTTCCCAGGAGGTAACCCATCCTTGTACTACTTTCGCCAAAGCACACTTAACTGCGGAGTTCTGATGGGATCCGGTGCATTTGTGCTGGTATGATCGCACCTATTTCATTTCGCGCTCCTTCTCCTTCCCTCCCCCCTCCCATCATTTGTTTCCATGTGCGTTCAAGCTGCACCTCTCCTTCTCGTTCTAATATCGGTTAAATTGCACCTACTTCTTGACCCACACTTGCGTATAAACCAATTTACCATAGATCAAGTCGCGAGTAACGTCGAACGACCCGTCTGAAAAAAAATTTATGCGACACGAGGACTTCCCAAAAGGTCACTCATCCGAGTACTACTCTCGCCCAAGCACACTTAACTATGGAGTTTCTTATGGGATTCAGTGCATTAGGGATGGTATAATCGCACCTGTTTAATTTCGCGTTGCAAATACATACACTCCTTCTCCTTTCTTCCCCCTCCCGTCATTTGTTTCCTTGTGCATGCGCACTGCACCTCCAGTTCTCGTTATAATATCAAGTAAAATGCCACGGCGCCGTGACTCACATTTGCGAATAAACCTGCGGACCATAATTCAAGTCGCACGTAACGTCGAAATAATCATCTGCAAAAAAATGGGTGCAACACCAGGACTTCCCAAGAAAATGGGTGAAATATAAGGACTTCTCAGGAGGTCACCCATCCTAGTACTACTCTCGCCCAAGCACCCTTAACTTGCAGAGTTCTGATAGAAACCGTTGCATTAGTACTGGTATGATCGCTCATGCTTCATTCTGCGCTGCAAATACATACACTCTTTCTCCTTCCATCCCCCCTCTCGTCTTTTGCTTCCTTGTGCGTGCACTCTGCATCTCTCCTTCTCGTTCTAATATCAAGTAAAATGTCCTGGCACCGTAACTCACCTTTGGGAATGAACCAGCAGTTCATAATTCCATTCGCGCATAATGTCGAACGACCCATCCGAAAAAAAATGGGTACAACACGAGGACTTCGCAGGAGGTCACCCATTTGAGTACTACTCTCACCCAAGCACACTTAACTGCGGAGTTCTGATGGAATCCGGTGCATTAGTGCTGGTATGATCGCACCTGTTTCATTTCGCGCTGCAAATACATACACTCCTTCTCATTTCTTCCCCCTCCCTTCATTTGTTTCCTAGTGCGTTCACACTTCACTTCTCATTCTCGTTCTAATATCAATTAAAATACCCCTGCGTCTTGACTCACATTTGCGTATAAACCAGCGGACCACAGTTCCAGTCGCGCGTAACGTCGAATAACCCATCTGAAAAAAAAATGGGTGCAACACGAGAACTTCCCAGGAGGTAACCCATCCTTGTACTACTTTCGCCAAAGCACACTTAACTGCGGAGTTCTGATGGGATCCGGTGCATTTGTGCTGGTATGATCGCACCTTTTTCATTTTGTGCTGAAAATACATACACTCCTTCTCCTTTCTTCCCACTCCCGTCATTTTTTTCCTTGTGCGTGCGCACTGCACCTCCCGTTCTCGTTCTAATATCAAGTAAAATACCACGGCGCCGTGACTCACATTTGCGAATAAACATGCGGACCATAATTCAAGTCGCGCATAATGTCGAAAGAATCATCTGCAAAAAAATGGGTGCAACACGAGTACTTCCCAAGAAAATGGGTGAAATATAAGGACTTCGCAGGAGGTCACCCATCCTAGTACTACTCTCGCCCAAGCACCCTTAACCGCAGAGTTCTGATAGAATCCGTTGCATTAGTGCTGGTATGATCGCTCATGTTTCATTCTACGCTGCAAATACATACACTCTTTCTCTTTCCATCCCCCCTACTGTCATTTGTTTCCTTGTGCGTGCCCTCTGCATCTCTCCTTCTCGTTCAAATATCAAGTAAAATGTCCCGACACCGTGACTCACCCTTGCGAATGAACCAGCGGTTCATAATTCCATTCGCGGGTAACGTCAAACGACCTATACGAAAAAAATGGGTGCAACACGAGGACTTCCCAAGAAAATAGGTGAAATATAAGGACTTTTCAGGAGGTCACCCATCCCAGTACTACTCTCGCCCAAGCACCCTTAACTGTGGAGTTCTGATAGAATCTGTTGTATTAGTGCTGGCATTATCCCTCATGTTTCATTCTGTGCTGCAAATACATACACTCTTTCTCCTTCCATCCCCCCTCCCGTCATTTGTTTCCTTGTGCGTGCACTCTACATCTCTCATTCTCGTTCTAATATCAAGCAAAATGCCCCGGCACCGTGACTCACCTTTGCGAATGAACCAGCGGTTCATAATTCCATTCGCGCGTAACGTCGAACGACCCATCCGAAAAAAAATGGTGCAAGATGAGGACTTCCCAGGAGGTCACCCATCCGAGTACTACTCTCGCCCAATTACACTTTACTGCAGAGTTCAAATCCGATGCATTAATGCTGGTATGATCGCACCTGTTTCATTTCGCGCTGCAAATACATACACTCCTTCTCCTTTCTTCCCCCTCCCGTCATTTGTTTCTTGGTGCGTTCACACTTCACCTCTCCTTCTCGTTCAAATATCATTTAAAATGCCCCTGTGTCTTGACTCACATTTGCGAATAAAGTTGCATACTATAATTCAATTCGCGCGTAACATCAAAAGAATCATCTGCAAAAAAATGGGTGCAACACGAGAACTTCCCAAGAAAATGGGTGAACTATAAGGGCTTCGCAGGATGTCACCCATCCTAGTACTACTCTCGCCCAAGTATCCTTAACTTGCAGAGTTCTGATAGAATCTGTTGCATTAGTTCTGGTATGATCGCTCATGTTTCATTATACACTGCAAATACATACACTCTTTCTCCTTCCATCCCCCCTCCCGTCATATGTTTCCTTGTGTGTGCACTCTGCATCACTTCTTCTCATTCTAATATCAAATAAAATGCCCCGGCACCGTGACTCACTTTTGCGAATGAACCAGAAGTTCATAATTCCATTCACGCGAAACGTCGAACGACCCATCCGAAAAAAAATGGTTGCAACACGAGGACTTCCCAGGAGTTATACGGTTCCGTGACTCAAATTTGCGAATAAACTTGCAGACCATAATTCAAGTCGCGCATAACATCGAAAGAATCATCTGCAAAAAAATGGGTGCAACACGAGGACTTCCCAAGAAAATGGGTGAAATATAAGGATTTCGCAGGAGGTCACCCATCCTAGTACTACTCTCGCCCAAACACCCTTAACTTGCGGAGTTCTGATAGAATCCGGTGCATTTATGCTGGTATTATCGCACCTGTTTCATTTGGTGCTGAAAATACATATACTCCTTCTCCTTCCATCCCCCCTACCGTCATTTGTTTCCTTGTGCGTGCACTCTGCATCTCTCCTTCTCGTTCTAATATCAGGTAAAATGCCCCGGCACCGTGACTCACCTTTGCGAATGAACAAGCGGTTCATAATTCCATTTGAGCGTAACGTCGAACGACCCATCAAAAAAAAAAGGGTGCAACACGAGGACTTCCCCGGAGGTCACCCATTCGAGTACTACTCTCGCCCAAGCACACTTAACTGTAAAGTTCTCATGGGATCCGATGCATTAGTGCTGGTATGATCTCACCTGTTTCATTTTGCGCTGCAAATACATACACTCCTTCTCCTTTCTTCCCCCTCCCGTCATTTGTTTCTTGAAGCGTTCACACTTCACCTCTCCTTCTCGTTCTAATATCAATTAAAATGCCCTTGAGTCTTAACTCACATTTGCGTATAAACCAGCGGACCATAGTTCCTGTCGCGCGTAACGTCGAACGACCCATCTTAAAAAAATAATTGGTGCAACACGAGAACTTCACAAGAAAATGGGTGAAATATAAGTACTTCGCAGGAGGTCACCCATCCTAGAACTACTCTCGCCCAAGCACCCTTAACTTGCGGAGTTTTGATAGAATCCGTTGCATTAGTGCTGGCATGATCACTCATGTTTCATTCTGCGCTGCAAATACATACACTTTTTCTCCTTCCATCCCCCCTCCCGTCATTTGTTTCCTGGTGCGTTCACACTTCACCTCTCCTTTTCGTTCTAATATCAAGCAAAATGCCCCGGCACCGTCACTCACCTTTGCGAATGAACCAACAGTTCATAATTCCATTCGCGCGTAACGTCGAAAGACCCATCCGAAAAAAAAATTGGTGCAACACGAGGACTTCCCAAGAGGTCACCCATCCGAGTACTACTCTCGCCCGAACACACTTAACTGCGGAGTTCTGATGGAATCCGATGCTTTAGTGCTGGTATGATCGCACCTGTTTAATTTCGCGCTGCAAATACATAAAATCCTTCTCCTTTCATCCCCCTCCCGTCATTTGTTTCCTTGTGCGTTCGCACTGCACCTCCCGTTCTCATTCTAATATCAAGTAAAATGTCACGGCGCCGTGACTCACATTTGCGAATAAATCAGAGGACCATAATTCAAGTCGCGCGTAATGTCGAAAGAATCATCTGTAAAAAAATGGGTGCAACACGAGGACTTCCCAAGAAAATGGGTGAAATATAAGGGCTTCACAGGAGCTCACCCATCCTAGTACTACTCTCGCCCAAGCACCCTTAACTTGTAGAGTTCTGATCGAATCCGTTGCGTTAGTGCTGGTATGATCGCTCATGTTTCATTCTGCGTTGCAAATACATACACTCTATCTCCCTCCATCCCCCCTCCCGTCATTTGTTTCCTTGTGCGTGCACTCTGCATCTCTCCTTCTCGTTCTAATATCAAGTAAAATGCCCCAGCACCGTGACTCACCTTTGCGAATGAACCAGCGGTTCTTAATTTCATTCGCACGTAACGTCGAACGACCCATCCAAAAATAACTAGGTGCAACACGAGGATTTCCCAAGAGGTCACTCATCCGAGTACTACTCTCGCCCAAGTACACTTAACTGTGGAGCTCTGATGGGATACGGTGTATTAGTGCTGGTATGATCGCACCTGTTTCATTTTGCGCTGTAAATACATACACTCCTTCTCCTTTCTTCCCCATCCCGTCATTTGTTTCCTGGTGCGTTCACACTTCACCTCTCATTCTCGTTATAATATCAATTAAAATGTCCCTGCATCTTGACTCACATTTGCGTATAAACCAGCAGACCATAGTTCCAGTCGTGCGTAACGTCGAACGGCCCATCTGAAAATAAAAATGGGTGCAACACGAGAACTTCCCAGGAGGTAACCCATCCTTGTACTACTTTCGCCAAAGCACACATAACTGTGGAGTTCTGATGGGATTCGGTGCATTAGTGCTGGTACGATCGCACCTGATTAATTTCGCGCTGCAAATACATTCACTCCTTCTCCTTTCTTTCCCCTTCCGTCATTTGTTTCCTCGTGCGTGCGCACTGCACCTCCCGTTCTCGTTCTAATTTCTAGTAAAATTCTACGGTGCCGTGACTCACATTTGCCAATAAACCTGCGGACCATAATTCAAGTCGCGCGTAACGTCGAAAGAATCATCAGCAAAAAAATGGGTGCAACATGAGGACTTCCCAAGAAAATGGGTGAAATATTAAGACTTTGCAGGAGGTCACCCATCCTAGTTCTACTCTCGCCCAAGCACCCTTAACTTGCAGAGTTCTGATAGAATCCGTTGCATTAGTGCTGGTATGATCGCTCATGTTTCATTCTGCGCTGCAAATACATACACTCTTTCTCCTTCAATCCCCCATCCCGTAATTTGTTTCCTTGTGCGTGCACTCTGCATCTCTCATTCTCATTCTAATATCAAGTAAAATACCCCGGCACCGTGACTCACCTTTGCGAATGAACCAGCGGTTCATAATTCCATTCGCGCGTAACGTCGAAAGACCCATCCGAAAAAAAATGGGTGCAAAACGAGGACTTCCCAGGAGGTCACCCATCCGAGTACCACTCTCGCCCAAACACACTTAACTGCGAAGTTCTGATGGGATTCGGTGCATTAGTGCTGGTATGATCGCACTTGTTTAATTTTGCGCTACAAATACATACACTTCTTCTCCTTTCTTCCCCCTCCCATTATTTCTTTCATGGTGCGTTCACACTTCACCTCTCCTTCTCGTTCTAATATCAATTAAAATGCCCCTGCGTCTTGACTCACATTTGCGTATAAACCAGTGGACAATAGTTCCAGTCGCGTGTAACGTCGAACGACCCATCTGAAAAAAAAAAGAGTGCAACACGAGAACTTCCCAGGAGGTAACCCATCCTTGTACTACTTTCGTTAAAGAACACTTAACTTTGGAGTTCTGATGGGATCCGGTGCATTTGGGCTGGTATGATCGCACCTGTTTCATTTTGTGCTTAAAATACATACACTCCCTCCTCCCATCATTTGTTTCCTTGTGTGTTCACACTGAACCTCTCCTTCTCGTTCTAATATTGACTAAAATGCCCCTGTTTCTTGACTCACATTTGCGTATAAACCAGCGGACCGTTCTTCCAGTCGCGTCTATCGTCGAATCACCCATTTGAAAAAAAAAATGGGTACAACACGAGAACTTCCCAGGAGGTAACCCATCCTTGTACTACTTTCGCCAAAGCACACTTAACTGCGGAGTTCTGATGGGATCCGGTACATTTGTGCTGGTATGATCGCACCTGTTTCATTTTGTGCTTAAAATAGATACACTCCTTCTACTTCCCTCCCCCCTCCCGTCATTTGTTTCCTTGTGCGTTTACACTGCACCTGTCGTTCTCGTTCTAATATCGATTAAAATGCACTTGCCTCTTGACTCACTTTTGCGTATAAACCAGCGGACTATAGTTCCAGTCGCGCTTAACGTCGAACGACCCGTCTGGAAAAAAAGGGTGTAAAACGAGGACTTCCCAGGAGGTCACCCATCTGAGTACCACTCTCGCCCAAGCACACTTAACTGCGGAGTTCTGATGGGATCCGGTGAATTAGTGCTGGTATGATCGTACCTGTTTAATTTCGCGCTGCAAATACATATACTTCTTCTCCCTTCTTCCCCCTCCCGTCATTTGTTTCCTGGTGCGTTCACACTTCACCTCCCGTTCTCGCTTAAATATCAAGTAAAATGCCACGGCGCCGTGGCTCACATTTGCGAATAAACCTGCGGATCATAATTCAAGTCGCGCGGAACGTCAAAAGAATCATCTGTAAAAAAATGGGTGCAACACGAGGACTTCCCAAGAAAATGGGCGAAATATAAGGACTTCGCAGGAGGTCACCAATCCTAGTACTACTCTCGCCCAAGCATCCTTAACTTGCGGAGTTCTGATAGAATCCTTTGCATTCGTGCTGGTATGATCGCTCATGTTTCGTTCTGCGCTGCAAATACATACACTCTGCATCTCTCCTTCTTGTTCTAATATCAAGTAAATTGCCCCGACACCGTGACTCACCTTTGCGAATGAACTAGCGGTTCATAATTCCATTCGCGCGTAACGTCGAATGACCCATCCGAAAAAAAATGGGTGCATCATGAGGACTTCCCAGGAGGTCACATATCCGAGTACTACTCTCGCCCAAGCACACTTAACTGCGGAGTTCTGATGGGATCAGGTGCATTAGTGCTGGTATGATCGCACCTGTTTAATTTCGTGCTGCAAATACATACACTCCTTATCCTTTCCTCCCCGTCCCGTTATTTGTTTCTTGGTGCGTTCACACTTCACCTCTCCTTCTCGTTCTAATATCAATTAAAATGCCCTTGCGTCTTGACTCACATTTGCGTATAAACCAGCAGACCATAGTTCCAGTCGAGTGTAACGTCGAACAACCCATCTGAAAAAAAAATGGGTGCAACACGAGAACTTCCCAGAAGGTAACCCATCCTTGTACTACTTTCGCCAAAGCACACTTAACTGCGGAGTTCTGATAAGATCCGATGCATTTGTGCTGGTCTGATCGCACCTGTTTCATTTCGTGCTGAAAATACATACACTCCTTCTCCTTCCCTCCCCCCTCCCATCATTTGTTTCCTTGTGCGTTCACACTGCACCTCTCCTTCTCGTTCTAATATCGATTAAAATGCCCCTGCTTCTTTACTCACATTTGCGTATAAACCAGCGGACCATAGTTCCGGTCGCTCGTAACATCGAACGACCCGTCTGAAAAAAAATTTGTACGACACGAGGACGTCCCAGGAGGTCACCAATCCGAGTACTACTCTCGCCCAAGCACAATTCACTACGGAGTTCTGATGGGATCCGGTGCGTTAGTGCTAGTATGATCACACCTATTTAATTTTGCGCTGCAAATACATACACTCCTTCTCCTTTCTTCCCCCTCCCGTATTTTTGTTTCCTTGTGCGTGCGCACAACACCTCTAGTTATCGTTCTAATATCAAGTAAAATGCCACGTCGCCGTGACTCACATTTGCGAATAAACCTGCGGACCATAATTGAAGACGCGCGTAACGTCGAAAGAATCATCTGTAAAAAAATGGGTGAAATATAAGGACTTCGCAGGAGGTCACCCATCTTAGTACTACTCTCGCCGAAGCACCCTTAACTTGCGGAGTTTTGATAGAATCCGTTGCATTAGTTCTGGTATGATCGCTCATGTTTCATTCTACGCTGCAAATACATACACTCTTTCTCCTACTCGTTCTAATATAAAGTAAAATGTCCCGGCACTGTGACTCACCTTTGCGAATGAACCAGCGGTTCATAATTCCATTCGCGCGTAACGTCGAACGACCCATCCGAAAAGAATGGGTGCAACACGAGGACTTCCCAGGAGGTCACCCATCCGAGTGCTACTCTCGCCCAAGCACACTTCACTGCGGAGTTCTGATGGGATCCGATGCATTAGTGCTGGTATGATCGCACCTGTGTCATTTCGCGCTGCAAATACATACACTCCTTTTTCTTTCTTCCCCCTCCCGTCATTTGTTTCCTGGTGCATCCACACTTCACCTCTCCTTCTCGTTCTAATATCAATTAAAATGCCCCTGTGTCTTGACTCACATTTGCGTATAAACCAGCAGACCACAGTTCTAGTCACGCGTAACGTCGAACGACCCATCTAAAAAAAAAATGGGTGCAACACGAGAACTTCCTAGGAGGTAATCCATCCTTGTACTACTTTCGCCAAAGCAAACTTAACTGCGGAGTTCTGAATGGATCCGGTGTATTTATGCGAGTATGATCGCACCAGTTTCATTTCGTGCTGAAAATACATACACTCCTTCTCCTTCCTCCCCCCTCCCATAATTTGCTTCCTTGTGCGTTCACACTGCACCTCTCCTTCTCGTTCTAATATCGATTAAAATGCTCCTGCTTCTTGACTTACATTTGCGTATAAACAAGCAGACCATAGTTCCAGTCGCGCGTAACGTCGAACGGCCCATCTGAAAAAAAATTGTTGTGACATGAGAACTTCCCATGAGGTCACCTATCTGAGTACTAGTCTCGCCCAAGTACACTTAACTGCGTAGTTCTGATGGGATCCAGTGCATTAGTGCTGGTATGATCGCACCTGTTTAATTTCGCGCTGCAAATACATTCACTCCTTTTCCTTTCTTCCCCCTCCCGTCATTTATTTCCTTATGCGTGCGCGCTGCACCTCCCGTTCTCGTTCAAATATCAAGTAAAATGTCACGGCGCCGTGACTCACCTTTGCAAATAAACCTACGGAACATAATTCAAGTCGCGCGTAACGTCGAAAGAATCATCTACAAAAAAATGGGTGCAACACGAGGACTTCCCAAGAAAATGGGTGAAATATAAGAACTTCGCAGGAGGTCACCCATCCTAGTACTACTCTCGCCCAAGCACCCTTAACTTGCGGAGTTCTGATAGAATCCGTTGCATTAGTGGTGGTATGATCGCTCATGTTTCATTCTGCGCTGCAAATACATACACTATTTCTCCTTTCATCCCCCTTCCCGTCATTTGTTTCCTTGTGCGTGCACTCTGCATCTCTCATTCTCTTTCTAATATCAAGTAAAATACCCCGGCACCGTGACTCACCTTTTTGAATGAACCAGCAGTTCATAATTCCATTCGCGCGTAACGTCAAACAACCCATCCGAAAAAAAATGGGTGCAACACGAGGACTTCCCAAGAGGTCACCCATCTGAGTACTACTCTCGCCCAAACACGCTTAGCTGCGGAGTTCTGATGCGATCCGGTGCATTAGTGCTGGTATGATCGCACCTGTTTAATTTTGCGCTGCAAATACATACACTCATTCTCCTTTCTTCCCCCTCCCGTCATTTGCTTCTTGGTGCATTCACACTTCACCTCTCCTTCTCGTTATAATATCAATTAAAATTCTCCTGCGTCTTGACTCACATTTGCGTATAAACCAGCGGATCATAGTTCCAGTCGCGCGTAACGTCGAACAACCCATCTGAAAAAAAAAATGGGTCCAACACGAGAACTTCCCAGGAGGTAACCCATCCTTGTATTACTTTCGCCAAAGCACACTTAACTGCGGTGTACTTATGGGATCCGGTGTATTTGTGCTAGTATGATAGCACCTGTTTAATTTCGTAGTGAAAATACATACACTCCTTCTCCTTCCCTCCCCCATCCCATCATTTGTTTCCTTGTGCATTCACACTGCACATCTCCTTCTCGTTCTAATATCGATTAAAATGTCCCTGCTTCTTGACTCACATTTGCGTATAAACAATTGGACCATATCTCCAGTCGCAAGTAACGTCAAACGACCCGTCTGAAAAAAAATTTATGCGACACGAGAACTTCCCAAGAGATCACCCATCCGAGAACTACTCTCGCCCAAGCACACTTTACTACGGAGTTCTGATGGGATCCGGTGCATTAGTGCTGGTATGATCGCACCTGTGTAATTTCGCGCCACAAATACACTCACTTCTTCTCCTTTCTTTCCCCTCTTGTCATTTGTTTCCTGGTGCGTTCACACTTCACCTCTCCTTCTCGTTCTAATATCAATTAAAATGCCCCTGCGTCTTGACTCATATTTGCGTATAAACCAGCGGACCATAATTCCAGTCGCGCGTAACGTCGAACGACCCATCTGAAAAAAAAAATGGGTGCAACACGAGAACTTCCAAGGAGGTAACCCATCCTTGTACTACTTTCGCCAAAGCACAATTAACTGCGGAGTTCTGATGGGATCCGGTGCATTTGTGCTGGTGTGATTGCACCTGTTTCATTTCGTGCTGAAAATACATACACTCCTCTTTTCCTCTCCCCTCCCATCATTTGTTTCCCTGTGTGTTCACACTGTACCTCTCATTCTCGTTTTAATATCGATTAAAATGCCCCTGGTTGATGATTCACATTTGCGTATAAACCAGCGAACCATAGTTCCTGTCGCGTGTAACGTCAAACTACCCGTCAGAAAAAAAATTGGTGCGACACGAGGACTTCCCAGGAGGTCACCCATCCAAATATTACTCTCACCCAAGCACACTTAACTGCGGAGTTCTGATGGGATCCGCTGTATTAGTGCTGGTATGATCCCAAATGTTTAATTTCGTACTGCAAATACATACACTCCTTTTCCTTTCTTCCCCCTCCCGTCATTTGTTTCCTTGTGCGTGTGCACTACACCTCTCGTTCTCATTCTAATATCAAGTAAAATGCGACGGCGCCGTGACTCACATTTGTGAATAAACCTGCGGACAATAATTCAAGTCGTACGTAACGTCAAAAGAATCATCTTCAAATAAATGGGTGCAACGCGAGGACTTCCCAAGAAAATGGGTGAAATACAAGGACTTCGCAGGAGGTAACCCATCCTAGTACTACTCTCGCCCAAGCACCCATACCTGCGTAGTTCTGATAGAATCCATTGCATTAGTGCTGGTATGATCGCTCATGTTTCATTCTGCGCTGCAAATACATACACGCTTTCTCCCTTCATCCACCCTCCCGTTATTTGTTTCCTTGTGCGTGCACTCTGCATCTCTCTTTCTCGTTCTAATATTAAGTAAAATTACCCGGCACCGTTACTCACCTTTGCGAATGAACCAGCGGTTCATAATTCCATTTGTGTGTAACGTCAAACGACCCATCCGAAAAAAAATGGGTGCAACACGAGGACTTCCCAGGAGGTCACCCATCCGAGTGCTACTCTCGCCCAAGCACGCTTAGCTGCGGAGTTCTGATGGGATCTGGTGCATTAGTACTGGTATGATCGCACCTGTTTAATTTCGCGCTGCAAATACATACACTCCTTCTCCTTTCTTCCCCTTCTCGTCATTTGTTTTCTTGTGCGTGCGAACTGCACCTCCCGTTCTCGTTCTAATATCAAGTAAAATGTCATGGCACCGTGACTCACATTTGTGAATAAACCTGCAGACCATAATTCAAGTTGCGCGTAACGTCGAAAGAATCATCTACAAAAAAATGGTGCGCAACACGAGGACTTCATAAAAAAATGGGTGAAATATAAGGACTTCGAAGGAGGTGACCCATCCTAGTACTACTCTCGCCCAAGAACCCTTAACTTGTGGAGTTCTGATAGAATCCGTTGCATTAGTGCTGGTATGATCGCTCATGTTTCATTATGCGCTGCAAATACTTACACTCTTTCTCCTTAAATCCCCCCTCCCGTCATTTGTTTCCTTGTGCGTGCACTCTGCATATCTCCATCTCGTTCTAATATCAAATAAAATGCCCCGGCACCGTGACTCACCTTTGCGATCGAACCAGCGGTTCATAATTCTATTCGTTCCTAACATCGAGTGACCCATCTGAAAAAAAATGGGTGCAACACAAAGACTTCCCAGGAGGTCACCCGTCCGAGTACTACTCTCGCCCAAGCACACTTAACTGCGGAGTTCTGATGGAATCCGGTGCATTAGTGCTGGTATGATCGCACCTGTTTTATTTTGCGCTGCAAATAAATACACTAATTCTCCTTTCTTCCCCCTCTCGTCATTTGTTTCCTAGTGTGTTCACACTTCACCTCTCCTTCTCGTTTTAATATCAATTAAAATGCTCCTGCATCTTGACTCCCATTTGCGTATAAACCAGCGGACCAAAGTTTCAGTTGCGCGTAACGTCGAACGACCCAACTGAAAAAAAAATAGGTGCATCACGAGAACTTCCCTGGAGGTAACCCATCCTTGTACTACTTTCGCCAAAGCACACTTAACTGCGGAGTTCTTATGGGATCCGGTGCATTTGTGCTAGTATGATCACACCTGTTTCATTTCGTGCTGAAAATACATACACTCCTTCTCCTTCCCGCCCTTGTCCTATCATTTGTTTCCTTGTGCGTTCACACTGCACCTCTCCTTCTCGTCTAACATCGATTAAAATGCCTCTGCTTATTGACTCACATTTGCGTATAAACCAGCGGACCATAGTTCCAGTTGTGCGTAACGTCGAACGACCCGTCTGAAAAAAAATAAGTGCGACACGAGGACTTCCCTGGAGGTCACCCATCCGAGTACTACTCTCGCTCAAGCATACTTAACTGCGGAGTTATGATGGGATCCGGTGCATTAGTGCAGGTATAATCGTACATGTTTAATTTCGTGCTGCAAATACATACACTCCTTCTCCTTTCTTCCCACTCCCGTCATTTGTTTCCATGTGCGTGCGCACTTCACCTCCCGTTCTCGTTCAAATATCAAGTAAAATGCCACGGTGTTGTGACTCACATTTGCGAATAAACCTGCGGATCATAATTCAAGTCGCGCGTAACGTCGAAAGAATCATCTGCAAAAAAATGGGTGCAACACGAGGACTTCCCAAGAAAATGGGTGAAATATAAGGACTTCGCAGGAGGTCACCCATCCTAGTACTACTCTCGCCCAAGTACCCTTAACTTGCGGAGTTCTTATAGAATCCGTTGCATTAGTGCTGGTATGATCGCTCATGTTTCATTCTGCGCTATAAATACATACACTGTTTCTCCTTCCATTCCCCCTCCCATCATTTGTTTTCTTGTGCGTCCACTCTGCATCTCTCCATCTCGTACTAATATCAAGTAAAATACTCCGGCACCATGACTCAACTTTGCGAATGAACCAGCGGTTCATAATTCCATTCGCGCGTAACGTCGAACGACCCATCAGAAAAAAATGAGTGCAACCCGAGGACTTCCGAGGAGATCACCCATACGAGTACTACTCTCGCCCAAGCACACTTAACTGCAGAGTTCTAATGGGATCCGGTGCATTAGTGCTTGTATGATCGCACCTGTTTCATTTCACGCTGCAAATACATACACTCCCTCTCCTTTCTTCCCCATCCTGTCATTTGTTTCCTGGTGCGTTCACACTTCACCTCTCCTTCTCGTTCTAATATCAATTAAAATGCCACTGCGTCTTGAATCACATTTGCGTATAAACCAGCGGACCATAGTTCAAGTAGCGCGTAACGTCGAACGACCCATCGTAAAAAAAAAATAGGTGCAACACGAGAACTTACCAGGAGGTATCCCCTCCTTGTACTACTTTCGCCAAAAGACACTTAACTGCGGAGTTCTGATGGGATCCGGTGCATTTGTGTTGGTATGATCGCACCTGTTTCATTTCGAGCTGAAAATACATACACTCATTCTCCTTCCCTCCCCTTCCCATTATTTCTTTTCTTGTGCGTTCACACGGCACCTCTCATTCTCGTTCTAATATCGATTAAAATGCCCCTGCTTCTTGACTCATATTTGCGTATAAACAATCAGACCATAGTTGCAGTCGAACGTAACGTCGAACGACCCGTTAGAAAAAAAATTGGTGCGACATGAGGACATCCCAAGAGGTCACACATCCGAGTACTACTCTCGCCCATGCACACTTAACTGCGGAGTTCTGATGGGATCCGGTACATTTGTGCTGGTATGATCGCACCTGTTTAATTTCGCGCTGCAAATACATACACTCCTTCTCCTTTCTTCCCCCTCCCGTCAATTGTTTCCTTGTGCGTGCGCACTGCACCTCCCGTTCTCGCTTAAATATCAAGTAAAATGCCACGGCGCCGTGGCTCACATTTGCGAATAAACCTGCGGATCATAATTCAAGTCGCGCGGAACGTCAAAAGAATCATCTGTAAAAAAATGGGTGCAACACGAGGACTTCCCAAGAAAATGGGCGAAATATAAGGACTTCGCAGGAGGTCACCAATCCTAGTACTACTCTCGCCCAAGCATCCTTAACTTGCGGAGTTCTGATAGAATCCGTTGCATTCGTGCTGGTATGATCGCTCATGTTTCGTTCTGCGCTGCAAATACATACACTCTGCATCTCTCCTTCTCGTTTTAATATCAAGTAAATTGCCCCGACACCGTGACTCACCATTACGAATGAACCAGCGGTTCATAAATCCATTCGCGCGTAAAGTCGAACGACCCATCCGAAAAAAAATAGGTGCAACACGAGGACTTCCCAGGAGGTCACCCATCTAAGTACTACTCTCGCTCAAGCACACTTAACTGCGAAGTCTTGATGGGATCCGGTGCATTATTACTGGTATGATCGCACCTGTTTCATTTCACGCTGCAAATAAATACACTCCTTCTCCTTTCTTCCCCTTCCCGTCAATTGTTTCCTAGTGCGTTCACACTTCACCTCTCCTTCTCGTTCTAATATCAATTAAAATGTCATTGTGTCTTGACTCACATTTTTGTATAAACTAGCGGACCATAGTTCCAGTCGCGCGTAACGTCGAACGACCCATCTGAAAAAAAAAAGGGTGCAACACGAGAACTTCCCAGTAGGTAACCCATCCTTGTATTACTTTCGCCAGAGCACACTTAACTGCGGAGTTATGATGGGATCCGGTGCATTTGTGCTGGTATGATCGCACCTGTTTCATTTCGTGCTGAAAATACATGTGCTCCTTCTTCTTCCCTCCCCCCTCCCATCATTTGTTTCCTTGTGCGTTCACACTGCACCTCTCTTTCTCGTTCTAATATCGATTAAAATGCCCCTACTTCTTGACTCACATTTGCGTATAAACCAGCGGACCACAGTTCCAGTCGCGCGTTACGTCGAACGACCCGTTTGAAAAAAAATTGGTGCGACAAGAGGACTTCCCAAGAGGTCACCCATCCGAGTACTAGTCTCGCCCAAGCACATTTAACTGCAGAGTTATGATGGGATCCGGTGCATTTGTGCTGGTATGATCGCACCTGTTTAATTTCGCGCTGCAAATACATACTCTCCTTCTCCTTTCTTTCCCTTCCCGTCATTTGTTTCCTTGTGCGTGCGCACTGCATCTCCCATTCTCGTTCAAATATAAAGTAAAATGCAACGGCGCCGTGACTAACATTTGCTAATAAACCTACGGACCATAATTCAAGTCGCGCGTAACATCGAAAGAATCATCTGCAAAAAAATTGGTGCAACACGAGGTCTTCCCAGGAGGTCACCCATCCGACTACTACTCTCGCCCAAACACACTTAACTATGGAGTTCTGATGGGATCTGGTGCATTAGTACTGGTATGATCGCATCGGTTTAATTTTGCGCTACAAATACATACATTCCTTCTCCTTTCTTCCCCCTCCCGTCATTTGTTTCCTTGTGCGTGCGCACTGCACCTCCCGTTCTCGTTCAAATATCAAGTAAAATGCCACAGCGCCGTGACTCAAATTTGCGAATAAACCTAAGGACCATAATTCAAGTAGCGCGTAACATCGAAAGAATCATCTGCAAAAAAATAGGTGCAACACGAGGACTTCACAAGAAAATGGGTGAAATATAAGGACTTCGCAAGAGGTCACCCATCCTAGTACTACTCTCGCCCAAGCACCCTTAACTTGCGGAGTTCTTATAGAATCCGTTGCATTTGTACTGGTAAGATCGCTCATGTTTCATTCTGTGCTGCAAATACATACACTCATTTTCCTTCCATCCCCCCTCCCGTCATTTGTTTCCTTGTGCGTGCACTCTGCATCTCTCCTTCTCGTTATAATATCAAGTAAAATGCCCCGGCACCGTGACTCACCTTTGCGAATGAACAAACGGTTCATAATTCCATTCTCTCGTAACGTCAAACGACCCATCCGAAAAAAAATGGATGCAACATGAGGACTTCCCAAGAGGTCACCCATCCGAGTACTACTTTCGCCCGAGCACACTTAGCTACGGAGTTCTGATGGGATCCGGTGCATTAGTGCTGGTATGATCACACCTGATTAATTTCGCAGTGCAAATACATTCACTCGTTCTCCTTTCTTCCCCCTCCCGTCATTTGTTTCCTTGTGCGTTCACACTGCACCTCTCCTTCTCGTTCTAATATCGATTAAAATGCCCCTGCTTATTGACTCACATTTGTGTATAAACCAGCGGACCATAGTTCCAGTCGCGCGTAATGTCGAACGACCCGTTTGAAAAAAAATTGGTGCGACACGAGTACTTCCTAGGAGGTCACCCATCCGAGTACTACTCTCACCCAAACACACTTAACTGCGGAGTTCTGATGGGATCTGGTTCATTAGTGCTGGTATGATCGCACCTGTTTAATTTCGTGCTGCAAATACATATACTCCTTCTCCTTTCTTCCCCCTACCGTCATTTGTTTCCTTGTGCGTGCGCACTGCACCTCCCATTCTCGTTCAAATATCAAGTAAAAAGCCATGGCGCCGTGACTCACATTTGCGAATAAGCTTGCGGACCATAATTCAAGTCGCGCGTAACATCGAAAGAATTATTTGCAAAAAAATGGGTGTAACACGAGGACTTCCCAAGAAAATGGGTGAAATATAAGGACTTCGCAGGAGGTCAACCATCCTAGTACTACTCTCTCCCAAGCACCCATAACATGCGGAGTTCTGATAGAATCCGTTGCATTAGTGCTGGTATGATCGCTCATGTTTCATTATGCGCTGCAAATACATACACTCCTTCTCCTTCCATCCCCCCTCCCGTCATTTGTTTCCTTGTGCGTACGCTCTGCATCTCTCATTCTCGTTCTAATATCAAGTAAAATGCCCCAGCACCGTGACTCACCTTTGCAAATGAACCAGCGTTTCATAATTCCATTCGCGCGTAATGTCAAACGACCCATCCGAAAAAAAATGGGTGCAACATGAGGACTTCCCAGGAGGTCACCCAACCGAGTACTACTCTTGCCCAAGCACAATTAACTGCGGAGTTCAGATCCGGTGCATTAGTTCTCGTATGATCGCACCTGTTTCATTTCGCACTGCATATACAAACACTCCTTCTCCTTTCTTCCCCCTCCCGTCATTTGTTTCCTGGTGCGTTCAGACTTCACATCTCCTTCTCGTTTTAATATCAATTAAAATTTCCCTGCATCTTGACTCACATTTGCGTATAAACTAGCGGACCATAGTTCCAGTCCCGCGTAACGTCGAACGACCCATCTGAAAAAAAAATGGGTGCAACACGAGAACTTCCCAAGAGGTAACCCATCTTTGTACTACTTTCGCCAAAGCACACTTAACTGCGGAGTTCTGATGGGATCTGGTGCATTTGTGCTGGTATGATCGCACCTGTTTCATTTCGTGCTGAAAATACATACACTTCTTTTCCTTCCCTCCCCCTACCCATCGTTTGCTTTCTTGTGCGTTCACACTGCACATCTCCTTATCGTTCTAATATCGATTAAAATACTCTTTCTTCTTGACTCACATTTGCGTATAAACAAGCGGACTATAGTTCCAGTCGCGCGTAAAGTCGAACAACCCGTCTGAAAAAAAATTAGTGCGACACGAGGACTTCCCAGGAGGTCACCCATCTGAGTACTACTCTCGCCCAAGCACACTTAACTGCGGAGTTCTGATGGGATCCAGTGCATTAGTGCTGGTATGATCGCACCAATTTAATTTTGCGCTACAAATACATACACTCCTTCTCCTTTCTTCCCCCTCCCGTCATTTGTTTCCTTGTGCGTGCGTACTACACCTCCCCTTCTCGTTCTTATATCAAGTAAAATGCCACGGTGCCGTGACTCATATTTGCGAATAAACCTGCGGACCATAATTCAAGTCGCGCGTAACGTCGAAATAATCAATTGCAAAAAAATTGGTACAACACGAGGACTTCCCAAGAAAATAGGTGAAATATAAGGACTTCGCAGGAGGTCATCCATCCTAGTACTACTCTCGCTCAAGCACCCTTAACCGCGGAGTTTTGATAGAATCCGTTGCATTAGTGCTGGTATGATCGCTCATGTTTCATTCTGCGCTGCAAATACATACACTCTTTCTCCTTCCATCCCCCCTCCCATCATTTGGTTTCTTGTGCGTGCACTCTGCATCTCTCCTTCCCGTTATAATATCAAGTAAAATGTTCTAGCACTGTGACTCACCTTTGTGAATGAACCAGCTGTTCATAATTCTATTCGCGTGTAACGTCGAATGACCCATCGGAAAAAAATTGGGTGCAACACGAGGACTTCCCAGGAGATCACCCATCCGAGTACTACTCTCTCCCAAGCACACTTAACTGCGGAGTTCTGATGGGAACCGGTGCATTAGTGCTGGTATGATCGCACCTGTTTCATTTCACGCTGCAAATACATACACTCCATCTACTTTCTTCCCCCTCCCGTCATTTGTTTCCTGTTGCGTTCACACTTCACCTCTCCTTCTCGTTCTAATATAAATTAAAATGCCCCTGCGTCTTGACTCACATTTGCGTATAAACCAGCAGACCATAGTTCCAGTCGCGCGTAACGTCGAACGACCCATCTGAAAAAAAAAATGGGTGCAACACGAGAACTTCTGAGGAGGTAACCCATCCTTGTACTACTTTCGCCAAAACACACTTAACTGCGGAGATCTGATGGGATCCGGTGCATTTGTGCAGGTATGATCGCACCTGTTTCATTTCGTGCTGAAAATACATACACACCTTCTCCTTCCCTCCCCCTCCCATCATTTGTTTCCTTTTGCGTTCACACTGCACCTCTCCTTCTCGTTCTAATATCGATTAAAATTCCCCTGCTTCTTGACTCATAGTTGCGTATAAACCAACGGACCATAGTTCCAGTCGCGCGTAACGTCGAACGATCCGTCTGAAAAAAAATTGTTGCAACATGAGTACTTCCCAGGAGGTCACCCATCCGAGTACTACTCTCGCCCAAGCACACTTAATTGCAGAGTTCTGATGGGATCCGGTGCATTAGTGCTGATATGATCGCACCTTCTTTATTTCGCGCTGCAAATACATACACTCCTCCTTTCTTCCCCCTCCCGTCGTTTGTTTCCTTGTGCATGCGCACTGCACCTCCTGTTCTCGTTCTAATATCAAGTTAAATGCCACAGCGCCGTGACTCACATTTGCGAATAAGCTTGCGGACCATAATTCAAGTCGCGCGTAACGTCGAAAGAATCATCTACAAAAAAATGGGTGCAACACGAGGACTTCCCAATAAAATGGGTGAAATATAAGGACTTCGCGGGAGGTCACCCATCCTAGTACTACTCTCGCCCGAGCACCCTTAACTTAGGGAGTTCTGATAGAATCCGTTGCATTAATTCTGGTATGATCGTGCATGTTTCGTTCTGCACTACAAATACATACACTCTTTCTCCTTCTATCCCCCCTCCCGTCATTTGTTTCCTTGTGCGTGCACTCTGCATCTCTCCTTCTCGTTCTAATATCAAGTAAAATTCCTCGGTACCATGACTCACCTTTGCGAATAAACCAGCGATTCATAATTCCATTTGCGCGTAACGTCGAACGACCCATCCGAAAAAAATTGGATGCAACACGAGGACTTCCAAGGAGGTAACCCATCCGAGTACTACTATCGCCCAAGCACACTTAATTGCGGAGTTATGATGGGATCTGGTGAATTAGTGCTGGTATGATCGCACCTGTTTCATTTCACGCCGCAAATACATATACTCCTTCTCCTTTCTTCCCCCTCCCATCATTTGTTTCCTTGTGCGTGCGCACTGCAACTCCCGTTCTCGTTCAAATATCTAGTAAAATGCCACGGCGCCGTGACTAAATTTGCTAATAAACCTGCGGACCATAATTCAAGTCGCGCGTAACGTCGAAAGAATCATCTGCAAAAAAATGTGTGCAACACGAGAACTTTCCAAGGAAATGGGTGAAATAAAAGGACTTCGCAGTAGGTCACCCATCCTAGTACTACTCTCGCCCAAACACCCTTCACTTGCAGAGTTATGATAGAATCCGTTGCATTAGTGCTGGTATGATCGCTCATGTTTCATTCTACGCTACATATGCATACACACTTTCTCCTTCCATGCCACCTCCCGTCATTTGTTTTCTTGTGTGTGAACTCTGCATCTCTCCTTCTCGTTCTAATATCAAGTAAAATGCCCCGGCACCGTGCCTCACCTATTCGAATGAGCAACGGTTCATAATTCCATTCGCGCGTAACGTCGAACAACCCATCTGAAAAAAAATAGTTGCAACACGAGAACTTCCTAGGGGGTAACCCATCCTTGTACTACTTTTGCCAAAGCACACTTAATTGCGGAGTTCTGATGGGATCCGGTGCATTTGTGCTGGTATGATCGCACCTGTTTCATTTTGCGCTGAAAATACATACACTCTTTCTCCTTCCCTCCCCCCTCCCCTCATTTGTTTCCTTGTGCGTTCACACTGCATCTCTTCTTCTCGTTCTAATATCGATTAAAATACCCTTGCTTTTTGACTCACATTTGCGTATAAACCAGCGGACCATAGTTCAAGTCGCGCGTAACATCGAACGATCAGTCTGAAAAAAAATATGTGCGACACGAGGACTTCCCAGGAGGTCACCCATCCGAGTACTACTCTCGCCCAAGCACACTTAAGTGCGGAGTTCTGATGTGATCGGGTGCATTAGTGCTGGTATGATCGCACCTGTTTAATTGCGCGCTGCAAATACATATACTCCTTCTTCTTTATTCTCCCTTCCGTCATTTGTTTCCTAGTGCGTTCACACTTCACCTCCCGTTCTCGTTCTAATATCAATTAAAATGCCCCTGCGTCTTGACTCACATTTGCGTATAAACCAGCGGACCATAGTTCCAATCGCGCGTAAAGTCGAATGACCCATCTGAAAAAAAAAGGGTGCAACACTCGAACTTCCCAGGAGGTAACCCATCCTTGTAGTGCTTTTGCCAAAGCACACTTAACTCCAGAGTTCTGATGGGATCCGGTGCATTTCTGCTGGTATGATCGCACCTGTTTCATTTTGTGCTGAAAATACATACACTCCTTCTCCTTCCCTCCCCCCTCCCGTCATTTGTTTCCTTGTGCGTTCACACTGCATCTCTTCTTCTCGTTCTAATATCGATTAAAATACCCCTGCTTCTTGACTCACATTTGCGTATAAACCAGCAGACCATAGTTCTACTCGCGCGTAATGTCGAACGACCCTTCTGAAAAGAAATTTGTTCGACAAGAAGACTTCCCAAGAGGTCACCCATCCAAGTACTACTTTCGCCCAAGCACACTTAACTGCGGAGTTGTGATGGGATCCGGTGCATTAGTGCTGCTATGATCGCACCTGTTTAATTTTGCGTTGCAAATACATACACTCCTTCTCCTTTCTTCCCCCTCCCGTCATTTGTTTTGTTGTGCGTGCGCACTGCACCTCCCGTGCTCGTTCAAATATCAAGTAAAATGCCAAGGCGCCGTGACTCACATTTGCATATAAACCTGCAGACCATAAACGTCGAAAGAATCATCTACAAAAAAATGGGTGAAATATAAGGACTTCGCAGGAGGTCACCCATCCTAGTACTACTCTTGCCCAAGCACCCTTAACTCGCGGAGTTCTGATAGAATCTGTTGCATTAGTGCTGGTATGATCGCTCATGTTTCATTCTGCGCTGCAAATACATACACTCTTTCTCCTTCCATCCCCCCTCCCGTCATTTGTTTCCTTCTGCGTGCACTCTGCATCTCTCCTTCTTGTTCTAATATCAAGTAAAATGTCCCGGCACCGTGACTCACCTTTGCGAATGAACCAGCGGTTCATAATTCCATTTGCGCGTAACGTCGAACGACCCATCCGAAAAAAAAATGGGTGCAACACGAAGACTTCCCCGGAGGTCACCCATCCGAGTACTACTCTCGCCCAAGCACACTTAATTGCGGAGTTCAGATCCTGTGCATTAGTGCTGGTATGATAGCACCTGTTTCATTTCGCGCTGCAAATACATACACTCCTTCTCCTTTCTTCCCCCTCCCGTCATTTTTTCCTGGTGCGTTCACACTTCACCTTTCCTTCTCGTTCTAATATCAATTAAAATGCCCCTGCGTCTTGACTCACATTTGCGTATAAACCAGAGGACCATAGTTCCAGTCGCGCATAACATCGGACGACCCATCTAAAAAAAAAATGAGTGCAACACGAGAACTTTCCAGGATGTCACCCATCCGAGTACTACTCTCGCCCAAGCACACTTAACTGCGGAGTTGTGATGGGATCCGGTGCATTAGTGCTTGTATGATCACACCTATTTCATTTCGCGCTGTAAATACATACACTCCTTCTCCTTTCTTCCCCCTCCCGTCATTTGTTTCCTGGTGTGTTCACACTTCACCTCTACTTCGCGTTCTAATATCAACTAAAATGCCCCTGCGTCTTGACTCACATTTACGTATAAACCAGCGGACCATATTTCCAGTCACGCGTAACGTCCAACGAACCGTCTGAAAAAATATTTGTGCGACACGAGGACTTCCCAAGATACACCCATCCGAGTACTACTCTCGACCAAGCACACTTAACTGCGGAATTCTGATGGGATCCAGTTCATTAGTGAGGTATGATCGCACTTGTTTTATTTCGCGCTGTAAATTCATACACTCCTTCTCCTTTCTTCCCCCTCCCGTTATTTGTTTCCTTGTGCGTGCACACTGCCACTCCCGTTCTCGTTCAAATATAAAGTAAAATGTCACGGCGCCGTGACTCACATTTGCGAATAAACTTGCGAACCATTATTCAAGTCGCGCGTAACGTCGAAAGAATCATCTGCAAAAAAATGGGTGCAACACGAGGACTTCCCAAGAAAATGGGTGAAATATAAGGACTTCGCAGGAGCTCACCCGTTCTAGTACTACTCTCGCCCAAGCACCCTTAACTTGCGGAGTTCTTATAGAATCCGTTACATTAGTGTTGGTATGATCGCTCATGCTTCATTCTGCGCTGCAAATACATACACTCTTTCTCCTTCCATCCCCCCTCCCGTCATTTGTTTCCTTGTGTTTTTACTCTGTATCTCTCCTTCTCGTTCTAATATCAAGTAAAATGCCCCGGCACCAGAACTCACCTTTCTGAATGAACCAGTGGTTCATAATTCCATTCGCGTGTAATATCGAGCGACCCATCCGAGAAAAAATAGGTGCAACACGAGGACTTCCCAGGAGGTAACCCATCCTAGTACTACCCTCGCCCAATCACACTTAACTACAGAGTTCTGATGGGATCCGGTGCATTAGTGCTGGTATGATCGCACCTGTTTCATTTGGCGCTGCAAATACATACACTCCTTATAATTTCTTCCCCCTCTCGTCATTTGTTTCCTTGTGCGTGCGCACTGCACCTCCCGTTCTCGTTCTAATATCAAGTAAAATTCCACGGTGCCGTGACTCACATTTGTGAATAAACCTGCGGACCATAATTAAAGTCGCGTGTAACGTCGAAAGAATTATCTGCGAAAAAATGGGTGCAACACAAGGACTTCCCAAGAAAATGGGTGAAATATAAGGACTTCGCAGAAGGTCACCCATCCTAGTACTACTCTCGCCCAAGCACCCTTAACTGCGGAGTTCTGATAGAATCCGTTGCATTAGTGCAGGTATGATCGCTCATGTTTCATTCTGCGCTGCAAATACATACACTCTTTCTCCTTCCATCCCACCTCCCGTCATTTATTTCCTTGTGCGTGCACTTTGCATCTCTTTTTCTTGTTCTAATATCAAGTAAAATGCCCCGACACCGTGACTCACCTTTACAAATGAACCAGTGGTTCATAATTCCATCCCGGCGTAACGTCGAACGACCCATCCGGAAAAAAATGGGTACAACATGAGGACTTCCCAGGATGTCACAAATCCGAGTACTACTCTCGCCCAAGCACACTTAATTGTGGAGTTCTGATGGGATCCGTGCATTAGTGCTGGTACGATCGCACCTGTTTCATTTGGCACTTCAAATACGTACACTCCATATCATTTCTTCCCCCTCCCGTCATTTGTTTCCTTGTGCGTGCGCACTGCACCTCCCGTTCTCGTTCTAATATCAAGTAAAATTCCACGGCGCCGTGACTCACATTTGCGATAAACCTGCAGATCATAATTAAAGTCGCGTGTAATGTCGAAAGAATTATTTGCAAAAAAAAGGGTGCAACATGAGGACTTCCCAAAAAAATAGGTGAAATATAAGGACTTCGTAGGAGGTCACCCATCCTAGTACTACTCTCGCCCAAGCACCCTTAACTTGCGGAGTTCTTATAGAATCCGTTGCATTAGTGCTGGTACGATCGCTCATGTTTCATTCTGCGTTGCAAATACATACACTTTTTCTCCTTCCATCCCACCTCCCGTCATTTGTTTCCTTGTGCATGCACTCTGCATCTCTCTCTCTCGTTCTAATATCAAGTAAAATGCCCCGGTACCGTGACACACCTTTGAAAATGAACCAGCGGTTCATAATTCCATTCGCGTGTAATGTCAAACGACCCATCCGAAAAAAATTGGTGCTACAAGAACACTTCCTAGGAGGTCACCCATCCGAGAACTACTCTCGTCCAAGCACACTTAACTGTAGAGTTCTGATGGGATGCAGTGCATTAGTGCCGGTATGATCGCACCTGTTTCATTTTGCGCTGCAAATAAATACACTCCTTCTCCTTTCTTCTCCCTCCCGTCATTTGTTTCCTGGTGCGTTCACACTTCACTTATCCTTCTCGTTCTAATATCAGTAAAAATGCCCCTGCGTCTTGACTCACATTTGTGTATAAACCAGCAGACCATAGTTCCAGTCGCGCGTAATGTCGAACAACCCATCTGAAAAAAAATGGGTGTAACACGAGAACTTCCCAAGAGGTAACTCATCCTTGTACTACTTTCGCCAAAGCACACTTAACTGCGGAGTACTGATGGGATTCGGTGCACTTGTACTGGTATGATCGCACCTGTTTCATTTTGTGCTGAAAATACATACACTCATTCTCCTTCCCTCCCCCCTCCCATCATTTTTTTCCTTGTGCGTTCACACTGCACCTCTCATTCTTGTTCTAATATAGATTAAAATGCCCTTGCTTCTTGACTCACATTTGCGTATAAACCAGCTGACCATAGTTCCAGTCGCGCATAACGTCGAACGACCAGTCTAAAAAAAATTAGTGCGACACGAGGTCTTCCCAAGATGTCACCCATACGAGTACTATTCTCGCCCAAGCACAATTAACTGCGGAGTTTTGAAAGGATCCGGTGCATTAGTGCTGGTACGATCGCACCTGTTTAATTTCATGCTGCAAATATATACACTCCTTCTCCTTTCTTCCCCCTCCTGTCATTTGTTTCCTTGTGTGTGCGCACTGCACCTCCCGTTCTCGTTCTAATATCAAGTAAAATGCAACGGCACCGTGACTCACATTTGCAAATAAACCAACGGACCATAATTCAAGTCACGCGTAACGTCGAAAGAATCATCTACAAAAAAATGGGTGCAACACGAGGACTACCCAAGAAAATTGGTAAAATATAAGGACTTCGCAGGAGGTCACCAATCCTAGTACTACTCTTGCCCAAGTACCCTTAATTGCGGAGTTCTGATAGAATCCGTCGCATTAGTGCTGGTATGATCGCTCATGTTTCATTCTGCGCTGCAAATACATATACTCTTTCTCCTTCCATCCCCCCTCCTGTCATTTGTTTTCTTGTGCGGTCACTCTGCATCTCTCCTTCTCGTTCTAATATCAAGTAAAATGCCCAAGCACCGTGACTCACCTTTGCAAATGAACCAGCGGTTCATAATTCCATTCGCGCGTAACTTCGAACGACCCATCCGAAAAAAAATGGGTGCAATACGAGAACTTCCCAAGAGGTCACCCATCCGAGTACAACTCTTGCCCAAGCACACTTAACTGCGGAGTTCTAATGGGATCCGGTGCATTAGTACTGGTATGATCGCACCTTTTTAATTTCGCGCTGCAAATACATACACTCCTTCTCCTTTCTTCCCCCTCCCGTCATTTGTTTCCTTGTGCGTGCGCACTGCACCTCTTGTTCTCGTTCTAATATCAAGTAAAATGCCACGGCGCCGTGACTCACATTTGTGAATAAACCTGCGGACCATAATTCAAGTCGCGCGTAACGTCGAATGAATCATCTGGAAAAAAATAGGTGCAACATGAGGATTTCCCAATAAATTGGGTGAAATATAAGGACTTTGCAGGAGGTCACCCATCCTAGTACTACTCTCGCCTAAACACCCTTAACTTGTGGAGTTCTGATAGAATCTGTTGCATTAGTGCTGGTATGATCGCTCATGTTTCATTCTCTGCTGTAAATAATTCCATCCCCCCTCCCGTCATTTGTTTCCTTGTGCGTGCACTCTGCATCTCTCCTTCTCGTTCTAATATCAAGTAAAATGGCACGGCACCGTGACTCACCTTTCCGAATGAAGCAGCGGTTTATAATTCCATTTGCGCGTAACGTCAAATGACCTATCCAAAAAAAATGGGTGCAGCACGAGGACTTCCCAGGAGGTCACACATCCGAATACTACTCTTGCCCAAGCACACTTAACTGTAGAGTTCTGATGGGATCCAGTGCATTAGTGCTGGCATGATCGCACCTGTTTAATTTCGCGCTCCAAATACATATACTCCTTCTCTTTCTTCCCCCTCCTGTCATTTGTTTCCTGGTGCGTTCACACTTCACATCTCCTTCTCGTTCTAATATCAATTAAAATGCCCCTGCGTCTTGACTCTAATTTGCGTATAAACCAGCGGACCATGGTTGCAGTCGCGCGTAATGTCGAACGACCCATTTTAAAAAAAAATGGGTGCAACACAAGAACTTCCCAGGAGGTAACCCATCCTTGTACTACTTTCGCCAAAGCACACTTAACTGCAGAGTTCTGATGAGATCCGGTGCATTTGTGCTGGTATGATCGCACCTCTTTCATTTCGTGCTGAAAATACATACACTCCTTCTCCTTCCCTCCCCCCTACCGTGATTTGTTTCCTTATGCGTTCACACTGCACATCTCCTTCTCGTTCTAATATTGATTAAAATGCCCCCGCTTCTTGACTCACATTTGCGTATAAACCAGCGGACCATAGTTCTAGTAGCGCGTAACGTCGAACGACCCGTCTGAAAAAAAATTGGTGCGTCACGAGGACTACGCAGGAGGTCACCCATCCTAGTACTAATCTCGCCCAAGCACCTTTTACTTGCGGAGTTCTGATAGAATCCGTTGCATTAGTGCTAGTATGATAGCTCAAGTTTCATTCTGCGCCGCAAATACATACACTCTTTCTCCTTCTATCCCCACTCCCGTCATTTGTTTCCTTGTGTGTGCACTCTGTATCTCTCCTTCTCGTTTTAATGTACAGTAAAATGCCCCGGCACCATGACTCACCATTGCGAATGAACCAGCGGTTCATAATTCCATTCCCGCGTAATGTCGAACGACCCATCCGAAAAAAAAATGGGTGCAACATGTGGACAACTCAGGAGGTCACCCATCTGAGCACTACTCTCGCCATAGCACACTTAACTGCGGAGTCCTGATGGGATCCGGTGCATAAGTGCTGGTACGATCGCACCTGTTTAATTTCACGCTGCAAATATATACATTCCTTCTCCATTCTTCCCCCTCCCATCATTTGTTTCCTTGTGCGTGCGCACTACACCTCCCATTGTCGTTCTAATATCAAGTAAAATACCACGGCGCCGTGACTCACATTTGCGAATAAACCTACGGACCATAATTCAAGTCGCGCGTAACGTCGAAAGAATCATCTGCAAAAAAATAGGTGCAACACGAGGACTTCCCAAGAAAATGGGTGAAATATAAGGACTTCGCAGGAGGTCACCCATCCTAGTACTACTCTCGCCCAAGCACCCTTAACTTACGGAGTTTTGATAGAATCCGTTGCATTAGTGCTTGTATGATCGCTCATGTTTCATTCTGCGCTGCAAATACATGCACTCTTTCTCGTTCCATCCCCCCACCCGTTATTTGTTTCCTTGTGCTTGCACTCTGCATCTCTCCTTCTCGTTCTAATATACAGTAAAATACCCCGGCACCATGACTCACCTTTGCGAATGAACCAGCAGTTCATACTTCCTTTCCCGCGTAACGTCGAACGACCCATTCGAAAAAAAAATGGGTGCAACACGAGGACTTCCAGGGAGGTCACCCATCCGAGTACTACTCTTGCCCAAGCACACTTAACTGCGGAGTTCTGATGGGATCCGGTGAATTAGTGCTTTTATGATCGAAATTGTTTCATTTCGCGCTGCAAATACATACACTCCTTCTCCTTTCTTCCCCCTCCCGTCATTTGTTTCCTGGTGCGTTCACACTTCACCTCTTCTTCTCGTTCTAATATCAATTAAAATGCCCCTGCGTCTTGACTCACATTTGAGTATAAACCAACGGATCATAGTTCCAGTCACGTAACGTCGAACGACCCATCTGAAAAGAAAAATGGGTACAAAATGAGAACTTCCCAGGAGGTAACCCATCCTTGTACTACTTTCGCCAAAGCACACTTAACTACGGAGTTCTGATGGGATACAGTGCATTTGTGCTGGTATGATCGCCCCTGTTTCATTTTGTGCTGAAAATACATACACTCCTTCTCCTTCACTCCTCCCTCCCGTCATTTGTTTCCTTGTGCGTTCACACTGCACCTCTTCTTCTCGTTCTAATATCGATTAAAATGTCCCTTCTTATTGACTTACATTTACGTATAAACCAGCAGACCATAGCTCCAGTCGCGCGTAACGTCGAACGACCCGTCTGAAAAAAAAATGGTGCGACACGAGGACTTCACAAGAGGACACCCTTCCGAGTATTACTCTTGCCCAAGCACACTTAACTGCGGAGTTCTAATAGTATCCAGTGAATTATTACTGGTATTATTGCACCTGCTTAATCTCTCGTTGCAAATACATACACTCCTTCTCTTTTCTTTCGCCTTTCGTTATTTATTTCCTTGTGCGTGCGCACTGCACCTCCCGTTCTCGATCTAATATAAAGTAAAATGCCACGGCGCCGTTACTCACATTTGCGAATAAACCTGCGGACCATAATTCAAGTCGCGCGTAACGTCAAAAGAATCATCTACAAAAAAATGGGTGCAACACGAGGACTTCCCAAGAAAATGAGTGAAATATAAGGACTTCGCAGGAGGTCACCCATCCTAGTACTACTCTCGCTTAAGCACCCTTAACTTGCGGAGTTCTGATAAAATCCGTTGCATTAGTGCTGGTATGATCGCTCATGTTTCATTCTGCGCTGCAAATACATACACTCTTTCTCCTTTCATCCCCCCTCCCGTCATTTGTTTGGTTGTGCGTGCACTCTGCATCTCTCCTTCTCGTTCTAAAATCAAGTAAAATGCCCCGGCACAGAGACTCACCTTTGCAAATAAGCCAGCGGTTCATAATTTCATTCGCGCGTAACGTCGAACGACCCGTCTCAAAAAAAATGGGTGCAACACGAGGACGTCCAAGGAGGTCACCCATCCTAGTACTACTCTCGCTTAAGCACCCTTAACTTGCGGAGTTCTGATAAAATCCGTTGCATTAGTGCTGGTATGATCGCTCATGTTTCATTCTGTGCTGCAAATACATACACTCTTTCTCCTTTCATCCCCCCTCCCGTCATTTGTTTGGTTGTGCGTGCACTCTGCATCTCTCCTTCTTGTTCTAAAATCAAGTAAAATGCCCCGGCAAGGAGACTCACCTTTGCAAATAAGCCAGCGGTTCATAATTTCATTCGCGCGTAACGTCGAACGACCCGTCTCAAAAAAAATGGGTGCAACACGAGGACGTCCCAGGAGGTCACCCATCCTAGTACTACTCTCGCTTAAGCACCCTTAACTTGCGGAGTTCTGATAAAATCCGTTGCATTAGTGCTGGTATGATCGCTCATGTTTCATTCTGCGCTGCAAATACATACACTCTTTCTCCTTTCATCCCCCCTCCCGTCATTTGTTTGGTTGTGCGTGCACTCTGCATCTCTCCTTCTCGTTCTAAAATCAAGTAAAATGCCCCGGCACAGAGACTCACCTTTGCAAATAAGCCAGCGGTTCATAATTTCATTCGCGCGTAACGTCGAACGACCTGTCTCAAAAAAAATGGGTGCAACACGAGGACGTCCCAGGAGTTCACCCATCCGAGTACTACTCTCGCCAAAGCACACTTAACTGCGGAGTTCTGATGGGATCCGGTGCATTAGTGCTGGTATGATCGCACATGTTTCATTTTGCGCTGCAAATACATAAACTCCTTCTCCTTTCTTCCCCCTCCCGTCATTTGTTTCCTTATGCGTGCGCACTGCACCTCCCGTTATCGTTCTAATATCAAGTAAAATGCCACGGTGCCATGACTCACATTTGCGAATAAACCTGCGGACCATAATTCAAGTCGCGCATAACGTCGAAAGAATCATCTACAAAAAAATGGGTGCAACACGAGGACTTCCCAATAAAATGGGTGAAATATAAGGACTTCGCAGGAGGTCACCCATCCTAGTACAACTCTCGCCCAAGAACCCTTAACTTGCGGAGTTCTGATAGAATCCGTTGCACTAGTGCTGGTATGATCGCTCATGTTTCATTATGAGTTGTAAATACATACACTCTTTCTCGTTCCATCCCCCCTCCCGTCATTTGTTTTCTTGTGCGTGCACTCTGCATCTCTCCTTCTCGTTCTAATATTAAGTAAAATGCACCGGCACCGTGACTCACCTTTGCGAATAAAGAAGCGGTTCATAATTCCATTCGTGCGTAACGTCGAACGACCCATCTGAAAAAAAATGGGTGCAACACGAGGACCCCAGTAGGTCACCCATCCGAGTACAACTCTCGCCCAAGCACACTTAACTGCGGAGTTCTGATGGGATCTGGCGCATTTGTGCTGGTATGATCGCACCTATTTCATTTTGCGCTGGAATTTCAAATACTCATTCTCCTTTCTTCCCCCACCCGTCATTTGTTTCCTGGTGCGTTCACACTTCACCTCTCATTCTCGTTCTAATATCAATTAAAATGCCCCTGCGTCTTGACTCACATTTGTGTGTAAACCAGTGGATCATAGTTCCAGTCGCGCGTAACGTCGAACGACTCATCAGAAAAAAAAAATTGGTGCAACACGAGGACTTCCCAAGAAAATGGGTGAAATATAAGGACTTCGCAGGAGGTCACCCATCCTAGTACTACTCTTGCCCAAGAACCCTTAACTTGCGAAATTCTGATAGAATCCGTTGCATTTGTTCTGGTATGATCGCTCATGCTTCCTTATGCGCTGCAAATACATACACTCTTTCTTCTTCCATCCCACCTCCCGTCATTTGTTTCTTTGTGCATGCACTCTGCATCTCTCCTTCTCATTCTAATATCAAGTAAAATACCCCGGTACCGTGACTCACCTTTGCGAATAAACCAGCGGTTCATAATTTCATTCGCGCGTAACGTCGAACGACCCATCTGAAAAAAATTGGGTGCAACACGAGGACTTCCCAGTAGGTCACCCATCCGAGTACAACTCTCGCCCAAGCACACTTAACTACGGAGTTCTGATGGGATCTGGTGCATTTGTGCTGGTATGATCGCACCTGTTTCATTTTGCGCTGGAATTTCAAACACTCCTTCTCCTTTCTTCCCCCACCCTTCATTTGTTTCCTGGTGCGTTCACACTTCACCTCTCATTCTCGTTCTAATCTCAATTAAAATTCCTCTGCGTCTTGACCCACATTTGTGTGTAAACCAGTGGACCATAGTTCTAGTCGCGCGTAACGTCGAACGACTCATCAGAAAAAAAAATTGGTGCAACACGAGAACTTCCCAAGAGGTAACCTATCCTTGTACTACTTTCGCCAAAGCACACTTAACTGCGGAGTTCAGATGGGATCCGGTGCATTTGTGCTGGTATGATCGCACCTGTTTCATTTGGTGCTGCAAATACATACACTCCTTCTCCTTCCCTCCCCCCTCTCGTCATTTGTTTCCTTGTGCGTTCACACTGCGCCACTCATTCTCGTTCTAATATCGATTAAAATGCCCCTGTTTCTTAACTCACATTTGCGTATAAACGAGCGGACCATAGTTTCATTCGCGCGTAACGTCGAACGACCCGTCTGAAAAAAAATTTCTGCGACACGAATACTTCCCAAGAGGTCACCCATCCGAGTACAACTCTCCCCCAAACACACTTAACTGCAGAGTTCTGATGGGATCCGCTGCATTAGTGCTGGTATGATCGCACCTTTTTCATTTCGCGCTGTAAATGCATACACTCGTTCTCCTTTCTTCCGCACGTCATTTGTTTCCTTGTGCGTGCGCACTACACCTCTCGTTCTCGTTCAAATATCAAGTAAAATGTCACGGCACCGTGACTCACATTTGCGAATAAACCTGCAAACCATAATTGAAGTCGTGCGTAATGTCGAAATAATCATCTGCAAAAAAATGGGTGCAACATGAGGACTTCCCAAGAAAATGGGTGAAATATAAGGACTTCGCAGGAGGTCACCCATCCTAGTACCACTCTCGCCCAAGCACCCTTAACTTGCAGAGTTCTGATAGAATCCGTTGCATTAGTGCTGGTATGATCGCTCATGTTTCATTCTGCGCTGCAAATACATACACTCTTTCTCCTTTCATCCCCCCTCCCGTCATTTGTTTCGTTGTGCGTGCACTCTGCATCTCTCCTTCTCATTCTAATATCAAGTAAAATGCCCCGGCACAGAGACTCACCTTTGCGAATGAACCAGCTGTTCATAATTTCATTCGCGCGTAACGTCGAACGACCCATCTTAAAAAAAATGGGTGCAACACGAGGACGTCCAAGGAGGTCACCCATCCGAGTACTACTCTCGCCAAAGCACACTTAACTGTGGAGTTTTGATGGGATCCGGTGCATTAGTGCTGGTATGATCGCACATGTCTCATTTCGCGCTGCAAATACATAAACTCCTTCTCCTTTCTTCCCCCTCCCGTCATTTGTTTCTTTGTGCGTGCGCACTACACCTCCCGTTCTCGTTCTAATATCAAGTAAAATGCCACGGCGCCATGAATCACATTTGTAAATAAACCTGCGGACCATAATTCAAGCCGCGCATAATGTCGAAAGAATCATCTGCAAAAAAATGGGTGAAATATAAGGACTTCACAGGAGGTCACCCATCCTAGTACAACTCTCGCTCAAGAACCCTTAACTTGTGGAGTTCTGATAGAATCCCTTGCACTAGTGCTGGTATGATCGCTCATGTTTCATTATTAGTTGTAAATATATACACTCTTTCTTGTTCCATCCCCTCTCCCGCAATTTGTTTCCTTGTGCGTGCACTCTCCATCTCTCATTCTCGTTCTAATATCAAGTAAAATGCCCCGGCACCGTGACTCACCTTTGCGAATAAACCAGCAGTTCATAATTCTATTCGCGCGTAACGTCAAACGACCCATCTGAAAAAAATTTGGTGCAACACGAGGACTTCCCAGTAGGTCACCCATCCGAGTACTACTCTCGCCCGAGCACACTTAACTGTGCAGTTCTGATTGGATCCGGTGCATTAGTACTGGTACGATCGAACCTATTTAATTTTGCACTGCAAATACATACACTCCTTCTCCTTCCCTCCCCCCTCCCATAATTTGTTTCCTTGTGCGTTCAAACTGCACCTCTCCTTATCATTCTAATATCGATTAAAATGCCCTTGCTTCTTGACTCACATTTGCGTATAAACCAGCAGACCATAGTTCCAGTCGCGCGTAATGTCGAACGACCTGTCTGAAAAAAAATTGTTGCGACACGAGAACTTCCCAGGTGGTCACCCATCCGAGTACTACTCTCGCCCAAACACACTTAACAACAGAGTTTTGATGGGATCCAGTGCATTAGTGCTGGTATGATCACACCTGTTTCATTTTGCGCTGCAAAGACATACACTCCTTCTCCTTTCTTCCACCTCCCGTCATTTGTTTCCTTGTGCGTGAATTCTGCATCTCTCCTTCTCGTTCTAATATCAAGTAAAATGCCCCGGCACCGTGACTCACCTTTGTGAATGAACCAGCAGTACACAATTCCATTCGTGCGTAAACGTCGAACGACTCATCCGAAAAAAATAGGTGCAACACGAGGACTTCCTAGGAGGTGACCCATCAGAGTACTACTCTCGCCCAAGCACACACTTAACTGCGGAGTTCTGATGGGATCCGGTGCATTAGTGCTGGTATGATCGCACCAGTTTCATTTCGTACTGCAAATAAATACACTCCTTCTCCTTTCTTCCCCCTCCCGTCATTTGTTTCCTGGTGCGTTCACACTTCACCTCTCCTTCTCACTCTAATATCAATTAAAATGCCCATGCGTCTTGACTCACATTTGCGTATAAACCAGCGGACCATAGTTCCAGTCGCGTGTAACGTCGAACGGCCCATCTGAAAAAAAAAATGGGTGCAACACGAGAACTTCCCAGGAGGTAACCCATCCTTGTACTACTTTCGCCAAAGCACACTTAACTGCAGAGTTCTGATGGGATCCGGTGCGTTTGTGCTGGTATGATCGCACCTGTTTCATTTCGAGCTAAAAATACATACACTCCTTCTCCTTCCCTCTCCCCTCCCATCATTTGTTTCCTTGTGCGTTCACACTACACCTCTTATTTTCGTTCTAATATCGATTAAAATGCCCCTGCTTCTTGACTCACATTTACGTATAAACTAGCGGACCATAAATCCAGTCGCGCGTAACGTCGAACGACTTGTCTGAAAAAAAATTGGTGCGACACGAGGAATTGCCAGGAGGTCCCCCATCCGAGTACTACTCTCGCCCAAGCACACTTAACTGCGGAGTTCTGATGGGATCCAGTGCATTAGTGCTGGTATGAACGAACCTCTTTAATTTCGCGCTGCAAATACATACACTCCTTCTCCTTTCTTCTCCCTCCCGTCATTTGTTTCCTAGTTCGTGCGCACTGCACCTCCCGTTCTCGTTCAAATATCAAGTAAAATGCCACAGCGCCGTGACTCACATTTGCGAATAAATCTGCGGACCATAATTCAAGTCGCGCGTAACGTCGAAAGAATCATCTGCAAAAAAATTGGTGCAACTCGAGAACTTCCCAAGAAAATGGGTGAAATATAAGGACTTCGCAGGAGGTCACCCATCCTAGTACTACTCTCGCCCAAGCACCCTTAACTTTCGGAGTTCTGATAGAATCTGTTGCATTAGTGCTGGTCTGATCGCTCATGTTTCATTATACGCTGCAAATACAGACACTTTTTCTCCTTCCATCCCCCCTCCCGTCATTTGTTTCCTTTTGCGTGCACTCTGCATCTCTCCTTCTCGTTCTAATATCAAGTAAAATGCCCCAACACCGTGACAAACCATTGCGAATGAACCAGCGGTTCATAATTCCATTGGCGCGTAACGTCGAACGACCCATCCGAAAAAAAAAGGGTGCAACACGAGAATTTCCCAAGAGGTAACCCATCCTTTTACTACTTTCGCCAAAGCACACTTAAATGCGCAGTTTTGATGGGATCCGCTACATTTGTGCTGGTATAAACGCACCTGTTTCATTTCGTGCTGAAAATACATACACTCCTTCTCCTTCTCTCCCCCATCCCGTCATTTGTTTCCTTGTGCGTTCATACTGCACCTCTAATTCTCGTTCTAATATCGATTAAAATGCCCCTGCTTCTAGACTCATATTTGCGTCTAACCCAGCGGACCATAGTTCCAGTCCCGCGTAACGTCGAACGACCCATCTGAAAAAAAATTTGTGCGACACAAGGACTTCCCAGGAGGTCACCCATCCAAGTACTACTCTCGCCCAAGCACACTTAACTGCGGAGTTGTGATGGAATCCGGTGCCTTTGTGCTGGTATAATTGCACCAGTTTAATTTCGCGCTGCAAATACATACACTCCTCCTTTCTTCCCCGTTCCGTTATTTGTTTCTTTGTGCGTGCGCACTGCACCTCCCGTTCTCGTTCTAATATCAAGTAAATTGCCACGGCACCGTGACTCACATTTGCGAATAAACCTGCAGACCATAATTCAAGTCGTGCGTAACGTCGATAGAATCATCTATAAAAAAATGGGTGCAACACGAGGACTACCCAAGAAAATAGGGGAAATATAAGGACTTCGTAGGAGGTCACCCATCCTAGTACTACTCTCGCCCAAGCACCCTTAACTTTCGGAGTTCTGATAGAATCCGCTGCATTAGTGCTGGTATTATCGCACATGTTTAATTATGCGCTGCAAATACATAAACTTTTTCTTCTTCCATCCCCCCTCCCGTCATTTGTTTCCTTGCGCGTGTACTCTGCATCTCTCCTTCTCGTTCTAATATCAAGTAAAATGCCCCGGCACCGTGACTAACCTTTGTGAATGAACCAGCGGTTCATAATTCCATTCGCGCGTAACGTCGAACGACCATTCTGAAAAAAAATGGGTGCAACACGAGAACTTCCCAGGAGGTCACCCATCCGAGTACTACTTTCACCCAAGCACAGTTAACTGCTGAGTTCTGATGGGATCCGGTGCATTAGTGCTGGTATGATCGCACATGTTTCATTTCGCGCTGCAAATACATTCACTCCTTCTCCTTTCTTCCCCCTCCCATCATTTGTTTCCTGGTGCGTTCACACTTCACCTCTCCTTCTCGTTCTAATATCAATTAAAATGCCCGTGCGACTTGACTCACATTTGCGTATAAACCAGCGGACCATAGTTCCAGTCGCGCGTAACGTCAAACGACCCATCTGAAAGAAAAAATAGGTGCAACACGAGAACTTCCCAGGAGGTAACCCATCATTGTACTACTTTCGCCAAAGCACACTTAATTGCAGAGTTCTGATGGGATCCGGTGCATTTGTGCTGGTATGATCGCACCTGTTTCATTTCGAGCTGAAAATACATAAACTCCTTCTCCTTCCCTCACCCCTCCCATCATTTGTTTCCTTGTGCGTTCACACTGCACCTCTCCTTCTCGTTCTAATATCGATTAAAATGCCCCTGCTTCATGACTCACATTTGCGTATAAACCAGCGGATCATAGTTCCAGTCACGCGTAATGTCAAACGACCCGTCTGAAAAAAAATTGGTGCGACACGAGGAATTGCCAGGAGGTCCCCCATCGGAGTTCTACTCTCACCCAAGCACACTTAACTGCGGAGTTCTAATGGGATCTGGTGCATTAGTGCTGGTATGAACGTATCTGTTTAATTTCGCGCTGCAAATACATACACTCCTTTTCCTTTCTTCTCCCTGCCGTCATTTGTTTCCTTGTTCGTGCGCACTGCACCTCCCGTTCTCGTTCAAACATCAAGAAAAATGCCACGGCGCCTTGACTCACATTTGCGAATAAATCTGCGGACCATAATTCAAGTCTCGCGTAACGTCGAAAGAATCATCTGCAAAAAAATGGATGCAACACGAGGACTTCCTAAGAAAATGGGGGAAATATAAGGACTTCGCAGGAGGTCACCCATCCTAGTACTACTCTCGCCCAAGCACCCTTAACTTTCGGAGTTCTGATAGAATCTGCTGCATTAGTGCTGGTATGATCGCACCTGTTTCATTTTGTGCTGAAAATACATACACTCTTTCTCCTTACCTCCCCCCTCCCATAATTTGTTTCCTTGTGCGTTCACAATGCACCTCTCCTTCTCCTTCTAATATCGATTAAAATGCTCATTCTTCTTGACTCACATTTGCGTTTAAACCAGCAGACCATAGTTCTAGTCACGCGTAACGTCGAACGACCCATCTGAAAAAAAATTCTTGCGACATGAGGACTTCCCAAGAGGTCACCCATCTGAGTAATAGTCTCGCCCAAGCACACTTAACTGCGGAGTTCTAATGGGATCCGGTGCATTAGTGCTGGTATGATCGCACCTGTTTGATTGCGCACTGCAAATACATTCTCTCCTTGTCCTTTCTTCCCCCTCCCGTCATTTGTTTCCTGGTGCGTTCAAACTTCACCTTTCGTTCTCGTTCTAATATCAATTAAAACGTCCCTGCGTCTTCACTCACATTTGCGTATAAACCAGCGGACCATAGTTCCAGTCGTGCGTAAAGTCGAACGACCCATCTGAAAAAAAAATGGGTACAACACGAGAACTTCCCAAGAGGTAACCCATCCTTGTACTACTTTCGCCAAAGCACACTTAACTGCGGAGTTCAGATGGGATCCGGTGCATTTGTGCTGGTATGATCGCACCTGTTTCATTTTGTGCTGAAAATACATATACTCATTCTCCTTCTCTCCCCCCTCCCATCATTTCTTTCCGTGTGCGTTCACAATGCACCTCTCTTTCTCGTTCTGATATCGATTAAAATGCCCCAGCTTCTTGACTCACCATTGCGAATGAACCAGCGGTTCATAATTCCATTCGCGCGTAACGTCGAACGACCCATCCGAAAAAAAATTGGTGCAACACGAGGACTCCCTAAGAGGTCACCCATTCGAGTACTGCTCTCGCCCAAGCACACTTAACTATGGAGTTCTGATGGGATCCGGTGCATTAGTGCTGGTATGATCGTACCTGTTTCATTTTGCGCTACGAAAAAATACACTCATTCTACTTTCTTCCCCATCCCGTCATTTGTTTCCTGGTGCGTTCATGCTTCACCTCTCCTTCTCGTTCTAATATTAGTAAAAATGTCCCTGCGTCTTGACTCACATTTGCGTATAAACCAGCGGACCATAGTTCCAGTCGCACGTAACGTTGAACGACCGTTCTGAAAAAGAAATGGGTGCAACACGAGAACTTTCTAGGAGGTAACCCATCCTTGTACTACTTTCGCCAAAGCACACTTAACTGCGGAGTTCTGATGGGATCCGATGCATTTGTGCTAGTATGATCGCACCTGTTTCATTTCGTGCTGAAAATACATACACTCCTTCTCCTTCCCTCCCGCGTCCGATCATTTTTTTCCGTGTGCGTTCAAACTGCACCTCTCCTTCTCATTCTAATATCGATTAAAATGCTCCTACTTCTTAACTCACATTTGTGTATGAACCAGCGGACCATAGTTCCAATCGCGCGTAACGTCGAACGACCCGTCTGAAAAAAAATTGGTGCGACACGAGGACTTCCCAAGAGGTCACCCATCCGAGTACTACTCTCACACAAGCAAACTTAACTGCGAAGTTCTGATGGGATCTGGTGCATTAGTGCTGGTATGATCGCACCTGTTTAATTGCACGCTGCAAATACATACACTCCTTGCCCTTTCTTCCCCCTCCCGTCATTTGTTTCCTGGTGCGTCCAAACTTCACCTCCCGTTCTCGTTCTAATATCAATTAAAATGTCATTGCATCTTGACTCACATTTGCGTATAAACCAGGGGACCATAGTTCCAGTCGCGCGTAAAGTCGAACGACCCATCTAAAAAAAAAAGGGTGCAACACGAGAACTTCCCAGGAGGTAACCCATACTTGTACTACTTTCGCCAAAGCACACTTAACTGCGGAGTTCTGATGGGATCCGGTGCATTTGTGCTGGTATGATCGCACCTGTTTCATTTCGTGCTGAAAATACTTACACTCCTTCTCCTTCTCTCCCCCCTCCCATCATTAGTTTCCTTGTGTGTTCACACTGAATCTCTCCTTCTCTTTCTAATATCGATTAAAATGCCCCTGTTTCTTGACTCACCTTTGCGAATGAACCTGCGGTTCATAATTCCATTCGCGTATAATGTCGAACGACCAATCCGAAAAAAATGTTGGTGCAACACGAGGACTCCCTAGGAGGTCACCCATCCGAGTAATACTCTTGCCCAAGCACACTTAACTGCGGAGTTCTGATGGGATCCGGTGCATTAGTGCTGGTATGATCGCACCTATTTCATTTCGCACTGTAAATAAATACACTCCTTCTCCTTTCTTACCCCTCTCGTCATTTGTTTCCTAGTGCGTTCACGCTTCACCTCTCCATCTCGTTCTAATATCAGTAAAAATGCCCTTGCGTCTTGACTCACGTTTGCGTATAAACCAGCGGACCATAGTTCCAGTCGTGCGTAACGTCGAACGACCCATCTGAAAAAGAAATGGGTGCAACACCAAAACTTCCAAGGAGGTAACCCATCCTTGTACTACTTTCGCTAAAGCAAACTTAACTGCGGAGTACTGATGGGATCCGGTGCATTTGTGCTGGTATGATCGCACCTGTTTCATTTTGTGCTGAAAATATATACACTCATTCTCCTTCCCTCCCCCCTCCCATCATTTGTTTCCTTGTGCGTTCACACTACACCTCTCCTTCTCGTTCTAATATCGATTAAAATGTCCCTTCTTCTTGACTCATATTTGCGTATAAACCAGCTGCCCTTAGTTCCAGTCGCGTATAATGTCGAATGACCCGTCTGAAAAAAAATTGGTACGAAACGAGGACTTCCCAGGAGGTCACCCATCTAAGAACTGCTCTCGCCCAAGCACAATTAACTGCGGAGTTCTGATGATATCCGGTGCATTAGTGCTGGTATGATCGCACCTATTTAATTTCGCGCTGCAAATACATACACTTCTTCTTCTTTCTTCCCCCTCCCATCATTTGTTTCCTTGTGCGTGCGCACTGCAACTCTCGTTCTCGTTCTAATATCAAATAAAATGTCACGGCGCCGTGACTCACATTTGCGAATAAACCTGCAGATTATAATTCTAGTCGCTCGTAACGTTGAAAGAATCATCTGTAAAAAAATGGGTGCAATACGAGGACTCTCCAATAAAATGGGTGAAATATAAGGACTTCGCAGGAGGTCACCCAACCCACTACTACTCTCGCCCAAGCACCCTTAACTTACGAAGTTGTGATAGAATCCGTTGCGTTAGTGCTGGTATAATCGCTCATGTTTCATTCTGCGCTGCAAATATATACACTCTTTCTCCTTCCATCCCCCCTCCCGTCATTTGTTTCCTTGTGCGTGCACACTACATCTCTCCTTCTCGTTCTAATATCAAGTAAAATGCCCTGGTACCGTGACTCACCTTTACGAATGAACCAGCGGTTCATAATTCCATTCGCGCGTAACGTCGAACGACCCATCCGAAAAAAAATGGGTGCAACACGAGGACTTCCCAGGAGTACACCCATCCGAGTACTACTCTCGCCCAAGCAAACTGAACTACGGAGTTCTTATGGGATCCGGTGCGTTAGTGCTGGCAAGATCGCACCTATTTCATTTCGCGCTACAAACACATACACTCCTCCTTTCTTTCCTCTCCTGTCATTTATTTCCTTGTGCGTGCGCACTGCACCTCCCGTTCTCGTTCTAATATCAAGTAAAATGCTACGGCACCGTGACTCACATTTGTGAATAAACCTGCGGACTATAATTCAAGTCGCGCGTAACGTCCAAAGAATCATCTGTAAAAAAAATGGGTGCAACACGAGGACTTCCCAAGAAACTGGGCGAAATATAAGGACTTCGCAGGAGGTCACCCATCCTAGTACTACTCTCGCCCAAGCACCCTTAACTTGCGGAGTTCTGATAGAATCCGTTGCATTAGTGCTGGTATGATCGCTCATTTTTCATTCTGCGCTGGAAATACATACACTCTTTCTCCTTCCATCCCCCCTCCCGTCATTTGTTTCCTTGTGCGTGCACACTGCATCTCTCATTCTCGTTCTAATTTCAAGTAAAATGCCCCGGTACCGTGACTCACCTTTGCGAATGAACCAGCGGTTCAGAATTCCATTCGCACGTAACGTCGAACGACCCATCCGAAAAAAAATAGTTGCGACACAAGGACTTCCCAGTAGGTCACCCACTCGAGTATTACTTTCGCCCAAGCACACTTAACTACGGAGTTCTGAAGGGATCCGGTGCATTAGTGCTGGTATGATCGCACCTGTTTCATTTCGCGCTGCAAATAAATACACTCCTTCTCCTTTCTTCCCCCTCCCGTCATTTATTTCCTTGAGCGTGCGCACTGCACCTCCCGTTCTCGTTCTAATATCAAGCAAAATGCCACGGTGTCATGACTCACATTTGCGAATAAACCTGCGGACCATGATTCAAGTCGCGCGTAACGTCAAAAGAATCATCTGCAAAAAAATGGGCGCAACACGAGGACTACAGAAGAAAATGGGTGAAATATGACGAATTCCCATAAAGTCCCTCATCCGAGTTCTACTCTCACCTAAGCACACTTAACTGCGGAGTTCTGATGGGATCCGGTGCATTAGTGCTGGTATGATCGCACCTGTTTAATTTCGCGCTGCAAATACATATACTCCTTCTTCTTTCTTCCCCCTCCCGTCATTTGTTTCCTTGTGCGTGCGCACTGCAACTCTCGTTCTCGTTCTAATATCAAATAAAATGCCACGGCGCTGTGACTCACATTTGCGAATAAACCTGCAGATTATAATTCTAGTCTCGCATAACGTTGAAAGAATCATCTGTAAAAAAATGGGTGCAATACGAGGACTCTCCAATAAAATGGGTGAAATATAAGGACTTCGCAGGAGGTCACCCAACCCACTACTACTCTCGCCCAAGCACCCTTAACTTGCGGAGTTGTGATAGAATCCGTTGTGTTAGTGCTGGTATAATCGCTCATGTTTCATTCTGCGCTGCAAATACATACACTCTTTCTCCTTCCATCCCCCCTCCCGTCATTTGTTTCCTTGTGCGTGCACACTGCATCTCTCCTTCTCGTTCTAATATCAAGTAAAATGCCCTGGTACCGTGACTCACCTTTGCGAATGAACCAGCGGTTCATAATTCCATTCGCGCGTAACGTCGAACGACCCATCCGAAAAAAAATGGGTGCAACACGAGGACTTCCCAGGAGTACACCCATCCGAGTACTACTCTCGCCCAAGCAAACTTAACTATGGAGTTCTTATGGGATCCGGTGCGTTAGTGCTGGCAAGATCGCACCTATTTCATTTCGCGGTACAAACACATACAATCCTCCTTTCTTTCATCTCCTGTCATTTATTTCCTTGTGCGTGCGCACTGCACCTCCCGTTCTCGTTCTAATATCAAGTAAAATGCTACGGCACTGTGACTCACATTTGTGAATAAACCTGCGGACTATAATTCAAGTCGCGCGTAACGTCCAAAGAATCATTTGCAAAAAAATGGGTGCAACACGAGGACTTCCCAAGAAACTGGGCGAAATATAAGGACTTCGCAGGAGGTCACCCATCCTAGTACTACTCTCGCCCAAGCACCCTTAATTTGCGGAGTTCTGATAGAATCCGTTGCATTAGTGCTGGTATGATCGCTCATTTTTCATTCTACGCTTGAAATACATACACTCTTTCTCCTTCTATCCCCCCTCCCGTCATTTGTTTCCTTGTGCGTGCACACTGCATCTCTCCTTCTCGTTCTAATTTCAAGTAAAATGCCCCGGTACCGTGACTCACCTTTGCGAATGAACCAGCGGTTCAGAATTCCATTCTCACGTAACGTCGAACGACCCATCCGAAAAAAATAGTTGCAACACGAGGACTTCCCAGTAGGTCACCCACTCGAGTACTACTTTTGCCCAAGCACACTTAACTGCGAAGTTCTGAAGGGATCCGGTGCATTAGTGCTGGTATGATCGCACCTGTTTCATTTCGCGCTGCAAATAAATGCACTCCTTCTCCTTTCTTCCCGCTCCCGTCATTTGTTTCCTTGTGCGTGCGCACTGCACCTCCCGTTCTCGTTCTAATGTCAAGCAAAATGCCACGGTGCCATGACTCACATTTGCGAATAAACCTGCGGACCATAATTCAAGTCGCGCGTAACGTCAAAAGAATCATCTGCAAAAAAATGGGCGCAACACGAGGACTACCCAAGAAAACGGGTGAAATATGACGAATTCCCATAAAGTCCCCCATCCGAGTTCTACTCTCACCCAAGAACACTTAACTGCGGAGTTCTGATGGGATCCGGTGCATTAGTGCTGGTATGATCGCACCTGTTTAATTTCGCGCTGCAAATACATACACTCTTTCTCATTTCTTCCCCCTCCCTTCATTTGTTTCCTTGTGCGTGCGCACTGCACCTCCCGTTCTGGTTCAAATATCAAGTACAATGTCACGGCGACGTGACTCACATTTGCGAATAAACCTGCGGACCATAATTCAAGTCGCGCGTAACATCTAGAGAATCATCTGCAAAAAAATAGGTGCAACACGAGTACTTCCCAAGAAAATGGGTGAAATATAAGAACTTTGCAGGAGGTCACCCATCCTACAACTACTCTCGCCCAAGCACCCTTAACTTGCGGAGTTCTGATAGAATCCGTTGCATTAGTGCTGGTATGATCCCTTATATTTCATTCTACGCTGCAAATACATACACTCTTTCTCTTTCCATCCCCCCTCCTGTCATTTGTTTCCTTGTGCGTGCACTCTGCATCTCTCATTCTCGTTCTAATATCAAGTAAAATGCCTCGGCACCGTAACTCACCTTTGCGAATGAACCAACGGTTCATAATTTCATTCGCGCGTAACGTCGAACGATCCATCCAAAAAAAAAATGGGTGCAACACAAGGACATCCCAGGAGGTCACCCATCCGAGTACTACTCTCGCCCAAGCACACTTAACTGCTGAGTTCTGATGGGATACGGTGCATTAGTGCTGGTATGACCGCACCTGTTTAATTTCGCGCTGCAAATACATACACTCCTTCTTCTTTCTTCCCCCTCCCATCATTTGTTTCCTTGTGCGTGCGCACTGCACCTCCCGTTCTCGTTCTAATATAAAGTAAAATGCCACGGTGCCGTGACTCACATTTACGAATAAACCTACCGACCATAATTCAAGTCGCGCGTAACGTCGAAAGAATCATCTACAAAAAAATTGGTGCAACACGAGGACTTCCAAAGAAAATGGGTGAAATATAAGGACTTCGAAGGAGGTGACCCATCCTACTACTACTCTCGCCCAAGTACCCTTAACTTGCGGAGTTCTGATAGAATCCGTTGCATTAGTGCTGGTATGATCGCTCATGTTTTATTTTGCGCTGCAAATACATACACTCTTTCTCCTTCCATCCCCCCTCCCGTCATTTGTTTCCTTGTGCGTGCACTCTGCATCTCTCCTTCTCGGTTAAATATCAAGTAAAATGCCCCGACACCATGACTTACCTTTGCAAATGAACCAGGAGTTCATAATTTCATTCGCGCGTAACGTCGAACGACCCATCCGAAAAAAAATGGGTGCAGCACGAGGACTTCCCAGGAGGTCACCCATCCGAGTACTACTCTCACTCAAGCACACTTAACTGCAGAGTTCTAATGGGATCCGGTGCATTAGTGCTGGTATGATCGCACCTATTTATTTTTGCGCTGCAAATACATATACTCCTTCTCATTTCTTCCTCCTCCCGTCATTTGTTTCCTGGTGCATCCACATTTCACCTCTTCTTCTCGTTCCAATATCAATTTAAAATGCCCTTGCGTCTTGACTCACATTTGCACATAAACCAGCGGACCATAGTTCTAGTCACGCGTAACATCGAACGACCTATCTAAAAAAAAATTGGGTGCAACACGAGAACTTCCTAGGAGGTAACCCATCCTTGTACTACTTTCGCCAAAGCACACTTAACTACGGAGTTCTGATGGGATCCGGTGCATTTGTGCTGGTTTGATCGCACCTGTTTCAGTTTGTGCTGAAAATACATAGACTCCTTCTCTTTCCCTCCCCCCAACCATCATTTATTTCCTTGTGCGTTCACACTACACCTCTCCTTCTCGTTCTAATATCGATTAAAATGCCCCTGATTCTTGACCCACATTTGCGTATAAACCAGCGGACCATAGTTCCAGTCGCGCGTAACGTCGATCGACCTGTTTGAAAAAAAATTGGTGCGACACGAGAACTTCCCAGTAGGTCACCCATACAAGTACTACTCTCGCCCAAGCACACTTAACTGCAGAGTTCTGAATGGATCCAGTGCATTAGCGCTGATATGATCGCACCTATTTAATTTCGCGCTGCAAATACATACACTCCTTCTCCTTTCTTCCCCCTCCCGTCATTTGTTTCCTTGTGCGTGCGCACAGCACCTCCCGTTCTCGTTCAAATATCAAGTAAAATGCCCCTGCGTCTTGACTCACATTTACGTATAAACCAGCGGACCATAGTTCCAGTCGCGCGTAACATCGAACGACCCATCTAAAAAAAAAATGGGTACAACGCGAGAACTTCCCAGGAGGTAACCCATCCTTGTACTACTTTCGCCAAAGCACACTTAACTGCGGAGTTCTGTTGGGATCCAGTGCATTTGTGCTGGTATTATCGCACCTGTTTTATTTCGTGCTAAAAATACATACACTCCTTTTCCTTTCCTCCCCCCTCCCATTATTTGTTTCCTTGTGCGTTCACACTGCACCTCTCCTTCTCGTTCTAATATCGATTAAAATGCCCCTGCGTCTTGACTCACATTTGCGTATAAACCAGCGGACCATAGTTCCAGTCGCGCGTAACATCGAACGACCCATTTAAAAAAAAAATGGGTGCAACGCGAGAACTTCCCAGGAGGTAATCCATCCTTGTACTACTTTCGCCAAAGCACACTTAACTGCGGAGTACTGATGGGATCCGGTGCATTTGTGCTGGTATGATCGCACCTGTTTTATTTCGTGCTGAAAATACATACACTCCTTCTCCTTCCCTCCCCCTCCCTTCATTTATTTCCTTGTGCGTTCACACTGTACCTCTCTCTCTCGTTCTAATATCGATTAAAATGCACGTGCTTCTTGACAAACATTTGCATATAAACCAGCTGACCATAATTCCAATCGCGCGTAATATCGAACGACCTGTCTGAAAAAAAATTGGTGCGACACGAGGACTTCCTAAGAGGTCACCCATCCGATTACTACTCTCGCCCAAGCACACTTAACTGCGGAGTTCTGATGGGATCCGGTTCATTAGTGCTGGTATGATTGCACCTGTTTAATTTCCCGTTGCAAATACATACACTCCTTCAACTTTCTTCCCCCGCTGGTTATTTGTTTCCTTGTGCGTGCGCACTGCACCTCCCGTTCTCATTCAAATATAAAGTAAAATGCCACGGCGCCATGACTCACATTTGCGAATAAACCTGCGGACCATAATCAAAGTCGCGCGTAACGTCGAAAGAATCATCAGCATAAAAAATAGGTGCAACACGTGGACTTCCGAAGAAAATGGGTGAAATATAAGGACTTCGCAAGAGGTCACCCATCCTAGTACTACTCTCGCCCAAGCACCCTTAACTTGCGGAGTTCTGATAGAATCCGTTGCATTAGTTCTGGTATGATCGCTCATGTTTCATTCTGCGCTGCAAATACATACACTCTTTCTCCTTCAATCCCCCCCTCCCGTCATTTGTTTCCTTGTGCGTGCACTCTGCATCTCTCCTTCTCGTTCTAATATCAAGTAAAATGCCCCGGCACCGTGACTCACCTTTGCGAATGAACCCGGAGATCATAATTCCATTCTCTCGTAACTTCGAACCACCCATCTGAGTACTTCTCTCGCCCAAACACACTTAACTGCAGACTTCTGATGGGATTCGGAGCATTAATGCTGGTATGATCGCACCTGTTTTATTTCGCACTGCAAATACATACACTCCTTCTCCTCTCTTCCCCCTCCCGTCATTTGTTTCCTGGTGCGTTCACACTTCACCTCTTCTTCTCGTTCTAATATCAATTAAAATGCCCCTGCCTCTTGACTCACATTTGCGTATAAACCAGCAGACCATAATTCCAGTCGCGCGTAACGTCGAACGACCCATCTGAAAAAAAAAATGGGTACAACACGAGAACTTCCCAGGAGGTAACCCATCCTTATACTACTTTCGTCAAAAAACACTTAATTGCAGAGTTCTGATGGGATCCGGTGCATTTGTGCTGGTATGATCGCACCTGTTTCATTTGGTGCTGAAAATACATACACTCCTTCTCCTTCCCTCCCGCCTCCCATCATTTGTTTCCTTGTCCGTTCACATTGCACCTCTCTTTCTCATTCTAATATCGATTAAAATGCCCCTGCTTCTTGACTCACATTTGCTTATAAAAAAGCGGACCATAGTTCCAATAGCGCGTAACGTCGAACGACCTGTTTGAAAAAAAATTGGTGCGACACGAAGAATTCCTAGGAGGTCCCCCATCTATCTGAGTACTACTCTCGCCCAAGCACACTTAACTGCGTAGTTCTGATGGGATCCAATGCGTTGGTGCTGGCATTATCGCAACTATTTAATTTCGCGCTGCAAATACATACACTCCTTCTCCTTTCTTCCCCCTCCCGTCATTTGTTTCCTTGTGCTTGCGCACTGCACCTCCCGTTCTCGTTCAAATATCAAGTAAAATACTACAGCGCCGTGACTCACATTTGTTAATAAACCTACGGACGATAATTCAAGTCGCGCGTAGCGTCGAAAGAATCATTTGCAAAAAAATGGGTGCAACACGAGGACTTCCCAAAAAAATGGGTGCAACACGAGGACTTCCCAAAAAAATGGGTGAAATATAAGGACTTCGCAGGAGGTCACCCATCCTAGTACTACTCTCGCCCAAGCACCCTTAACTGCGGAGTTCTGATAGAATCCGTTGCATTAGTGCTGGTATGATCGCTCATATTTCATTCTGAGCTGTAAATACATACACTCTTTCTCGTTCCATCCCCCCTTCCGTCATTTATTTCCTTGTGCGTGCACTCTGCATCTCTCCTTCTCGTTCTAATATAAAGTAAAATGCCCCGGCACCGTGACTCACCTCTGTGAATGAACAAGCGGTTCATAATTCCTTTCGCGCGTAATGTCGAACGACCCCTCCGAAAAAATACGGGTGCAACACGAGGACATCCCAGGAGGTCACCCATCCGAGTCGTACTCTTGCCCAAGCACACTTAAGTGTAGAGTTCTGATGGGATCCGGTACATTAGTGCTGGTATGATCGCACCTGTTTAATTTCGCGCTGCAAATACATACACTACTTGTCCTTTCTTCCCCCTCCCGTCATTTGTTTCCTAGTACGTTCGCACTTCACCTCGCCTTCTCGTTCTAATATCAATTAAAATGTCCATGCGTCTTGACTCACATTTGCGTATAAACCAGCGGACCATAGTTCAAGTCGCGAGTAACATCGAATGACCCATCTGTAAAAATAAACGGGTGCAACACGAGAACTTCCCAGGAGGTAACCCATCCTTGTACTACTTTCACCAAAGCACACTTAACTGTGGAGTTCTGATAGGATCCGGTGCATTTGTGCTTCTATGATCGCACCTGTTTCATTTGGTGCTGAAAACACATACACTCCTTCTCCTTCCCTCCCCCCTCCCATCATTTGTTTCCTTGTGTGTTGACACTGCACCTCTCCTTCTCGTTCTAATATCGATTAAAATGCCCCTGCTTCTTGACTCACATTTGCGTATTAACCAGCGGACCATAGTTTTAGTCGCGCGTAACGTCGAACGACCCATCTGAAAAAAAATTTGTGTGACACGAGGACTTCCTAGGAGGTCACCCATACGAGTACTACTCTCGCCCAAGCACACTTAACTGCGGAGTTCTGATGGGAACCAGTGCGTTAGCACTGGTATGATCACATCTGTTTAATTTCGCGCTACAAATACATACACACCTTCTCCTTTCTTCCCCCTCCCGTCATTTGTTTCCTTGTGCGTGCGCACTGCACCTCCCGTTCTCGTTCAAATATCAACTAAAATGCCACGGCGCCGTGATTCAGATTTGCGAATAAACCTGCGGGCCATAATTAAAGTCACGCATAACGTCGAAAGAATCATTTGCAAAAAATTGGGTGCAAATCGAGGACTTCCCAAGAAAATTGGTGAAATATAAGGACTTCGCAGGAGGTCACCCATCTTAGTACTACTCTCGCCCAAGCACCCTTAACTTGCGGAGTTCTGATAGAATCCGTTGCATTACTTCTGGTATGATCGCTAATGTTTCATTCTACGCTACAAATACATACACTCTTTCTTCTTCCATCCCCCCTCCCGTCATTTGTTTCCTTGTGCGTGCACTCTGCATCTCTCCTTCTCGTTCTAATATCAAGTAAAATGCCCCAGCACCGTGACTCACATTTGTAAATAAACCAGCGAATCATAATTCCATTCGCGCGTAACGTTGAACGACCCATCCGAAAAAAAATGGATGCAACACGAGGACTTCCCACGAGGACACCCATCTGAGTACTACTCTCGCCCAAGCACACTTAACTTCGCAGTTCTGATGGGAGCCGGTGCATTAGTGCTGGTATGATCGCACCTGTTTCACTTCGCGCTGCAAATACATACACTGCTTCTCCTTTCTTCCCCCTCCCGTCATTTGTTTCCTGGTGCGTTCACACTTCATCTCTCCTTCTAGTTCTAATATCAATTAAAATGCCCCTGTGTGTTGACTCACATTTGCGTATAAACCAGCGCTCCATAGTTCTAGTCGCGCATAACATCGAATGACCCATCTGAAAAAAAAATGGGTGCAACACGAGAACTTCCCAGGAGGTAACCCATCCTTGTACTACTTTCACCAAAGCACACTTAACTGCAGAGTTCTGATGGAGTCTGGTGCATTTGTGCTGGTATGTTCGCACCTGTTTCATTTGGTGCTGAAAATAAATACACTCCTTCTCCTTCCCTCCCCCCTCCCATCATTTGTTTCCTTGTGTGTTCAAACTGCACCTCTCCTTCTTGTTCTAATATCTATTAAAATGCCCCTGCTTCTTGACTCACATTTGCATTTAAACCAGCAGACCAAAATTCCAGTCGCGCGTAACGTCGAACGAACCATCTAAAAAAAAATTTGTGTGACACGAGGACTTCCCAAGATCCGGTGCATTAGTGCTGGTATGATCGAACCTATTTAATTTTGCGCTGCAAATAGATACACTCCTTCGCCTTTCTTCCCCCTCCCGTCATTTGTTTCATTGTGCGTCCGTACTGCACCACTTGTTCTCGTTCAAATATCGAGTAAAATGCCACGGCGCCGTGACTCACATTTGCGAATAAACATGCGGACTATAATTCAAGTCGCCCGTAACGTCGAAAGAATCATCTGCAAAAAAATGGGTGAAATATAAGGACTTCGCAGGAGGTCACCCATCCTAGTACTACTCTCGCCCAAGCACCCTTAACTGCGGAGTTCTGATAGAATTCGTTGCATTAGTGCTAGTATGATCTCTCATGTTTCATTCTGCGCTGCAAATACATACACTCTTTCTCTTTCCATCCCCCCTCTCGTCATTTGTTTCCTGGTGCATTCACACTTCACCTCTCCTTCTCGTTCTAATATCAAGTAAAATGCCTTTGCGTCTTGACTCACATTTGCGTATAAACCAGCGGACCATAGTTCCAGTCGTGCGTGACGTCGAACGACCTATCTGAAAAAAAAATGGGTGCAACACGAGAACTACCCAAGAGATAATCCATCATTGTACTACTTTCGCCAAAGCACATTTAACTGCGGAGTTCTAAAAGTATCCGGTGCATTTATGCTGGTATAATCGCACATGTTTCATTTCACGCTACAAATACATACACTCCTTCTCCTTTCTTCCCCATCCCGTCATTTGTTTCCTGGTGCGTTCACACTTCACCTCTCCTTCTCCTTCTAATATCAATTAAAATACCCCTGCGTCTTGAATCACATTTGCGTATAAACTAGCAGACCATAGTTCCAATCGCGCGTAACGTCGGACGACCCATCTGAAAAAAAAAATGGGTGCAACATGAGAACTTCCAATGAGGTAGCCCATCCTTATACTACTTTCGCCAAAGCACACTTAACTGCGGAGTTCTCATGGGATCCGGTGCATTTGTGCTGGTATGATCGCACCTGTTTCATTTCGTGCTGAAAATACATACACTCCTTCTCCTTCCCTCCCCCCTCCCATCATTTGTTTCCTTGTGCGTTCACACTGCACCTCTCCTTCTCATTCTAATATCGATAAAAATGCCCCTGCTTCTAGACTCACATTTGCGTATAAAGCAGCGGACTATAGTTCCAGTCGCGCATAATGTCGAACGACCCTTCTGAAAAAAAATTGGTGCAACACGAGGATTTCCCAGGAGGTCACCCATTCGAGTAATACTCTCGCCTAAGCACACTTAACTGCAGAGTTCTGATGGGATCCGGTGCATTAATGCTGGTATGATCGCACCTATTTAATTTTGCGCTGCAAATACATAAACTCCTTCTCCTTTCTTCCCCCTCCCGTCATTTGTTTCTTTGTGCGTGCGCACTGCACCTCCCGTTCTCGCTATAATATCGAGTAAAATGCCACGGCGCCGTGACTCACACTTGCGAATGAACTTGCAGACCATAATTCAAGTCGCGCGTAACGTCGAAAGAATCATCAGCAAAAAAATGGGTGCAACAGGAGGACATCGCAAGAAAATGGGTGAAATATAAGGACTTCGCAGGAGCTCACCCATCCAAGTACTACTCTCACCCAAGCAGCCATAACTTCCGGAGTTTTGATAGAATCCGTTGCATTAGTTCTGGTATGATCGCTCATGTTTCATTATGTGCTGCAAATACATACACTCTTTCTCCCTCCATCCCCCCTCCCGTCATTTGTCTCCTTGTGCGTGCACTCTGCATCTCTCCTTCTCATTCTAATATCAAGTAAAATGCCACGGCGCCGTGACTCACACTTGCGAATAAACCTACAGACCATAATTCAAGTCGCGCGTAACGTCGAAAGAATCATCAGCAAAAAAATGGGTGCAACAGGAGGACTTCCTAAGAAAATGGGTGAAATATAAGGACTTCGCAAGAGCTCACCCATCCAAGTACTACTCTCACCCAAGCAGCCATAACTTCCGGAGTTTTGATAGAATCCGTTGCATTAGTGCTGGTATGATCGCTCATGTTTCATTATGTGCTGCAAATACATACACTCTTTCTCCCTCCATCCTCCCTTCCGTCATTTGTCTCCTTGTGCGTGCACTCTGCATCTCTCCTTCTCGTTCTAATATCAAGTAAAATGCCCCGGCACCGTGACTCATTTTTGCGAATGAACCAGCGGTTCATAATTCCATTCCCGTGAAACGTCGAACGACCCATCCGAAAAAAATGAACACAAGGACTTCCCAGGAGGTCACCCATTCGAGAACTACTCTTGCCCAAGCACACTTAACTGCAGAGCTCTGATGGGATACGGTGCATTAGTGCTGGTATGATCGCAACTGTTTCATTTTGTGCTGCTAATACATACACTCCTTCTCCTTTCTTCCCCCTCCCGTCATTTGTTTCATGGTGCATTCACACTTCACCTCTCCTTCTCGTTCTAATATCGATTAAAATGCCCCTGTTTCTTGACTCACATTTGTGTATAAACTAGCGGACAATAGTTCCAGTCGCGCGTAACGTCGAACGACCCATCTGAAAAAAAATTAGTGCGACACGAGGACTTCCTAGGAGGTCACCCATCCGAGTACTACTCTCAACCAAGCACACTTAACTGCGGAGTTCTGATGGGATCCGGTGCATTAGTGCTGGTATGATTGAACCTATTTAATTTCGTGCTGCAAATACATACACTCCTTCTCCTTTCTTCCCCCTCCTGTCATTTGTTTCCTTGTGTGTGCGTACTGCACCTCCCCTTCTCCTTAATATATGAAGTAAAATTCCACGGCGCCGTGACTCACATTTGCGAATAAACCTACGGACCATAATTCAAGTCGCGCGTAACGTCGAAAGAATCATCTGCAAAAAAATGGGTTCAACACGAGGACTTCCCAAGAAAATGGGTGAAATATAAGGACTTTGCAAGAGGTCACCCATACTAGTACTACTCTCGCCCAAGCACCCTTAACTGCGGAGTTCTGATAGAATCCGTTGCATTAGTGCTGGTATGATCGCTCATGTTTCATTTTGCCCTGCAAATACACACACTCTTTCTCCTTTCATCCCCCCTCCCGTCATTTGTTTCCTTGTGCTAGCACTCTGCATCTCTCTTTCTCGTTCTAATATAAAGTAAAATGCCCCAGCACCGTGACTCACCTCTGTGAATGAAATAGCGGATCATAATTCCTTTCGCGCGTAACGTCGAACGACCCCTCCGAAAATATACGGGTGCAACACGAGGACATCCCAGGAGGTCACCCATCCGAGTACTACTCTTGCCCAAGGACACTTAAGTGTGGAGTGCTGATGGGATCCGGTGCATTAGTGCTGGTATGATCGCACCTGTTTAATTTCGCGCTGCAAATACATACACTCCTTGTCCTTTCTTCCCCCTCCCGTCATTTGTTTCCTGGTGCGTTCGCACTTCACCTCTCCTTCTCCTTCTAATATCAATTAAAATGCCCCTGCGTCTTGACTCACATTTGCGTATAAACCAGCGGACCATAGTTCCAGTCGTGCGTAACGTCGAACGGCCCATTTGAAAAAAAAAATGGGTGCAACACGAGAAATTCCATGGAGGTAACCCATCCTTGTACTACTTTCACCAAAGCACACTTAATTATGGAGTACTGATGGGATCCGGTGCATTTATGCTCGTATGATCGCACCTGTTTTATTTTGCGCTGAAAATACGTACACTATTTCTCCTTCCCTCACCCTTCCCATCATTTGTTTCCTTGTGCGTTCACCCTGCACCTCTCATTCTCGTTCTAATATCGATTAAAATGCATCTGCTTCTTGACTCACATTTGTGTATAAACCAGCGGACCATAGCTCCAATCGCGCGTAACGTCGAACGACCCGTCTGAAAAAAATTGGTGCGACACGAGGACTTCCCAGGACGTCACCCATCCGAGTACTACTCTCACCCAAGCACACATAACTACATAGTTTCTTATGGGATCTAGTGCATTAGTGCTGGTATGATCGCATCTGTTTAATTTCGCGCTGCAAATACATACACTCCATCTCCTTTCTTCCCCCCCCGTCATTTGTTTCCTTGTGCGTGCACACTGCACCTCCCGTTCTAGTTCTAATATCAAGTAAAATGCCACGACGCCGTGACTTACATTTGCAAATAAACCTGCGGATCACAATTCAAGTCGCGCGTAACATCGAAAGAATCATCTGCAAAAAAATGGGTGCAACACGAGGACTTCCAAGTATAATGGGTGAAATATAAGGACTTCGCAGGAGGTCATCCATCCTAGTAATACCCTCGCCCAAGCACCCTTAACTGCAGAGTTCTGATAGAATCCGTTGCATTAGTGCTGGTATGATCGCTCATGTTTCATTCGGCGTTGCAAATACATACACTCTTTCTCCTTCCATCCCCGCTCCTGTCATTTGTTTCCTTGTGCGTGCACCCTGCATCTCTTCTTCTCGTTCTAATATCAAGTAAAATGCCCCGGTACAGTGACTCACCTTTGCAAATGAACCAACGGTTCATAATTCCTTTCGCGCGTAACGTAGAACGACCAATCCGAAAAAAAATGGGTGTAACACGAGGACTTCCCAGGAGGTCGCACATCCGAGTTATACTATCGCCCAAGAACACTTAACTGCGGAGTTCTGATGGGATACGGTGCATTAGTGCTACTATGATCGCACTTGTTTAATTTTGCGCTGCAAATACATACACTCATTCTCCTTTCTTCCCCCACCCGTCATTTTTTTCCTTGTGCGTGCGCACTGCACCTCTTGCTCTCGTTCTAATATCAAGTAAAATGCCACGGCGCCGTGACTTATATTTGTGAATAAACCTACGGACATAATTCAAGTCGCACATAACGTCGAAAGAATCATCTGAAAAAAAATGAGTGCAACACGAGGACTTCCCAAGAAAATGGGTAAAATATAAGGACTTCGCAGGAGGTCACCCATCCTAGTACTACTCTCGCCCAAAAACCCTTAACTTCGGAGTTCTGATGGGATCCGGTGCATTAGTGCTGGTATGATCGCACCTGTTTAATTTCGCGCTGCAAAGAGATACACTCCTTCTCCTTTCTTCCCCCTCCCACCATTTGTTTCCTTGTGCGTGCGCACATCACCTCCCGTTCTCGTGCTAATATCAAGTAAAATGCAACGGTACCGTGTCTCACATTTGCGAATAAACATGAAGACCATAATTCATGTCGCGCATAACGTCGAAAGAATCATCTGCAAAAAAATAGGTGCAACACGAGGACTTGCTAAGAAAATGGGTGAAATATAAGGACTTCGCAGGAGGTCACCCATCCTAGTACTACTCTCGCCCAAGAACCCTTAACTTCGGAGTTCTGATGGGATCCGGTGTATTAGTGCTGGTATGATCGCACCTGTTTAACTTCGCACTGCAAATAGATACACTCCTTCTCCTTTCTTCCCCCTCCCATCATTTGTTTCCTTGTGCGTGCGCACTGCACCTCCCGTTCTCGTGCTAATATCAAGTAAAATGCCACGGTACCGTGTCTCACATTTGCGAATAAACCTGAAGACCATAATTCATGTCGTGCGTAACGTCGAAAGAATCGTCTATAAAAAAATGGGTGCAACACGAGGACTTCCCAAGAAAATGGGTGAAATATAAGGACTTCGCAGGAGGTCACCCATCCTAGTACTACTCTCGTCCAAGCACCCTTAACTGCAGAGTTCTGATAGAATCCGTTGCATTAGTGCTGGTATGATAGCTCAAGTTTCATTCTGCGCTGCAAATACATACACTCTTTCTCCTTCCATCCCCCCTCGCGTCATTTGTTTCCTTGTGCGTGCACTCTGCATCTCTCATTCTCGTTCTAATATCAAGTAAAATGCCTCGGCATCGTGACTCACCTTTGCGAATAAACAAGCGGTTCATAATTCCTTTCGCGCGTAACGTCGAACAACCCATCCGAAAAAAAATGGATGCAACAGGAGGACTTCCCAGGAGGTCACCCATCCGAGTACTACTCTCGCCCAAGCAAACTTAACTGTGGAGTTCTGATGGGATCCGGTGCATTAGTGCTGGTATGATCGCACCTGTTTCATTTCGCGTTGCAAATACATACACTTTTTCTCCTTTCTTCCCCCTCTCGTCATTTGTTTCCTGGTGCGTCCACACTTCACCTCTCCCTCTCGTTCTAATATCAATTCAAATGCCCCTGCGTCTTGACTCACATTTGCGTATAATTCAGCGGACCATAGTTCTAGTCACGCGTAACGTCGAACGACCCATCTGAAAAAAAAAAATGGGTGCAACACGAGAACTTCCCAGGAGGTAACCCATCCTTGTACTACTTTCACCAAAGCACACTTAACTGCGGAGTTCTGATGGGATCCAGTGCATTTGTGCTGGTATGATCGCACCTATTTCATTTCGTGCTGAAAATACATACACTCCTTCTCATTCCCTCCCCCCTCCCATAATTTGTTTCCTTGTGCGTTCACACTGTACCTCTCCTTCTCGTTCTAATATCGATTAAAATTCCCCTGCTTCTTGACTCATATTTGCATATAAACCAGCGGACCATAGTTCCAATCGCGCGTAACGTTGAACAAATGATAACTGCCCAGGAGGTCACCCATCCGAGTACTACTATCGTCCAAGAACACTTAATGCGGAGTTCTGATGGGATCCGGTGCATTAGTGCTGGTATGATCGCACCCGTTTAATTTCGCGCTGCAAATACATACACTCATTCTCCTTTCTTCCCCCTCCCGTCATTTGTTTCCATGTGCGTGCGCATTGCACCTCCCGTTCTCGTTCAAATATCAAGTAAAATGCCACGGCGCCGTGACTCACATTTGCGAATAAACCAGCGGACCATAATTCAAGTCGCGCGTAACGTCGAAAGAATCATTTACAAAAAAATGGGTGCAACACGAGGACTTCCCAAGAAAATTGGTGAAATATAAGGACTTCGCAGGCGGTCACCCATCCTAGTACTACTCTCGCCCAAGCACCCTTAACTTGCGGAGTTCTGATAGAATCCGTTGCATTAGTGCTGGTATGATCGCTCATGTTTCATTCTGCGCTGCAAATACATACACTCTTTCTCCTTCCATCCCTCTTCCCGTCATTTGTTTCTTTGTGCGTGCACTATGCATCTCTCTTTCTCGTTCTAATATCAAGTAAAATGCCACGGCACCGTGACTCACCTTTGCGGATGAACCAACGGTTCATCATTCCATTCGAGCGTAACATCGAACGACCCATCCGAAAAAAAATAAGTGCAACACGAGGACTTCCCAGGAGGTCACCCATCCAAGTGCTACTCTCGCCCAAGCACACTTGGTGCAGAGTTCTGATAGAATCCATTGCATTAGTGCTCGTATGATCACTCATGTTTCATTCTGCGCTGCAAATACATACACTCTTTCTCTTTCCATCCCCCCTCCCGTCATTTATTTCCTTGTACGTGCACTCTGCATCTCTCTTTCTCGTTCTAATATCAAGGAAAATGCCCCGGCACCGTGACTAACCTTTTTGAATGAACCAGCGGTTCATAATTACATTCGCGCGTAACGTCGAACGACCCATCTGAAAAAGAAAATGAGTGCAACACAAGAACTTCCCAAGAAAATGGGTGAAATATAAGGACTTCGCAGGAGGTCACCCATCCTAGTACTACTTTCGCCCAAGCACCCTTAACTTGCAGAGTTCTGATAGAATCCATTGCATTAGTGCTGGTATGATTGCTCATGTTTCATTCTGCGCTGCAAATACATACACTATTTCTCCTTCCATCCCCTTTCCCGTCATTTGTTTCCTTGTGCGTGCACCCTGCATCTCTCATTCTCGTTATAATAACAAGTAAAATGCCCTGGTACCATGACTCACCTTTGCAAAAGAACCAGCGGTTCATAATAACGTCGAACGACCCATCTGAAAAAGAAAATGGGTGCAACACGAGAACTTCCGAAGAAAATGAGTGAAATATGTGGACTTCGCAAGAGGTCACCCATCCTAGTACTACTCTCGCCCAAGCACCCTTAACATGTGGAGTTCTGATAGAATCTGTTGCATTAGTGCTGGTATGATCGCTCGTGTTTCATTCTGCGCTGCAAATACATGCACTCTTTCTCCCTCCATCCCCCCTCCCGTCATTTGTTTCCTTGTGCGTGCACTCTACATCTATCCTTCTCGTTCTAATATGAAGTAAAATACCCCGGCACCGTGACTCACTTTTGCAAATGAACCAGCGATTCATAATTCCATTTGCGCGTAACGTCGATCGATCCATCCGAAAAAAAAAGGGTGCAACACGAGGACTTCCCAGGAGGCCACCCATCCGAGTACTACTCTCTCTCCCAAGCACACTTAACTGCGGAGTTCTGATGGGATCCAGTGTTACTGCTGGTATGATTGCACCTATTTCAATTCGCGCTGCAAATACATACACTCCTTCTCCTCTCTTCCCCTTCCCGTCATTTGTTTCCTGGTGCGTTCACACTTCACCTCTCTTTCACGTTCTAATATCAATTAAAATGCCCATGCGTCTTGACTCACATTTGCATATAAACCAGCGGACCATAGTTCCAGTCGCGCGTAACGTCGAACGACCCATCTGAAAAAAAAATGGGTGCAACACGAGAACTTCCCAGGAGGTAACCCATCCTTGTACTGCTTTTGCCAAAGCACATTTAACTGCGGAGTTCTGATGGGATCCGGTGCATTTGCACTGGTATGATCGTACCTGTTTCATTTCGTGCGGAAAATACATACACTCCATCTCCTTCCCTCCCCCCTCCCATAATTTGTTTCCTTGTGCGTTCACACTGCACCTCTCCTCCTCGTTCTAATATTGATTAAAATGCTCCTGCTTCTTGACTCAAATTTGCGTATAAACCAGCGGACCATAGTTCCAGTCGTGCGTAACTTCGAACGATCTGTCTGAAAAAGAATTGGTGCGACACGAGGACTTCCCAGGAGGTCACCCATCCGAGTACTACTCTCGTCCAAGCACACTTAACTACAGAGTTCTGATGGGATTTGGTGCATTAGTGCTGGTATGATCGCACCAGTTTAATTTCACACTGCAAATACATGCACTTCTTCTCCTATCTTCCCCCTCCCGTCAATTGTTTCCTTGTGCATGCGCACTGCACCTCCCGTTCTCGTTCTAATATCGATTAAAATGCCCCTGCTTCTTGACTCAAATTTGTGTATAAACCAGCGGACTAAATTTGCAGTCGCGCGTAACTTCGAACGACCCATCTTAAAAAAAATTGGTGCGACACAAGGACTTCCCAGGAGGTCACCCATCCGAGTACTATTATCGCCCAAGCACACTACTTAACTGCAGAGTTCTGATGGGATCCGGTGCATTAGTGCTGGTATGATCGCACCAGATTAATTTCGCGCTGCAAATACATACACTCCTTCTCCTTTCTTCCCCCTCCAGTCATTTGTTTCCTTATGCGTGCGCACTGCACCTCCCGTTCTCGTTCAAATATCAAGTAAAATGCCACGGCGCCGTGACTCACATTTGGGAATAAACCTGCGGACCTTAATTCAAGTCGCGCGTAACGTCGAAAGAATCATCTGTAAAAAAATGGGTGCAACACGAGGACTTCCCAAGAAAATGGGTGAAATACAATGATTTCGCAGGAGGTAACCCATCCTAGTACTACTCTTGCCCAAGCACCCTTACCTGCGGAGTTCTGATAGAATCCGTTACATTAGTGCTGGTATGATCGCTCATGTTTCATTCTGCGCTGCAAATACATACACTCATTCTCTTTCCATCCCACCTCCCGTCATTTGTTTCCTTGTGCATGCACTCTTCATCTCTCCTTCTCGTTCTAATATCAAGTAAAATGCGCTGGCACCATGACTCACCTTTGCGAAAAAACCAGCGGTTCATAATTGCATTCGCGTGCAACGTCGAACGACTCATCCGAAAAAAAATGGGTGCAACACGAGGACTTCGCAGGAGGTCACCCATCCTAGTACTACTTTCGCCCAGCACACTTAACTGCGGAGTTCTGATGGGATCCGGTGCATTAGTGCTGGTATGATCGCACCTGTTTCATTTCGCGCTGCAAATACATACACTCCTCCTTTCTTCCCCCTTCCGTCATTTGTTTTCTTGTGCGTGCGCACTGCACCTCCCGTTCTCGTTCAAATATCAAGTAAAATGCCATGGCGTCGTGACTCACATTTGCGAATAAACCTGCAGACCATAATTTAAGTTACGCGTAATGTCAAAAGAATCATTTGCAAAAAAATGGGTGTAACACGAGGACTTCTCAAGAAAATGGGAGAAATATAAGGACTTCGCAGGAGCTCACCCATCCTAGTACTACTCTCGCCCAAGCACCTTAAACTTGCAGAGTTCTGATAGAATCCGTTGCATTAGTGCTAGTATGATCTCTCATGTTTCATTTTGCGCTGCAAATACATACACTCTTTCTCCTTCCATCCCCCCTCCCGTCATTTGTTTCGTTGTGCGTACACTCTGCATATCTCCATCTCGTTCTAATATCAAGTAAAATGTCTCGGCACCATGACTCACCTTTGCGAAAAAACCAGCGGTTCATAATTGCATTCGCGTGCAACGTCGAACGACTCATCCGAAAAAAAATGGGTGCAACACGAGGACTTCGCAGGAGGTCACCCATCCTAGTACTACTCTCGCCCAGCACACTTAACTGCGGAGTTCTGATGGGATCCGGTGCATTGTGCTGGTATGATCGCACCTGTTTCATTTCGCGCTGCAAATACATACACTCCTCCTTTCTTCCCCCTTCCGTCATTTGTTTTCTTGTGCATGCGCACTGCACCTCCCGTTCTCGTTCAAATATCAAGTAAAATGCCATGGCGCCGTGACTCACATTTGCGAATAAACCTGCAGACCATAATTTAAGTTACGCGTAACGTCAAAAGAATCATTTGCAAAAAAATGGGTGTAACACGAGGACTTCTCAAGAAAATGGGAGAAATATAAGGACTTCGCAGGAGCTCACCCATCCTAGTACTACTCTCGCCCAAGCACCTTAAACTTGCAGAGTTCTGATAGAATCCGTTGCATTAGTGCTAGTATGATCGCTCATGTTTCATTTTGCGCTGCAAATACATACACTCTTTCTCCTTCCATCCCCCCTCCCGTCATTTGTTTCGTTGTGTGTGCACTCTGCATCTCTCCTTCTCGTTCTAATATCAAGTAAAATGCCTCGGCAACATGACTCACCTGTACGAAAGAACCAACGGTTCATAATTGCATTCGCGCGCAACGTCGAACGACTCATCCGAAAAAAAATGGGTGCAACACGAGGACTTCGCAGGAGGTCACCCATCCTAGTACTACTCTCGCCCAAGCTCCCTTAACTACGGAGTTCTGATGGGATCCGGTGCATTAGTGCTGGTATGATCGCACTTGTTTAATTTCGCGCTGCAAATACATACACTCCTTCTCCTTTCTTCCCCCTCCCGTCATTTGTTTCCTTGTGCTTGCGCACTGCACATCACGTTCTCGTTCAAATATCAAGTTAAATGCCATGGCGCTGTGACTCACATTTGCAAATAATTCTGCGGACTATAATTCGAGTCGTGCGTAACGTCGAAACAATCATCTACAAAAAAATGGGTGCAACACGAGGACTTCCCAAGAAAATGGGTGAAATATAAAGAATTCGCAGGAGGTCACCCATCCTAGTACTACTCTCGCCCAAGTACCCTTAACTTGCGGAGTTCTGATAGAATCCGTTGCATTAGTGCTGGTATGATCGCTCATGTTTCATTCTACGCTGTAAATACATACACTCTTTCTCCTTCCATCCCCCCTCCCGTCATTTGTTTCTTTGTGCGTGCACTCTGCATCTCTCCTTCTCGTTCTAATATCAAGTAAAATGCTTCGGCACCGTGACTCACCTTTACGAATGAACCAGTGGTTCATAATTCTATTCGCGCGTAACGTCGAACGACCTATCCAAAAAAAATGGGTGCAACATGAGGACTTCGCAGGAGGTCACCCATCCGAGTATTACTCTCGCCCAAGCACACTTGACTGCGGAGTTCTGAAGGGATCCGATGCATTAGTGCTGGTATGATCGCACCTGATTACTTTTGCGCTGCAAATACATTCACTCCTTCTCCTTTCTTCCCCCTCCCATCATTTGTTTCCTTGTGCGTGTGCACTGCACCTCCCATTCTCGTTCAAATATCAAGTAAAATGCCACGGTGCCATGATTCACATTTGCGAATATACCTGCGGACCATAATTCAAGTAGTGCGTAACGTCGAAAGAATCATCTGAAAAAAAATGGATGCAACACGAGGACTTCCCAAGAAAATGGGTGAAATATAAGGACTTCGTCGGAGGTCACCGATCCTAGTACTACTCTCTCCCAAGCACCCTTAACTTGCGGAGTTCTGATAGAATCCTTTGCATTAGTGCTGGTATGATCGGTCATGTTTCATTCTGCGCTGTAAATACATACACTCTTTCTCCTTCCATCCCCTCACCCGTCATTTATTTCCTTGTGCCTCCACACTGCATCTCTCCTTCTCGTTCTAATATCAAGTAAAATGCCCAGGCACCGTGACTCACCTTTGCGAATGAACTAGCAGTTTATAATTCCATTCGCGCGTAACGTCGAACGACCCATCCGAAAAAAAATGGGTGCAACACGAGGACTTCCCAGGAGGTCACCCATCCGAGTACTACTCTCGCCCAAGCACACTTGACTGCAGAGTTCTGATGGGATCCGGTGCATTTGTGCAGGTATGATCGCCCCTGTTTCATTTCGCGCTGCAAACACATACACTCCTCCTTTCTTCCCCTTCCCGTCATTTGTTTCCTGATGCCATCACACTTCACCTCTCCTTCTCGTTCTAATATCAAATAAAATGCTCATGCGTCATGACACATATTTGCGTATAAACCAGCGGACCATAGTTCCAGTCGCGCGTAACGTCGAACGATCCATCTGAAAAAAAAAATGGGTGCAACATGAGAACTTCCCAGGGGGTAACCCATCCTTGTACTACTTTCGCCAAAGCACAATTAACTTCGGAGTTCAAATGGGATCCGCTGCATTTGTGCTGGTGTGATCGCACTTGTTTCATTTCATGCGGAAAATACATACACTCCTTCTCCTTTCCTCTCTCCTCCCATCATTTATCTCCTTGTGCGTTCACACTACACCTCTCCTTCTCGTTCTAATATCGATTAAAATGCCCCTGCTTCTTGACTCACATTTGCGTATTAACCAGCAGACCATAGTTCCAGTCGCGCGTAACGTCGAACGACCCGTTTGAAAAAAGATTAGTGCGACACGAGAACTTCCCAAGTGGTCACCCATCCAAGTATTACTCTAGCCCAAGCACACTTAACTGCGGAGTTCTGATGGGATTCGGTGTATTAGTGCTGGTATGATCGCAACTGTTTAATTTCGTGCTGAAAATACATACACTCCTTCTCCTTTCCTCTCCCCTCCCATCATTTGTTTCCTTGTGCGTTCACACTGCACCTCTCATTCTCCTTCTAATATCGATTAAAATGCCCCTGCTTCTTGACTCACATTTGCGTATAAACCAGCGGACCATAGTTCCAGTCGCGCGTAACATCGAACGACCCGTCTGCAAAAAAATTAATGCGACACGAGGACTTCCCAGGAGGTCACCCATTCGAGTACTACTCTCATCCAAGCACACTTAACTGCGGAGTTCAGATGGGATCCGGTGCATTAGTGCTGGTATGATCGCACCTGTTTAATTTCGCGCTGCAAATACATACACTCCTTCTCCTTTCTTCCCCTTCCCGTCATTTGGTTCCTTGTGCGTGCGCACAACACCTCCCTTTCTCATTCAAATATCAAGTAAAATGCCACGGTGCCGTGACTCACATTTGCGAATAAACCTGCGGACCATAATTCAAGTCGCACGTAACATCGAAAGAATCATCTGTAAAAAAATGGGTGCAACACGAGGACTTTCCAAGAAAATGGGTGAAATATAAGGACTTCGCAGGAGGTCACCCATCCTAGTACTACTCTCGCCCAAGCACCCTTAACTTGCGGAGTTCTGATAGAATACGTTACTTTAATGCTGGTATGATTGCTCATGTTTCATTCTGCGCTGCAAATACATACACTCTTTCTCCTTCCATCACTCCTCCCGTCATTTGTTTCCTTGTGCATCCACTCTGCATCTCTCCTTCTTGTTTTAATATCAAATAATATGCCGCGGCACCATGACTCACCTTTGCGAATGAACTAGCAATTTATAATTCCATTCACGCGTAACGTCGAACGACCAATTCGAAAAAAAATGGGTGCAACACAAGGACATCCCAGGAGGTCACCCATCCGAGTACTACTCTCGCCCAAACACACTTTACTGCGGAGTTCTGATGGGATCCGGTGCATTAGTGCTGGTATTATCACACCTATTTCATTTCGCAATGCAAATACATACACTCCTTCTCCTTTCTTCCCCCTCCCATCATTTATTTCCTAGTGCGTTCATACTTCACCTCTCCTTCTCGTTCTAATGTCAATTAAAATGCTCTTGTGTCTTGACTCACATTTGCGTATAAACCTCGAACCATAGTTCAAGTCGCGCGTAACATCGAACGACCCATCTGAAAAAAAAATGGGTGCAACACGAGAACTTCCCAGGAGGTAACCCATCGTTGTACTATTTTCGCCAAAGAACACTTAACTGCAGAGTTCAGATGGGATTAGGTGCATTTGTGCTGGTATGATTGCACCTATTTCATTTTGTGCTGAAAATGCATACACTCCTTCTCCTTCCCTCCCCCCTCCCGTCTTTTGTTTCCTCGTGCGTTCACACTGCACCTCTCCTTCTCTTTCTAATATCGATTAACATGCCCCTGCTTCTTGACTCACATTTGCGTATAAACCAGCGGACCGTAGTTCTAGTCGCGCGTAACATTGACTGACCGGTTTGAAAAAAAATTGGTGCTACATGAGGACTTCCAAAGAGGTCACCCATCCGAGTACTACTCTCGCCCAAGCACACATAACTGCGGAGTTCTGATGGGATCCGGTGCATTAGTGTTGGTATGATCGCACCTGTTTAATTTCGCGCTTCAAATACATACATTCCTTCTCCTTTCTTCCATCTCCCATCATTTGTTTCCTTGTGCGTGCGCACTGCACATCCCGTTCTCGTTCAAATATCAAGTAAAATGCCACGGCGCTATGACTCACAAATTTCGAATAAACCTGCGAACCATAATTCAACTCGCGCGCAACGTCGAAAGAATCATCTGCAAAAAAAATGGGTGCAACACGAGGACTTCCCAAGAAAATGGGTGAAATATAAGAACTTCGCAGGAGGTCACCCATCCTAGTACTGCTCTCACCCAAGCACCCTTAACTTGTGGAGTTCTGATAGAATCCGTTGCATTAGTGGTGGTATGATCGCTCATGTTTTATTCTGCGCTGTAAATACATACACTCTTTCTCGTTCCATCCCCCCTCCCGTCATTTGTTTCCTTGTGCGTGCTGTCTGCATCTCTCCTTCTCGTTCTAATATCAAGTAAAATGCCCCGGCACCGTGACTCACCTTTGCGAATGAACCAGCGGTTCATAATTCCATTCGCGCGTAACGTCGAACGACCCATCCGAAAAAAAAATTGGTGCAACACGAGGACTTCCCAAGAGGTCACCCATCCGAGTACAACTCTCACCCAAGCACACTTAACTTTGGAGTTCTGATGGGGTACGGTGCATTAGTGCTGGGATGATCACACCTGTTTAATTTCGCGCTGCAAATACGTACACTCCTTCTTCTTTCTTCCCCCTCCCGTGATTTGTTTCCTTGTGCGTGCGCACTGCACCTCTCGATCTCATTCAAATATCAAATAAAATGCCACGGCGCCGCGACTCACATTTGCGAATAAATCTGCAGACCATAATTAAAGTCGCGCGTAACGTCGAACGGCCCATCTGAAAGAAAAATGGGTGCAACACGAGAACTTCCCAGGAGGTAACCCATCCTTGTACTGCTTTTGCCAAAGCACACTTAACTGCAGAGTTCTGATGGGATTCAGTGCATTTGTGCTTGTATGATCGCACCTGTTTAATTTCATGTTGAAAATACATACACTCCTTCTCCTTCCCTCCCCCCTCCCATCATTTGTTTCCTTGTGCGTTCACACTGCACCTCTCCTTCTCGTTCTAATATCGATTAAAATTCCCCTGATTCTTGACTCACATTTGCGTATAAACCAGATGACCATAGTTCCAGTCGCGCGTAACGTCGAACGACCCGTCTGAAAAAAAAATTGGTGCGACACGAGGACTTCCCAGGAAGTCACCCATCCGAGTACTACTCTCTCCCAAGCACACTTAACTGCGGAGTTCTGATGGGATACGGTGCATTAATGCTGGTATGATCGCACCTATTTAATTTTGCACTGCAAATACATACACTTCTTCTCCTTTTTATCCCCTCTCGTCATTTGTTTCCTTGTGCGTGCGCACTGTACCTTCCGTTCTCGTTCTAATATCAAGTAAAATGCCACGGCGCCGTGACTCACATTTGCGAATAAACCTGCGGACAATAATTCAAGTCGTGCGTAACTACGAAAGAATCATTTGCAAATAAATGGGTGCAAGACGAGGACTTTCCAAGAAAATGGGTGAAATACAAGAACTTCGCAGGAGGTAACCCATCCTAGTACTACTCTCGCCCAAGCATCCTTACTTGCGGAGTTCTGATAGAATCTGTTCCACTAGTACTGGTATGATCGCTAATGTTTAATTATGAGCTGCAAATACATACACTCTTTCTCCTTCCATTCCCCCTCCCGTCATTTGTTTTCTTGTGCGTCCACTCTGCATCTCTCCTTCTCGTTCTAATATCAAGTTAAATGCCCCGACACCGTGACTCACCTTTGCGAATGAACCAGCGGTTCAAAATTCCATTCGCGCGTAACGTCCAATGACCCATTCGAAAAAAAAATAGGTGCAACACGAGGACTTCCCAGGAGGTCACCCATACTAGTACTACTCTCGTCCAAGCACACTTAACTGCGTAGTTCTGATGGGATCCGGTGCATTAATGCTGGTATGATCGCACCTGTTTCATTTCGCGCTGCAAATACATACACTTATTCTCCTTTCTTCCTCCTCCCGTCATTTGTTTCCTGGTGCGTTCACACTTCACCTCTCCTTCTCGTTCTAATATCAATTAAAATGTCCCTGCGTCTTGACTCACATTTGCGTATAAACCAGCGGACCATAGTTCCAGTTGCGCGTCACGTCGAATGACCCATCTGAAAAAAAAAATAGGTGAAACACGAGAACTTCCCAGGAGGTAACCCATCCTTTGTACTACTTTCGCCAAAGAACACTTAACTGCGAAGTTCTAATGGGATCCGGTGCATTTGTGCTGGTATGATCGCACCAGTTTCATTTTGTGCTGAAAATACATACACTCCTTCTCCTTCCCTCCCCCCTCCCATAATTTGTTTCCTTGTGCGTTCACACTACACCTCTCATTCTCGTTCTAATATCGATTAAAATGCTCCTGCTTCTTGAATCACATTTGCATATAAACCAGTGGACCATAGTTCCAGTCGTGCGTAACGTCGAACTACCCGTCTGAAAAAAAATTGGTGCGACACGAGGACTTCCCAGGAGGTCACCCATCCGAGTACTACTCTCGCCCAAGCATACTTAACTACGGAGTTCTGATGGGATCCAGTGCATTAGTGCTGGTATGATCGCACTTGTTTATTTTCGCGCTGCAAATACATAAACTCCTTCTCTTTTCTCCCCCCTCCCGTCATTTGTTTCCTTGTGCGTGCGCACTGCACCTCTCGTTCTCGTTCTTATATCAAGTAAAATGCAACGACGTCGTGACTCACATTTGCGAATAAACATGCGGACCATAATTCAAGTCGCGCATAACGTCGAAAGAATCATCTGCAAAAAAATGGGTACAACACGAGTACATCCCAAGAAAATGGGTGAAATATAAGGACTTCGCAGGAGGTCACCCATCCTAGAACTACTCTCGCCCAATCCGTTGCATTACTGCCGGTATGATCTCTCATGTTTCATTTTGTGCTGCAAATACATACACTCTTTCTCCTTCTAATATCAAGTAAAATGCCCCGGCACCGTGACTCACCTTTGCGAATGAACCAGCGCTTCATAATTCCATTAGCGTGTAATGTCGAATGACCCATCCGAAAAAAAATGGGTGCAACACGAAGACTTCCCAGGAGGTCACCCATCTGAGTACTACTCTCGCCAAAGCACACTTAACTACAGAGTTCTGATAGGATCAGTTGAATTTGTGCAGGTACGATCGCACATGTTTCATTTTGTGCTAAAAATACATACACTCCTTCTCCTTCCCTCCCCCCTCCCATCATTTGTTTCTTTGTGCGTTCACACTGCACATCTCATTCTCGTTCTAATATCGATTAAAATACCCCTTCTTCTTGACTCACATTTGCGTATAAACCAGCGGACCATAGTTGCAGTTGCGCGTAACGTTGAACGACCAGTCTGAAAAAAAAATTGGTGCGACACGATTACTTCCCAGGAGGTCATCCATCCGAGTACTACTCTCACCCAAGCACACTTAAATGTGGAGTTCTGATGGGATCCGGTGCATTACTACTTGTATGATCGCACCTGTTTAATTTTACGCTGCAAATACATACACTTCTTCTCCTTTCTTCCCCCTCCCGTCATTTGTTTTCTTTTGCGTGCGCACTGCACCTCCTGTTCTCATTCTAATATCAAGTAAAATGCCACGGCGCTGTGACTCACATCGCGCGTAACGTCGAAAGAATCATCTGCAAAAAAATGGGTGCAACACGAAGACTTCCCAAGAAAATGGGTAAAATATAAAGACTTCGCAGGAGGTCACCCATCCTAGTACTACTCTCGCCCAAGCACGCTTACCTGCGGAGTTTTGATAGAATCCGTTGCATTTGTTCTAGTATGATCACTCATGTTTCATCCTGCGCTGCAAATACATACACTCTTTCTCCTTCCATCCCCCCTCCTGTCATTTGTTTCCTTATTTGTGCACTCTGCATCTCTCCTTCTCGTTCTAATATCAAGTAAAATTTCCCGGCACCGTGACTCACCTTTGCGAATGAACCAGCGGTTCATAATTCCAATCGCGCGAAATGTCGAACGACCCATCCGAAAAAAAATGGGTGCAACACGAGGACTTCCGAGGAGGTCACACATCCGAGTACTACTCTCGCCCAAGCACACTTAACTGCGGAGTTCTGATTGAATTCGGTGCATTAGATCTGGTTTGATCGCACCTGTTTCATTTCGCGATGTAAATACATACACTCCTTCTCCTTTCTTCCCCCTCCCGTCATTTTTTTCCTGGTGCGTTCACACTTCACCTCTCCTTCTCGTTCTAATATCAATTAAAATGCCCCTGCGTCTTGACTCACATTTGCGTATAAACCAGCAGACCATAGTTCCAGTCGCGAGTAACGTCGAACGACCCATCTGAAAAAAAAAAATGGGTGCAACACGAGAACTTCCCAGCAGGTAATCCATCCTTGTACTACTTTTGCCAAAGAACCCTTAACTTCGGAGTTCTGATAGAATTCGTTGCATTAGTGCTAGTATGATCGCACCTGTTTCATTTCGTGCTAAAAATACATACACTCGTTCTCCTTTCCTCTCCCCTCCCATCATTTGTTTCCTTATGCGTTCACACTGCACCTCTCTTTCTCGTTCTAATATCGATTAAAATGTCCCTGCTTCTTGACTCACCTTTGCGAATGAACCAGCGGACCATAGTTCCAGTCGCGTGTAACGTCGAAGAACCCGTTTGAAAAAAATTGGTGCGACACGAGGACTTCTCAGGAGGTCACCCATCCGAGTACTACTCTTGTCCAAGCACAGCTAATTGCGGAGTTCTGATGGGATCCGGTGCATTAGTGCTGGTATAATTACACCTGTTTAATTTCGCACTGCAAATACATAAACTCCTTCTCCTTTCTTCCCCTCCCGTCATTTGTTTCCTTGTGCGTGCGCACTGCACCTTCTGTTCTCGTTCTAATATCAAGTAAAATGCCACGTCGCCGTGACTCACATTTGCGAATAAACTGCGGACCATAATTCAAGTCGCGCGTAACGTCGAAAGAATCATCTGCAAAAAAATAGGTGCAACACGAGGACTTCCCAAGAAAATGGGTGAAATATAAGTACTTCGCAGGAGCTCACCCAACCTAGTACTACTCTCGCCCAAGCACCCTTAACTTGCAGAGTTCTGATAGAATCCGTTGCATTAGTGCTGGTATGATCACTCATGTTTCATTATGCGCTGCAAATACATACACTCTTTGTCCTTCTATCCCCCCTCCCGTCATTTATTTCCTTGTGCGTGCACTCTGCATCTTTCCTTCTCATTCTAATATCAAGTAAAATGTCCCGGCACCGTGACTCACCTTTGCGAATGAACCAGCGGTTCATAATTCCATTAGCGCATAACATCGAACGACCCATCCGAGTACTACTCTCGCCCAAGCACACTTAACTGCGGAGTTCATATCCGGTGCATTAGTGCTCGTATGATCGCACCTATTTCATTTCGCGCTGCAAATACAAACACTCCTTTTCCTTTCTTGCCCCTCCCGTCATTTGTTTCCTAGTGCATTCACACTTCACCTCTCCTTCTCGTTCTAATATCAATTAAAATGCTCCTCCGTCTTGACTCACATTTGGGTATAAACCAGCGGACTATAGTTCCAGTCGCGCGTAACATCGAACGATCCATCTGAAAAAAAAAAAGAGTGCATCACGAGAACTTCCGAGGAGGTAACCCATCCTTGTACTACTTTCGCCAAAGCACACTTAACTGTAGAGTTCTGATGGGATCCGGTTCCTTTGGGCTGGTATGATCGCACCTCTTTCATTTCGTGCTGAAAATACATACACTCCTTCTCCTTCCCACCCCCCTCCATCATTTATTTTCTTGTGCGTTCACACTGCACCTCTCCTTCTCATTCTAATATCGATTAAAAAGCCCTTGCTTCTTGACTCACATTTGTGTATAAACAAGCGGACCATAGTTCCAGTCGCGCGTAACGTCGAACGACCCGTCTGAGAAAAAATAGGTGCGACACGAGGACTTCCAAGGAGGTCACCCATCCGAGTACTACTCTCACCCAAGCACACTTAACTGCGAAATTCTGATGGGATCCAGTGCATTAGTGCTGGTATGATCGCACCAGTTTAATTTTGCGCTGCAAATACAAACACTCCTTCTCCTTTCTTCCCCCTCTCGTCATTTGTTTCCTTGTACGTGCGCACTCCACCTCCTGTTCTCGTTTTAATATCAAGTAAAATGCTATGGTGCTGTGACTCACATTTGTGAATAAACCTGCGGACCATATATCAAGTCGCGTAACGTCGAAATAATCAACTGCAAAAAAATGGGTGCAACACGAGGACTTCCCAAGAAATGGGTAAAATATATGGACTTCGCAGGAGGTCACCCATCCTAGTACTACTCTCGCCCAAGCACCCTCAACTGCGGAGTTCTGATAGAATCCGTTGCATTAGTGCTGGTATGATCGCTCATGTTTCATTCTGTGCTGCAAATACATACACTCTTTCTCCTTCCATCCCCCCTCCCGTCATTTGGTTCCTTGTGCGTGCACTCTGCATCTCTCCTTCTCGTTCTAATATCAAGTAAAATGTCCCGGCACCGTGACTCACCTTTGCGAATGAACCAGCTGTTCATAATTCCATTCGCGCGTAACGTCAAACGATCCATCGGAAAAAAAATGGGTGCAACACGAGGACTTCCCAGGTGGTAACCCATCCGAGTACTACTCTCGCCGAAGCACACTTAACTGCGGAGTTCTTATGGGAACCTGTGCATTAGTGCTGGTATGATCGCACCTGTTTCATTTCGCGCTGCAATTACAAACACTCCTTCTCCTTTCATCCCCCTCCTGTCATTTGTTTGCTATTGCTTTAACACTTCACCTCTCCTTCTCGTTCTAATATAAATTAAAATGCCCCTGCTTCTTGACTCACATCTGCGTATAAACTAGCGGACCATAGTTTTAGTCGCGCGTAACGTCAAACGGCCCATCTGAAAAAAAAAATGGGTGCAACACGAGAACTTCCCAGGAGGTAACCCATTCTTGTACTACTTTCGCCAAAGCACACTTAGCTGCGGAGTTCTGATGGGATCCGGTGCATTTGTGCTGGTATGATCGCACCTGTTTCATTTCGTGCTGAAAATACATACACTCCTCCTTCCCTCCCCCCTCCCATTATTTGTTTCCTTGTGAGTTCAAACTGCACCTCTCCTTCTCGTTCTAATATCGATTAAAATGCCCCTGCTTCTTGACTCACATTAGCATATAAACTAGCAGACCATAGTTCCAGTCGCACGTAACATCGAACGACCCATCTGAAAAAAAATTTGTGCGACACGAGTACTTCACAGGAGGTCACCAATCCGAGTACTACTCTCGCCCAAGCGCACTTAACTGCGGAGTTCTGATGGGATACGGTGCATTAGTGCTGATATGATCGCACTTGTTTTATTTCGCGCTGAAAATACATACACTCCTTCTCCTTTCTTCCCCCTCCCGTCATTTGTTTCCTAGTGCGTGGGCACTGCACCTCCTGTTCTCGTTCTAATATCAAGTAAAATGCCACTGCGCCGTGACTCACATTTGTGAATAAACCTGCGCACCATAATTCAAGTCGCGCGTAACGTCGAAAGAATCATCTGCAAAAAAATGGGTGCAACACGAGGACTTCCAAATAAAATGGGTGAAATATAAGGACTTCGCAAGAGGTCACCCATCCTAGTACTACGCTCGCCCAAGCATCCTTAACCGCGGAGTTCTGATAGAATTCGTTGCATTAATGCAGGTATGATCGCTCATGTTTCATTCTGCGCTGCAAATACATACACTCTTTCTCCTTCCATCCTCCCTCCCGTAATTTGTTTCATTGTGCGTGCGCTGTGCATCTCACCTTCTCGTTCTAATATCAAGTAAAATGCCCCGAAACTGTGACTCAACTTTGCGAATGAACCAGCGGTTCATAATTCCATTCGCGCGTAACGTTGAACGACCCATCAGAAAAAAATGGGTGCAACACGAGGACTTCCTAGGAGGTCACCCATCCGAGTACTACTCTCGCCCAAGCACACTTAACTGCGGAGTTCTGATGGGATCCGGTGCATTAGTGCTGGTATGTTCGCACCTGATTAATTTCACGCTGCAAATACATTCACTCATTCGAGTATTACTCTCACCCAAGCACACTTAACTTCGGAGTTCAGATCCGGTGCATTAGTGCTGGTATGATCGCACCTGTTTCATTTCGCGCTGCAAATACATATACTCTTTTTCCTTTCTTCCCCCCCCCCTTCATTTGTTTCCTTGAGCGTGCGTGCTGCACCTCCCATTCTCGATCAAATATCAAGTAAAATGCCACGGTGCCGTGATTCACATTTGCGTATAAACCAGCGGACCATAGTTCCAGTCGCGAGTAACGTTGAACGACCCATCTGAAAAAAAAAAATGGGTGCAACATGAGAACTTCCCAAGAAAATGGGTGAAATATAAGGACTTCGTAGGAGCTCACCCAACCTAGTACTACTCTCGCCCAAGCACCCTTAACTTGTGAAGTTCTTATAAAATCGGTTGCATTAGTGCTGGTATGATCACTCATATTTAATTCTGCGCTGCAAATACATACACTCTTTCTCCTTCCATCCCCCCTCCCGTCAATTGTTTCCTTGTGCGTGCACTCTGCATCTCTCCTTCTCGTTCTAATATCAAGTAAAATGCCCCAGCACCGTGACTCACCTTTGCGAATGAACCAGCGGTTCATAATTCCATTCGCGCGTAACGTCGAATGACCCATCCGAAAAAAATGGGTGCAACACGAGGACTTCCCAGGAGTTCAACCATCTGAGTATTACTCTCGCCCAAGCACACTTAACTGCGGAGTTCTGATGGGATCCGATGCTTTAGGGCTGGTATGATCGCACCTGTTTAATTTCGCGCTGCAAATACATACACTCCTTCTCCTTTCTTCCCCCTCCCGTCATTTGTTTCCTTGTGCGTGCGCACTGCACCTCCCGTTCTCGTTTAAATATCAAGTAAAATGCCACAGCGCCGTGACTCAAATTTGCGAATAAACCTGCGGACCATAATTCAAGTCGCGCGCAACGTCGAAAGAATCCTCTGCAAAAAAATGGGTGCAACACGAGAACTTCCCAAGAAAATTGGTGAAATATAAGGACTTCGCAGGAGGTCACCCCTCGTAGTACTACTTTCGCCCAAGAACCCTTAACTTGGAGAGTTCTGATAGAATCCGTTGCATTAGTTCTGGTATGATCTTGCATGTTTTGTTCTGCGTTGCAAATACATACACTCTTTCTCCTTCCATCCCCCCTACCGTCATTTGTTTCCTTGTGCGTGCACTCTGCATCTCTCCTTCTCGTTCTAATATCAAGTAAAATATCCCAGCACCGTGACTCATCTTTGCGAATGAACCAGCGGTTCATAATTTCATTCGTGCGTAACGTCGAATGACTCATCTAAAAAATAATGGCTGCAACACGAGGACTTCCCAGGAGGTCACCCATCCGAGTACTACTCTCACCCAAGCACACTTAACTGCAGAGTTCTAATGGGATCCGGTGCATTAGTGCTTGTATGATAGATCCTGTTAAATTTCGTGCTGCAAATACATACACTCCTTCTCCTTTCTTCCCCCTCCCGTCATTTGTTTCCTTGTGCATGCGCACTGCACCTCCCGTTCTTGTTCAAATATCAAGTAAAATGCCACGGCGCCGTGATTCACATTTGCGAATAAACCTGCGGACCATAATTCAAGTCGCGCGGAACGTCAAAAGAATCATCTACAAAAAAATGGGTGCAACACGAGGACTTCCCAAGAAAATGGGTGAAATATAAGGACTTCGCAGGAGGTCACCCATCCTAGTACTACTCTCGCCCAAGCACCCTTAACTTGCAGGGTTCTGATAGAACCTGTTGTATTAGTGCTGGTATGATCGCTCATGTTTCATTCTGCGCTGCAAATACATACACTTTTTCTCTTTCCATCCCCCTCTCGTCATTTGTTTCCTTGTGCGTGCACTCTGCATCGCTCCTTCTCGTTCTAATATCAAGTAAAATGCCCCGGCACCGTGACTCACCTCTGCGAATCAACCAGCGGTTCATAATTCAATTCGCGCATAACATCGAACGACCCATCCGAAAAAAAATGGGTGCAACATGAGGACTTCCCAGGAGTTCACCCATCCGAGTACTACTCTCGCCCAAGAACACTTAACTGAGAAGTTCTGATGGGATACTGTGCATTATTGCTGGTATGATCGCACCTTATTATTTTTGTGCTGCAAATACATTCACTCCTTCTCCTTTCTTCCCCCTCCCGTCATTTGTTTCCTTGTGCGTGCGCACTGCACCTCCCGTTCTCGTTCAAATATAAAGTAAAATGCCACGGTGCCGTGACTCACATTTGCATATAAACCTGCGGATCATAATTCAAGTCGCGCGTAACATCGAAAGAATCATCTGTAAAAAAATGGATACAACACTAGGACTTCCCAAGAAAATGGGCGAAATATAAGGACTTCGCAGGAGGTCACCCATCCTAGTACTACTCTCACCCAAGCACCCTTAACTTGCGGAGTTCTGATAGAATCTGTTGCATTAGTGCTGGTATGATCACTCATGTTTCATTCTGCGCTGCAAATACATACACTCTTTCTCCTTCCATCCCCCCTCCCGTCATTTGTTTCCTTGTGCGGTGCTGATATGATCACACCTGTATATTTTTGCACTGCAAATACATACACTCCTTCTCCTTTCTTCCCCCTCCCGTCATTTGTTTCCTTGTGTGTGCGCACTCCTCCTCCCATTCTCGTTATAATATCAAATAAAATGCCACGGCGCCGTGACTCACATTTGCGAATAAACCTGCGGACCATAATTCAAGTTGCGCGTAACTTCGAAAGAATCATCTGCAAAAAAATGGGTGCAACACGAGGACTTCCAAAGAAAATGGGTGAAATATAAGGACTTCGCACTCTTTCTACTCTCGCCGAAGGACCCTTAACTGCGGAGTTCTGATAGAATCCGTTGCATTAATGCTGGTTTGATCTCTCATGTTTCATTTTGCGCTGCAAATACATACACTCTTTCTCCTTCCATCCCCCCTCCCGTCATTTGTTTCCTTGTGCGTGTACTCTGCATCTCTCCTTCTCATTCTAATATCAAGTAAAATGCACCGACACCGTGACACACCTTTGCGAATGAACCAGCGGTTCATAATTTCATTCACGCGTAACGTCGAATGACCTATCCGAAAAAAAATGGGTGCAACACGAGGACTTCCTAGGAGGACACCCATCCGAGTACTACTCTCGCCCAAGCACACTTAACTGCGGAGTTCTGATGGGATTTGATGCATTAGTGACAATATAATAGCAACTGTTTCGTTTCGCGCTGTAAATACATACACTCCTTCTCCTTTCTTCCCCCTCCCTTCAATTGTTTCCTGGTGCGTTCACACTTCTCTTCTCCTTCTCATTCTAATATAAATTAAAATACCCTTGCGTCTTGACTCACACATTCGTATAAACCAGCAGACCATAGTTCCAGTCGCGCGTAACGTCGAACGACCCATCTGAAAAAAAAAATGGGTGCAACACGAGAGCTTCCCAGGTGGTAACCCATCCTTTTACTACTTTCGCCACAGCACACTTAACTGCGGAGTTCTGATGGGATCCGGTGCATTTGCGTTGGTATGATCGCACCTGTTTCATTTCGTGCTGAAAATACATACACTCCTTCTCCTTCCCTCCCCCCTCCCATCATTTGTTTCCTTGTGCACTCACATTGCACCTCTCATTCTCGTTCTAATATCAATTAAAATGCCCCTGCTTCTTGACTCACATTTGCGTATAAACCAGTGGACCATAGTTCCAGTCGCGCGTTACATCGAACGACCTGTCTGAAAAAAAATTGGTGCGACACGAGGACTTCCCAAGAGGTCACCCATCCGAGTACTAGTCTCGCCCAAGCACACTTAACTGCGGAGTTCTAATGGGATCCGGTGCATTTGTGCTGGTATGATCCCACCTATTTAATTTCGCGTTGCAAATACGTACTCTCCTTCTCATTTCTTCCCCCTCCCGTCATTTGTTTCCTTGTGCGTGCGCACTGCACCTCTCCTTCTCCTTCAAATATATAGTAAAATCCCACGGCGCCGTGACTAACATTTGATAAAAAACCTGCGTATCATAATTCAAGTCGCGCGTAACGTCGAAAAAATCATCTACAAAAAAATTGGTGCAACACGAGGACTTCCCAAGAGGTCACGCATCCGAGTACTACTTTCACCCAAGCACACTTAAATACAGAGTTCTGATGGGATCCGGTGCATTAATACTGGTATGATCGTACCGGTTTAATTTCGCGCTGCAAATACATACACTCCTTCTCCTTTCTTCCCCCTCCCGTCATTTGTTTCCTTGTGGGTGCACTCTACATCTCTCCTTCTCATTCCAATATCAAGTAAAATGCCCCGGCACCATGACTCACCTTTGCGAATGAACCAGCGGTTCATAATTTCATTCGCGCGTAACGTCGAACGACCCATCCGAACAAAAATGGGTGCAACACGAGGACTTCTTAGGAGATCACCCATCCGAGTAGTACTCTCGACCAAACACACTTAACTGCGGAGTACTGATGGGATCCGGTGCATTAAAGCAGGTATGATCGCACCGGTTTACTTTCACGCTGCAAATACATACACTCCTTCTCCTTTCTTCCCCCTCCCGTCATTTGTTTCCTTGTGCGTTTACACTGCACCCTCTCCTTCTCGTTCTAATATCGATTAAAGTGTCCCTTCTTCTTGACTCACATTTACGTATAAAGCAGCAGACCATAGCTCCAGTCGCGCGTAACATCGAACGACCCGTCTGAAAATAAATTGGTGCGACACGAGGACTTCATAGGAGGACACCCATCCGAGTACTACTCTCGCCCAAGCACACTTAACTGCGGAGTTCTAATGCCATCCGGTGCATTAGTGCTGGTATGATCACACTTGTTTAAATTCGCGTTGCAAATACAAATACTCCTTCTCCTTTCTTCCTCCTCAAGTCATTTGTTTCCTTGTGCGTGCGCACTGCACCTCCTATTCTCATTCAAATATCAAGTAAAATGCCACAGCGCCGTGACTCACATTTGCGATTAAACCTGAGGACCATAATTTAAGTCGCGCGTAACGTCGAAAGAATCATCTGCAAAAAAATGGGTACAACACTAGGACTTCCCAAGAAAATGGGTGAAATATAAGGACTTCGAAGGAGGTCACCCATTCTAGTACTACTCTCACCCAAGCACCCTTAACTTGCGGAGTTCTGATAGAATCCGTTGCATTAGTTCTGGTATGATCGCTCAAGTTTCATTCTGCGCTGCAAATACATACACTCTTTCTCCTTCCATCCCCCCTCCCGTCATTTGTTTCCTTGTGCGGACATCTCTCATTCTCGTTCTAATATCAAGTAAAATGCCCTGGCACCTTGACTCACCTTTGCGAATAAACCAGCGGATCATAATTCTATTCGCACGAAACATCGAACGACCCATCCGAAAAAAAATGGGTGGAACACGAGGACTTCCTAGGAGGTCACCCATCCGAGTACTACTCTCGTCCAAGCACACATAACTGCGGAGTTTTGATGGGATCCGGTGCATTAGTGCTGGAATGATCGAAACTGTTTAATTTTGCGCTGCAAATACATACACTCCTTCTCCTTTCTTCCCCCACCCGTCATTTGTTTCCTTGTGCGTGCGCACTGCACCTCCCGTTCTCGCTCTAATATCAAGTAAAATACCACGGCGCCGTTACACACATTTGCGAATAAACCTGCGGACCATAATTCAAGTCGTGCGTAATGTCGAAAGAATCATCTGCAAAAAGATGGGTGTAACACGAGTACTTCCATAGAAAATGGGTGAAATATAAGGACTTCGCAGGAGGTCACCCATGCTAGTACTACTCTCACCCAAGTACGCTTACCTGCGGAGTTCTGATAGAATCTGTTGCATTAGTGCTGGTATGATCTCTTATGTTTCATTCTGCGCTGCAAATACATACACTCTTTCTCCTTCTATCCCCTCTCCCGTCATTTGTTTCCTTGTTCTTGCACTCTACTTCTCTCATTCTCGTTATAATATCAAGTAAAATGCCCCGGCACGGTGACTCACCTTTGCGAATGAACCAGTGGTTCATAATTCCATTCGCGCGTAACGTCGAACGACCCATCCGAAAAAAAAATGGGTGTAACACGAGGACTTCCCAGGAGGTCACCCATCCGAGTACTACTCTCGCCCAAGCACACTTAAATGCGAAGTTCTGATGGGATCCGGTGCATTAGTGCTGGTATGATCGTACCTGTTTAATTTCGCGCTGCAAATACATACACTCCTTCTCCTTTCTTCCCCCTCCCGTCATTTGTTTCCTGGTGCGTTCACACTTCACCTCTCCTTCTCGTTCTAATATCAATTAAAATGCCCCTGTGTCTTGACTCATATTTGCGTATAAACCAGCGGACCATAGTTCTAGTCGCGCGTAACGCCGAAGGGCCCATCTGAAAAAAAATATTGGGTGCAACACAAGAACTTCCAAGGAGGTAACCCATCCTTGCACTACTTTCGTGAAAGCACACTTAACTGCAGAGTTCTGATGGGATCCGGTGCATATGTGCTTGTAAGATCGCACCTATTTAATTTTGTGCTGAAAATACATACACTCCTTCTCCTTCCCTCCCCCCTCCCATAATTTGTTTCCTTGTGCGTTCACACTGCACCTCTCCTTCTCGTTCTAATTTTGATTAAAATGCCCATACTTCTTGACTCACATTTGCGTATAAACCAGCGGACCATAGTTCTAGTCGCGCGTAACGTCGAATGACCAGTCTGAAAAAAAAATTAGTGCGACACGAGGACTTTCCAGGAGGTCCCCCATCCGAGTACTACTCTCGCCCAAGCAAACTTAATTGCGGAGTTCTGATGGGATTCGGTGCATTAGTGCTGGTATGATCGCACCTGTTTAATTTCGCACTGCAAATACATACACTCTTTCTCCTTTCATCCTCCTCCCATCATTTGTTTCTTTGTGCGTGCACACTGCACCTCCCGTTCTCGTTCAAATATGAAGTAAAATTCCACGGCGCCGTGACTCACATTTGCGAATAAACCTGCGGACCATAATTCAAGTCGTGCCTAACGTCGAAAGAATCATCTGCAAAAAAATGGGTGCAACACGAGGACTTCCCAAGAAAATGGGTGAAATATAAGGACTTCGCTGGAGGTCACCCATCTTAGTACTACTCTCGCCCAAGCGCCCTTAACTTGCGGAGTTCTGAAAGAATCCGTTGTATTAGTGCTGGTATGATCGCTCATGTTTCATTCTGCGCTGCAAATGCATCAACTCTTTCTCCTTCCATCCCCCCTCCCGTCATTTGTTTTCTTGTGCGTGCACTCTGTATCTCTCATTCTCGTTCTAATATCAAGTAAAATGCCCCGACAATGTGACTCACCTTTGCGAATAAACAAGTGGTTCATAATTCTTTTCGCGCGTAACGTCGAACGACCCATCCGAAAAAAAATGGGTGCAACACGAGTACTTCCCAGGAGGTCTCCCATCCGAGTATTACTATCGCCCAAGCACACTTAACTGTGGAGTTCTGATGGGATCCGGTGCATAAGTGCTGGTATAATCGCACCTGTTTCATTTTGCGCTGCAAATACATACACTCCTTCTCCTTTCTTCCCCTTCCCGTCATTTGTTTCCTGGTGCGTTCACACTTCACATCTCCTTCTCGTTCTAATATCAATTAAAATGCCCTTGCATCTTGACTCACATTTTCGTATAAACCAGCGGACCACATTTCCAGTCGCGCGTAACGTCGAACGATTCATCTGAAAAAAGAATGGGTACAACACGAGAACTTCCCAAGAGGTAACCCATCCTTGTACTACTTTCGCCAAAGCACACTTAACTGCGGAGTTCTAATGGGATCCGGTGCATTTGTACTGGTATCATCGCACCTGTTTCATTTCGTGCTGAAAATACAAACACTCCTTCTCCTTCCTCCCCCCTCCTATCATTTTTTTCATTGTGCGTTAACACTGCACCTCTCCTTCTCGTTCTAATATCAATTAAAATGCCCCTGCTTCTTGACTCACATTTGCGTACAAACCAGTAGACCAAAGCTCCAGTCGCGCGTAACGTCGAACGACCCGTCTGAAAAAAAATTGGTCACCCATCCGAGTACTAGTCTCGCCCAAGCACACTTAACTGCGGAGTTATGATGGGATCTGGTGCATTAGTGCTGGTATGAACGCCGTGACTCACATTTGCGAATAAATCTACGGACCATAATTCAAATCGCGCGTAATGTCGAATGAATCATCTGCAAAAAAATGGGTGCAACACGAGGACTTCCCAAGAAAATTGGTGAAATACAAGGACTTCGCAGGAGGTCACCCATCCTCGTGCTACTCTCGACCAAGTACGATTACCTGCGGAGTTCTGATAGAATCCGTTGCATTAGTGCTGGTATGATCGCTCATGTTTCATTCTACGCTGCAAATACACACACACTTTCTCCTTCCATCCCCCCTCCCATCATTTGTTTCCTTGTGCGGACATTATTCCTTCTCGTTCTAATATCAAGTAAAATGCCCCGGCACCGTGACTCACCTTTGCAAATAAGCCAGCAGATCATAATTCTATTCGAGCGTAACATCGAACGACCCATCCGAAAAAAAATGAGTGCAACCCAAAGACTTCCCAAGAGGTCACCCATCCGAGTACTACTCTCGCCCAAGCATGCTTAACTGTGGAGTTCTGATGGGATTCGGTGCATTAGTGCTGGCATGATCGCAATTGTCTAATTTCGTGCTGCAAATACATACACTCCTTCTCCTTTCTTCACCCATTGTCATTTGTTTCCTTGTGCGTGCGCACTGCACCTCCCGTTCTCATTCTAATATCAAGTAAAATGCCACGGCGCCGTGACTCACATTTGCGAATAAACCTGCGAACCATAATTTAACGTCGAAAGAATTATCTGCAAAAAAATGGGTGCAACACGAGGACTTCCATAGAAAATGGGTGAAATATAAGGACTTCACAGGAGGTCACCCATCCTAGTACTACTCCCGCCCAAGTCCGCTTACCTACGGAGTTTTGATAGAATTCGTTGCATTAGTGCTGGTATGATCTCTCATGTTTCATTCTGCGCTGCAAATACATACACTCTTTCTCCTTCTATCCCCCCTCCCGTCATTTGTTTCCTTGTTCGTGCACTCTGCATCTCTCATTCTCGTTATAATATCAAGTAAAATGCCCCGGCACCGTGACTCACCTTTGCGAATGAACCAGCGGTTCAAGATTCTATTCGCGCGTAATGTCGAATGACCCATCCGAAAAAAAATTGGCGCAACACGAGGACTTCCCAGGAGGTCACCCAACCGAGTACTACTCTCGCCCAAGCACACTTAATTGCGGAGTTCTGATGGGATCCGGTGCATTAGTGCAGGTATGATCGCACTTGTTTCATTTCGCACTGCAAATATATACACTCCTTCTCTTTTCTTTCCCCTCCCGTCATTTGTTTCCTAGTGCATTCACACTTCACCTCTCCTTCTCGTTCTAATATCAATTAAAATGCCCCTACGTCTTGACTCACATTTGCGTATAAACCAGCGGACCATAGTTCCAGTCGCGCGTAACGTCGAACGGCCCATCTGAAAAAAAAAATTGGGTGCAACACGAGAACTTCCCAGGAGGTAACCCATCCTTGTACTACTTTCGCGAAAGCACACTTAACTGCGGAGTTCTGATGGGATCCGGTGCATTTGTGCTAGTATGATCGCACCTGTTTAATTTTGTGCTAAAAATACATACACTCCTTCTCCTTCCCTCCCCCTCCCATCATTTGTTTCCTTGTGCGTTCACACTGCACCTCTCCTTCTCGTTCTAATATCGAATAAAATGCCCCTGCTTCTTGACTCACATTTGCGTATAAACAAGCAAACCATAGTTTCAGTCGCGCGTAACGTCGAAAGACCCGTCCAAAAAAAAATTTGTGCGACACGAGAACTTCCCAGAAGGTCACCGATCTGAGTACTACTCTCGCCCAAGCACATTTAACTGCGGAGTTCTGATGGGATCCGGTGTATTAGTGCTGGTATGATCGCACCTGCTTTATTTCGCGTTGCAAATACATACACTCCTTCTCCTTTCTTCCCCCTTCCGTCATTTGTTTCCTTGTGCGTGCACACTACACCTTCCGTTCTCGTTTAAATATCAAGTAAAATGCCACGGCGCCGTGACTCAAATTTGCGAATAAACCTGCAGATAAAAATTCAAGTCGCGCGTAACGTTGAAAGAATCATCTGCAAAAAAATGGGTGCAACACGAGGACTTCCCAAGAAAATTGGTGAAATATAAGGACTTTGCAGGAGGTCACCCATCCTAGTACTACTCTCGCCCAAGCACCCTTAACTTGCGGAGTTTTGATAGAATCCGGTGCATTTGTGCTGGTATTATCGCACCTGTTTCATTTGGGGCTGAAAATAAATACACTCCTTCTCCTTCCATCCCCCCTCCCGTCATTTGTTTCGTTGTGCGTGCACTCTGCATCTCTCCTTCTCGTTCTAATATCAAGTAAAATGCTCCGGCACCGTGACTCACCTTTGCGAATGAACCAGCGGTTCATAATTCCATTTGCGCGTAACGTCGAACAACCCATCCGGAAAAAAATAAGTGCAACACGAGGACTTCACTGGAGGTCACCCATCCGAGTACTACTCTCGCCCAAGTACACTTAACTGCAAAGTTCTGATGGGATCCGATGCATTAGTGCTCGTATGATAGCACCTGTTTCATTTTGCGCTGCAAATATATAAACTCCTCCTTTCTTCCCCCTCCCGTCATTTGTTTCCTGGTGCGTTCACACTTCACCTCTCATTCTCGTTCTAATATCAATTAAAATGCCCCTGCATCTTAACTCACATTTGCATATAAACCAGCGGACCATAGTTCCTATCGCGCGTAACGTCGAACGACCCATCTGGAAAAAAAAATTGGTGCAATAGGAGAACTTCCCAAGAAAATAGGTGAAATATAAGGACTTCGCAGGAGGTCACCCATCCTAGTACTACTCTAGCCCATGCACCCTTAACTGCGGAGTTCTGATGGGATCCGGTGCATTAGTGCTACTATGATCACATCTGTTTCATTTCGCGGTGCAAATACATACACTCCTTCTCCTTTCTATTTTGCGGTGCAAATACATACACTCATTCTCCTTTCTTCCCCCTCCCGTCATTTTTTTCCTGGCGCATTCACACTTCACCTCTCATTTTCGTTCTAATATCAAGCAAAATGCCCTGGTACCGTGACTCACCTTTGCGAATGAACCAGCGGTTCATAATTCCATTCGCGCGTAACGTCGAACGACCCATCTGAAAAAAATGGGTGCAACACAAGAACTTCCCAAGAGGTCACCCATCTGAGTTCTACTCTCGCCCAAGCACACTTAACTGCAGAGTTCTAATGGAATCCGGTGCTTTAGTGTTGGTACGATCGTACCTGTTTAACTTCGCGCTGCAAATACATACACTCCTTCTCCTTTCTTCCCCCTCCCGTCATTTGTTTCCTTGTGCGTGCGCACTGCACTTCCCATTCTCGTTCAAATATCAAGTAAAATGCCACGGCGCCGTGATTCACATTTGCGAATAAACCTGTGGACCATAATTCAAGTCGCGCGCAACGTCGAAAGAATAATCTGCAAAAAAATGGGTGCAACATGAGAACTTCCCAAGAAAATGGGTGAAATATAGGGACTTCGCAGGAGGTCACCAATCCTAGTACTACTCTCGCCCAAGAACCCTTAAATTGCAGAGTTCTGATAGAATCTGTTGCATTAGTTCTGGTATGATCGCTCATGTTTCATTCTGCGCTGCAAATACATACATTCTTTCTCCTTCCATCACCCCTCCCGTCATTTGTTTCCTTGTGCGTGCACTCTGCATCTCTCCTTCTCGTTCTAATATAAAGTATAATGCCCCAGCACCATGACTCTCTTTGCGAATTAACCAGTGGTTCATAATTCAATTCGTGCGTAACGTCGAACGACCCATCTGAAAAAAAATGGGTGCAACACGAGGACTTCCCAAGAGGTCACCCATCCGAGTACTACTCTCGCCCAAGCACACTTAACTCCGGAGTTCTGATGGGATCCGGTGCATTAGTGCTGGTATGATCGCACCGGTTTCATTTCGCGCTGCAAATACATACAGTCCTTCACCTTTCTTCTCCCTCCCGTCATTTGTTTCCTGGTGCGTTCACACTTCACCAATCCTTCTCGTTCTAATATCAATTAAAATGCCCCTACATCTTGACTCACATTTGCGTATAAACCAGTGGACCATAGTTCCAATCGCGTATATCGTCGAACGACCCATCGAAAAAAAAAATGGGTACAACACGAGAACTTCCCAGGAGGTAACCCATCCTTGTACGACTTTTGCCAAAAAACACTTAACTGCGGAGTTCATATTGGATCCGGTGCATTTGTGCTGGCATGATCGCACCTGTTTCATTTCATGCTGAAAATACATACACTCCTTCTTCTTCCCTCCCCCCTCCCATAATTTGTTTCCTTGTGGGTTCACATTGCACCTCTCCTTCTCGTTCTAATATCGATTATAATGCTCTTGCTTCTTGACTCTCATTTGCGTATAAACCAGCGGACCATAGTTCCAGTCGCGCGTAACGTCGAACGACCCATCTGACAAAAAAATTGGTACGACACGAGGACTTCCAAGGAGATCTCCGATCCGAGTACTAGTCTCGCCCAAGCACACTTAACTGCGGAGTTCTAATGGGATCCGGTGCATTAGTGCTGGTATGATCGCACCTGTTTAATTTCGCGTTGCAAATACATACACTCCTTTTCCTTTCTCCCCCCTCCCGTCATTTGTTTCCTTGTGCGTGCGCACTGCACCTCCCGTTCTCATTCAAATATCAAGTAAAATGTCACGGCGCCGTGACTCACATTTGCGAATAAACCTACGGACCATAATTGAAGTCGCGCGTAACGTCGAAAGAATCATCTGCAAAAAAATGGGTGCAACACGAGGACTTCCTAAGAAAATGGGTGAAATATAAGGACTTTGCAGGAGGTCACCCATCCGAGTACCACTCTCGCCCAAGCACACTTAACTGCGGAGTTCCGATCTGGTGCATTAGTGCTGGTATGATTGCACCTGTTTCATTTCGCGCTGCAAATACATACACTCCTTCACCTTTCTTCTCCCTCCCGTCATTTGTTTCCTGGTGTGTTCACACTTCACCTCTCCTTCTCGTTCTAATATCAATTAAAATGCCCCTGTGTCTTAACTCACATTTGCGTATAAACCTGCGGACTATAGTTCCAGTCGCGCGTATCGTCGAACGACCCATCTAAAAAAAAATGGGTACAACACGAGAACTTCCTAGGAGGTAACCCATCATTGTACTACTTTCGCCAAAGCAAACTTAACTGCGGAGTTCATATTGGATCCAGTGCATTTGTGCTGGTATGATCGCACCTGTTTCATTTCATGCTGAAAATACATACACTCATTCTCCTTCCCTCCCCCCTCCTATAATTTGTTTCCTTGTGCGTTCACACTGCATCTCTCCTTCTCGTTCTAATATCGATTAAAATGCTCCTGCTTCTTGACTCACATTTGCGTATAAACTAGCGGAACATAGTTCCAGTCGCGCGTAATGTCGAACGACCCGTCTGAAAAAAAATTGGTGCGACACGAGGACTTCCGAGGAGATCACCCATCCGAGTACTAGTCTCGCCCAAGCACACTTAACTGCGGAGTTCTAATGGGATCCGGTGCATTAGTGCTGGTATGATCGCACATGTTTAATTTCGTGCTGCAAATACATACACTCATTTTCCTTTCTTCCCCCTCCTGTCATTTGTTTCCTTGTGTGTGCGCACTGCACCTCCCGTTGTCGTTCAAATTTCAAGTAAAATGCCACGGCGTCGTGACTCACAATTGCAAATAAACCTGCGGACCATAATTCAAGTCGCGCATAAGGGTGAAAGAATCATCTGCAAAAAAATGGGTGCAACACTAGGACTTCCCAAGAAAATTGGTGAAATATAAGGACTTCGTAGGAGGTCACCCATCCTAGTACTACTCTTGCCCAAGCACCCTTAACTTGCAGAGTTCTGATAGAATCCGTTGCATTAGTGCTGGTATGATCGCTCATGTTTCATTCTGCCCTGCAAATAGATACACTCTTTCTCTTTCCATCCCCCTCCCATCATTTGTTTCGTTGTGCGTGCACTCTGCACCTCTCCTTCTCGTTCTAATATCAACTAAAATGCCCCGGCATAGTGACTCACCTTTGGAAATGAACCAGCAGTTTATAATTCCATTCGCGCGTAACGTCGAACGACCCATTCGAAAAAAAATAGGTGCAACACGAGGACTTCCGGGGAGGTCACCCATCCGAGTACTACTCTCGCCAGAGCACACTCAACTGTGGAGTTCTGATGGGATCAGGTGCATTAGTGCTAGTATGATCGCGCCTGTTTCATTTTGCGCTGCAAATACATACACTCCTTCTCCTTTCTACCCCCTCCCGTCATTTGTTTCCTGGTGCGTTCACACTTCACCTCTCCTTCTCGTTTTAATATCAATTAAAATGCCCCTTCGTCTTGACTCATATTTGCGTATAAACCAGTGGACCATAGTTCCAGTCGCGCGTAACGTCGAACGACCCATCTGAAAAAAAAAGGGTGCAACACAAGAACTTCCCAGAAGGTAACCCATCCTTGTACTACTTTCGCCAAAGCACACTTAACTGCGGAGTTCTAATGGTATCCAGTGCATTTGTGCTCGTATGATCGCACTTGTTTCATTTCGTGCTGAAAATACATACACTCCTTCTACTTCCCGCCCCCCTCCCTTCATTTGTTTCCTGATGCTTTCACACTTCACCTCTCCTTCTCGTTCTAATATCGATTAAAATGCCCCTGCGTCTTGACTCACATTTGCGTATAAACCAGTGGACCATAGTTCCAGTCGCGCGTAACGTCGAACGACCTATCTGAAAAAAAATTGGTGTGACACGAGGACTTCCGAGGAGGTCACCCATCCGAGTACTACTCTCGCCCAAGCACACTTAACTGCGGAGTTCTGATGTGATCCGGTGCATTAGTGCTGGTTTGATCGTACTTGTTTAATTTTGCGCTGCAAATACATACACTCCTTCTCCTTTCTTCCCCCTCCCGTCATTTGTTTGCTGGTGCGTTCACACTTCACCTCTCCTTCTCGTTCTAATATCAATTAAAAGTCCCTGCGTCTTGACTCACATTTGCGTATAAACTAGCGGACCATAGTTCCAGTCGCGCGTAAAGTCGAACGACCCATCTGAAAAAATAAATGGGTGCAAAACGAGAACTTCCCAAGAAAATGGGTGAAATATAAGAACCTCCCGGAAGGTAACCCATCCTTGTACTACTATCTCCAAAGCACATTTAACTGCAGAGTTCTGATGGGATCCGATCCATTAGTACTGGTATGATCGCACCTGTTTAATTTCGCGCTGCAAATACATACACTCCTTCTCCTTTCTTCCCTCTCCCGTCATTTGTTTCCTTGTGCGTGCGCACTGCACCTCCCATTCTCGTTCAAATTTCAAGTAAAATTCCACGGCACCGTGACTCACATTTGCGAATAAACCTGCGAACCATAATTAAAGTCGCGCGTAACGTCAGAAGAATCATCTGCAAAAAAATGGGTGCAACGCGAGGACTTCCCAAGAAATTGGGTGAAATATAAGGACTTCGCAGGAGGTAACCCATCCTAGTACTACTCTCACCCAAGCACCCTTACCTGCGGAGTTCTGATAGAATGCGTTGCATTAGTGCTGGTATGATCGCACCTGTTTCATTTTGTGCTTAAAATACATACACTCCTTCTCCTTCTCTCCCCCTCCCATCATTTGTTTCCTTGTGCGTTCACACTGCACCTCTCCTTCTCGTTCTAATATCGATTAAAATGCCCCTGCTTCTTGATTCACATTTGCGTATAAATAAGCGGACCTTAGCTCCTGTCGCGCGTAACGTCGAACGCACCTGCATAAGTCCTGGTATGATCGCACCTGTTTAATTTTGCGCGGCAAATACATATACTTCTTCTCCTTTCTTCCCCCTCCCGTCCTTTGTTTCCTTGTGCGTGCGCACTGTACCTCCCGTTCTCATTCTAATATTAAGTAAAATGCCACGGCACCGTGACTCACATTTGCGAATAAATTTGCGGACCATAATTCAAGTCGCGCGTAACGTCGAAAGAATCATCTGCAAAAAAATGGGTGCAACACGAGGACTTCCAAAGAAAATGGGTGAAATATAAGGACTTCGCAGGAGGTCACCCATCCTAGTACTACTCTCACCCAAGCACCCTTAACTTGACGAGTTATGATAGAATCCGTTGCATTAGTTCTGGTATGATCGCTCATGTTTCATTCTGCGTTGTAAATACATACACTCTTTCTCCTTCCAACCCTCCTCCCGTCATTTGTTTCCTTTTGCGGACATCTCTCCTTCTCGTTCTAATATCAAGTAAATTGCCCCAGCACCGTGACTCACATTTGCAAATGAACCAATGGATCATAATTCCATTCGCGCGTAACTTCGAACGACCCATCAGAAAAAAAATGGGTGCAACACGAGGATTTTCAAGGAGGTCACCCATCCGAGTACTACTCTCGCCCAAGCACACTTAATGCGGAGTTCTGATGGGATCCGGTGCATTAGTGCTGGTATGATCACACTTGTTTCATTTCGTACTGTAAATACATACACTCCATATCCTTACTTCTCCATCCCGTCATTTGTTTTCTGGTGCGTTCAGACTTCACATCTCCTTCTCGTTTTAATATCAATTAAAATGCCCCTGTGTCTTGACTCACATTTGCATATAAACCAGCGGAACATAGTTCCAGTCGCGCGTAACATCGAACGACCCATCTGAAAAAAAAAATGGGTGTAACACGAGAACTTCCCAGGAGGTAACCCATCCTAGTACTACTTTCGCCAAAGCACACTTAACTGCAGAGTTCTGATGGGATCCGGTGCATTTGTGCAGGTATGATCGCGCCTGTTTCATTTCGTGCTGAAAATACATACACTCTTTCTCCTTTCCTCCCCCCTCCCATCATTTGTTTGCTTATGCGTGCGCACTGCACCTCCCGTTCTCGTTCAAATATCAATTAAAATGCCCCTGCGTCTTGACTCACATTTGTGTATAAACCAGTGGATCATAGGTCCAGTCGCGAGTAACATCAAACAACCCATCTGAAAAAGAAAATGGGTGCAACACGAGAACTTCCCAGGAGGTAACCCATCCTTGTACTACTTTCGCCAAAGCACACTTAACTGCGGAGTTTTGATGGGATCCAGTGCATTAGTACTGGTATGATCGCACCTGTTAAATTTCGCGCTGCAAATACAGACACTCCTTCTCTTTTCTTCCCTTTCCTGTCTTTTTTTTCCTTTTGCGTGCGTACTGCACCTCCCATTCTCGTTCAAATATCAAGTATAATGCGACGGCGACGTGACTCACATTTGCGAATAAACTTGCGGACCATAATTCATGTCGCGCATAACATCGAAAGAATCATCTGTAAAAAAATTGGGTGCAACACGAGGACTTCCCAAGAAAATTGGTGAAATATAAGGACTTCGCAGGAGGTCACCCATCCTAGTACTACTCTCGCCCAAGCACCCTTAACTTGCAGAGTTCTGATAGAATCCGTTGCATTAGTACTGGTATGATCGCTTATGTTTCATTATGCGCTTCAAATACATACACTCTTTCTCCTCCATCCCTCCTCCAATAATTTGTTTCCTTGTGTGTGCACTCTGCATCTCTCATTCTCATTCTAATATCAAGTAAAATGCTCCGGCACCGTGACTCACTTTTACGAATGAACCAGCGGTTCATAACTCCATTCGCGCGTAACGTCGAACGACCCATCCGAAAAAAAATGGGTGCAACACGAGGACATCCCAGGAGGTCACCCATCCGAGTACTACTCTCCCCCAAGCATACTTAACTGCAGAGTTCTGATGGGAATCGGTGCATTAGTGCTGGTATGATCGAACCTAGTTCACTTCGCGCTGCATATACATACACTCCTTCTCCTTTCTTCCCCCTCCCGTCATTTGTTTCCTGGTGCCATCACACTTCACCTCTCCTTCTCTTTCTAATATCAATTAAAATGCCCCTGGGTCCTGACTCACATTTGCGTATAAACCAGCGGACCATAGGTTCAGTCGTGCGTAACGTCGAACGACCCATATGAAAAGAAAATGGGTGCAACACGAGAACTTCTTAGGAGGGAACCCATCCTTGTACTACTTTCGCCAAAGCACACTTAACTGTGGAGTTCTGATAGGATCCGGTGCATTTGGGCTGGTATGATCGCACCTGTTTCATTTCGTGCTAAAAATACATACACTCCTTCTCTTTCCCTCCCCCCTCCCATCATTTGTTTCCTTGTGCGTTCACACTGCACCTCTCCTTCTCGTTCTAATATCGATTAAAATGCCCATGCTTCTTGACTCACATTTGCGTATAAACCACCGAACCATAGTTCCAGTCGCGTGTAACGTCGAACGACCCATCTGAAAAAAAATTAGTGCGACACGAAGAATTCCAAGGAGGTCACTCATCCGAGTGCTACTCTCGCCCAAGCACACTTAACTGCGGAGTTTTGATGCGATCCGGTGCATTAGTGCTGGTATTATTGCACCAAATTCACTACACGCTGCAAATACATACACTCCTTCTCCTTTCCTCCCCCTCTCGTCATTTGTTTCCTGGTGCGTTCACACTTCACCTCTTTTTCTCGTTCTAATATCAATTAAAATGCCCCTGTGTCTTGACTCACATTTGCGTATAAACCAGCAGACCATAGTTCCAGTCGCGAGTAACGTCGAACGACCTATCTGAAAAAAAAAATGGGTGCAACACGAGAACTTCCCAGGAGGTAACCCATCCTTGTACTACTTTCGCCAAAGCACACTTAACTGCAGAGTTCTGATGGGATCCGGTGCTTTAGTACTGGTATGATCGCACTTGTTTCATTTCGCGCTGCAAATACATACATTCCTTCTCCTTTCTTCCCCCTCCCGTCATTTGTTTCCTGGTGCGTTCACACTTCACCTCTCATTCTCGTTCTAATATCAATTAAAATGCCCCTGCATCTTGACTCACATTTGCGTATAAACCAACGGACCATAGCTCCAGTCATGCGTAACGTCGAACGACCCGTCTAAAAAAAATTGGTGCGACACGAGGACTTCCCAGGAGGTCACCCATCCGAGTACTACTCTCGTCCAAGCAAACTTAACTGCGGAGTTCTGATGGGATCCGGTGCATTAGTGCTGGTATGATCGCACCTGTTTAATTTCGCGCTGCAAATACATACACTCTTTCTCCTTTCTTCCCCCTCCCATCATTTGTTTGCTTGTGCGTGCGCACTGCACCTCCCGTTCTCGTTCAAATATCAAGTAAAATGCCACGGCGCCGTGACTCACATTTGCGAATAAACATGCGGACCATAATTCAAGTCGCGCGTAACGTCAAAAGAATCATCTGCAAAAAAATGGGTGCAACACGAGGGCTTCCCAAGAAAATAGGTAAAATATAAATACTTCGCAAGGGGTCACCCATCCTAGTACTACTCTCGCCCAAGCACCCTTAACTTGCAGAGTTCTGATATAATCCGTTGCATTAGTTATGGTATGATCGCTCATGTTTTATTCTGCGCTGCAAATACATACACTCTTTCTCCTTCCATCCCCTACCGTCATTTGTTTCCTTGTGCCTGCACTCTACATCTCTCCTTCTCGTTCTAATATTAAGTAAAATGCCCCCGGCACCGTGACTCACCTTTGCGAACGAACCAGTGGATCATAATTCCATTCGCGTGTAACGTCGATCGACCCATCCGAAAAAAAATAGGTGCAACACGAGCACTTCCCAGGAGGTCACCCATCCGAGTACCACTCTCACCCAAGCACACTTAACTGCGGAGTTCAGATCCGGTGCATTTGTGCTGGCATGATCGCACTTGTTTCATTTCGCGCTGCAAATACATACACTCCTTCTCCTTTCTTCCCCCTCCCGTCATTTGTTTCCTGTTGCATTCACACTTCACCTCTCCTTCTCGTTCTAATATCAATTAAAATTCCCCTGCGTCCTGACTCACATTTGCGTATAAACCAGCGAACCATAGTTCTAGTCGCGCGTAATGTCGAACGACCCATCTGAAAAAGAAAAATGGGTGCAACGCGAGAACTTCCCAAGAGGTAACCCATCCTTGTACTGCTTTTGCCAAAGCCCACTTAACTGCATAGTTCAGATAGGATCCGATGCATTTGTGCTGGTATGATCGCGCCTGTATCATTTGGTGCTGAAAATACATACACTCCTTCTCCTTCCCTCCCCCCTCCCATCTTTTGTTTCCTTATGCGTTCACACTTCACCTCTCCTTCTTGTTCTAATATCGATTAAAATGCCCCTACTTCTTGACTCACATTTGCGTATAAACCAGCGGACCATTGTTCCAGTCGCGCGTAACGTCGAACGACCCGTCTGAAAAAAATTGGTTCCACACGACGACTTTCCAAGAGGTCACCCATCCGAGTACTACTCTCGCCCAAGCACACTTAACTGTGGAGTTCTAATGGGATCCGGTGCATTAGTACTGGTATGATCGCACCTGTTTAATTTCGCGATGCAAATACATACAGTCTTTCTCTTTTCTTCCCCCTCCCATCATTTGTTTGCTTGTACGTGCGAACTGCACCTCCCGTTCTCGTTCAAATATCAAGTTAAATGCCACGACGCCGTGACTCACATTTGCGTATAAACCTGCGGACCATAATTCAAGTCGCACTTAACGTTGAAAGAATCATCTGCAAAAAAATGGGTGCAACACGAGGACTTCGCAGGAGGTCACCCATCCGAGTACCACTCTCGCACAAGCACACTTAACTGCGGAGTTCAGATCCGGTGCATTAGTGCTGGTATGATCGCACCTGTTTAATTTCGTGCTGCAAATACATACACTCCTTCTTTCTTCCCCCTCCCGTCATTTGTTTCCTGGTGCGTTCACACTTCACCTCTCCTTCTCGTTCTAATATCAATTAAAATGCCCCTGCGTCTTTACTCACATTTGTGTATAAACCTGCGGACCATAGTTCCAGTCGCGCGTAATGTCGAACGACCCATCTGAAAAAAAAAAATGTGTGCAACAAGAGAACTTCCCAAGAGGTAACCCATCCTTGTACTACTTTCGCCAAAGCACAATTAACTGCAGAGTTCTGATGGGATCCGGTGCATTTGTGCTGGTGTGATCGCACCTGTTTCATTTCGTGCTGAAAATACATACACTCCTTCTCCTTCCCTCCCCCCTCCCATCATTTGTTTCCTTGTGCGTTCACACTACACCTCTCCTTCTCGTTCTAATATCGATTAAAATGCCTCTGCATCTTGACTCACATTTGCATATAAACCAGCGGACCATAGCTCCAGTCGCGCATAACGTCGAACGACTCGTCTGAAAAATAATTGGTGCGACACAAGGAATTCCCAGGAAGTCACCCATCCGAGTACTACTCTCGCCCAAGCACACTTAACTGCGGAGTTCTGATGGGATCCGGTTCTTTAATGCTGGTATAATCGCATCAATTTAATTTCGCGCTGCAAATATATACACTCCTTCTCTTTTCATACCCCCCACCCCGGTCATTTTTTTCCTTTTGCGTGTGCACTGCACCTCCCGTTCTTGTTCAAATATCAAGTAAAATGTCACGGCGTCGTGACTCACATTTGCGAATAAACCTGCGGATCATAATTCAAGTCGCGCGTAACGTCGAAAGAATCATCTGCAAAAAAATGGGTGTAACACGAGGACTTCCCAAGAAAATGGGTGAAATATATGGACTTCGCAGGAGGTCACCCATCCTAGTACTACTCTCGCCCAAGCACCCTTAACTTGAGGAGTTCAGATAGAATACGTTGCATTAGTGCTGGTATAATCGCTCATGTTTCATTATGCGCTACAGATACATACACTCTTTCTCCTTCTATCCCCCCTCCCGTCATTTGTTTCCTTGTGCGTCCACTCTGCATCTCTCCTTCTCGTTCTAATATCAAATAACATGCTCCGGCACTGTGACTCACCTTTCCGAATGAACCAGCGGTTCATAATTCCATTCGCGCGTAAGGTCGAACGACCCATCCAAAAAAAAATGGGTGCAACACGAGGACTTTCCAGGAAGTCACCCATCCGAGTACTACTCTCGCCCAAGCACACTTAAATGCGTAGTTCTGATGAGATCTGGTGCATTAGTGCTGGTATTATCGCACCTGTTTAATTGCGCCCTGCAAATACATATACTCATTCTCCTTTCTTCCCAAGAAAATGGGTGAAATATAAGGACTTCGCAGGAGGTCACCCATCGTAGTACTACTCTCGCCCAAGCACCCTTAACTTGCAGAGTTCTAATAGAATCTGTTGCATTAGTGCTGGTATGATTGCTCATGTTTAATTCTGCGCTGCAAATACATACACTCTTTCTCCTTCCATTCACCCCCCCTCCCGTCATTTGTTTCCTTGTGCGTGCACTCTGCATCTCTCTTTCTCGTTCTAATATCAAGTAAAATGCCCCAGCACCGTGACTCACCTTTTCGAATGAACCAGCGGTTCATAATTCCATTCGCGTGTAACGTCGAACGACCCATCCAAAAAAATACGGGTGCAACACGAGGACTTCCCAGGAGGTAACCCATCCTTGTACTACTTTCGCCAAAGCACACTTAACTGCGGAGTTCTGATGGGATCTGGTGCATTATTGCTGGTATGATTGCACCTGTTTAATTGCGCGCTGCAAATACATACACTCTTTCTCCTTTCTTCCCAAGAAAATAGGTGAAATATAAGGACTTCGCAGGAGGTCACCCATCGTAGTACTACTCTCGCCCAAACACCCTTAACTTGCAGAGTTCTAATAGAATCCGTTGCATTAGTGCTGGTATGATCGCTCATGTTTCATTCTTCGCTGCAAATACATACACTCTTTCTCCTTCCATTCCCCCTCCCGTCATTTATTTCCTGGTGCGTTCACACTTCACCTCTCATTCTCGTTCTAATATCAATTAAAATGCCCCTGCATCTTGACTCACATTTGCGTATAAACCAGTGGACCATAGTTCCAGTCGCGCGTAACATCGAACGACCCATCTGAAAAAAAAAAAATGTATGCAACACGAGAACTTCCCAGGAGGTAACCCATCCTTGTACTACTTTCGGTAAAGCACACTTAACTGCAGAGTTCTGATGGGATCCGGTGCATTAGTGCTGGTATGATCGCACCAGTTTAATTTCATGCTGCAAATACATACACTCCTTCTCCTTTCTTCCCCCTCCCGTCATTTGTTTCCTTGTGCGTGCGCACTGCACCTCCTATTCTCGTTCTAATATCAAGTAAAATGCCACGGTGCTGTGACTCACATTTGTGAGTAAACCTGCGGACCATATATCAAGTCACGCGTAACGTCGAAAGAATCAATTGTAAAAAAATGGGTGCAACACGAGGAGTTCCCAAGAACATAGGTGAAATATAAGGACTTCGCAGGAGGTCACCCATCCTAGTACTACTTTCGTCCAAGCACCCTTAACCGCGGAGTTCTGATAGAATCCGTTGCATTAGTGCTGGTATGATCGCTCATGTTTCATTCTGCGCTGCATATACATACACTCTTTCTCCTTCCATCCCCCCTCCCGTCATTTGGTTCCTTGTGCGTGCACTCTGCATCTCTCCTTCTCATTCTAATATCAAGTAAAATGTCCCGGCACCGTGACTCAACTTTGCGAATGAACCAGCTGTTCATAATTCCATTCGCGCGTAACATCGAACGATCCATCGGAAAAAAAATGGGTGCAACACGAGGACTTCCCAGGAGATCACCCATCCGAGTACTACTCTCGCCCAAGCACACTTAACTATGGAGTTCTTATGGGAACCGGTGCATTAGTGTTGGTATGATCGTACCTGTTTAATTTCGCACTGCAAATACATACACTTTTTCTCCTTTCTTCTCCGTCCCGTCATTTGTTTCCTATTGCGTTCACACTTCACATCTCCTTCTTGTTCTAATATAAATTAAAATGCCCCTGTGTCTTGACTCACATTTGTGTATAAACCAGCAGACCATAGTTCTAGTCGCGCGTAACGTCGAACGACCCATCTGAAAAAAAAAAGGGTGCAACAAGAGAACTTCCCAAGAGGTAACCCATCCTTGTACTACTTTCGCCAAAGCACAATTAACTGCGGAGTTCTGATGGGATCCGGTGCATTTGTGCTGGTGTGATCGCACCTGTTTCATTTCGTGCTGAAAATACATACACTCCTTCTCCTTCCCTCTACCCTCCCATCATTTGTTTCCTTGTGCGTTCACACTGCACCTCTCCTTCTCGTTCTAATATCGATTAAAATGCCCCTGCTTCTTGACTCACATTTGCATATAAACCAACAGACCATAGCTCTAGTCGCGCGTAACGTCGAACGACCCGTCTGAAAAATAATTGGTGCAACACGAGGACTTCCCAGAAGGCCACCTATCCGTGTTCTACTCTCACCCAAGCACACTTAACTGCGGAGTTCTGATGGGATCAGGTGCTTTAGTGCTGGTATAATCGCATCAATTTAATTTCGCGCTGCAAATACATACATTCCTTCTCATTTCTTAACCCCCCCCCCCCCCGTCATTTTTTTCCTTGTGTTCTCGTTCAAATATCAAGTAAAATGCCACGGCGTCGTGACTCACATTTGCGAATAAACCTGCGGACCATAATTCAAGTCGCGCGTAACGTCAAAAGAATCATTTGTAAAAAAATGGGTGTAACACGAGGACTTCCCAAGAAAATAGGTGAAATATAAGGACTTCGTAGGAGGTGACCCATCCTAGTACTACTCTCGTCCAAGCACCCTTAACTTGAGGAGTTCAGATAGAATACGTTGCATTAGTGCTGGTATGATCGCTCATGTCTCATTATGCGCTGCAAATACATACACTCTTTCTCCTTTCATCCCCCCTCCAGTCATTTGTTTCCTTGTGCGTCCACTATGCATCTCTCTTTCTCGTTCTAATATCAAATAACATGCCCCGGCACCGTGACTCACCTTTTCAAATGAACCAGCGGTTCATAATTCCATTTGCGCATAACGTCGAACGACCCATCCGAAAAAAAATGGGTGCAACACGAGGACTTCCCAGGAAGTCACCCATCCGAGTACTACTCTCGCCCAAGCACACTTAAATGCGGAGTTCTGATGGGATCTGGTGCATTAGTGCTGGTATGATCGCACCTGTTTAATTGCGCACTGCAAATACATACACTCCTTCTCCTTTCTTCCCAAGAAAATGGGTGAAATATAAGGACTTCGCAGGAGGTCACCCATCGTAGTACTACTCTCGCATAAGTACCCTTAACTTGCAGAGTTCTAATAGATTCCGTTGCATTAGTGCTGGTATGATCGCTCATGTTTCATTCTGCGCTGCAAATACATACACTCTTTCTCCTTCCATTCCCCCTCCCGTCATTTGTTTCCTAGTGCGTTCACACTTCACCTCTCCTTCTAGTTCCAATATCAATTAAAATGCCCCTACATCTTGACTCACATTTGCGTATAAACCAGTGGACCATAGTTCTAGTCGCGCGTAACATCAAACGACCCATCTGAAAAAAAAAATGGATGCAACACGAGAACTTCCCAGGAGGTAACCCATCCTTGTACTACTTTCGGTAAAGCACACTTAACTGCAGAGTTCTGATGGGATCCGGTGCATTAGTGCAGGTATGATCGCACCAGTTTATTTCACGCTGCAAATACATACACTCCTTCTCCTTTCTTCCCCCTCCCGTCATTTGTTTCCTTGTGCGTGCGCACTGCACCTCCTGTTCTCGTTCTAATATCAAGTAAAATGCCACAGTGCCGTGACTCACATTTGTGAATAAACCTGCGGACCATATATCAAGTCGCGCGTAACATCGAAAGAATCAATTGCAAAAAAATGGGTACAACACGAGGAGTTCCCAAGAACATGGGTGAAATATAAGGACTTTGCAGAAGGTCACCCATCCTAGTACTACTCTCGCCCAAGCACCCTTAACCGCGGAGTTCTGATAGAATCCATTGCATTAGTGCTAGTATGATCGCTCATGTTTCATTCTGCGCTGCAAATACATACACTCTTTCTCCTTCCATCCCCCCTCCCGTCATTTGGTTCCTTGTGCGTGCACTCTGTATCTCTCATTCTCATTCTAATATCAAGTAAAATATCCCGGCACCGTTACTCACCTTTGCGAATGAACCAGCTGTTCATAATTCCATTCGCGCGTAACATCGAATGACCCATCCGAAAAATAATGAGTGCAACACGAGGACTTCCCAGGAGATCACCCATCCAAGTACTACTCTCGCCCAAGCACACTTAACTGTGGAGTTCTGATGGAATCTGGTGCATTAGTGCTGCTATGATCGCAACTGTTTAATTTCGCACTGCAAATACATACTCTCTTTCTCATTTCTTCCCCCTCTTGTCATTTGTTTCCTTGTGCGTGTGCACTGCAACTCCCGTTCTTGTTTAAATATAAAGTAAAATGCCACGGCGCCGGGACTAACATTTGATAACAAACCTGCAGACCATAATTCAAGTAGCGCGTAACGTCAAAAGAATCATCTGTAAAAAAATTAGTGCAACACGAGGACTTCCCAGGAGGTCACCCATCCGAGTACTACTTTCGCCCAAGCACACTTAACTGCAGAGTTCTAATGGGATCCGGTGCATTAGTGCTGGTATGATCGCACCGATTTAATTTTGAGCTGCAAATACATACACTCCTTCTCCTTTCTTCCCCCTCCCGTCATTTGTTTTCTTGTGCGTGCACTCTACATCTCTCCTTCTCGTTCTAATATCAAGTAAAATGCCCTGGCACCGTGTCTCACCTTTGCGAATGAACCAGCAGTTCATAATTCCATTCGCGCGTAACGTCGAACGACCCATCCGAAAAAAAATAGGTGCAACAGGAGGACTTCCCAGGAGGTCACCCATCTGAGTACTACTATCGCCCAAGAACACTTAACTGCGGAGGTCTGATGGGATCCGGTGCATTAGTGCTGGCATGATCGCAACTGTTTAATTTCGCGCTGCAAATACATACACTTCTTCTCCTTTCTTCCCCCACCCGTCAATTGTTTCCTTGTGCGTGCGCACTGCACATCCTGTTCTCGTTCTAATATCAAGTAAAATGCCATGGCGCCGTGACTCACATTTGCGAATAAACCTGCGGACCATAATTCAAGTTGCACGTAATATCAAAAGAATCATCTATAAAAAAATGGGTGCAAGACGAGGACATCCATAGAAAATGGGTGAAATATAAGGACTTTGTAGGAGATCACCCATCATAGTACTACTCTCGCCCAAGTACGCTTACCTGCGGAGTTCTGATAGAATCCGTTGCATTAATGCTGGTATGATCTCTCATGTTTCATTCTGTGCTGCAAATACATACACTCTTTCTCCTTCTATCCCCCCCTCCCGTCATTTGTTTCCTTGTTCGTGCACTCTGCATCTCTCATTCTCGTTATAATATCAAGTAAAATGCCCCGGCACCATGACTCACCTTTGCGAATGAACCAGCGGTTCATAATTCCATTCGCGCGTAACGTCGAACGACCCATCCGAGAAAAAATGGGTGCAACACGAGAACTTCCCAGGAGGTCACCCATATGAGTACTACGCTCGCCCAAGCACACTTAAATGCGGAGTTTTGATGGGATCCGGTGCATTAGTACTGGTATGATCGCACCTGTTTCATTTCGCACTGCAAATACATACACTCCTTCTCATTTCTTTCCCCTCCCGTCATTTGTTTCCTGGTGCGTTCACACTTCACATCTCCTTCTTGTTCTAATATAAATTAAAATGCCCCTGCGTCTTGACTCACATTTGCGTATAAACCAGCGGACCATAGTTCCAGTCGCGCGTAATGTCGAACGACCCATCTAAAAAAAAAAATTGGGTGCAACACGAGGACTTCCCAAGAGGTCACCCATCCGAGTACTACTCTCGCCGAAGCACACTTAACTGAGGAGTTCAGATTCGGTGCATTAGTGCTGGTATGATCGCACCTATTTTATTTCGCGCTGCAAATACATACACTCCTTTTCCTTTCTTCCCCCTCCCGTCATTTGTTTCCTTATGCGTGCGCACTGCACCTCTCATTATTGCTCAAATATCAAGTAAAATTCCACGGCGCAGTGACTTATATTTGCGTATAAACCAGTGCACCATAGTTCCAGTCGCACGTAACGTCGAACGACCCATCTGAAAAAAAAATAGGTTCAACACGAGAACTACCCAAGAAAATGGGTGAAATATAAGGACTTCACAGGAGGTCACCCATCCTAGTACTACTCTCGCCCAAGCACCCTTAACTTGCAGCGTTCTGTTAAAATCCGTTGCATTAGTGCTGGTATGATCGCTCCTGTTTAATTCTGCGCTGCAAATACATTCACTCTTTCTCCTTCCATGCCTTCTCCTGTCATTTATTTCCTTATGCGTGCACTCTGCATCTCTCCTTTTCATTCTAATATCAAGCAAAATGTCTCGGCACCGTGGCTCACCTTTGCGAATGAACCAGCGGTTCATAATTCCATTCGCGCGTAACGTTGAACGACCCATTCGAAAAGAATGGGTGCAACACGAGGACTTCCCAGGAGGTCACCCATCCGAGTACTACTCTCGCCCAAGCACGCTTAGCTGCGGAGTTCTGATGGGATCCGGTGCATTAGTACTGGTATGATCGCACCTGTTTCATTTCGCGCTACAAATAGATACACTCCTTCTCCTTTCTTCCCGCTCCCGTCATTTGTTTCCTGGTGCGTTCACACTTCACCTCTCTATCTCGTTCTAATATCAATTAAAATGCCCCTGCGTCGTGACTCATATTTGCGTATAAATCAGTGAACCATAGTTCCAGTAGCACGTAACGTCGAACGGCTCATCTGAAAAAAAAAGAGTACAACACGAGAACTTCCCAGGAGGTAACCCATCCTTGTACTACTTTCGCCAAAGCACACTTAACTGCGGAGTTGATGGATCCGGTGCATTTGTGCTGGTATGATCGCAACTGTTTCATTTCGCGCTGAAAATACATACACTCTTTCTCCTTCCCTCGTTCACCCTGCACCTCTCCTTCTCATTCTAATATCGATTAAAATGCACCTGCTTCTTGACTCACATTTGTGTATAAACCAGCGGACCATAGCTCTAGTCGCGCGTAACGTCGAACGACCCGTCTGAAAAAAAATTGGTGCGACACGAGGACTTTCAAGGAGGTCACCCATCCGAGTACTACTCTCGCCCAAGCACACATAACTACGTAGTTTCTAATGGGATCTGGTGCATTTGTGCTGGTATGATTGCATCTTTTTAATTTCGCGCTGCAAATACATACACTCCTTTTCCTTTCTTCCCCCTCCCATCATTTGTTTCTTTGTGCGTGCGCACTACACCTCCCGTTCTCGTTCTAATATCAAGTAAAATGCCACGGCGCCGTGACTCACATTTGCGAATAAACCTACAGACTATAATTCAAGTCGCGCGTAACGTCGAAAGAATCATCTGCAAAAAAATGAGTGCAACACGAGAACTTCCCAATAAAATGGGTGAAATATAAGGACTTCGCAGGAGGTCACCCATCCTAGTACTACTCTCGCCCAAGCACCCTTAACTACGGAGTTTTGATAGAATCCATTGCATTAGTGCTGGTATTATCGCTCATGTTTCATTCTGCGCTGCAAATACATACACTCTTTCTCTTTCCATCCCCCTCCTGTCATTTGTTTCCTTGTGCGTGCACCCTGAATCTCTTCTTCTCGTTCTAATATCAAGTAAAATGCCCCGGTTCAATGACTCACCTTTGCGAATGAACCAGCGGTTCATAATTCCTTTCGCGCGTAACGTCGAATGACCAATCCGAAAAAAAAATGGGTGTAACAAGAGGACTTCCGAGGAGGTCACCCATCCGAGTACTACTCTCGCCCAAGTACACTTAACTGCGGAGTTCTGATGGGATCCGGTGCAATAGTGCTGGTATGATCGCACCTATTTAATTTCGCGCTGCAAATAGATACACTCCTCCTTTCTTCCCCCTCCCGTCATTTGTTTCCTTGTGCGTGCGCACTGCACCTCCCATTCTCGTTCTAATATCAAGTAAAATGCCACGGTACCGTGACTCACATTTTCGAATAAACCTGCAGACCATAACTGAAGTTGCGCGTAACGTCGGAAGAATCATCTGAAAAAAAAATGGGTGCAACACGAGGACTTCCCAAGAAAATGGGTGAAATATGAGGACTTCGCAGGAGGTCACCCATCCTAGTACAACTCTCGCCCAAGCACCCTTAACTACGGAGTTCTGATAGAATCCGTTGTAGTAGTGCTGGTATGATAGCTCAAGTTTCATTATGCGCTGCAAATACATACATTATTTCTCATTCTATCCCGCCTCGCGTCATTTCTTTCCTTGTGCGTGCACTCTGCATCTGTCCTTCTCGTTCTAATATCAAGTAAAATGCCCCGGCACCGTGACTCACCTATGCGAATGAACCAGCGGTTCATAATTCCATTCGCGCATAACGTCGAACGACCCATCCGAAAAAAAAAGGATGCATGAGGACTTCCCAGGAGATCACCCATCCGAGTACTTTTCTCGCCCAAGCAAACTTAACTGCGGAGTTCAGATGGGATCCAGTGCATTAGTGCTGGTATGATTGCACCCGTTTCATTTCGCGCTGCAAATACATACACTCCTTCTCCTTTCTTCCCCTTCCCGTCATTTGTTTCTTGGTGCGTTCATACAACACCTCTCCTTCTTGTTCTAATATCGATTAAAATGCCCCTGCTTCTTGACTCACATTTGCGTATAAACCAGCGGACCATAGTTCCAGTTGCGCGTAACGTCGAACGACCTGTCTGAAAAAAAATTGGTGCGACACGAGGACTTCCCAGAAGGTCACCCATCCGAGTACTACTCTCGCCCAAACACATTTAACTGTAGAGTTCTGATGGGATCCGGTGCATTAGTGCTGGTATGATCGCACCTATTTAATTTCGCGCAGCAAATACATACAATCCTTCTCTTTTCTTCCCCCTCCCGTCATTTGTTTCCTTGTGTGTGCGCACTGCACCTCCCGTTCTAGTTCAAATATCAAGAAAAAATGCCACGGCGCCCTGACTCACATTTGCGAATAAACCTGTGGACCATAATTCAAGTCGCGCGTAACGTCGAAAGAATCATCTGCAAAAAAATGGGTGCAACACTAGGACTTTCCAAGAAAATGGGTGAAATATAAGGACTTCGCTGGAGGTCACCCATCCTAGTACTAATCTCGCCCAAGCACCCTTAACTGCGGAGTTATGATAGAATCCGTTGCATTAGTGCCAGTATAATCGCTCATGTTTGACTCTGCGCTGCAAATACATACACTCTTTCTCCTTCCATCCCCCCTCCCCTCAATTGTTTCCTTGTGCGTACACTCTACATCTCTCCTTCTCGTTCTAATATCAAGTAAAATGCCCCGGCACCGAGACTCACATTTGCGAATGAACCAGCGATTCATAATTCCATTAGCTCGTAACGTCGAATGACCCATCCGAAAATAAATGGGTGCAACACGAGGACTTCCCAGGAGGTCACCCATCCGAGTACTACTCTCGCCCAAGCACACTAAACTGCGGAGCTCTGATGGAATACGGTGCATTAGTGCTGGTATGATCGAACCTGTGTCATTTTGCGCTGCAAATACATACAATCCTTCTCCTTTCTTCCCCCTCCCATCATTTAATTCCTTGTGCGTGCGCACTGCACCTCCCGTTCTCGTTCTAATATCAAGTAAAATGTCACAGTGCCGTGACTCACATTTGCGAATAAACCTGCGGACCATAATTCAAGTCGCGCGTAACGTCGAAAGAATCATCTACAAAAAAATTGGTGCAAGACGAGGATTTCCCAAGAAAATTGGTGCAAGACGAGGATTTCCCAAGAAAATTAGTGAAATATATGGACTTTGCAGGAGGTCACCCATCCTAGCACTACTCTCGCCCAAGCACCCTTAATCGCGGAGTTCTAATAGAATCCGGTGCATTAGTACTGGTATGATCGCTCATATTTCATTCTGCGCTGCAAATACATACACTCTTTTTCCTTCCATCCCCCCTCCCAACATTTGGTTCCTTGTGCGTGAACTCTGCATCTCTCCTTTTCGTTCTAATATCAAGTAAAATGCCTCAGCACCGTGACTCACCTTTGCGAATGAACCAGCGGTTCATAATTCCATTCGCGCGTAACGTCGAACGACCCATCGGAAAAAAAAATGGGTGCAACACGAGGACTTCCCAGGAGATCACCCATCCGAGTACTACTCTCACCCAAGCACACTTAATTGTGGAGTTCTTATGGGATCCGGTGCATTAGTGCTGGTATGATCGCACCTGTTTCATTTCGCACTGCAAATACATACACTCCTTCTCCTTTCTTCCCCCTCCCGCCATTTGTTTCCTGTTGCGTTCACACTTCACCTCTCCTTCTCATTCTAATATCAATTAAAATGCCCCTGCGTCTTGACTCACATTTGCTTATAAACCAGCGGACCATAGTTCCAGTCGTTCGTTACGTCGAACGGCCCATATGAAAAAAAAAATGGGTGCAACACGAGAACTTCCCAGGTGGTAACCCATCAATGTACTACTTTCGCCAAAGCACACTTAACTGCGGAGTTCTGATGGGATCCGGTGCATTAGTGCTGGTATGATCGCTCATGTTTCATTCTGCGCTGCAAATACATACACTCTTTCTCCTTCCGTCCCCCCTCCCGTCATTTGTTTCCTTATGCGTGCGCTCTACATCGCTCCTTCTCGTTCTAATATCAAGTAAAATGCCCCGACACCGTGACTCAACTTTGCGAATGATCCAGCGGTTCATAATTCCATTCGCGCGTAACGTCGAACGACCCATCCGAAAAAAAATGGGTGCAACACGAGGACTTCCCATGAGGTCACCCATATGAGTACTACTCTCGCTGAAGCACACTTAAGTGCGGAGTTCTGATTTGATCCGGTGCATTAGTTCTGGTATTATCGCACCTGTTTCATTTCTTGCTGCAAATACATATACTTCTCCTTTCTTCCTCCTCCCGTCATTTGTTTCCTAGAGCGTTCACACATCACCTCTCTTTCTCGTTCTAATATCAATTAAAATGCCCTTGCGTCTTGACTCGCATTTGCGTATAAACTAGCGGACCATAGTTCCAGTTACGCTTAACGTCGAAGGGCCCATCTGAAAAAAAAAAAAAGGTTCAACATGAGAACTTCCCAGGAGGTAACCCATCCTTGTACTAGTTTCGCCAAAGTACACTTAACTGCATAGTTCTGATGGGATCCGGTGCATTTGTGCTGGTATGATCGCACCTGTTTCATTTTGTGCTGAAAATACATACAATCCTTCTCCTTCCCTCCCTCCTCCCTTCATTTGTTTCCTTGTGCGTTCACACTGCACCTCTCCTTCTCGTTCTAATATCGATTAAAATACCCCTACTTCTTGACTCACATTTGTGTATAAACAAGTGGACCATAGTTCAAGTCGCGCGTAACGTCAAACGACCCATCTGAAAAAAAAATTGTGCGACACGAGGACTTCACAGGAGGTCACCCATCCGAGTACTACTCTCACCCAAGCACAATTAACTACAGAGTTCTGATGGGATCCGGTGCATTAGTGTTGGTATGATCGCACCTGTTTAATTTTGCGCTGCAAATACATACACGCCTTCTCCTTTCTTCCCCCTCCCGTCATTTGTTTCCTTGTGCGTGCGCACTGCACCTCCCCTTCTCATTCTAATATCAAGTAAAATGTCACGGCGCCGTGACTCATATTTGCGAATAAACCTGCGGACCATAATTCAAGTCGCGCGTAACGTCGAAAGAATCATCTGCAAAAAAATAGGTGCAACACAAGGACTTCTTAATAAAAGGGTGAAATATAAGGACTTTGCAGGAGGTCACCCATCCTACGACTACTCTCGCCCAAGCACCCTTAACCGCGGAGTTCTGATAGAATCCGTTGCATTAGTGCTGGTATGATCGCTCATGTTTCATTCTACGCTGCAAATACATACACTCTTTCTCCTTCAATCCCCCTCCCATCATTTGTTTCCTTGTGCGTTCACACTTCACCTATCTTTCTCGTTCTAATATCAATTAAAATGCCCCTGTGTCTTGACTCACATTTGCGTATAAACCAGCGGACCATAGTTCCAGTCGCGCGTAACGTCGAACGACCCATCTGAAAAAGAAAATGGGTGGAACATGAGAACTTCCTAGGAGGTAACCCATCCTTGTACTACTTTCGCCAAAGTACACTTAACTGCAGAGTTCTGAAAAGATCCGGCGCATTTGTGCTGGTATGAAAGCACCTATTTCATTTCGCGCTGAAAATACATACACTCCTTCTCCTTCCCTTCCCCCTCCCTTCATTTGTTTCCTTGTGCGTTCACACTGCACCTCTCCTTCTCGTTCTAATATCGATTAAAATGCCCCTGCTTCTTGACTCGCATTTGCGTATAAACCAGCGGGCCATAGTTCTAGTCGTGCGTAACGTCGAACGACCCGTCTGAAAAAAAATTAGTGCGACACGAGAACTTCCAATGAGGTCACGAATCCGAGTACTAGTCTCGCCCATGCACACTTAACTGCAGAGTTCTGATGGGATCCGGTGCATTAGTGATGGTATGATCGCACCTGTTTAATTTCGCGCTGCAAATACAAACACTCATTCTCCTTTCTTCCCCTTCCTGTCATTTGTTTCTTGTGCGTGCGCACTGCACCTCCCGTTCTTGTTCTAATATCAAGTAAAATGCTACGGCGTCGTGACTCACATTTGCGAATAAACATGCGGATCATAATTCAAGTCGCGCGTAACGTCAAAAGAATCATCTGCAAAAAAATGGGTGCAACACGAGGACTTCCCAAGAAAATTGGAGAAATATAAGGATTTCGCAGGAGGTCACCCATCCTAGTACCACTCTCGCCAAAGCACCCTTAACTTGTGGAGTTCTGATAAAATACGTGGCATTAGTTCTTGTATGATCGCTCATGTTTCATTCTGCGCTGCAAATACATACACTCTTTCTCCTTCCATCCCCCCTCCCGTCATTTGTTTCCTTGTGCTTGCACTCTGCATCTCTCATTCTCATTCTAATATTAAGTAAAATGACCCGGTACCGTGACTCAGCTTTGTGAATGAACAAGCGGTTCATAAATCCATTCGCGCGTAACGTCGAACGACCCATCTGAAAAAAAATGGGTGCAACACGAGGACTTCCCAGGAGGTCACCCATCCGAGTACTACTCTCACCCAAACACACTTAACTGCGAAGTTTTGATGGGATCCGGTGAATTAGTGATGGTGTGATCGCACCTGTGTCATTTCGCGCTGCAAATACATACACTCCTTCTCCTTTCTTCCCCCTCCCGTCATTTATTTCCTGGTGCGTTCACACTTCACCTCTCCTTCTCGTTTTAATATCAATTAAAATGCCCCTGCGTCTTCACTCACATTTGCGTATAAACCAGCGGACAATAGTTCCAGTCGCCCGTAACGTCGAACGACCCATTTATAAAAAAAAATGGGTGCAACACGAATGAACCAGCGGATCATAATTCCATTCGCGCGTAACGTCGAACGACCCATCCGAAAAAAAATTGGTACAACACGAGATCTTCCTAGGAGGTCACCCATTCGAGTACTACTCTCGCCCAAGCACACTTAACTACAAAGTTCTGATGGGATCCGATGAATTTGTGCTGGTATGATCGCAACTATTTCATTTTGCGCTGCAAATACATATATTCCTTGTCTTTTCTTCCCCCTCCCGTCATTTGTTTCCTGGTGCGTTCCCACTTCACCTCTCCTTCTCGTTCTAATATCAATTAAAATGCCCCTGCCTCTTGTTTCACATTTGCGTATAAACCAGCGGACCATAGTTCCAGTCGCGCGGAACGTCGAACGACCTATCTGAAAAAAAAAATGGGTGCAACACGAGAACTTCCCAGGAGGTAACCCATCCTTGTACTACTTTTGCCAAAGGACACTTAACTGCGGAGTTCTGATGGGATCCGGTGCATTTGTGCTGGTATGATAGCACCTGTTTCATTTAGTGCTGAAAATACAAACACTCATTCTCCTTCCGTCCCCCCACCCATCATTAATATCCTTGTGCGTTCACACTGCACCTCTCCTTCTTGTTCTAGTATCGATTAAAATGCCCCTGCTTCTTGACTCACATTTGCGTATAAACCAGCGGACCATAGTTCCAGTTGCGCGTAACGTCGAAAGACCCGTTTAAAAAAAAAATTGTGCGACAAGAGGAATTCCAAGGAGGTCACCCATCCGAGGACTACTATCTCCCACGCACACTAAACTGCGGAGTTCTGATGGGATCCGGTGTATTAGTGCTGGTATGATCGTACCTGTTTCATTTCGCGCTACAAATAAATACACTCCTTCTCCTTTCTTCCCCCTCTCATCATTTGTTTCCTGGTGCGTTTGCAATTCACCTCTCCTTCTCGTTCTAATATCAATTAAAATGCCCTTGGTTCTTGACTCACTTTTGCGTATAAAACAGCGGACCATAATTCTATTAGCGCGTAACGTCGAACGACCCATCTGAAAAAAAAAATGGGTGCAACACGAGAACTTCCAAGGAGATAACCCATCCTTATAATACTTTCGCCAAAGAACACTTAACTGCGGAGTACTGATAGGATCTGGTGCATTTGTGCTGGTATGATCGCACCTGTTTAATTTTGTGCTGAAATTACATACACTCCTTCTCCTTCCCTCCCCCCTCCCATCATTTGTTTCCTTGTGCGTTCAAACTACACCTCTCTTTCTCGTTCTAATATCAATTAAAATGCCCCTGCTTCTTGATTCACATTTGCGTATAAACCAGCTGACCATAGTTCTAGTCGCGTGTAACGTCGAATGACCCGTCTGAAAAAAAATTGGTGCGACACGAGGACTTCCCACGAGGTCACCCATACGAGAACTACTCTCACCCAAGCACACTTAACTATGTAGTTCTAATGAGATCCAGTGCAATGGTGCTGGTATGATCGAACAATTTAATTTTGCGCTGTAAATTCATACACTCCTTCTCTTTTCTTCCCCCTCCCGTAATTTGTTTCCTTGTGCGTGCGCACTGCACCTCCCGTTCTCGTTCTAATATCAAGTAAAATGCCACGGTGCCGTGCCTCACATTTGCGAATAAACTTGCAGACCATTATTCAAGTCGCGCGAAGCGTCGAAAGAATCATCTGCAAAAAAAATGGGTGCAATAAGAGGACTTCACAATAAAATGGATGAAATATAAGAACTTCGCATGAGGTCACCCATCCTAGTACTATTCTCGCACAAGCACCCTTAGCTTGCGGAGTTCTGATAGAATTCGTTGCATTAGTGCTGGTATGATCGCTCATGTTTCATTCTGCGCTGCAAATACATACACTCTTTCTCCTTCAATCCCCCCTCCCGTCATTTGTTTCCTTATGCGTGCACATTGCATCTCTCCTTCTCGTTCTAATATCAAGTAAAATGCCCCGGAACCGTGACTCACCTAACGAATGAACCAGCGGTTCATAATTCCATTCGCGCATAACCGTCGAACGACCCATCCGAAAAAAAAGGGTGCAACACGAGAACTTCCCAGGAGGTCACTCATCCGAGTACTACTCTCGACGAAGCACACTTAATTGCGGAGTTCTGATGGGATCCGGTGCATTAGTGCTGGTATAGTCGCACCTGTTTCATTTCGCGTTGCAAATACAAACACTCCTTTTTTTTTCCCCTCCTGTCATCTGTTTCCTGGTGCGTTCACACTTCACCTCTCCTTCTCGTTCTAATATCAATTAAAATGCCCCTGCGTCTTGACTCACATTTGCTTATAAACCAGCAGACCATAATTCCAGTCGCGCGTAACGTCGAACGACCCATCTGAAAAAAAAAATGGGTGCAACACGAGAACTTCCCAAGAGGTAACCCATCCTTGTACTACTTTCTCCAAAGCGCATTAACTGCGGAGTACTGATGGGATCCGGTGCATTTGTGCTGGTGTGATCGCACCTGTTTCATTTCGTGCTGAAAATATATACACTCCTTCTCTTTTCCTCTCCCCTCCCATAATTTGTTTCCTTGTGCGTTCACACTGCACCTCTCCATCTCCTTCTAATCTCGATTAAAATGCCCCTGCTTGATGATTCACATTTGCGGAGTTCTAATGGGATCTGGTGCATTAGTGCTGGTATGATCGCTCATGTTTCATTCTTCGATGCAAATACATACACTCTTTCTCCTTCCATCCCTCCTCCCGTCATTTGTTTCCTTGTGCGTGCGCTCTGCATCGCTCCTTCTCGTTCAAATATCAAGTAAAATGCCCCGACACCGTGACTCAACTTTGCGAATGATCCAGTGATTTATAATTCCATTCGCGCGTAACGTCGAACGACCCATCCGAAAAAAATAGGTGCAACACGAGGACTTCCCAAGAGGTCACCCATACGAGTACTACTATCGCCGAAGCACACTCTAGTGCGGAGTTCTGATTTGATCCGGTGCATTAGTTCTGGTATGATCGCACCTGTTTCATTTCCTGCTGTAAATACATACACTCCTTCTCCTTTCTTCCTCCTCCCGTCATTTATTTTATAAAGCGTTCACACTTCACCTCTCTTTCTCGTTCTAATATCAATTAAAATGCCCTTGCGTCTTGACTCACATTTGCGTATAAATCAGCGGACCATTGTTCCAGTAGCGCGTAACGTCGAACGACCCATCGGAAAAAAAATGGGTGCAACACGAGGACTTCCCAAGAGATCACCCATCCGAGTACTACTCTCACCCAAGCACAGTTAACTGCGAAGTCCTTATGGGATCCGGTGCATTAGTGCTGGTATGATCACACCTGTCACCTCTCTTTCTCGTTCTAATATCAATTAAAATGCCCTTGCGTCTTGACTCACATTTGCGTATAAACCAGCGGACCATAGTTCCAGTTGCGCGTAACGTCGAACGGCCCATCTGATAAAAAAAAATGGGTGCAACATGAGAACTTCCCAGGAGGTAACCCATCTTTGTACTACTTTCGCCAAAGTACACTTAACTGCGTAGTTCTAATGGGATCCGGTGCATTTGTGCTGGTATGATCGCACCTGCTTCATTTTGTGCTGAAAATACATACAATCCTTCTCCTTCCCTCCCTCCTCCCATCCTTTGTTTCCTTGTGTGTTCACACTGCACCTCTCATTCTCGTTCTAATATCAATTAAAATGCCCATGCTTCTTGACTCACATTTATGTATAAATAAGCGGACCATAGTTCCAGTCACGCGTAACGTCAAACGACCCGTTTGAAAAAAAATTTGTGCGACACGAGGACTTCCCAGGAGGTCACCCATTCGAGTACTACTCTCGCCCAAGCACAATTAACTATAGAGTTCTGATGGGATCCGGTGCATTAGTGTTGGTATGATCGCACCTATTTAATTTTGCGCTGCAAATACATACACGCCTTCTCCTTTCATCCCCCTCCCGTCATCTGTTTCCTTGTGCGTGCGCACTGCACCTCCCATTCTCATTCTAATATCAAGTAAAATTCCACGGCGCCGTGACTCACATTTGCGAATAAACCTGCGGACCATAATTCAAGTCGCGCGTAACGTCGAAAGAATCATCTGCAAAAAAATAGGTCCAACACGAGAACTTCTTAATAAAATGGGTGAAATATAAGGACTTCGCAGGAGGTCACCCATCCTAGTACTACTCTTGCCCAAGCACCCTTAACCGTGGAGTTCTGATAGAATCCGTTGCATTAGTGCTGATATGATCGCTCATGTTTCATTCTGCGCTGCAAATACATAAACTCTTTCTCCTTCCGTCCCCCCTCCCATCATTTATTTCCTTGTGCGTTCACACTTCACCTATCTTTCTCGTTCTAATATCAATTAAAATGCCCCTGCGTCTTGACTCACATTTGCGTATAAACCAGCGGACCATAGTTCCAGTCGCGCGTAACGTCGAAGGGCCCATCTGAAAAAGAAAATGGGTACAACATGAGAAGTTCCCAGGAGGTAACTCATCCTTGTACTACTTTCGCCAAAGCACACTTAACGGCAGAGTTCTGAAAAGATCCGGTTCATTTGTGCTGGTATGATCGCACCTGTTTAATTTCGTGCTGAAAATACATACACTCCTTCTCCTTCCCTCCCCCCTCCTATCATTTGTTTCCTTGTGCGTTCACACTGCACCTCTCCTTCTCGTTCTAATATCGATTAAAATGCCTCTGCTTCTTGACTCAAATTGCGTATAAATCAGCGGACCATAGTTCCAGTCGCGCGTAACGTCGAATGACCCGTCTGAAAAAAAATTGGTGCGACACGAGGACTTCCAATGAGGTCACGCATCCGAGTACTAGTCTCGCCCAAGCACACTTAACTACAGAGTTCTGATGGGATCCGGTGCATTAGTGATGGTGTGATCGCACCTGTTTAATTTCGCGGTGCAAACACAAACACTCATTCTCCTTTCTTCCCCCTCCCGTCATTTGTTTCTTGTGTGTGCGCACTGCACCTCCCGTTCTCGTTCAAATATCAAGTAAAATGCCACAGCGCCGTGACTCACATTTGCGAATAAACATGCAGACCATAATTCAAGTCGCGTGTAACGTCGAAAGAATCATCTGCAAAAAATTGGGTGCAACACGAGGACTTCCCAAGAAAATGGGTGAAATATAAGGACTTCGCAGGAGGTCACCCATCCTAGTACTACTCTCGCCCAAGCACCCTTAACTTGCGGAGTTCTGATAGAATCCGGTGCATTAGTGCTGGTATGATCGCACCTGTTTCATTTAGTGCTGAAAATACATGCACTCATTCTCCGTTGATCCCCCCTCCCGTCATTTGTTTCCTTGTGCGTGCACTCTGCATCTTTGCTTCTCGTTCTAATATCAAGTAAAATGCCCCGGCACCGTGACTCACCTTTGCGAATGAACAAGCAGTTCATAATTCTATTCGCGTGTAACGTCGAACGATCCATCTGAAAAAAAAAATTGGTGCAACACGAGGACCTCCCAGGAGGTCACCCATCTGAGTATTACTTTCGCCCAAGCACACTTAAATGCGGAGTTCTGATGAGATCCGGTGCATTAGTGCTGGTGTGATCGAACCTGTTTCATTTTCCGCTGCAAATAGATACACCCCTTCTCCTTTCTTCCCCCTCTCGTCATTTGTTTCCTGGTGCATTCACACTTCACCTCTCCTTCTCGTTCTAATATCAATTAAAATGCCCCTGCGTCTTGACTCACATTTGCGTATAAACCAGCGGACCATAGTTCCAGCCGCTCGCAACGTCGAACGACCCATCTAAAAAAAAATTGGGTGCACCACGAGAACTTCCCAGGAGGTAACCCATCCTTGTACTACTTTCGCCAAAGCACACTTAACTGCGGAGTTCTGATGGGATCCGATGCATTTGTGCTAGTTTGATCGCACCTGTTTAATTTTGTGCTGAAAATACATACACTCCTTCTCCTTACCTCCCCCCTCCCATAATGTGTTTCCTTATGCGTTCACACTGCACCTCTCCTTCTCGTTCTAATATCGATCAAAATGCTCCTGCTTCTTGACTCACATTTGCGTATAAACCAGCAGACCATAGTTCTACTCGCGCGTAAAGTCGAACGACTCGTCTAAAAAAAAATTGGTGCGACACGAGGACTTCCCAGGAGGTCACCCATCCGAGTTCTAGTCTCGCCCAAACACACTTAACTGCAGAGTTCTGATGGGATCCGGTGCATTAATGCTGGTATGATCGCACCAGTTTAATTTCGCGCTGCAAATACAAACGCTCCTCCTCCTTTCTTCCCCCTCCCGTCATTTGTTTCCTTGTGCGTGCGCACTGCACCTCCCGTTCTCGTTCAAATATAAAGTAAAATGCCCTTATGTCTTGACTCACATTTGCGTACAAACCATCGGACCATAGTTCCAGTCGCGCGTAACATCGAACGACCCATCTGAAAGAAAAAAGGGTCAACACGAGAACTTCTCAGGAGGTAACCCATCCTTGTACTACTTTCGCCAAAGCAAACTTAACTGCAGAGTTCTGATGGGATCCGGTGCATTTGTGCTGGTATGATCGCGCTTGTTTCATTTCGTGCTGAAAATACATACACTCCTTCTCCTTCCCTCCCCCCTCATGTCATTTGTTTTCTTGTGCGTTCACACTGCACCTCTCATTCTCGTTCTAATATCGATTAAAATGCCTGTGCTTCTTGACTCACATTTGCGTATAAACTAGCAGACCATAATTCAAGTTGCGCGTAATGTCGAAAGAATCATCTGCAAAAAAATGGGTTCAACATGAGGACTTCCCAGGAAAATGGGTGAAATATAAGGACTTCGCAGGAGGTCACCCATCCTAGTACTACTCTCGCCCAAACACCCTTAACTTGCGGAGTTCTGATAGAATCCGTTGCATTATTGCTGGTATGATCTCTCATGTTTCATTCAGCGCTGCAAATACATACACTCTTTCTCCTTCCATCCCCCTCCTGTCATTTGTTTCCTTATGCGTGCACTCTGCATCTCTCTTTCTCGTTCAAATATCACGTAAAATGCCCCGGCAGTGTGACTCACCTTTGCGAATGAACCAGCAGTTCATAATTCCATTAGCGCGTAACGTCGAACGACACATCCGAAAAAAAATGGGTGCAACACAAGGACATCCCAGGAGGTCACCCATCCGAGTACTGCTCTCGCCAAAGCACACTTAACTGCAGAGTTCTAATGGGATCCGGTGCATTTATGATCGTACCTGTTTCATTCTATGCTGCAAATACATACACTCTTTCTCCTTCCATCCCCCTCCCGTCATTTGTTTCCTTGTGCGTGCATTCTACATCTCTTCTTCTCGTTCTAATATCAAGTAAAATGCCCCGGTAATGTGACTCACCTTTGCGAATGAACCAGCGGTTCATAATTCCATCGTGCGTAACGTCAAATGACCCATCCGAGAAAAAATTGGTGCAACACGAGGACTTCCCAGGAGGTCACCCATCCGAGTACTACTCTCGCCCAACCACACTTAACTACGGAGTTCTGATGGGATCCGGTGAATTAGTGCTAGTATGATCGCACCTGTATCATTTCGCTCTGCAAATACATACACTCCTTCTCATTTCTTCCCCCTCCCGTCATTTGTTTCCAAGTGCGTTCACACTTCACATCTCCTTCTCGTTCTAATATCAATTAAAATGGTCCTGCGTCTTGACTCACATTTGCGTATAAACCAGCGGACCATAGTTCCAGTCGAGCGTAACGTCGAACGGCCCATCTGAAAAAAAAAATGGGTGCAACACGAGAACTTCCCAGGAGGTAACCCATCCTTGTACTACTTTCGCCAAAACACACTTAACTGCGGAGTTCTGATAACATCCGGTGTATTTGTGCTAATATGATCGCACCTGTTTCATTTCGTGCTGAAAATACATACACTCCTTCTCCTTCCCTCCCCCCTCCCTTCATTTGTTTCCTTGTGCGTTCACACTGCACCTCTCATTCTCGTTCTAATATCGATTAAAATGCCCCTACTTCTTGACTTACATTTGCGTATAAACCAGCAGACCATAGTTCCAGTCGCGCGTAACGTCGAACGACCCGTCTGAAAAAAAATTTGTACGACACGAGGACTTCCTAAGAGGTCACCCATCCGAGTACTACTCTTTCCCAAACACAATTAACTACGGAGTTCTGATGGGATCCGGTGCATTAGTGCTAGTATGATCACACGTATTTAATTTTGTGCTGCAAATACATACACTCCTTCTCCTTTCTTCCCCCTCCTGTAATTTTGTTTCCTTGTGCGTGTGCACTGCACCTCTCGTTCTCGTTCTAATATCAAGTAAAATGCCATGGCGCTGTGACTCGCATTTGCGAATAAACCTGCGGACCATAATTCAAGTCGCGCGTAACGTCGAAAGAATCATCTGAAAAAAAATGAGTGAAATATAAGGACTTCGCAGGAGGTCACCCATCATAGTACTACTCTCGCCAAAGCACCCTTAACTTGCGGAGTTATTATAGAATCCGTTGCATTAGTGCTGGTAAGATCGCTCATGTTTCACTCTGCGCTGCAAATACATACACTCTTTCTCCTTCTATCCTCCTTCCCGTCATTTGTTTCATTGTGCGTGCACTCTGCATCTCTCCTTCTCGTTCTAATATCAAGTAAAATGCCCTGGCACCGTGACTCATCTTTGCGAATGAACCAGCGTTTCATAATTTCATTCGTGCGTACCGTCGAACGACCCATCCGAAAAAAAAATGGGTGCAACACGAGGACTTTTCAGGAGGTCACCCATCCGAGTACTACTCTCACCCTAGCACACTTAACTGCGAAGTTCTGATGGGATCCAGTGCTTTAGTGCTGGTATGATTGCACCTGTTTAATTTCGCGCTGCAAATGCATACACTCCTCTTTTCTTCCCCCTCCTGTGATTTGTTTCCTCGTGCGTGCGCACTGCACCTCTCCTTCTCGTTCAAATATCAAGTAAAATGCCACGGTGCCATGACTCACATTTGTGAATAAACCTGTGGACCATAATTCAAGTCGTGTGCAACGTCGAAAGAATCATCTTCAAAAAAATGGGTGCAACACAAGAACTTCCCAAGAAAATGGGTGAAATATAAGGACTTCGCAGGAGGTCACCCATTCTAGTACTACTCTCGCCCAAGCACCCTTAACTTGCGGAGTTATGATAGAATCCGTTGCATTAGTGCTGGTATGATCGCTCATGTTTCATTCTACGCTTCAAATACATACACTCTTTCTCCTTCCATCCCCCCTCCCGTCTTTTGTTTCCTTGTGCGTGCACTCTGCATCTCTCCTTCTCGTTCTAATATCAAGTAAAATGCCCCGACACCGTGACTCACCTTTGCGAATGAACCAACAGTTCATAATTCTATTCGCGAGTAACGTCAAAAGACCCATCCGAAAAAAAATGGGTACGACACGAGAACTTACCAGGAGGTCACCCATCCTAGTACTACTCTCACCCAAGCACACTTTACTGCAGAAGTTTGATGGGATCCGGTGCATTAGTGCTGGTATGATTGCACCTATTTCATTTTGTACTACAAATACATACACTCCTTCTCCTTTCTTCCCCCTCCCGTCATTTGTTTCCTGGCGCGTTCACACTTCACCTCTCCTTTTCGTTCTAATATCAATTAAAATGCTCCTGCGACATGACTCACATTTGCGTATAAACCAGCAGACCATAGTTCCAGTCGTGTGTAACGTCAAACGACCTATCTGAAAAAAAAATGGTGCAACACGAGAATTTTTCAGGAGGTAACCCATCCTTGTACTACTTTCGCCAAAGCACACTTAACTGCGGAGTTCTGATGGGATCCGGTGCATTTTTGCTGGTATGATCGCACCTGTTTCATTTCGTGCTGAAAATACATACACTACTTCTCCTTTCCTCCCACCTCCCATTATTTGTTTCCTTGTGGGTTCACACTAAACCTCTTCTTCTCGTTCTAATATCGACTAAAATGCCCCTGAATCTTGACTCACTTTTGCGTATAAACAAGCATACCATAGTTCCAGTAGCGCTTAACGTCGAACGACCCGTCTGAAAAAAAAATTGTTGCGCCACGAGGACTTCCCAGGAGGTCACCCATACGAGTACTACTCTCACTCAAGCACACTTAACTGTGGAGTTCTGATGGGATCCGGTGCATTAGTGCTTGTATGATTGCACCTGTTTAATTTCGCGCTGCAAATACATACATTCCTTCTCCTTTCTTCCCCCTCCCGTCATTTGTTTACTTGTGCGTGCGCACTACACCTCTCCTTCTCGTTCAAATATATAGTAAAATGCCACGGCACCGTGACTCACATTTGGGAATAAACCTGCGGACCATAATTCAAGTCGCGCGTAATGTCGAAAGAATCATCTGCAAAAAAATGGGTGCAACACGAGGACTTCCGAAGAAAATGGGCGAAATAGAAGGACTTCGCAGGAGGTCACCCATCCTAGACTCTCGCCCAAGCACCCTTAACTTGCGTAGTTCTGATAGAATCCGTTGCATTAGTGCTGGTTTGGTCGCTCATGTTTCATTCTACGCTACAAATACATACACTCTTTCTCCTTCCATCCCCCTCCCGTCATTTGTTTCCTTGTGCGTGCACTCTACATCTCTCCTTCTCGTTCTAATATAAAGTAAAATGCCCCGGCACCGTGACTCACCTTTGCGAATGAACCAGCGGTTCAAAATTCCATTCGCGCATAACGTCGAACGACCCATCCGAAAAAAAATGGGAGCATCACGAGGACTTCCCAGAAGATCACCCATCCAAGTACTACAATCGCCCATGCACACTTAACTGTGTAGTTCTGATGGGTTCCGGCGCATTAGTGCTGGTATGATCGCACCTGTTTCATTTCGCGCTACAAATACATACACTCCTTCTCCTTTCTTCCCCCTCCTGTCATTTGTTTCCTGGTGCGTTCACACTTCACCTCTCCTTTTCGTTCTAATATCAATTAAAATGCCCCTGCGTCATGACTCACATTCGCGTATAAACCAGTGGACCATAGTTCCAGTCGTGCGTAACGTCGAACGACCTATCTGAAAAAAAAAGGGTGCAACACAATAATTTCCCAGGAGGTAACCCATAATTCTACTACTTTCACCAAAGCACACTTAACTACGGAGTTCTGATGGGATCCGGTGCATTTTTGCTGGTATGATCGCACCTGTTTCATTTCGTGCTGAAAATACATACACTACTTCTCCTTTCCTCCCACCTCCCATTATTTGTTTCCTTGTGGGTTCACACTGAACCTCTTCTTCTCGTTCTAATATCGATTAAAATGCCCCTGAATCTTGACTCACTTTTGCGTATAAACAAGCAGACCATAGTTCCAGTCGCGCTTAACGTAGAACGACCCGTCTGAAAAAAAATCGTTGCGCCACGAGGACTTCCCAGGAAGTCACCCATACAAGTACTACTCTCACCCAAGCACACTTAACTGTGGAGTTCTAATGGGATCCGGTGCATTAGTGCTGGTATGATCGCACCTGTTTAATTTCGCGCTGCAAATACATACACTCCTTCTCCTATCTTCCCCCTCCCGTCATTTGTTTCCTTGTGCGTGCGCACTGCTCCTCCTGTTATCGTTCAAATATCAAGTAAAATACCACGGTGCTGTGACTCACATTTGCGAATAAACCTGCAGACCATAATTCAAGTCGCGCGTAACGTCGAAAGAATCATCTGTAAAAAAATGGGTGCAACACGATGACTTTCCAAGAAAATGGGTGAAATATAAGGACTTCCCAGGAGGTCACCCATCCTAGTACTACTCTCGCCCAAGCACCCATAACTTGCGGAGTTCTGATAGAATTCGTTGCATTAGTGCTTGTATGATCGCTCATGTTTCATTCTGCACTGCAAATACATACACTCTTTCTCCTTCCATCCCCCCTCCCCTCATTAGTTTCCTTGTGCGTGCACTCTGCATCTCTCCTTCTCGTTATAATATCAAGAAAAATGCGACGGTACCGTGACTCACCTTTGCGAATGAACCAGCGGTTCATAATTCCATTCGCGCGTAATGTCGAACGACCCATCCAAAAAAAAATGGGTGCAACATGAGAACTTCCCAGGAGGTCACCCATCCGAGTAATACTCTCGCCCAAGCACATTTAACTGTGGAGTTCTGATAGGATCCGGTGAATTAGTGCTGGTATGATCGCACATGTTTCATTTTGCGCTGCAAATACATACACACCTTCTCCTTCCCTCCCCCCTCCTGTCATTTGTTTCCTTGTACGTTCACACTGCACCCCTCCTTCTCGTTCTAATATCAAGTATAATGCCCTGGCACCTTGACTCACCTTTGCGAATGAACCAGTGGTTCATAATCCCATTCGCGCGTAACGTCGAACGACCCATCCGAAAAAAAATGGGTGCATCACGAGGACTTTCTAGGAGGTCACACATCCGAGTACTACTCTCGCCCAAACACACTTAACTGCGAAGTTCTGATGGGATCCGGTGCATTAGTGCTGGTATGATCGCTCCTGTTTCATTTCGTACTGCAAATACATACACTCCATATCCTTTCTTCCCCATCCCGTTATTTGTTTGCTGGTGCGTTCACACTTCACATCTCCTTCTCGTTCTAATATCAATTAAAATGCCCCTGCGTCTTGACTCACATTTGCGTATAAACCAGCGGACCATAGTTCCAGTCGAGCGTAACGTCGAACGGCCCATCTGAAAAAAAAAATGGGTGCAACACGAGAACTTCCCAGGAGGTAACCCATCATTGTACTACTTTCGCCAAAACACACTTAACTGCGGAGTTCTGATAAGATCCGGTGCATTTATGCTGGTATGATCGCACCTGTTTCATTTCGTGTTGAAAATACATATACTCCTTCTCCTTCCCTCCCCCCTCCCATCATTTTTTTCCTTGTGTGTTCACACTGCACCTCTCCTTCTCATTCTAATATCGATTAAAATGCCCATTCTTCTTGACTCACATTTCCGTATAAACTAGCAGACCATAGTTCCAGTTGTGCGTAACGTCGAACGACCCGTCAGAAAAAAAAATTTATACGACACGAGGACTTCCCAAGAGGTCACCCATCCGAGTACTACTCTCGCCCAAGCATAATTAACTACGGAGTTCTGATGGGATCCGGTGCATTAGAGCTAGTATGATCACACCTATTTAATTTTGCGCTGCAAATACATACACTCCTTCTCCTTTCTTCCCCCTCCCGTAATTTTGTTTCCTTGTGCGTGCACACTGCACCTCTCGTTATTGTTCTAATATCAAGTAAAATGCCACGGCGCTGTGACTCATATTTGTGAATAAACCTGCGGACCATAATTCAAGTCGCGTGTAACGTCGAAAGAATCATCTGCAAAAAAATGGGTGAAATATAAGGACTTCTCAGGAGGTCACCCATCCTAGTACTACTCTCGCCAAAGCACCCTTAACTTGCGGAGTTCTGATAGAATCCGTTAGATTAGTGCTGGTAAGATCGCTCATGTTTCACTCTGCGCTTCAAATACATACACTCTTTCTCCTCCATCCCCCCTCCCGTCATTTGTTTCCTTGTGCGTGCACTCTGCATCTCTCCTTCTCGTTCTAATATCAAGTAAAATACTCCGGCACCGTGACTCATCTTTGCGAATGAACCAGCGGTTCATAATTCTATTCGCGCGTAATGTCGAACGACCCATCCGAAAAAAAATGCGTGCAACACGAGGACTTCCCAGGAGGTCACGCATCCGAGTACTACTCTCTCCCAAGCACACTTAACTGCAGAGTTCTGACGGGATCCGGTGCATTAGTGCTGGAATGATCGCACCTGATTAATTTCACGCAGCAAATTCATTCACTCCTTCTCCTTTCTTCCCCCTCCCGTCATTTGTTTCCTTCTGCGTGCGCATTGCACCTCCCGTTCTCGTTCAAATATCAAGTAAAATGCCACGGCGCCGTGACTCACATTTGTAAATAAACTTGCGGACCATAATTCAAATCGCGCGTAACGTCGAAAGAATAATCTGCAAAAAAAAATGGGTGCAACACGAGGACTTCCCAACAAAATGGGTGAAATATAAGGACTTCACAGGAGGTCACCCATCCTAGTACTACTCTCGTCCATGCACCCTTAAATTGCGGAGTTCTGATAGAATCCGTTGCATTAGTGCTGGTATGATCGCTCATGTTTCATTCTGCGCTGCAAATACATACACTCTTTCTCCTTCCATCCCCCCTCCCGTCATTTGTTTCCTTATGCGTGCACTCTGCATCTTTTCTTCTCGTTCTAATATCAAGTAAAATGCCCCGGCACCGTGACTCACTTTTGCGAATGAACCAGAGTTTCATAATTCGATTCGCACGTAACGTCGAATGACCCATCCGAAAAAAAATTTGTGCATCACGAGGACTTCCCAAGAGGTCACACATCCGAGTACTACTCTCGCCCAAGCACACTTAACTGCGGGGTTCTGATGGGATCCGGTGCTTTAGTGCTGGTATGATTGCACCTGTTTAATTTAGCGCTGCAAATACATACACTCCTTCTCCTTTCTTCCCCCTCCTGTCATTTGTTTCCTTGTGCGTGCACACTGCACCTCCTATTCTCGTTCAAATATCAAGGAAAATGCCACGGCCCCGTGACTCACATTTGCGAATAAACCTGTTGACCATATTTCAAGTCGCGTGCAACGTCGAAAGAATTATCTTCAAAAGAATGGGTGCAACACGAGAACTTCCCAAGAAAATGGGTGAAATATAAGGACTTCGCAGGAGGTCACCCATTCTAGTACTACTCTCGCCCAAGCACCCTTAACTTGCGGAGTTCTTATAGAATCCGTTGCATTAGTGCTGGTATGATCGTTAATGTTTCATTCTGCGCTGAAAATACATACACTCTTTCTCCTTCCATCCCCCCTCCCGTCATTTGTTTCCTTGTGCGTGCACTCTGCATCTCTCCTTCTCGTTCTAATATGAAGTAAAATGCCCCGGCAGCGTGACTCACCTTTGTGAATAGACCAACGGTTCATAATTCCATTCGCATGTAATGTTGAAAGACCGATCTGAAAAAAAATGAGAGCAACATGAGGACTTCCCAGGAGGTCACCCATCCGAGTACTACTCTCGCCAAAGCACGCATAGCTGCGGAGTTCTGATGGGATCCGGTGCTTTAGTGCTGGTATGATCGCACCTGTTTGATTTTGCGCTGCAAATACATACACTCCTTCTCCTCTATTCCCCCTCCCGTCATTTGTTTTCTTGTGCGTGCACACTGCACCTCCCGTTCTCATTCAAATATCAAGTAAAATGCAACGGTGCTGTGACTCACATTTGCGAATAAACTTGCGGACCATAATTCAAGTCACGCGTAACGTCGAAAGAATCATCTGCAAAAAAATGGATGCAACACGAGGACTTCCCAAGAAAATGGGTGAAATATAAGGACTTCGCAGGAGGTCACCCATCCTAGTACTACTCTCGCCCAAACACCCATAACTTGCGGAGTTTTGATAGAATCCGTTGCATTAGTTCTGGTATGATCGCTCATGTTTCATTATGCGCTGCAAATACATACACTCTTTCTCCTTCCATCCCCCATCCCGTCATTTGTTTCCTTGCGCGTGCACTCTGCATCTCTTCTTCTCATTCTAATATAAAGTAAAATGGCCCGGCACCATGACTCACCTTTGCGAATGAACCAGCGTTTCATAATTCGATTCGTGCGCAACGTCGAACGACCCATCCGAAAAAAAAGGGTGCAACACGAGAACTTCCCAGGAGGTCACCCATCCGAGTACTACTCTCGCCCAAGCACACTTACTTGTGACGTTCTGATGGGTTCCGATGCATTAATGCTGGTATGATCGCACCTGTTTAATTTCGCGCTGCAAATACATACACACCTTCTCCATTCTTCCCCCTCTTGTCATTTGTTTCCTAGTGCGTTCACACTTCACTTCTCCTTCTCGTTTTAATATATTTTAAAATACCCCTGCGTCTTGACTCACATTTGCGTATAAACTAGCTGACCATAGTTCCAGTCGCGCGTAACGTCAAACGACCCATCTGAAAAAAAAATGAGTGCAACACGAGAACTTCACAGGAGGTAACCCATCCTTGTACTACTTTCGTCAAAGCACACTTAACTGCGGAGTTCTGATGGGATATGGTGCGTTTGTGCTGGTATGATCGCACCTGTTTCATTTCGTGCTGAAAATACATACACTCCTTCTCCTTCCTTCTCCCCTCCCATCATTTGTTTCCTTGTGCGTTCATACTGCACCTCTCCTTCTCATTCTAATATCGATTAAAATGTTCTGCTTCTTGACTTACATTTGCGTATAAACCAGCGGACCATAGTTCCAGTCGTGCGTAACGTCGAACGACCCGTCTGAAAAAAAATATGTGCGAAACGAGGACTTCCCAGGAGGTCACCTATCCGAGTACTACTCTCGCCCAAGCACACTTAACTGCAGAGTTCTGATGGGATCCGGTGCATTAGTGCTGGTATGATCGCACCTGTTTCATTTCGCGCTGCAAATACATACACTCCTTCTCCTATCTTCCCCCTCCCGTCATTTGTTTCCTTGTGTGTGCGCACTGCACCTCCCGTTCTCATTCAAATATCAACTAAACTGCCACGGCGCCGTGACTCACATTTGCGAATAAAGCTGCGAACCATAATTCAAGTCGCGCGTAACGTCGAAAGAATCATCTGAAAAAAAATGGGTGCAACACGAGGACTTTCCAAGAAAATGGGTGAAATATAAGGACTTCACAGGAGGTCACCCATCCTAGTACTACTCTCGCCCAAGCACCCTTAACTTGCGGAGTTCTGATAGAATCCGTTGCATTAGTGCTTGTATGATTGCTCATGTTTCATTCTGCGCTGCAAATACATACACTCTTTCTCCTTCCATCCCCCCTCCCGTCATTAGTTTCCTTATGCGTGCACTCTGCATTTCTCCTTGTCGTTCTAATATCAAGAAATATGCGACGGCACCGTGACTCACCTTTGCGAATGAACCAGCGGTTCATAATTCCATTCGCGCGTAATGTCGAACGACCCATCCAAAAAAAAATGGGTGCAACACGAGGACTTCCCAGGAGGTCACCCATCCGAGTAATACTCTCGCCCAAGCACATTTAACTGTGGAGTTCTGATAGGATCCGGTGAATTAGTGCTGGTATGATCGCACATGTTTCATTTTGCGCTGCAAATACATACACACCTTCTCCTTCCCTCCCCCCTCCTGTCATTTGTTTCCTTGTGCGTTCACACTGCACCTCTCCTTCTCGTTCTAATATCAAGTATAATGCCCTGGCACCTTGACTCACCTTTGCGAATGAACCAGTGGTTCATAATCCCATTCGCGCGTAACGTCGAACGACCCATCCGAAAAAAAATGGGTGCATCACGAGGACTTCCTAGGAGGTCACACATCCGAGTACTACTCTCGCCCAAACACACTTAACTGTGGAGTTCTGATGGGATCCGGTGCATTAGTGCTGGTACGATCGGTCATGTTTCATTTTGCGCTGCAAATACATACACTCCTTCGCCTTTCATCCCCCTCCCGTCATTTGTTTCTTGGTGCGTTCACACTTCACCTCTCTTTCTCGTTCTAATATCAATTAAAATGCCCCTGCGTCTTGACTCACATTTGTGTATAAACCAGCGGACCATAATTCTAGTGGCGCGTAACGTCGAACGACCCATCTTAAAAAAAATGTGTGCAACACGAGAACTTCCCAGGAGGTAACCCATCCTTGTACTACTTTCGCCAAAGCACACTTAACTGCGGAGTTCTAATAAGATCCGGTGCATTTGTGCTGGTATGATCGCACCTGTTTCATTTCGTGCTGAAAATACATACATTCCTTCTCCTTCCCTCCCCCCTCCCATCACTTGTTTCCTTGTGCATTCACACTGCACCTCTCATTCTCGTTCTAATATCGATTAAAATCCCCTTGCTTTTTGACTCGCATTTGCACATAAACCAGCGCGTAACGTCGAACGACCCGTCTGAAAAAAAATTTGTACGACACGAGGACTTCCCAGGAGGTCAGCCATCCGAGTACTACTCTCGCCCAAGCACAATTAACTACGGAGTTCTGATGGGATCCGGTCCATTAGTGCTAGTATGATCACACCTATTTAATTTTGCGCTGCAAATACATACACTCCTTCTCCTTTCTTCCCCCTCCCATAATTTTGTTTCCTTGTGCGTGCGCATTGCACCTCTCGTTCTCGTTTTAATATCAAGTAAAATGCCACGGTGCCGTGACTCACATTTGTGAATAAACCTGCGGACCATAAATCAAGTCGCGCGTAACGTCGAAAGAATCATCTACAAAAAAATAGGTGAAATATAAGGACTTCGCAGGAGGTCACCCATTTTAATACTACTCTCACCAAAGCACCCTTAACTTGCGGAGTTATGATAGAATTCGTTGCATTAGTGCTGGTAAGATCGCTCATGTTTCACTCTGCGCTACAAATACACTCTTTCTCCCTCCATCCCCCCTCCCGTCATTTGTTTCCTTGTGCGTGCACTCTGCATCTCTCCTTCTCGTTCTAATATCAAGTAAAATGCCCCGGCACCGTGACTCATCTTTGCGAATGAACCAACGGTTCATAATTCCATTCACGCGTAACGTCAAACGACCCATCCGAAAAAAAATACGTGCAACAGGAGGACTTCCCAGGAGGTCACGCATTCGAGTACTACTCTCTCCCAAGCACACTTAACTACGGAGTTCTGATGGGATCCAGTGCATTAGTGCTGGTATGATTGCACCTGATTAATTTCGCGCTGCAAATACATTCACTTCTTCTCATTCCTTCCCCGTCCCGTCATTTGTTTCCTTGTGCGTGCGCACTGCACCTCCTGTTCTCGTTCAAATATAAAGTAAAATGCCACGGCGCCGCGACTCACATTTGCCAATAAACTTGCGGACCATAATTTAAGTAACGCGTAACGTCAAAAGAATCATCTGCAAAAAAATGGGTGCAACACGTGGGCTTCCCAAGAAAATGGGTGAAATATAAGGACTTCGCAGGAGATCACCCATCCTAGTACTACTCTCGCCCATGCACCTTTAACTTGCGGAGTTCTGATAGAATCCGTTGCATTAGTGCTGGCATGATCGCTCATGTTTCATTATGCGCTGCAAATACATAAACTCTTTCTCCTTCCATCCCCCCTTCCGTCATTTGTTTCCTTATGCGTGCACTCTACATCTCTTCTTCTCGTTCTAATATGAAGTAAAATGCCCCGGCATCGTGACTCACCTTTGCAAATGAACCAGCGATTCATAATTCCATTCGCACGTAACGTCGAACGACCCATCCGAAAAAAAATGGGTGCATCACGAGGACTTCGCAGGAGGTCACCCATCCTAGTACTACTCTCGCCCAAGCACCCATAACTTGCGGATTTTTGATAGAATCTGTTGCATTAGTTCTGGTATGATCGCTCATGTTTCATTCTGAGCTGCAAATACATACATGTTTTCTCCTTCCATCCCCCCTCCCGTCATTTGTTTCCTTGCGCGTGCACTCTGCATCTCTCATTCTCGTTCTAATATAAAGTAAAATGCCCTGGCACCGTGACTCACCTTTGCGAATGAACCAGCATTTCATAATTCGATTCGTGCGCAACGTCGAATGACCCATCCGAAAAAAAAAGGGTGCAACACGAGGATTTCCCAGGAGGTCACCTATCCGAGTACTACTCTCGCCCAAGCACACTTGACTGCATAGTTCTGATGGAATACGGTGCATTAGTGCTGGTATGATCGCACCACATTCATTTCGCGCTGCTAATACATACACTCCTTCTCCTTTCTTCCCCCTCCCGTCATTATTTTCCTGGTGCATTCAAACTTCACCTCTCCTTCTCACTCTAATATCAATTAAAATGCCCCTGCATCTTAACTCACATTTGCGTATAAACCAGCGGACCATAGTTTCAGTCACGCGTAATGTCGAACGACCCATTTGAAAAAAAAAATAGGTGCAACACGAGAACTTCCCATGAGGTAACCCATCCTTGTACTACTTTTGCCAAAGCACACTTAATTGCGGAGTTCTGATGGGATCTGGGGCATTTGTGCTGGTATGATCGCACCTGTTTCATTTTGTGCTGAAAATACATACACTCCTTCTCCTTCCCTCCCCCCTCCCATAATTTGTTTCCCTATGCGTTCACACTGCACCTCTCCTTCTCGTTCTAATATCGATTAAAATGCTCATTCTTCTTGACTCATATATGCGTATAAACCAGTGGACCATAGTTCTAGTCGCGCATAACGTCGAACGACCCGTTTGAAAAAAAATTTGTGCGACACGAGGACTTCCTAGGAGGTCACCCATCCGAGTACTACACTCGCTCAAGCACACTTAACTGCGGAGTTCTGATGGGATCCGGTACATTAGTGCTGGTATGATCGCACCTCTTTAATTTTGCGCTACAAATACAAACACTCATTCTCCTTTCTTCTCCCTCCCGTCATTTTTTTTCTTGTGCGTGCGCACTGCACCTCCCGTTCTCGTTCAAATATCAAAAAAAATGCCACGGCGCCGTGACTTACATTTGTGAATAAACCTGTGGACCATAATTCAAGTCGCGTGGAACGTCGAAAGAATCATCTGCAAAAAAATGGGTGCAACACAAGAACTTCCCAAGAAAATAGGTGAAATATAAAGACTTCGCAGGAGGTCACCAATCCTAGTACTACTCTCGCCCAAGCACCCTTAACTTGCGGAGTTTTGATAGAATCCGTTGCATTAGTTCTAGTATGATCGCTCATGTTTCATTCTGTGCTGCAAATACATATACTCTTTCTCCTTCCATCCCCCCTCCCGTCATTTGTTTCCTTCTGCGTACACTCTGCATCTCTCTTTCTCGTTCTAATATAAAGTAAAATGCCCCGGCACCGTAACTCACCTTTACGAATGAACCAGCGGTTCATAATTCCATTCGTGCGTAACGTCGAACGACCCATCTGAAAAAAAATGGGTGCAACACGAGGACTTCCCAGGAGGTCACCCATCTGAGTCGGTGCATTAGTGCTTGTATGATCGCACCTGATTAATTTCGCGCTGCAAATACATTCACTCCTTCTCATTTCTTCCCCCTCCCGTCATTTGTTTCCTGATGCGTTCAGACTTCACCTCTCCTTATCATTCTAATATCAATTAAAATACCCCTGTGTTTTGACTCACATTTGCGTATAAACCAGCGGACCATAGTTCCAGACGCGCGTAACGTCGAACGACCCATCTGAAAAAAAAATGGGTGCAACACGAGAACTTCCCATGAGATAACCCATCATTGTACTACTTTCACCAAATCACACTTAACTGCGGAGTTCTGATGGGATCCGGTGCATTTGTGCTGGTATGATCGCAACTGTTTCATTTCGTGCTGAAAATACATACAGTCCATCTCCTTCCCTCCCCCCTCCCATCATTTGTTTTCTTGTGCGCTCACACTGCACCTCTCCTTCTCGCTCTAATATCGATTAAAATGCCCCTGCTTCTTGACTCACATTTGCGTATAAACAAGCGGACAATAGTTCCAGTCGCGCGTAACGTCAAACAACCCATCTGAAAAAAAATTGGTGCGACACGAAGATTTCCTAGGAGGTCACCCATCCGAGTACTACTCTCGCCCAAGCACACATAACTGCGGAGTTCTGATGGGATCCGGTGCATTAGTGCTGGTATGATCACACCTGTTTAAATTCTCGCTGCAAATACATGCACTCCTTCTCATTTCTTCCACCTCCCGTTCTCGTTCTAATATCAAGTAAAATGCCACGGCGCCATGACACACATTTGCGAATAAACCTGCGGACCATAATTCAAGTCGCGCGTAACATCGAAAGAATCATCTATAAAAAAATGTGTGCGACACGAGGACTTCCCTGGAGGTCACCCATCCGAATACTACTCTCGCTCAAGCACACTTAACTGCGGAGTTATGATGGGATCCAGTGCATTAGTGCAGGTATAATCGTACCAGTTTAATTTCGTGCTGCAAATACATACACTCCTTCTCCTTTCCTCCCCCTCCCGTCATTTGTCTCCATGTGCGTACGCACTTCACCTCCCATTCTCGTTCAAATATCAAGTAAAATGTCACGGTGCCGTGACTCACATTTGCGAATAAACCTGCGGACCATAATTCAAGTCGCGCGTAACGTCGAAAGAATCATCTGCAAAAAAATGGGTGCAACACGAGGACTTCCCACGAAAATGGGTGAAATATAAGGACTTCGTAGGAGGTCACCCATCCTAGTACTACTCTCGCCCAAGCACGGTTACTTGCGGAGTTTTGATAAAATCCGTTGCATTAATGCCAGTATGATCTCTCATGTTTCATTCTGCGCTGCAAATACATACTCTCTTTCTCCTTCCATCCCCCCTCCCGTCATTTGTTTCCATGTGCGTGCACTCTGCATCTCTCCTTCTCGTTCTAATATCAAGTAAAATGTCCCAGCACCGTGACTCACATTTGCGAATGAACCAGCAGTTCATAATTCCATTGGCGCGTAACGTCGAATGACCCATCTGAGTACGACTCTCGCCCAAGCACACTTAACTGCAGAGTTCTGATTGGATCGGGTGCATTAGTGCTGGTATGATGGCACTTGTCTCATTTCGCGCTGCAAATACATACACTCCTTAGCCTTTCTTCCCCCTCCCGTCATCTGTTTCTCGGTGTGTTCACACTTCACCTCTCTTTCTCGTTCAAATATCAATTATAATGCCCCTGCATCTTGACTCACATTTGCGTATAAACCAGCGGACTATAGTTCCAGCCGCGCGTAAAGTCGAATGGCCCATCTGAAAAAATAAATGGGTGCAACACAAGAACTTCCCAGGAGGTAACCCATCCATGTACTACTTTCGCAAAAGCACACTTAACTACGGAGTTCTGATGAGATCCGATGCATTTGTGCTGGTATGATCGCACCTGTTTCATTTCGTGCTGAAAATACATACACTCCTTCTCCTTCCCTCCCCCCTCCCATCATTTGTTTCCTTGTGCTTTCACACTGCACCTCTCCTTCTCGTTCTAATATCGATTAAAATGCCCTTGCTTCTTGACTCACATTTGCGTATAAATCAGTGGACCCTAGTTCCAGTCGCGCGTAACGTCGAACGATCCATTTGAAAAAAAATTAGTGTGACACGAGGACTTCCTAGGAGGTCACCCATCCGAGTACTACTCTCGCCCAAGCATAGTTAACTGCGGAGTTCTGATAGGATCGTTAGTATGATCGCACCTGTTTAATTTCGCGCTGCAAATAAATAAACTCCTTCTCCTTTCTTCCGCTCCCGTCATTTGTTTCCTTGTGCGTGCGCACTGCACCTCCCGTTCTCGTTCTAATATCAAGCAAAATGCCACAGCGCTGTGACTCACATTTGCGAATAAACCTGCGGACCATATTTCAAGTTGCGCGTAACGTCGAAAGAATCATCTGCAAAAAAATGGGTGCAACATGAGGACTTCCCAAGAAAATTGGTGAAATATAAGGACTTCACAGGAGCTCACCCAACCTAGTACTACTCTCGCCCAAGCACCCTTAACTTGCAGAGTTCTGATAGAATCCGTTGTATTAGTGCTGGTATGATCGCTCATGTTTCATTATGCGCTGCAAATACATACACTCTTTCTCCTTCTATCCCCCCCTCATCATTTGTTTCCTTGTGCGTGCACTCTGCATATCTCCTTCTCGTTCTAATATCAAGTAAAATGCCTCGGCACCGTGACTCACCTTTGTGAATGAACCAGCGGTTTATAATTCCATTCGCGCGTAACGTCAAACGACCCATCCGAAAAAAATGGGTGCAACACGAGGACTTCCCAGGAGGTCACCAATCCGAGTACTACTCTCGCCCAAGCACACTTAACTGCGGAGTTCAGATCCGGTGCATTAGTGCTCGTATGATCGCACCTGTTTCATTTCGCGCTGCAAATACACACACTCCTTCTCCTTTCTTCCCCCTCCCGTCATTTATTTCCTGGTGCGTTCACACTTCACCTCTCCTTCTCGTTCTAATATCAATTATAATGCCCCTGCGTCTTGACTCACATTTGCGTATAAACAAGCGGACCATAGTTCCAGTCGCGCGTTACGTCGAACGGCCCATCTGAAAAAAAAAAATGTGTTCAACACGAGAACTTCCCAGGAGGTAACCCATCCTTGTATTACTTTCGCCAAAGCACACTTAACTGCGGAGTTCTGATGGGATCCAGTGCATTTGTGCTGGTATGATCGCACCAGTTTCATTTTGGGCTGAAAATACATACACTCCTTCTTCTTCCATCCCCCATCCCATCATTTGTTTCCTTGTGCGTTCACACTGCACCTCTCCTTCTCATTCTAATATCAATTAAAATGTCCCTGCTTCTTGACTCACATTTGCTTATAAATCACCGGACCATAGTTCCAGTCGCGCGTAACATCGAACGACCCGTCTGAAAAAAAATTGGTGCGACACAAGGACTTCCCAGAAGGTCACCCATCAGAGTACTACTCTCGCCCAAGCACACTTAACTGCGGAGTTTCTTAAGGGATCCGGTGCATTAGGGCTGGTATGATCGCACCTATTTAATTTCTCGCGGCAAATACATAAAATCCTTCTCCTTTCTTCCCCCTCCCATCATTTGTTTCCTTATGCGTGCGCACTGCAGCTCCCGTTCTCATTCTAATATCAAGTAAAATGCCATGGCGCCGTGACTCACATTTGCGAATAAACCTACGGACCATAATTCAAGTCGCACATAACGTCGAAAGAATCATTTGCAAACAAATGGGTGCAACACGAGGATTTCCCAAGAAAATGGGTGAAATATACGGACTTCGCAGGAGGTCACCCATCCTAGTACTACTCTTGCCCAAACACCCAAAACTTGCAGAGTTCTGATAGAATCCGTTGCATTAGTGCTGGTATGATCGCTCATGTTTAATTCTGCGCTGCAAATAAATACACTCTTTCTCCTTCCATCCCCCCTCCCGTCATTTATTTTCTTGTGCGTGCACTCTGCATCACTCCTTCTCGTTTTAATATCAAGTAAAATTCTCCGGCACCGTGGCTCACCTTTGCGAATGAACCAACGGTTCATAATTTCATTCACGCGTAACGTCGAACGACCAATTTGAAAAAAAAAAGGGTGCAACACAAGAACTTCCATGGAGGTCATCCATCCGAGTACTACTCTCGCCCAAGCACACTTAACTGCGGAGTTCTGATGAGATCCGGTGCATTAGTGCTGGTATGATTGCACCTTTTTCATTTTGCGCTGTAAATACATACACTCCTTTTCCTTTCTTCTCCCTCCCGTCATTTGTTTCTTGGTGCGTTCACACTTCAACTCTCCTTCTCGTTCTAATATCAATTAAAATGCCTCTTCGTCTTGACTCACATTTGCGTATAAACTACTGGACCATAGTTCCAGTCGTCCGTAACTTTGAACGACCCATCTGAAAAAAAAATGGGTGCAACACGAGAACTTCCTAAGAGGTAACCCATTCTTTTACTACTTTCGCCAAAGCACACTTAACTACGAAGTTCTAATGTGATCCGGTGCATTTGTGCTGGTATGATCGCACCTGTTTCATTTTGTGCTGCAAATACATACACTCCTTCTCCTTTCTTCCCCCTCCCGTCATTTGTTTCCTTGTTCGTGCGCACTGCACCTCCCGTTCTCGTTCAAATATCAACTAAAATGCCACGGCGCCATGACTCACATTTGTTAATAAACTTGCGGACTATAATTCAAGTCGCGCGCAACATCAAAAGAATCATCTGCAAAAAAATGGGTGCAACACGAGGACTTCCCAAGAAAATGGGTGAAATTTAAGGACTTCGCAGGAGGTAACCCATCCTAGTATTACTCTCGCCGAAGCACCCTTAACTTGCGGAGTTCTGATAGAATCCGTTGCATTAGTGCTGGTATGATCCCTCATGTTTCATTCTGCGCGGCAAATACATACTCTCTTTCTCCTTCCATCCCCCCTCCCATCATTTGTTTCCTTGTGCGTGCACTCTGCATCTCTCCTTCTCGTTTTAATATCAAGTAACATGCCCTGGCACCGTGACTCACCTTTGCGAATGAAGCAGTGGTTAATAATTACAGTCACGCGTAATGTCAAACGACCTGTCTGAAAAAAAAATAGGTGCGACATGAGGACTTCCTAGGAGGTCACCCATCCGAGTACTAATCTCACCCAAGCACACTTAACTGCGAAATTCTGATGGGATCCGGTGCATTAGTGCTGGTATGACCACACTTGTTTAATTGTGCGCTGCAAATACATACACTCCTTGTTCTTTCTTTCCCCTTTCGTCATTTGTTTCCTAGTGCGTTCAAACTTCACCTCCCGTTCTCGTTCTAATATCAATTAAAATGCCCCTGCATCTTGACTCACATTTGGGTATAAACCAGCGGACCATAATTCCAGTCGCGCGTAAAGTCGAACGACCCATCTGAAAAAAAAAGGGTGCAACACGAGAACTTCCCAGGAGGCAAACCATCCTCGTACTACTTTCGCCAAAGCACACTTAACTGCGGAGTTCTAACGGGATCCGGTGCATTTGTGCTGGTATAATCGCACCTGTTTCATTTCGTGCTGAAAATGCATACACTACTTCTCCTTCTCTCCCCCCTCCCTTCATTTGTTTCCTTGTGCGTTCACACTACACCTCTCCTTCACGTTCTAATATTGATTAAAATGCCCCTGCTTCTTGACTCACCTTTGCGAATGAACCAGCAGTTCATAATTCCATTCGTGCGTAACGTCGAACGACCCATCCGAAAATAAAATTGGTGCAACACGAGGACTCCCTAGGAGGTCACCCATCCGAGTACTACTCTTGCCCAATCACACTTAACTGCGGAGTTCTGATGGGATCTGGTGCATTAGTGCTGGTATGATCGTACCTGTTTCATTTCGCGCTGCAAATAAATACACTCCTTCTCCTTTCTTCCCCCTCCCGTAATTTGTTTCCCATTCACGCTTCACCTCTCCTTCTCGTTCTAATATCAGTAAAAATGTCCCTGCGTCTTGACTCACATTTGCGTATAAACCAGCGGACCATAGTTCCAGTCGCGCGTAATGTCGAATGACCCATCTGAAAAAAAAAGGGTGCAACACGAGAACTTCCCAGGAGGTAACCCATCTTTGTACTACTTTCGCCAAGGCACACTTAACTGCGGATATCGCACCTGTTTCATTTCGTGCTGAAAATACATACACTCCTTCTCCTTCCCTCCCCCCTCCCATCATTTGTTTCCTTGTGCGTTCACACTGCACCTCTCATTCTCATTCTAATATCGATTAAAATGCCCCTGCTTCTTAACTCACATTTGCATATAAACCAGTTGACCATAGCTCCAATCGCGCGTAACGTCGAATGACCTGCTTGAAAAAATATTGGTGCGACACAAGGACTTCCCAGGAGATCACCTCTCCGAGTATAACTCTCGCCAAAGCACACTTAACAGCGGAGTTCTGATGGAATCCGGTACATTTGTGCTGGTATGATGGTACCTGTTTCATTTCGTGCTGACAATACATACACTCCTTCTCTTTCCCTCCCCCCTCCCATCATTTGTTTCCTTGTGCGTTCACACTGCACCTCTCCTTCTTGTTCTAATATCGATTAAAATGCCCCTGCATCTTGACTCACATTTGCGTATAAACCAGCGGACCATAGTTCCAGTCGCGCGTAACGTCGAACGACCCGTCTGAAAAAAAAATTGGTGAGATACGAGGACTTCCCAGGAGATCACCCATCCGAGTACTACTCTCACCCAAGCACACTAAACTGCGGAATTCTAATGGGATCTAGTGCATTAGTGCTGGTATGATCGCACCTGTTTAATTTTGCGCTGCAAATACATACACTCCTTCTCATTTCTTCCCTGTCCCATCATTTGTTTCCTTGTGCGTGCGCTCTGCACCTCCCGTTCTTGATCTAATATCAAGTAAAATGCCACGGCGCCGTGACTCACATTTGCGAATAAACCTGCGGACCATAATTCAAGACGCACGTAACGACGAAAGAATCATCTGCAAAAAAATGGAGCAACACGAGGACTTCCCAAAAGAATAGGTGAAATATAAGGACTTCGCAGGAGGTCACCCATCCTAGTACTACTCTCGCCCGAGCACCCTTAACTTGCGGAGTTCTTATAGAATCCGTTGCATTAATGCTGGTACGATCGCTCATGCTTCATTCTGCGCTGCAAATACATACACTCTTTCTCCTTCCATCCCCCCTCCCGTCATTTGTTTCCTTGTGCGTGCACTCTGCATCTCTCCTTCTCATTCTACTATCAAGTAAAATACCCAGGCACCGTGACTCACCTTTGCGAATGAACTAGCAATTCATAATTTCATTCGCGCGTAATGTCGAGCGACCCATCCGAGAAAAAATTGGTGCAACACGAGGACTTCCCAGGAGGTGTACTACTCTCGCCCAAGCACACTTAACTACAGAGTTCTAATGGGATCCGGTGCATTAATGCTGGTATGATCGCACCTGTTTCATTTTGCGTTGCAAATAAATACACTCCTTCTCCTTTCTTCTCCCTCCCGTCATTTGTTTCCTGGTGCGTTCACGCTTCACTTATCCTTCTCGTTCTAATATTAGTAAAAATGCCCCTGCGTCTTGACTCACATTTGCGTATAAACCAGCGGACCATAGTTCCAGTCGCGCGTAACGTCGAACGACCCATTTGAAAAAAAATGGGTGTAACACGAGAACTTCCCAGGAGGTAACTCGTCCTTGTACTACTTTCACCAAAGCAAACTTAACTGCGGAGTACTGATAGGATCCGGTGCATTTGTACTGGTATGATCGCACCTGTTTCATTTTGTGATGAAAATACATACCCTCATTCTCCTTCCCTCCCCCCTCCCATCATTTTTTTCCTTGCGTCTCCACACTGCACATCTCCTTCTCGTTCTAATATAGATTAAAATGCCCCTGCTTCTTGACTCCAATTTGCGTATAAACTAGCTGACCATAGTTCCAGTCGCGCATAACATCGAACGACCAGTCTAAAAAAAAAATTGTGCGACACGAGGACTTCCTAGGATGTCACCCATCCGAGTACTACTCTCGCCCAAGCACACTTAACTGCGGAGTTCTGAAAGGATCCGGTGCATTAGTGCTGGTATGATCACACCTGTTTAATTTCGCGCTGCAAATATATACACTCTTTCTCCTTTCTTCCCCTTCCCGTCATTTGTTTCCTAAAGCGTGTGCACTGCACCTCCCCTTCTCGTTCTAATATCAAGTAAAATGCAACGGCACCGTGACTCACATCTGCGAATAAACCTACATACCATAATTCAAGTCGCACGTAAAGTCGAAAGAATCATCTACAAAAAAATGGGTGCAACACAAGGACTACCCAAGAAAATGGGTGAAATATAAGGACTTCGCAGGAGGTCACCAATCCTAGTACTACTCTTGCCCAAGTACCCTTAACTGCGGAGTTCTGATAAAATCCGTTGCATTAGTGCTGGTATGATCGCTCATGTTTCATTCTGCGCTGCAAATACATATACTCTTTCTCCTTCCATCCCCCCTCTCGTCATTTGTCTTCTTGTGCGTGCAGTCTTCATCTCTCCTTCTCGTTCTAATATCAAGTAAAATGCCCAAGCACCGTGACTCACCTTTGTGAATGAAGCAGCGGTTTATAATTCCATTCGCGCGTAACATCGAACGACCCATCCGAAAAAAAATGGGTGCAACACGAGAACTTCCCAAGAGGTCACCAATCCGAGTACTACTCTCGCCCAAGCACACGTAACTGCGGAGTTCTAATTGGTTCCGGTGCATTAGTGCTGGTAGGATCGCACATTTTAAATTTCGCGCTTCAAATACATAAATTCCTTCTCCTTTCTTTCCCATCCCATCATTTGTTTTCTTGTGCGTGCGCACTGCACATTCCGTTCTCGTTCAAATATCAAGTAAAATACCACGGCGCCGTGACTCACATTTGCGAATAAACCTGTTGATCATAATTAAAGTCGCGCGTAACGTCGAAAGAATCATCAGCAAAAAAATGGATGCAACACGAGGACTTCCCAAGAAAATGGGTGAAATATAAGGACTTCGTAGGAGGTCACCCATCCTAGTATTACTCTCGCCCAAGCACCTTTTACTTGCGGAGTTCTGATAGAATCCGTTGCATTAGTGCAGGTATGATCGCTCATGTTTCATTCTACGCTGTAAATACATACACTCTTTCTCGTTCCATCCCCCCTCCCGTCATTTGTTTCCTTGTGCATGCACTCTGCATCTCTCCTTCTAGTTCTAATATAAAGTAAAATGCCATGGCACCGTGACTCACCTTTGCGAATGAACCAACGGTTCATAATTCCATTCACGCATAACGTCGAACGACCCATCCGGAAAAAAAAAATTGGTGCAGCACGAGGACTTCCCAGGAGGTCACCAATTCGAATACTACTCTCGCCCAAGCACAGTTAACTGCAGAGTTCTGATGGGATCCGGTGCATTAGTGCTGGTACGATCGGTCATGTTTCATTTTGCGCTGCAAATACATACACTCTTTCGCCTTTCATCCCCCTCTCGTCATTTGTTTCTTGGTGCGTTCACACTTCACCTCTCATTCTCGTTCTAATATCAATTAAAATGCCCCTGCGTCTTGACTCACATTTGTGTATAAACCAGCGGACCATAGTTCCAGTGGCGCGTAACGTCGAACGACCCATCTTAAAAAAAATGGGTGCAACACGAGAACTTCCCAAGTAAAATGCCACGGTGTCGTGACTCACATTTGCGAATAAACATGCGGACCATAACTCAAATCGCGCGTAACATAAAAAGAATCATCTGCTAAAAAATGGGTGCAACACGAGAACTTCCCAAAAGGTCACTCATCCGAGTGCTACTCTCGCAAAATCACACTTAACTGCGGAGTTCTGACGGGATCTGGTGCATTAGTGATCGTGTGATCGCACCTGGTTCACTTCGCGTTGCAAATACATACACTACTTCTCCTTTCTTCCCCCTCCCGTCATTTGTTTCCTGGTGCATTCACACTTCACCTCTCCTTCACATTCTAATATCAATTAAAATGCCCCTGCGTCTTGACTCACATTTGCGTATAAACCAGCGGACCATAGTTCCAATCGCGCGTAACATCGAACGACCCATCTGAAAAAAAAATGGGTGCAACACGAGAACTTCCTAGAAGGTAACCCATCCTTGTACTAGTTTCGCCAAAGAACACTTAACTGCAGCATTCTTATTGGATCCGGTGCATTTGTACTGGTATGATCGCACCTGTTTCATTTGGTGCTGAAAATACATACACTCCTTCTTCTTCCTTCCCCCCACCCATCTTCTGTTTCTTTGTGCGTTCACACTGCACCTCTCCTTCTCGTTCTAATATCGATTAAAATGCCCCTTCTTCTTGACTCACAATTGCGTATAAACTAGCGGACCATAGTTCCAGTCGCGCGTAATGTCGAACGACCCGTTTGAAAAAAAATTTGTACGACACGAGGACTTCCCAGGAGATCACCCATCCGAGTACTACTCTCGCCCAAGCACACTTAACTGCATAGTTCTGATGGGATCCGATGCATTAGTGCCGGTATGATCGCACATGTTTCATTTGGTGCTGTAAATACATAGACTCATTCTTTCTCCCTCCCCCCTCCCATCATTTGTTTCCTTGTGCGTTCACATTGCAACTCTCCTTCTTGTTCTAATATCGATTAAAATGCCCCTGCTTCTTGACTCACATTTGCGTATAAACCAGCAGAGCATAGTTCCAATCGCGCGTAACATCGAACGACCCGTCTGAAAAAAAATTGGTGCGACACGAAGACTTCCCAAGAGGTCACCCATCCGAGTACTACTCTCGCCCATGCACACTTAACTGCGGAGTTCTGATTGGATCCGGTGCATTAGTGCTAGCATGATCGTACCTGTTTAATTTTGCGCTGCAAATACATACCTTCCTTCTCCTTTCTTCCCCCTCCCATCATTTTTTTCCTTGTGCGTGCGCACTGCACCTCTCGTTCTTATTGTAATATCAAATAAAACGCCACGGCGCCGTGACTCAAATTTGGGAATAAACCTGCGGACCATAATTCAAGACGCGCGTAACGTCAAAAGAATCATCTGTAAAAAAATGGGTGCAACACGAGCACTTCTAAAGAAAATGGGTGAAATACAATGACTTCGCAGGAGGTAACCCATCCTAGTACTACTCTCGCCTAAGCACCCTTACCTGCGGAGTTCTGATAGAATCCGTTGCATTAGCGCTGGTATGATCGCTCATGTTTCATTCTGCGCTGCAAATACATACACTCTTTCTCCATCAATCCCCCCTCCCGTCATTTGTTTCCTTGTGCGCCCACTCTGCATCTCTCCTTCTCATTCTAATATCAAGTAAAATGCCCCGGCACCGTGACTCAATTTTGCGAATGAACCAGCGTTTCATAATTCGATTTGGGATCCGGTGCATTTGTTCTGGTATGATCGCACCTGTTTCATTTCGTGCTGAAAATACATACACTCCTTCTCCTTCCCATAATTTGTTTCCTTGTGCGTTCACACTGCACCTCTCCTTCTCGTTCGAATAACGATTAAAATGCCCCTGTTTCTTGACTCATATTTGTGTATTAACCAGTGAACCATAGTTTCAGTCGCGCGTAATGTCGAACGACCCATCTGAAAAAAGAAATGGATACAACACGAGAACTTCCCAGGAGGTCACCCATCCGAGTATTACTCTCGCCCTAGTACACTTAACTGCGGAGTTTTGATGGGATCCAGTGTATTAGTGCTGGTATGATCGCAAATGTTTAATTTTGCGCTGCAAATACATACACTCCTTCTCCTTTCTTCCCCCTCCCGTCATTTGTTTCCTTGTGCGTGCACACTGCACCTCTCGTTCTCGTTCAAATATCAAGTAAAATGCCATGGCGCCATGACTCACATTTGGGAATAAACCTGCGGACCATAATTCCAGTCGCGCGTAACGTCAAAAGAATCATTTGCAAAAAAATGGGTGCAACACGAGGACTTCCCAAGAAAATGGGTGAAATACAATGACTTCGAATGAGGCAACCCATCCTAGTACTACTCTCACCCAAGCACCCTTACCTGCGGAGTTTTGATAGAATCCGTTGCATTTGTGCTGGTATGATCGCTCATGTTTCATTCTGCGCTGCAAATGCATACACTCTTTCTCCTTCCATCCCCCCCTCCCGTTATTTGTTTCCTTTTGCGTGCACTCTGCATCTCTCCTTCTCGTTCTAATATCAAGTAAAATTATCTGGCACCGCAACTCACCTTTACGAATGAACCAGCGGTTCATAATTCCATTCGCGCGTAACGTCGAACGACCCATCCGAAAAAAAAAATTGGTGCAATACGAGGACTCCCTAGGAGGTCACCTATCCGAGTACTACTCTCGCCCAAGAACACTTAACTGCAGAGTTCTGATGGGATCCGGTGCAACAGTGCTGGTATGATCGCACCTGTTTAATTTCGCGTTGGAAATAAATACACTCCTCCTTTCTTCCCCCTCCCGTCATTTGTTTCCTTGTGCGTGCTCACTGTACCTCCCGTTCTCGTTCAAATATCAAGTAAAATGTCACGGCACCGTGACTCACATTTGCGAATAAACATGCGGACCATAATTCAAGTCGTGCGTAACATAAAAAGAATCATCTGCTAAAAAATGGGTGCAACACGAGAACTTCCCAAAAGGTCACTCATCCGAGTGCTACTCTCGCAAAATCACACTTAACTGCGGAGTTCTGATGGGATCCGGTGCATTAGTGATCGTGTGATCGCACCTGGTTCACTTCGCGCTGCAAATACATACACTCATTCTCCTTTCTTCCCCCTCCCGTCATTTGTTTCCTTGTGCGTGCGCACTGCACCTCCCGTTCTCGTTCAAATATCAAGTAAAATGCCACGGCACCGTGACTCACATTTGCGAAAAAACATGCGGACCATAATTCAAGTCGCGCGTAACATAAAAAGAATCATTTGCTAAAAAATGGGTGCAACACGAGAACTTCCCAAAAGGTCACTCATCCGAGTGCTACTCTCGCAAAATCACACTTAACTACAGAGTTCTGATGGGATCCGGTGCATTAGTGATCGTGTGATCGTACCTGGTTCACTTCGTGCTGCAAATACATACACTCTTTCTACTTTCTTTCCCCTCCCGTCATATGTTTCCTGGTGCGTTCACACTTCACCTCTCCTTCTCGTTCTAATATCAATTAAAATGCCCCTGCGTCTTGACTCACATTTGTGTATAAACCAGCAGACCATAGTTCCAGTCGCGCGTAACATCGAACGACCCGTCTGAAAAAAAAAATGGGTGCAACAGGAGAACTTCCCAGGAGGTCACCCATCTGAGTATTACTCTCGCCCAAGCACACTTAACTACGGAGTTCTGATGGGATCCGGTGTATTAGTGCTGGTATGATCACAAATCTTTAATTTTGCGCTGCAAATACATACACTCCTTCTCCTTTCTTCCCCCTCCCATCATTTGTTTCCTTGTGTGTGCGCTTGCACCTCTCGTTCTTGTTCTAATATCAAGTAAAATGCCACAGCGCTGTGACTCACATTTGAGAATAAACCTGTGGACCAAAATTCAAGTCGCGCGTAACGTGGAAAGAATCATCTGCAAAAATATGAGTGCAACACGAGAACTTCCCAATAAAATGGGTGAAATACAATGACTTCGCAGGAGGTAACCAATCCTAGTACTACTCTCGCCCAAGCACCCTTACCTGCGGAGTTCTGATAGAATCCGTTGCATTAGTACTGGTTTGATCGCTCATGTTTCATAATGCGCTGCAAATACATACACTCTTTCTCCTTCCATCCCCCCTCCCGTCATTTGTTTCCTTGTGCGTGCACTTTGCATCTCTCCTTCTCGTTCTAATATCAAGTAAAATTACCCGGCACCGTGACTCACCTTTGCTAATGAACCAGTGGTTCATAATTCCATTCGCGCGTAACGTCGAACGACCCATCCGAAAATAAAATTGGTGCAACACAAGGACTCCCTAGGAGGTCAGCCATCTGAGTACTACTCTTGCCCAAGCACACTTAACTGTGGAGTTCTGATAAGATCCGGTGCAATAGTGCTAGTATGATCGCACCTTTTTAATTTCTTGCTGCAAATACATACACTCCTTCTCCTTTCTTCCCCCTCCCGTCATTTGTTTCCTTGTGCGTGCGCACTGCACCTCCCATTCTCGGCCAAATATCAAGTAAAATGCCAAGGCGCCGTGACTCACATTTGCGAATAAACCTGCGGACCATAATTCAAGTCTCGCGTAACATCGAAATAATCATCTGCAAAAAAATGGGTGCAACACGAGGTCTTCCCAAGAAAATGGGTGAAATATAAAGACTTCGCAGGAGGAAACCCATCCTAGTACTACTCTCGCCCAAGCACCCTTACCTGCGGAGTTCTAATAGAATCCGTTGCATTAGTGCTGGTATGATCGCTCATGTTTCATTCTGCGATGCAAATACATACACTCTTTCTCCTTTCATCCCCCCTCCCGTCATTTGTTTCCTTGTGCGTGCACTCTGCATCTCTCCTTCTCGTTCTAATATCAAGTAAAATGCCCCGACACCATGACTTACCTTTGCGAATGAACCAACGGTTCATAATTCCATTCGCGCGTAATGTCGAACGACCAATCCGAAAAGATATGGGTGCAACACGAGGACTTCCCAAGAGGACACCCATCCGAGTACTACTCTCACCCAAGCACACTTAACTGCGGAGTTCTGATGGGATACGGTGCATTAGTGCTGGTATGATCACACCTGTTTCATTTCGCGCTACAAATACATACACTCCTTCTCCTTTCTTCCCCCTCCCGTCATTTGTTTCCTGGTGCATTCACACTTCACCTCTCATTCTCGTTCTAATATCAATTAAAATGCCCTTGCATCTTGACTCACGTTTGCGTATAAATAAGCGGACCATAGTTCATGTCGCGCGTAACGTCAAACGGCCCATCTGAAAAAAAAATGGGTGCAACACGAGAACTTCCCAGGAGGTAACCCATCCTTGTACTACTATCGCCAAAGCACACTTTACTGCGGAGTTCTAATGGGATCCGATGTATTTGTGCTGGTATGATCACACTTGTTTAATTTTGCGCTGCAAATACATACACTACTTCTCCTTTTTTCCCCCTCCCGTCATTTGTTTCTTTGTACGTGCGCACTGCATCTCCTGTTCTCGTTCCAATATCAAGTAAAATGCCACGACGCCGTGAGTCACATTTGCGAATAAACCTGCGGACCATAATTCAAGTTGCGCGTAACGTGGAAAAAATCATCTGCAAAAAATGGGTGCAACACGAGGACTTCCATAGAAAATGGTTGAAATATAAGGACTTCGCATGAGGTCACCCATCCTAGTACTACTCTCACCCAAGCACCCTTAACTTGCGCAGTTATCATAGATTTCGTTGCATTAGTACTGGTATGATCGTTCATGTTTCATTCTGCGCTGTAAATACATACACTTTTTCTCCTTCCATCCCCCCTCCCGTCATTTATTTCCTTATGCGTGCACTCTGCATCTCTCATTCTCGTTCTAATATCAAGAAAAATGCCCCTGCACCCTGACTAACCTTAGCGAATGAACCAACGGTTCATAATTCCATTCGCGCGTAATGCCGAATGACGCATCCGAAAAGATATGGTTGCAACACGAGGACTTCCTAGGAGGTGACCCATCCGAGTACTACTCTCGCCCAAGCACACTTAACTGTGGAGTTCTGATGGGATACGGTGTATTAGTGCTGGTATGATCACACCTATTTCATTTTGCGCTGGCACCATCACTCACCTTTGCGAATGAACCAGTGGTTTATAATTCCATCTGCGCGTAACGTCGAACGTCCCATCTGAAAAAATATGGGTGCAACAAGAGGACATCCCAAGAGGTCACCCATCCGAGTACTACTCTCGCCCAAGAACACTTAACTGCGGAGTTCTGATGGGATCCGGTGCATTAGTGCTGGTATTATCGCACCTGTTTCATTTCGCAATGCAAATACATACACTCATTCTCCTTTCTTCCCCCTCCCATCATTTGTTTCCTGATGCGTTCACACTTCACCTCTTCTTCTCATTCTAATGTCAATTAAAATGCCCTTGTGTCTTGACTAACATTTACGTATAAACCTCGGACAATAGTTCCAGTCGCGCGTAACGTCGAACGACCCATCTGAAAAAAGAATGGGTGCAACACGAGAACTTCCCAGGAGGTAACCCATCCTTGTACTACTTTCGCCAAAGAATACTTAACTGCGGAGTTCTGATGGGATCAGGTGCATTTGTGCTGGTATGATCGCACCTGTTTCATTTTGTGCTAAAAATGTATACACTCCTTCTCCTTCCCTCCCCCCTCCCGTCATTTGTTTCCTTGTGCGTTCACACTGCACATCTCCTTCTCTTTCTAATATCGATTAAAATGCCCCTGCTTCTTGACTCACATTTGAGTACAAACCAGCAGACCATAGCTCCGGTCGCGCATAACTTCGAACGACCCGTCTGAAAAAGAATTGGTGCGACACAAGGACTTCCCAAGAGGTCACCCATCTGAGAACAACTCTCGCCAAACACACTTAACTGCGGAGTTCTGATGGGATTTGGTGCATTAGTGCTGGTATGATTGCACATGTTTAATTTCGCGCTGCAAATACATACACTCCTTCTCTTTTCTTCCCCCTCCGGTCATTTGTTTCCTTGTGCGTGCACACTACACCTCCTGTTCTCCTTCTAATATCAAGTAAAATGCCACGGCGCCGTTACTCACATTTGCGAATAAACCTGCGGACCATAATCGAAGTCGCGCGTAATGTCGAAAGAATCATCTGCAAAAAAATGGGTGCAACACGAGCACTTCCCAAGAAAATGGGTGAAATATAAGGACTTCGCAGGAGGTCACCCATCCTAGTACTACTCTCGCCCAAGTACCCTTAAGTTGCGGAGTTCTGATAGAATCCGTTGCATTAGTGCTGGTATGATCGCTCATGTTTCATTCTGGGCTGCAAATACATACACTCTTTCTCCTTCCATCCCCCCTCCCGTCATTTGTTTTCTCGTGCGTGCACTCTGCATCTCTCCTTCTCGTTCTAATATCAAGTAAAATACCCCGGCACCATGACTCACTTTTGCGAATGAACCACCGATTCATAATTCCATTCGCGCGTAACGTCGATCGACCCATCCGAAAAAAATGGGTGCAACACGAGAACTTCCCAAGAGGTCACCCATCCGAGTACAACTCTCGCCCAAGCACACTTAACTGCGGAGTTCTGATGGGATACGGTGCATTAGTGCTGGTATGATCGCACCTGTTTCATTTAGAGCTGCAAATACATACGCTCTTTCTCCTTTCTTCCCCCTCCGGTCATTTGTTTCCTGGTGCGTTCACACTTCACCTCTCCTTCTCGTTCTAATATTAATTAAAATGCCTCTGCGTCTTGACTCACATTTGCGTATAAACCAGCGAACCATAGCTCCAGTCGTGCGTAATGTTGAACGACCCATCAGAAAAAAAAATGGGTGCAACACGAGAACTTCCCATGAGGTAACCTATCATTGTACTACTTTCGCCAAAACACACTTTACTGCGGAGTTCTGATGGAATCCGGTCCATTTGTTCTGGTATGATCGCACCTGTTTCATTTCGTGTTGAAAATACATACACTCCTTCTCCTTCCCTCCCCCCTCCCGTCATTTGTTTCCTTGTGCGTTCACACTGCAGCACTGCTTCTCGTTCTAATATCGATTAAAATGACCCTGCTTCTTGACTAACATTTGCGTATAAGCCAGCGGACCATAGTTCCAGTCGCGCGAAACGTCGAACGACCCATCTGAAAAAAAAAATGGGTGCAACACGAGAACTTCGTAGGAGGTAACCCATCATTGTACCACTTTTGTGAAAGCACACTTAACTGCGAAGTTATGATGGGATCCAGTGCATTTGTGTTGGTATGATCGCACCTGTTTCATTTCATGCTGAAAATACATACACTCCTTCTCTTTCCCTCCCACCTCCCATCATTTGTTTCCTTGTGCGTTCACACTGCACCTCTCCTTCTCGTTCTAATATCGATTAAAATACCCCTGTTTCTTGACTCTAATTTGCGTATAAACCAGCGGACCATAGTTCCAGTCGCGCGTAATGTCAAACGACCCGTCTGAAAAAAATTTGTGCGACACGAAGAATTCCCAGGAGGTCCCCAATCCGAGTACTACTCTTGCCCAAACATACTTAACTGTGGAGTTCTGATAGGATCCGGTGCATTAGTGCTGGTATGATCGCACCAGTTTAATTTCGCGTTGCAAATACATACACTCCTTCTCCTTTCTTCCCCCTCCCGTCATTTTTTTCTTGGTGCGTTCATACTTCACGTCTCCTTCTTGTTCTAATATCAATTAAAATGCCCCTACCTCTTGTCTCGCATTTGCGTATAAACCAGCGGACCATAGTTCCAGTCCTGTGTAACGTCGAACAACCCATCTGAAAAAACAAAAAGGGTGTAACACGAGAACTTCCCAGGAAGTAACCCATCCTTGTACTACTTTCGCCAAAGCACACTTAACTGCGTAGTTCTGATTGGATCCGGTGCATTTGTGCTGGTATGATCGCACCTATTTCATTTGGTGCTGAAAATACATACACTCCTTCTCCTTCTGTCCCCTCTCCCATCATTAATTTCCTTCTGCATTCACACTGCACCTCTCTTTCTCGTTCTAATATCGATTAAAATGCCCCTGCTTCTTGACTCACATTTGCGTATAAAATAGCGGACCATAGTTCCAATCGCGCGTAACGTCGAACGACCCGTCTAAAAAAAAATCGGTGCGACACGAGGAATTCCCAGGAGGTCACCCATCCGAGTACTACTCTCGCCCAAGAACACTTAACTGCGAAGTTCTGATGGGTTCCGGTGCATTAGTGCTGGCATGATCGCAACCGTTTAATTTTGCGCTGCAAATACATACATTCCTTCTCCATTCTTCCCCCTCTCGTCATTTGTCTCCTTGTGCGTGCGCATTGTACCTCCTGTTCTTTTTAAAATATCAAGTAAAATGCCACGGCGCCGTGACTCACATTTGCGAATAAACCTGCGGATCATAATTCAAGTTGTGTGGAATGTCGAAAGAATCATCTGCAAAAAAATGGGTTCAACACGAGGACTTCCCAAGAAAATGGGTGGAATATAAGGACTTTGCAGGAGGTCACCCATCCTAGTACTACTCTCGCCCAAGCACCCTTAACTTGCGGAGTTCTGATAGAATCCGTTGCATTAGTGCTGGTATGATCGCTCACGTTTCATTCTGCGCTACAAATACATACACTCTTTCTCCTTCCATCCCCCCTCCCGTCATTTGTTTCCTTGTGCGTGCACTCTGCATCTCTCTTTCTAGTTCTAATACCACGTAAAATGCCTCGACAGCGTGACTCACCTTTGCGAATGAACCAGCGGTTCATAATTCCATTCGCGCGTAACGTCGAACGACCCATCCGAGAAAAAATAGGCGCAACACGAGGACTTCCCAAGAGGTCACCCATCCGAGTACTACTCTCACCCAAGCACCCTTAACTTGCGGAGTTCTGATAGAATCCGTTGCATTAGTGCTGGTATGATCGCTCACGTTTCATTCTGCGCTGCAAATACATACACTCTTTCTCATTCCATCCCCCCTCCCGTCATTTGTTTCCTTGTGCGTGCACTCTGCATCTCTCTTTCTAGTTCTAATACCACGTAAAATGCCTCGACAACGTGACTCACCTTTGCGACTGAACCAGTGGTTCATAATTCCATTCGCGCGTAACGTCGAACGACCCATCCAAGAAAAAATAGGCGCAACACGAGGACTTCCCAAGAGGTCACCCATCCGAGTACTACTCTCGCCCAAACGCACTTAACTACGGAGTTCTGATGGGATCCGGTGCATTAGTGCTGGAATGATCGCACCTGTTTCATTTTGCTCTGCAAATACATACACTCTTTCTCCTTCCATCCCCCCTCCCGTCATTTATTTCCTTCTGCGTGCACTCTGTATCTCTCCTTCTCCTTCTAATATTAAGTAAAAAGCCCCGGTAATGTGACTCACCTTTGCGAATGAACTAGCGGTTCATAATTCCATTCGCGCGTAACGTCGAACGACCCATCCGAGAAAAAATAGGCGCAACACGAGGACTTCCCAGGAGGTCACCCATCCTAGTACTACTCTCGCCCAAACGCACTTAACTACGGAGTTCTGATGGGATCCGGTGCATTAGTGCTGGTATGATCGCACCTGTTTCATTTTGCTCTGTAAATACATACACTCCGTCTCCTTTCTTCCCCCTCCCGTCATTTGTTTCCTAATGCGTTCACACTTCACCTCTCCTTCTCGTTCTAATATCAATTAAAATGCCCCTGCGTCTTGACTCACATTTGCGTATAAAGCAACAGACCATAGTTTCAGTTGCGCGTAACGTCGAACGACCCATCTGAAAAGAAAAATGGGTGCAACACGAGAACTTCCCAGGAGGTAACCCATCATTGTACTACTTTCGCCAAAACACACTTAACTGCAGAGTTATGATGGAATCCGGTGCGTTTGTGCTGGTATGATCGCGCCTGTTTCATTTGGTGCTGAAAATACATACACTTCTTCTCCTTCCCTCCCCCATCCCATCATTTGTTTCCTTGTGCGTTCACACTGCACCTCTCCTTCTCGTTCTAATATCGATTAAAATTACCTTGCTTCTTGACTCACATTTGCGTATAAACCAGCGGACCATTACTCCAGTCGCGCGTAACATCGAAATACCCGTCTGAAAAAAAATTGGTTCCACACGAGGACTTTCTAGGAGGTCACCCATCCGAGTACTACTCTCGCCCAAGCACACTTAACTGCGGAGTTCTGATGGGATCCGGTGCATTAGTGCTGGTATGATCGCACCTGTTTAATTTCGCGCATCAAATACATACACTCCTTCGCCTTTCTTCCCCCTCCCATCATTTGTTTCCTTGTGCGTGCGCACTGCACCTCTCGTTCTCGTTTAAATATCAAGTAAAATGTCATGGCGCCATGACTCACATTTGCGAATAAACCTGTGGACAATAATTAAAGTCCCGCGCAACGTCGAAAGAATCATCTGTAAAAAAATGTGTGCAACACGAGGACTTTCCAAGAAAATGGGTGAAATATAAGGACTTCGCAGGAGATCACCCATCCTAGTACTACTCTCGCCCAAGCACCCTTAACTGTGGAGTTCTGATGGAATCCGGTGCATTAGTGCTGGTATGATCGCACCTGTTTAATTTCGCGCTGCAAATACATCACTCGTTCTCCTTTCTTCCCCTTCCCGTAATTTGTTTCCTTGTGCGTGCGCACTGCATCTCCCATTCTCGTTTTAATATCAAGTAAAATGCAACGGCACCGTGACTCACATTTGCGAATAAACCTGTGGACAATAATTCAAGTCATGCGTAACGTCGAAAGAATCATCTGCAAAAAAATTGGTGCAACACGAGGACTTCCCAAGAAAATGGGTGAAATATAAGAACTTCGCAGGAGGTCACCCATCCTAGTACTACTCTCGCCCAAGCACCCTTAACTGCGGAGTTCTGATAGAATCTGTTGCATTAATGCTGGTATGATCGCTCATGTTTCATTCTGCGCTGCAAATACATACACTCTTTCTCCTTGCATCCCCCCTCCCGTCAATTGTGTTCTTGTGCGTGCACTCTGCATCTCTCGTTCTTGTTCTACTATCAAGTAAAATGCCCCGGCATCGTGACTCACCTTTGCGAATGAACCAGCGGTTCATAATTCCATTCGCGCGTAACGTCGAACGACCCATCCGAAAATAAATGGGTGCAACACGAGGACTTCCCAAGAGGTCACCCATCCGAGTACTACTCTCACCCAAGCACACTTAACTGCGGAGTTCTGATGGGATCCGGTGCATTAGTGCTGGTATGATCGCACCTATTTCATTTTGCGCTGCAAATACATACACTCCTTCTCCTTTCTTCCCCCTCCCGTCATTTGTTTCCTGGTGCGTTCACACTTCACCTCTCCTTCTCGTTCTAATATCAATTAAAATGCATCTGCGTCTTGACTCACATTTGCGTATAAACCAGCGGACCATAGTTCTAGTCCCGCGTAACATCGAACGACCCATCTGAAAAAAAAATTGGTGCAAGACGAGAACTTCCCAAGAGGTGACCCATCCTTGTACTACTTTCGCCAAAGCACACTTAACTGTGGAGTTCTGATGGGATCCGGTGTATTTGTGCTAGTATGATCACACTTGTTTCATTTCGTGCTAAAAATACATACACTCCTTCTCCTTCCCTCCCCCCTCCCATCATTTGTTTCTTTGTGCCTACATACTGTACCACTCCTTGTCGTTCTAATATCGATTAAAATGCCTCTACTTCTTGACTCACATTTGCGTATAATCCAGTGGACCATAGTTTCAATCGCGCTAAACGTCGATCGACCCGTCTGATAAATAATTGGTGCGACACGAGGACTTTCCATGAGGTCACCCATCCTAGTACTACTCTCGCCCAAGCACACATAACTGCGGAGTTCTGATGGGAGTCGGTGCATTAGTGCTAGTATGATCGCACCTGTTTAATTTCGCGCTGTAAATACATACACTTCTTCTCATTTCTTCCCCCTCCCGTCATTTGTTTCCTTGTGCGTGCGCACTACACCTCCCGTTCTCGTTCTAATATCAAGTAAAATGCCACAGCGCTGTGACTCACATTTTCAAATAAACCTGCGGACCATAATTCAAGTCGCGCGTAACTTCGAAAGAATTATCTGCAAAAAAATAGGTGCAACACGAGGACTTCCCAAGAAAATGGGTGAAATATAAAGACTTCGCAGGAGGTCACCCATCCTAGTACTACTCTCGCCCAAGAACCCTTAAGTTGGGGAGTTCTGATAGAATCCGTTGCATTAGTTCTGGTATGATCGTGCATGTTTCGTTCTGTGCTGCAAATACATACACTCTTTCTCCTTCCATCCCCCCTCCCGTCATTTGTTTCCTTCTGCGTGCACTTTGCATCTCTCATTCTCGTTCTAATATCAAGTGAAATGCCCCATCACCTTTGCGAATGAACCAGCAGTTCATAATTCCATTCGCGCGTAACTTCGAACGACCCATCCGAAAAAATATAGGTGCAACACGAGGACTTTCTAGGAGGTCACCCATCCGAGTACTACTCTCGCCCAAGCACACTTCACTGCGGAGTTCTGATGGGATCCGGTGCATTAGTGCTGGTATGATCGCACCTGTTTAATTTCGCACTGCAAATACATACACTCCTTCTCCTTTCTTCCCCTCCCGTCATTTGTTTCCTTGCGCGTTCACACTTCACCACTTCTTCTCGTTCTAATATCAATTAAAATTCCCCTTTGTCTTGACTCACTTTTGCGTATAAACCAGCGGACCATAGTTCCAGTCACGCGTAATGTTGAACGACCCATCTGAAAAAAAAATGGGTGCAACACGAGAACTTCCCAAGAGGTAACCCATCCTTGTACTACTTTCGCCAAAGCACACTTAACTGCGGAGTTCTGATGGGATCCGGGGCATTTGTGCTGGTATGATCGCACCTGTTTCATTTTGTGCTGAAAATACATACACTCCTTCTCCTTCCTTCTCCCCTCCCATCATTTGTTTCCTTGTGCGTTCACACTGCACCTCTCCTTCTTGTTCTAATATCGATTAAAATGTTGTGCTTCTTGACTTACATTTGCGTATAAACCAGCAGACCATAGTTCCAGTCGCGAGTAACGTCGAGTGACCCGTCTGAAAAAAAAATATGTGCGAAATGAGGACTTCCCAGGAGGTCACCCATCCAAGTACTACTCTCCCCCAAGCACACTTAACTACGAAGTTCTGATGGGATCCGGTGCATTAGTGCTGGTATGATCGCACTTGTTTAATTTCGTGCTGCAAATACATACACTCCTTCTCCTATCTTCCCCCTCCCGTCATTTGTTTCCTTTTGCATGCGCATTGCACCTCCCGTTCTCGTTCAAATATCAAGTAAAATGCCACGGCGCCGTGACTCACATCTGGGAATAAACCTGCGAACCATAATTCAAGTTGTGCGTAACGTCGAAAGAATCATCTACAAAAAAAGGGTGCAACACGAGGACTTTCAAAGAAAATGGGTGAAATATAAGGACTTCGCAGGAGGTCACCCATCCTAGTACTACTCTCGCCCAAGCACCCTTAACTTGCGGAGTTATGATAGAATCCGTTGCATTAGTACTGGTATGATCGCACCTGTTTCATTCTGCGATGCAAATACATACACTCTTTCACCTTTCATCCCCCCTCCCGTCATTAGTTTCCTTGTGCGTGCACTCTACATCTCTCCTTCTCGTTCTAATATCAAGAAAAATACGACGGCACCGTGACTCACCTTTATGAATGAACCAGCGGTTCATAATTCCATTCGCGCGTAACGTCGAACGACCCATCCGAAAAAAAATGAGTGCAACACAAGGACTTCCTAGGAGGTCACCCATCCGAGTAATACTGTGGAGTTCTGATAGGATCCGATGAATTAGTGCTGGTATGATCGCACATGTTTCATTTCGCGCTGCAAATACATACACACCTTCTCCTTCCCTCCCCCCTCCCATCATTTGTTTCCTTTTGCGTTCACACTGCACCTCTCCTTCTCGTTCTAATATCGATTAAAATGCCCCTGTTTCTTGACTCACATTTACGTATAAACCAGCGGACCATAGTTCCAGTCGCGCGTAATGTTGAACGACCCGTCTGAAAAAAAAATTGGTGCGACACGAGAACTTCCCAAGAGGTCACCCATCCGAGAATTACTCTCGCCCAAGTACATTTAACTGCGGAGTTCTGATGGGATCCAGTGCATCAGTGCTGGTATGATCGCACCTGTTTAATTTCGCGCTGCAAATATATACACTCCTTCTCCTTTCTTCCCACTCCCATCATTTGTTTCCTTGTGCGTGTGCACTGCACCTCCCGTTCTCGTTCTAATATCAAGTAAAATGCCACGGCGCCGTGACTCACATTTGCGTATAAACCTGCGAATCATAATTCAAGACGCGCGTAACGTCGAAAGAATCATCTACAAAAAAATAGGTGCAACACGAGGACCTTCCAAGAAAATAGGTGAAATATAAGGACTTCGCAGGAGGTCACCCATCCTAATACTACTCTCGCCCAAGCACCCTTAACTTGCGGAGTTCTGATAGAATCTGTTGCATTAGTGCTTGTATGATCGCTCATGTTTTATTCTGCGCTGCAAATACATACACTCTTTCTCCTACCATCCCCCCTCCCGTCATTTGTTTCCTTGTGCGTGCACTCTGCATCTTTCCTTCTCGTTCTAATATCAAGTAAAATGCCCCGGCACCGTGACTCACCTTTGTGAATGAACCAGCGGTTCATAATTCCATTCGCGCGTAACGTCGGACGACCCATCTAAAAAAAAATGGGTGCAACACGAGGACTTCCCAGGAGGTCACCCATCCGAGTACTACTCTCGCCCAAGCACACTTAACTACGGAGTTCAGATCTGGTGCATTAGTGCTGGTATGATCGCACCTGTTTAATTTCGCACTGCAAATACATACACTCCTTCTCCTTTCTTTCCCTCCCGTCATTTGTTTCCTAATGCGTTCACACTTCACCTCTCCATCTCGTTCTAATATCAATTAAAATGCCTCTGCGTCTTGACTCACATTTGCGTATAAAATAGCGAACCATAGTTCTAGTCGCGCGTAACGTCGAACGGCCGATCTGAAAAAAAAATGGGTGGAACACGAGAACTTCCCAGGAGGAAACCCATCCTTGTACTACTTTCGCCAAAACACACTTAACTGCAGAGTTCTGATGGGATCCGGTGCATTTGTGCTGGTATGATCGCACCTGTTTCATTTCTTGCTGAAAATACATACACTCCTTCTCCTTCCCTCCCCCTTCCCACCATTTGTTTCCTTGTGCGTTCGCATTGCACCTCTCCTTCTTGTTCAAATATTGATTATAATGCCCCTGCTTCTTGAGTCACATTTGCGTATAAACCAGCGGACCATAGTTCCAGTCGCGCGTAACATCGAATGACCCGTCTGAAAAAAAATTGGTACGACACGAGAACTTTCCAGGAGGTCACCCATCAAAGTACTACTCTCGCCCAAGCAGACTTAACTGCAGAGTTCTGATGGGATCTGGTGCATTAGTGCTGGTATGATCGCACCAATTTAAATTCGCGCTGCAAATACATACACTCCTTCTCCTTTCTTCCCCCTCCCGTCATCTGTTTTCTTGTGCGTGCGCACTGCACCTCCCGTTCTCGTTCTATTATCAAGTAAAATGCCACGGTGCAGTGACACACATTTGCGAATAAACGTGCAGACCATAATTCAAGTCGCGCATAACGTCGAAAGAATCATCTGTAAAAGAATGGGTGCAACACGAGGACTTCCCAAGAAAATGGGTTAAATATAAGAACTTCGCAGGAGGTCACCCATCCTACTACTACTCTCGCCCAAGCACCCTTAACCGCGGAGTTCTGATAGAATCCGTTGCATTAGTGCTGGTGTTATCGCTCATGTTTCATTCTGCGCTGCAAATACATACACTCTTTCTCCTTCCATCCCCCTCCCGTCATTTGGTTCCTTGTGCGTGCACTCTTCATGACTCTTCTCGTTCTAATATCAAGTAAAATGCCCCGGCACCATTACTCACCTTTGCGACTGAACCAGCAGTTCATAATTCCATTCGCTCGTAACGTCGAACGACCCATCCGAAAAAAAATGGATGCAACACGAGGACTTCCCAGGAGATCACCCATCCGAGTACTACACTCACCCAAGCACACTTAACTGCGGAGTTCTGATGGGATCCGGTGCATTAGTGCTGGTATGATCGCACCTTTTTCATTTCGCGCTGCAATTACATACACTCTTCCTTTATTGTTCTAATATCAATTAAAATGCCCCTGCGTCTTGACTCACATTTTCGTATAAACCAGCAGAAAATAGTTCCATTCGCGCGTAACGTGGAACGACCCATCTGAAAATAAAATGGGTGCAACACGAGAACTTCCCAGGAGGTAACCCATCCTTGTACTACTTTCGCAAAAGCACACTTAACTGTGGAGTACTGATGGGATCCGGTACATTTGTGCTGGTATGATCGCACCTGTTTTATTTCGTGCTGAAAATACATACACTCCTTCTCCTTCCCTCCCCCCTCCCATCATTTGTTTCCTTGTGCGTTCACACTGCACCTCTCCTTCTCGTTCTAATATCGATTAAAATGCCCCTTCTTCTTAACTCACATTTGCGTATAAACCAGCGGACCATAGCTCCAGTCGCGCGTAACGTCGAACGACCCGTCTGAAAAAAAAAATTAGTGCGACACGAGGACTTCCCAGGATGTCACCCATCCGAGAATTACTCTCGCCCAAGCACATTTAACTGCGGAGTTCTGATGGGATCCGGTGCATTAGTGCTAGTATGATCACACCTGTTTAATTTCGCGCTACAAATATATACACTCCTTCTCCTTTCTTCGCCCTCTCATCATTTGTTTCCTTGTGCGTGCGCACTGCACCTCCCGTTCTCATTCTAATATCAAGTAAAATGCCGTGGCGCCGTGACTCACATTTGCGAATAAACCTACGAACCATAATTCAAGCCGCGCATAACATCGAAAGAATCATCTGCAAACAAATGGGTGCAACGCGACGATTTTCCAAGAAAATGGGTGAAATATACGGACTTCGCAGGAGGTAACCCATCCTAGTACTACTCTTGCCCAAACACCCTTAACTTGCGGTGTTCTGATAAAATCTGTTGCATTAGTGCTGGTATAATCGCTCATGTTTAATTCTGCGCTGCAAATACATACACTCTTTCTCCTTCCATCCCCCCTCCCGTCATTTGTTTCCTTGTGCGTACACTCTGCATCACTCCTTCTCGTTCTAATATCATGTAAAATTCTCCAGCACCGTGGCTCACTTTTGCGAATGAACCAGCGGTTCATAATTCTATTCACGCGTAAGGTCGAACGGCCCATTTCAAAAAAAAATTGGTGCAACACAAGAACTTCTCAGGAGGTCACCCATCCGAGTACTACTCTCGCCCAAGCACACTTAACTGGGGAGTTTCTTATGGGATCAGGTGCATTAGGGCTAGTATGATCGCAACTGTTTAATTTCGCGCTGTAAATACATACACTCCTTCTCCTTTCTTCCCCCTCCCGTCATTTGTTTCCTTGTGCGTGCGCACTGCACCTCCCGTTCTCGTTCAAATATCAAGTAAAATGCCACGGCGCTGTGACTCACATTTGCGAATAAACCTGCGGACCATAATTCAAGTCGCGCGTAACGTCGAAAGAATCATCTGTAAAAAAATGGGTGCAACACGAGGACTTCCGAAGAAAATGGGTGAAATATAAGGACTTTGCAGGAGGTCACCCATCCTAGTACTACTCTCACCCAAACACCCTTAACCGCGGAGTTCTGATAGAATCCGTTTATTAGTTCTGGTATGATCACTCATGTTTCACTCTGCGCTGCAAATACATGCACTCTTTCTCCTCCCGTCCCCCCTCCCGTCATTTGTTTCCTTGTGCGTGCACTCTGCATCTTTTCTTTTCCTTCTAATATCAATTAAAATGCACCGGCACCGTGTCTCACCTTTGCAAATGAACCAGCGGATTATAATTCCATTCGTGGGTAACGTCGAACGACCCATCCGAAAAAAAGTGGATGCAACACGAGGACTTCGCAGGAGGTCACCCATCCGAGTACTACTCTCGACCAAGCACACTTAACTGCAGAGTTCTGATGGGATCCGGTACATTAGTGCTGGTATGATGGTACCTATTTAATTTCACGCTGCAAATATATACACTCCTTCTCCTTTCTTCTCCCTTCCGTCATTTGTTTCCTTGTGCCTGCGCACTGCACCTCCCGTTCTCGTTTAAATATCAAGTAAAATACCACGGTGCCGTGACTCACATTTGCGAATAAACCTGCGGACCATAATTCAAGTCGCGCGTAACATCGAAAGAATCATCTGCAAAAAAATGGGTGTAACACGAGGATTTCCCAAGAAAATGAGTGAATTATAAGGACTTTGCAGGAGGTCAGCCATCCTAGTACTACTCTCGCCCAAGCATCCTTAACTTGCGGAGTTCTGATAGAATCCGTTGCATTAGTGCTGGTATGATCGCTCACGTTTAATTCTGCGCTGCAAATCCAATCACTCTTTCCCCTTCCATCCCCCCTCCCGTCATTTGTTTCCTTGTGCGTGCACTCCGCATCTCTCCTTCTCGTTCTAATATCAAGTATAATGCCCCGGCACCGTGACTCACCTTTGCGAATGAACCAGCTATTCATAATTCTATTCGCGCGTAACGTCGAACGACCCATCCGAGAAAAAATGGGTGCAACACGAGGACTTCCCAGGAGGTCACCAATCCGAGTACTACTCTGGCCCAAGCACACTTAACTGCGGAGTTCTGATGGGATCCAGTGCATTAGTACTAGTATGATCACACCTGATTAATTTCGTGTTGCAAATACATTCACTCCTTCTCCTTTCTTCCCCCTCCCGTCATTTGTTTCCTTGTGCGTGCGCACTGCACCTCCCGTTCTTGTTCAAATATCAAGTAAAATGCCACGGTGCCGTGACTCACATTTGTAAATTAACCTGCGGACCATAATTCAAGTCGCGCGTAACATTGAAAGAATCATCTACAAAAAAATGGGTGAAACACGAGGACTTCCCAAGAAAATAGGTGAAATATAAGGACTTCGCAGGAGGTCACCCATCCTAGTACTACTCTTGCCCAAGCATCCTTAACTTGCGGAGTTCTGATAGAATCTATTGCATTAGTTCTGGAATGATCGCTCAAGTTTCATTCTGCGTTGCAAATACATACACTTTGTCTCCTTCCATCCCCCCTCCCGTCATTTGTTTCCTTGTGCGTGCACTCTGCATATCTCCTTCTCGTTCTAATATCAAGTAAAATGCCCCAGCACCGTGACTCACCTTTGCGAATGAACCAACGGTTCATAATTTCATTCGCACGTAACGTCGAATGACCCATCCAAAAAAAAATGGGTGCAACACAAGAACTTCCCAGGAGGTCACCCATCCTAGTTCTACTCTCGCCCAAGTACACTTAACTACGGAATTCAGATCCGGTGCATTAGTGCTGGTATGAAGGCTCCTGTTTCATTTCGCGCTGCAAATACATACACTCCTTCTCCTTTCTTCCCCCGCCCTTCATTTCCTTTCTTGTGCGTGCGCACTGCACCTCCCGTTCTATTTTAAATGTCAAGTAAAATGCCACGACGCCGTGACTCACATTTGCGTATAAACAAGCGGACCATAGTTCCAGTCGCACGTAACATCGAACGACCCATCTGAAAAAAAAAATGGATGCAACACGAGAACTTCCCAAGAAAATGGGTGAATTATAAGGACTTCGCAGGAGGTTACCCATCCTAGTACTACTCTGGCCCAAACACCCTTAACTTGCGGAGTTCTGATCGAATCTGTTGCATTAGTGCTGGTATGATCGCTCATGTTTCATTCTGCGCTGCAAATACATACACTCTTTCTCCTTTCATCACTCCTCCCGTCATTTGTTTCCTTGTGCGTGCACTCTGGATCTCTCATTCTCGTTCTAATATCAAGTAAAATGTCCTGGCACCGTGACTCTCCTTTGCGAATGAACCAGCGGTTCATAATTCCATTCGCGCGTAACGTCGAACTACCCATCGGAAAAAAAATGGGTGCAACACGAGGACTTCCCAGGAGATCACACATCCGAGTACTACTCTCACCCAAGCACACTTAACTGCGGAGTTCTTATGGGATCCGGTGCATTAGTGCTGGTGGGATCGCACCTGTTTCATTTCGCGCTGCAAATACATACAGTCTTTCTCCTTTCTTCCCCCTCCAGTCATTTGTTTCCTGGTGCCTTCACACTTCACATCTCCTTCTCGTTTCTAGTATCAATTAAAATGCCCATGTGTCTTGACTCAGATTTGCGTATAAACCAGCGGACCATAGTTCCAGTCGCGCGTAACGTCGAACGAATGTTCTAAAAAAAAATGGGTGCAACACGAGAACTTCCCAAGAGGTAACCCATCCTTGTACTACTTTCGCCAAAGCAAAATTAACTGTGTAGTTCTGATGGGATCCGGTGCATTTGTGCTGGTACGATCGCACCTATTTCATTTCGTGCTGAAAATACATACAATCCTCCTTTCCTCTCCCCTCCCATGATTTGTTTCCTTGTGCGTTCACACTGCACCTCTCCTTCTCGTTCTAATATCGATTAAAATGCCCCTGCTTCTTGACTCACATTTGCGTATAAACTAGCAGACCATAGTTCCAGTCGCACGTAACGTCGATCGACCCGTATGAAATAAAATTGGTGCGACACGAGGACTTCCCAAGAGGTCACCCATCTGAAAAATACTCTCGCCCAAGCACACTTAACTGTGGAGTTCTGATGGGATCCGGTGTATTAGTGCTGGTATGATAGCAACTGTTTAATTTCGCGTTGCAAATACATACACTCCTTCTCCTTTCTTCCCCCTCCCGTCATTTGTTTCCTTGTGCGTGCGCACTGCACCTCTCGTTCTCGTTCTAATATAAAGTAAAATGCTACGGCGCCGTGACTCACATTTGTGAATAAACCCGTGGACAATAATTCAAGTCGTGCGTAACGTCGAAAGAATCATCTGCAAATAAATGGGTGCAACACGAGGACTTCCCAAGAAAATGGGTGAAATATAAGGACTTCGCAGGAGGTCACCCATTCTAGTACTACTCTCGCCCAAGCACCCTTAACTTGCGGAGTTATGATAGAATCCGTTGCATTAGTGTTGGTATGATCGCACATGTTTCATTCTGCGCTGCCAATACATACACTCTTTCTCCTTCCATCCCCCCTCCCGTCATTTGTTTCCTTGTGCGTGCACTCTGCATCTCTCCTTCTCGTTCTAATATCAAGTAAAATGCCCCGGCACCATGACTCACCTTTGCGAATGAACCAGCGTTTCATAATTCCATTCGCGCGTAACGTCGAATGACCCATTCGAAAAAAAATTGGTGCAAGACGAGGACTTCCCAGGAGGTCATCCATTCGAGTACTACTCTCGCCCAAACACACTTAACTGCGAAGTTCTGATGGGATCAAGTGCTTTAGTGCTGGTATGATTGCACCTGTTTAAATTCGCGCTGCAAATACATACACTCCTTCTCCTTTCTTCCCCCTCCTGTGATTTGTTTCCTTGTGCGTGCGCACTGCACCTCTCATTCTTGTTCAAATATCAAGTAAAATGCCATGGTGCCGTGACTCACATTTGCGAATAAACCTGTGGACCATAATTCAAGTCGCGTGCAACGTCGAATGAATCATCTTCAAAAAAATGGGTGCAACACGATAACTTCCAAAGAAAATGGGTGAAATATAAGGACTTCGCAGGAGGTCACCCATTCTAGTACTACTCTCGCCCAAGCACCCTTAACTTGTGGAGTTCTTATAGAATCCGTTGCATTAGTGCTGGTATGATCGCTCATGTTTCATTCTGCGCTGCCAATACATACACTCTTTCTCCTTCCATCCCCCCTCCCGTCATTTGTTTCCTTGTGCGTGCACTCTGCATCTCTCCTTCTCGTTCTAATATCAAGTAAAATGCCCCGGCACCGTGACTTACCTTTGTGAAGAACCAACGGTTCATAATTCCATTCGCGTGTAACGTCGAAAGACCGATCTGAAAAAAAATGAGAGCAACACGAGGACTTCCCAGGAGGTCACCCATCCGAGTACTACTCTCGCCCAAACACGCTTAGCTGCGGAGTTCTGATGGAATCCGGTGCTTTAGTGCTGGTATGATCGCACCTGTTTGATTTTGCGCTGCAAATACATACACTCCTTCTCCTCTATTTCCCCTCCCGTCATTTGTTTTCTTGTGCGTGCACACTGCACCTCCCGTTCTCGTTCAAATATCAAGTAAAATGCAACAGCGCCATGGCTCACATTTGCGAATAAACCTGCAGACCATAATTCAAGTCGTGCGTAACGTAGAAAGAATCATCTGCAAAAAAATGGGTGCAACACGAGGACTTCCCAAGAAAATGGGTGAAATATAAGGACTTCGCAGGAGGTCACCCATCCTAGTACTACTCTCGCCCAAGAACCCATAACTTGCGGAGTTTTGATAGAATCCATTGCATTAGTTCTGGTATAATCGCTCATGTTTTATTCTGCGCTGCAAATACATACACGTTTTCTCCTTCCATCCCCCCTCCCATCATTTGTTTCCTTGCGCGTGCACTCTGTATCTCTCCTTCTCGTTCTAATATAAAGTAAAATGCCCCGGCACCGTGACTCACCTTTGTGAATGAACCAGCATTTCATAATTCGATTCGTGCGCAACGTCGAACGACCCATCCGAAAAAGGGTGCAACAGGAGAACTTCCCAGGAGGTCACTCATCCGAGTATTACTCTCGCCCAAGCACGCTTAACTGCGGAGTTCTGATGGGATCCGGTGCATTAGTGCTGGTATGATCACACCTGATTAATTTAACGCTGCAAATACATTCACTCATTCTCTTTTCTTCCCCCTCCCGTCATTTGTTTCCTAGTGCGTTCACACTTCACCTCTCCTTCTCGCTCTAATATCAATTAAAATGCCCCTGCGTCATGACTCACATTTGCGTATAAACCAAGGGACCATAGTTCCAGTCGCGCGTAACGTCGAACGACCCATCTGAAAAAAAAATAGGTGCAACACGAGAACTTCCCAGGAGGTAACCCATCCTTGTACTACTTTTGCCAAAGCACACTTAAGTGCGGAGTTCTGATGGGATCCGGGGCATTTGTGCTGGTATGATCGCACCTGTTTCATTTTGTGCTGAAAATATATACACTCCTTTTCCTTCCCTCCCCCCTCCCATAATTTGTTTCCCTGTGCGTTCACACTGCACCTCTCATTCTCGTTCTAATATCGATTAAAATGCTCATTTTCTTGACTCATATATGCGTATAAACCAGAGGACCATAGTTCCAGTCGCGCATAACGTCGAACGACCCGTCTGAAAAACAATTGGTGCGACATGAGGACTTCCTAGGAGGTCACCCATCCGAGTACTACTCTCGCCCAAGCACACTTAATTGCGGAGTTCTGATGGGATCCGGTGCATTAGTGCTGGTATGATCGCACCTCTTTAATTTTGCGCTGCAAATACATACACTCCTCCTTTCTTCGCCCTCCCATCATTTGTTTTCTTGTGCGTGCGCACTGCACCTCCGGGTCTCGTTCAAATATCAACAAAAATGCCACGGCGCCGTGACTTACATTTGTGAATAAACCTGCGGACCATAATTCAAGTCGCGCGTAACTTCGAAAGAATCATCTGCAAAAAAATGGTTGCAACACGAGAACGTCCCAAAAAAATGGGTGAAATATAAGGACTTCGAAGGACGTCACCCATACTAGTACTACTCTCGCCCAAGCACCCTTAACTTGCGGAGTTATGATAAAATCCGTTGCATTAGTGATGGTATGATCGCTCATGTTTCATTCTGCGCTGCAAATACATACACTCTTTCTCCTTCCATCCCCCCTCCCGTCATTTATTTCCTTGTGCGCCCACTCTGCATGTCTCCTTCTCGTTCTAATATCAAGTAAAATGCCCCGGCACCGTGATTCACTTTTGCGAATGAACCAGCATTTCATAATTCGATTCGTGCGTAACGTCGAACGACCCATTTGAAAAAAAATGGGTGCAACACGAGGACTTCCCAGAAGGTCACCCATCTAAGTACTACTCTCGTCCAAGCACACTTAATTGCGGAGTTCTGATGGGATCCGGTGCATTAGTGCTGGTATGATCACGCCTGATTAATTTCACGCTACAAATATATTCACTCATTCTCCTTTCTTCCCCCTCCTGTCATTTGTTTCCTTGTGTGTGCGCACTGCACCTCCCGTTCTCGTTTAAATATCAAGTAAAATGCCACGGCGCCGTGACTCACATTTGCAAATAAACATGCGGACCATAATTCAAGTCGCACGTAACGTCGAAAGAATCATCTGCAAAAAAATCGGTGCAACACAAGGACTTCCGAAGAAAATGGGTGAAATATAAGGACTTCCCAAGACGTCACTCATCTGAGTAATACTCTCTCCCAAACACATTTAACTGTGGAGTTCTGATAGGATCCGGTGAATTAGTGCTGGTATGATCGCACATGTTTCATTTGGCGCTGCAAATACATACACACCTTCTCATTCCGTCCCCCCTCCCGTCATTTGTTTCCTTGTGCGTTAACACTGCTCCTCTCCTTCTCGTTCTAATATCAAGTAAAATGCCCTGGTACCGTGACTCAGCTTTGCGAATGAACCAGCGGTTCATAATTCCATTCGCGCGTAACGTCGAATGACCCATCCAAAAAAAATGGGTGCATCACGAGGACTTCCCAGGAGGTCACCCATCCGAGTACTACTCTCGCCCAAGCAAACTTAACTACGGAGTTCTGATGGGATCCGGTGCATTAGTGCTGCTATGATCGCACCTGTTTCATTTCGCGCTGCAAATACATACACTCCTTATCCTTTCTTCCCCGTCCCGGTATTTGTTTGCTGGTGCGTTCACACTTCACCTCTCCTTCTCTTTCTAATATTAATTAAAATGCCCATGCGTCTTGACTCACACTTGCGTATAAACAAGCAGACCATAGTTCCAGTTGAGTGTAACGTCGAACGACCCATCTGAAAAAAAAAAGGGTGCAACACGAGAACTTCCGAGGAGGTAACCCATCCTTGTACTACTTTCGCCAAAGCACACTTAACTGCGGAGTTCTGATAAGATCCGGTGCATTTGTGATGGTATGATCGCACCTGTTTCATTTTGTGTTGAAAATACATACACTCCTTTTCCTTCCCTCCCCCCTCCCATAATTTGTTTCCCTGTGCGTTCACACTGCACCTCTCCTTCTCGTTCTAATATCGATTAAAATGCTCATTTTCTTGACTCACATATGCGTATAAACCAGCGGACCATAGTTCTAGTCGCGCATAACGTCGAACAACCCGTCTGAAAAAAAATTGGTGCGACATGAAGACTTCTTAGGAGGTCACCCATCCGAGTACTACTCTCGCCCAAGCACACTTAACTGCGGAGTTCTGATGGGATCCGGTGCATTAGTGCTGGTATGATCGCACCTCTTTAATTTTGCGCTGCAAATACATACACTCCTCCTTTCTTCGCCCTCCCATCATTTGTTTTCTTGTGCGTGCGCACTGCACCTCCGGGTCTCGTTCAAATATCAACAAAAATGCCACGGCGCCGTGACTTACATTTGTGAATAAACCTGCGGACCATAATTCAAGTCGCGCGTAACTTCAAAAGAATCATCTGCAAAAAAATGGTTGCAACACGAGGATGTCCCAAGAAAATGGGTGAAATATAAGGACTTCGAAGGACGTCACCCATACTAGTACTACTCTCGCCCAAGCACCCTTAACTTGCAGAGTTCTGATAGAATCCGTTGCATTAGTGATGGTATGATCGCTCATGTTTCATTATGCGCTGCAAATACATACACTCTTTCTCCTTCCATCCCCCCTCCCGTCATTTATTTCCTTATGTGCCCACTCTGCATGTCTCATTCTCGTACTTATATCAAGTAAAATGCCCCGGCACCGTGACTCACCTTTGCAAATGAACCAGCGTTTCATAATTCGATTCGTGCGTAACGTCGAATGACCCATCCGAAAAAAAATGGGTGTAACACGAGGACTTCCCAGAAGGTCAACCATCTGAGTACTACTCTCGCCCAAGCATATTTAACTGTGAAGTTCTAATAAGATACGGTGCATTTGTGCTGGTATGATCGCACCTGTTTCATTTCGTGCTGAAAATACATACATTCCTTCTCCTTCCCTCCCCCCTCCCATCAATTGTTTCCTTGTGCGTTCACACTGCACCTCTCTTTCTCGTTCTAATATCGATTAAAATGCTCCTACTTCTTGACTCACATTCGCGTATAAACCAGCAGACCATAGTTCTACTCGCGCGTAAAGTCGAACGACTCGTCTGAAAAAAAATTGGTGCGACACGAGGACTTCCCAGGAGGTCACCCATCCGAGTACTAGTCTCGCCCAAGCACACTTAACTGCAGAGTTCTGATGGGATCCGATGGATTAATGCTGGTTTGATCGCACCAGTTTAATTTCGCACTGCAAATACAAACACTCCTCCTCCTTTCTTCCCCCTCCCGTCATTTGTTTCCTTGTGCGTGCGCACTGCACCTCCTGTTCTCGTTCAAATATCAAGTGAAATGCCCTTGCGTCTTGACTCACATTTGCGTATAAACCAGCGGACCATAGTTCCAATTGCGCGTAATGTCGAACGACCCATCTGAAAGAAAAATGGGTGCAACACGAGAACTTCTCAGGAGGTAACCCATCCTTGTACTACTTTCGCCAAAGCAAACTTAACTGCGGAGTTCTGATGGGATCCGGTACATTTGTGCTGGTATGATCGCACCTGTTTCATTTCGTGCTGAAAATACATACACTCCTTCTCCTTCCCTCCCCCCTCCTGTCATTTGTTTTCTTGTGCGTTCACACTGCACCTCTCCTTCTCGTTCTAATATCGATTAAAATGCCCGTGCTTATTGACTCACATTTGCGTATAAACCAGCAGACCATAATTCAAGTTGTGCGTAATGTCGAAAGAATCATCTGCAAAAAAATGGGTTCAACACGAGGACTTCCCAGGAAAATGGGTGAAATATAAGGACTTCGCAGGAGGTCACCCATCCCAGTACTACTCTCGCCCAAACACCCTTAACTTGCGGAGTTCTGATAGAATTCGTTGCATTATTGCTGGTATGATCGCTCAAGTTTCATTCAGCGCTGCAAATACATACACCATTTCTCCTTCCATCCCCCTCCCGTTATTTGTTTCGTTGTGCGTGCACTCTGCATCTCTCTTTCTCGTTCTAATATCATGTAAAATGCCCTGGCAGTGTGACTCACCTTTGCGAATGAATCAGCGGTTCATAATTCCATTCGCGCGTAACGTCGAACGACCCATCCGAAAAAAAATGGGTGCAACACAAGGACATCCCAGGAGGTCACCCATCCGAGTACTACTCTCGCCAAAGCACACTTAACTGCGGAGTTCTGATGGGATCCGGTCCATTTATGATTGTACCTGTTTCATTCTATGCTGCAAATACATACACTCTTTCTCCTTCCATCCCCCTCCCGTCATTTGTTTCCTTGTGCGTGCACTCTGCATCTTTTCTTCTCGTTCTAATATCAAGTAAATGCCCCGGAAATGTGACTCACCTTTGCGAATGAACCAGTGGTTCATAATTCCATTCGCGCGTAACGTTGAACGACCCATCCAAGAAAAAATAAGTGCAACACGAGGACTTCCCAGGAGGTCACCCATCCGAGTATTACTCTCGCCCAACCACACTTAACTATGGAGTTCTGATGGGATCCGATGAATTAGTGCTGGTATGATCGCACCTGTATCATTTCGCTCTGCAAATACATAAACTCCTTCTACTTTCTTCCCCCTCCCGTCATTTGTTTCCAAGTGCGTTCACACTTCACCTCTCCTTCTCGTTCTAATATCAATTAAAATGCCCCTGCGTCTTGACTCACATTTGCGTATAAAGCATCGGACCATAGTTCTAGTCGCGCGTAACGTCGAACGATCCATCTGAAAAAAAAAATGGGTGCAACACGAGAACTTCCAAGGACATAACCCATCCTTATAATACTTTCGCCAAAGCACACTTAACTGCGGAATACTGATAGGATCCGGTGCATTTGTGCTGGTATGATCTCACCTGTTTAATTTTGTGCTGAAATTACATACACTCCGTCTCCTTCCCTCCCCCCCTCCCATCATTTGTTTCCTTATGCGTTCAAACTACACATTTCTTTCTTGTTCTAATATCGATTAAAATGCCCCTGCTTCTTGACTCACATTTGCGTATAAACCAGCTGACCATAGTTCCAGTTGCGCGTAACGTCGGAAGACCCGTCTGAAAAAAAAATTGGTGCAACACGAGGACTTCCCAGGAGGTCTCCCATCCGAGAACTACTCTCGCCCTAGCACACTTAACTATGTAGTTCTAATGAGATCCAGTGCAATGGTGCTAGTATGATCGAACTATATAATTTTGCGTTGCAAATTGATACACTTCTTCTCCTTTCTTCCACCTCCCGTAATTTGTTTCCTTGTGCGTGCACACTGCACCTCCCGTTCTCGTTCTAATATCAAGTAAAATGTCACGGTGCCGTGACTCACATTTGCGAATAAACTTGAAGACCATAATTCAAGTCGCGCGAAGCGTCGAAAGAATCATCTGATAAAAAAAATGGGTGCAACAAGAGGACTTCACAATAAAATGGGTGAAATATAAGGACTTCGCAGGAGGTCACCCATCCTAGTACTACTCTCGCCCAAGCACCCTTAACTGCAGAGTTCTAATAGAATCTGTTGCATTAGTGCTGGCATGATCGCTCATGTTTCATTCTGCGCTGCATATACATACTCTTTCTCCTTCCGTCCCCCCTCCCGTCATTTGTTTCCTTGTGCGTGCACTCTACATCTCTCTTTCTCGTTCTAATATCAAGTAAAATACCCCAGCACCGTGACTCGTCTTTACGAATGAACCAGCCGTTCATAAATCCATTCGCGCGTAACGTCGAACGACCCATCCAAAAAAAAATAGGTGCAACACGAGGACTTCCCAGGAGGTCACCCATCCAAGTACTACTCTCGCCCAAACACACTTAACTGCGGAGTTCTGATGGGATCCGGTGAATTAGTGCTGGTATGATTGCACCTGTTTCATTTTGCGCTGCAAATACATACACTCCTCCTTTCTTCCCCCTCCCGTCATTTGTTTCCGGGTGCGTTCACACTTCACCTCTCCTTCTCGTTCTAATATCAATTAAATGCCCCTGCGTCTTGACTCACATTTGCGAATAAACCTGCGGACCATAGTTCTACTCGCGCGTAATGTCGAACGGCCCATCTGAAAAATAATGGGTACAACACGAGGACATCCCAAGAAAATGGGTGAAATATAAGGACTTCGCAGGAGGTCACCCATCCTAGTACTACTCTCGCCCAAGCACCCTTAACTTGCGGAGTTCTGATAGAATCTATTGCATTAGTGCTGGTATGATCGCTCAAGTTTCATTCTGTGCTGCAGATGCATACACTCTTTCTCCTTCCACCTCCCCTCCCGTCATTTGTTTCCTTGTTCGTGCACTGTGCATGACTCATTCTCGTTCTAATATCAAATAAAATACCCCGGCACCGTGACTCACATTTGCGAATGAACCAGCGGTTCATAATTCCATTCCCGTGTAACGTCGAACGACCCATCCGAAAAAAAATGGGTGCAACACGAGGACTTCGCAGGAGGTCACCCATCCGAGTACTACCCTCGCCCAAACACACTTAACTACGAAGTTCTGAAGGGATCCGGTGCATTAGTGCTGGTATGATCGCACCTGTTTCATTTCGCGCTGCAAATACATACACTCCTTCTCCTTTCTTCCCCCTACCATCATTTGTTTCCTTGTAGGTGTGCACTACACCTCCCGTTCTCGTTCTAATATCAAGTTAAATGCCACGGCGCCGTGACTCACATTTACGAATAAACCTACGGACCATAATTCAAGTCGCGCGTAACGTCAAAAGAATCATCTGCAAAAAAATTGGTGCAACACGAGGACTTCCCAATAAAATGGGTGAAATATAAGGACTTCGCAAGAGGTCACCCATCCTAGCACTACTTTCGCCCAAGCACCCTTAACTTGCTGAGTTCTGATAGAATCCGTTGCATTAGTGCTGGTAGAATCGCTCATTTTTCATTCTGCGCAGTAAATACATACACTCTTTATAGTTCCACCCCCCTCCAGTAATTTGTTTACTTGTGCGTGCACTCTGCATCTCTCTTTCTCGTTCTAATATCAAGTAAAATTCTCCGGCACCGTGACTCACCTTTGAGAATGAACCAGCAGTTCATAATTCCATTCGCGCGTAACGTCGAAAGACCCATCCGAAAAAAAATGGGTGCAACACGAGGACTTCCCAGGAGGTCACCCATCCGAGTACTACTCTCGCCCAAACACACTTAACTGGGGAGTTCTGATGGGATCCGGTGAATTAGTGCTGGTATGATCGCACATGTTTCATTTTGTGCTGCAAATACATACACACCTTCTCCTTTCCTCCCCCCTCCCGTCATTTGTTTCCTTGTGCGTTCACACTGCACCTCTCCTTCTCGTTCTAATATCAAGTAAAATGCCCTGTCACTGTGACTCACCTTTGCGAATGAACCAGCGGTTCATAATTCCATTCGCGCGTAACGTCGAATGACCCATCTGAAAAAAAATGGGTGCATCACGAGGACTTCCCAGGAGGTCACACATCCGAGTACTACTCTCGCCCAAACACACTTAACTACGGAGCTCTGATGGGATCCAGTGCATTAGTGTTGGTATGATCGCACCTGTTTCATTTCGCGCTGCAAATACATACACTCCTTATCCTTTCTTCCCCGTCCCGTTATTTGTTTCCTGGTGCGTTCACACTTCACCTCTCCTTCTCGTTTTAATATCAATTAAAATGCCCTTGCGTCTTGACTCACATTTGCGTATATACCAGCGGACTATAGTTCCAGTCGAGCGTAACGTCGAACGGCCCATCTGAAAAAAAAATGGGTGCAACACGAGAACTTCCCAGGAGGTAACCCATCCTTGTACTACTTTCGCCAAAGCACACTTAACTGCGGAGTTCTGATAAGATCCGGTGCATTTGTGCTAGTATGATCGCACCTGTTTCATTTCGTGCTGAAAATACATACACTCCTTCTCCTTCCCTCCCCCCACCCATCATTTGTTTCCTTGTGCGTTCACACTGCACCTCTCCTTCTCGTTCTAATATCGATTAAAATGCCCCTGCTTCTTGACTCATATTTGCGTATAAATCAGCGGACCATAGTTCCAGTCGCGCGTAATGTCGAACGACCCGTCTGAAAAAAAATTTGTACGACACGAGGACTTCCCGGGAGGTCAGCCATCCGAGTACTACTCTTGCCCAAGCTCAATTAACTACGGAGTTCTGATGGGATCCGATGCATTAGTGCTAGTATGATCACACCTCTTTAATTTTGTGCTATAAATACATACACTCCTCCTTTCTTCCCCCTCCTGTAATTTTGTTTCCTTGTGCATGTGCACTTCACCTCTCGTTCTCGTTCTAATATCAAGTAAAATGCCATGGCGCTGTGACTCACATTTGCGAATAAACCTGCGGACCATAATTCAAGTTGCGCGTAACATCGAAAGATTCATTTGAAAAAAAATGAGTGAAATATAAGGACTTCGCAGGAGGTCACCCATCATAGTACTACTCTCGCCAAAGCACCCTTAACTTGCGGAGTTCTGATAGAATCCGTTGCATTAGTGCTGGTAAGATCGCTCATGTTTCACTCTGCGCTGCAAATACATACACTGTTTCTGCTTCTATCCCCCTTCCCGTCATTTGTTTCCTTGTGCGTGCACTCTGCATCTCTCCTTCTCGTTCTAATATCAAGTAAAATGCCCCGGCACCGTGACTCATCTTTGCGAATGAACCAGTATTTCATAATTCCATTCGCGCGTAACGTCGAACTACCCATCCGAAAAAAAATGGGTGCAACACGAGGACTTTTCAGGAGGTCACCCATCCGAGTACTATCTCGCCCTAGCACACTTAACTGCAAAGTTCTGATGGGATCCAGTGCTTTAGTGCTGGTATGATTGCACCTGTTTAATTTCGCGCTGCAAATACATACACTCCTTCTCCTTTCTTCCCCCTCCTGTGATTTGTTTCCTTGTGCGTGCGCACTGCACCTCTCCTTCTCATTCAAATATCAAGTAAAATGCCACGGTGCCATGACTCACATTTGCGAATAAACGTGTGGACCATAATTCAAGTCGCGTGCAACGTCGAAAGAATCATCTTCAAAAAAATGGGTGCAACACGAGAACTCCCCAAAAAAATGGGTGAAATATAAGGATTTCGCAGGAGGTCACCCATTCTAGTACTACTCTCGCCCAAGCACCCTTAACTTGCGGAGTTATGATAGAATCCGTTGCATTAGTGCTGGTATGATTGCTCATGTTTCATTCTGCGCTGCAAATACATACACTCTTTCCCCTTCCATCCCCCCTCCCGTCATTTGTTTCCTTGTGCGTGCACTCTGCATCTCTCCTTCTCGTTCTAATATCAAGTAAAATGCCCCGGCACCGTGACTCACCTTTGCGAATGAACCAACGGTTCATAATTCTATTCGCGAGTAACGTCAAAAGACCCATCCGAAAAAAAATGGGTGCAACACGAGAACTTACCAGGAGGTCACCCATCCGAGTACTACTCTCACCCAAGCACACTTAACTGCAGAAGTTTGATGGGATCCTGTGCATTAGTGCTGGTATGATCGCACCTGTTTCGTTTCGCGCTACAAATACATACACTCCTTCTCCTTTCTTCCCCCTTCTGTCATTTGTTTCCTGGTGCGTTCACACTTCACCTCTCATTTTCATTCTAATATCAATTAAAATGCCCCTGCGTCTTGACTCACATTTGCGTATAAACCAGCGGACCATAGTTCCAGTCGCGCGTAATGTCAAACGACCTATCTGGAAAAAAAAGGGTGCAACACGAGAATTTCCCAGGAGGTAACCCATCCTTGTACTACTTTCGCCAAAGCACACTTAACTGCGGAGTTCTGATGGGATCCGGTGTATTTTTGCTGGTATGATAGCACCTGTTTCATTTCGTACTGAAAATACATACACTACTTCTCCTTTCCTCCCACCTCCCATTATTTGTTTCCTTGTGGGTTCACACTGAACCTCTTCTTCTCGTTCTAATATCGATTAAAATGCCCCTGAATCTTGACTCACTTTTGCGTATAAATAAGCAGACCATAGTTCCAGTCGCACTTAACGTCGAACGACACGTCTGAAAAAAAAAATTGTTGCGCCACGAGAACTTCCCAGGAGGTCACCCATACGAGTACTACTCTCACCCAAGCACACTTAACTGTGGAGTTCTGATGGAATCCGGTGCATTAGGGCTTGTATGATCGCACCTGTTTAATTTCACGCTGCAAATACATACATTCCTTCTCCTTTCTTCCCCCTCCCGTCATTTGTTTACTTATGCATGCGCACTACACCTCTGGTTCTCGTTCAAATATCAAGTAAAATACAACGGCACCGTGACTCACATTTGCGAATAAACATGCGGACCATAATTCAAGTCGCGCGTAATGTCGAAAGAATCATCTGCAAAAAAATGAGTGCAACACGAGGACTTCCCAAGAAAATAGGCGAAATATAAGGACTTCGCAGGAGGTCACCCATCTTAGACTCTCGCTCAAGCACCCTTAACTTGCGAAGTTCTGATAGAATCCGTTGCATTAGTGCTGGTATGGTCGCTCATGTTTCATTCTGCGCTGCAAATACATACACTCTTTCTCCTTCTATCCCCCCTCCCGTCATTTGTTTCCTTGTGCGTGCACTCTGCATCTCTCCTTCTCGTTCTAATATCAAGTAAAATGCCCCGGCACCATGACTCACCTTTGCAAATGAACCAGCAGTTCATAATTCTATTCGCGCGTAATGTCAAACGACCCATCCGAAAAAAAATGGGTGCATCACGAGGACTTCCCAGGAGATCACCCATCCAAGTACTACAATCGCCCATGCACACTTAACTGTGTAGTTCTGATGGGTTCCGGTGCATTAGTGCTGGTATGATCGCACCTGTTTCATTTCGCACTACAAATACATACACTCCTTCTCCTTTCTTCCCCCTCCCGTCATTTGTTTCCTGGTGCGTTCACACTTCACCTCTCCTTTTCGTTCTAATATCAATTAAAATGCCCCTGCGTCATGACTCACATTTGCGTATAAACCAGTGGACCATAGTTCCAGTCGCAAGTAACGTCGAACGACCTATCTGAAAAAAAAATGGTGCAACACGATAATTTCCCAGGAGGTAACCCATCCTTCTACTACTTTCGCCAAAGCACACTTAACTGCGGAGTTCTGATGGGATCCGGTGCATTTTTGCTGGTATGATCGCACCTGTTTCATTTCGTGCTGAAAATACATACACTACTTCTCATTTCCTCCCACCTCCCATTATTTGTTTCCTTGTGGGTTCACACTGAACCTCTTCTTCTCGTTCTAATATCGATTAAAATGCCTCTGCTTCTTGACTCACATTTGCGTATAAACAAACGGACCATAGTTCCAGTCGCACTTAACGTCGAACGACCCGTATGAAAAAAAATCGTTGCGCCACGAGGACTTCCCAAGAGGTCACCCATACAAGTGCTACTCTCACCCAAGCACACTTAACTGTGGAGTTCTGATAGGATCCGGTGCATTAGTGCTTGTATGATCGCACCTGTTTAATTTCACGCTGCAAATACATACATTCCTTCTCCTTTCTTCCCCCTCCCGTCATTTGTTTACTTGTGCGTGCGCACTACACCTCTCGTTCTCGTTCAAATATCAAGTAAAATGCCATGGCACCGTGACTCACATTTGCGAATAAACCTGCGGACCATAATTCAAGTCGCCCATAATGTCGAAAGAATCATCTGCAAAAAAATGAGTGCTCCACGAGGACTTCCCAAGAAAATGGGCGAAATATAAAGACTTCGCAGGAGGTCACTCATCCTAGAACTACTCTCGCCCAAGCACCCTTAACTTGCGGAGTTCTGATAGAATCCGTTGCATTAGTGCTGGTATGGTCGCTCATGTTTCATTCTGCGCTGCAAATACATACACTCTTTCTCCTTCCATCCCCCCTCCAATAAATTGTTTCCTTGTGCGTGCACTCTGCATCTCTCATTCTCGTTCTAATATCATGTAAAATGCCCCGGCACCGTGACTCATCTTTGCGAATGAACCAGCGGTTCATAATTCTATTCGCGCGTAACGTCGAACGACCCATCCAAAAAAAAATACGTGCAACACGAGGACTTCCCAGGAGGTCACGCATCCGAGTACTACTCTCTCCCAAGCACACTTAACTGCAGAGTTCTGATGGGATCCGATGGATTAGTGCTGGTATGATCGCACCTGATTAATTTTGCGCAGCAAATACATTCACTCCTTCTCCTTTCTTCCCCCTCCCGTCATTTGTTTTCTTGTGCGTGCGCACTGCACCTCCCGTTCTAATTCAAATATCAAGTAAAATGCCACGGCGCCGTGACTCACATTTGTAAATAAACTTGCGGACCATAATTCAAGTCGTGCGTAACATCGAAAGAATCATATGCAAAAAAATGGGTGCAACACGAGGACTTCCCAACAAAATGGGTGAAATATAAGGACTTCGCAGGAGGTCACCCATCCTAGTACTACTCTCGCCCATGCACCCTTAACTTGCGGAGTTCTGATAGAATCCGTTGCATTAGTGCTGGTATGGTCGCTCATGTTTCATTCTGCGCTGCAAATACATACACTCTTTCTCCTTCCATCCCCCCTCCCGTCAATTGTTTCCTTGTGCGTGCACTCTGCATCTCTCCTTCTCGTTCTAATATCATGTAAAATGCCCTAGCACCGTGACTCATCTTTGCGAATGAACCAGCGGTTCATAATTCTATTCGCGCGTAACGTCGAACGACCCATCCGAAAAAAAATACGTGCAACACGAGGACTTCCCAGGAGGTCACGCATCCGAGTACTACTCTCACCCAAGCACACTTAACTGCAGAGTTCTGATGGGATCCGGTGGATTAGTGCTGGTATGATCGCACCTGATTAATTTCGCGCAGCAAATACATTCACTCCTTCTCCTTTCTTCCCCCTCCCGTCATTTGTTTCCTTGTGCGTGCGCACTGCACCTCCCGTTCTAATTCAAATATCAAGTAAAATACCACGGCGCCGTGACTCACATTTGTAAATAAACTTGCGGACCATAATTCAAGTCGTGCGTAACGTCGAAAGAATCATATGCAAAAAAATGGGTGAAATATAAGGACTTCGCAGGAGGTCACCCATCCTAGTACTACTCTCGCCCAAGCACCCTTAACTTGCGAAGTTCTGATAGAATCCGTTGCATTAATGATGGTATGATCGCTCATGTTTCATTTTGCACTGCAAATACATACATTCTTTCTCCTTCCATCACCCCTCCGGTCATTTGTTTCCTTGTGCGCCCACTCTGCATCTCTCCTTCTCATTCTAATATCAAGTAAAATGTCCCGGCACTGTGACTTAATTTTGCGAATGAACCAGCGTTTCATAATTCGATTCGTGCGTAACGTCGAACGACCCATCAAAAAAAAAAAAGGTGCAATACGAGGACTTCCCAGGAGGTCACCCATCGGAGTACTACTCTCGCCAAAGCACACTTAACTGCGGAGTTCTGATGGGATCCGGTGCATTAGTGCTGGCGTGATCACCCCTGATTAATTTCGCGCTGCAAATATATTCACTCATTCTCATATCTTCCCCCTCCCGTCATTTGTTTCCTTGTGCGTGCGCACTGCACCTCCCGTTCTCGTTCAAATATCAAGTAAAATGCCACGGCGCCATGACTCACATTTTCAAATAAAGCTGCGGACCATAATTCAAGTCGCACGTAACGTCGAAAGAATCATCTGCAAAAAAATGGGTGCAACACGAAGACTTCCCAAGAAAATGGGCGAAATATAAGGACTTCGCAGGAGGTCACCCATCCTAGTACTACTCTCGCCTAAGCACCCTTAACTTACAGAGTTTTGATAGAATCCGTTGCATTAGTTCTGGTATGATCGCTCATGTTTCATTCTACGCTGGAAATACATACACTCTGCATCTCTCCTTCTCGTTCTAATATAAAGTAAAATGCCCCGGCACCGTGACTCACATTTGCGAATGAACCAGCGGTTCATAATTCCATTCGCCCGTAATGTCAAATGACCCATCCGAAAAAAATGGGTGCAACACGAGGACTTCCCAGGAGGTCACCCATCCGAGTGCTACTCTCACCCAAGCACACTTCACTGCGGAGTTCTGATGGGATCCGATTCATTAGTGCTGGTATGATCGCTCCTGTGTCATTTCGTGCTGCAAATACATACACTCCTTCTTTCTTCCCCCTCCCGTCATTTTTTTCCTGGTGCGTTCACACTTCACCTCTCCTTCTCGTTCTAATATCAATTAAAATGCTCATATGTCTTGACTCACATTTGCGTATAAACCAGCAGAACAGAGTTCCAGTCGCGTGTAACGTCGAACGACCCATCTAAAAAAAATGGGTGCAACACGAGAACTTCCCAGGAGGTAATCCATCCTTGTACTACTTTCGCCAAAGCACACTTAATTGCGGAGTTCTGAAGGGATTCGGTGCATTTGTGCTGGTATGATCGCACCAGTTTCATTTTGTGCTGAAAATACATACACTCCTTCTCCTTCCCTCCCCCCTCCCTTAATTTGTTTCCTTGTACGTTCACACTGCACATCTCCTTCTCGTTCTAATATCGATTAAAATGCTCATGCTTCTTGACTCATATTTGCGTATAAACCAGCGGACCATAGTTCCAGTCGCGTGTAACGTCAAACAACCCGTCTGAAAAAAAATTGTTACGACACGAGAACTTCCCAGGAGGTCACCCATCCGAGTACTAGTCTCGCCCAAGCACAGTTAACTGCGTAGTTATGATGGGATCCGGTGCATTAGTGCTTGTATGATCGCACCTGTTTAATTTTGCGCTGTAAATATATATATTCCTTCTCCTTTCTTCCCCCTCCCATCATTTGTTTACTTGTGCGTGCGCACTACACCTCTCGTTCTCGTACAAATATCAAGTAAAATGCCACGACGCCGTGACTCACATTTGCGAATAAACCTGCGGACCATAATTCAAGTCACGCGTAATGTCGAAAGAATCATATGCAAAAATATTGGTGCAACACGAGGACTTCCCAAGAAAATGGGCGAAATATAAGGACTTCGCAAGAGGTCACCCATCCTAGACTCTTGCCCAAGCACCCTTAACTTGCGGAGTTATGATAGAATCCGTTGCATTAGTACTGGTATGATCGCTCAAGTTTCATTCTGCGCTGCAAATACATACACTCTTTCTCCTTCCATCCCCCCTCCCGTCATTTGTTTCCTTGTGCGTGCACTCTGCATCTCTCCTTCTCGTTCTAATATCAAGTAAAATGCCCCGGCACCGTGACTCACCTTTGCGAATGAACCAGCGGTTCATAATTCCATTCGCGAGTAACGTCGTACGACCCATCCGAAAAAAAATAGGTGCATCACGAGGACTTCCCAGGAGGTCACCCATCCAAGTACTACTCTCGCCCAAGCACACTTACCTGTGAAGTTCTGATGGGTTCCGGTGCATTAGTGCTGGTATGATCGCACCTGTTTAATTTCGCGCTGCCAATACATACACACCTTCTCCATTCTTCCCCCTCTTGTCATTTGTTTCCTAGTGCGTTCCCACTTCACTTCTCCTTCTCGTTTTAGTATATTTTAAAATACCCCTGCGTCTTGACTCACATTTGCGTATAAACCAGCGGACCATAGTTCCAGTCGCGCGTAACATCGAACGACCCATCTGAAAAAAAAATGGGTGCAACACGAGAACTTCCCAGGAGGTAACCCATCCTTGTACTACTTTTGCCAAAGCACACTTAAGTGCGGAGTTCTGATGGGATCCGAAGCATTTGTGCTGGTATGATCGCACCTGTTTCATTTTGTGCTGAAAATACATACACTCCTTCTCCTTCCCTCCCCCCTCCCATAATTTGTTTCCCTGTGCGTTCACACTGCACCTCTCCTTCTCGTTCTAATATCGATTAAAATGCTCCTTCTTCTTGACTCATATATGCGTATAAACCAGCGGACCATAGTTCCAGTCGCGCATAACGTCGAACGACTCGTCTGAAAAAAAATTGGTGCGACATGAGGACTTCCTAGGAGGTCACCCATCCGAGTACTACTCTCGCCCAAGCACACTTAACTGCGGAGTTCTGATGGGATCCGGTGCATTAGTGCTGGTATGATCGCACCTCTTTAATTTTGCGCTGCAAATACATACACTCCTCTTTTCTTCGCCCTCCCGTCATTTGTTTTCTTGTGCGTGCGCACTGCACCTCCGGGTCTCATTCAAATATCAACAAAAATGCCACGGCGCCGTGACTTACATTTGTGAATAAACCTGCGGACCATAGTTCAAGTCGCGCGTAACGTCGAAAGAATCATCTGCAAAAAAATGGTTGCAACACGAGGACGTCCCAAGAAAATGGGTGAAATATAAGGACTTCGTAGGACGTCACCCATCCTAGTACTACTCTCGCCCAAGCACCCTTAACTTGCGGAGTTCTGATAGAATCCGTTGCATTAGTGATGGTATGATCGCTCATGTTTCATTCTGCACTGCAAATACATACACTCTTTCTCCATCAATCCCCCCTCCCGTCATTTGTTTCCTTGTGCGCCCACTCTGCATCTCTCCTTCTCATTCTAATATCAAGTAAAATGCCCCGGCACCGTGACTCAATTTTGCGAATGAACCAGCGTTTCATAATTCGATTTGTGCGTAACGTTGAACGATCCATCCGAAAAAAATGGGTGCAACACGAAGACTTCCCAAGAGGTCACCCATCTGAGTACTACTCTCGCCCAAGCACACTTAACTGCGTAGTTCTGATGGGATCCGGTGCATTAATGCTGGTATGATCACACCTGATTAATTTCGTGCTGCAAATATATTCACTCATTCTCATATCTTCCCCCTCCCGTCATTTGTTTCCTTGTGCGTGCGCACTGCACCTCCCGTTCTCGTTCAAATATCAAGTAAAATGCCACGGCACCGTGACTCATATTTTCGAATAAAGCTGCGGACCATAATTCAAGTCGCACGTAACGTCGAAAGAATCATCTGCAAAAAAATGGGTGCAACACGAGGACTTTCCAAGAAAATGGGTGAAATATAAGGACTTCGCAGGAGGTCACCCATCCTAGTACTACTCTCGCCCAAGCACCCTTAACTTGCGGAATTCTGATAGAATCCGTTGCATTAGTTGTTGTATGGTCGCTCATGTTTCATTCTGCGCTGCAAATACATACACTCTTTCTCCTTCCATCCCCCCTCCCGTCATTTGTTTCCTTGCGCGTGCACTCTGCATCTCTCCTTCTCGATCTAATATAAAGTAAAATGGCCCGGCACCGTGACTCACCTTTGCGAATGAACCAGCGTTTCATAATTCGATTCGTGCGGAACGTCGAACGACCCATCCGAAAAAAAATGGGTGCAACACAAGGACTTCCCAGTAGGTCACCCATCCGAGTACTACTCTCGCCAAAGCACACTTAACTGCGGAGTTCTGATGGGATCTGGTGCATTAGTGCTGGTATGATCACCCATGATTAATTTCATGCTGCAAATATATTCATTCATTCTCCTTTCTTCCCCCTCCAGTCATTTGTTTCCTTGTGCGTGCGCACTGCACCTCCCGTTCTCGTTCAAATATTAAGTAAAATTCCACGGCGCCGTGACTCACATTTGCAAATAAACATGCGGACCATAATTCAAGTCGCATGTAACGTCGAAAGAATCATCTGCAAAAAAATCGGTGCAACACGAGGACTTCCCAAGAAAATGGGCGAAATATAAGGACTTTGCAGGAGGTCACCCATCCTAGACTCTCGCCCAAGCACCCTTAACTTGCGGAGTTCTGATAGAATCTGTTGCATTAGTGCTCGTATGGTCGCTCATGTTTCATTCTACGCTGCAAATACATACACTCATTCTCCTTCCATCCCCCCTCCCGTCATTTGTTTCCTTGTGCGTGCACTCTGCATCTCTCCTTCTCGTTCTAATATAAAGTAAAATGCCCCGGCACCGTGACTCACATTTGCGAAAGAACCAGTGGTTCATAATTCCATTCGCGCGTAACGTCGAACGACCCATCCGAAAAAAATGGGTGCAACACGAGGACTTCCAAGGAGGTCACCCATCCGAGTGCTACTCTCGCCCAAGCACACTTCATTGCGGAGTTCTGATGGGATCCGATTCATTAGTGCTGGTATGATCGCACCTGTGTCATTTCGCGCTACAAATACATACACTCCTTCTTCTTTCTTCCCCCTCCCGTCATTTGTTTCCTGGTGCATTCACACTTCACCTCTCCTTCTCATTCTAATATCAATTAAAATGCCACTGTGTCTTGACTCACATTTACGTATAAACCAGCAGAACAGAGTTCCAGTCGCGTGTAACGTCGAACGACCCATCTAAAAAAAATGGGTGCAACACGAGAACATCCCAGGAGGTAACCCATCCTTGTACTACTTTTGCCAAAGCACAATTAATTGCGGAGTTCTGATGGGATCCGGTGCATTTGTGCTGGTATGATCGCACCTGTTTTATTTCCTCCTGAAAATGCATACACTCCTTCTCCTTCCCTCCCCCCTCCCTTAATTTATTTCCTTGTACGTTCACACTGCACCTCTCCTTCTCGTTCTAATATCGATTAAAATGCTCATGCTTCTTGACTCACATTTGCGTATAAACCAGCGGACCATAGTTCCAGTCGCATGTAACGTCGAACGACCCGTTAGAAAAAAAATTGTTGTGACATGAGAACTTCCCATGAGGTCACCCATCCGAGTACTAGTCTCGCCCAAGCACAGTTAATTGCGGAGTTATGATTGGATCCGGTGCATTAGTGCTTATATGATCGCACCTGTTTAATTTTGCGCTGTAAATACATACATTCCTTCTCCTTTCTTCCCCCTCCCGTCATTTGTTTACTTGTGCGTGTGCACTACACCTCTCGTTCTCGTACAAATATCAAGTAAAATACCACGGCGCCGTGACTCACATTTGCGAATAAACCTGCGGACCATAATTCAAGTCACGCGTAATGTCAAAAGAATCATATGCAAAAAAATTGGTGCAACACGAGGACTTCCCAAGAAAATGGGCGAAATATAAGGACTTCGCAGGAGGTCACCCATCCTAAACTCTCGCCCAAGCACCCTTAACTTGCGGAGTTCTGATAGAATCTGTTGCATTAGTGCTGGTATGGTCGATCATGTTTCATTCTGCGCTGCAAATACATACACTCTTTCTCCTTCCATCCCCCCTCCCGTCATTTGTTTCCTTATGCGTGCACTCTACATCTTTCATTCTCGTTCTAATATTAAGTAAAATGCCCCGGCACCGTGACTCACCTTTGCGAATGAACCAGCGGTTCATAATTCCATTCGCGCGTAACGTCGAACGACCCATCTGAAAAAAAATGGGTGCATCACGAGGACTTCCCAGGAGGTCACCCATCCAAGTACTACTCTCGCCCAAGCACACTTACCTGTGAAGTTCTGATGGGTTCCGGTGCATTAGTGCTGGTATGATCCCACCTGTTTAATTTCGCGCTGCAAATACATACACACCTTCTCCATTCTTCCCACTCTTGTCATTTGTTTCCTAGTGCGTTCACACTTCACTTCTCCTTCTTGTTTTAATATATTTTAAAATACCCCTGCGTCTTGACTCATATTTGCGTATAAACCAGCGGACCATAGTTCCGGTCGCGCGTAACGTCGAACGACCCATCTGAAAAAAAAAATGGGTACAACACGAGAACTTCACAGGAGGTAACCCATCCTTGTACTACTTTCGTCAAAGCACACTTAACTGCGGAGTTCTGATGGGATAGGGTGCGTTTGTGCTGGTATGATCGCACCTGTTTCATTTCGTGCTGAAAATACATACACTCCTTCTCCTTCCTTCTCCCCTCCCATCATTTGTTTCCTTGTGCGTTCATACTGCACCTCTCCTTCTCATTCTAATATCGATTAAAATGTTCTGCTTCTTGACTTACATTTGCGTATAAACCAGCGGACCATAGTTCCAGTCGCGCGTAACGTCGAACGACCCGCCTGAAAAAAAATATGTGTGAAACGAGGACCTCCCAGGAGGTCACCTATCCGAGTACTACTCTTGCCCAAGCACACTTAACTGCAGAGTTCTGATGGGATCCGGTGCATTAGTGCTGGTATGATCGCACCTGTTTCATTTCGTGCTGCAAATAAATACACTCCTTCCCCTTTCTTCCCCCTCCCGTCATGTTTTTCCTTGTACGCACTGCACCTCCCGTTCTCGTTCAAATATCAAGTATAATGCCACGGCGCCGTGACTCACATTTACAAATAAACCTGGAGACCATAATTTAAGTCGCCCGTGACGTCGAAAGAATCATCTGCAAAAAAATGAGTGCAACACGAGGATTTCCTAAGAAAATAGGTGAAATATAAGGACTTCGCAGGAGGTCACCCATCCTAGTTCTACTCTCGCCCAAGCACCCTTAACTAGCGGAGTTCTAATAGAATCCATTGCGTTAGTGGTGGTATGATCGCTCATGTTTCATTCTGCGCTGCAAATACATACACTCTTTCTCCTTCCATCCGCCCTCCCGTCCTTTGTTTCCTTGTGCGTGCACTCTGCATCTCTCCTACTCGTTCTAATATCAAGTAAAATGCCCCGGCAACATGACTCACCTTTGCTAATGAACCAGTGGTTCATAATTCCATTCGCGCGTAATGTCGAACGACCCATCCGAAAAAGAAATGGTGCAACACAAGGACTTCCCAGGAGGTCACCCATTCGAGTACTACTCTCGCCCAAGCACACTTAACTGCAGAGTTCTGATGGGATACGGTGCATTAGTGCTGGTATGATCGCACCTAATTAATTTCGCGCTGCAAATACATTCACTCCTTCTCCTTTCTTCCCCCTCCAGTCATTTGTTTCCTTGTGCGTGCGCACTGCACCTCCCGTTCTTGTTCAAATATCGAGTAATATGCGACGGCGCCGTGACTCACATTTACAAATAAACCTGCGGACCATAATTCAAGTCGCGCGTAACGTTGAAAGAATCATCTGCAAAAAAATGGGTGCAACACTAGGACTTCCCAAGAAAATAGGTGAAATATAAAGACTTCGCAGGAGGTCACCCATCCTAGTACTACTCTCGCTCAAGCACCCTTAACTTGCGGAGGTTTGATAGAATCCGTTGCATTAGTTCTAGTATGATCGCTCATGTTTCATTCTGCGCTGCAAATACATATACTCTTTCTCCTTCCATCCCCTCTCTTGTCATTTGTTTCCTTCTGCGTACACTCTGCATCTCTCTTTTTCGTTCTAATATAAAGTAAAATGCCCCGGCACCGTGACTCACCTTTGCGAATGAACCAGCAGTTCATAATTCCATTCGTGCGTAACGTCGAACGACCCATTAGAAAAAAAATGGATGCAACACGAGGACTTCCCAAGGAGGTCACCCATCCGAGTATTACTCTCGCCCAAGCACACTTAATTGCGGAGTTCTGATGGGATCCAATGTATTAGTGCTGGTATGATCGCAAATGTTTAATTTTGCGCTGCAAATACATACACTCCTTCTCCTTTCTTCCCCCTACCGTCATTTGTTTCCTTGTGCGTGCGCACTGCACCTCTCGTTCTCGTTCAAATATCAAGTAAAATGCCACGACACCGTGACTCACATTTGGGAATAAACCTGCAGACCATAATTCCAGTCGTGCGTAACGTCAAAAGAATCATCTGCAAAAAAATGGGTGCAACACGAGGACTTCCCAAGAAAATGGGTGAAATACAATGACTTCGAATGAGGTAACCCATCCTAGTACTACTCTCACCCAAGCACCCTTACCTGCGGAGTTCTGATAGAATCCGTTGCATTAGTGCTGGTATGATCGCTCATGTTTCATTCTGCGCTGCAAATGCATACACTCTTTCTCCTTCCATCCCCCCTCCCGTTATTTGTTTCCTTGTGCGTGCACTCTGCATCTCTCCTTCTTGTTTTAATTTCAAGTAAAATTATCCAGCACCGCAACTCACCTTTACGAATGAACCAGCGGTTCATAATTCCATTCGAGCGTAACGTCGAACGACCCATCAGAAAAAAAAAATTGGTGCAACACGAGGACTCCCTGGGAGGTCACCTATCCGAGTACTACTCTCGCCCAAGAACACTTAACTGCGGAGTTCTGATGGGATCCGGTGCAACAGTGCTGGTATGATCGCACCTGTTTAATTTCGCGTTGGAAATAAATACACTCCTTCTCCTTTATTCCCCCTCCCGTCATTTGTTTCCTTGTGCGTGCGCACTGCACCTCCCATTCTCGTTCAAATATTAAGTAAAATGCCACGGCGCCGTGACTCACATTTACGAATAAACATGCGGACCATAATTCAAGTCGCGTGTAACATAAAAAGAATCATCTGCTAAAAAATGGGTGCAACACGAGAACTTCCCAAAAGGTCACTCATCCGAGTGCTACTCTCGCAAAATCACACTTAACTGCGGAGTTCTAATGGGATCCGGTGCATTATTGATCGTGTGATCGCACCTGGTTCACTTCGCGCTGCAAATACATACACTCCTTCTCCTTTCTTCCCCCTCCCGTCATTTGTTTCCTTGTGCATGCGCACTGCACCTCCCGTTCTCGTTAAAATATCAAGTAAAATGCCATGGCGCCGTGACTCACATTTACGAATAAACATGCGGACCATAATTCAAGTCGCGCGTAACGTAAAAAGAATCATCTGCTAAAAAATGGGTGCAACACGAGAACTTCCCAAAAGGTCACTCATCCGAGTGCTACTCTCGCAAAATCACACTTAACTGCGGAGTTCTGATGGGATCCAGTGCATTAGTGATTGTGTGATCGCACCTGGTTCACTTTGCGCTGCAAATACATACACTCCTTCTACTTTCTTTCTCCTCCCGTCATTTGTTTCCTGGTGCGTTCACACTTCACCTCTCCTTCTCGTTTCTAATATCAATTAAAATGCCCCTGCATCTTGACTCACATTTGTGTATAAACCAGCAGACCATAGTTCCATTCGCGCGTAACATCGAACGACCCATCTGAAAAAAAAAGGGTGCAACACGAGAACTTCCCTGGAGGTAACCCATCCTTGTCTTACTTTCGCCAAAGCACACTTAACTGTGGAGTTTTAATGGGATCCGGTGCATTTGTGCTGGTATGATCGCACCTGTATCATTTCGTGCTGAAAATACATACACTCCTTCTCCTTCCCTCCACCCTCCCATCGTTTGTTTCCTTGTGCGTTCACGCTGCACCTGTCCTTCTCGTTCTAATATCGATTAAAATGCCCCTGCTTCTTGACAAACATTTGCGTATAAACCAGCGGACCATAGTTCCAGCTGCGAAAAACGTCGAACGACCCATCTGAAAAAAAAATGGGTGCAACACGAGAACTTCCCAGGAGGTCACCCATATGAGTATTACTCTTGCCCAAGCACACTTAACTACGGAGTTCTGATGGGATCCGCTGTATTAGTGCTGGTATGATCACAAATCTTTAATTTTGTGCTGCAAATACATACACTCCTTTTTCTTTCTTCCCCCTCCCGTCATTTGTTTCCTTGTGTGTGCGCTTGCACCTCTCGTTCTTGTTCTAATATCAAGTAAAATGTCATGGCGCCGTGACTCACATTTGAGAATAGACCTAAGGACCATAATTCAAGTCGTGCGTAACGTGGAAAGAATCATCTGTAAAAATATGGGTGCAACACGAGGACTTCCCAAGAAAATGGGTGAAATACAATCACTTCACAGGAGGTAACCAATCCTAGTACTACTCTCGCCCAAGCACCCTTACCTGCGGAGTTCTGATAGAATCCGTTGCATTAGTGCTGGTTTGATCCTCATGTTTCATTCTGCGCTGCAAATACATACACTCTTTCTCCTTCCATCCCCCCTCCCGTCATTTGTTTCCTTGTGCATGCACTTTGCATCTCTCCTTCTCGTTCTAATATCAAGTAAAATTACCCGGCACCGTGACTCACCTTTGCTAATGAACCAGTGGTTCATAATTCCATTCGCGCGTAACGTCGAACGACCCATCCAAAAATAAAATTGGTGCAACACGAGGACTCCCTAGGAGGTCAGCCATCCGAGTACTACTCTTGCCCAAACACACTTAACTGCGGAGTTCTGATAAGATCCAGTGCAATAGTGCTAGTATGATCGCACCTTTTTAATTTCGCTCTGCAAATACATACACTCCTTCTCCTTTCTTCCCCCTCCCGTCATTTGTTTCGGCCAAATATCAAGTAAAATGCCACGGGACCGTGACTCACATTTGCGAATAAACCTACGGACCATAATTCAAGTCTCGCGTAACGTCGAAATAATCATCTGCAAAAAAATGGGTGAAATATAAAAACTTCGCAGGAGGTAACCCATCCTAGTACTACTCTCGCCCAAGCACCCTTACCTGTGGAGTTCTAATAGAATCCGTTGCATTAGTGCTGGTATGATCGCTAATGTTTCATTCTGCGATGCAAATACATATACTCTTTCTCCTTCCATCCCCCCTCCCGTCATTTGTTTCCTTGTGCGTGCACTCTGCATCTCTCCTTCTCGTTTTAATATCAAGTAAAATGCCCCAGCACCGTGACTCACCTTTGCGAATGAACCAACGGTTCATAATTCCATTCGCGTGTAATGTCGAACGACCAATCCGAAAAGATATGGGTGCAACACGAGGACTTCCCAAGAGGACACCCATCCGAGTACTACTCTCGCCCAAGCACACTTAACTGCGGAGTTCTGATGGGATACGGTGCATTAGTGCTGGTATGATCACACCTGTTTCATTTCGCGCTGCAAATACATACACTCCTTCTCCTTTCTTCCCCCTCCCGTCATTTATTTCCTGGTGCGTTCACACTTCACCTCTCCTTCTCGTTCTAATATTAATTAAAATGCCCTTCCATCTTGACTCACATTTGCGTATAAACAAGCGGACCATAGTTCATGTCGCACGTAACGTCGAACGGCCCATCTGAAAAAAAAAATGGGTGCAACACGAGAACTTCCCAGGAGGTAACCCATCCTTGTACTACTATCGCCAAAGCACACTTTACTGCGGAGTTCTAATGGGATCCGGTGCATTTGTGCTGGTATGATCACACTTGTTTAATTTCGCGCTGCAAATACATACACTACTTCTCCTTTCTTCCCCCTCCCGTCATTTGTTTCTTTTTACGTGCACACTGCATCTCCTGTTCTCGTTCAAATATCAAGTAAAATGCCACGACGCCGTAAGTCACATTTGTGAATAAACCTGCGGACCATAATTTAAGTTGCGTGTAACGTGGAAAGAATCATCTGCAAAAAAATGGGTGCAACACGAGGACTTCCATAGAAAATGGGTGAAATATAAGGACTTCGCATGAGGTCACCCATCCTAGTACTACTCTCGCCCAAGCACCCTTAACTTGCGTAGTTATCATAGATTACGTTGCATTAGTACTGGTATGATCGCTCATGTTTCATTCTGCGCTGCAAATACATACACTTTTTCTCTTTCCATCCCCCCTCCCGTCATTTGTTTCCTTATGCGTGCACTCTGCATCTCTCGTTCTCGTTCTAATATCAAGAAAAATGCCCCTGCACCGTGACTAACCTTAGCGAATGAACCAACGGTTCATAATTCCATTCACGCATAACGCCGAATGATGCATCCGAAAAGATATGGTTGCAACACGAGGACTTCCTAGGAGTTGACCCATCCGAGTACTACTCTCGCCCAAGCACACTTAACTGTGGAGTTCTGATGGGATACGGTGCATTAGTGCTGGTATGATCACACCTGTTTCATTTTGCGCTGGCACCATCACTCACCTTTGCGAATGAACCAGTGGTTTATAATTCCATCTGCGCATAACGTCGAACGTCCCATCTGAAAAAATATGGGTGCAACAAGAGGACATCCCAAGAGGTCACCCATCCGAGTACTACTCTCACCCAAGAACACTTAACTGCGGAGTTCTGATGGGATCTGGTGCATTAGTGCTGGTATTATCGCACCTATTTCATTTCGCAATGCAAATACATACACTCCTTCTCCTTTCTTCCCCCTCCCATCATTTGTTTCCTGGTGCGTTCACACTTCACCTCTTCTTCTCGTTCTAATGTCAATTAAAATGCCCTTGTGTCTTGACTCACATTTACGTATAAACCTCGGACCATAGTTCCAGTCGCGCGTAATGTCGAACGACCCATCTGAAAAAAGAATGGGTGCAACACGAGAACTTCCGAGGAGGTAACCCATCCTTGTAGTACTTTCACCAAAGAATACTTAACTGCGGAGTTCTGATGGGATCAGGTGCATTTGTGCTGGTATGATCGCACCTGTTTCATTTTGTGCTGAAAATGCATACACTCCTTCTCCTTCCCTCCCCCCTCCCGTCATTTGTTTCCTTGTGCGTTCACACTGCACCTCTCCTTCTCTTTCTAATATCGATTAAAATACCCCTGCTTCTTGACTCACATTTGAGTACAAACCAGCAGACCATAGCTCTAGTCGCGCGTAACGTTGAACGACCCGTCTGAAAAAGAATTGGTGCGACACAAGGACTTCTTAAGAGGTCACCCATCCGAGAACTACTCTCGCCAAGCACACTTAACTGCGGAGTTCTGATGGGATTCGGTGCATTAGTGCTGGTATGATTGCACATGTTTAATTTCGCGCTGCAAATACATACACTCCTTCTCTTTTTTTCCCCATCCCGTCATTTGTTTCCTTGTGCGTGCGCACTGCATCTCCCATTCTCGTTCTAATATTAAGTAAAATGCCGCGGCGCCGTTACTCACATTTGCGAATAAACCTACGGACCATAATCGAAGTCGCGCGTAACATCGAAAGAATCATCTGCAAAAAAATGGGTGCAACACGAGGACTTCCCAAGAAAATGGGTGAAATATAAGGACTTCGCAGGAGGTCACCCTTCCTAGTACTACTCTCGCCCAAGCACCCTTAACTTGCGGAGTTCTGATAGAATCCGTTGCATTAGTGCTGGTATGATCGCTCATGTTTCATTCTGCGCTGCAAATACATACACTCTTTCTCCTTCCATCCCCCCTCCCGTCATTTGTTTCCTCGTGCGTGCACTCTGCATCTCTCCTTCTCGTTCTAATATCAAGTAAAATACCCCGGCACCATGACTCACTTTTGCGAATGAACCAGCGGTTCATAATTCCATTCGCGCGTAACGTCGATCGACCCATCCGAAAAAAAATGGGTGCAACACGAGAACTTTCCAGGAGGTCACCCATCCGAGTACAACTCTCGCCCAAGCACACTTAACTGCGGAGTTCTGATGGGATACGGTGCATTAGTGCTGGTATGATCGCACCTGTTTCATTTGGAGCTGCAAATACATACACTCTTTCTCCTTTCTTCCCCCTCCCGTCATTTGTTTCCTGGTGCGTTCACACTTCACCTCGCATTCTCGTTCTAATATCAATTAAAATGCCTCTGCGTCTTGACTCACATTTGTGTATAAACCAGCGAACCATAGTTCCAGTCGTGCGTAATGTTGAACGACCCATTAGAAAAAAAAATGGGTGCAACACGAGAACTTCCCAGGAGGTAACCTATCATTGTACTACTTTCGCCAAAACACACTCAACTGCGGAGTTCTGATGGGATACGGTGCATTTGTTCTGGTATGATCGCAACTGTTTCATTTCGTGCTGAAAATACATACACTCCTTCTCCTTCCCTCCCCCCTCCCGTCATTTGTTTCCTTGTGCATTCACACTGCACCACTCTTTCTCGTTCTAATATCGATTAAAATGACCCTGCTTCTTGACTAACATTTGCGTATAAGCCAGCGGACCATAATTCAAGTTGCGCGGAATGTCGAAAGAATCATTTGCAAAAAAATGGGTTCAACACGAGGACTTCCCAAGAAAATGGGTGGAATATAAGGACTTCGCAGGAGGTCACCCATCCTAGTACTACTCTCGCCCAAGCACCCTTAACTTGCGGAGTTCTGATAGAATCCGTTGCATTAGTGCTGGTATGATCGCTCATGTTTCATTCTGCGCTGCAAATACATACACTCTTTCTCCTTCCATCCCCCCTCCCGTCATTTGTTTCCTTGTGCGTGCACTCTGCATCTCTCTTTCTCGTTCTAATATCACGTAAAATACCCCGGCAGCGTGACTCACCTTTGCGAATGAACCAGCGGTTCATAATTCCATTTGCGCGTAACGTCGAACGACCCATCCGAAAAAAAATGGGTGCAACACAAGGACATCCCAGAAGGTCACCCATCCGAGTACTACTCTCGCCAAAGCACACTTAACTGCGGAGTTCTGATGGGATCCGGTGCATTTGTGCTGGTATGATCGCACCTGTTTCATTTCGTGCTTAAAATACATACACTCCTTCTCCTTCCCTCCCCCCTCCCATCATTTCTTTCCTTGTGCGTTCACACTGCACCTCTCCTTCTCGTTCTAATATCCATTAAAAAGCCACTGCTTATTGACTCACATTTGTGTATAAACCAGTTGGCCATAGTTCCAGTTGCGTGTAACTTCGAACGACCCGTCTGAAAAAAAATTAGTGCAACACGAGGGATTGCCAGGAGGTCCCCCATCCGAGTACTACTCTCGCCCAAGCACACTTAACTGCGGAGTTCTGATGGGATCCGGTGCATTAGTGCTGGTATGAACGTACCTGTTTAATTTCGCGCTGCAAATAAATACACTCATTCTCCTTTCTTCTCCCTCCCGTCATTTGTTTCCTTGTGCGTGCGCACTGCACCTCCCATTCTCGTTCTAATATCAAGTAAAATGCCACGGCACCGTGACTCGCATTTGCGAATAAATCTGCAGAGCATAATTCAGGTCGCGCGTAACGTCGATAGAATCATCTGCAAAAAAATGGATGCAACACGAGGACTTCCCAAGAAATTTGGGGAAATATAAGGACTTCGCAGGAGGTCACCCATCCTAGTACTGCTCTCGCCCAAGCACCCTTAACTTTCAGAGTTTTGATAGAATCCGCTGCATTAGTACTGGTATGATCGCTCATGTTTCATTATGCGCTGCAAGTACATACATTCTATCTCCTTCCATCCCCCTTCCCGTCATTTGTTTCTTTGTGCGTCCACTCTGCATCTCTCCTTATCGTTCTATTACCAAGTAAAATGCCCCGGCACCGTGACTAACCATTGCGAATGAACCTGCGGTTCATAATTCCATTCGCGCGCAACGTCGAACGACCCATCCAAAAAAAAAGGGTGCAACACGAGGACTTCCCAGGAGGTCACCCATCCGAGACTACTCTCACCCAAGCACACTTGACTACAGAGTTCTGATGGGATCCGGTGAATTAGTGCTGGTATGATCGCACTTGTTTCATTTCGCGCTGCAAATACACACTCCTTCTCCTTTCTTCCCACTCCCGTTATTTGTTTCCTGGTGCGTTCACACTTCACCTTTCCTTCTCGTTCTAATATCAATTAAAATGCCAGTCGCGCGTAACGTCGAACGACCCATCTAAAAAAAAATGGGTGCAATACGAGAACTTCCCAAGAGGTAATCGATCCTTGTACTACTTTCGCCAAAGCAGACTTAACTGCGGAGTTCTGATGGGATCTGGTGCATTTGTGCTGGTATGATCGCGCCTATTTCATTTCGTGCTGAAAATACATACACTCATTCTCCTTCCCTCCCCCCTCCCATCATTTGTTTCCTTGTGCGTTCAGTGCCTGCTTCTTGACTAACATTTGCGTATAAACCAGCGGACTATAGTTCCAGTCGCACATAACGTCGAACGACGTCTGAAAAAAAAATTAGTGCGACACGAGGACTTCCAAGGAGGTCACCCATCTGAGTACTACTCTCACCCAAGCACACTTTATTGCGGAGTTCTGATGGGATCCGGTGCATTAGTGCTGGTAAGATAGCACCTGTTTAATTTTGAGCTGAAAATACATACACTCCTTCTCCTTTCTTCCCCCTCCCGTCATTTGTCTCCTTGTGCGTGCGCACTGCACCTCCCGTTCCCGTTCAAATATCAAGTAAAATGCCACGGCGCCGTGACTCACATTTACGAATAAACCTGCGGACCATAATTCAAGTCGCGCGCAACATCGAAAGATTCACCAACAAAAAAATGGATGCAATACGAGGGCTTCCCAAGAAAATGGGTGTAATATAAGGACTTCGTAGGAGGTCACCCATCCTAGTACTACTCTCGCCCAAAAACCCTTAACTTGGGGAGTTCTGATAGAATCCGTTGCATTAGTGCAGGTATGATCGCTCATGTTTCATTCCGCGCTGCAGATACGTACACTCTTTCTCCTTCTATCCCCCCTCCCGTCATTTATTTCCTTGTGCGTCCACTCTGCATCTCTCCTTCTCATTCTAATATCAAGTAAAATGCCTCGGCACCGTAACTCATCTTTGCGAATGAACCAGCGGTTCATAATTCCATTCGCACGTAACGTCGAACGACCCATCCGAAAAAAAATGGGTGCAACACGAGGACTTCCTAGGAGGTCACCCATCCAAGTACTACTCTCGCCTAAGCACACTTAACTACGGAGTTCGGATGGGATCCGGTGCATTTGTGCTGGTATGATCGCACCTGGTTCATGTCGGGCTGAAAATACATACACTCCTTCTCCTTCCCTCCCCCCTCCCATCATTTGTTTCCTTGTGCGTTCACACTGCACCTCTCCTTCTTGTTCTACTATCGATAAAAATGCCCTTGCTTCTTGACTCACATTTGCATATAAACCAGTGGACCATAGTTCCAGTTGCGCGTAATGTCGAACGATCCGTCTAAAAAAAATTGGTGCGACACGAGGACTTCCAAGGAGGTCACCCATCTAAGAACTACTCTCGCCTAAGCACACTTAACTGCAGAGTTCTGATGGGATCTGGTGCTTTATTGCTCGTATGATCGCATCTGTTTAATTTCACGCTGCAAATACGTACACTCCTTCTCCTTTCTTCCCCCTCCCGTCATTTGTTTCCTTGTGTGTGCGCACTGCACCTCTCGTTCTTGTTCAAATATCAAGTAAAATGCTTCGGCGCCGTGACTCACATTTGCGAATAAACCTGCGGACTATAATTAAAGTCGCGCGTAACGTCGAAAGAATCATCTGCAAAAAAAAAGGGTGAAATATAAAAACTTCGCAAGAGGTAACCCATCCTAGTACTACTCTCGCCCAAGCACCCTTACCTGCGGAGTTCTGATAGAATCCGTTGCGTTAGTGCTAGAATGATCGCACCTGTTTCATTTCGTGCTGAAAATACATATACTCCTTCTCCTTCCCTCCCCCCTCCCATCATTTGTTTCCTTGTACGTTCTCACTGCACCTCTCATTCTCGTTCTAATATCAATTAAAATGTCCCTACTTCTTGACTCACATTTGCGTATAAACAAGCAGACCATAGCTCCAGTCGCGCGTAACGTCGAACTACCCGTCTGAAAAAAAACTGGCGCGACACGAGGACTTCCCAAGAGGTCACCCATCCGAGTACTACTCTCGCCCAAGCACACTTAACTGAGAGTTCTGATGGGATCCGGTGCATTAGTGCTGGTATGATCGCACCTATTTTAATTCGCGCTGTAAATACATACACTCCTTCTCCTTTCTTCCCCCTCCCGTCATTTATTTCCTAGTGCGTTCACACTTCACCTATCCTTCTCGTTCTAATATCAATTAAAATGCCCCTGCGTCTTGACTCACATTTGCATATTAACCAGCGGATCAAAGTTCCAGTCGCGCGTTACGTCGCACGGCCTATCTGAAAAAAAAAAGGGTTCAACACGAAAACTTCACAGGAGGTAACCCATCCTAGTACTACTCTCGCCCAAGCACCCTTACCTGCGGAGTTCTGATAGAATCTGTTGCGTTAGTGCTGGTATGATCGCACCTGTTTCATTTCGTGCTGAAAATACATATACTCCTTCTCCTTCCCTCCCCCCTCCCATCATTTGTTTCCTTGTGCGTTCACACTGCACCTCTTCTTCTCGTTCTAATATCGATTAAAATGCCCCTGCTTCTTAACTCATATTTGCGTATAAACCAGCGGACCATATTTACAGTCACACGTAACGTCGAGTAACCCGTCTGAAAAAAAATTGGTGCGACACAAGGACTTCCCACGAGGTCACCCATCCGAGTACTACTCTCGCCCAAGCACACTTAACAAAGGAGTTCTGATGGGATCCGGTGCATTAGTGCTGGTATGATCGCACCTGTTTAATTGCGCACTGTAAATATATACACTCCTCCTTTCTTCCCCCTCCCGTCATTTGTTTCCTTATGCGTGCGCACTGCACCTCCCATTCTCGTTCTAATATCAAGTAAAATGCTACTGCGCCGTGACTCACATTTGCGAATAAACCTGCAGACCATAATTCAAGTCGCGCGTAACGTCGAAAGAATCATCTGCAAAAAAATGGGTGCTACACGAGGACTTCCCAAGAAAATGGTTGAACTATAAGGACTTCGCAAGAGGTCACCCATCCTAGTACTACTCTCACCCAAGCACGCTTAACTGCAGAATTCTGATAGAATCAGTTGCATTAGTGCTGGTATGATCGCTGATGTTTCATTCTGCGCTGCAAATACATACACTCTTTTTCCTTCCATCCCCCCTCCCGTCATTTGTTTCCTTATGCGTGCACTTTGCATCTCACCTTCTCGTTCTAATATCAAGTAAAATGCCCCGGCACCGTGACTCACCTTTGCGAATGAACCAGCGGTTCATAATTTCATTCGCGCGTAACGTCGAACGACCCATCCGAAAAGAAATGGGTGCAACACGAGGACTTCCTAGGAGGTCACCCATTTGAGTACTACTCTCGCCCAAACACACTTAACTGCGGAGTTCTGATGGGATCCGGTGCATTAGTGCTTGTATGATCGCATATGTTTCATTTCGCGCTGTAAATACATACACTCCTTCTCCTTTCTTCTCCCTATTGTCATTAGTTTCCTAGTGCATTCACACTTCACCTCTCCTTCTCGTTCTAATATAAATTAAAATGCCCGTGCCTCTTGACTCACATTTTCGTATAAACCAGTGGACCATTGGTTAAGTCCCGCGTAACGTCGAACGACCCATCTTAAAAAAAAAAATTGGTGCAACACGAGAACTTCCCAGGAGGTAACCCATCCTTGTACTAATTTCGCCAAAGCACACTTAACTGAGGAGTTCTAATGGGATTCAGTGCATTTGTGCTGGTATGATCGCACCTGTTTCATTTGGTGCTTAAAATAGATACACTCGTTCTCCTTCCCTCCCCCCTCCCATCATTTGTTTCCTTGTGTGTTCACATTGCACCTCTTCTTCTCGTTCTAATATCGATTAAAATGCTTTCGCTTCTTGACTCACATTTGCGTATAAACCAGCGGACCATAGTTCTAATCGCACGTAACGTCGAACGACCCGTCTGAAAAAAAATTGGTGCGACACGAAGATTTCCTAAGAGGTCCCCCATCCGAGTACTACTCTCGCCCAAGCACACTTGACTGTGGAGTTCTGATGGGATCCGGTACATTAGTGCTGGCATGATCGCAACTGTTTAATTTCGCGCTGCAAATACATACACTCATTCTCCTTTCTTCCCCCACCCGTCATTTGTTTCCTTGTGCGTGCGCACTGTACCTCCCGTTCTCGTTCAAATATCAAGTAAAATGCCACGGCGCCGTGACTCACATTTGCGAAGAAACCTGGGGACCATAATTCAAGTCGAGCGTAACGTCGAAAGAATCATCTGCAAAAAAATGGGTGCAACACGAGGACTTCCCAATAAAATGGGGGAAATATTAAGGACTTCGCAGGAGGTCACCCATCCTAGTACTACTCTCGCCCAAGAACCCTTAACTTGGGGAGTTCTGATAGAATCCGTTGCATTAGTTCTGGTATGATCTCGCATGTTTCGTTCTGTGCTGCAAATACATACACTCTTTCTCCTTCCATCCCCCCTCCCGTCATTTGTTTCCTTGTGCGTGCACTCTGCATCTCTTCTCATTCTAATATCAAGTAAAATGTCCCGGCACCGTGACTCATCTTTGCGAATGAACCTGCGGTTCATAATTCCATTCGTACGTAACGTCGAACGACCCATTCGAAAAATAATGGGTGCAACACGAGGACTTCCCAGGAGGACACCCATCCGAGAACTACCTCGCCCAAGCACACTTAACAGCGAAGTTGTGATGGGATCCAGTGCATTAGTGCTGGTATGATCGTACTTGTTTAATTTCGCGCTGGAAATACATACACTCCTTCTCCTTTCTTCCCCCTCTCGTCATTTGTTTCCTTGTTCGTGCGCACTTCACCTCCCGTTCTCGTTCTAATATCAAGTAAAATGCCAAGGCGCCGTGATTAACATTTGCGAATAAACCTGCAGACCATAATTTAAGTCGCGCGTAACGTCGAAAGAATTATCTGCAAAAAAATGGGTGCAACACGAGGACTTCCAAAGAAAATGGGTCAAATATAAGGACTTCGCAGGAGGTCACCCATCCTAGTACTACTCTCGTCCAAGCACCCTTAACTCGCGGAGTTCTGATAGAATCCGTTGCATTAGTGCTGGTATGATCGCTCATGTTTCATTCTGCGCTGCAAATACATACACTCTTTCTCCTTCCATCCCCCCTCCCGTCATTTGATTCCTTGTGCGTGCACTCTGCATCTCTCCTTCTCGTTCTAATATCAAGTAAAATGCCCCGGCACCGTGACTCACATTTGCAAATGAACCAGCGGTTCATAATTCCATTCGCGCGTAACGTCGAACAACCCATCCGAAAAAAATTGGTGCAACACGAGGACTTCCCAGGAGGTCACCCATCCGACTACTACTCTCGCCCAAGGACACTTAATTACGGAGTTCAGATCCGGTGCATTAGTTCTCGTATGATCGCATCTGTTTAATTTCGCGCTACAAATACATACACTCCTTCTCCTTTCTACCCCCTCCCTTCATTAGTTTCCTGGTACGTTCACACTTCACCTCTCCTTCTTGTTCTAATATCAATTAAAATGCCCCTGCATCTTGACTCACATTTGCGTATAAACTAGCGGACCATATTTCCAGTCGCGCGTAACGTCGAACAACCCATCTGAAAAAAAAAATGGGTACAACACGAGAACTTCCCAGGAGGTCAGCCATCTGAGTACTACTCTCGCCCAAGCACACTTAATTGCAGAGTTCATATCCAGTGCATTAGTGCTGGTATGATCGCACCTGTTTAATTTCGCACTGCAAATACATACACTCCTTCTCCTTTCTTCCCCTTCCCGTCATTTGTTTCCTGGTGCATTCACACTTCACCTCTCCTTCTCGTTCTAATATCAATTAAAATGCGGAGTTCTGATGGGAGCAAGTGCATTAGTGCTGGTATGATCGCACCTGTTTTACTTCGCGCTCTAAATAGATACACTCCATCTCCTTTCTTCCCCCTCCCGTCATTTGTTTCCTGGTGCGTTCACACTTCACCTCTCCTTCTCGTCTTGACTCACATTTGCATATAAACCAGCGGACCATAGTTCCAGTCACGCGTAAATACATACACTCTTTCTCCTTCCATCCCCCCTCCCGTCATTTGTTTCCTTGTGCGTGCACTCTGCATCTCTCCTTCTCATTCTAATCTCAAGTAAAATGCGTCGGCACCATGACTCACCTTTGCGAATGAACTAGCGGTTCATAATTCCATTCACGCGTAACGACGAACGCCCATCCGAAAAAAAATGGGTACAACACGAGAACTTCCTAGGAGGTCACCAATCCGAGTACTACTCTCGCCCAAGCACACTTAACTGTGGAGTTCTAATGGGATCCGGTGCATTAGTGCTGGTATGATTGCACCTGTTTAATTTCGCGCTGCAAATACATACACTCCTTTTCCTTTCTTCCCCCTCCCGTCATTTGTTTCCTTGTGCGTGCGCATTGCACCTCCCGTTCTCGTTCAAATATCAAGTAAAATGCCACGGCGCTGTGACTCATATTTGCGAATAAACCTGCGAACCATAATTCAAGTCGCGCGTAATGTCGAAAGAATCTTCTGCAAAAAAATGGGTGCAACAAGAGGACTTCCCAAGAAAATGGGTCAAATATAAGGACTTCGCAGGAGGTCACCCATCCTACTACTACTCTCGCCCAAGCACCCTTAACTTATGGAGTTCTGATAGAATCCGTTGCATTAGTTATGGTATGATCGCTCATGTTTCATTCTGCGCTGCAAATACATACACTCTTTCTCCTTCCATCCCCCCTCCCGTCATTTGTTTCCTTGTGCGTGCACTCTGCATCTCTCCTTCTCGTTCTAATATCAAGTAAAATGCCTCGGCACCGTGACTCACCTTTGTGAATGAACCAGCGGTTCATAATTCCATTAGTGTGTAATGTCAAACGACCAATCCAAAAAAAAATGGGTGCAAAACGAGGAATTCCCAGGAGGTCACCAATCCGAGTACTACTCTCGCCCAAACACACTTAATTGCGGAGTTCTGATGGGATTCGGTGCATTAGTGCTGGTACCATCGTTCATGTTTAATTTTGAGCTACAAATACATACACTCCTCCTTTCTTCCCCCTCCCGTCATTTGTTTTTTGGTGCGTTCACACTTCACCTCTCCTTCTCGTCCTAATATCAATTAAAATTCCCCTGCTTCTTGATTCACATTTGCGTATAAACCAATGGACCATAGTTCTAGTGGCGCGTAACGTCGAACGACCCATCTGAAAAAAAAAATGGGTGCAATACGAGAACTTCCCAGGACGTAACCCATCCTTGTACTTCTTTCACCAAAGCACACTTAACTGCGGAGTTCTGATGGGATCCGGTGCATTTGTGTTGGTATGATCGCACCTGTTTCATTTCGTGCTGAAAATACATACACTCCTTCTCCTTCTCTCCCCCCTCCCATCATTTGTTTCCTTGTGCGTTCACACTGCACCTCTCCTTCTTGTTCAAATATCGATTAAAATGCCCCAACTTCTTGACTCACATTTGCGTATAGACCAGCGGACCATAGTTCCAGTCGCGTGTAACGTCGAACGACTCGTCCGAAAAAAAATTGGTCGTCACAAGGACTTCGCAGAAGGTCACCCATCCTAGTACTACTCTCGCCCAAGCACCCTTAACTGCAGAGTCCTGATGGGATCCGGTACAAAAGTGCTGGTATGATCGCATTTGTTTAATTTGGCGCTGCAAATACATACACTCCTTCTCCTTTCCTCCCCCTCCCGTCATTTGTTTCCTTGTGCGTGCGCACTGTACCTCCCGTTCTCGTTCTAATATCAAGTAAAATACCACGGCGCCGTGACTCACATTTGCGAATAAACTTGCGGGCCATAATTCAAGTCGCGCGTAACGTCGAAAGAATCATCTGCAACAAAATGGGTGCAACACGAGGACTTCCCAAGAAAATAGGTGAAATATAAGGACTTCGCAGGAGGTCTTCCATCCTAGTACTACTCTCACCCAAGCACCCTTAACTGTAGAGTTCTGATAGAATCCGTTGCATTGATGCTGGTATGATCCCTCAGGTTTCATTCTGCGCTGCAAATACATATATTCTTTCTCCTTCCATCCCCCCGTCCATCATTTGTTTCCTTGTGCGTGCACTCTGCATCACTCCTTCTCGTTCTAATATCAAATAAAATGCATCGGCACTGTGACACACCTTGGCGAATGAACCAACGGTTCATAATTCCATTCGCGCGTAACGTCGAACGACCCATCCGAGAAAAAATAAGTGCAACACGAGGACTTCCCAGGAAGTCACCCATCCGAGTACTACTCTCGCCCAAGCACACTTAACTGCGGAGTTCTGATGGGATCCCGTCCATTAGTGCTGGTATGATCGCACCTGTTTAATTTCACGCTGCAAATACATAAACTGCTTCTCATTTCTTCCCCTTCCCGTCATTTGATTTTTTGTCCGTGCGCACTGCACCTCCCGTTCTCGTTCAAATATCAAGTAAAATGCTACGTCACCGTGACTCAATTTGCGAATAAACCTTCGGACCATAATTCAAGTCGCGCGTAACGTCGAAAGAATCATCTGCAAAAAAATGGGTGCAACACGAGGACTTTCCAAGAAAATGGGTGAAATATAAGGACTTCGCAGGACGTCACCCATCCTAGTACTACTCTCGCCCAAGCACCCTTAACTTGCGGAGTTCTGATAGAATCCGTTGCATAAGTGCAGGTATGATAGCTCATGTTTCATTTTGCGCTGCAAATACATACACTCTTTCTCCTTCCATCCCCCCTCCCGTCATATGTTTCCTTGTGCGTGCACTCTGCATCTCTCCTTCTCATTCCAATATCAAGTAAAATGCCCCGGCACCGTGACTCACCTTTGCGAATGAACCAGCGGTTCATAATTCCATTCGCACGTAACGTCGAACGACCCATCCTAAAAAAAATTGGTACAACACGAGGACTTCCAAGGAGGTCACCCATCAGAGTACTACTCTTGCCCAAGCACACTTAACTACGGAGTTTTGATGGGATCCAATGCATTAGTGCTGGTATGATCGCACCTGTTTCATTTCGCGCTGCAAATACATAAACTCCTTCTCCTTTCTTACCCCTCCCGTCTTTTGTCTCCTGGTGCGTTCACACTTCACCTCTCCTTCTCGTTCTAATATCAATTAAAATGCCCCTGATTCTTGACTCACATTTGCATATAAACCAGTGGACCATAGTTCCAGTCGCACGTAACGTCGAACGACTCGTCTGAAAAAAAATTGGTGCGACACGAGGACTTCCCAGGAGGTCACCCATCCGAGTACAACTTTTGCAGAAGCACATTTAACTGCGGAGTTCAAATCCCGTGCATTAGTGCTGGTATGATCGCACTTGTTTCATTTCGCACTGTAAATACATACACTCCTTCTCCTTTCCCCCCCCCCCCCCGTTATTTGTTTCCTGGTGCGTTCACACTTCACCTCTCCTTCTCATTCTAATATCGATTAAAATTCCCCTGCGTCTTGACTCACATTTGCGTATAAACCAGCGGACCATAGCTCCAGTAGCGCGTAACGTCGAACGGCCCATCTGAAAAAAAAATTGGTGCAACACAAGAACTTTCCCGGAGGTAACCCATCCTTGTACTACTTTGGCCAAAGCACACTTAATTGCAGAGTTTTGATGGGATCCGGTGAATTTGTGCTGGTATGATCGCACCCATTTCATTTCGTGCTTAAAATACATACACTCCTTCTCCTTCCCTCCCCCCTCCCATCATTTGTTTCCTTGTGCGTTCACACTGCACCTCTCCTTCTCGTTCTAATATCGTTCAAAATGCCCCTGCTTCTTGACTCACATTGACGAATAAACCAGCGGATCATTGTTCTAGTCACGCGTATCGTCGAACGACCCATCTGAAAAAAAAAATGGGTGCAACACGAGAACTTCCATGGAGGTAACCCATCCTTGTACTACTTTCGCCAAAGCCCACTTAACTGCGGAGTTCTGATGGTATCCGGTGCATTTGTGCTGGTATGATCGCACCTGTTTCGTTTCGTGCCGAAAATACCTACACTCCTTCTACTTCCCGCCCCCCTCCCATCATTTGTTTCCTGATGCGTTCACACATCACCTCTCCTTCTCGTTCTAATATCGATTAAAATGCCCCTGCGTCTTGACTCACATTTGCGTATAAACCAGCGGACCATAGTTCCAGTCGCGCGTAACATCGAACGACCCGTTTGGAAAAAAATTGGTGTGACACGAAGAATTCCGAGGAGGTCACCCATCCGAGTACTACTCTCGCCCAAGCACACTTAAATGCGGAGTTCTGATGGGATCCGGTGCATTAGTGCTGGTATGATCGCACCTGTTTCATTTTGCATTTAAAATACATACACTCCTTCTCCTTTCTTCCCCCTCCCGTCATTTGTTTCCTGGTGCGTTCACACTTCACCTCTCCTTTTCGTTCTAATATCAATTAAAATGCCCCTGCGTCTTGACTCACATTTGCGTATAAACCAGCGGACCATAGTTCCAGTCGCGCGTAACATCGAACGACCCATCTGAAAGAAAAAATTGGGTGCAACACGAGAACTTCGCAGGAGGTAACCCATCCTTGTACTACTTTCGCCAAAGCACCCTTAACTGCGGAGTTCTGATGGGATCTAGTGCATTTGTGCAGGTATGATCGCGCTTGTTTCATTTTGTGCTGAAAATACACACACTCCTTCTCCTTCCCTCCCCCCTCCCATCATTTGTTTCCTTGTGCGTTCACACTGGACCTCTCCTTCTCGTTCTAATGTTGATTGAAATGCCATTTCTTCTTGACTCACATTTGCGTATAAACCAGCGGACCATAATTCCAGTCGCGCGTAACGTCGAGCGACCCGTCTGAAAAAAAATTGGCCCGACACAAGGATTTGCCAGGAGGTCACCTATCCGAGTACTACTATCGCCCAAGCACACTTAGCTGCGGAGTTTTGATGGGATCCGGGGCATTAGTGCTGGTATGATCGCATCTGTTTAATTTCGCATTGCAAATACATACATTCCTTCTCTTTTCTTCCTTTTCCCGTCATTTGTTTCCTTTTGCGTGCGCACTGCACCTCCCGTTCTCGTTCAAATATCAAGTAAAATGTGACGGCGCCGTGACTCACATTTGCGAATAAACTAGTGGACCATAATTCAAGTCATGCGTAACGTCGAGCACGAGGACTTCCCAGGAGGTCACCCATCCGAGTACTACACTCGCCCAAGCAAACTTAACTGCAGAGTTCCGATGGGATCTAGTGCATTAGTGCTGGTATGATCGAACCTAGTTCATTTCGCGCTGCAAATACATACACTCCTTCTCCTTTCTTCCCCGTCCCGTCATTTGTTTCCGGGTGCGTTCACACTTCACCTCTCATTCTCTTTTTAATATCAATTAAAATACCCCTGCGTCTTGACTCACATTTGCGTATAAACTAGCGGACCATAGGTCCAGTCGCGCGTAATGTCGAACGACCCATCTAAAAAAGAAAATGGGTGCAACACGAGAACTTCCCATGAGGTAACCCATCCCTGTACTACTTTCGCCAAAGCACACTTAACTGCAGAGTTCTAATGGGATCCGGTGCATTTATGCTGGTATGATCGCACTTGTTTCATTTCCGGCTGAAAATAAATACACTCATTCTCTTTCCCTCCCCTCTCCCATCATTTGTTTCCTTGTGCATTCACACTGCACCTCTCCTTCTCGTTCTAATATCGATTAAAATGCCCCTGCTTCTTGACTCACATTTGCCTATAAACCAGCGGACCATAATTTTAGTCGCGTGTAACGTAGAACGACTCGTCTGAAAGAAAATTGGTGCGACACGAGGACTTCCCAGGAGGTAACCAATCCAAGTACTTCTCTCGCCCAAGCACACTTAACTACGGAGTTCTAATGGGATCCGGTGCATTAGTGCTGGTATGATCGCACCTGTTTAATTTCGCGCTGCAAATACATACACTCCTTCTCCTTTCTTCCCCCTCCCGTCATTTGTTTCCTTGTGCGTGTGCACTGCACTTCCCGTTCTCGTTCAAATATCAAGTAAAATGCCATGGCGCCGTGACTCACATTTGCGAATAAACCTGTGGACCATAATTCAAGTCGCGCGTAACATCGAAAGAATTATCTACAAAAAAATGGGTGCAACACGAGGACTTCCCAAGAAAATGGGTGAAATATAAGGACTTCGCAGGAGGTCACCCATCCTAGTATTACTCTCGCCCAAACACCCTTAACTTGCGGAGTTCTGATAGAATCCGTTGCATTAGTTATGGTATGATCGCTCATGTTTCATTCTGCGTTGTAAATACATACACTCTTTCTCCTTCCATCCCCCCTTCCGTCATTTGTTTCCTTGTGCGTGCACTCTGCATCTCTCATTCTCGTTCTAATATCAAGTAAAATACCCCGGCACCATGACTCACCTTTTCGAATGAATCAGCAGATCATAATTCCATTCGCGCGCAACGTCGAACGACCCATCCAAAAAAATATGGGTACAACACGAGGACGTCCCAGGAGGTCACCCATCCGATTACTACTCTCGCCCAAACATATTTAACTGCGGAGTTCTGATGGAATACGGTGCATTAGTGCTGATATGATAGTACCTCTTTCATTTTTTCGCTGCAAATACATACACTTCTTCTCCTTTCTTCCCCCTCCCGTCATTTGTTTCCTGGTGCGTTCACACTTCACCTCTCCTTCTCGTTCTAATATCATTTAAAATGCCCCTGTGTCTTGACTCACATTTGCGTATAAACCAGCGGATCATAGTTCTAGTCGCGCGTAACGTCAAACAACCCATCTAATAAAAAGATGGGTGCAACACGAGAACTTCCCAGGAGGTAACCCATCCTTGTACTACTTTTGCCAAAGCACACTTAACTCCGGAGTTCTGATGAGATCTGGTGTATTTGTGCTGGTATGATCGCACATGTTTCATTTGGTGCTGAATATACATACACTCCTTCTCCTTCCCTCCCCCCTCCCATCATTTGTTTCCTTGTGCGGAGTTCAGATGGGATCCGGTGCATAAGTCCTGGTATGATCGCACCTGTTTAATTTCGCGCGGTAAATACATATACTCCTTCTCCTTTCTTCCCCCTCCTGTCATTTGTTTCTTTGTGCGTGCGCACTGTACCTCCTGTTCTCGTTCAAATATTAAATAAAATGCCACGGTGCCGTGACTCATATTTGCAAATAAACCTGCAGACCATAATTCAAGTCGCGCGTAACGTCGAAAGAATCATCTGTAAAAAAATAGGTGTAACACGAGGACTTCCCAAGAAAATGGGTGAAATATAAGGACTTCGCAGGAGGTCACCCATCCTAGTACTACTCTCGCCCAAGCACCCTTAACTTGCCGAGTTATGATAGAATCCGTTGCATTAGTTCTGGTATGATCGCTCATGTTTCATTATGCGCTGTAAATACATACACTCTTTCTCCTTCTATCCCCCCTCCCGTCATTTGTTTCCTTTTACGGACATCTCTCCTTCTCGTTCTAATATCAAGTAAATTGCCCCGGCACCGTGACTCACCTTTGCGAATGAACCAATGGATCATAATTCTATTCGCGCGTAACGTCGAACGACCCATCCGAAAAAAAATGTGTGCAACACGAGGACTTCCAAGGAGGTCACCCATCCGAGTACTACTCTCGCCCAATCACACTTAACGCGGAGTTCTGATGGGATCCGGTGCATTAGTGCTGGTATGATCGCACCTGTTTCATTTCGCACTGCAAATACATACACTCCTTCTCCTTTCTTCCCCCTCCCGTCATTTGTTTCCTAGTGCGTTCACACTTCACCTCTCCATCTCATTCTAATATCAATTAAAATGCCCCTGCGTCTTGACTCGCATTTACGTATAGACAACCTAACTGTAGTTCTAGTCACGCATAACGTCGAACGACCCATCTGACAAAAAAAGGGTGCAACACGAGAACTTCCCAGGAGGTAACCCATCCTTGTACTACTTTCGCCAAAGCACACTTAACTGCGGAGTTCTGATGGGATCCGGTGCATTTGTGCAGGTATGATCGCGCCTGTTTCATTTCATGCTGAAAATACATACACTCCTTCTCCTTTCCTCCCCCTCCCATCATTTGTTTCCTTGTGCGTTCACATTGCACCTCTCCTTCTCGTTCTAATATTGATTAAAATGCCCCTGCTTCTTGACTCACATTTGCGTATAAACCAGCGGACCATAGTTCCAGTCGCGTGTAAAGTCGAACGACCCGTCTGAAAAAAATTTGTGCGACACGAGGATTTCCCAGGAGGTCACCTATCTGAGTACTACTCTCGCCCAAGCACACTTAACTGCGGAGTTTTGATGGGATCCGGTGCATTAGTGCTGGTATGATCTCACCTGTTTAATTTCGCGATACAAATACATACACTCTTTCTCCTTTCTTCCCACTCCCATCATTTGTTTGCTTATGCGTGCGCACTGCACCTCTCGTTCTCGTTCAAATATTAAGTAAAATGCCATGGCGCCGTGACTCACATTTGCGAATAAACTTGCGGACCATAATTCAAGTCGCGCGTAACGTCGAAAGAATCATCTGCAAAAAAATGGGTGCAACACGAGGACTTCCCAAGAAAATGGGTAAAATATAAATACTTCGCAGCGGGTCACCTATCCTAGTACTACTCTCGCCCAAGCACCCTTAACTTGCGGAGTTCTGATAGAATCCGTTGCATTAGTTATGGTATGATCGCTCATGTTTCATTCTGCGCTGCAAATATATACACTCTTTCTCCTTCCATCCCTCTACCGTCATTTGTTTCCTTGTGCGTGCACTCTGCATCTCTCCTTCTCGTTCCAATATCAAGTAAAATGCCCTGGCACCGTAACTCACCTTTGCGAATGAACCAGCGGATCATAATTCAATTCGTGCGTAACGTCGAACGACCCATCTGAAAAAAAATGGGTGCAACACGAGGACTTCCCAGGAGGTCACCCATCCGATTACCACTCTCGCCCAAGCACACTTAACTGCGAAGTTCAGATCCGGTGCATTAGTGCTGGTATGATCGCACCTGTTTAATTTCGCGCTATAAATACATACACTCCTTCTCCTTTCTTTCCCCTCCCGTCATTTGTTTCCTGGTGCGTTCACACTTCACATCTCCGTCTCGTTCTAATATAAATTAAAATGCCCCTGCGTCCTGACTCACATTTGCGTATAAATCAGCGGACCATAGTTCCAGTCGCGTGTAACGTCGAACGACCCATCTGAAAAAAAAAATGGGTTCAACACGAGAACTTCCCAAGAGGTAACCCTTCCTTGTACTACTTTCGCCAAAGCACACTTAATTGCAGAGTTCTGATAGGATCCGGTGCATTTGTGCTGGTATGATCGCGCCTGTTTCATTTGGTGCTGAAAATACATACACTCCTTCTCCTTCCCTCCCCCCTCCCATCTTTTGTTTCCTTGTGCGTTCACACTGCACCTCTCTTTCTTGTTCTAATATCGATTAAAATGCCCCTACTTCTTGACTCACATTTGCGTATAAACCAGCGGACCATTGGTCCAGTCGTGCGTAACATCGAACGACCCGTCTGAAAAAAATTGGTTCCACACGACGACTTTCCAGGAGGTCACCCATCCGAGTACTACTCTCGCCCAAGCACACTTAACTGTGGAGTTATCATGGGATCCGGTGCATTAGTGCTGGTATGAGCGCACCTGTTTAATTTCGCGCTGCAAATACATACACTCTTTCTCCTTTCTTCTCCCTCCCATCATTTGTTTGCTTGTGCGTGCGCACTGCACCTCCCGTTCTCGTTCAAATATCAAGTTAAATGCCACAGCGTCGTGACTCACATTTGCGTATAAACCTGCGGAACATAATTCAAGTCGCGCTTAACGTTGAAAGAATCATCTGCAAAAAAATGGGTGCAACACGAGGACTTCCCAAGAAAATGGGTGAAATATAAGGACTTCGCAGGAGGTCACCCATCCGAGTACCACTCTTTCCCAAGCACACTTAACTGCGAAGTTCAGGTCCGGTGCATAAGTGCTGGTATGATCGCACCTCTTTAATTTCGCGCTGCAAATACATACACTCCTTCTTCTTTCTTCTCCCTCCCGTCATTTGTTTCCTGGTGCGTTCACACTTCACCTCTCCTTCTCGTTCTAATATCAATTAAAATGCCCCTATATCTTGACTCACATTTGCGTATAAACAAGCGGACCATAGTTCCAGTCGCGCGTAACATCGAACGACCCATCTGAAAAAAAAATGGGTGCAACAAGAGAACTTCCCAGGAGGTAACGCATCCTTATACTACTTTCGCCAAAGCACAATTAACTGCGGAGTTCTGATGGTATCTGGTGCATTTGTGCTGGTGTGATCGCACCTGTTTCATTTCGTGCTGAAAATACATACACTCCTTCTCCTTCCCTCCCCCCTCCCATCATTTGTTTCCTTGTGCGTTCACAGTACACCTCTCCTTTTCGTTCTAATATCGATTAAAATGCCCCTGCTTCTTAACTCACATTTGCGTATAAACCAGCGGACCATAGCTCCAGTCGCGCGTAACGTCGAACGACCCATATGAAAAATAATTGGTGCGACACGAGTACTTCCAAGGAGGTCACCCATCCGAGTACTACTCTCGCCCAAGCACACTTAACTGCGGAGTTCTGATGGGATCCGGTGCTTTAGTGCTGGTATAATCGCATCAATTTAATTTCGCGCTGCAAATATATACACTCCATCTCCTTTCTTACCCCCCCACCTCGGTCATTTTTTTCCTTGTGCGTGCGCACTGCACCTCCCATTCTCATTCAAATATCAAGTAAAATGCCACGGTGTCGTGACTCACATTTGCGAATAAACCTGCGGACCATAATTCAAGTCGCGCGTAATGTCGAAAGAATCATCTGCAAAAAAATGGGTGTAACACGAGGACTTCCCAAGAAAATGGGTGAAATATAAGGACTTCGCAGGAGGTCACCCATCCTAGTACTACTCTCGCCCAAACACCCTTAACTTGAGGAGTTTTAGATAGAATACGTTGCATTAGTGCTGGTATGATCACTCATGTTTCATTATGCGCTGCAAATACATACACTCTTTCTCTTTCTATCCCCACTCCCGTCATTTGTTTCCTTGTGCGTCCACTCTACATCTCTCCTTTTCGTTCTAATATCAAATAACATGCCTGGGCACCGTGACTCACCTTTCCGAATGAACCAGCGGTTTATAATTTCATTCACGCGTAACGTCGAACTACCCATCCAATAAAAAATGGGTGCAACACGAGGACTTCCCAGGAAGTCACCCATCCGAGTACTACTCTCGCCTAAGCACACTTAAATGCGTAGTTCTGATGGGATCTGGTGCATTAGTGGTGGTATGATCGCACCTGTTTAATTGCGCGCTGCAAATACATACACTCCTTCTCCTTTCTTCCCAAGAAAATGGGTGAAATATAAGGACTTCGCAGGAGTTCACCCATCCTAGTACTACTCTCACCCAAGCACCCTTAACTTGCAGAGTTCTAATAGAATCCGTTGCATTAGTGCTGGTATGATCGCTCATGTTTCATTATGCGCTTCAAATACATACACTCTTTCTCCTTCCATTCCCCCCCCGTCATTTGTTTCCTTGTGCGTGCACTCTGCATTTCTCTTTCTCGTTTTAATATCAAGTAAAATGCCCCGGCACCGTGACTCACCTTTTCGAATGAACCAGCGGCTCATAATTCCATTCGCGCGTAACGTTGAACGACCCATCCAAAAAAATATGGGTGCAACACGAGGACTTCCCAGGAGGTAACCCATCCTTGTACTACTTTCGCCAAAGCACACTTAACTGCGGAGTTCTGATGGGATCTGGTGCATTAGTGCTGGTATGATTGCACCTGTTTAATTGCGCGCTGCAAATACATAGACTCTTTCTCCTTTCTTCCCAAGAAAATGGATGAAATATAAGGACTTGGCAGGAGGTCACCCATCGTAGTACTACTCTCGCCCAAGCACCCTTAATTTGCAGAGTTCTAATAGAATCCATTGCATTAGTGATGGTATGATCGCTCATGTTTCATTATTCGCTGCAAATACATACATTCTTTCTCCTTCCATTCCCCCTCCCGTCATTTGTTTCCTGGTGCGTTCACACTTCACCTCTCCTTCTCGTTCTAATATCAATTAAAATGCCCCTGTATCTTGACTCACATTTGCGTATAAACCAGTGGACCATAGTTTCAGTCGCGCGTAACATCGAACGACCCATCTGAAAAAAAAATAGATGAAACACGAGAACTTCCCAGGACGTAACCCATCCTTGTACTACTTTTGCCAAAGCACACTAAACTGCAGAGTTCTGATGGGATCCGGTGCATTAGTGCTGGTATGATCGAACCAGTTTAATTTCAAGCTGCAAATACATACACTCCTTCTCATTTCTTCCCTCTCCCGTCATTTGTTTCCTTGTGCGTGCGTACTGCACCTCCCGTTCTCGTTCTAATATCAAGTAAAATGCCACAGTGTCGTGGCTCACATTTGTGAATAAACCTGCGGACCATATATCAAGTCGCGCGTAACATCGAAAGAATCAATTGTAAAAAAATGGGTGCAACACGAGGACTTCCCAAGAAAATGGGTGAAATATAAGGACTTCGCAGGAGGTCACCCATCCTAGTACTACTCTCGCCCAAGCACCCTTAACTGCGGAGTTCTGATAGAATCTGTTGCATTAGTGTTGGTATGATCGATCATGTTTCATTCTGCGCTGCAAATACATACACTCTTTCTCCTTCCATCCCCCCTCCCGTCATTTGGTTTCTTTTGCGTGCACTCTTCATCTCTCCTTCTCATTCTAATATCAAGAAAAATGTCCCGGCACCGTGACTCACCTTTGCGAATGAACCAGCTGTTCATAATTTCATTCGCGCATAACGTCGAACGACCCATCTGAAAAAATATGGGTGCAACACGAGGACTTTTTAGGAGGTCACCCATCCGAGTACTACTCTCGCCCAAGCACACTTAACTGCGGAGTTCTGATGGGATACGGTGCATTAGTACTGGTATGATCGTACCTCTTTCATTTTTTCGCTGCAAATACATACACTCATTCTCCTTTCTTCCCCCTCCCGTCATTTGTTTCCTGGTGCGTTCACACTTCACCTCTCCTTCTCGTTCTAATATCATTTAAAATGCCTCTGCATCTTGACCCAAATTTGCGTATAAACCAGTGGACCATAGTTCCAGTCACGGGTAACGTCGAACGACCCATCTGAAAAATAAATGGGTGCAACACGAGAACTTCCCAGGAGGTAACCCATCCTAGTGCTACTTTCGCCAAAGCACACTTAACTGCGGAGTTCTGATGAGATCTGGTGAATTTGTGCCGGTATGATCGCACCTGTTTCATTTGGTGCTGAAAATACATACACTCCTTCTCCTTCCTTCCCCCCTCCCATCATTTGTTTCTTTGTGCGGAGTTCAGATGGGATCTGGTGCATTAGTGCTGGTATGATCGCACCTGTTTAATTTCGCTCTGCGAATACATATACTCCTCCTTTCTTCCCCCTCCCGTCATTTGTTTCCTTGTGCGTGCGCACTGCACCTCCCGTTCTCGTTCAGATATTAAGTAAAATGCCACAGCGCCGTGACTCACATTTGCGAATAAAACTGCGGACCATAATTCAAGTCGCGCGTAACGTCGAAAGAATCATCTGCAAAAAAATGGGTGAAATATAATGACTTCACAGGAGGTCACCCATCCTACTACTACTCTCGCCCAAGCACCCTTAACTTGCGGAGTTATGATAGAATCCGTTGCATTAGTTCTGGTATGATCGCTCATGTTTCATTCTGCGTTGCAAATACATACACTCTTTCTCCTTCCATCCCCCCTCCCGTCATTTGTTTCCTTTTACGGACATCTCTCCTTCTCGTTCTAATATCAAGTAAATTGCCCCGGCACCGTGACTCACCTTTGCGAATGAACCAGCGGATCATAATTCCATTCGCACGTAACGTAGAACGACCCATCCGAAAAAAAATGGGTACAACACGAGGACTTCCCAAGAGGTAACCCATCTGAGTACAACTCTTGCCCAAGCAAACTTAACTGCGGAGTTCTGATATGATCTGATGCATTAATGCTGGTGTGATCGCACCAGTTTCATTTCGCGCTGCAAATACATACACTCCTCCTTTCTTCCCCCTCCCGTCATTTGTTTCCTGGTGCGTTCACACTTCACCTCTCCTTCTCATTCTAATATCAATTAAAATGCCCCTGCTTCTTGACTCACATTTGCGTATTAACCAGCGGACCGTAGTTCCAGTCGAGTGTAACGTCAAACGACCCATCTGAAAAAAAAAAATTAGTGCAACACGAGAACTTTCCAGGAGGTAACCCATCCTTGTACTACTTTCGCCAAAGCACACTTAACTGTGGAGTTTCGATGGGTTCCAGTGCATTTGTGCTGGTATGATCGCACCTGTTTCATTTAGTGCTGAAAATACATACACTCCTTCTCCTTCCCTCCCCCCTCCCACCATTTGTTTCCTTGTGCGTTCACACTGCACCTCTCATTCTCGTTCTAATATCGATTAAAATGCCCCTGCTTCTTTACTCACATTTGCGTATAAACCACCGGACCATAGTTCCATTCGCGTGTAATGTCAAACGACCCGTCTGAAAAAAAATTGGTGCGACACGAAGAATTCCCAAGAGGTCACCCATCCGAGTGCTACTCTCGCCCAAGCACACTTAACTGCGGAGTTTTGATGCGATCCGGTGCATTAGTGCTGGCATGATCGCAACTGCTTAATACATACACTCCTTCTCATTTTTTCCCCCTCTCGTCATTTGTTTGCTTGTGCGTGCGCACTGCACCTCCCGTTCTTGTTCAAATGTCACGGCGCCGTGACTCATATTTGCGAATAAACCTGCGTACCATAATTCAAGTCGCCTGTAACATCGAAAGAATCATCTGCAAAAAAATGGGTGCAACACGAGGACTTCCCAAGAAAATGGGTGAAATATAAGGACTTCGCAAGAGGTCACCCATCCTAGTACAACTCTAGCCCAAGCACCCTTAACTTGCGGAGTTCTGATAGAATCCGTTGCATTAGTGCTGGTATGATCGCTCATGTTTCATTCTGCGCTGTAAATACATACACTCTTTCTCGTTCCATCCCCCTTCCCGTCATTTGTTTCCTTGTGCTTGCACTCTGCATCTCTCCTTCTCGTTCTAATATCAAGTAAAATGCCCCGGCACCGTGACTCACCTTTGCGAATGAACCAGCGGTTCATAATTCCATTCGCGCGTAACGTCGAACGACCCATCCAAAAAAAAATGGATACAACACGAGGACTTCCCAGGAGGTCACCCAACCGAGTACTACTCTCGCCCAAGCACACTTAACTGCGGAGTTTTGATGGGAACCGGTGCATTAGTGCTGGTATGATCGCGCCAGATTCACTATGCGCTGGAAATACATACACTCCTTCTCCTTTCTTCCCCCTCCCGTCATTTGTTTCCTGGTGCGTTCACACTTCACCTCTCCTTCTCGTTCTAATATCAATTAAAATGCCCCTGCGTCTTGACTCACATTTGCGTATAAACCAGCAGATCATAGTTCCAGTCGCGAGTAATGTCGAACGACCCATCTGAAAAAAAAATGGGTGCAACACGAGAACTTCCCAGGAGGTAACCCATCCTTGTACTACTTTCGCCAAAGCACACTTAACTGCAGAGTTCTGATGGGAACCGGTGCATTAGTGCTGGTATGATCGCACCTGTTTCATTTCGCACTGCAAATACATACACTCCTTCTCCTTTCTTCCCCCTCCCGTCATTTGTTTCCTAGTGCGTTCACACTTCACCTCTCCATCTCGTTCTAATATCAATTAAAATGCCCCTGCGTCTTGACTCGCATTTGCGTATAGACAACCTGACTGTAGTTTTAGTCACGAATAACGTCGAACGACCCATCTGAAAAAAAAAATGGGTGCAACACGAGATCTTCTCAGGAGTTAACCCATCATTGTACTACATTCGCCAAATCACACTTAACTGCGGAGTTCTGTTGGGATCCGATGCATTTTTGCTAGTATGATCGCACCTGTTTCATTTCGCGCTACAAATACATACACTCCTCCTTCCCCCCCCTTTCCATTATTTGTTTCCTTGTGCGTTCACACTGCACCTCTTCTTCTTGTTCTAATATCAATTAAAATGCCCCTGATTCGTGACTCACATTTGTGTATAAACCTGCGGACCATAATTCAAGTCGCGCGTAACATCGAAAAAATCATCTGTAAAAAATTGGGTGTAACACGAGGACTTCCCAAGAAAATGGGTGAAATATAAGGACTTCGCAGGAGGTCACCCATCCTAGTACTACTCTCACCCAAGCACCCTTAACTTGACGAGTTCAGATAGAATATGTTGCATTAGTGCTGGTATGATCGCTGATGTTTCATTATGCACTGCAAATACATACACTCTTTCTCCTTCCATCCCCCCTCCCGTCATTTGTTTCCTTGTGTGTCCACTCTGCATCTCTCCCTCTCGTTCTAATATCAAATAACATGCCCCGGCACCATGACTCACCTTTCCGAATGAACCAGCGGTTCATAATTCCATTCGCGCGTAACGTCGAACGACCCATCAAAAAAAAAAAGGGTGTAACACGAGAACATCCCAGGAAGTCACCCATCCGAGTACTACTCTCGCCCAAGCACACTTAAATGCGGAGTTCTGATGGGATATGGGGCATTAGGGCTGGTATGATCGCACCTGTTTAATTCTGCGCTACAAATACATACACTCTTTCTCCTTTCTTCCCAAGAAAATGGGTGAAATATAAGGACTTCACAGGAGGTCACCCATCGTAGTACTACTCTCGCCCAAACACTCTTAACTTGCAGAGTTCTAATAGAATCCGTTGCATTAGTGCTGGTATGCTCGCTCATGTTTCATTCTGCGCTGCAAATACATACACTCTTTCTCCTTCCATCTCCCCTCCCGTCATTTGTTTCCTTGTGCGTGCACTCTGCATCTCTCCTTCTCGTTTTAATATCAAGTAAAATACCCCGTCACCGTGACTCACCTTTGCGAATGAACCAGCGGTTCATAATTCCATTCGCTCGTAACGTCAAATGACCCATCCGAGAAAAAATGGGTACATCACGAGGAATTCCCAGGAGGTCACCCATCCGAGTAATACTCTCGCCCAAGCAAACTTAACTGCAGAGTTCTGATAGGATCCAGTGCATTAGTGCTGGTATGATCGCACTTGTTTCATTTCGCGCTGCAAATACATACACTCCTTCTCCTTTCTTCCCCCTCCCGTCATTTGTTTCCTGGTGCGTTCACACTTCACCTCTCCTTCTCTTTCTAATATCAATTAAAATGCCCCTGCGTCTTGACTCACATTTGCGTATAAACCAGCGGACCATAGTTCCACACGTGCGTAACGTCGAACGACCCGTCTGAAAAAGAAAATGGATGCAACGCGAGAACTTCCCAGGAGGTAACCCATCCTTGTACTACTTTCGCCAAAGCACACTTAACTGCAGAGTTCTGATGGGATCCGGTGCATTTATGCTGGTATGATCGCACCTGTTTCTTTTCCGGTTGAAAATACATACACTCCTTCTCTTTCCCTCCCCCCCAAATCATTTGTTTCCTTGTGCATTCACACTGGACCTCTCATTCTCGTTCTAATATCGATTAAAATGCCCCTTCTTCTTGACTCACATTTGCCTATAAACCAGCGGACCATAATTCCAGTCGCGCGTAACGTCGAACGACCCGTCTGAAAGAAAATTGGTGGGACACGAGGACTTCCCAAGAGGTCACCCATTTGAGTACTACTCTCTCCCAAGCACACTTAACTACGGAGTTCTGATGGGATCCGGTGCATTAGTGCTGGTATCATCGCACCTGTTTAATTTCGCGCTGCAAATACATACACCCCTTCTCCTTTCTTTCCCCTCCCGTCATTTGTTTCCTTGTGTGTGCGTACTGCACCTCCCGTTGTCGTTCAAATATCAAGTAAAATGCTACGGCACCGTGACTCAAATTTGCGTATAAACCTGCAGACCATAATTCAAGTCGTGCGTAACGTCAAAAGAATCATCTGCAAAAAAAATTGGTGAAATATAAAGACTTCGCAGGAGGTCACCCATCCTAGTACTACTCTCGCCCAAGCATCCATAACTGCGGAGTTCTGATAGAATCCGTTGCATTAGTGCTGGTATGTTCGCTCACGTTTCATTCTGCGCTGCAAAAACATACACGTTTTCTCCTTCAATCCCCCCTCCCATCATTTGTTTCCTTGTGCGTGCACTATGCATCTCTCCTTCTCGTTCTAATATCAAGTAAAATGCCCCGACACCGTGACTCATTTGCGAATGAACCAGCGGTTCATAATTCCATTCGCGTGTAACGTGGAACGACTCATCCGAAAAAAAATGGATGCCACAAGAGGACTTCGCAGGAGGTCACCCATCCGAGTACTACTCTCGCCCAAACACACTTAACTACGGAGTTCTTATGGGATCCGCTGCAAATACATACATTCCTATTCTTTCTTCCCCCTCCCGTCATTTGTTTCCTGGTGCGTTCACACTTCACCTCACCATCTCGTTCTAATATCAATTAAAATGCCCCTGCGTCATAACTCACATTTGCGTATAAACCAGCGGATCATAGTTCCAATCGCGCGTAACGTCGAACGACCCATCTGAAAAAAAAAGGGTGCAATACGAGAACTTCCCAGGAGGTAACCCATCCTTGTACTACTTTCGCCAAAGCACAATTAACTACGGATATATGATGGGATCCGGTGCATTTGTGCTGGTGTGATCGCAGCTGTTTCATTTCGTGCTGAAAATACATACACTCCTCCTTTCCTCTCCCCTCCCATTATTTGTTTCCTTGTGTGTTCACACTGCACCTCTCCTTCTCGTTCTAATATCGATTAAAATGCCCCTACTCCTTGACTCATATTTGCGTATAAACCAGCGGACCATAGTTCCAGTCGCGCGTAACGTCGAACGACCCGTCTGAAAAAAAATTGGTGCGACACGAGGACTTCCCAGGAGGTCACCCATTTGACATTACTCTCGCCCAAACACACTTAACTGCAGAGTATTGATGGGATCCGGTGCATTAGTGCTGGTATGATCGCAACTGTTTAATTTCGCGCTGCAAATACATACACTCCTCCTTTCTTCCCCCTCCCGTCATTTGTTTTCTTGTGCGTGTGCACTACACCTCTCGTTCTCGTTCTAATATCAAGTAAAATGCCGCGGCGTCGTGACTCACATTTGGGAATAAACCTGCGGACCATAATTCAAGTCGCGTGTAATGTCGAAAGAATCATCTGCAAAAAAATTGGAGCAACACAAGGACTTCCCAAGAAAATGGGTGAAATATAAGAACTTCGCAGGACGTCACCCATCCTAGTACTACTCTCGTCCAAGCACCCTTACCTGCGGAGTTATGATAGAATCCGTTGCATTAGTGATGGTATGATAGCACCTGTTTCTTTTCGTGCTGAAAATACATACACTCCTTCTCCTTCCCTCCCCCTCCCATCATTTGTTTGCTTGTGCGTTCACACTGCACCTCTTCTTCTCATTCTAATATCGATTAAAATGCCCCAGCTTCTTGACTCACATTTGCGTATAAACCAGCGGACCCAAATTCCAGTCGCACGTAACATCGAACGACCCTGTCTGAAAAAAAATTAGTGCGACGCGAGCACTTCCCAGCAGGTCACCCATCCGAGTACTACTCTAGCCCAAGCACACTTAACTACGAAGTTTTAAAGGGAACTAGTGCATTAGTGCTGGTATGATCGCACCTATTTAATTTCGCGCGGCAAATACATAAAATCCTTCTCCTTTCTTCCCCCTCCCGTCATTTGTTTCCTTGTGCGTGCGCACTGCACCTCCCGTTCTCGTTCTAATATCAAGTAAAATGCCACGGCACCGTGACTCACATTTGCGAATAAACCTACGGACCATAATACAAGTCGCGCTTAACGTCGAAAGAATCATCTGCAAAAAAATGGGTGTAACACGAGGACTTCCAAAGAAAATGGGTGAAATATAAGGACTTCGCAGGAGCTCACCCATCCTAGTACTACTCTCGCCAAAACATCCTTAACTTGCGGAGTTCTGATAGAATCCGTTGCATTAATTCTGGTATGATCGCTCATGTTTCATTCTGCGCTGCAAATACATACACTCTTTCTCCTTCCATCCCCCCTCCCGTCATTTGTTTCCTTGTGCTTGCACTCTGCATCTCTCCTTCTCGGTCTAATATCAAGTAAAATGCCCCAGCACCGTGACTCACCTTTGCGAATGAACCAGCGGTTCATAATTTCATTCGTGCGTAGTGTCGAACGACCCATCCGAAAAAAAATGGGTGCAACACGAGGACTTCCCAAGAGGTCACCCATCCGAGTACTACTCTCGCCAAAGCACACTTAAGTGCGGAGTTTTGATGGTATCCGATGCATTAGTGCTGGTATGATGGCACCTATTTAATTTTACGCTGCAAATACATACAATCCTTCTCCTTTCTTCCCCCTCCCATCGTTTGTTTCCTGGTGCGTTCACACTTCACCTCTCCTTCTCGTTCTAATATAAATTAAAATGCCCCTGCGTCTTGACTCACATTTACATATAAACCAGCGGACCATAGTTCCAGTCGCACTTAACGTCGAACGGCCCATCTGAAAAAAAAAAATGGGTGCAACACGAGAACTTCCCAGGAGGTAACCCATCCTTGTACTACTTTCGCCAAAGCAGCGGAGTACTGATGGGATCCGGTGCATTTGTGCTGGTATGATCACACCTGTTTCATTTCGCGCTGAAAATACATACACTCCTTCTCCTTCCCTCCCCCCTCCCATCATTTGTTTCCTTGTGCGTTCATGTTGCACCTCTCCTTCTCGTTCTAATATCAATTAAAATGCCTCTGCTTCTTTACTCACATTTGCGTATAAACAAGCGGACCATAGCTCCAGTCGGACGTAACGTCGAACGACCCGTATGAAAAAAAATTGGAGCGACATGAGGACTTCCCAAGAGGTCACCCATTCGAGTACTAGTCTCGCCCAAGCACACTTAACAGGGGAGTTTCTTATGGGATCCGGTGCATTATGGCTGGTATGATCGCAACTGTTTAATTTTGCGCTGTAAATACAGACACTCCTTCTCCTTTCTTCCCCCTCCCGTCATTTGCTTCCTTGTGCGTGCGCACTTCACCTCTCGTTCTCGTTTAAATATCAAGTAAAATGCCACAGCGCTGTGACTTACATTTGTGAATAAACCTGCAGACCATAATTCAAGTCGCGCGTAACGTCGAAATAATCATCTGCAAAAAAATGGGTGCAACACGAGGACTTCCCAAGAAAATGGGTGAAATATAAGGACTTCGCAGGAGGTCACCCATCCTAGTACTACTCTCGCCCAAGCACCCTTAACTTGCGGAGTTCTGATAGAATCCGTTGCATTAGTGCTGGTATGATCGCTCATGTTTCATTCTGCGCTGCAAATATATACACTCTTTCTCCTTCCATCCCCCCTCCCGTCATTTGTTTCCTTATGCGTGCACTCTGCATCTCTCATTCTCATTCTAATATCAAGTAAAATGTCGGGTGTAACGTCGAAAGAATCATCTGCAAAAAAATGGGTGCAACACGAGGGCTTCCCAAGAAAATGGGTGAAATATAAGGACTTCGCAGGAGGTCACCCATCCTAGTACTACTCTCGCCCAAGCACCCTTAACTTGCGGAGTTCTGATACAATCCGGTGCAGTTGTGCTGGTTTTATCGCACTTGTTTCATTTGGTGCTGAAAATACATACACTCCTTCTCCTTCCATCCCCACTCCCGTCATTTGTTTCCTTGTGCGTGCACTCTGCATCTCTCCTTCTCGTTCTAATATCAAGAAAAATGCCTCGGCACCGTGACTCACCTTTGCGAATGAACCAGCAGTTCATAATTCCATTCGCGCGTAACGTCGGAGGACCCATCCGAAAAAAAATGGGTGCGACACGATGACTTCGCAGGAAGTCACCCATCCAAGTACTACTCTCACCCAAGCACACTTAACAGGAGAGCTTCTTATGGGATCCGGTGCATTAGTGCTGGCATGATCGCAACTATTCAATTTCACGCTGCAAATATATACACTTCTTCTCCTTTCTTCCCCCACCCGTCATTTGTTTCCTTGTGCGTGCGCACTGCACCTCCCGTTCTCGTTCTAATATCAAGTAGAATGCCACGGCGCCGTGACTCACATTTGCGAATAAACCTGCGGACCATAATTCAAGTCGTGCATAACGTCAAAATAATCATCTGCAAAAAAATGGGTGCAACACGAGGACTTCCCAAGAAAATGGGTGAAATATAAGGACTTCGCAGGAGGTCACCCATCCTAGTACTACTCTCGCCCAAGCACCCTTAACTTGCGGAGTTCTGATAGAATCCGTTGCATTAGTGCTGGTATGATCGCTCATGTTTCATTCTGCGCTGCAAATATATACACTCTTTCTCCTTCCATCCCCCCTCCCGTCATTTGTTTCCTTATGCGTGCACTCTGCATCTCTCCTTCTCTTTCTAATATCAAGTAAAATGTCGAGCGTAACGTCAAAAGAATCATCTGCAAAAAAATGGGTGAAATATAAGGACTTCGCAGGAGGTCACCCATCCTAGTACTACTCTCACCCAAGCACCCTTAACTTGCGGAGTTCTGACAGAATCCGGTGCAGTTCTGCTGGTTTTATCGCACCTGTTTCATTTGGTGCTGAAAATACATACACTCCTTCTCCTTCCATCCCCACTCCCGTCATTTGTTTCCTTGTGCGTGCACTCTGCATCTCTCCTTCTCGTTCTAATATCAAGTAAAATGCCTCGGCACCGTGACTCACCTTTACGAATGAACAAGCGGTTCATAATTCCATTCGCGCGTAATGTCGAATGACCCATCCGAAAAAAAATGGGTGCGACACTATGACTTCCCAGGAGGTCACCCATCCAAGTCCTACTCTCGCCCAAGCACACTTAACTGCGGTGTTCTGATGGGATCCGGTGCATTAGTGCTGGTAGGATCGCACCTCTTTAATATCAAATAAAATGCCACGGCGCCGTGACTCACATTTGCGAATAAACCTACGGACCATAATTCAAATCGTGCGCAATGTCGAAAGAATCATCTGCAAAAAAATGGGTGCAACACGAGAACTTTCCAAGAAAATGGGTGAAATATAAGGACTTCGAAGGAGGTCACCCATCCTAGTACTACTCTCACCCAAACACCCTTAACTTGGGGAGTTCTAATAGAATTCGTTGCATAAGTTCTGGTATGATCGCTCATGTTTCATTTTGCGCTGCAAATACATACACTCTTTCTCCTTCCATCCCCCCTCCCGTCATTTGTTTCCTTGTGCGTGCACTCTGCGTCTCTCATTCTCGTTCTAATATCAAGTAAAATGCACCGGCACCGTGACTCACCATTACGAATGAACCAGTGGTTCATAATTCCATTCGTGCGTAACGTCGAAAGACCCATCTGAAAAAAAATGGGTGCAACACGAGGACTTCCCAGGAGGTCACCCATCCGAGTACTACTCTCGCCCAAGTACACTTGACTGCGGAGTTCTGATGGGATCCGGTGCATTAGTGCTGGTATGATCGCACCTATTTCATTTCGCGCTGCAAATACATACACTCCTTCTCATTTCTTTCCCCTCCTGTTATTTTTTTTTTGGTGCGTTCACACTTCACCTCTCTTTCTCGTTCTAATATCAATTAAATTGCCCATGCGTCTTGACTCACAGTTGCGTATAAACCAGCGGACCATAGTTTCAGTCGCGTATAACGTCGAACGACTCATCTGAAAAAAAAAATGGGTGCAACACGAGAACTTCCTAGGAGGTAACCCATCCTTGTACTACTTTTGCCAAAGCACACTTAACTGCAGAGTTCCGATCGGATCCGGTGCATTTGTGCAGGTATGATCGCGCTTGTTTCATTTTATGCTGAAAATACATACACTCCTTCTCCTTCCCTCCCCCCTCCCATCAATTGTTTCCTTGTTCGTTCATACTGCACCTCTCCTTCTCGTTCTCTTATCGATTAAAATGCCCATGCTTCTTGACTCATATTTGCGTATAAACCAGCGAACCATAGTTCCATTCGCGCGTAACGTCGAACGACCCATCTGAAAAAAAATTGGTGCGACACGAGGATTTCCCAAGAGGTCACCTATCCGAGTACTACTCTCGCCCAAGCATACTTAACTGCGGAGTTTTGATGGGATCCGGTGCATTAGTGCTGGTTTGATCGCACCTGTTTAATTTCGCGCTGCAAATACATACACTCCTTCTCTTTTCTTCCCTTTCCCGTCATTTGTTTCCTTTTGCGTGCGCACTGCACCTCCCGTTCTCGTTCAAATATCAAGTAAAATGCCACAGCGCCGTGACTCACATTTACAAATAAACTTGCGGATAATAATTCATGTTGCGCATAACGTTGAAAGAATCATCTGCAAAAAAAATGGGTGCAACACGAGGTCTTCCAAAAAAATGGGTTAAATATAAGGACTTCACAGGAGGTCACCCATCCAAGTACTACTCTCGCCCAAGCACCCTTAACTTGCAGAGTTCTGATAGAATCCGTTGCATTAGTGCTGGTATGATCACTTATATTTCATTATGCGTTGCAAATACATACACTCTTTCTCCTTCCATCCCCCCTCCCATCATTTGTTTCCCTATGCGTGCACTCTGCATCTCTCATTCTCGTTCTAATATCAAGTAGAATGCTCTCGCACCGTGACTCACTTTTGTGAATGAACCAGCGGTTCATAACCCCATTCACGCGTAACATCGAACGACCCATCCGAAAAAAAATGGGTACAACACGAGGACTTCCCAAGAGGTCACCTATCCGAGTACTACTCTCGCCCAAGCACACTTAACTGCGAAGTTTTGATGGGATCTGGTGCATTAGTGCTGGTATGATCGAACCTAGTTCATTTCGCGCTGCAAATACATACACTCCTTCTCCTTTCTTCCCCCTCCCAACATTTATTTCCTGGTGCGTTCACACTTTACCTCTCCTTCTCTTTCTAATATCAATTAAAATGCCCCTGCGTCTTGACTCACATTTGCGTATAAACCAGCGGACCATAGTTCTATTTGCGCGTAACATCGAACGACCAATCTGAAAAAGAAAATGGGTGCAACACGAAAACTTCCCAGGAGGTAACCCATCCTTGTACTACTTTCGCCAAAGCACACTTAACTGCGGAGTTCTGATGGGATCCGGTGCATTTATGCTGGTATGATCGCACCTGTTACATTTCTGGCTGAAAATACATACACTCCTTCTCTTTCCCTCCCCCCTCCCATCATTTGTTTCCTTGTGCATTAACACTGCACCTCTCTTTCTCGTTCTAATATCGATTAAAATGCCCCTGCTTCTTGACTCACATTTGCCTATAAACCAGCGGAACATAATTCCAGTCGCACGTAACGTCGAACGACTCGTCTGAAAGAAAATTGGTGCAACACGAGGACTTCCCAGGAGGTAACCAATCCGAGTACTACTCTCGCCCAAGCACACTTAACTACGGAGTTCTGATGGGATTCGGTGCATTAGTGCTGGTATGATCGCACCTGTTTAATTTCGCGCTGCAAATGCATACACTCCTTCTCCTTTCTTCCCCCCCCCCCCCGGTCATTTGTTTCCTTCTGCGTGTGCACTGCACCTCCCCTTCTCGTTCAAATATCAAGTAAAATGCCACAGCGCCGTGACTCATATTTTTGAATAAGACTGCGGACCATAATTCAAGTCGCGCGTAACGTCGAAAGAATCATCTGCAAAAAAATGGGTGCAATACGAGGACTTCCCAAGAAAATGGGTGAAATATAAGGACTTCGCAGGAGGTCACCCGTCCTAGTACTACTCTTGCCCAAGCACCCCTAACTTGCGAAGTTCTGATAGAATATGTTGCATTAGTGCTGGTATGATCGCTCATGTTTCATTCTGCGCTTCAAATACATACACTCTCTCCTTCCATCCCCCCTCCCGTCATTTGTTTCCTTGTGCGTTCACACTTCACCTCTCCTTCTCGTTCTAACATCATTTAAAATGCCCCTGCGTCTTGACTCACATTTGCGTATAAACCAGCAGAAGATAGTTCTAGTCGCGCGTAACGTCGAACGACCCATCTGAAAAAAAAATGGGTGCAACACGAGAACTTTCCAGGAGGTAACCCATCCTTGTACTACTTTTGCCAAAGCACACTTAACTGCGGAGTTCTGATGAGATCTGGTGCATTTGTGCTGGTATGATCGCACCTGTTTCATTTTGTGCTGAAAAGACATACACTCCTTCTCCTTCCCTCCCCCCTCCCATCTTTTGTTTCCATGTGCGGAGTTCAGATGGGATCCGGTGCATAAGTCCTAGTATGATCGCATTTGTTTAATTTCGCGCTGCAAATACATATACTCCTTCTCCTTTCTTCCCCCTCCCGTCATTTGTTTCCTTGTGCGTGCGCACTGCACCTCCCGTTCTCGTTCAAATATTAAGTAAAATTGCACGGCGCCGTGACTCACATTTGCGAATAAACCCGCAGACCATAATTCAAGTCGCGCGTAACGTCAAAATAATCATCTGCAAAAAAATAGGTGCAACACGAGGACTTCCCAAGAAAATGGGTGAAATATAAGGACTTCGCAGGAGGTCATTCATCCTAGTACTACTCTCACCCAAGCACCCTTAACTTACGGAGTTCTGATAGAATCCGTTGCATTGGTTCTGGTATGATCGCTCATGTTTCATTCTGCGCTGCAAATACATACACTCTTTCTCCTTCTATCCCCCTTCTCGTCATTTGTTTCCTTGTGCGGACATCTCTCCTTCTCGTTCTAATATCAAGTAAATTGCCCCGGCACCGTGACTCACCTTTGCGAATGAACCAGCGGATCAGAATTCCATTCACGCGTAACGTCGAACGACCCATTCGAAAAAAAATGGGTGCAACACAAGGACTTCCAAGGAGGTGACCCATCCGAGTACAACTCTCGCCCAAGCACGCTTAACTGCGGAGTTCTGATGGGATACGGTGCATTAGTGCTGGTATGATCGCACCTGTTTCATTTCTGGCTGCAAATACATACACTCCTCCTTTCTTACCCCTCCCGTCATTTGTTTCCTGGTGCGTTCACACTTCACCTCTCTTTCTCATTCTAATATAAATTAAAATGCCCCTGCGTCTTGACTCACATTAGAGTATAAACCATCGGACCATAGTTCCAGTCGCGCGTAATGTTGCACGACCCATCTGAAAAAAAAAATGGGTGCAACACGAGAACTTCCCAGGAGGTAACCCATCTTTATACTACTTTCGCCAAAGCACACTTAACTGCGGAGTTCTGATAGGATCCGTTACATTTGTGGGGGTATGATCGCACCTGTTTCATTTGGTGCTGAAAATACATACACTCTTTCTCCTTCCCTACCCCCTCTCGTCATTTGTTTCCTGGTGCGTTCACACTTCACCTCTCTTTCTCGTTCTAATATCTATTAAAATGTCCCTACGTCTTGACTCATATTTGCGTATAAACCAGCGGACCATAGCTACAGTCGCGCGTAACGTCGAACGACCCGTCTCAAAAAAAATTGATGCGACACGAGGACTTCCCAAGAGGTCACCCATCCGAGTACTACTCTCGCCCAAGTAAACTTAACTGCGGAGTTCTGATGGGAACCAGTGCATTATTGCTGGTATGATCGCACTTGTTTAATTTCGCGCTGCAAATACATACACTCTTTCTCCTTTCTTCCCCCTCCCGTCATTTGTTTGATTGTGCGTGCGCACTGCACCTCCCGTTCTCGTTCAAATATCAAGTAAAATGTCACGTCGCCGTGACTCACATTTGCGAATAAACCTACGGACCATAATTCAAGTCGCGCGTAACGTCGAAAGAATCATCTAAAAAAAAATTGGGTGCAACACGAGGACTTCCCAAGAAAATGGGTGAAATATAAGTACTTCGCAAGAGGTCACCCATCTTAGTACTACTCTCGCCCAAGCACCCTTAACTTGCGAAGTTCTGATAGAATCCGTTGCAATAATGCTGGTATGATCGCTCATGTTTCATTTTGCGCTGCAAATACATACACTCTTTCTCCTTCCATCCCCCCTCCCGTCATTTGTTTCCTTGTGGGTGCACTATGCATCTCTCCTTCTCATCTTAATATCAAGTAAAATGCCCCGGCACCGTGACTCACTTTTGCGAATGAACCAGTGGTTCATAATTCCATTTGTGTGTAACGTCGAACGACCTGTTTGAAAAAAAATTGGTACGACACGAGGACTTCCCAAGAGGTCTCCCATCCGAGTACTACTCTCGCCCAAGCACAATCAACTGCGAAGTTTTGATGGGATCCAGTGCATTTGTGCTGGTATGATCGCACCTGTTTCATTTTGCGCTGCAAATACATACACTCATTCTCCTTTCTTCCCCCTCCCGTACTTTGTTTCCTGGTGCGTTCACACTTCACCTTTCCTTCTCGTTCTAATATCAATTAAAATGCCCCTGCGTCATGACTCACATTTGCGTATAAACCAGCGGACCATAGTTCCAGTCGCACGTAACATCGAACGACCCATACGAAAAAAAAATTAGTGCAAGAGGAGAACTTCCCAGGAGGTGACCCATCCTTGTACTACTTTTACCAAAGCACACTTAACTGTGGAGTTCTGATGGGATCTGATGCATTTGTGCTGGTATGATCACACCGGTTTCATTTCGTGCTGAAAATACATACACTCCTTCTCATTCCCTCCCCCCTCCCATCATTTGTTTCTTTGTGCGTACACACTGCACCACTCCTTCTCGTTCTAATATCGATTAAAATGCCCCTATTTCTTGACTCACATTTGCGTATAATCCAGCGGACCATAGTTCTAATTGCGCGAAACGTCGAACGACCCGTCTGAAAAAAAATTGGTGCGACACGAGGACTTTCCAAGAGGTCACCCATCCGAGTACTACTCTCGCCCAAGCAAACTTAACTGCGGAGTTCTGATGGGAGTCGGTGCATTAATGCTAGTATGATCGCACCTGTTTAATTTTGCGCTGCAAATACATACACTCCTTCTCCTCTATTCCCCCCTTCGTCATTTGTTTCCTTGTGCGTGCGCACTACACCTCCCGTTCTCGTTCAAATATCAAGTAAAATGCCACAGCGCCGTGACTCACATTTTCAAATAAACTTGCGGACCATAATTCAAGTCGCGCGAAACGTTGAAAGAATCATCTGCAAAAAAATGGGTGAAACACGAGGATTTCCAAAGAAAATGGGTGAAATATAAGGACTTCGCAGGAGTTCAGCCATTTTAGTACTATTCTCGCCCAAGCACCCTTAACTTGCGGAGTTCTGATAGAATCCGTTACATTAGTGCTGGTAGGATCGCTCATGTTTCATTCTGCGTTGCAAATACATACACTCTTTCTCCTTCCATCCCCCCTCCCGTCATTTGTTTCCTTGTGCGTGCACTCTCCATCTCTCCTTCTCGTTCTAATATCAAGTAAAATGCCCCGGCACCGTGACTCACAATTGCGAATGAACCAACGGTTCATAATTCCATTCGCGTGTAACGTCGAAAGACCCATCCGAAAAAAAATGACTGTAACACGAGGACTTCCAAGGAGGTCACCCATCCGAGTACTACTCTCGCCCAAGCACGCTTAATTGCGGAGTTCTGATGGGATCCGGTGCTTTAGTGCTGGAATGATCGCACCTGTTTAATTCTGCGCTGCAAATACATACACTACTTCTCCTCTATTCCCCCTCCCATCATTTGTTTCCTTGTGCGTGCACACTGCACCTCCCTTTCTCGTTCAAATATCAAGTAAAATGCAACGGTGCCGTGACTCACATTTGCGAATAAACCTGCGGACCATAATCTAAGTCGCGCGTAATGTCGAAAGAATCATCTGCAAAAAAATGGGCGCAACACGAGGACTTCCCAAGAAAATTGGTGAAATATAAGGACTTCGCAGGAGGTCACCCATCCTAGTACTACTCTCGCCCAAGCACCCATAACTTGCAGAGTTTTGATAGAATCCGTTGCATTAGTTCTAGTATGATCGCTCATGTTTCATTCTGCGCTGCAAATACATACACGTTTTCTCCTTCCATCCCCCCTCCCGTCATTTGTTTCCTTGCGCGTGCACTCTGCATCTCTCCTTCTCGTTCTAATATAAAGTAAAATGCCCCGGCACCGTGACTCACCTTTGCGAATGACCCAGTGTTTCATAATTCAATTCGTGCGCAACGTCGAACGACCCATTCGAAAAAAAATGGGTGCAACACGAGGACTTCCAAGGAGGTCACCCATCCGAGTACTACTCTCGCCCAAGCACACTTAACTGCGGAGTTCTGATGGGATCCGGTGCATTAGTGCTGGTATGATCACACCTGATTAATTTTGCGCTGTAAATACATTCACTCATTCTCATTTATTCCCCCTCCCGTCATTTGTTTCCTTGTGCGTGCGCACTGCACCTCCCGTTCTCGTTCAAATATCAAGTAAAATGGCACGGTGCCGTGACTCACATTTGCAAATAAACATGCGGACCATAATTCAAGTCGCGCGTAACATCGAAAGAATCATCTGCAAAAAAATGGGCGTAACACGAGGACTTCCCAAGAAAATAGGTGAAATATAAGGACTTCGCAGGAGGTCACCCATCCTAGTACTACTCTTGCCCAAGCACCCATAACTTGCGAAGTTTTGATAGAATCCGTTCCATTAGTTCTGGTATGATCGCTCATGTTTCATTCTACACTGCAAATACATACACGTTTTCTCCTTCCATCCCCCCTCCCGTCATTTGTTTCCTTGCGCGTGCACTCTGCATCTCTCCTTCTCGTTCTGATATAAAGTAAAATGCCCCGGCACCATGACTCACCTTTGCGAATGAACCAGCGTTTCATAATTCGATTCTTGCGCAACGTCGAACGACCCATCAAAAAAAAAATGGGTACAACACAAGGACTTCCCAGGAGGTCACCCAAGCACACTTAATTGCGGAGTTCTGATGGGATCCGGTGCATTAGTGCTGGTATCATCGCACCTGATTAATTTCACGCTATAAATACATTCACTCATTCTCCTTTCTTCCCCTTCCCATCATTTGTTTCCTGGTGCGTTCACACTTCACCTCTCCTTCTCGTTCTAATATCAATTAAAATGCCCCTGCGTCTTTACTCACATTTGCGAATAAACTTGCGGACCATAATTCAAGTAGTGCGTAACGTCGAAAGAATCATCTGCAAAAAAATGGGTGAAATATAAGGACTTCGCAGGAGGTCACCCATCCTAGTACTACTCTTGCCAAAGCACCCTTAACTTGCGGAGTTCTGATAGAATCCGTTGCATTAGTGCTGGTAAGATCGCTCATGTTTCACTCTGCACTACAAATACATACACTCTTTCTCCTTCCATCACCCTCCCGTCATTTGTTTCCTTGTGCGTGCACTCTGCATCTCTCCTTCTCATTCTAATATCAAGTAATCCCGGCACCGTGACTCATCTTTGCGAATGAACCAGCGGTTCATAATTCCATTCGCGCGTAACGTCGAACAACCCATTCGGAAAAAAATGCGTACAACAGGAGGACTTCCCAGGAGGTCACGCATCCGAGTACTACTCTCTCCCAAGCACACTTAACTACGGAGTTCTGATGGGATCCGGTGCATTAGTGCTGGTATGATCGCACCTGATTAATTTCGCGCTGCAAATACATTCACTCCTTCTCCTTCCTTCCCCCTCCCGTCATTTGTTTCCTTGTGCGTGCGCACTGCACCTCCCATTCTCGTTCAAATATCAAGTAAAATGCCACGGCGCCGTGACTCACATTTGCAAATAAACTTGCAGACCATAATTCAAGTCGCGCGTAACGTCGAAAGAATCATCTACAAAAAAATGGATGCAACACGAGGACTTCCCAAGAAAATGGGTGAAATATAAGGACTTCGCAGGAGATCACCCATCCTAGTACTACTCTCGCCCATTCACCCTTAACTTGCGGAGTTCTGATAGAATCCGTTGCATTAGTGCTGGTATGATAGCTCATTTTTCATTCTGCGCTACAAATACATACACTCTTTCTCCTTCCATCCCCCCTCCCATCATTTGTTTCCTTTTGCGTACACTCTGCATCTCTTCTTCTTGTTCTAATATCAAATAAAATGCCCTGGCACCGTGACTCACCTTTGCGAATGAAACAGCATTTCATAATTCCATTCGTGCGTAACGTCGAACGACCCATCTGAAAAAAAATTAGTGCAATACGAGGACTTCCCAGGAGGTCACCCATCCGAGTACTATTCTCGCCCAAGCACACTTAACTGCGGAATTCTGATGGGATCCGGTACTTTAGTACTGGTATGATTGCACCTTTTTAATTTCGCACTGCAAATACATACACTTCTTTTCCTTTCTTTCCTCTCCTTTCATTTGTTTCCTTGTGCGTGTGCACTGCACCTCCTGTTCTCGTTCAAATATCAAGTAAAATGCCACGGCGCCATGACTCACATTTGCGAATAAATCTGTTGACCATAATTCAAGTCGCGTGCAACGTCGAAAGAATCATCTTCAAAAAAATGGGTGAAATATAAGCATTTCGTAGGAGGTCACCCATAATAGTACTACTCTCGCCCAGGCACCCTTAACTTGCGGAGTTCTGATAGAACCTGTTGCATTAGTACTGGAATAATCGCTCATGTTTCATTCTGCGCTGCAAATACATACACTCTTTCTCCTTCGATCCCCCCTCCCATAATTTATTTCATTATGCGTGCACTCTGAATCTCTCATTCTCGTTCTAATATCAAGTAAAATGCCCCGAAACCGTAACTCACCGTTGCAAATGAACCAACGATTCATAATTCAATTCGCGTATAACGTCGAAAGACCCATCCAAAAAAAATGAGTTCAACACGAGGACTTCCCAGGAGGTCACCCATCCAAGTACTACTCTCGCCCAAGCACACTTAACTGCGGAGTTCTGATGGGATCCGATGCTTTAGTGCTGGTATGATCGCACCTGTTTAATTTCGCGCTACAAATACATAAACTCCTTATCCTTTCTTCCCCCTCCCCGTCATTTGTTTCTTTGTGCGTGCGCACTACACCTCCTGTTCTTGCTCTAATATCAAGTAAAATGTCACGGTGCCGTGACTCACATTTGCGAATAAACCTGCGGACCATATTCAAGTCGCGCGTAATGTCGAAAGAATCATCTGCAAAAAAATGGGTGTAACACGAGGACTTCCGAAGAAAATGGGTGAAATATAAGGACTTCGCAGGAGGTCACCCATCCTAGTACTACTCTCGCCCAAACACCCTTAACTTGTGGAGTTTTGATAGAATCTGTTGCATTAGTTCTAGTATGATTGCTCATGTTTCATTCTGCGCTGCAAATACATGCACTCTTTCTCCTTCCATCCCCCCTTCCGTCATTTGTTTCCTTTTGCGTGCACTCTGCTTCTCTCTTTCTCATTCTAATATAAAGTAAAATGCCCCGTCACCGTGACTCACCTTTGTGAATGAACAAGCGGTTCATAATTCTATTCGCGCATAACATCGAACGACCCATCCGAAAAAAAATGGGTGCAACACGAGGACTTCCCAGGAGGTCACCCATCCGAGCCAGTGCATTAATGCTTGTATGATCGCACCTGATTAATTTCGCGCTGCAAATACATTCACTCCTTCTCCTTTCTTCCCCCTCCCGTCATTTGTTTCCTGGTGCGTTCAGACTTTACCTCTCCTTATCGTTCTAATATCAATTAAAATGCCCCTACGTTTTGACTCACATTTGCATATAAACAAGCGGACCATAGTTCCAGATGCGCGTAACGTCGAACGACCCATCTGGAAAAAAAAATGGGTGCAACACGAGAACTTCCCAAGAGGTAACCCATCCTTGTACTACTTTCGCCAAAGCTTACTTAACTGCGGAGTTCTGTTGGGATCCGGTGCATTTGTGCTGGTATGATCACAACTGTTTCATTTCGTGCTGATAATACATACAGTCCTTCTCCTTCCCTCCCCCCTCCCATCATTTGTTTTCTTGTGCGCTCACACTGCACCTCTCTTTCTCGTTCTAATATCGATTAAAATGCCCCTGCTTCTTGACTCACATTTGTGTATAAACAAACGGACAATAGTTCCAGTCGCGCGTAACGTCGAACGACTCGTCTGAAAAAAAATTGCTGCTACGGCGCCGTGACTTACATTTGTGAATAAACCTGCGGACCATAATTCAAGTCGTGCGTAACGTCAAAAGAGTTATCTCCAAAAAAATGGTTGCAACACGAGAACGTCCCAAGAAAATGGGTGAAATATAAGAACTTCGCAGGAGGTCACCCATCCTAGTACTACTTTCGACCAAGCACCCTTAACTTGTGGAGTTCTGATAGAATCTGTTGCATTAGTGATGGTATGATCGCTAATGTTTCATTCTGCGCTGCAAATACATACACTCTTTCTCCTTCCATCCCCCCTCCCGTCATTTGTTTCCTTGAGCGCGCACTCTTAACTGCGGAGTTCTGATGGGATCCGGTGCATTAGTGCTGGTATGATCACACCTGTTTAAATTCGCGCTGCAAATACATACACTCCATCTCATTTCTTCCCCCTCCCGTTATTTGTTTCCTTGTGCGTACGCACTGCACCTCTCGTTCTCGTTCTAATATCAAGTAAAATGCCACGGCACCGTGACTCACATTTGCGAATAAACCTGCGGACCATAATTCAAGTCACGCGTAACGTCGAAAGGATCATCTGTAAAAAAATGTGTGCAATACGAGGACTTCCCAAGAAAATGGGTGAAATATAAGGACTTCGCTTGAGGTCACCCATCCTAGTACTACTCTCGCCCAAGCACCCTTAACCTGTGGAGTTCTGATATAATCCGTTGCATTAGTGCTAGTATGATCACACCTGTTTAATTTCGCGCTGCAAATACATACAATCCTTCTCCTTTCTTCCCCCTTCCGTCAATTGTTTCCTTGTGCGTGCGCACTGCACCTCCCGTTCTTGTTCTAATATCAAGTAAAATGCCACGACGCAGTGACTCACATTTGCGAATAAAACTGCGGACCATAATTCAAGTCGCGCATAACGTCGAAAGAATCATTTGCAAAAAAATGGGTGCAACACGAGTACTTCCCAATAAAATGGGTGAAATATAAGGACTTCGCAGGAGGTCACACATCCTGGTACTACTCTCTCCCAAGCACCCCTAACTACGGAGTTCTGATAGAATCCGTTGCATTGATGCTGGTATGATCGCTCATTTTTCATTCTCCGCTGCAAATACATACACTCTTTCTCCTTCCATCCACCCTCCCGTCATTTGTTTCCTTGTGCGTGCACTCTTCATCTTTCCTTCTCGTTCTAATATCAAGTATGATGCCCAGGCACCGTGATTCACCTTTGCTAATGAACCAGCGGTTCATAATTCCATTCGCGCGTAACATCGAACGAGCCATCCAAAAAATAATGGGTGCAACACGAGGACTTCCCAGGAGGTTACCCATCCGAGAACTTCTCTCGCCCAAGCACACTTAACTGTGGAGTTCTGATGGGATCAGGTGCATTAGTGCTGGTATGATAAGACCTGTTTATTTTTGCGCTGCAAATACATACACTCCTTCTTCTTTCTTTCCCCTCCCGTCATTTGTTTACTAGTGCGTTCACACTTCACATCTCCTTCTCGTTCTAGTACAATTAAAATGCCAATGCGTCTTTTCTCACATTTGCGTATAAACCAGCGGACTATAGTTCCAGTCGCGCGTAACGTCGAACGACCCATCTGAAAAAAAAAATGGGTGCAACACGAGAACTTCCCAGGAGGTAAGCTATCGTTGTACTACTTTCGCCAAAGCACACTTAACTGCGGAGTATTGATGGGATCCGGTGCATTTGTGCTGGTATGATAGAACCTGTTTAATTTCGTGCTGAAAATACATACACTCCTTCTCCTTCCCTCCCCCATCCCATCATTTGTTTCCTTGTTCATTCACACTGCACCTCTCCCTCTTGTTCTAATATCGATTAAAATGCCCCTGCTTTTTGACTCACATTTGCGTATAAATAAGCGGACCATATCTCCAGTCGCGCGTAACCTCGAATGACCCGTCTGAAAAAAAATTTGTGCGACACGAGAACTTCCCAAGAGATCACCCATCCGAGAACTACTCTCGCCCAAGCACACTTAACTACGGAGTTCTGATGGGATCCGGTGCATTAGTGCTAGTACGATCGCACCTGTGTAATTTCGCACTGCAAATATATTCACTCATTCTCCTTTCTTTCCCCTCCCGTCATTTGTTTCCTTGTGCGTGCGCACTGCACCTCCCGTTCTCGTTCAATTATCAAGTAAACTGCGATGGCGCCGTGACTCACATTTGCGAATAAACCTGCGGACCATAAATCAAGTCGTGCGTAACGTCGAAAGAATCATCTGCAAAAAAATGGATGCAACACAAGGACTTCCCAAGAAAATAGTTAAAATATAAGGACTTCGCAAGAGGTCACCCATCCTAGTACTACTCTAGCCCAACCACCCTTAACTGCGGAGTTCTGATAGAATCCTTTGTATTAGTGCTGTTATGATCGCTCATGTTTCATTCTGCGCTGCAAATACATACACTCTTTCTCCTTTCTTCCCCCTCCCGTCATTTGTTTCCTTGTGCGTTCTTACTTCACCTCTCCTTCTCGTTCTAATATCAATTAAAATGCCCTTGTGTCTTGACTCACATTTGCGTATAAACCAGCGGACCATAGTTCCAGTCGCGCGTAATGTCGAACGACCTATCTGAAAAAAAAAATGGGTGCAACACAAGAACTTCCCAAGATGTAACCCATCCTTGTACTACTTTAGCCAAAGCACACTTAACTGCGGAGTTCTGATGGGATCCGGTGCATTTGTGCTGGTATGATCGCACCTGTTTCATTTCGTGCTGAAAATACATACACTCCTTCTCCTTACCTCCCCCCTCCCATCATTTGTTTTCTTGTGCGCTCACACTGCACCTCTCTTTCTCGTTCTAATATCGATTAAAATGCCTCTGCTTCTTGACTCACATTCGAGTATAAACCAGCGGACAATAGTTCCAGTCGCGCGTAACGTCGAACGACCCGTCTAAAAAAAATTGGTGCGACACGAGGACTTCACAGGAGGTCACCCATCCGAATGCTACTCTAGACCAAGCACACTTAACTGCGAATTTTTGATGGGATCCGGTGCATTAGTGCTGGTATGATTGCACCTGTTTAATTTTGCGCTGCAAATACATACAATCCTTCTCCTTTCTTCCCCCTCCCGTCATTTGTTTCCTTGTGTGTTCACCCTGCACCTCTCATTCTCGTTCTAATATCGATTAAAATGCACCTGCTTCTTGACTCACATTTGTGTATAAACTAGCGGACCATAGCTCCAGTCGCGCGTAACGTCGAACTACCCGTCTGAAAAAAAATGGGTGTGACATAAGGACTTCCCAGGAGGTCACCCATCAGAGTACTACTCTCGCCCAAGCACACTTAACTGCGGAGTTTCTTAAGGGACCTGGTGCATTAGGGCTGGTATGATCGCACCTATTTAATTTCTCGCGGAAACTACATAAAATCCTTCTCTTTTCTTCCCTCTCCCATCATTTGTTTCCTTGTGCGTGCGCACTGCACCTTCTACTCTCGTTCTAATATCAAGTAAAATGCCCCGGCGCCGTAACTCACATTTGCGAATAAACTTGTGGACCATAAATCAAGTCGTGCGTAACATCGAAAGAATCATCTGCAAAAAAATGGATGCAACACGAGGACTTCCCAAGAAAATAGTTGAAATATAAGGACTTCGCAAGAGGTCACCCATCCTAGTACTACTCTAGCCCAAGCACCCTTAACTGCGGAGTTCTGATAGAATCCATTGCATTAGTGCTGTTATGATCGCTCATGTTTCATTCTGCGCTGCAAATACATACACTCTTTCTCCTTCCATCCCCCCTCCCGTCATTTGTTTCCTTGTGCTTGCACTCTACATCTCTCATTCTCGTTCTAATATTAAGTAAAATGCCCCGACACCATGACTCACCTTTGCAAATGAACTAGCGGTTCATAATTTCATTCGTGCGTAACATCGAACGACCCCTCCGAAAAAATACGGCCGCAACACGAGGACATCACAGGAGGTCACCCATCCGAGTACTACTCTCGCCCAAGCACACTTAAGTGCGGAGTTCTGATGGGATCCGGAGCATTAGTGCTGGTATGATCGCACCTGTTTAATTTCGTATTGCAAATACATTACTCCTTCTCCTTTCTTCCCCCTCCCGTCATTTGTTTCGGGGTGCGTTAACACTTCACCTCTCCTTCTCGTTCAAATATCAATTAAAATGCCCCTGCGTCTTGACTCACATTTACGTATAAACCAGTGGACCATAATTCCAGTCGAACGGCCCATCTAAAAAAAAAATGGGTGCAACACGAGAACTTCCCAAGAGGTAACCCATCCTTGTACTACTTTCGCCAAAGCACACTTAACTGCGGAGTACTGATGGGATCCGGTGCATTTGTGCTGGTATGATCGCACCTGTTTCATTTCGCACTGAAAATACATACACTCTATCTCCTTCACACACCCCTCCCATCGTTTGTTTCCTTGTGCGTTCACCCTGCACCTCTCATTCTCGTTCTAATATCGATTAAAATGCACTTGCTTCTTGACTCACATTTGTGTATAAACTAGCGGACCATAGCTCCAGTCGCGCGTAACGTCGAACTACCCGTCTGAAAAAAAATTGGTGCGACACGAGGACTTCCCAGGAGGTCTCCCATCAGAGTACTACTCTCGCCCAAGCACACTTAACTGCGGAGTTTCTTAAGGGATCCGGTGCATTAGGGCTGGTATGATCGCACCTGTTTAATTTCGCACTGCAAATACATACACTCGTTCTCCTTTCTTCCCCCTCCTGTCATTTGTTTCCTTGTGCGTGCGCACTGCACCTCCCGTTCTCGTTCTAATATCAAGTAAAATGCCACGGTGCCGTGACTAACATTTGTGAATAAACCTGCGGACCATAATTCAAGTTGCGCATAATGCCGAAAGAATCATCTGCAAAAAAATGGGTGCAACACGAGGACTTCCCAAGAAAATGGGTAAAATAAAAGGACTTCGCAGGAGGTCACCCATCCTAGTACTACTCTCGCCCAAGCACCCTTAATTGCAGAGTTCTGATAGAATCCGTTGCATTAGTGCTGGTATGATCGCTCATGTTTCATTCTGCGCTGCAAATACATACACCCTTTCTCCTTCCATCCCCCTCCTATCATTTGTTTCCTTGTGCGTGCACCCTGCATCTCTTTTTCTTATTCTAATATTAAGTAAAATGCCCCGGTACCGTGACTCACCTTTGCGAATGAACCAGTGGTTCATAATTCCATTCGCGCGTAACGTTGAACGATCAATCCGAAAAAAATGGGTGTAACAAGAGGACTTTCCAGGAGGTCACCCATCCGAGTACTACTCTCGCCAAAGCACACTTAACTGCGGAGTTCTGATGGGATACGGTGCATTAGTGCTAATATGATCGCACCTGATTAATTTCGCGCTGCAAATACATACACTCCTTCTTCTTTCTTCCCCCTTCCGTCATTTGTTTCCTTGTGCGTGCGAACTGCACCTCCCGTTCTCGTTCTAATATCAAGTAAAATGCCACGGCGCCGTGACTCACATTTGCGAATAAACCTGCGGACCATAAATCAAGTCGCGCATAACGTCGAAAGAATCATCTGCAAAAAAAATGGGTGCAACACGAGGACTTCCCAAGAAAATGGGTGAAATATAAGGACTTCGCAGGAGGTCACCCATCCTAGTACTACTCTCGGCCAAGCACCCTTAACTGCGGAGTTCTGATGGGATCCGATCCATTAATGCTGGTATGATCGCACCTGTTTAATTTCGCGCTGCAAATACATACACTCCTTCTCCTTTCTTCCCTCTCCCGTCATTTGTTTCCTTGTGCGTGCGCATTGCACCTCCCGTTCTTGTTCAAATATCAAGTAAAATGCCACGGCGCCGTGACTCACATTTGCGAATAAACTTGCGGACCATAATTTAAGTCGCGCGTAACGTCGAAAGAATCATCTGCAAAAAAATGGGTGCAACACGAGGACTTCCGAAGAAAATGGGTGAAATATAAGGACTTCGCAGGAGGTCACCCATCCTAGTACTACTCTCGCCCAACCACCCTTAACCGCGGAGTTCTGATAGAATCCGTTGCATTAGTTCTAGTATGATCGCTTATGTATCACTCTGCGCTACAAATACATACACTCTTTCTCCTCCCATCCCCCCTCCAGTCATTTGTTTCCTTGTGCGTGCACTCTGCATCTCTCCTTCTCATTCTAATATCAAATAAAATGCCCCGGCACCGTGACTCACCTTTGCGAATAAACCAACGGTTCATAATTCCATTCGCAGGTAACGTCGAACGACCCATTCGAAAAAAAATGGATGCAACACGAGGACTTCCCAGGAGGTCACCCATCCGAGTACTACTCCCGCCCAAGCATACTTAACTGCGGAGTTCTAATGAGATCCAGTGCATTAGTGCTAGTATGATCGCACCTGTTTCATTTCGCGCTGGAAATACATACAGTCCTTCTCCTTTCTTCCCCCTCCCGTCATTTGTTTCCTTCTGCGTTCACACTGTACCTCTCCTTCTCGTTCTAATATCGATTAAAATACCCCTGCTTCTTGACTCACATTTGCGTATAAAAAAGCGGAGCGCAGTTCTAGTCGCGCGTAATGTCGAACGACCCGTCTGAAAAAAAATTGGTGCGACACGAGGACTTCCCAGGAGGTCACCCATACGAGTACTACTCTCGCCCAAACACACTTAACTGCGGAGTTCTGATGGGATCTGGTGCATTAGTGCTGGTATGATCGCACCTGTTTAATTTCGCGCTGCAAATACATACACTCATTCTCCTTTCTTTCTCCTCCCGTCATTTGTTTCATGGTGTGTTCAGACTTCACCTCTCATTCTCGTTCTAATATCAATTAAAATGCCCCAGCGTCTTGACTCACATTTGCATATAAACCAGCGGACCATAGTTCCAATCGCGCGTAGCATCGAACGACCCATCTAAAAAAAAAAAAGGGTGCAACACGAGAACTTCCCAGGAGGTAACCCATCCTTGTACTACTTTTGCCAAAGCACACTTAATTGCAGAGTTTTGATAGGATCCGGTGCATTTGTGCAGGTATGATCTCGCCTCTTTCATTTCGTGCTGAAAATACATACACTCCTTCTCCTTCCCTTCCCCCTCCCATCATTTGTTTCCTTGCGCGTTCACACCGCACCTCTCCTTCTCATTCTAATATCGATTAAAATGCCCCTGTTTCTTGACTCACATTTGCGTATAAACAAGCGGACCATAGTTCAAGTCGCGCGTAACGTCGAACGACCCGTCTGAAAAAAATTGGTGCAACAAAAGGACTTCCATGGAGGTCACCCGTCCAAGTACTACTCTCTCCCAAGCTCACTTATCTGCGGAGTTCTGATGGGATCCAGTGCATTAGTGCTTGTATGATCGCACCTGTTTCATTTCGCGCTGCAAATACATACACTCCTTCTTCTTTCTTCCCCCTCCCGTCATTTATTTCCTTGCACGTGCGCACTGCACCTCCCGTTCTCGTTCAAATATCAAGTAAAATGTCACGACGCCGTGACTCACATTTGCGAATAAACCAGCTGACGATAATTCAAGTCGCGCGTAACGTCGAAAGAATCATCTGCAAAAAAATGGGTGCAACACGAGGACTTCCCAATAAAATGGGTGAAATATAAGGACTTCGCAGGAGGTCACCCATAATAGTACTACTCTCGCCCAAGCACCCTTAACTGCGGAGTTCTGATAGAATCCGTTGCATTAGTGCTGGTATGATCGCTCATGTTTCATTCTGCGCTACAAATACATACACTCTTTCTCCTTCCATCCCCCTCCCGTCATTTGTTTCTTTGTGAGTTCACTCTGCATCTCTCCTTCTCGTTCTAATATCAAGTAAAATGCCCCGGCACCGTGACTCACCTTTGTGAATGAACAAGCGGTTCATAATTCCATCTGCGCGTAATGTCGAAGGAACCATCCGAAAAAAAATGGGTGCAACACGAGGACTTCCCAGGAGGTCACCCATCCGAGTACTACTTTCGCCCAAGCATAGTTAATTGCGGAGTTCTGATGGGATCCGGTGCATAAGTGCTAGTATGATCGCACCTATTTTATTTCACACTGCAAATACATACTATCCTTGTACTACTTTCACCAAAGCACACTTAACTGCGGAGTTCTGATAGGATCCGGTGCATTTGTGCAAGTATGATCGCGCCTGTTTCATTTCGTGCTGAAAATACCTACACTCCTTCTCCATCCCTCCCCCCTCCCATCATTTGTATCCTTGTGCGTTCACACTGCACCTCTCATTCTCGTTCTAATATCGATTAAAATGCCTTTGCGTCTTGACTCACATTTGCGTATAAACCAGCAGACCATAGTTCCAGTCGCGCGTAACGTCGAACAACCCATCTGAAAAAAAAAATGGGTGCAACGCGAGAACTTCCCAGGAGGTAACCCATCCTTGTACTACATTCTGCAAAGCACACTTAACTGCGGAGTACTGATGGGATCTGGTGCATTTGTGCTGGTATGATCGCACCTGTTTCATTTCGTGCTGAAAATACATACACTCCTTCTCCTTCCCAACCCCCTCCCATCATTTGTTTCCTTGTGCATTCACACTGCACCTCTCCTTCTCGTTTTAATATCGATTAAAATGCCCCTGCTTCTTGACTCACATTTGCGTATAAACCAGCGGACCATTATTCCAGTCGCGCGTAACGTCGAACGACCTGTCTGAAAAAAAATTGGTACGACACGAGGACTTCCTAAGAGGTCACCCATCTGATTACTACTCTCACCCAAGCACACTTAACTGCAGAGTTCTGATGTGATTCGGTTCATTAGTGCTGGTATGATCGCACCTATTTAATTTCGCGCTACAAATACATACACTCCTTCAACTTTCTTCCCCCTCTGGTCATTTGTTTCCTTGTGCGTACGCACTGCACCTCCCGTTCTCGTTCAAATATCAAGTAAAATGCCACGGCGCCGTGACTCACATTTGGGAATAAACCGGCGGACCATAATTCAAGTCACACGTAACGTCGAAAGAATCATCTGCATAAAAAATGAGTGCAACATAAGGACTTCCCAAGAAAATGGGTGAAATATAAGGACTTCGCAAGAGGTCACCCATCCTAGTACTACTCTCGCCCAAGCACCCTTAACTTGCGAAGTTCTGATAGAATCCGTTGCATTAGTTCTGGTATAATCGCTCATGTTTCATTCTGCGGTGCGAATACATACACTCTTTCTCCTTCCATCCCCCCTCCCATCATTTGTTTCCTTGTGTGTGCACTTTGCATCTCTCCTTCTCGTTATAATATCAAGTAAAATTCTCCGGCACCGTGACTCACCTTTACGAATGAGCCAGCAGATCATAATTCTATTCGCGCGTAACTTCGAACCACCCATCCGAAAAAAAATGGGTGCAACACGAGGACTTCCCAGGAGGTCACCCATCCGAGCACTACTCTCGCCCAAGCACACTTAACTGCGGAGTTCTGATGGGATCCGGAGCGTTAATGTTGGTATGATCGCACTTGTTTTATCTCGCGTTGCAAATGCATACACTCCTTCTCCTCTCTTCCCCCACCCGTCATTTGTTTCCTGGTGCGTTCACACTTTACCTCTTATTCTCGTTCTAATATCAATTAAAATGCCCTTGCCTCTTGACTCACATTTGCGTATAAACCAGCGGACCATAGTTCCAGTCGCGCGTAACATCGAACGACCCATCTGAAAAAATAAAATGGGTGCAACACGAGAACTTCCCAAGAGGTAACCCATCCTTATACAACTTTCGTCAAAGCACACTTAACTGCGGAGTTCTGATGGGATCCGGTGCATTTGTGCTGGTATGATCGCACCTGTTTCATTTGGTGCTGAAAATACATACACTCCTTCTCCTTCCCTCCCCCCTCCCATCATTTGTTTCCTTGTGAGTTCACACTGCACCTCTCCTTCTCGTTCTAATATCGATTAAAATGCCCCTGCTTCTTGACTCACATTTGCGTATTAACCAGCAGACCATAGTTCCAGTCACGCGTAACGTCGAACGACCCGTCTGAAAAAAAATTAGTATGACACGAGGACTTCGCAGGAGGTCACCCATCCGAGAATTGCTCTCGCCCAATCACAATTAACTGCGGAGTTCTTATGATATCCGGTGCATTAGTGCTGGTATGATCGCACTTGTTTAATTTTGCGCGGCAAATACATACACTCCTTCTCCTTTCTTCCCCCTCCTGTCATTTTTTCCTTGTGTGTGCGCACTGCACCTCCCGTTCTCGTTCTAATATCAAATAAAATGCTACGGCGCCGTGACTCACATTTAGGAATAAACCTGCAGATTATAATTCTAGTCGCGCGTAACGTCGAAAGAATCATCTATAAAAAAATGGGTGCAACACGAGGACTCCCCAATAAAATGGGTGAAATATAAGGACTTCGCAGGAGGTCACCCATCCCACTACTACTCTCGCCCAAACACCCTTAACTTGCAGAGTTGAGATAGAATCCATTGCGTTAGTGCTGGTATAATCACTCATGTTTCATTCTCCGCTGCAAATACATACACTCTTTCTCCTTCCATCCCACCTCCCGTTATTTGTTTCCTTGTGCGAGCACACTGCATCTCTCATTCTCGTTCTAGTATCAAGTAAAATGCCCTGGTACCGTGACTCACCTTTGCGAATGAACCAGCGGTTCATAATTCCATTCGCGAGTAACTTTGAACGACCCATCCGAAAAAAAAAGGGTGCAACACGAGGACTTCCCAGGAGTACACCCATCCGAGTACTACTCTCGCCCAAGCACACTTAACTACGGAGTTCTGATGGGATCCGGTGCGTTGGTGCTGGCATGATCGCAACTATTTAATTTCGCGCTGCAAATACATACACTCATTCTCCTTTCTTCCCCCTCCCGTCATTTGTTTCCTTGTGGGTGCGTACTGCACCTCCCGTTCTCGTTCAAATATCAAGTAAAATGCCACGGCGCCGTGACTCACATTTGCGAATAAACCTGCGGACCATAATTCAAGTCGCGCGTAATGTCGAAAGAATCATCTGCAAAAAAATGGGTGCAACACGAGGACTTCCCAAAAAAATGGGTGAAATATAAAGACTTCGCAGGAGGTCACCCATCCTAGTACTACCCTTGCCAAAACACCCTTAACTTGCGGAGTTCTGATAGAATCCGTTGCATTTATGCTGATATGATCGCTCATGTATCATTCTGCGCTGTAAATACATACACTCTTTCTCATTCCATCCCCCCTCCTATCATTTATTTCCTTGTGCGTGCACTCTGCATCTCTCTTTCTCGTTCTAATATCAAGTAAAATGCCACGGCACCGTGATTCACCTTTGCGAATGAACCAGCAGTTCATAATTCCATTCGTGTGTAACGTCGAACGACCCATCCGAAAAAAAATGGGTGCAACACGAGGACTTCCCAGGAGGTCACCCATCCGAGTGCTACTCTCGCCCAAGCACACTTAACTGCGTAGTTCTGATGGGATCCGGTGCATTAGTGCTGGTGTGATCACACCTATTTCATTTCGCGCTGCAAATACATTCACTCCTTCTCATTTCTTCCCCCTTCCGTCATTTGTTTCCTGGTGCGTTCACACTTCTCCTCTCCTTCTCGTTCTAATATCAATTAAAATGCCCCTGCGTCTTGACTCACATTTGCGCATAAACCAGCGGATCATAGTTCAAGTCGTGAGTAATGTCGAATAACCCATCTGTAAAAACAAATGGGTGTAACACGAGAACTTCCCAGGAGGTAACCCATCCTTGTACTACTTTCGCCAAAGCACACTTAACTGCGGAGTTCTGATGGGATCCGGTGCATTTGTGCTGGTATGATCGCACCTGTATCATTTGGTGCTGAAAACACATACACTCCTTCTCCTTCCCTCCCCCCTCCCATCATTTGTTTCCTTGTGCGTTTACACTGCACCTCTCCTTCTCGTTCTAATATCGATTAAAATACCCCTGCTTCTTGACTCACATTTGCGTATTAACCAGCGGACCATAGTTTCAGTCACGCATAATGTTGAATGACCTGCTTGAAAAAAAATTAGTGCGACACGAGGACTTCCCAAGAGGTCACCCACACGAGTACTACTCTCGCCCAAGCACACTTAACTGCGGAGTTCTGATGGGATCCGGTGCATTTGTGCTGGTATGATCGCACTTGTTTCATTTCGTGCTGAAAATACATACACTCCTTCTCCTTTCTTCCCCCTCCCGTCATTTGTTTCCTTGTGCGTGCGCACTGCACCTCCCGTTCTTGTTCAAATACTGAGTAAAATTCCACGGCGCCGTGATTCAAATTTGCGAATAAACCTGCGGGCCATAATTCAAGTCGCGTGTAACGTCGAAAGAATCATCTGCAAAAAACTGGGTGCAAATCGAGGACTTCCTAAGAAAATGGGTGAAATATAAGGACTTCGCAGGAGGTCACCCATCTTAGTACTACTCTCCCCCAAGCACCCTTAACTTGCGGAGTTCTGATAGAATCCGTTGCATTACTTCTGGTATGATCGCTCATGTTTCATTCTGCGCTACAAATACATACACTCTTTCTCCTTCCATCCCCCCCTCCCGTCATTTGTTTCCATGTGCGTGCACTCTGCATCTCTCCTTCTCGTTCTAATATCAAGTAAAATGTCCCAGCACCGTGACTCACCTTTACAAATGAACCAGCGAATCATAATTTCATTCGCGGGTAACGTTGAACGACCCATCCGAAAAAAAATTGATGCAACACGAGGACTTCCCACGAGGACACCCATCTGAGTACTACTCTCGCCCAAGCACACTTAACTGCGCAGTTCTAATAGGAGCTGGTGCATTAGTGCTGGTATGATCGCACCTGTTTCACTTCGCGCTGCAAATACATACACTCCTTCTCCTTTCTTCCCCCTCCTGTCATTTGTTTCCTAGTGCGTTCACACTTCATCTCTCCTTCTCGTTCTAATATCAATTAAAATGCCCCTGTGTGTTGACTCACATTTGCGTATAAACCAGCGCACCATAGTTCCAGTCGCGCGTAACGTCGAATGACCCATCTGAAAAAAAAATTGATACAACACGAGAACTTCCCAGGAGGTAACCCATCCTTGTACTACTTTCGCCAAAGAACACTTAACTGCAGAGTTCTGATGGGATCGGGTGCATTTGTGCTGGTATGATCGCACCTGTTTCATTTGGTGCTGAAAATAAATACACTCCTTCTCCTTTCGTCCGCCCTCCCATCATTTGTTTCCTTGTGTGTTCAAATTGCACCTCTCCTTCTCGTTCTAATATCTATTAAAATGCCCTTGCTTCTTGACTCACATTTGCATATAAACTAGCGGACCATAGTTCCAGTCGCGCGTAACATCGAACGAACCGTCTGAAAAAAATTTGTGCGACACGAGGACTTCCTAGGAGGTCACCCATCCGAATACTACTCTCGCCCAAGCACACATAACCGCGGAGTTCTAATGGGATCCGGTGCATTAGTGCTGGTATGATCAAACCTATTTAATTTCACGCTGCAAATAGATACACTCCTTCTCATTTCTTCCCCCTCCCGTCATTTGTTTCCTTGTGCGTCCGCACTGCACCACCTGTTCTCGTTCAAATATCGAGTAAAATGCCACGGCGCTGTGACTCACATTTGCGAATAAACATGCGGATCATAATTCAAGTCGCCCGTAACGTTGAAAGAATCATCTCCAAAAAAATGGGTGCAACACGAGGACTTCGCAGGAGGTCACCCATCCTAGTTCTACTCTCGCCCAAGCACCCTTAACTACGGAGTTCTGATAGAATTCGTTGCATTAGTGCTGATATGATCTCTCATTTTCATTCTGCGGTGCAAATACATACACTCTTTCTCCTTCCATCCCCCCTTTCGTCATTTGTTTCCTGGTGCGTTCACACTTCACCTCTCCTTCTCGTTCTAATATCAAGTAAAATGTCCCTACGTCTTGACCCACATTTGCGTATAAACCAGCGGACCATAGTTCCAGTCGCGCGTAACGTCGAACGACCCATCTGAAAAAAAAAATGGGTGCAACACGAGAACTACCCTTGCCCAAGCACACTTAACTGCGGAGCTCTGATGGGATACGGTGCATTAGTGCTGGTATGATCGCACCTGTTTCATTTTGTGCTGCTAATACATACACTCCTTCTCCTTTCTTCCCCCTCCCGTCATTTGTTTCATGGTGCATTCACACTTCACCTCTCATTCTCGTTCTAATATCGATTAAAATGCCCCTGCTTCTTGACTCACATTTGCGTATAAACCAGCGGACCATAGTTCCAGTCGCGCGTAACGTCGAACGACCCGTCTGAAAAAAATTTGGTGCGACACGAGGACTTCCCAGGATGTCACCCATTCGAGTACTACTCTCGCCCAAGAACACTTAACTGCGTAGTTCTGATGGGATCCGGTGCATTTGTGCTGGTATGATCCACCTATTTAATTTCGCGCTGCAAATGCATAAACTCCTTCTCATTTCTTCCCCCTCCCGTCATTCGTTTCTTTGTGCGTGCGCACTGCACCTCCCGTTCTCGTTCTAATATCAAGTAAAATGCCACGGCGCCGTGACTCACATTTGCGAATAAACCTGCGGACCATAATTCAAGTCGCGCGTAACATCGAAAGAATCACCTGCAAAAAAATGGGTGCAACACAAGGACTTCCGAAGAAAATGGGTGAAATATAAGGACTTCGCAGGAGGTCACCCATCCTAGTACTACTCTCATCCAAGCACCCTTAACTCGCGGAGTTCTGATAGAATCCGTTGCATTAGTGCTGGTATGATCGCTCATGTTTCATTCTGCGCTGCAAATACATACACTCTTTCTCCTTCCATCCCCCCTCCCGTCATTTGATTCCTTGTGCGTGCACTCTGCATCTATCCTTCTCGTTCTAATATCAAGTAAAATGCCTCGGCACCGTGACTCACATTTGTGAATGAACAGCGGTTCATAATTCCATTCGCGCGTAACGTCGAACGACCCATTCGAAAAAAATGGGTGCAACACGAGGACTTCCCAAGAGGTCACCCATCCGACTACTACTCTCGCCCAAGGACACTTAATTACGGAGTTCAGATCCGGTGCATTAGTTCTGGTATGATCGCGTGCCTGTTTAATTTTGCACTGCAAATACATACACTCCTTCAACTTTCTTCCCCCGCCGGTCATTTTTTTCCTTGTGCGTGCGCAATGCACCTCCCGTTCTCGTTCTAATATGAAATAAAATGCCACGGCGCCGTGACTCACATTTGGGAATAAACCTGCAGATTATAATTCTAGTCGCGCGTAACGTCGAAAGAATCATCTGTAAAAAAATGGGTGTAACACGAGGACTCCCCAATAAAATGGGTGAAATATAAGGACTTCGCAGGAGGTCACCCATCCCACTACTACTCTCGCCCAAGCACCCTTAACTTGCGGAGTTGAGATAGAATCCGTTGCGTTAGTACTGGTATAATCGCTCATGTTTCATTCTCCGCTGCAAAAACATACACTCTTTCTCCTTCCATCCCACCTCCCGTTATTTGTTTCCTTGTGCGTGCACACTGCATCTCTCCTTCTCGTTCTAATATCAAGTAAAATGCCCTGGTACCGTGACTTACCTTTGCGAATGAACCAGAGGTTCATAATTCCATTCGTGCGTAAGTTTGAACGACCCATCCGAAAAAAAATGGGTGCAACACGAGGACTTCCCAGGAGTACACCCATCCGAGTACTACTCTCGCCCAAGCACACTTAACTACGGAGTTCTTATGGGATCCGGTGCATTAGTGCTGGCAAGATCGCACCTGTTTCATTTCGCGCTACAAACAAATACACTCCTTCTCCTTTCTTTCCTCTCCTGTCATTTGTTTCCTTGTGCGTGCGCACTGCACCTCCCATTCTCGTTCTAATATCAAGTAAAATGCTACGGCGCCGTGACTCACATTTGTGAATAAACCTGCGGACTATAATTCAAGTCGCGCGTAACGTCGAAAGAATCATCTGCAAAAAAATGGGTGCAACACGAGGACTTCCCAAGAAACTGGGCGGAATATAAGGACTCCGCAGGAGGTCACCCATCCTAGTACTACTCTCGCCCAAGCACCCTTAACTTGCAGAGTTCTGATAGAATCCGTTGCATTAGTGGTGGTATGATCGCTCATGTTTCATTCTACGCTGCAAATACATACACTCTTTCTCCTTCCATCCCCTCTCCCATCATTTGTTTCCTTGTACGTGCACACTGCATCTCTCCTTCTCGTTCTAATATCAAGTAAAATGCCCCGGTACCGTGACTCACCTTTGCGAATGAACCAGCGGATCATAATTCCAATCGCACGTAACGTCGAACGACCCATCCGAAAAAAAATAGTTGTAACACGAGGGCTTCCCAGTAGGTCACCCACTCGAGTACTACTTTCGCCCAAGCACACTTAACTGCGGAGTTCTGAAGGGATCCGGTGCATTAATGCTGGTATTATCGCACCTGTTTCATTTCGCGCTGCAAATAAATACACTCCTCATTTCTTCCCCCTCCCGTCATTTGTTTCCTTGTGCGTGCGCACTGCACCTCCCGTTCTCATTCTAATATCAAGCAAAATGCCACGGTGCCATGACTCGCATTTGCGAATAAACCTGCAGACCATTTTTCAAGTCGCGCGTAATGTCGAAAGAATGATCTGCAAAAAAATGGGTACAACACGAGGACTTCCCAAGAAAATGGGTGAAATATGAGGAATTCTCAGAAGGTCCCCCATCTGAGTACTACTCTCGCCAAAGCACACTTAACTGCGGAGTTCTGATGGGATCCGGTGCATTATTGCTGGTATGATCGCACCTGTTTAATTTCGCACTGCAAATACATACACTCCTTCTACTTTCTTCCCCCTCCCATCATTTGTTTCCTTGTGCGTGCGCACTGCACCTCTCGTTCTCGTTCAAATATCAAGTAAAATACCACGGCGCCGTGACTCACATTTGCGAATAAATCTGCGGACCATAATTAAAGTCGCGTGTAACATTGAACGGCCCATCTGAAAAAAATAATGGGTGCAACACGAGAACTTCCCAGGAGGTAACCCATCCTTGTACTACTTTCGGCAAAGCACACTTAATTGCGGAGTTCTGTTGGGATCTGGTGCATTTGTGCTGGTATGATCGCACCTATTTAATTTCGTGCTGAAAATACATACACTCCTTCTCCTTCCCTCCCCCCTCCCATCATTTGTTTCCTTGTGCGTTCACACTACACCTCTCATTCTTGTTCTAATATCAATTAAAATGCCCCTGATTCTTGACTCACATTTGCGAATAAACCAGAGGACCATAGTTCCAGTCGCGCAAAATATCGAACGACCCGTCTGAAAAAAAATTTGTGCGACACGAGGACTTCCCAGGAGGTCACCCATCCGAGTACTACTCTCGCCCAAACACACTTACCTGCAGAGTTCTGATGGGATACGGTGCATTAGTGCTAGTATGATCGCAGCTGTTTAATTTTGCGCTGCAAATACATACACTCCTTCTCCTTTCTTCCCCCTCCCGTCATTTGTTTCATTGTGCGTGCGCACTGCACCTCCCATTCTCGTTCTAATATCAAGTAAAATGCCACGGCGTCGTGACTCATATTTGCAAATAAACCTGCAGACCATAATTCAAGTCGCGCGTAACGTTGAAAGAATCATCTGCAAAAAAATGGGTTCAACACAAGGACTTCCCAAGAAAATGGGTGAAATATAAGGACTTCGCAGGAGGTCACCCATCCTAGTACTACTCTCGCCCAAGCACCCTTAACTTCGTATTTCTGATAGAATTCGTTGCATTAGTGCTGGTATGATCCCTCATGTTTCATTCTTCGCTGTAAATAGATACACTCTTTCTCCTTCCATCCCCCCTCCCGTCATTTGTTTCTTTGTGCTTGCACTCTGCATCTCTCATTCTCGTTCTAATATCAAGTAAAATGTCCCGGCATCGTGACTCACCTTTGCGAATGAACCAGTGGTTTATAATTCAATTCGCGCGTAACGTCGAACGACCCATCCGAAAAAAAATTGGTGCAACATGAGGACTTCCCAGGAGGTCACCCGTCCGAGTACTACTCTCGCCCAAGCACACTTAACTGCGGAGTTCAGATCCGGTACATTAGTGCTGGTATGATCGCACCTGTTTAATTTCCCGCTGCAAATACATACACTCCTCCTTTCTTCCCCCTCTCGTCATTTGTTTCATGGTGCGTTCCCACTTCACCTCTCATTCTCGTTCTAATATCAATTAAAATGCCCTTGCGTCTTGACTCTAATTTGCGTATAAACTAGCGGACCATAGTTCCAATCGCGTGTAACGTCGAACGGCCCATCTGAAAAAAAATGGGTGCAACACGAGAACTTCCCAAAAGGTAACCCATCCTTGTACTACTTTCGCCAAAGCTCACTTAACTACGGAGTTCTGATGCGATCCGGTGCATTTGTGCTGGTATGATCGCTGCTGTTTCATTGTGCGCTGAAAATACATACACTCCTTCTCCTTCCCTCCCCTATCCCGTCATTTGTTTCCTTGCACGTTCACACTGCACCTCTCCTTCTCTTTCTGATATCGATTAAAATGCCCCTGCTTCTTGACTCACCATTGCGAATGAACTAGCGGTTCATAATTCCATTCGCGCGTAACGTCAAACGACCCATTCGAAAAGAAAATTGGTGCAACACGAGGACTCCCAAGGAGGTCACCCATCCGAGTACTACTCTCGCCGAAGCACACTTAACTGCGAAGTTCTGATGGGATCCGGTGCAATAGTGCTGGTATGAGCACACCTTTTTAATTTCCTGCTGCAAATACATACACTCCTTCTCATTTCTTCCCCCTCCCGTCATTTGTTTCCTTGTGCGCGCGCACTGCACCTCTCGTTCTCGTTCTAATATCAAGTAAAATGCCACGGCACTGTGACTCACATTTGCGAATAAATCTGCGGACCATAATTCAAGTCACGCGTAACGTTGAAAGAATCATCTGCAAAAAAATGGGTGCAACACGAGGACTTCCCAAGAAAATGGGTGAAATATAAAGACTTCGCAGGAGGTCACCCATCCTAGTACTACGTTCGCCCAAGCACCGTTAACTGCGGAGTTCTGATAGAATCTGTTGCATTAGTGCTGGTATGATCGCTCATGTTTCATTCTGCGCTGCAAATACATACACTCTTTCTCCTTCCATCCCCCCTCCCGTCATTTGTTTTCTTGTGCGTGCACTCTGCATCTCTCTTTCTCGTTCTAATATCAAGTAAAATGCCCCGGCACCGTGACTCACCTTTGCGAATGAACCAGCGGTTCATAATTCCATTATCGCGTAACGTCGAACGACCCATCTGAAAAAAAATGGGTACAACACGAGGACTTTCCAGGAGGTCACTCATCCGAGTACTACTCTCGCCCAAACACTCTTAACTGCTGAGTTCTGATGGGATCCGGTGCATTAGTGCTGGTATGATCACACATGTTTTATTTCGTGCTGCAAATACTTGCACTCCTTCCCCTTTCTTCCCCCTCCCGTCATTTGTTTCCTAGTGCGTTCACACTTCACCTCTCCTTCTCGTTCTAATATCAATTAAAATGCCTCTGCATCTTGACTCACATTTGTGTATAAACCAGCGGACTATAGTTCAAGTCGCGCGTAACGTCGAATGACCGATCTGAAAAAAAAATGGCTGCAACACGAATGACCCGTCTGAAAAAATATTGGTGCGACACGACGACTTCCCAGGAGGTCACCCATCCGAGTAATAGTCTCACCCAAGCACACTTAACTGCGGAGTTCTAATGGGATCCGGTGCATTAGTGCTGGTATGATCGCACCTATTTAATTGCGCGCTGCAAATACATACACTCCTTGTCCTTTTTTCCCCCTCCCGTCATTTGTTTCCTGGTGCGTTCAAACTTCACATTTCGTTCTCGTTCTAATATCAATTAAAATGTCCCTGCGTCTTGACTCACATTTGCGTATAAACCAACGGACCATAGTTCCAGTCGCACGTAAAGTCGAACGACCCATCTGAAAAAAAAAATGGGTACAACACGAAAACTTCCCAGGAGGTAACCCATCCTTGTACTACTTTCGCCAAAGCACACTTAACTGCGGAGTTCAGATGGGATCCGGTGCATTTGTGCTGGTATAATCGCATCTGTTTTATTTCGTGCTGAAAATACATACACTCCTTCTCCTTCTCTCCCCCCTCCCATCATTTCTTTCCTTGTGCGTTCACACTGCACCTCTCCTTCTCGTTCTGATATCGATTAAAATGCCTCTGCTTCTTGACTCACCTTTGCGAATGAACCAGCGGTTCATAATTCCATTTGCGCGTAACGTTGAACGACCCATCCGAAAAAAAAATTGGTGCAACACAAGGAATCCCTAGGAGGTCACCCATCTGAGTACTACTCTCGCTGAAGCACACTTAACTGCGGAGTTCTGATGGGATCCGGTGCAATAGTGCTGGTATGATCCCACCTTTTTAATTTCCTGCTGCAACTACATACACTCCTTCTCCTTTCTTCCCCCTCCCGTCATTTATTTCCTTGTGCGTGCGCACTGCACCTCTCGTTCTCGTTCTAATATCAAATAAAATGCCACGGCGCCATGACTCACATTTGCGAATAAACCTGCGGACCATAATTCAAGTCGCGCGTAACGTTGAGAGAATCATCTGCAAAAAAATGGGTGCAAAACGAGGAGTTCCCAAGAAAATGGGTGAAATATAAAGACTTCGCAGGAGGTCACCCATCCTAGTACTACTCTTGCCCAAACACCGTTAACTGCGGAGTTCTGATAGAATCTCTTGCATTAGTGCTTGTATGATCGCTCATGTTTCATTCTGCGCTGCAAATACATACACTCTTTCTCCTTCCATCCCCCCTCCCGTCATTTGTTTCCTTGTGCGTGCACTCTGCATCTCTCCTTCTCGTTCTATAATAAGTAAAATGCCCTGGCACCGTGACTCACCTTTGCGAATGAACCAGCGGTTCATAATTCCATTCGCGCGTAACGTCAAACGACCCATCCGAAAAAAAAATAGGTGCAACACGAGGACTTCCCAGGAGGGCACCCATCCGAATACTACTCTCCCCCGAGCACGCTTAACTGCGGAGTTCTAATGGGATCCGGTGCATTAGTGCTGGTATGATCGAACCTGATTAATTTTGCGCTGCAAATACATACACTCCTTCTCCTTTCTTCCCCCTCGCGTCATTTGTTTCCTTGTGCGTGCGCACTGCACCTCCCGTTCTCGTTCTAATATAAAGTAAAATGCCCCGGCACCATGACTCACATTAGCGAATAAACCTGCAAACCATAATTCAAGTCGCGCGTAACGTCGAAAGAATCATCAGCATAAAAAATGGGTGCAACACGAGGACTTCCCAAGAAAATGGGTGAAATATAAGGACTTCGCAGGAGGTCACCCATCCTAGTACTACTCTCGCCCAAGCACCCTTAACTTGCGAAATTCTGATAGAATCCGTTGCATTAGTGCTGGTATGATCGTTTCATTCTGCGCTGCAAATACATACACTCTTTCTCCTTCTATCCCCCCTCCCGTCATTTGTTTCCTTGTGCGTGCACTCTGCATCTCTCCTTCTCTTTCTAATATCAAGTAAAATTACCCGGCACCGTGACTCACCTTTGCGAATGATCCAGCGGTTCATAATTCCATTCGCGCGTAACGTCGAACGACCCATCCGAAAATAAAATTGGTACAACACGAGGACTCCCTAGGAGGTCACCCATCCGAGTACTACTCTCGTCCAAGCACACTTAACTACGGAGTTCTGATGGGATCCGGTGCAATAGTGCTGGTATGATCGCACCTTTTTAATTTTGCGCTGCAAATACATACACTCCTTCTCCTTTCTTCCCCTTCCCATCATTTGTTTCCTTGTGTGTGCGCACTGTACCTCCCGTTCTTGTTCAAATATCAAGTAAAATGCCATGGCGCCGCGACTAAATTTGTGAATAAACCTGCGGACCATAATTCAAGTCGCGCATAACGTCGAAAGAAACATCTGTAAAAAAATAGGTGCAACACGAGGACTTTCAAAGAAAATGGATGAAATATAAGGACTTCGCAGGAGGTCACCCATCCTAGTACTACTCTCGTCCAAGCACCCTTAACTGTGGAGTTCTGATAGAATCCGTTGGATTAGTGCTGGTATGATCGCTCATGTTTCATTCTGCGCTGCAAATACATACACTCTTTCTCCTTCCATACCCCTCCCGTCATTTGTTTCGTTGTGCGTGCACTCTGCATCTCTCCTTCTCGTTCTAATATCAAGTAAAATACCCCGACACCGTGACTCACCTTTTCGAATGAACCAGCGGTTCATAATTTCATTCGCGAGTAACGTCGAATGACCCATCTGAAAAAAATGGGTGCACACGAGGACTTCCCAGGGGGTAAGCCATCCGAGTACTGCTCTCGCCCAAGCACACTTAACTGCGGAGTTTTGATGGGATCCGGTGCATTAGTGCTGGTATGATCGCACATGTTCCATTTTGCGCTGCAAATACATACACTCCTTCTCCTTTCTTCCCCCTCCCGTCATTTGTTTCTTGGTGCGATCACACTTCACCTCTCATTCTTGTTCTAATATCAATTAAAATGCCCTTGCGTCTTGACTCACATTTGCGTATAAACCAGTGGACCATAGTTCCAGTCGCGCGTAACGTCGAACAAACCATCTGAAAAAAAAAAAATATGTGCAACATGAGAACTTCCCAGGAGGTAACCCGTCCTTGTACTACTTTCGCCAAAGCACACTTAATTGGGGAGTTCTGATGGGATCCGGTGCATTTGTGCTGGTGTGATCGCACCTGTTTCATTTCGTGCTGAAAATACATACACTCGTTCTCCTTTCCTCTCCCCTCCCATCTTTTTTTTCCTTATGCGTTCACACTGCACCTCCCGTTCTCGTTCCAATATCGATTAAAATGCCCCTGCTTCTTGACTCACCTTTGCGAATGAACCAGCGGACCATAGTTCCAGTCGCGCGTAACGTCGAACAACCCGTCTGAAAAAAAATTGGTGCGACACGAGAACTTCCCAGGAGGTCACCCACCTGAGTACTACTATCGCCGAAGCACACTTAACTGCGGAATTCTGATGGGATCCGGTACATTAGTGTTAGTTTGATCGTACCTGTTTAATTTCGCGCAACAAATACATACCCTCCTTCTCCTTTCTTCCTTTTCCCGTCATTTGTTTCCTGGTGCATTCACACTTCACCTCTCCTTCTCGTTCTAATATAAATTAAAATGCCCCTGCAGTTTGACTCACATTTGCGTACAAACCAGTGGACCATAGTTCCAGTCACACGTAACGTCGAACGACCCATCTGAAAAAAAAAAGGGTGCAACACGAGAACTTCCCAGGAGGTAACCTATCTTTGTACTACTTTCGCCAAAGCACACTTAACTGCGGAGTTCTGATGGGATCCAGTGCATTTGTGCAGTTATGATCACGCCCGTTTCATTTCGTGCTAAAAATATATGCACTCCTTCTCCTTCTATCCCCCCTCCCATCATTTGTTTCCTTATGCGTTCACACTCCACATCTCCTTCTCGTTCTAATATTGATTAAAATGCCATTGCTTCTTGACTCATATTTGTGTATAAAATAGTGGAGCATAGTTCCAGTCTCGCATAACATCGAATAACCCGTATGAAAAAAAATTGGTCCGACACGAGAACTTCTCAGGAGGTCACCTATCCGAGTACTACTCTTGCCCAAGCACACTTAGCTTCGGAGTTCTGATGGAATCCGATGCACTAGTGTTTGTGTGATTGCACCTGTTTCATTTCGCGCTGCAAATACATACACTCCTTCTCCTTTCTTCCCCCTCCCATCATTTGTTTCCTGGTGCGTTCACACTTCACCTCTCATTCTCGTTCTAATATCAATTAAAATGCCCATGCGTCTTGACTCACATTTGCGTATAAAGCAGCGGACCATAGTTCATGTCGCGCGTAACGTCGAACAACCCATCTGAAAAAAAAAATGGGTGCAAGACGAGAACTTCCCAGGAGGTAACCCATCCTTGTACTACTTTCGCCAAAGCACACTTAACTGCGGAGTTCTGATGGGATCCGGTGCATTTGTGCTGGTGTGATCGCACCTGTTTCATTTCGTGCTGAAAATACATACCCTCCTTCTCCTTTCTTCCCTTTCCCGTCATTTGTTTCTTGGTGCGTTCACACTTGACCTCTCCTTCTCGTTCTAATATCAATTAAAATGCCCCTACGATTTGACTCAGATTTGCGTATAAACCAGCGGACCATAGTTCCAGTCGCGCGTAACGTCGAACAACCCGTCTGAAAAAAAATTGGTGCGACACGAGGACTTCCCAAGAGATCACCCATCTGAGTACTACTATAGCCCAAACACACTTAACTGCGGAGTTCTGATGGGATTCGGTACATTAGTGTTGGTATGATCGCACATGTTTAATTTCGCGCAACAAATACATACCCTCCTTCTCCTTTCTTCCCTTTCCCGTCATTTGTTTCTTGGTGCGTTCACACTTGACCTCTCCTTCTCGTTCTAATATCAATTAAAATGCCCCAACGGTTTGACTCAGATTTGCGTATAAACCAGCGGACCATAGCTCCAGTCGCGTGTAACGTCGAACGACCCATCCGAAAAAAAATGGGTGCAACACGAGAACTTCCTAGGAGGTAACCCATCCTTGTACTACTTTCGCAAAAGCACACTTAACTGCGGAGTTCTGATGGGATCCGGTGCATTTGTGCAGGTATGATCGCGCCCGTTTCATTTCGTGCTAAAAATAGATACACTCATTCTCGTTCCCCCCCCTCCCATCATTTATTTATTTCCTTGTGCGTTCACTCTGCACATCTCCTCTCGTTCTAATATCGGTTAAAATGCTCCTGCTTCTTGACTCACATTTGCGTATAAACCAGTGGAGCATAGTTCCAGTCGCGCATAACATCGAACGACCCGTCTGAAAAAAATTGGTGCGACACGAGAACTTCTCAGGAGGTCACCCATCCAAGTACTACTCTCGCCCAAGCACACTTAGCTTCGGAGTTCTGATGGAATCCGATGCACTAGTACTTGTGTGATCGCACCTGTTTCATTTTGCGCTGCAAATACATACACTCCTTCTCCTTTCTTCCCCCTCCCGTCATTTGTTTCCTGGTGCGTTCACACTTCACCTCTCCTTCTCGTTCTAATATCAATTAAAATGCCCATGCGTCTTGACTCACATTTGCGTATAAAGCAGCAGACCATAGTTCATGTCGCGCGTAACGTCGAACAACCCATCTGAAAAAAAAAATGGGTGCAAGACGAGAACTTCCGAGGAGGTAACCCATCCTTGTACTACTTTCGCCAAAGCACACTTAACTGCGGAGTTCTGATGGAATACGGTGCATTTGTGCTGGTGTGATCGCACCTGTTTCATTTTGTGCTGAGAATACATTCACTCCTTCTCCTTTCCTCTCCCCTCCCAGCATTTGCTTCCTTGTGCGTTCACACTGCACATCTCCTTCTCGTTCTAATATCGATTAAAATGCCCCTGCTTCTTTACTCATATTTGCGTATAAACCAACGGACCATAGTTACAGTCGCGCGTAACATCGAACAACCCGCCTGAAAAAATATTGGTGCGACACGAGGACTTCCCAGGAGATCACCCATCTGAGTACTACTATAGCCCAAGCACACTTAACTGCAGAGTTCTGATGGGATCCGGTACATTAGTGTTGGTATGATCGCACCTGTTTAATTTCGCGCTGCAAATACATACCCTCCTTCTCCTTTCTTCCCTTTCTCGTCATTTGTTTCCTGGTGCGTTCACACTTGACCTCTCCTTCTCGTTCTAATATAAATTAAAATGCCCCTGCGGTTTAACTCACATTTGCGTATAAACCAGCGGACCATAGTTCCAGTCGCGTGTAACGTCGAACGACCCATCTTAAAAAAAAATGGGTGCAACACGAGAACTTCCCAAGAGGTAACCCATCCTTGTACTAATTTCGCCAAAGCACACTTAACTGCGGAGTTCTGATGGCATCCGGTGCATTTGTGCTGGTATGATCGCGCCCGTTTCATTTTGTGCTAAAAATATATACACTCATTCTCGTTCCCTCCCCCCTCCCATCATTTATTTCCTTGTGCGTTTACTCTGCACATCTCCTTCTCGTTCTAATATCGATTAAAATGCCTCTGCTTCTTGACTCACATTTGCGTATAAACCAGTGGAGCATAGTTCCAGTCGCGCATAACATCGAACCACCCGTCTGAAAAAAAATTGGTGCGACATGAGAACTTCTCAGGAGGTCACCCATCCATGTACTACTCTCGCCCAAGCACACTTAGCTTCGGAGTTCTGATGGAATCCGATGCACTAGTGCTTGTGTGATCGCACCTGTTTCATTTCGCGCTGCAAATACATACACTCCTTCTCCATTCTTCCCCCTCCCGTCATTTGTTTCCTGGTGCGTTCACACTTCACCTCTCCTTCTCGTTCTAATATCAATTAAAATGCCCATGCGTCTTGACTCACATTTGCGTATAAAGCAGTGGACCATAGTTCCAGTCGTGCGTAACGTCGAACGACCCATCTGAAAAAAAAATGGGTACAACACGAGAACTTCCGAAGAGGTAATCCATCCTTGTACTACTTTCGCCAAAACACACTTAACTGCGGAGTTCTGATGGGATCCAGTGCATTAGTGCAGCTATGATCGCGCCCGTTTCATTTCATGCTAAAAATACATACACTCCTTCTCCTTTCCTCCCCCCTCCCATCATTTGTTTCCTTGTTCGTTCAAACTGCACCTTTCCTTCTCGTTCTAATATCGATTAAAATGCCCCTGCTTCTTGACTCACATTTGCGAATAAACCAACAGACCATAGTTTGAGTCACGTGTAACGTCGAACGACACATCTAAAAAAATATTGGTGCGACACGAGGACTTCCCAGGAGATCACCCATCTGAGTACTACTATAGCCCAAGCACACTTAACTGCGGAGTTCTGATGGGATCCGGTACATTAGTGTTGGTATGATCGCACCTGTTTAATTTCGCGCTGCAAATACATACCCTCCTTCTCCTTTCTTCGCTTTCCCGTCATTTGTTTCCTGGTGCGTTCACACTTGACCTCTCCTTTTCGTTCTAATATAAATTAAAATGCCCCTGCGGTTTGACTCACATTTGCGTATAAACCAGCGGACCGTAGTTCCAGTCGCGGGTAACGTCGAACGACCCATCTGAAAAAAAAATGGGTGCAACACGAGAACTTTCCAGGAGGTAACCCATCCTTGTACTACTTTCGCCAAAGCACACTTAACTGCGGAGTTCTGATGGGATCCGGTGCATTTGTGCAGGTATGATCGCACCCGTTTCATTTCGTGCTAAAAATAGATACACTCCTTCTCCTTCCCTCCCCCCTCCCATCATTTGTTTCCTTGTGCGTTCACACTCCACATCTCCTTCTCGTTCTAATATTGATTAAAATGTCCCTGCTTCTTGACTCACATTTGCGTATAAACCAGTGGAGCATAGTTCCAGTCGTGCGTAACGTCGAACGACTCGTCTGAAAAAATATTTGTGCGACACGAGAACTTCTCGGGAGGTCACCCATCCGAGCACTACTCTCGCCCAAGCACACTTAGCTTCGGGGTTCTGATGGAATCCGATGCACTAGTGCTTGTGTGATCGCAACTGTTTCATTTCGCACTGCAAATACATACACTCCTTCTCCTTTCTTCCCCCTCCCGTCATTTGTTTCCTGGTGCGTTCACACTTCACCTCTCCTTCTCGTTCTAATATCAATTAAAATGCCCCTACGTCTTGAATCACATTTGCGTATAAAGCAGCGGGCCATAGCTCCAGTCGTATGTAACGTCGAACAGCCCATCTAAAAAAAAAAATTGGTGCAACATGAGAACTTCCCAGAAGGTAACCCATCCTTGTACTACTTTCCCCAAAGCACACTTAACTGCGGAGTTCTGATGGGATTCGGTGCATTAGTGCTGGTATGATCGCACCTGTTTAATTTCGCGCTGCAAATACATACACTCCTTCTCCTTTCTTCCCCCTCCCGTCATTTGTTTCCATGTGCGTGCGTATTGCACCTCTCGTTCTCGTTCAAATATAAAGTAAAATGCCACGGCGCCGTGACTCATATTTGCGAATAAACCTGCGGACCATAATTCAAGTCGCGCGTAACATCGAAAGAATCATTTACAAAAAAATGGGTGCAACACGATGACTTCCTAAGAAAATCGGTGAAATATAAGGACTTCGCAGGAGGTCACCCATCCTAGTACTACTCTCGCCGAAGCACCCTTAACTTGCAGAGTTCTGATAGAATCCGTTGCATTAGTGCTGGTATGATCGCTCATGTTTCATTATGCGCTGCAAATACATACACTCTTTCTCCTTCCATCCCTCCTCCCGTCATTTATTTCCTCTTGCGTGCACTATACATCTCTCCTTCTCGTTCTGATATCAAGTAAAATGCCCCGGCACCGTGACTCACATTTGCGGATGAACTAACTGTTCATAATTCCATTCGAGCGTAACGTCGAACGACCCATCCGAAAAAAAATAAGTGCAACACGAGGACTTCCCAGGAGGTCACCCATCCAAGTACTAGTCTCGCCCAAGCACACTTAACTGCAGAGTTCTGATAGAATCCATTGCATTAGTGCTGGTATGATCGCTCAAGTTTCATTCTGCGCTGCAAATACATACACTCTTTCTCCTTCCATCCCCCCTCCCATCATTTATTTCCTTGTGCGTGCACTCTGCATCTCTCTTTCTCATTCTAATATCAAGTAAAATGCCCCGGCACCGTGACTAACCTTTGTGAATGAACAAGCGGTTCATAATTCCATTCGCGCGTAACGTCGAACGACCCATCTGAAAAGAAAATAGGTGCAACACGAGAACTTCCCAAGAAAATGGGTGAAATATAAGGACTTCGCAGGAGGTCACCCATCCTAGTACTACTCTCGCCCAAGCACCCTTAACTTGTGGAGTTCTGATTGAATCCGTTGCATTAGTGCTGGTATGATCGCTCATGTTTCATTCTGCGCTGCAAATACATACACTCTTTCTCCTTCCATCCCCTCTCCCATCATTTGTTTCCTTGTGCATGCACCCTGCATCTCTCCTTCTCGTTCTAATAACAAGTAAAATGCCCCGGTACCGTGACTCACTTTTGCGAATGAACCAGCGGTTCATAATTCCATTTGCGCATAACGTCGAACGACCCATCCGAAAAAAAATGGGTGCAACACGAGGACTTCCCAGGAGGTCACCCATCCAAGTACTACTCTCGCCCAAGCACACTTAACTGCAGAGTTCTGATGGGATCCGGTGAATTAGTGCTGGTATGATCGCACCTATTTCATTTCGCGCTGCAAATACATACACTCCTTCTCCTTTCTTTCCCCTCCCGTCAATTATTTTCTAGTGCGTTCACACTTCACCTCTCCTTCTCGTTTTAATATATTTTAAAATGCCCCTGCGTCTTGAATCACATTTGCGTATAAACCAGCGGACCATAGTTCCAGTCGCGCGTAACATCGAACGACCCATCTAAAAAAAAAATGGGTGCAACACGAGAACTTCCCAAGAGGTAACCCATCCTTGTGCTACTTTCACCAAAGCACACATAACTACGAAGTTCTGATGGGATCCGGTGCATTTGTGCTGGTATGATCGCACCTGTTTCATTTCGTGCTGAAAATATATACACTCCTTCTCCTTCCCTCCCCCCTCCCATCATTTGTTTCCTTGTGCGTTCACACTGCACCTCTCCTTCTCGCTCTAATATCGATTAAAATGCCCCTGTTTCTTGACTCACATTTGCGTATAAACCAGCGGACCATAGTTCCAGTCGCGCGTAACGTCGAACGACCCATCTGAAAAAAAATGGGTGCAAAACGAGGACTTCCCAGGAGGTCACCCATCCGAGTACCACTCTCACCCAAGCACACTTAACTGCGGAGTTCTGATGGGATTCGGTGCATTAGTCCTGGTATGATCACACCTGTTTAATTTAGTGCTGCAAATACATACACTCCTTCTCCTTTCATCCCCCGCTCGTCATTTGTTTCCTGGTGCGTTCACACTTCACCTCCCGTTCTCGTTCTAATATCAATTAAAATGCCCCTGCGTCTTGACTCATATTTGCGTATAAACCAGCGGATAAAAGTTCCAGTCGCGCGTAAAGTCGAACGACCAATCTGAAAAAAAAATGGGTGCAACACGAGTACTTCCCAGGAAGTAACCCATCCTTGTACTACTTACACCAAAGCACACTTAACTGTGGAGTTCTGATGGGATCCGGTGCATTTGTGCTGGTATGATCACACCAGTTTAATTTCGCACTGCAAATACATAAACTCCTTCTCCTTTCTTCCCCCTCCTGTCATTTGTTTCCTTGTGCGTGCGCACTGCACCTCCCGTTCTCGTTCAAATATCAAATAAAATACCACGGCGCCGTGACTTAATTTGCGAATAAACCTGCGTACCATAATTCAAGTCGCGCGCAACGTCGAAAGAATCATCTACAAAAAAATGGGTGAAATATAAAGACTTCGCAAGAGGTCACCCATCCTAGTCCAACTCTCGCCGAAGCACCCTTAACTTGCGGAGTTCTGATAGAATCCGTTGCACTAATGCTTGTATGATCGCTCATGTTTCATTATGCGCTATAAATACATACTCTGTTTCTCCTTCCATCCCCCCTCCTATCATTTACTTCCTTGTGCGAGCACTCTACATCTCTCCTCCTCGTTCAAATATCAATTAAAATGCCCCAGCACCGTGACTCACCTTTGCGAATGAACCAGCGGTTCATAATTTCATTCGCGCGTAACGTCGAACGACCCCTCCGAAAAAAAATGGGTGCAACACGAGGAATTCCCAGGAGGTCACCCATCCGAGTACTACTCTCGCCCAAGCACACTTGACTGTGGAGTTCTGATGGGATCCGATGCATTAGTGCTGGTATGATCGCACCTGTTTCATTTCGCGCTGCAAGTGCATACACTCCTTCTCTTTTCTTACCCCTCCCGTCATTTGTTTCCTGGTGCGTTCACACTTCACCTCTCTTTATCGTTCTAATATCAATTATAAAGCCTCTGCATCTTGACTCACATTTGCGTATAAACCAGCGGACCATAGTTCCAGTCGCGTGTAACATCGAACGACCCATCTGAAAAAAAAAATGGGTGCAACACGAAAACTTCCCAGGAGGTAACCCATCCTTGTACTACTTTCGCCAAAGCACACTTAACTGTGGAGTTCAAATGGGATCCAGTGCACTAGTTCTGGTATGATCGCACCTGTTTAATTTCGCACTGTAAATACATTCACTCCTTCTACTTTCTTCCCCCTCCCGTCATTTGTTTCTTTGTGCGTGCGCACTGCACCTCCCGTTCTCGTTCAAATATCAAGTAAAACGCCACAGTGCCGTGACTCACATTTGTAAATAAACCTGCAGACCATAATTTAAGTCGCGCGTAAGGTCGAAAGAATCATCTGCAAAAAAAATGGGTGCAACACGAGGACTTCCCAAGAAAATGGGTGAAATATAAGGACTTCGTAGGAGGTTACCCATCCTAGTACTACTTTTGCCCAATCACCCTTAACTTGCGGAGTTCTGATAGAATCCGATGCATTAGTGCTGGCATGATCGCTCGTGTTTCATTCTGCGCTGCAAATACATACACTCTTTCTCCTTCGATCCCCCTCCCGTTATTTGTTTCCTTGTGCGTGCACTCTGCATCTCTCCTTTGCGAATGAACCAGCGGTTCATAATTTCATTCGCGTGTAACGTCGAACGACCCATCCGAAAAAAAATGAGTGCAACAGGAGGACTTCCCAGGAGTTCACCCATCCGAGTACTACTCTCGCCCAAGCACACTTAGCTGCGAAGTTTTGATGGGATCTAGTGTATTAGCGCTGGTATGATCGCGCCTGTTTAATTTTGCGTTGCAAATACATACACTCCTTCTCCTTTCTTCCCCCTCCCGTCATTTGTTTCCTTGAGTGTGCGCACTGTATCTCCCTTTCACGTTCAAATATAAAGTAAAATGCCACGGTGTCATGACTCTCATTTGCGAATAAACCTGCGGACCATAATTCAAGTCGCGCGAAACGTTGAAAAAATCATCTGCAAAAAAATGGGTGCAACACGAGGACTTCCCAAAGAAAATGGGTAAAAAACATAAGGAGTTCGTAGGAGGTCACCCATCTTAGTACTGCTCTCGCCAAAGCACCCTTAACTTGCGGAGTTCTGATAGAATCCGTTGCATTAGTGCTGGTATGATTGCTCATGTTTCATTCAGCGCTGCAAATACATACACTCTTTCTCCTTCCATCCCTCCTCCCGTCATTTGTTTCCTTATGCGTGCACTCTGCATCTCTCTTTCTCGTTCTAATATCAAGTAAAATGCCCCGGCACCGTGACTCACATTTGCGTATAAACCAGCGGACCATAGTTCCAGTCGCGCGTAACGTCGAACGACCAATCCAAAAAAAAAAATGGGTGCAACACGAGAACTTCCCAAGAGGTAACCCATGCTTGAACTACTTTCGCCAAAGCACACTTAACTGCGGAGTTTTCAAGGGATCCGATGCATTTGTGCTGGTATGATGGCCACTATTTCATTTCAAGCTGAAAATACATACACTCCTTCTCCTTCCCACCTCCCTCCCATCATTTGTTTCCTTGTGCGTTCACACTTCACCTCTCCTTCTCGTTCTAATATCAATTAAAATGCCCATATGTCTAGACTCACATTTGCGTATAAACTAGCGGACCATAGTTCCAGTCGCGCGTAACGTCGAATGACCCAACTAAAAAAAAAATGGGTGCAACACGAGAACTTCCCAGGAGGTAACCCATCCTTGTACTACTTTCGCCAAAGCACACTTAACTGCAGAGTTCTGATGGGATCCGGTGCATTTGTGCTGGTGTGATCGCCCCTGTTTCATTTCGTGCTGAAAATACATACACTCCTTCTCCTTCCCTCCCCCTCCCATCATTTGTTTCCTTGTGTGTTCACACTGCACCTCTCCTTCTCGTTCTAATATCGATTAAAATGCCCCTGCTTCTTGACTCACATTTGCGTATAAACTAGCGGACCATAGTTCTAGTCACGCGTAACGTCGAACGACTCGTCTGAAAAAAAATTGGTGCGACACGAGGACTTCTCAGGAGGTCACCCATCCGAGTACTACTCTCACCCAAGCACACTTAACTGCAGAGTTCTCATGGGATCCGATGCATTAGTGCTGGTATGATCGCACCTGCATAATTTTGCGCTGCAAATACATACACTCCTCCTTTCTCCCCCCTCGCGTCATTTGTTTTCTGGTGCGTTCACTCTTCACCTCTCCTTCTCGTTCTAATATCAATTAAATTGCCCCTGCATCTTGACTCACATTTGCGTATAAACTAGTGGACCATAGTTCCAGTCGCGCGTAACATCGAACGACCCATCTGAAAAAGAAATGGATGCAACACGAGAACTTCCCAGGAGGTAACCCATCCTTGTACTACTTTCACCAAAGCACACTTAACTGTGGAGTTCTGATGGGATCCAGTGCATTAGGGTTGGTATGATCACACTTGTTTAATTTCACGCTGGAAATACATACACTCCCTCTCCTTTCTTTCCCCTCCCGTTATTTGTTTCCTTGTTCGTGCGCACTACACCTCCCGTTCTCGTTCTAATATCAAGTAAAATCCCACGGCGCCGTGACTCACATTTGCGAATAAACCTGCGGACCATAATTCAAGTCGCGCGTATCGTCGAAAGAATCATATGCAAAAAAATGGGTCCAACACGAGGACTTCCCAATAAAATGGGTGAAATATATGGACTTCGTAGGAGGTCACCCATCCTAGTACTACTCTTGCCCAAGCACCCTTAACTGCCGAGTTCTGATAGAATCTGTTGCATTAGTGCTTGTATGATCGCTCATGTTTCATTCTGCGCTGCAAATACATACACTCTTTCTCCTTCCATCCCCTCTCCCGTCATTTGTTTCCTTGTGCGTGCACCCTGCATCTCTCCTTCTCGTTCTAATAACATGTAAAATGCCCCGGTACCGTGACTCACCTTTGCGAAAGAACCAGCGGTTCATAATTCCTTTCGCACGTAACGTCGAATGACCCATCTGAAAAAAAATGGGTGCAACACAAGGACTTCCCAGGAGGTAACCCAATCGAGTACTACTCTCGCCGAAGCACACTTAACTGTGGAGTTCTAAAGGGATCCGGTGCATTAGTGCTGGTATGATCGCACCTGTTTTATTTCGCGCTGCAAATACATACACTCCTTCTCCTGTCTTCACCCTCCCGTTATTGTTTTCTTGTGCGTGTGCACTACACCTCCCGTTCTCGTTCTAATATCAAGTAAAATCCCACGGCGCCGTGACTCACATTTGCGAATAAACCTGCGGACCATAATTCAAGTCGCGCGTAATGTCGAAAGAATCATCTGCAAAAAAATGGGTCCAACACGAGGACTTCCCAATAAAATGGGTGAAATATATGGACTTCGTAGGAGGTCACCCATCCTAGTACTACTCTTGCCCAAGCACCCTTAACTGCCGAGTTCTGATAGAATCCGTTGCATTAGTGCTGGTATGATCGCTCATGTTTCATTCTGCGCTGCAAATACATACACTCTTTCTCCTTCCATCCCCTCTCCCGTCATTTGTTTCCTTGTGCATGCACCCTGCATCTCTCATTCTCGTTCTAATAACATGTAAAATGTCCCGGTACCGTGACTCACCTTTGCGAAAGAACCAGCGGTTCATAATTCCTTTCACACGTAACGTCGAATGACCCATCTGAAAAAAAATGGGTGCAACACAAGGACTTCCCAGGAGGTAACCCAATCGAGTACTACTCTCGCCGAAGCGCACTTAACTGTGGAGTTCTAAAGGGATCAGGTGCATTAGTGCTGGTATGATCGCACCTGTTTTATTTCACGCTGCAAATACATACACTCCTTCTCCTGTCTTCCGCCTCCCGTCATTTGTTTCCTTGTGCGTGCGCACTGCACCTTCTGTTCTCGTTCTAATATCAAGTAAATTGCCACGGCGCCGTGACTCACATTTGCGAATAATCCTGCGGACCATAATTCAAGTCGCGCGTAACGTCGAAAGAATTATTTACAAGAAAATGGTGAATCACGAGAACTTCCCAAGAAAATGGGTGAAATATAAGGACTTCGCAGGAGGTCACCCATCTAGTACTACTCTCGCCCAAGCACCCTTAACCGTGGAGTTCTAATAGAATCTGTTGTATTAGTTCTGGTATGATCGCTCATGTTTCGCTCTGCGCTGCAAATACATACACTCTTTCTCCTTCCATCCCCCCTCCCGTCATTTGTTTCCTTGTGCGTGCACTTTACATCTCTCCTTCTCGTTCTAATATCAAGTAAAATACCCCGGCACTGTGACTCACCTTTGTGAATGAACCAGCGGTTCATAATTCCATTCGTGCGTAACGTCGAACGACCCATAAAAAAAATGGGTGCAACACGAGGACTTCTAGGGAGGTCTCCCATCCGAGTACTACTTTCGCCCAAGCACACTTAACTGCGTAGTTCTGATGGGATCCGGTGCATTAGTGCTGACATGATCGCACTTGTTTCATTTCGCGTTGCAAATACATACACTCCTTCTCCTTCCATCCCCCCTCCCGTCATTTGTTTCCATATGCGGACATCTCTCCTTCTCAATCTAATATAAAGTAAAATGCCCCGGCATCGTGACTCACCTTTGCGAATAAAGCAGCGGATCATAATTCTATTCGCGCGTAACATCGAACGACCCATCCGAAAAAAAATAGGTGCAACAGGAGGACTTCCCAGGAGGTCACCCATCTGAGTACTACTCTCTCCCAAGAACACTTAACTGCGGAGGTCTTATGGGATCCGGTGCATTAGTGCTGGCATAATCGCAACTGTTTAATTTCGCGCTGCAAATACATACAGTTCTTCTCCTTTCTTCCCCCACCCGTCAATTGTTTTCTTTGTGCGTGCGCACTGCACCTCCAGTTCTCGTTCTAATATCAAGTAAAATGCCACGGCGCCGTGACTCACATTTGCGAATAAACCTGCGGATCATAATTCAAGTCGCGCGTAATGTCGAAAGAATCATCTCCAAAAAAATGGGTGCAACACGAGGACATCCATAGAAAATTGGTGAAATATAAAGACTTCGCAGGAGGTCACCCATCATAGTACTACTCTCGCCCAAGCACGCTTACCTGCGGAGTTCTAATAGAATCCGTTGCATTAGTGCTGGTATGATCTCTTATGTTTCATTCTGCGCTGCAAATACATACACTCTTTCTCCTTCTAACCCCCCTCCCGTCATTTGTTTCCTTCTTCGTGCACTCTGCATCTCTCATTCTCGTTATAATATCAAGTAAAATACCCCGGCACCGTGACTCACCTTTGCAAATGAACCAGCGATTCATAATTCCATTCGCGCGTAACGTCGAACGACTCATCCAAAAAAAAATGGGTGCAACACGAGGACTTCCCAGGAGGTCACCCATCTGAGTACTACTCTCGTCCAAGCACACTTAATTGCGGAGTTTTGATGGGATCCGGTGCATTAGTGCTCATATGATCGCACCTGTTTAAATTCGCGCTGCAAATACATACACTCTTTCTCCTTTCTTCCCCCTCCCATCATTTGTTTGCTTGTGCGTGCACACTGCACCTCCTGTTCTCGTTCAAATATCAAGTAAAATGCCACGACACCGTGACTCACATTTGCCAATAAACCTGCGGACCATAATTTAAGTCGCGCGTAACGTCGAAAGAATCATCTGCAAAAAAATGGGTGCAACACGAGGACTTCCCAAGAAAATGGGTGAAATATAATGACTTCGCAGGAGGTCACCCATCCTAGTACTACTCTCGCCCAAGCACCCTTAACTTGCGGAGTTTTGATAGAATCCATTGCATTAGTTATGGTATGATCTCTCATGTTTCATTCTGCGCTGCAAATACATACACTCTTTCTCCTTCCATTCCCTACAGCCATTTGTTTCCTTGTGCGTGCACCCTGCATCTCTCCTTCTCGTTCGAATATCAAGAAAAATGCCCTGGCACCGTGACTCACCTTTGCGAATGAACCAGCGAATCATAATTCCATTCACGCGTAACGTCGAACGACCCGTCTGAAAAAAAATAGGTGCAACACGAGGACTTCCCAGGAGGTCACCCATCCGAGTACCACTCCCGCCCAAGCACACTTAACTACGGAGTTCAGATCCGGTGCATTAGTGCTGGTATGATCGCACCTGTTTAATTTCGCGCTACAAATACATACACTCCTTCTCCTTTCTTCCCCCTCCCGTCATTTGTTTCATGGTGCGTTCACACTTCACCTCTCCTTCTCGTTCTAATATTAATTAAAATGCCCCTGCGTCCTGACTCATATTTGCGTATAAACCAGCGAAACATAGTTCCAGTCGCGCGTACCGTTGACCGACCCATCTGACAAAAAAATGGGTGCAACACGAGAACTTCCCAAGAGGTAACCCATGCTTGTACTACTTTCGCCAAAGCACACTTAACTGCAGAGTTCTGATAGGATCTGGTGCATTTGTGCTGGTATGATCGCGCCTGTTTCATTTGGTGCTGAAAATACATACACTCCTTCTCCTTCCCTTCCCCCTCCCATCTTTTGTTTCCTTGTGCGTTCACACTGCACCTCTACTTCTTGTTCTAATATTGATTAAAATGCCCCTGCTTCTTGACTCACATTTGCGTACAAACCAGCGGACCATTGCTCCAGCCGTGCGTAACTTCGAATGACCCGTCTGAAAAAAATTTGTTCCACACGATGACTTTCCAGGAGGTCACCCATCCGAGTACTACTCTCACCCAAGCACACTTAACTGCGGAGTTCTGATGGGATCTGGTGCATTAGTGCTGGTATGATCGTACCTGTTTAATTTCGCGCTGCAAATACATACACTCTTTCTCCTTTCTTCCCCCTCCCATCATTTGTTTGCTTGTGCGTGTGCACTGCACCACCCGTTCTCGTTCAAATAACAAGTTAAATGCCACGGCGCCGTGACTCACATTTGCGTATAAACCTGCGGACCATAATTCAAGTCGCGCGTAACGTTGAAAGAATCATCTCCAAAAAAATGGGTGCAACACGAGGACTTCCCAAGAAAATGGGTGAAATATAAGAACTTCGCAGGAGGTCACCCATCCGAGTACCACTCTCGCCCAAGCACACTTAACTGCGGAGTTCAGATCCGGTGCATTAGTGCTGGTATGATCGCACCTGTTTAATTTTGCGCTGCAAATACATACACTCCTTTTCCTTTCTTCCCCCTCCCATCATTTGTTTCCTGGTGCGTTCACACTTCACCTATCCTTCTCGTTCTAATATTAATTAAAATACCCCTGCGTCTTGACACACATTTGTGTATAAACCAGCGGATCATAGTTCCAGTCGTGCGTAACGTCGAACGACCCATCTGAAAAAAAAAATGGGTGCAACAAGAGAACTTCTCAGGAGGTAACCCATTGTTGTACTACTTTCGCCAAAGCACAATTAACTGCGGAGTTTTGATGGGATCCGGTGCATTTGTGCTGGTGTGATCGCACCTGTTTCATTTCGTGCTGAAAATACATACACTCCTTCTCCTTCCCTCCCCCCTCCCATCATTTGTTTCCTTGTGCGTTCACACTGCACCTCTCCTTCTCGTTCTAATATCGATTAAAATGCCCCTCCTTCTTGACTCACATTTACGTATAAACCAGCGGACCATAGCTCCAGTCGCGCGTAACGTCGAACGACCCGTCTGAAAAATAATTGGTGCGACACGAGGACTTCCTAGGAGGTCACCCATCCGTGTTCTACTCTCGCCCAAGCACACTTAACTGCGGAGTTCTGATGGGATCAGGTGCTTTAGTGCTGGTATAATCGCATCAATTTAATTTCGCGCTGCAAATACATACACTCCTTCTCCTTTCTTATCCCCCCCCGTCATTTGTTACCTTGTGCGTGCGCACTGTACCTCCCGTTCTCGTTCAAATATCAAGTAAAATGCCACGGCGCCATGACCCAAATTTGCATATAAACCTGCGGACCATAATTCAAGTCGTGTGTAACGTTGAAAGAATCATCTGCAAAAAAATGGGTGCAACAGGAGGACTTCCCAAGAAAATGGGTGAAATATAAGGACTTCGCAGGAGGTCACCCATCCTAGTACTACTCTCGCCCAAGCACCCTTAACTTGCAGAGTTCTGATAGAATCCGGTGCATTTGTGCTGGTATTATCGCACCTTTTTCATTTGGTGCTGAAAATACATACACTCATTCTCCTTCCATCCCCCCTCTCGTCATTTGTTTCCTTGTGCGTGCACTCTGCATCTCTCCTTCTCGTTTGAATATCAAGTAAAATGCCCCAGCACCGTGACTCACCTTTGCGAATGAACCAGCGATTCATAATTCCATTTGCGCGTAAGGTCGAACGACCCATCCGAAAAAAAAATGGGTGCAACACGAGGACTTCCCAAGAGGTCACCCATCCGAGTACTACTCTCACCCAAGCACACTTAACTCTAAAGTTCTGATGGGATCCGATGCGTTAGTGCTGGTATGATCGCACCTGTTTCATTTTGCGCTGCAAATACATGCATTCCTTCTCCTTTCTTCCCCCTCCTGTAATTTATTTCCTAATGCGCTCACACTTCACCTCTCCATCTCCTTCTAATATCAATTAAAATGTCCTTGAGTCTTAACTCACATTTGCGTATAAACCAGCGGACCATAGTTCTTGTCGCGCGTAACGTCGAACGACCCATCTGAAAAAAAAAATTGGTTCAACACGAGAACTTCCCAAGAAAATAGGTGAAATATAAGGTCTTCGCAGGAGGTCACCCATTCTAGTACTACTCTCGCCCAAGTACGCTTACCTGCGGAGTTCTGATAGAATTCGTTGCATTTGTTCTGGTATGATAGCTCATTTTTCATTATGCGCTGCAAATACATACACTCTTTCTCCTTCCATCCCCTCTTCCGTCATTTGTTTCCTTGTGCGTGCATTCTGCATCTCTCATTCTCGTTCTAATATCAAGTAAAATGCCCCGGCACCGTGACTCACCTTTGCGAATGAACCAGCGGTTCATAATTCCATTCGCGCATAACGTCGAACAACCCATTCGGAAAAAAATGGGTGCAACACGAAAACTTCCCAAGAGGTCACCCTTCCGAGTACTACTCTCGCCCAGGCACACTTAAATGCGGAGTTCTGATGGGATTCGATGCATTAGTGCTGGTATGATCGCACCTGTTTTATTTCTCACTGCAAAGACATACACTCCTTCTCATTTCTTTCCCCTCCCGTCATTTGTTTCCTGGTGCGTTCACACTTCACCTCTCCTTCTCGTTCTAATATCAATTAAAATGCCCTTGCGCCTTGACTCACATTTGCGTATAAACCAGCGGACCATAGTTCCAGTCGCGCGTAATGTCGAACGACCCATCTAACAAAAAAAAACTGGGTGCAACACGAGAACTTCCCAGGAGGTAACCCGTCCTTGTACTACTTTCACGAAAGCACACTTAACTGCGGAGTTCTGATGGGATCCGGTGCATATGTGCTGGTATGATCGCGCCTGTTTAATTTTGTGCCGAAAATACATACACTTCTTCTCCTTCCCTTCCCCCTCCCATCATTTGTTTCCTTGTGCGTTCACACTGCACCTCTCCTTCTCGTTCTAATATCGATTAAAATGCCCTTGCTTCTTGACTCACATTTGCATATAAATAAGCGGACTATAGCTCCAGTCGCGCGTAATGTCGAACGACCCGTCCGAAAAAAAATTAGTGCGACACGAGGACTTCCCAGAAGGTCACCCATCCGAGTACTACTCTCGCCCAAGCACTTTTAACTGCAGAGTTCTAATGGGATCCGGTGCATTAGTGTTAGTATGATCGCACCTGCTTAATTTTGCGCTGCAAATACATACACTCCTTCTCCTTTCTTCCCCCTCCCGTCATTTGTTTCCTTGTGCGTGCGCACTGCACCTCCCGTTCTCATTCTAATATTGATTAAAATGCCACGGCGCCGTGACTCACATTTGCGAATAAACCTGCGGACTATAAATCAAGTCGCGCGTAACATCGAAAGAATCATCTACAAAAAAATTGGTGCAACATGAGGACTTCCTAGGAGGTAACCCATCCTTGTACTACTTTCTCCAAAGCACACTTAACTGCGGAGTTCTGATGGGATCCGGTGCATTTGTGCTGGTACGATCTCACCTATTTCATTTCGTGCTGAAAATACATACACTCCTTCTCGTTCCCTCCCCCCTCCCATTATTTGTTTCCTTGTGCGTTCACAATGCACCTCTCCTTCTTGTTTTAAGATCGATTAAAATGCCCTTGCTTCTTGACTCACCTTTGCGTATAAACCGGCGGACTATAGTTCCAGTCGAGCGTAACGTCGAACGACCCGTCTGACAAAAAATTGGTGCGACACGAGGAATTCCCAAGAGGTCACCCATCTGAGTACTACTCTCGCCCAAGCACACTTAACTGCAGAGTTCTGATGGGATCTGGTGCGTTAGTGCTGGTATGATCGCATCTGTTTAAATTTGCGCCGCAAATACATATACTCCTTCTCCTTTCTTCACACTCCCATCATTTGTTTCCTTGTGCGTGCGCACTGCGCCTCCCGTTCTCGTTCAAATATCAAGTAAAATGCCACGGCACCGTGACTCAAATTTACGAATAAACCTGCAGACCATAATTCAAGTCGCGCGTAACGTCGAAAGAATCATTTGCGAAAAAATGGGTGCAACACGAAGACTTCCCAAGAAAATGGGTGAAATATAAGGACTTCGCAGGAGGTCACCCATCCTAGTACTACTCTCTCCCAAGCACCCTTAACTTGCAGAGTTCTGATAGAATCCAGTGCATTTGTGCTGGTATTATCGCACCTGTTTTATTTGGTGCTGAAAATACATACACTCCTTCTCCGTCCACCCCCCCTCCCATCATTTGTTTCCTTGTGCGTGCACTCTGCATCTGTCCTTCTCGTTCTAATATCAAGTAAAATGCCCCAGCACCGTGACTCACCTTTGCGAATGAACCAACGGTTCATAATTCAATTTGCGCGTAACGTCGAACAACCCATCCGAAAAAAATGGGTGCAACACGAGGACTTCCCAAGAGGTCATCCATCCGAGTACTACTCTCGCCCAAACACACTTAATTGCAAAGTTCTGATGGGATCCGATGCATTAGTGCTGGTATGATCGCACCTGTTTCATTTTTCGCTGCAAATACATGCACTCCTTCTCCTTTCTTCCCTTTCCCGTCATTTGTTTCCTGATGCGTTCACACTTCACCTCTCCTTCTCGTTCTAATATCAATTAAAATGCCCCTGAGTCTTAACTTACATTTGCGTATAAACCAGCGGATCATAGTTCCAGTCGCGCGTAACGTCGAACGACCCATCTGAAAAAAAAAATTGGTGCAACACGAGAACTTCCCAAGAAAATGGGTGAAATATAAGGACTTCACAGGAGGTCACCCATCCTCGTACTACTCTCGCCCTTGCACCCTTAACTGCGGAGTTCTGATCGGATCCGGTGCATTAGTGCTAGTATGATCGCACCTGTTTCATTTCGTGCTGCAAATACATACACTCCTTCTCCTTTGTTCGCCCTCCCATCATTTGTTTCCTGGTGCGTTCACACTTCACCTCTCCTTTTCGTTCTAATATCAAGCAAAATTTCCCGGCACCGTGACTCACCTTTCGGAATGAACCAGCGGTTCATAATTCCATTCGCGCGTAACATCGAACGACCCATCCGGAAAAAAATGGGTACAAAAGGAGGACTTCCCAAGAGGACACCCATCCGAGTACTAATCTCACTCGAGCACACTTAACTGCGGAGTTCTGATAGGATCCGGTGCTTTAGTGCTAGTATAATCAAACCTGTTTAATTTCGCGCTGCAAATACATAAACTCCTTCTCTTTTCTTCCCCCTCCCGTCATTTGTTTCCTTATGCGTTCGCACTGCACCTCCCGTCTCGTTCTAATATCAAGTAAAATGCAACGGCGCCGTGACTCACATTTGCGAATAAACCTGCGGACCATAATTCAAGTCGTGCGTAATGTCAAAAGAATCATCTGTAAAAAAATGGGTGCAACACGAGGACTTCCCAAGAAAATGGGTGAAATATAAGGGCTTCGAAGGAGCTCACCCATCCTAGTACTACTCTCGCCCAAGCACACTTAGCTGCGGAGTTCTAATGGGATCTGGTGCATTAGTGCTGGCATGATCGCAACTGTTTCATTTCACGCTGCAAATACATACACTCCTTCTCATTTCTTCCCCCTCCCTTCATTTGTTTCTTTGTGCGTGCGCACTGCACCTCCCGTTCTCGTTCAAATATCAAGTAAAATGTCACGGCGCCGTGACTCAAATTTGCGAATAAACCTGCGCACCATAATTTAAGTCGCGCGTAACGTCGAAAGAATCATCTGCAAAAAAATAGGTGCAACACGAGGACTTCCCAAGAAAATGGGTGAAATATAAGGACTTCGCAGGAGGTCACCCATCCTAGTACTACTCTCGCCCAAGCACCCTTAACTTGCGGAGTACTGATAGAATCCGGTGCATTTGTGCTGGTATTATCGCACCTATTTCATTTGGTGCTGAAAATACATACACTCCTTCTCCTTCCATCCCCACTCCCGTCCTTTGTTTCCTTGTGCGTGCGCACTGCACCTCCCGTTCTCGTTCAAATATCAAGTAAAATGCCACGGCGCCGTGACTCAAATTTGCGAACAAACCTGCGCACCATAATTTAAGTCACGCGTAACGTCGAAAGAATCATCTGCAAAAAAATAGGTGCAACAAGAGAACTTCTCAGGAGGTAACCCATTGTTGTACTACTTTCGCCAAAGCACAATTAACTGCGGAGTTTTGATGGGATCCGGTGCATTTGTGCTGGTGTGATCGCACCTGTTTCATTTCGTGCTGAAAATACATACACTCCTTCTCCTTCCCTCCCCCCTCCCATCATTTGTTTCCTTGTGCGTTCACACTGCACCTCTCCTTCTCGTTCTAATATCGATTAAAATGCCCCTCCTTCTTGACTCACATTTACGTATAAACCAGCGGACCATAGCTCCAGTCGCGCGTAACGTCGAACGACCCGTCTGAAAAATAATTGGTGCGACACGAGGACTTCCTAGGAGGTCACCCATCCGTGTTCTACTCTCGCCCAAGCACACTTAACTGCGGAGTTCTGATGGGATCAGGTGCTTTAGTGCTGGTATAATCGCATCAATTTAATTTCGCGCTGCAAATACATACACTCCTTCTCCTTTCTTATCCCCCCCCGTCATTTGTTACCTTGTGCGTGCGCACTGTACCTCCCGTTCTCGTTCAAATATCAAGTAAAATGCCACGGCGCCATGACCCAAATTTGCATATAAACCTGCGGACCATAATTCAAGTCGTGTGTAACGTTGAAAGAATCATCTGCAAAAAAATGGGTGCAACAGGAGGACTTCCCAAGAAAATGGGTGAAATATAAGGACTTCGCAGGAGGTCACCCATCCTAGTACTACTCTCGCCCAAGCACCCTTAACTTACGGCGTTCTGATAGAATCCGGTGCATTTGTGCTGGTATTATCGCACCTGTTTCATTTGGTGCTGAAAATATATACACTCCTTCTCCTTCCATCCCCACTCCCATCATTTGTTTTCTTGTGCGTGCACTCTGCATCTCTCCTTCTCGTTCTAATATCAAGTAAAATGCCCCGGCACCGTGACTCACCTTTGCGAATGAACCAGCAGTTCATAATACCATTCGCGCGTAACGTCGAATGACCCATCCAAAAAAAAATGGGTTCGACACGATGACTTCCCAGGAGGTCACCCATCCAAGTCCTACTCTTGCCCAAGCACACTTAACTGCGGAGTTCTGATGGGATCCGGTGCATTAGTGCTCGTAGGATCGCACCTCTTTAATATCAAGTAAAATGCCACAGAGCCGTGACTCACATTTGCGAATAAACTTGCGGACCATAATTCAAGTCGCGCGCAACGTCGAAAGAATCATCTGCAAAAAAATGAGTGCAACACGAGAACTTCCCAAGAAAATGGGTGAAATATAAGGACTTCGAAGGAGGTCACCCATCCTAGTACTGCTCTCGCCCAAGCACCCTTAACTTGAGGAGTTCTTATAGAATTCGTTGCATAAGTTCTGGTATGATCGCTCATGTTTCATTTTGCGCTGGAAATACATACAGTCTTTCTCCTTCCATCCCCCCTCCCGTCATTTGTTTCCTTGTGCGTGCACTCTGCGTCTCTCATTCTCGTTTTAATATCAAGTAAAATGCACCGGCACCGTGACTCACCTTTACGAATGAACCAGCGGTTCATAAATCCATTCGTGCGTAACGTCGAAAGACCCATCTGAAAAAAATGGGTGCAACACGAGGAATTCCCAGGAGGTCACCCATCCGTGTACTACTCTCGCCCAAGCACACTTAACTGCGAAGTTCTAATAGGATCCGGTGCATAAGTGCTGGTATGATCGCACCTGTTTTGTTTTGTGCTGCAAATGCATACACTCCTTCTTATTTCTTCCCCCTCCCGTTATTTTTTTCCTGGTGCGCTCACACTTCATCTCTCATTCTCGTTTTAATATCAATTAAATTGCCCCTGCGTCTTGACTCACATTTGCGTATAAACCAGTGGATCATAGTTCTAGTCGCGCGTAACGTCGAACGACCCATCTGAAAAAAAAAATGGGTGCAACACGAGAACTTCGCAGGAGGTAACCCATCCTTGTACTACTTTCGCCAAAGCACACTTAACTGCAGAGTTCTGATGGGATCCGGTGCATTTGTGCAGGTATGATCGCGCCTATTTCATTTCGTGCTGAAAATACATACACTCCTTCTCCTTTTCTCCCCCCTCCCATCAATTGTTTCCTTGTGCGTTCACATTGCACCTCTCCTTCTCGTTCTAATATCGATGAAAATGCCCATTCTTCTTGACTCACATTTGTGTATAAACCAGCGAACCATAGTTCCAGTCGCGCGTAACGTCGAACGACTCGTCTGAAAAAAAATTGGTGCGACACGAGGATTTCCCAGGAGGTCACCTATCTGAGTACTACTCTCGCCCAAGCACACTTAACTGCGGAGTTTTTATGGGATCTGGTGCATTAGTGCTGGTATGATCGCACCTATTTAATTTCGCGCTGCAAATACATACACTCCTTCTCTTTTCTTCCCTTTCCCGTCATTTGTTTCCTTTTGCGTGCACACTGCACCTCCCGTTCTCGTTCAAATATCAAGTAAAATGCCACAGTGTCGTGACTCACATTTACGAATAAACTTGCGGACCATAATTCATGTCGCGCATAACGTTGAAAGAATCATCTGCAAAAAAAATGGGTGCAACACGAAGACTTCCAAAAAAATGGGTGAAATATAAGGACTTCACAGGAGGTCACCCATCCAAGTACTACTCTCGCCCAAGCACCCTTAACTTGCAGAGTTCTAATAGAATTCGTTGCATTAGTGCTGGTATGATCGCTTATGTTTCATTATGCGCTGCAAATACATACACTCTTTCTCCTTCCATCCCCCCTCCCATCATTTGTTTCCTTGTGCGTGCACTATGCATGTCTCCTTCTCGTTCTAATATCAAGTAAAATGCTCTCGCACCGTGACTCACTTTTGCGAATGAACCAGCGGTTCATAACCCCATTTGCGCGTAACATCGAACGACCCATCCGAAAAAAAATGGGTGCAACACGAAGACTTCCCAGGAGGTCACCCATCCGAGTACTATTCTCGCCTAAGCACACTTAACTGCGGAGTTTTGATGGGTTCTGGTGCATTAGTGCTGGTATGATCGAACCTAGTTCATTTCGCGCTGCAAATACATACACTCCTTCTCCTTTCTTCCCCCACCATTCATTTGTTTCTGGTGCGTTCACACTTCACCTCTCCTTCTCTTTCTAATATCAATTAAAATGCCCCTGCGTCTTGACTCACATTTTCGTATAAACCAGCGGACCATAGTTCCAGTCGCGCATAACGTCGAACGACCCATCTGAAAAAGAAAATGGGTACAACACGAAAACTTCCCAGGAGGTAACCCATCCTTGTACTACTTTCGCCAAAGCACACTTAACTGCAGAGTTCTGATGGGATCCGGTGCATTTATGCTGGTATGATCGCACCTGGTACATTTCTAGCTGAAAATACATACACTCATTCTCTTTCCCTCCCCCCTCCGATCATTTGTTTCCTTGTGCATTCACACTGCACATGTCCTTCTCGTTCTAATATCGATTAAAATGCCCCTGCTTCTTGACTCACATTTGCCTATAAACTAGCGGACCATAATTCTAGTCGCACGTGACGTCGAACGACTCGTCTGAAAGAAAATTGGTGCGACACGAGGACTTCCCAGGAGGTAACCAATCCGAGTACTACTCTCGTCCAAGCACACTTAACTACGGAGTTCTGATGGGATCCTGTGCAATAGTGCTGGTATGATCGCACCTGTTTAATTTCGCGCTGCAAATACATACACTCCTTCTACTTTCTTCCCCCTCCCGTCATTTGTTTCCTTCTGCGTGTGCACTGCACCTCCCTTTCTCGTTCAAATATCAAGTAAAATGCCACAGCGCCGTGACTCACATTTTCGAATAAACCTGCGGACCATAATTCAAGTCGCACGTAACGTCGAAAGAATCATCTACAAAAAAATTGGTGCAACACGAGGACTTCCCAAGAAAATGGGTGAAATATAAGGACTTCGCAGGAGGTCACCCATCCTAGTTCTACTCTCACCCAAGCACCCTTAACTTGCGGAGTTCTGATAGAATATGTTGCATTAGTGCTGGTAGGATCGCTCATGTTTCATTCTGCGCTACAAATACATACACTCTTTCTCCTTCCATCCCCCTTCCCGTCGTTTGTTTCCTTGTGCGATCACACTTCAACTCTCCTTCTCGTTCTAATATCATTTAAAATGCCCCTGCGTCTTGACTCACATTTGCGTATAAACCAGCAGACCATAGTTCTAGTCGCGCGTAACGTCGAACGACCCATCTGAAAGAAAATGGGTGCAACACAAGAACTTCCCAGGAGGTAACCCATCCTTGTACTACTTTCGCCAAAGCACACTTAACTGCGGAGTTCTGATGAGATCTGGTGCATTTGTGCTGGTATGATCGAACCTGTTTCATTTGGTGCTGAAAATACATACACTCCTTCTCCTTCCCTCCCCCCTCCCATCATTTATTTCCTTGTGAGGAGTTCAGATGGGATCCGGTGCATAAGTCCTGGTATGATCGCACCTGTTTAATTTCGCGCTGCAAATACATATACTCCTTCTCCTTTCTTCCCCCTCCCGTCATTTGTTTCCTTGTGCGTGCGCACTGCACCTCCCGTTTCCGTTCAAATATTAAGTAAATTGCCATGGTGCCGTGACTCACATTTGTGAATAAACCTGCAGACCATAATTCAAGTCGCGCGTAATGTCGAAAGAATCATTTGCAAAAAAAATGGGTGTAACACGAGGACTTCCCAAGAAAATGGGTGAAATATAAGGACTTCGCAGGAGGTCACCCATCCTAGTACTACTCTCGCCCAAACACCCTTAATTTGCGGAGTTCTGATAGAATCCGTTGCATTAGTTCTGGTATGATCGCTCATGTTTCATTCTGCGCTGCAAATACATACACTCTTTCTCCTTCCATCCCCCCTCCCGTCATTTGTTTCCTTGTGCGGACATCTCTCCTTCTCGTTCTAATATCAAGTAAATTGCCCCGGCACCGTGACTCACCTTTTCGAATGAACCAGTGGGTCAGAATACCATTCGTGCGTAACGTCGAACGACCCATCCGAAGAAAAATAGGTGCAACACGAGGACTTCCCAGGAGGTGACCCATCCGAGTACAACTCTCACCCATGCACACTTAACTGCGTAGTTCTGATGGGATACGGTGCATTAGTGCTGGTATGATCGCACCTGTTTCATTTCGGGCTGCAAATACATACACTCCTTCTCCTTTCTTACCCCTCCCGTCATTTGTTTCCTGGTGCGTTCACACTTCACCTCTCCTTCTATTCTAATATGAATTAAAATGCCCCTGCGTCTTGACTTACATTAGCGTATAAACCATCGGACCATAGTTCCAGTCGCGCGTAATGTCGCGCGACCCATCTGAAAAGAAAAATGGGTGCAACACGAGAACTTCGCAGGAGGTAACCCATCTTTATACTACTTTCGCCAAAGCACACTTAACTGCGGAGTTCTGATAGGATCCGATATATTTGTGGTGGTATGATCGCACCTGTTTCATTTGGTGCTGAAAATACATACTCTTTCTCCTTCCCTGCCCACTCCCATCATTTATTTCCTGGTGCGTCCACACTTCACCTCTCATTCTCGTTCTAATATCAATTAAAATGTCCCTGCATCTTGACTCACATTTGCGTATAAACCAGCGGACCATAGCTCCAGTCGCGCGTAACGTCGAACGACCCGTCCAAAAAAAAATTGATGCGACATGAGGACTTCCCAAGAGGTCACTCATCTGAGTACTACTCTCGCCCAAGTAAACTTAACTGCGGGGTTCTGATGGGAACCAGTGCATTATTGCTGGTATGATCGCACCTGTTTAATTTCGCGCTGCAAATACATACACTCTTTCTCCTTTCTTGCCCCTGCCGTCATTTGTTTGATTGTGCGTGAGCACTGCACCTCCCGTTCTCGTTCAAATATCAAGTAAAATTTTACGGCGCCGTGACTCATATTTGCGAATAAACCTGCGGACCATAATTCAAGTCGCGCGTAACGTCGAAAGAATCATCTGCAAAAAAATGGGTGCAACACGAGGACTTCCCAAGAAAATGGGTGAAATATAAAGACTTCGCAGGGGTCACCAATCCTAGTACTACTCTCGCCCAAACACCCTTAACTTGCGGAGTTCTGATAGAATCCGTTGCATTAGTTATGGTATGATCGCTCATGTTTCATTCTGCGCTGCAAATACATACACTCTTTCTCCTTCCATCCCCCCTCCCGTCATTTGTTTCCTTGTGCGTGCACTCTGCATCTCTCCTTCTCGTTTTAATATCAAGTAAAATGCCCCGGCACCGTGACTCACTTTTGCGAATGAACCAGTGGTTCATAATTCCATTTGCGCGTAACGTCGAACGACCTGTCTGAAAAAAAATTGGTGCGACACGAGGACTTCTCAGGAGGTCACCCATCCGAGTACTACTCTCGCCCAAGCACACTTCACTGCGGAATTCTGATGGGATCCAGTGCATTAGTGCTGGTATGATCGCACCTGTTTCATTTCGCGCTACAAATACATACACTCCTTCTCCTTTCTTCTTCCTCCCGTCATTTATTTCCTGGTGCGTTCACACTTTATCTCTCTTTCTCGTTCTAATATCAATTATAATGCCCCTGCGTCTTGACTCACATTTGCGAATAAACTAGCGGACCATAGTTCCAGTTGCGCGTAACGTCGAACAACCCATCTAAAAATAAAAATGGGTGCAACAAAAGAACTTCCCAGGAGGTAACCCATCCTTGTACTACTTTCACCAAAGCACACTTAACTGCGGAGTTCTGATGGGATCCGGTGCATTTGTGCTGGTATGATCGCACCTGTTTCATTTCGTGCTGAAAAAACATACACTCCTTCTCCTTCCCTTCCCCCTTCCATCATTTGTTTCCTTGTGCGTTCACACTGCACCTCTCCTTCTCGTTCTAATATCAATTAAAATGCTTCTGCTTCTTGACTCACATTTACGTCAAAACCAGCAGACCATAGTTCCAGTCGAACGTAACGTCGAACGACCCGTCTGAAAAAAAATTGGTGCGACACGAGGACTTCCCAAGAGGTCACCAATCCGAGCACTACTCTCACCCAAGCACACTTAGCTGCGCAGTTCTGATGGGATCCGGTGCATTAGTGCTGGTATGATCGCACATGTTTAATTTCGCGCTGCAAATACATACACTCCTTCTCCTATCATCCCCCTCCCGTCATTTGTTCCCTTGTGCGTGCGCACTGCACCTCCCGTTCTTGTTAAAATATCAAGTAAAATGCCATGGCGCCATGACTCACATTTGCGAATAAACCTGCGGACCAAAATTCAAGTTGCGCATAACGCCGAAAGAATCATCTACAAAAAAATGGGTGCAACACGAAGACTTCACAAGAAAATGGGTGAAATATAAGGACTTCACAGGAGGCCACCCATCCTAGTACTACTCTCGCCCAAGCGCCCTTAACCGCGGAGTTCTGATAGAATCCGATGCATTAGTTCTGGTATGATCGCTCATGTTTCACTCTGCGCTGCAAATACATACACTCTTTCTCCTCCCATCCCCCCTCCCGTCATTTGTTTCCTTGTGCGTGCACTCTGCATCTCTCCTTCTCGTTCTAATATCAAATAAAATGCCCCAGCACCGTGACTCACCTTTGCGAATGAACCAGCGGCTCATAATTCCATTCACGGGTAACGTCAAACGACCCATCCGAAAAAAAATGGATGCAACACGAGGACTTCCTAGGAGGTCACCCATCCGAGTACTACTCTCGCCCAAGCACACTTAACTGCGGAGTTCTGATGAGATCCGATGCATCAGTGCTAGTATGATCGCACCTATTTCATATCGCGCTGCAAATACATACACTCCTTCTCCTTTCTTCCCCCTCCCATCATTTGTTTCCTTGTGCGTTCACACTGTACCTCTCATTCTCGTTCTAATATCGATTAAAATGCCCCTGCTTCTTGACTCACATTTGCGTATAAATAAGCGGACCGCAGTTCTAGTCGCGCACAACGTCGAACGACCCGTCTTAAAAAAAATTGGTGCGACACGAGGACTTCCCAGGAGGTCACCCATACGAGTACTACTCTCGCCCAAACACACTTAACTGCGGAGTTCTGATGGGATACGGTGTATTAGTGCTGGTATGATCGCACCTGTTTAATTTCGCGCTGCAAATACATACACTACTTCTCCTTTCCTCCCCCTCCCGTCATTTGTTTCCTTGTGCGTGCGCACTGCACCTCCCGTTCTCGTTCTAATATCAAGTAAAATGCCACGACACTGTGACTCACATTTGCGAATAAACCTGATGACCATAATTCAAGTCGCGCGTAACGTCGAAAGAATCATCTGCAAAAAAATAGGTGCAACACGAGGACTTCCAGAGAAAAAGGGTGAAATATAAAGACTTCGTAGGAGGTCACCCATCCTAGTACTACTCTCACCCAAGCACCTTTAACTGCGGAGTTCTGATAGAATCCGTTGCATTAGTGCTGGTATGATCCCTTATGTTTCATTCTGCGTTGCAAATACATACACTCTTTCTCCTTCCATCCCCCCTCCCGTTATTTGTTTCCTTGTGCATGCACTCTGCATCTCTCCTTCTCGTTCTAATATCAAGTAAAATTCCCCAGCACCGTGACTCACCTTTGCGAATGAACCAGCAGTTCATAATTCCATTCGCGCGTAACATCGAACGACCAATCCGAAAAAAAATGGGTGCAACACGAGGACTTTCCAGGAGGTCACCCATCCGAGTACTACTCTCGCCCAAACACTCTAAACTGTTGCGTTCTGATAGGATCCGGTGCATTAGTGCTGGTATGATCACACATGTTTTATTTCGTGCTGCAAATACATACACTCCTTCTCCTTTCTTTCCCCTCCGGTCATTTGTTTCCTAGTGCGTTCACACTTCACCTCTCATTCTCGTTCTAATATCAATTAAAATGCCCCTGTGTCTTGACTCACATTTGCGTATAAACCAGCGGACTATAGTTCAAGTCGCGCGTAATGTCGAACGACCCATCTGAAAAAAAAAATGGGTGCAACACGAATAACTTCTCAGGAGATAACCCATCCTTGTACTATTTTCGCCAAAGTACAATTAATTGCGGAGTTCTGATGGGATCCGGTGCATTTGTGCGGGTGTGATCGCACCTGTTTTATTTCGTGCTGAAAATACATACACTCTTTCTCATTTCCTCTCCCCTCCCATCATTTGTTTCCTTGTGCGTTCACACTGCACCTCTTCTTCTCGTTCTAATATCGATTAAAATGTCCCTGCTTCTTGACTCACATTTGCGTATAAACTAGCGGACCATAGTTCTAGTCACATGTAACGTCGAACGACCCGTCTGAAAAAAATTTGGTGCGACACGAGGACTTCCCAGGAGGTCACCCATCCGAGTATTACTCTCGCCAAAGCACACTTAACTGCGGAGTTCTGATGGGATCCGGTGTATTAGTGCTGGTATGATCGCAACTATTTAATTTCGCACTGCAAGTACATACACTCCTTCTCCTTTCTTCTTCCTCCCGTCATTTTTTTCCTTGTGCGTGCGCACTGCACCTCTTGTTCTCGTTCTAATATAAAGTAAAATGCCACGGTGCCGTGATTCACATTTGCGAATAAACCTGCGGACAATAATTCAAGTTGTGCGTAATGTCGAAAGAATCATCTGCAAATAAATGGGTGCAACACGAGGACTTCCCAAGAAAATGGGTGAAATACACAGACTTCGCAGGAGATAACCCATCCTAGTACTACTCTCGCCCAAGCACCCTTACCTGCGGAGTTCTGATAGAATCCGTTGCATTAGTGCTGGTATGATCGCTCATGTTTCATTCTGCGCTGCAAATACATACACGCTTTCTCCTTCCATTCCCCTCCCGTCATTTGTTTCCTTGTGAATGAGCTTTATATGTAGAAAGAGTCTCAAAAGAAAAAAAAATCTATTGATTTAAATCATTAATCATTTTTATGACATGTGAGGTCATCACCAGAATATTACTCTGAATAGACACAAATAACACTTCAACTTTAGTTGTGATTGGTCATGTATTTACTTCATATCTCAGTCTAAATCACACAAATTTTCAAGTTAAAATATCTTTTTAAACATTAAAAGTATCAAAAAAGATGATTTCAAAATTCAATTAAAAATCACACTATTGTAAGAAGAATCAAAATATTTAAAAAAATCACAATATTTTTAGAATATTTTAAAGTTAGTTTGCTAGTGTATGTGATTTTTAGGGATACATCTGTAACACCCCAACCCTTTCTTTTTATTTTATTTGGTAATTATTATATGAATATAATGATTAATTATGTAATAATATATTGAATTTAATTTAGTTTAATTTATTTTAATAGAAATAATAACAATAATAAGGGGTAAACATTATTTAGGGATTTAATTGAAAACAATTTTGGGAAAAAGGGGTGAAAATTTTGGTTCTGGGGGTATTTTTGAAAGAAAAATTAAAAATCGGAGGGTCAAAACGTAATTTAAAAAAATTGTGCCACGTCAGCTGCCCGGTCAGCAGCCCCGGCCAACCAGGATGCGCCGTGTGGCAGAGACGCTGACGCGGGAGGCCACGCGAAAGGAAGCCACGTGGGCAATCTGCGTGCGCGCGATCGAACGGATGAGATCCATTCCTGCACGCACGGACGACCCAGATCAAAAACGAGCACGGACAGCCCAGATTGCATCGCGCACGGACGACCCAGATTGAATCGTGCACGGACGATCCAGATTGAATCACGATGAACGATCCAGATTCATTTCCTATTTAATCGCGATCGGACGGTTCATATTAAATGCGACGAACGGCTCAGATCAAAAGCGAATGATTATAAATAATCTCATCGAGGGCCCTAAGGGTGTTTTCTCACAGGAACCGATACAAGTTTAGCTGAATTTGGCCGAAAATAGCCAACCCGAAGCGGATCGCTGCCGCGAGCAGCGGAGGCGGTGCCAGAGCACGGCGTAGCCCCTGTGCCAGAATTCTGAAATTGGCCGAATTGGCCCTGGGTCTGATTTTTGGGTTATTTAGGACATGTGTAGGTACTGTAAGCACGTTTCAGTTTCCGAGAAAAGATTCAGGGAACCTAGGGACTGCCCGTAAGCGCAGTGAAAATCTAGGGTTCGGTGTCAAATCTGGTAAGGACCCCTCACCCTATTTCCTATCATGGAATTGAAGTCTGAATAAATGATAATATTGTATTTGTACAAATTAAATAGATATGCATAATTAATTACGGTTGCTAATGGAGCCCAAACCTCACATATTTCTTTGTTAATTCCTGTTTGATTTATTTTACAGTTTAAATGCATTATGGTATCTGGTTTATTTATTCTATGATTTTGAATACATATATCACTACTGTTTAATTTTGGAAATCTAAGATATGCTTGCTTTGTTGGATGCACGTTACTTGTGTATGCATTTATGTTTGAGTTGGTAATGGAGACTAAGGATAAATAGGAATGGGATGGGATTTGATAAATGGATAAGATGACAGCCTCACTAGATATCCTGGGAGATGGTGGACGGACCGGGTACATAGGGAACTCTACCGTGAACGTTGTCTCATACTGGACGGGGAATAAAGATTTAGTCATTTGGCGCCCATACCGAACGGGGTATGGGGACGACCCGCTTCACCCTCATACCGGACGGGGTATTGAGGTTTATTATTTTGGCGTCCATACCGAACGGTGTATGGGAACGGCCTTGGAATTAAGTTTTTTAAGGGAAATGGTTCACGTGTAACGGGGACCCCTATGGATTCCCATGGATACTAGTAGGCTGATAAGAAGGAAAAATTGTTATTTGATGATTTGAATATAAAAGTATGATATGTGCTATCTTACAGATTATAAATGAATTTATGACATATATAATATTATTGTTTCCATAGGTTGTTTTTTTAAATCTCACTGCGGTAAGTGGACGGTAAATGGTTTGATTATTGATAAATGAATTTGTTTAAATCTACTGCTCCATTGGTTGTTTTAATTTTCTACCAACCTTTGCTTCTGTGACGGCAAATAGTGTGATGTCCTTACTGGGTTAGTGTAGCTCATTCCTTACTTAACCATTTCAGATCAGGAAGACCTGGTTCCCGAGCCCGATCCACAAGAAGACGGCGAGTAGATACTAGATGTCTTATAGTTTTCTTTATACTTCTTTCATTTCTAGTATTTCCTTTAGAGGACTTACTCTTTGATATTGTTTAGTACTTTTAAGTTATTATGTAAGGCATATTAACCTAAATCTTTTATTTCGCTTCCGCACTCAGATTTTTATATGCATTTTCTTTTAGATTTCTGGAGTTGTTACAGTTGGTATTAGAGCCGCGTTCCTCGGACTCGTCCCTTACACAATGATACTTAGAGAAACACCAAACCAATGAATCATTACTCAACCCCTCCTTGTGAAATGCAGGTACGGAGAGATGAGAAGAGGAAGACCCCCACTAAATCGAGTAACCCAGGATGGTTTGCTTCAGGAAGACGTTGACAAGATATTTGAGATACTAGAGAGACTCATTGCTGCTCAGTAGGGCCAAGAGGAGAGAAGGGAACTACCTGACCCCGCTGCCACAGGTTGAGCCACCACTGTAGTGAGAGGATCCTGAGCAACCCCGGTACGAGCCTGCTCCTCCACAGTACCACCCGGTGCTACCGCCGGAGTATAATCCAGTGCCCCAGCCACAGTATTGCCCGGCACCGCCACAGTATAATCCAGTGCCCCCACCATATCAGCAAGAACCACCATAGGGCCCCTTAGTTTATTCTCAGCCTGGCCAATCCCTCTTCCGCAGGGCGTGCACTCTGCATCTCTCCTTCTCATTCTAATATCAAGTAAAATTACCCAGCACTGTGACTCACCTTTGTGAATGAACCAGTGGTTCATAATTCCATTCGCGCGTAAAGTCTAACGACCCCTCCGAAAAAAAAATGGGTGCAACACGAGGACTCCCTAGGAGGTCACCCATCCTAGTACTACTCTCGCCGAAGCACACTTAACTACAGAGTTCTGATGGGATCCAGTGCAATAGTGCTGGTATGATCGCACCTTTTTAATTTCACGCTGTAAATACATACACTCATTCTCCTTTCTTCCCCCTCCCGTCATTTGTTTCCTTGTGCGTGCGCACTGCACCTCTCGTTCTCGTTTTAATATCAAGTAAAATGTCACGGCGTCGTGACTCACATTAGCGAATAAACCTGCAGACCAAAATTCAAGTCACGCGTAACGTCGAAAGAATCATCTGCAAATAAATGGGTGCAATACGAGGACTTCCCAAGAAAATGGGTGAAATATAAGGACTTCGCAGGAGGTCACCCATCCTAGTACTACTCTCGCCCAAGCACCGTTAACTGCGGAGTTCTGATAGAATCTGTTGCATTAGTGCTGGTATGATCGCTCATGTTTCATTCTGCACTGCAAATACATACACTCTTTCTCCTTCCATCCCCCCTCCCGTCATTTGTTTCCTTGTGCGTGCACTCTGCATCTCTCCTTCTCGTTCTATAACAAGTAAAATGCCCCGGCATCGTGACTCACCTTTGCGAATGAACCAGCAGTTCATAATTCCATTCGCGCGAAACGTCGAACGACCCCTCTGAAAAAATACGGGCACAACACGAGGACATCACAGGAGGTCACCCATCTGAGTACTACTCTCACCCGAGCACGCTTAACTGCGGAGTTCTAATGGGATCCGGTGCATAAGTGCTGGTATGATCACACCTGATAAATTTTGCGCTGCAAATACATACACTCCTTCTCCTTTCTTCCCCCTCCTGTCATTTGTGTCCTTGTGCGTGCGCACTGCACCTCCCGTTCTCGTTCTAATATAAAGTAAAATGCCACGGCGCCGTAACTCACATTTGAGAATAAACCTGCGGACCATAATTCAAGTCGCGCGTGACGTCGAAAGAATCATCTACAAAAAAATGGGTGCAACACGAGGACTTCCCAAGAAAATGGGTGAAATATAAGGACTACGAAGGAGGTGACCCGTTCTAGTACTACGCTCGCCCAAGTACCCTTAACTTGCGGAGTTCTGATAGAATCCGATGCATTAGTGCTGGTATGATCGCTCATGTTTCATTTTGCGCTATAAATACATATACTCTTTCTCCTTCCATCTCCCCTCCCGTCATTTGTTTCCTTGTGTGTGCACTCTGCATCTCTCTTTCTCGTTCTAATATCAAGTAAAATGGCACGGCACCGTGACTCACCTTTGCGATCGAACCAGTGGTTCATAATTCCATTCGCGCGTAACGTCGAACGACCCATCCGAAAAAAAATGGGTGCAACACGAGGACTTCCGAGGAGGTCACCCATCCGAGTACTACTCTCGCCCAAGCACACTTTACTGCGGAGTTCTGATTGAATCCGGTGCATTAGTGCTAGTATGATCGCACCTGTTTCTTTTCGCACTGCAAATAAATACACTCCTTCTCCTTTCTTCCCCCCTCCCGTCATTTGTTTCCTAGTGCGTTCACACTTTACCTCTCCTTCTCATTCTAATATCAATTAAAATACCCCTGCGTCTTGACTCACATTTGCGTATAAACCAGCGGACCATAGTTCCAGTCGCGCGTAACGTCGGACGACCCATCTGAAAAGAAAAATGGGTGCAACACGAGAACTTCCAAGGAGGTAACCCATCCTTGTACTACTTTCGCCAAAACACACTTAACTGCGGAGTTCTCAAGGGAACTGGTGCATTTGTGCTGCTATGATCGCACCTATTTCATTTCGTGCTGAAAATACATACACTCCTCATTTCTTCTCCCCTCCCATCGTTTGTTTCCTTGTGCGTTCACAATGCACCTCTCCTTCTCGTTCTAATATCGATTAAAATGTCCATGCTTCTTGACTCACATTTACGTATAAACTAACGGACAATAGTTCTAGTCGCGCGTAACGTTGATTGACCCGTCTGAAATAAAATTGGTGCGACACGAGGAGTTCCCAGGAGGTCACCCATCCGAGTAATACTCTCGCCCAAGCACACTTAACTACGGAGTTCTGATGGGATCCAGTGTATTAGTGCTGGTATGATAGCAACTGTTTAATTTCGCGCTGCAAATACATACACTCCTTCTCCTTTCTTCCCCCTCCCGTCATTTGTTTCCTTGTGCGTGCGCACTACACCTCTCGTTCTCGTTCTAATATAAAGTAAAATGCCACGGCGCCGTGACTCACATTTACGAATAAACCTGCGGACAATAATTCAAGTCGTGCGTAACGTCGAAAGAATCATCTGCAAATAAATGGGTGCAACACGAGGACTTCCCAAGAAAATAGGTGAAATACAAGGACTTTGCAGGAGGTAACCAATCCTAGTACTACTCTCGCCCAAACACCCTTACCTGCGGAGTTCTGATAGGATCCGTTGCATTAGTGCTGGTATGATCGCTCATGTTTCATTCTGCGCTGCAAATATATACACCCTTTCTCCTTCAATCCCCCCTCCCGTCATTTGTTTCCTTGTGCGTGCACTCTGCATCTCTCCTTCTCGTTTTAATATCAAGTAAAATTACCGGGCACCGTGACTCACCTTTTCGAATGAACCAGCGGTTCATAATTCCATTCGCGCGTAACGTCGAACGACCCATCCCAAAAAAAAATTGGTGCAACACGAGGACTCCCTAGAAGGTCACCCATCCGAGTACTACTCTCGCCCAAGCACACTTAACTGCGGATTTTTGATGGGATCTAGTGCAATAGTGCTGGTATGATAGCACCTTTTTAATTTCGCGCTGCAAATACATACACTCCTTCTCCTTTCTTCCACCTCCCGTCATTTGTTTCCTTGTGCGTGCGCACTGCACCTCTCGTTGTCGTTCTAATATCAAGTAAAATACCACGGTGCAGTGACTCACATTTGCGAATAAACCTGCGGACCATAATTCAAGTCGCGCGTAACGTCGAAAGAATCATCTGCAAATAAATGGGTGCAACACAAGGACTTCCCAAGAAAATGGGTGAAAATTAAGGACTTCGCAGGAGGTCACCCATCCTAGTACTACTCTCGCCCAAGCACCGTTAACTGCGGAGTTCTGATAGAATCTGTTGCTTTAGTGCTGGTATGATCGCTCATGTTTCATTCTGCACTGCAAATACATACACTCTTTCTCTTTCCATCCCCCCTCCCGTCATTTGTTTCCTTGTGCGTGCACTCTGCATCTCTTCTTCTTGTTCTAATATCAACTAAAATGCCCCGGCACCGTGACTCACCTTTGCGAATGAACTAGCGGTTCATAATTTCATTCGTGCGTAACTTTAAATGACCCATCCGAAAAAAAATGGGTGCAACACGAGGACTTCCCAGGAGGTCACCCATCCGTGAATTACTCTCGCCCAAGGACACATAACTGCGGAGTTCTGATGGGATCCGGTGCATTAGTGCTGGTATGATCGCACTTGATTAATTTCGCGCTGCAAATACATTCACTCATTCTCCTTTCATCCCCCTCTCGTCATATGTTTCCTTGTGCGTGCGCACTGCACCTCCTATTCTCGTTCAAATATCAAGTAAAATGCAATGGCGACGTGACTCATATTTACGAATAAACCTAGGGACCATAATTCAAGTCGCGCGTAACGTCGAAAGAATCTTCTGCAAAAAAATGGGTGCAACACGAGAACTTCCCAAGAAAATGGGTGAAATATAAGGACTTCGCAGGAGGTCACCCATCCTAGTACTACTCTCGCCCAAGCACCCTTATCTTGCGGAGTTCTGATAGAATCCGTTGCATTAGTTCTGGTATGATCGCTAATGTTTCATTCTGCGCTGCAAATACATACACTTTTTCTCCTTCCATCCCCCCTCCCGTCATTTGTGTCCTTGTGCGTGCACTCTGCATCTCTCCTTCTCGTTCTAATATCAAGTAAAATGCCCCTGCACCGTGACTCACCTTTGTGAATGAACCAGCGGTTCATAATTCCATTTGCGCGTAACGTCGAACGATCCATCCGAAAAAAAATGGGTGCAACAGGAGGACTTCCCAGGAGGTCACCCATACGAGTACTTCTCTCGCACAAGCACACTTAACAGCGGAGTTCTGATGGGATCCGATGCTTTAGTGCTAGTATGATCACACCTTTTTAATTTCGCGCTTCAAATACATACACTCCTTCTCCTTTCTTGTCCCTCCCATCATTTGTTTCCTTATGCGTGCGCACTGCACCTCCTGTTCTCGTTCAAATATCAAGTTTAATGCCACGGCGACGTGACTCATATTTACGAATAAACCTATGGACCATAATTCAAGTCGCGCGTAACGTCGAAAGAATCTTCTGCAAAAAAATGGGTGCAACACGAGAACTTCCCAAGAAAATGGGTGAAATATAAGGACTTCGCAGGAGGTCACCCATCCTAGTACTACTCTCGCCCAAACACCCTTAACTTACGGAGTTCTGATAGAATCCGTTGCATTAGTGCTGGTATGATCGCTCATGTTTCATTCTGCGCTGCAAATACATACACTCTTTCTCCTTCAATCCCCCCTCCCGTCATTTGTTTCCTTGTGCGTGCACTCTGCATCTCTCCTTCTCGTTCTCATATCAAGAAAATGCCCCCGCACCGTGACTAACCTTTGCGAATGAACCAACGGTTCATAATTTCATTCACGCGTAATGTCGAACGACCCATCCAAAAAAAAATGGATGCAACACGAGGACTTCTCAGGAGGTCACCCATCTGAGTACCACTCTAGCCCAAGCACATTTAACTACGGAGTCCTGATGGGATCCGGTGCATAAGTGCTGGTATGATCGCACATGTTTAATATTGCGCTGCAAATACATACACTCCTTCTCCTTTCTTCCCCCTCCCGTCATTTGTTTCCTTGTGCGTGCGCACTGCACCTCCCGTTCTCGTTCTAATATCAAGTAAAATGCCACGGCGCCGTGACTCACATTTGCGAATAAACCTACGGACCATAATTCAAGTCGCGCGTAATGTCGAAAGAATCATCTGCAAAAAAATGGGTGCAACACGAGAACTTCCCAAGAAAATGGGTGAAATATAAGGAGTTCACAGGAAGTCACCCATCCTAGTACTACTCTCACCCAAACACCCTTAACTTGCGGAGTTCTGAAAGAATCCGTTGCATTAGTGCTGGTATGATCGCTCATGTTTCATTCTGCGCTGTAACTGCATACACTCTTTCTCCTTCCATCCCCTCTCCCGTCATTTATTTCCTTGTGCGTGCACTCTGCATCTTTCATTCTCGTTCTAATATCAAGTAAATTGCCCCGGCACCGTGACTCACCTTTGTGAATGAACCAGTGGTTCATAATTCCATTCGCGCGTAACGTCAAACGACCCATCCGAAAAAAAATAGGTGCAACACGAGGACTTCCTAGGAGTTCACCCATCCGAGTACTACTCTCGCCCAAGCACACTTAACTGCGGAGTTCTGATGGGATCCGGTGCATTAGTGCTGGTATGATCGCACCTCTATCATTTCGCGCTGCAAATACATACACTCCTTCTCCTTTCTTCCCCTTCCCGTCAATTATTTCCTGGTGCGTTCACACTTCACCTTCCTTCTCGTTCTAATATCAATTAAAATGCCCTAGTGTCTTGACTCACATTTTTGTATAAAACAGTGGACCATAGTTCCAGTCGCGCGTAACGTCGAACGACCCATCTGAAAAAAAAATGGGTGCAACACGAGAACTTCCCAGTAGGTAACCCATCCTTGTACTACATTCGCCAAAGCACACTTAACTGCAGAGTTCTTTTGGGATCCGATGCATTTGTGCTGGTATGATCGCACCTGTTTCATTTCGTGCTGAAAATACACACACTCTTTCTCCTTCCCTCCCCCCTCCCATCATTTGTTTCCTTGTGCGTTCACACTGCACCTCTCCTTCTCGTTCTAATATCGATTAAAATACCCCTTCTTCTTGACTCACATTTGCGTATAAACCAGCGGACCACAGTTCCAGTCACGCGTTACGTCGAACGACCCGTCTGAAAAAAAATTTGTGCGACACGAGGACTTCCCAAGAGGTCACCCATCCGAGTACTAGTCTCGCCCAAGTACATTTAACTGCGAAGTTCTGATGGGATCCGGTGCATTTGTGCTGGTATGATCGCACCTGTTCAATTTCGCGCTGCAAATACATACTCTCCTAATCCTTTCTTCCCCCTCCCGTCATTTGTTTCCTTGTGCGTGCGCACTGCACCTCCCGTTATCGTTCAAATATAAAGTAAAATGCAACGGCACCGTGACTAACATTTGCTAATAAATCTGCATACCATAATTCAAGTCGCGCGTAACGTAGAAAGAATCATCTGCAAAAAAATTGGTGCAAGTTGAGGACTTCCCAGGAGGTCACCCATCGGAGTACTAGTCTCGCCCAAGCACACTTAACTGCGGAGTTCTGATGGGATCCGGTGCATTAGTACTGGTATGATCGAACCGATTTACCTTCGCGCTGCAAATACATACACTCCTTCTCCTTTCTTTCCCCTCCCGTCATTTGTTTCCTTGTGTGTGCGCACTGCACCTCCCGTTCTCGTTCTAATGTCAAGTAAAATGCCACGGGGCCGTGACTCACATTTGCGAATATAACCTGCAGACAATAATTCAAGTCGCGCGTAACGTCGAAAGAATCATTTGCAAAAAAATGGGTGAAATATAAGGACTTCGCAGGTGGTCACCCATCCTAGTACTACTCTCGCCCAAGCACCCATAACTGCGGAGTTCTGATAGATTCCGTTGCATTAGTGCTGGTATGATCGCTCATGTTTCATTCTGCGCTGCAAATACATACAATCTTTCTCCTTCCATCCCCCCTCCCGTCATTTGTTTCCTTGTGCGTGCACTCTACATCTCTTCTTCTCGTTCAAATATCAAGTAAAGGCCCCAGCACCGTGACTGACCTTCGCGAATGAAACAGTGGTTCATAAGTCCATTCACGCGTAACGTTGAACGACCTATCCGAAAAAAAATGGGTGCAACACGAGGACTTCCCAGGAGGTCACCCATCCGAGTACTACTCTCGCCCAAGCACACTTAACTGCAGAGTTCTGATGGGATCTGGTACATTAGTACTGGTATGATGGCAATTATTTAATTTCGCGCTGCAAATACATACACTCCTTCTCCTTTCTTCCCTCTCCCGTCATTTTTTTCCTTGTGCGTACGCACTGCACCTCTCGTTCTCGTTCTAATATCAAGTAAAATGCCACAGTGCCGTGACTCACATTTTTGAATATAACCTGCGGACCATAATTCAAGTCGTGCGTAACGTTGAAAGAATCATCTACAAAAAAATGGGTGCAACACGAGGACTTCCCGAGAAAATGGGTGAAATATAAGGACTTCGTAGGAGGTAACCCATCCTAGTACTACTCTCGCCTAAGTACCCTTACCGGCGGAGTTCTGATAGAATCCGTTGCATTAGTGCTGGTATGATCGCACCTGTTTCTTTTCGTGCAGTAAATACATACACTCATTCTCCTTCCCTCCCCCTCCCATTATTTGTTTCCTTGTGCGTTCACACTGCACCTCTCCTTCTCGTTCCAATATCGATTAAAATGCCCTTGCTTCTTGACTCACATTTGCGTACAAACCAGCGGACCCTAGCTCAAGTCGCGCATAACGTCAAACGACCCGTCTGAAAAAAAATTTGTGCGACACGAGGACTTCCCAGGAGGTCACCCATCCGAGAACTACTCTCTCCCAAGCAGACTTAAATGCGGAGTTCTGATGGGATCTGCTTCATCTCTCCTTCTCGTTTTAATATCAATTAAAATGCCCCTGCGTCTTGACTCACATTTGCGTATAAACCAGCGGACCATAGTTCTAATCGCGCGTAACGTCGAACGACCCATCTGAAAAAAAAAATGGGTGCAACACGAGAACTTCCCAGGAGGTAACCCATCTTTGTACTACTTTCGCCAAAGCACACTTAATTGCGGAGTTCTGATGGGATCTGGTGCATTTGTGCTGGTATGATTGCACCTGTTTCATTTTGTGCTGAAAATACATACACTCCTTCTCCTTCCCTCCCCCCTCCCATCATTTGTTTCCTTGTGCGTTCACACTGCACCTCTCATTCTCGTTATAATATCGATTAAAATGCTCCTGCTTCTTGACTCACATTTGCGTATAAACCAGCGGACCATAGTTCTAGTCGCGCGTAACGTCGAACGACCCGTCTGAAAAAAAATTAGTGTGACACAATGACTTCCCAAGAGGTCACCCACCCGAGTACTAGTCTCGCCCAAACACACTTAACTGCGGAGTACTGATGGGATCCGGTGCATTAGTGTTGGAAAGATCGCAACTGTTTAATTTCGCACTGCAAATACATAGATTTGCGGTCACACTGCACCTCTCCTTCTCGTTCTAATATCGATTAAAATGCCCCTGCTTCTTGACTCATATTTGCGTATAAACCAGCAAAAAATAGTTTTAGTCGTGCGTAACGTCGAACGACACGTCTGAAAAAAAATTGGTGCGACACGAGGACTTCCCAGGAGGTCACCCATCAGAGAACTACTCTCGCCCAAGCACACTTAACTGCGGAGTTAAGATGGGATCCGGTGCATTAGTGCTGGTATGATCGCACCTGTTTAATTTCGCGCTGCAAATACATACACTCCTTCTCATTTCTTCCCATTCCCGTCATTTGTTTCCTTGTGCGTGCGCACTGCACCTCCCATTCTCGTTCTAATATCAAGTAAAATGGCACTTGTTTAATTTCGCGCTGCAAATACATACATTCCTTCTCCTGTCTTCCCCATCCCGTCATTTGTTTCCTTGTGAGTGCGCACTGCACATCCCGTTTTCGTTCAAATATCAAGTAAAATGCCACGGCGCCGTGACTCACATTTGCGAATAAACCTGCGGACCATAATTCAAGTCGCGCGTAACGTCGAAAGAATCATCTGCAAAAAAATGGGTGCAACACGAGGACTTCCCAAGAAAAGGAGTGAAATATAAGGACTTCGCAAGAGGTCACCCATCCTAGTACTACTCTCGCCCAAGCACCCTTAACTTGCGGAGTTCTGAAAGAATCCATTGCATTTGTACTGGTAAGATCACTCATGTTTCATTTTGCGCTGCAAATACATACACTCATTCTCCTTCCATCCCCCCTCCCGTCATTTGTTTCCTTGTGCGTGCACTCTGCATCTCTCCTTCTCGTTCTAATATCAAGTAAATTACCCCGGCACCGTGACTCACCTTTGTGAATGAACAAGCGGTTTATAATTCCATTCGCTCGTAACGTCAAACAACCCATCCGAAAAAAAATGGGTGCAACACGAGGACTTCTCAGGAGGTCACCCATCCGAGTACTACTCTCGCCCAAGCACACTTAACTGCGGAGTTCTGATGGGATCCGGTGCATTAGTGCTGGTATGATCGCACCTGATTAATTTCGCGGTGCAAATACATTCACTCCTTCTCCTTTCTTCCCTCTCCCGTCATTTGTTTCCTTGTGCGCTCACACTGCACCTCTCCTTCTCGTTCTAATATCGATTAAAATGCTCCTGCTTCTTGACTTACATTTGCGTATAAACCAGCGAACCATAGTTCTAGTCGCGCGTAACGTCGAACGAACCATCTGAAAAAAAATTGGTCCGACACGAGGACTTCCCAGGAGGTCCCCCATCCGAGCACTACTCCTGCCAGAGCAAACTTAACTGTGGAGTTCTGATGGGATCTGGTGTATTAGTGCTAGTATGATCGCACCTGTTTAGTTGCACGCTGCAAATACATATACTCCTTATCCTTTCTTCCCCCTCCCGTCGTTTGTTTCCTGGTGCGTTCAAACTTCACCTCCCGTTCTCGTTCTAGCATCAATTAAAATGCCCCTGCATCTTGACGCACATTTGCGTATAAACCAGCGGACCATAACCAGTCGCGCGTAAAGTCGAATGACCCATCTAAAAAAAAATGGTTGCAACACGAGAACTTCCCAGGAGGTAAACCATCCTTGTACTATTTTCACCAAAGCACACTTAACTGCGGAGTCCTGATGGGATCCGGTGCATTTGTGCTGCTATGATCGCACCTGTTTCATTTCGTGCTGAAAATACATACACTCCTTCTTCTTCCCTCCCCCCTCCCATCATTTGTTTCCATGTGCGTTCACACTGCACCTCACCTTCTCATTCTAATATCGATTAAAATGCCCATATTTCTTGACTCACATTTATGTATAAACCAGAAGACCATAGTTCCAGTCGCGCGTAACGTCGAACGACCTGTCTATAAAAAAATTAGTGCGACACGAGGACTTCTTAGGAGGTCACCCATCCAAGTACTACTCTCGCCCAAGTACACTTAACTGCGAAGTTCTGATGGGATCCGGTTCATTAGTGTTCGTATGATCGCACCTGTTTAATTTCGCGCCGCAAATACATACACTCCTTCTCATTTCTTCCCACTCCCGTCATTTGTTTCCTTGTGCGTGCGCACTTCACCTCCTGTTCTCGTTCAAATATCAAGTAAAATGCCACGGCGCCGTGACTCAAATTTGCAAATAATCCTGCAGACAATAATTTAAGTCGCACGTAACGTCGAAAGAATCATCTGCAAAAAAATGGGTGCAACACGAGGATTTCCCAAGAAAATGGGTGAAATATAAGGACTTCGCAGGAGGTCACCCATCCTAGTACTACTCTCGCCCAAGCACCCTTAACTTGCGGAGTTCTAATAGAATCCATTGCATTAGTGGTGGTATGATCGCTCATGTTTCATTCTGCGCTGTAAATACATACACTATTTCTCCTTGTGCGTGCACCCTGCATCTCTCCTACTCGTTCTAATATCAAGTAAAATGCCCCGGTACCGTGACTCACCTATGCTAATGAACCAGCGGTTCATAATTCCATTCGTGTGTAACGTCGAACGACCGATCCGAATAAAAATGGGTGCAACACGAGGACTTTCCAAGAGGTCACCCATCCGAGTACTATTCTCGCCCAAGCACACTTAACTGCAGAGTTCTGATAGGATCCGGTGCATTAGTGCTGGTATGATCGCACCTATTTAATTTCGCGTTGCAAATACATACACTCCTTCTCCTTTCTTCCCCCTCCCGTCATTTGTTTCCTTGTGCCTGCGCATTGCACCTCCCATTCTCATTCTAATATCAAGTAAAATGCCATGGTGCCGTGACTCACATTTGCGAATAAACTTGCGGACCATAATTCAAGTCGCGCGTAATGTCGAAAGAATAATCTTTAAAAAAATGGGTGCAACTCGAGGACTTCCCAAGAAAATGGGTGAAATATAAGGACTTCGCAGGAGGTCACCCATCTTAGTACTACTCTCGCCCAAGCACGCTTAACTTGCGGAGTTCTGAAAGAATCTGTTGCATTACTTCTGGTATGATTGCTCATGTTTCATTATGCGCTGCAAATATATACACTCTTCCTCATTCTATCCCCCCTCCCGTCATTTGTTTCCTTGTGCGTGCACTCTGCATCTCTCCTTCTCGTTCTAATATCAAGTAAAATGCCCTGCCACCATGAGTCACCTTTGCGAATGAACCAGCGGATCATAATTCCATTCGCGCGTAATGTCGAACGACCCATCCGAAAAAAATGAGTGCAACACGAGGACTTCCCACGAGGAAACCCATCCGAGTACTACTCTCGCCCAAGCACACTTAACTGCGGAGTTCTGATTGGAGCCGGTGCATTAGTGCTGGTATGATCGCACCTGTTTCACTTCGCGCTGCAAATACATACACTCCTTCTCCTTTCTTCCCCCTCCCGTCATTTGTTTCCTGGTGCGTTCACACTTCATCTCTCCTTCTCGTTCTAATATCAATTAAAATGCCTCTGCGTGTTGACTCACATTTGCGTATAAACCAGCGGACCATAATTCCAGTCGCGCGTAACGTCGAACCACCCATCTGAAAAAAAAAATGGGTGCAACACGAGAACTTCCCAGGAGGTAACCCATCCTTGTACTACTTTCACCAAAGGAGTTCTGATGGGATCCGGTGCATTTGTGCTGGTATGATCGAACCTGTTTCATTTGGTGCTGAAAATAAATACACTCCTTCTCCTTCGCTCCCCCCTCCCATCATTTGTTTCCTTGTGTGTTCACACTGTACCTCTCCTTCTCGTTCTAATATCGATTAAAATGCCCCTGCTTCTTGACTCACATTTGCGTATAAACCAGCGGACCATAGTTCCAGTCACGCGTAACGTTGAATGAACTGTCTGAAAAAAACTTTGTGCGACACGAGGACTTCTCAGGAGGTAACCCATCCGAGTACTACTCTCGCTCAAGCACACTTAACCGCGGAGTTCTGATGGGATCCGGTGCATAAGTGCTGGTATGATCGAATCTATTTAATTTCGCGCTGCAAATAGATACACTCCTTCTCCTTTCTTCCCCCTCCCGTCATTTGTTTCCTTATGCGTCCGCACTGCACCTCATGTTCTCGTTCAAATATCGAGTAAAATGCCATGGCGCCGTGACTCACATTTGCGAATAAACATGCAGACCATAATTCAAGTCGCCCGTAACATCGAAAGAATTATCTGCAAAAAAATGGGTGCAACACGAGGACTTCCCAAAAAAATGGGTGAAATATAAGGACTTCGCAGGAGGTCACCCTTCCTAGTTCTACTCTCGCCCAAGCACCCTTAACTGCGGAGTTCTGATAGAATCCGTTACATTAGTGCTGGTATGATCTCTCATGTTTCATTCTGCGCTGCAAATACATACACTCTTTCTCCTTCCATCCCTCCTCTCGTCATTTGTTTCCTGGTGCGTTCACACTTCACCTCTCCTTCTCTTTATAATATCAAGTAAAATGCCCCTGCGTCTTGACTCACATTTACGTATAAACCAGCGGACCATAGTTCCAGTTGCACATAACGTTGAACGACCCATCTGAAAAAAAAATGGGTGCAACACGAGAACTACCCAGGAGGTAATCCATCCTTGTACTACTTTGGCCAAAGCACACTTAATTGTGGAGTTCTGATGGGATCCGGTTCATTTGTGCTGGTATGATCGCACCTGTTTCATTACGCGCTGCAAATACATACACTCCTTCTCCTTTATTCCCTCTCTCTTTATTTGTTTCCTGGTGCGTTCACACTTCACATCTCCTTCTCATTCTAATATCAATTAAAATACCCTTGCGTCTTGACTCACATTTGCGTATAAACCAGTGGACCATAGTTCCAGTCGTGCGTAACGTCGGACGACCCATCTGAAAAAAAAATAGGTGCAATACGAGAACTTCTAAGGAGGTAACCCATCCTTGTACTACTTTCGCCAAAGCACACTTCACTGCGGAGTTCTCATGGGATCCGGTGCATTTGTGCTGGTATGATCGCACCTGTTTCATTTCGTGCTGAAAATACATACACTCCTTCTCCTTCCCTCCCCCCTCCCATCATTTGTTTCCTTGTGCGTTCACACTGCACCTCTCCTTCTCGTTCTAATATTGATTAAAATGACTCTGCTTCTAGACTCACATTTGTGTATAAACCAGCGGACCATAGTTTCAATCGCGCGTAACGTCGAACGACCCGTCTGAAAAAAAAATTGGTCCAACACGAGGACTTCCCAGGAGGTCACCCATTCGAGTACTACTCTCGCCCAAACACACTTAACTGCGGAGTTCTGATGGGATACGGTGCATTAGTGCTGGTATGATCCCACCTATTTAATTTCTCGCTGAAAAAACATAAACTCCTTCACCTTTTTCCCCCCCCCCCCCCGTAATTTGTTTCTTTGTGCGTGCGCACTGCCCCACCCGTTCTCGTTCTAATATCAAGTAAAATGCCACGGCGTCGTGACTCACATTTGCGAATAAACCTGCAGACGATATTTCAAGTCTCGCGTAACGTCGAAAGAATCATCTGCAAAAAAATGGGTGCAACACGAGGACTTCGCAGGAGGTCACCCATCCTAGTACTACTCTCGCCCAAGCACCCTTAACTTGCGGAGTTCTGATAGAATCCGTTGCATTAGTGCTGGTATGATTGCTCATGTTTCATTATGCGCTGCAAATACATACACTCTTTCTCCTTTCATCTCCCCTTCCGTTATTTGTTTCCTTGTGCGTGCACTCTGCATCTCTCATTCTCGTTCTAATATCAAGTAAAATGCCCCGGCACCATGACTCACCTTTGCGAATGAACCAGCAGTTCCTAATTCCATTCGCGTGTAATGTCGAACGACCTATCCGAAAAAAAATGGGTGCAACACAAGGACTTCCAGGAGGTCACCCATCTGAATACTACACTTGCCCAAGCACACTTAACTGGGGAGCACTGATGGGATACGGTGCATTAGTGCTGGTATGATCGCATCTGTTTCATTTTGTGCTGCAAATACATACACTCCTCCTTTCTTCCCCTCCCGTAACTTGTTTCCTGGTGCGTTCACACTTCACCTCTCTTTCACGTTCTAATATCGATTAAAATGCCCCTGCTTCTTAACTCACATTTGCGTATAAACCAGCGGACCAAAGTTCCAGTCGCGCGTAACGTCGAACGACCCATCTGAAAAAAATTGGTGTGACACGAGGACTTCCCAGGAGGTCACCAATTCGAGTGCTACTCTCGCCCAAGCATACTTAACTGCGGAGTTCTGATGGGATCCGGTGCATTAGTGCTGGTATGATCCCACCTATTTAATTTCTCGCTGAAAAAACATAAACTCCTTCACCTTTTTTCCCCCTCCCGTCATTTGTTTCTTTGTACGTGCGCACTGCACCTCCCATTCTTGTTCTAATATCAAGTAAAATGCCACGGCGCCATGACTCACATTTGCGAATAAACCTGCGGACCATAATTCAAGTCGCGCGTAACGTCGAAAGAATCATCTGCAAAAAAATGGGTGAAATATAAGGATTTCACAGGAGCTCACCCATCCAAGTACTACTCTCACCCAAACACCTATAACTTGCGGAGTTTTGATAGAATCCGTTGCATTAGTGCTGGTATGGTCGCTCATGTTTCATTCTGTGCTGCAACTACATATACTCTTTCTCCCTCCATCCCCCTTCCCGTCATTTGTTTCCTTGTGCATGCACTCTGCATCTCTCATTCTCGTTCTAATATCAAGTAAAATGCCTCAGCACCGTGACTCACCTTTGCGAATGAACCAGCAGTTCATAAATCCATTCGCGCATAACGTCGAACGACCCATCCGAAAAAAAAAGGGTGCAACACTAGGACTTCCCAGGAGGTCACCCATCCGAGTACTACTCTTGCCCAAGCACACTTATCTGCGGAGTTCTGATGGGATCTGGTGCATTAGTGCTGGTACGATCGCTCATGTTTCATATTGCGGTGCAAATACATACACTCCTTCTCCTTTCTTCCCCCTCCCGTTATTTGTTTCCTGGTGCGTTCACACTTCACCTCTCCTTCTCGTTCTATTATCAATTAAAATGCCCCAGCGTCTTGACTCATATTTGCGTATAAACCAGCGGACCATAGTTCCAGTGACGCGTAACGTCGAATGACCCATTTGAAAAAAAAATGGGTGCAACACGAGAACTTCCCAATAGGTAACCCATTCGAGTACTACTTTCGCCCAAGCATACTTAAGTGCGGAGTTCTGATGGGATCCGGTGCATTAGTGCTGGTATGATCCCACCTATTTAATTTCCCGCTGAAAAAACATAAACTCCTTCACCTTTTTTCCCCCTCCCGTCATTTGCTTCTTTGTGCGTGCGCACTGCACCTCCCATTCTCGTTCTAATATCAAGTAAAATGCCACGACACCATGACTCACCTTTGCGAATGAACCCGCGGTTCATAATTCCATTCGCGCGTAACGTCGAATAACCCATATGAAAAAAATGGGTGCAACACGAGGACTTCCTAAGAGGTCACCCATCCGAGTACTACTCTCGCCCAAGCACACTTCACTGCAGAGTTCAGATCCGGTGCATTAGTGCTGGTATGATCGCACCTGTTTCATTTCGCGCTGCAAATACATACACTCCTTTTCCTTTCTTCCCCCTCCCGTCATTTGTTGCCTGGTGCGTTCACACTTCACCTCTCCTTCTCGTTCTAATATCAATTAAAATCCCCCTTCGTCTTGACTCACATTTGCGTATAAACCATCGGACCATAGTTCAAGTCGCGCGTAACGTCGAACAGCACATTTGAAAAAAAAAATGAGTGCAACATGAGAACTTCTTAGGAGGTAACCCATCCTTGTACTACTTTCGTCAAAGCACACCTAACTGCGGAGTTCTGATGGGATCCGGTGCATTTGTGCTGGTATGATGACACCTGTTTCATTTCGTGCTGAAAATACATACACTCCTTCTCCTTCCCTCCCTCCTCCCATCATTTGATTCCTTGTGCATTCACACTGCACCTGTCCTTCTCGTTCTAATATCAATTAAAATGCCCCAGCTTCTTGACTCACATTTGCGTATAAACCAGCGGACCATAGTTCCAATCGCGCGTAACGTCGAATGACCTGTCTGAAAAAAAATTTGTGCGACACGAGGACTTCTTAGGAGGTCATCCATCAGAGTACTACTCTCGCCCAAGCACACTTAACTGCGGAGTTCTGATGGGATCCGGTGCATTAGTGCCGGTATGATCGCACCTGTATAATTTCGCGCTGCAAATACATACACTCCTTCTCCTTTCTTCCCCCTCCTGTAATTTGTTTCCTTGTGCGTGCGCACTGCAACTCCCATTCTCGTTCTAATATCAAGTAAAATACCACGGCGCCGTGACCCATATTTGCGAATAAACCTGCGGACCATAATTCAAGATGCTTGAAACGTCGAAAGAATTATCTGCAAAAAAATGGGTGCAAAACGAGGACTTCCCAAGAAAATGGGTGAAATATAAGGACTTTGCAAGAGGTCACCAATCCTAGTACTGCTCTCGCCCAAGCACCCTTAACTTGCGAAGTTTTAATAGAATCCGTTGCATTAGTTCTGGTATGATCGCTCATGTTTCATTCTGCGCTGCAAATACATACACTCTTTCTCCTTCCACCCCCCCTCCCGTCATTTGTTTCCTTGTGCGTGCACTCTGCATCTCTCATTCTCGTTCTAATATCAAGTAAAATGCCCCGGCACCGTGACTCACCTTTGCGAATGAAACAGTGGTTCATAATTCCATTCGCGCGTAACGTCGAACGACTCATCTGAAAAAAAAATGGGTGCAACACGAGTACTTCCCAGGAGGTCACACATCCGAGTACTACTCTCGCCCAAGCACACTTAACTGCGGAGTTTTGATGGGATCCAGTGCATTAGTGCTTGTATGATCGCACCTGTTTAATTTCGCGCTGCAAATACATACACTCCTTCTCCTTTCTTCCCCCTCCCGTCATTTGTTTTCTTGTGCGTGCGCTCTGCACCTCTCGTTCTCGTTCAAATATCAAGTAAAATGTCTCGGCGCCGTGACTCACATTTGCGAATAAACCTGCGGACCAAAATTCAAGTCGCGCGTAACGTCGAAAGAATAATCTGCAAAAAAATGGGTGCAACACGACGACTTCCCAAGAAAATGGGTGAAATATAAGGACGTTGCAGGAGGTCAACCATCTTAGTACTACTCTCGCCAAAGCACCCTTAACTGCGGAGTTCTTATAGAATTTGTTGCATTAGTGCTGGAATGATCGCTCATGTTTCATTCTGCGCTGCAAATACATACATTCTTTCTCCTTCCATCCCTCCTCCCGTCATTTGTTTCCTTCTGCGTGCACTCTGCATCTCTCCTTTTCGTTCTAATATCAAGTAAAATGCTCCGGCACCGTGACTCACCTTTGCGAATGAACCAGCGGTTCATAATTCCATTCGCGCGTAACATCGAACGACCCATCCGAAAGAAATTGGGTGCAACACGAGGACTTCCCAGGAGGTCACACATCCGAGTACTACTCTCGCCCAAGCACACTTAACTGCGGAGTTCTGATGGGATCCGGTGCATTAGTGCTGGTATGATTACACCTGTTTAATTTCGCGCTGCAAATACATACACTCCTTCTCCTTTCTTTCTCTTCCCGTCATTTGTTTCCTTGTGTGTTCACACTGTACCTCTCCTTCTCATTCTAATATCGATTAAAATGCCCCTTCTTCTTGAGTCACATTTGCGTATAAACCAACGAAAAATAGTTCCAGTCGCGTGTATTGTCGAACGACCCGTCTGAAAAAAAATTGGTGCCATACGAGGACTTCCCAGGAGGTCACACATCCGGGTACTACTCTCGCCAAAGCAGACTTAACTGCGAAGTTCTAATGGGATCCGGTGCATTAGTGCTGGTATGATCGCACCTGTTTAATTTCGCGCTACAAATACATACACTCCTCCTTTTTTCCCCCTCCCGTCATTTGTTTCCTTGTGCATGCGCACTGCACCTCCCGTTCTCATTCTGGTATCAAGTAAAATGCCACGGCGCCGTGATTCACATTTGCGAATAAACCTGCGGACCATAATTCAAGTCGCGTGTAACGTCGAAAGAATCATCTGCAAAAAAATGGGATCAACACCAGGACTTCCAAAGAAAATGGGTGAAATATAAGGACTTCGCAGGAGGTCACCCATCCTAGTACTACTCTCGCCCAAGCACCCTTAACTACGGAGTTCTGATAGAATCTGTTGCAATTGTGCTGGTATGATCGCTCATGTTTCATTCTGCGCTGCAAATACATACACTCTTTCTCCTCCCATCCCCCTCCCGTCATTTGTTTCCTTGTGCGTGCGCTCTGCACCTCTCATTCTCGTTCTAATATCAAGTAAAATGCCCCGACACAGTGACTCACCTTTGCGAATGAACCAGCGGTTCATAATTCCATTCCCGTGTAACGTCGAACGATCGATCCGAAAAAAAAGGAGTGCAACACGAGGACTTCCTAGGAGGTCACCCATCTGAATACTACTCTCGCCCTAGCACACTTAACTGCGGAGTTCTGATGGGATCCGGTTCTTTAGGGCTGGTATGATCGCACCTGTTTAATTTCGCGCTGCAAATACATATACTCATTCTCCTTTCTTCCCTCTCCCGTCATTTGTTTCCTTGTGCGTGCGCATTGCACCTCCTGTTCTCGTTTAAATATCAAGTAAAATGCCACGGCGCCGTGACTCACCTTTGCGAATGAACCAGCGGACCATAGTTCCAGTCGCGCATAACGTCGAACTAACCATCTGAAAAAAAAATGGGTGCAACAAGAGAACTTCCAAAGAAAATGGGTGAAATATGAGGACTTCGCAGGAGGTCACCCATCCTAGTACTACTCTCGCCCAAGCACCCTTAACATGCCGAGTTCTGATAGAATCCGTTGCATTAGTGCTGGTATGATCGCTCATGTTTCATTATGCGCTGCAAATACATACACTCTTTCTCCTTCCATCCACCATCCTGTCATTTGTTTCCTTGTGCGTGCACTCTGCATCTCTCCTTCTCGTTTTAATCTCAAGTAAATTGCCCCGGCACCGTGACTCACCTTTGCGAATGAACTAGCGGTTCATAATTCCATTCACGCGTAACATCGAACGACCCATCCGAAGAAAAAAGGGTGCAACACGAGGACTTCCCAGGAGGTCACCCATCCGAGTACTACTCTCACCCAAGCACACTTAACTGTGAAATTCTGATGGGATCCGGTGCATTAGTGCAGGTATGATCGCACCTGTTTAATTGCGCGCTGCAAATACATACACTCCTTGTTCTTTCTTCCCCCTCCCGTCATTTGTTTCCTAGTGCGTTCAAACTTCACCTCCCGTTCTCGTTCTAATATCAATTAAAATGCCCCTGCGTCTTGACTCACTTTTGGGTATAAACCAGCGGACCATAGTTCCAGTCGCCCGTAAAGTCGAACGACCCATCTAAAAAAAAAAATAGGTCCAACACGAGAACTTCCCAGGAGGTAACCTATCCTTGTACTACTTTCGCCAAAGCACACTTAACTGCGGAGTTCTAACGGGATCCGGGACATTTGTGCTGGTATAATCGCACCTATTTCATTTCGTGCTGAAAATGCATACACTCCTTCTCCTTCTCTCCCCCCTCCCATCATTTGTTTCCTTGTGCGTTCACACTACACCTCTCATTCTCGTTCTAATATTGATTAAAATGCCCCTTCTTCTTGACTCACCTTTGCGAATGAACCAGCGGTTCATAATTTCATTCGTGCGTAACGTCAAACGACCCATCCAAAAAAAAAATTGGTGCAACACGAGGTCTCCCTAGGAGGTCACCCATCCGAGTACTACTCTCACCCAAGTACACTTAACTGCGGAGTTCTGATTGGATCCGGTGCATTAGTGCTGGTATGATCGTACCTGTTTCATTTCGCGCTGCAAATAAATACACTCCTTCTCCTTTCTTCCCCCTCCCGTAATTTGTTTCCTGGTGCGTTCACGCTTCACCTCTCCTTCTCTAATATCAGTAAAAATGCCCCTGCGTCTTGACTCACATTTGCGTATAAACCAGCGGACCATAGTTCCAGTCGCGCGTAACGTCGAATAACCCATCTGAAAAAAAAATGGGTTCAACACGAGAATTTCCCAGGAGGTAACCCATCCTTGTACTACTTTCGCCAAGGCACACTTAACTGCGGATTACTGATGGGATCCGGTGCATTTGTGCTGGTATGATCGCACCTGTTTCATTTCGTACTGAAAATACATACACTCCTTCTCCTTCCCTCCCCCCTCCCATCATTTGTTTCCTTGTGCGTTCACACTGCACCTCTCCTTCTCATTCTAATATCGATTAAAATGCCCCTGCTTCTTAACTCACATTTGCGTATAAACCACCGGACCATAGCTTCAGTCGCACATAACGTCGAACGACCTGCCTGAAAAAATATTAGTGCGACACGACGACTTCACATTAGGTCACCCATCCGAGTACAACTCTCGCCAAAGCACACTTAACTGCGGAGTTCTGATGGAATCCGGTGCATTTGTACTGGTATGATGGCACCTGTTTCATTTCGTGCTGAAAATACATACACTCCTTCTCTTTCCCTCCCCCCCCCCATCATTTGTTTCCTTGTGCGTTCACACTGCACCTCTCCTTCTTGTTCTAATATCGATTAAAATGCCCCTGTATCTTGACTCACATTTGCGTATAAACCAGCGGACCATAGTTCCAGTCGCGCGTAAAGTCGAACGACCCGTCTGAAAAAAAAATTGGTGCGACACGAGGACTTCCCAGGAGGTAACCCATCTGAGTTCTACTCTCACCCAAGCACACTTAACTGCGGAATTCTAATGGGATCCAGTGCATTAGTGCTGGTATGATCGCACCTGTTTAATTTTGCGCTGCAAATACATACACTCCTTCTCATTTCTTCCCCGTCCCGTCATTTGTTTCCTTGTGCGTGCGCTCTGCACCTCCCGTTCTTGATCTAATATCAAGTAAAATGCCACGGCGCCATGACTCACATTTGCGAATGAACCTGCGGACCATAATTCAAGTCGCGCGTAACGACGAAAGAATCATCTGCAAAAAAATTGTGCAACACGAGGACTTCCCAAAAAAATAGGTGAAATATAAGAACTTCGCAGGAGGTCACCCATCCTAGTACTACTCTCGCCCAAGCACCCTTAACTTGCGGAGTTCTTATAGAATCCGTTGCATTAGTGCTGGTACGATCGCTCATGCTTCATACTGCGCTGCAAATACATACACTCTTTCTCCTTCCATCCCCCCTCCCGTCATTTGTTTCCTTGTGCGTGCACTCTGCATCTCTACTTCTCGTTCTAATATCAAGTAAAATGCCCCGGCACCGTGACTCACCTTTGCGAATGAACCAGCGGTTCATAATTCGATTCGCGCGTAATGTCGAGTGACCCATTCGAGAAAAAATTGGTGCAGCACGAGGACTTCCCAGGAGGTGTACTACTCTCGCCCAAGCACACTTAACTACAGAGTTCTGATGGGATCCGATGCATTTGTGCTGGTATGATCGCACCTGTTTCATTTCACGCTGCAAATAAATACACTCCTTCTCCTTTCTTCTCCCTCCCGTCATTTGTTTCCTGGTGCGTTCACACTTCACTTATCCTTCTCGTTCTAGTATCAGTAAAAATGCCCCTGCGTCTTGACTCACATTTGCGTATAAACCAGCGGACCATAGTTCCAGTCGCGCGTAACGTCGAACGACCCATCTGAAAAAAAAATGGGTGTAACACGAGAACTTCCCAGGAGGTAACTCATCTTTGTACTACTTTCACCAAAGCACACTTAACTGCGGTGTACTGATGGGATCCAGTGCATTTGTACTGGTATGATCGCACCTGTTTCATTTTCTGCTGAAAATACATACACTCATTCTCCTTCCCTCCCCCCTCCCATCATTTTTTTCCTTGTGCGTTCACACTGCACCTCTCCTTCTCGTTCTAATATAGATTAAAATGCCCCTGCTTCTTTACTCTAATTTGCGTATAAACCAGCTGACCATAGTTCCAGTTGCGCATAACATCGAACGACCAGTCTAAAAAAAAATTTGTGCGACACGAGGACTTCCTAGGATGTCACCCATCCGAGTACTACTCTCGCCCAAGCACACTTAACTGCGGAGTTCTGAAAGGATCCGGTGCATTAGTGCTGTTATGATCGCACCTGTTTAATTTCGCGCTGCAAATACATACACTCCTTCTCCTTTCTTCCCCCTCCCGTCATTTGTTTCCTTGTGCGTGCGCACTGCACCTCCCGTTCTCGTTCTAATATCAAGTAAAATGCAACGGTACCGTGACTCACATTTGCAAATAAACCTACATACCATAATTCAAGTCGTACGTAACGTCGAAAGAATCATCTACAAAAAAAATGGTGCAACACGAGGACTTCCCAAGAAAATGGCTGAAATATAAGGACTTCGCAGGAGCTCACCTATTCTAGTACTACTCTCGCCCAAACACCCTTAACTTGCGGAGTTCTGATAGAATCCGTTGCATTAGTTCTGGAATGATCCATCATGTTTCATTCTGCGCTGTAAATACATACACTCTTTCTCCTTCTATCCCCCCTCCCGTCATTTGTTTTCTTGTGTGTGCACTCTTCATCTCTCCTTCTCATTCTAATATCAAGTAAAATGCCCAAGCACCGTGACTCACCTTTACAAATGAACCAGCGGTTCATAATTCCATTCGTGCGTAACGTTGAACGACCCGTCCGAAAAAAAATGGGTGCAACACGTGAACTTCCTAGGAGGTCACCAATCCGATTACTACTCTCGTCCAAGCACACTTAATTGCAGAGTTCTGATTGGATCCGGTGCATTAGTGCAGGTATGATCGCACCTTTTAAATTTCGCGCTTCAAATACATACATTCCTTCTCCTTTCTTTCCCGTCCCGTCATTTATTTTCTTGTTTGTGCGCACTGCACCTTCGGTTCTCGTTCAAATATCAAGTAAAATGCAACGGCGTCGTGACTCACATTTGCGAATAAACCTCTTGACCATAATTAAAGTCGCGCGTAACGTCGAAAGAATCATCTGCAAAAAAATGGGTGCAACACGAGGACTTCCCAAGAAAATGGGTGAAATATAAAGACTTCGCAGGAGGTCACCCATCCTAGTACTACTCTCGCCCAAACACCCTTTACTTGCAGAGTTCTGATAGAATCCATTGCATTAGTGCAGGTATGATCGCTCATGTTTCATTCTACGCTGTAAATACATACACTCTTTCTCGTTCCATCCCCCCACCCGTCATTTGTTTCCTTGTGCGTGCACTCTGCATCTCTCCTTCTAGTTCTTATATAAAGTAAAATGCCCCGGCACCGTGACTCACCTTTGCGAATGAACCAGCGGTTCATAATTCCATTCACGCATAACGTCGAACAACCCATCCGAAAAAAAAATTGGTGCAACACGAGGACTTCCTAGGAGGTCACCAATTCGAATACTACTCTCGCCCAAGCACACTTAACTGCAGAATTCTGATGGGATCCGGTGCATTAGTGCTGGTACGATTGCTCATGTTTCATTTTGCGTTGCAAATACATACACTCCTTCTCCTTTCATCCCCCTCCCATCATTTGTTTCCTGGTGCGTTCACACTTCACCTCTCATTCTCGTTTTAATATCAATTAAAATGCCCCTGCGTCTTGACTCACATTTGTGTATAAACCAGCGGACCATAGTTCCAGGGCGCGTAACATCGAACGACCCATCTTAAAAAAAATGTGTGCAACAGGAGAACTTCCCAGGAGGTAACCCATCCTTGTACTACTTTCGCCAAAGCACACTTAATTGCGGAGTTCTGATGGGATCCGGTGCATTTGTGTTGGTATGATTGCACCTGTTTCATTTCATGATGAAAATACATACACACCTTCTCCTTTCCTCTCCCTTCCCATCATTTATTTCCTTGTGCGTTCACACTGCACCTCTCCTTCTCGTTCTAATATCGATTAAAATGCCCCTGCTTCTTGACTCACATTTGCGTATAAACTAGCAGACCATAGTTCTAGTCGCGCGTAACGTCGAACGACCCATCTGAAAAAAATTTGTGCGACACGAGGAATTCCCAGAACTCCTCCATCCGAGTACTACTCTCGCCCAAGCACACTTAACTACGGAGTTCTGATGGGATCCGGTGCATTAGTGCTAGTATGATCGCACCTATTTAATTTCGTGCTGCAAATATATAGACTCCTTCTCCTTTCTTCACCCTCCCATCATTTGTTTCCTTGTGCGTGCGCACTGCACCTCCTGTTCTCGTTCAAATATCAAGTAAAATGCCATGGTGCCGTGACTTACATTTGCGAATAAACCTGTGGACCATTATTCAAATCGCGCGCAACGTCGAGAGAATCATCTGCAAAAAAATGGGTGCAACACGAAGACTTCCCAAGAAAATGGGTGAAATATAAGGACCTCGCAGGAGGTCACCCATCCTAGTACTACTCTCGCCCAAACACCCATAACTTGCGGAGTTCTGATAGAATCCGTTGCATTAGTGCTGGTATGATCCCTCATGTTTCATTCTGCGCTGCAAATACATACACTCTTTCTCCTTCCATCCCTCCTCCCGTCATTTGTTTCTTTGTGGGTGCACTCTGCATCTCTCATTCTCGTTCTAATATCAAGTAAAATGCCCCGGCACGGTGACTCACCTTTGCGAATGAACCAGCGGTTCATAATTCCATTCGCGCGTAATGTCGAACGACCCATTTTAAAAAAAATGGGTGCAACACGAGGACATCCCAGGAGGTCACCCATCCTAGTACTACTCTCGCCCAAGCACCCTTAACTTGTGGAGTTCTGATAGAATCCGTTGCATTAGTGCTGGTATGATCGCTCATGATTCATTCTGCGCTGCAAATACATACACTCTTTCTCCTTCTATCCCCCCTCCCGTCACTTGTTTCCTTGTTCGTGCACTCTGCATCTCTCATTCTCGTTATAATATCAAGTAAAATGCCTCGGCACCGTGACTCACCTTTGCGAATGAACCAGCGGTTCATAATTTCATTCGCGCGTAACGTCGAACGACCCATCCGAAAAAAAATGGGTGCAACACGAGGACTTCCCAGGAGGTCACCCATCCGAGTACTTCTCTCGCACAAGCACACTTAACACCGGAGTTCTGATGGGATCTGGTGCTTTAGTGCTGGTATGATCGCACCTATTTAATTTCGTGCTGCAAATACATACACTCCTTCTCCTTTCTTCCCCCTCCCGTTATTTGTTTCCACGGCGCCGTGACTCACATTTGCGAATAAACCTGCGGACCATAATTCAAGTCGCGCGTAACGTCGAAAGAATCATCTACAAAAAAATGGGTGCAACACGAGGACTTCCCAAGAAAATTGGTGAAATATAAGGACTTCGTAAGAGGTCACCCATCCTAGTACTACTCTCGCCCCAGCACCCTTAACTTGTGGAGTTCTAATAGAATCCGTTGCATTAGTGCTAGTATGATCGCTCATATTTCATTCTGCGCTGCAAATACATACACTCTTTCTCCTTCTATCCCCCCTCCCGTCATTTGTTTCCTTGTGCTTGCACTCTGTATCTCTCATTCTCGTTCTAATATCAAGTAAAATGCCCCGTCACCGTGACTCACCTTTGCGAATGAACCAGCGGTTCATAATTCCATTCGCTCGTAACGTCGAACGACCCATCCAAAAAAAATGGGTGCAACACGAGGTCTTCCCAGGAGGTTACCCATCCGAGTACTACTCTCGCCAAAGTACACTTAAGTGCGGAGTTCTCATGGGATCTGGTACATTATTGCTGGTATGATGGCACCTGTTTAATTTCGCACGGCAAATACATAAAATCCTTCTCTTTTCTTCCCCCTCCCGTAATTTGTTTCCTTGTGCGTGCGCACTGCACCTCCTATTCTCGTTCTAATATCATATAAAATGCCACGGCGCCGTGACTCACATTTGAGAATAAACCTGCGGACCATAATTTAAGTTGTGCGTAACGTCGAAAGAATCATCTGCAAAAAAATGGGTGCAACACGAGGACTTCCAAAGAAAATGGTTGAAATATAAGGACTTCGCAGGAGCTCACCTATTCTAGTACTACTCTCGCCCAAACACCCTTAACTTGCGGAGTTCTGATAGAATCCGTTGCATTAGTTCTGGAATGATCCATCATGTTTCATTCTGCGCTGCAAATACATACACTCTTTCTCCTTCCATCCCCCCTCTCGTAATTTGTTTCCTTGTGTTTGCACTCTGCATCTCTCCTTCTCGTTCTAATATCAAGTAAAATGCCCCATCACCGTGACTCACCTTTGCGAATGAACCAGCGGTTCATAATTCCATTCGTGAGAAACGTCGAACGACCCATCCAAAAAAAAATGGGTGCAACACGAGGACTTTCTAGGAGGTCATCCATCCGAGTACTACTCTCGCCCAAGCACACTTAACTGCGGAGTTCTGATGGGATCCGGTGCATTAGTGCTGGTATGATCGCACATGTTTCATTTCGCGCTGCAAATACATAAACTCATTCTCCTTTCTTCCCCCTCCCGTCATTTGTTTCCTTATGCGTGCGCACTGCACCTCCCGTTCTCGTTCTAATATGTTAAATGCCACGGTGCTGTGACTCACATTTGCGAATAAACCTGCGGTCCATAATTGAAGTCGCGTGTAATGTCAAAAGAATCATCTGCAAAAAAATGATTGCAACACGATGACTTCCCAAGAAAATGGGTGAAATATAAGGACTTCGCAGGAGGTCACCCATCCTAGTACAACTCTCGCCCAAGAACCATTAACTTGCGGAGTTCTGATGGAATCTGTTGCACTAGTGCTGGTATGATCGCTCATGTTTCATTCTGCGTTGTAAATACATACACTCTTTCTTGTTCCATCACCCCTCCCGTCATTTGTTTCCTTGTGCGTGCACTCTGCATCTCTCCTTCTCGTTCTAATATCAAGTAAAATGCCCCGGCACCGTGACTCACCTTTGCGAATAAACCAGCAGTTCATAATTCCATTCGCGCGTAACGTCGAACGACCCATCTAAAAAAAATTGGGTGCAACACGAGGACTTCCCAGTGGGTCATCCATCCGAGTACAACTCTCGCCCAAGCACACTAAACTGCGGAGTTCTGATGGGATCTGGTGCATTTGTGCTGGTATGATCGCACCTATTTCATTTTGCGCTGGAAATTCAAACATTTCTTCTCCTTTCTTCCCCCACCCGTCATTTATTTCCTGGTGCGCTCACACTTCACCTCTCATTCTTATTCTAATATCAATTAAAATGCCCCTGCGTCTTTACTCACATTTGTGTATAAACAAGTGGACCATAGTTCCAGTCGCGCGTAACGTCGAACGACCCATCAGAAAAAAAAATTGGTGCAACACGAGAACTTCCCAAGAGGTAACCCATCCTTGTACTACTTTCGCCAAAGCACACTTAACTGCGGAGTTCTGATGGGATCCGGTGCATTTGTGCTGGTATGATCGCACCTGTTTCATTTAGTGCTGCAAATACATACACTCCTTCTCCTTCCCTCCCCCCTCTCGTCATTTCTTTCCTTGTGCGTTCACACTGCACCACTCCTCGTTCTAATATCGATTAAAATTCCCCTACTTCTTGACTCACATTTGCGTATAAACCAGCGGATCATAGTTCTAGTCGCGTGTAACGTCGACCGACCTGTCTGAAAAAAAATTTGTTCGACACGAGGACTTCCCAGGAGGTCACCTATCTGAGTACTACTCTCGCCCAAACACACTTAACTACAGAGTTCTGATGGGATCCGGTGCATTAATGCTGGTATGATCGCACCTTTTTCTTTTCGCGCTGTATATACATACACTCCTTCTCCTTTCTTCCCCCGCCCGTCATTTGTTTCCTTGTGCGTGCGCACTGCACCTCCCGTTCTCGTTCAAATATCAAGTAAAATGCCACGGCACCGTGACTCACATTTGTGAATAAACTTGCGGACCATAATTGAAGTCGCGTGTAACGTCAAAAGAATCATCTGCAAAAAAATGGGTGCAACACGAGGACTTCCCAAGAAAATGGGTGAAATATAAGGACTTCGCAGGAGGTCACCCATCCTAGTACAACTCTCGCCCAAGCACCCTTAACTTGCGGAGTTCTGATAGAATCCGTTGCAATAGTGCTGGTATGATCGCTCATGTTTCATTATGCGCTGCAAATACATACATTCTTTCTCCTTCCATCCCCCCTCCCGTTATTTGTTTCGTTGTGCGTGCACTCTGCATCTCTACTTCTCGTTCTAATATCAAGTAAATCCCCTGACACCGTGACTCACCTTTGCAAATGAACCAGCGGTTCATAATTTCATTCGCGCGTAACGTCGAACGACCCATCCAAAAAAAAATTGGTGCAACACGAAGACGTCCCAGGAGGTCACCAATCCGAGTACTACTCTCGCCAAAGCACACTTAATTGCGGAGTTCTGATGGGATCCGGTGCATTAGTGCTGGTATGATCACACTTGTTTCATTTCGCGCTGCAAGTACATACTTTCCTTCTCCTTTCTTCCCCCTCCCGTCATTTGTTTCCTTGTGCGTGCGCACTGCACCTCCTGTTCTCATTCTAATATCAAGTAAAATGCCACAGCGTCGTGACTCACATTTGAAAATAAACCTGTGGACCATAATTCAAGTCGCGCGTAACGTCGAAAGAATCATCTGCAAAAAAAGGGTGCAACACGAGTACTTCCCAAGAAAATGGCTGAAATATAAGGACTTCGCAGGAGGTCACCCATCCTAGTACAACTCTCGCCCAAGAACCCTTAACTTGCGGAGTTCTGATAGAATCCATTGCACTAGTGATGGTATGATCGTTCTTGTTTCATTCTGCGTTGTAAATACATACACTCTTTCTCGTTCCATCCCCCCTCCCGTCATTTGTTTCCTTGTACGTGCACTCTGCATCTCTCCTTCTCGTTCTAATATCAAGTAAAATGCCCCGACACCGTGACTCACCTTTGCGAATAAACCAGTGGTTCATAATTCCATTCGCGCGTAACGTCGAACGACCCATCTGAAAAAAATTGGGTTCAACACAAGGACTTCCCATTCGAGTACAACTCTCGCCCAAGCACACTTAACTGTGGAGTTCTGATGAGATCTGGTGCATTCGTGCTGGGATGATCGCACCTGTTCCATTTTGCGCTGGAAATTCAAACACTCCTTCTCCTTTCTTCCCCCACCCGTCATTTGTTTCCTGGTGCGTTCACACTTCACCTCTCATTCTCGTTCTAATATCAATTAAAATGCCCCTGCATCTTGACTCACATTTGTGTATAAACCAGTGGACCATAGTTCCAGTCATGCGTAACGTCGAACGACCCGTCTGAAAAAAAAATTGGTACAACACGAGAACTTTCCAAGAGGTAACCTATCCTTATACTATTTTCGCCAAAGCACACTTAACTGCGGAGTTATGATGGGATCCGATGCATTTGTGCTGGTATGATCGCACCTGTTTCATTTAGTGCTGCAAATACATACACTCCTTCTCCTTCCCTCCCCCCTCTCGTCATTTGTTTCCTTGTGCGTTCACACTGCACCACTCCTTCTCGTTCTAATATCGATTAAAATGCCCCTGCTTCTTGACTCACATTTGCGTATAAACCAGCGGACCATAGTTCCAGTCGCGCGTAACGTCGAACGACCCGTCTGAAAAAAAATTTGTATGACACGAGGACTTCCCAGGAGGTCACCCATCCGAGTACTACTCTCGCCCAAACACACTTAACTGCAGAGTTTTGATGGGATCCGGTGCATTAGTGCTGGTATGATCGCACCATAATTAAAGTCACTCGTAACGTCGAAAGAATCATCTGCAAAAAAATGGGTGTAACACGAGGACTTCCCAAGAAAATGGGTGAAATATAAGGACTTCGCAGGATGTCACCCATCCTAGTACTACTCTCGCCCAAGCACCCTTAACTTGCGGAGTTATGATAGAATCCATTGCATTAGTGCTGGTATGATCGCTCATGTTTCATTCTGTGCTGCAAATACATACACTCTTTCTCCTTCCATCCCCCTTCCCGTCATTTGTTTCATTGTGTGTGCACTCTGCATCTTTACTTCTCGTTCTAATATCAAGTAAAATGCCCCAGCACAGAGACTCACCTTTGCGAATGAACCAGCGGTTCATAATTTCATTCGCGCATAACGTCGAACGACCCATCTGAAAAAAAAAGGTGCAACACGAAGACGTACCAGGAGGTCACCCATCCAAGTACTACTCTCGCCAAAGCACACTTAACTGCGGAGTTCTGATGGGATCCGGTGCATTAGTGCTGGTATGATCACACCTGTTTCATTTCGCGCTGTAAATACATACACTCTTTCTTCTTTCGTCCCCCTCCGGTCATTTGTTTCCTTATACGTTCACACTTCACCTCCCTTTCTTGTTCTACTATCAATTAAAATGCCCATGCGTCTTAACTCACATTTGTGTATAAACCAGCAGACCATAGTTTTAGTCGCGCGTAACGTCGAACGACCCGTCTGAAAAAAAATTGGTGCGACACGAGTACTTCCCAGGAGGTCACCCATCTGAGTACTACTCTCACCCATGCACACTTAACAGCGAAGTTTTGATGGGATCCGGTGCATTAGTGCTGATATGATCGCACTTGTTTCATTTTACGCTGCAAATACATACACTCCTTCTCCTTTGTTCCCCCTCCCGTCATTTGTTTCCTGGTGCGTTTACACTTCACCTCTCCTTCTCGTTCTAATATCAATTAAAATGCCCCTGCGTGTTGACTCACATTTGCGTATAAACCAGCGGACCATAGTTCCAGTCGCGGGTAACGTCGAACGACCCGTATGAAAACAAATTTGGTGCGACACGAGAACTTCCCAGGAGGTCACCCATCCGAGTACTACTCTCGCCCAAGCAAACTTAACTGTGGAGTTCTGATGGGATCCGGTGCATTAGTGCTGGTATAATCGCACCTGTTTAATTTCGCGCTGCAAAGACATACATTCCTTCTCCTTTCTTCTCCCTCTCGTCATTTGTTTCCTCGTGCGTGCGCACTGCACCTCCCGTTCTCGTTCAAATATCAAGTAAAATGCCACGGCGCCGTGACCTACATTTGCGAATAAACCTGCGGACCATAATTCAAGTCGTGCGTAACGTCGAAAGAATCATCGTCAAAAAAATGGGTGCAACACGAGGACTTCCTAAGAAAATTGGTGAAATATAAAGACTTCGGAGGAGGTCACCCATCCTAGTACTACTCTCGCCCAAGCACCCTTAACTTGCAGAGTTCTGATAGAATCCGTTGCATTAGTTCTGGTATGATCGCTCATGCTTCCTTCTGCACTGCAAATATATACACTCTTTCTTCTTCCATCCCCCCTCCCGTCATTTGTTTCCTTGTGTGAACATCTGTCCTTCTCGTTCAAATATCAAGTAAAATGCCCCGGCACCGTGACTCACCTTTGCGAATAAACCAGCGGATCATAATTCCATTCGTGCGTAACGTCGAACGACCCATCCGAAAAAAATGGGTGCAACACGAGGACATCCCAGGAGGTCACCCATCCGAGTACTACTCTCGCCCAAACACACTTAACTGCGGAGTTCTGATGGGATACGGTGCATTAGTGCTGGTATGATCGCACCTGTTTCATTTCGGGCTGCCAATACATACACTCCTTCTCCTTTCTTACCCCACCCGTCATTTGTTTCCTGGTGCGTTCACACTTCACCTCTCCTTCTGATTCTAATATCAATTAAAATACACCTGCATCTTGACTCACATTTGCGTATAAACCAGCGGACCATAGTTCCAGTCGCGCGTAACATCGCTCGACCCATTTGAAAAAAAAAATGGGTGCAACACGAGAATTTCCCTGGAGGTAACCCATTTTTGTACTACTTTCACCAAAGTACACTTAACTGCGGAGTTCTGATGGGATCTGATGCATTTGTGCTGGTATGATCGCACCTGTTTCATTTGGTGCTGAAAATAGATACACTCCTTCTCCTTCCCTCCCCCCTCCCGTCATTTGTTTCCTTGTGCGTTAACACTGCAGCACTCCTTCTCGTTCTAATATCGATTAAACTGCCCCTGGTTCTTGACTCACATTTGCGTATAAACCAGCAGACCATAGTTCCAGTCGCGCGTAATGTCGAACGACCCGTCTGAAAAAAAATTGGTGCGACACGAGGACTTCCCAGGAGGTCACCCATCCGAGTACTACTCTCGCTAAAGTACACTTAACTGCGGAGTTCTGATGGGATCTGGTGTATTAGTGCTCGTATGATCATACCTGTTTCATTTCGCGCTGCAAATACATACACTCTTTCTTCTTTCGTCCCTCTCCGGTCATTTGTTTCCTGGTACGTTCACACTTCACCTCCCTTTCTCATTCTAATATCAATTAAAATGCCTCTGCGACTTAACTCACATTTGTGTATAAACCAGCGGACCATAGTTTCAGTCGTGCGTAACGTCGAACGACCTGTCTGAAAAAAAATTGGTGCCACACGAGGACTTCCTAGGAGGTCACCCATCTGAGTACTACTCTCGCTCATGCGCACTTAACTGCGAAGTTTTGATGGGATCCGGTGGATTAGTGCTGGTATGATCGCACCTGTTTCATTTTGCGCTGCAAATACATACACTCCTTCTCCTTTCTTCCCCCTCCCGTCATATGTTTCCTGGTGCGTTTACACTTCACCTCTCCTTCTCATTCTAATATCAATTAAAATGCCCCTGTGTCTTGACTCACATTTGTGTATAAACCAGCGGACCATAGTTCCAGTCGCGCGTGATGTCGAACGACCCGTCTGAAAAAAAATTTGGTACAACACGAGGACTTCTTAGGAAGTCACCCATCCGAGTACTACTCTCGCCCAAGCAAACTTAACTGTAGAGTTGTTATGGGATCCGGTGCATTAGTGCTGGTAGGAATGCACCTGTTTAATTTCGAGCTGCAAATACATACATTCCTTCTCCTTTCTTCCCCCTCCCGTCATTTGTTTCCTTGTGCGTGCGCACTGCACCTCCCGTTCTCGTTCTAATATCAAGTAAAATGCCACGGCGCCGTGACTCACATTTGCGAATAAACCTGCAGACCATAATTCAAGTCGCGCGTAATGTCGAAAGAATCATCTGCAAAAAAATGGGTGCAACACGAGGACTTCTATAGAAAATGGGTGCAACACGAAGACTTCTATAGAAAATGGGTGAAATATAAGGACTTCGCAGGAGGTCACCCATCCTAGTACTACTCTCGCACAAGTACGCTTACCTACGGAGTTCTGATAGAATCCGTTGCATTAGTGCTGGTATGATCGCTCATGTTTCATTCTGCGCTGCAAATACATACACTCTTTCTCCTTCCATCCCCCCTCCCGTCATTTGTTTCCTTGTGCGTGCACTTTGCATCTCTCCTTCTCATTCTAATATCAAGTAAAATTACCCGGCACCGTGACTCATCTTTGCGAATGAACCAGCGGTTCATAATTCCATTCGCGCGTAACGTCGAATGACCCATCCGAAAATAAAATTGGTGCAACACGAGGACTCCCTAGGAGGTCAGCCATCTGAGTACTACTCTCGCCCAAGCACGCTTAACTGCGGAGTTCTGATGGGATCCAGTACATTAGTGCAGGTATGATCGCACCTTTTTAATTTCACGCTGCAAATACATACATTCCTTCTCCTCACTTCCCCCTCCCGTCATTTGTTTCTTTGTGCGTGCGCACTGCACCTCCCATTCTCGACCAAATATCAAGTAAAATGCCACGGCGCCGTGACTCACATTTGCGAATAAACCTGCGGACCATAATTCAAGTCGCGCGTAATGTCGAAAGAATCATCTGCAAAAAAATGGGTGCAACACGAGGACTTCCCAGGAAAATGGGTGAAATATAAGGACTTCGCAAGAGGTCACCCATCCTAGTACTACTCTCGCCCAAACACCCTTAACTTGCGGAGTTCTGATAGAATCTGTTGCATTAGTTCTGGCATGATCGCTCATGTTTCATTCTGCGCTGCAAAAACATACACTCTTTCTCCTTCCATCCACCCTCCCGTCATTTGTTTCCTTGTGCGTGCACTCTGCATCTCTCCTTCTCATTCAAATATCAAGTAAAATGCCCCGACACCGTGACTCACCTTTGCGAATGAACCAGCGGTTTATAATTCCATTCGCACGTAATGTCGAACGACCCATCTGAAAAAAAATGGGTGCAACACGCGGACTTCCCAGGAGGTCACCCATCCGAGTATTACTCTCGCCCAAGCACACTTAAGTGCGAAGCTCTGATGGGATCCGGTGCATTAGTGCTTGTATGATGGCACCTGTTTAATTTCGCGCTGCAAATACATACACTCCTTCTCCTTTCTTCCCAAACCCATCATTTGTTTCCTGGTGCGTTCACACTTCACCTCTCCTTCTCGTTCGAATATCAATTAAAATTCCCCTCCGTCTTGATTGACATTTGCGTATAAACCAGCGGACCATAGTTCAAGTCGCGCGTAACATCGAACGGCCCATCTGAAAAAAAAATGGGTGCAACACGAGAACTTCCTAGGAGGTAACCCATCCTTGTACTACTTTCGCCAAAGCACACTTAACTGCGAATTACTAATGGGATCTGGTGCATTTGTGCTTGTATGATCGCAACTGTTTCATTTGGCGCTGAAAATGCATACACTCCTTCTCCTTCCCTCCCCCGTCCAATCATTTATTTCCTTTTGTGTTCACGTTGCACCTCTCCTTCTCGTTCTAATATCAGTTAAAATGCCCCTGCTTCTTGACTCACATTTGCGTATAAACCAGCGGACCATAGCTCCAGTCACGCGTAACGTCAAACGATCTGTCTAAAAAAAAATTGGTGCGACACGAGGACTTCCCAGGAGGTCACCCATTCGAGAACTACTCTCGCACAAACACACTTAACTGCGGTGTTTCTTATGGGATCCGATGCATTAGGGCTGGTATGGTCGCACCTGTGTAATTTCGCACTGCAAATACATACACTCCTTCTCCTTTCTTCCCCCTCCAGTCATTTGTTTCCTTGTGCGTGCGCACTACACCTCCCGTTCACGTTATAATATCAAGTAAAATTCCACGACGCCGTGACTCACATTTGCGAATAAACCTGCGGAGCATAATTCAAGTCGCGCGTAACATCAAAAGAGTCATCTACAAAAAAATGGGTGCAACACGAGGACTTCTCAAGAAAATGGGTGAAATATAAGGACTTCGCAGGAGATCACCCATCCTAGTACTTCTCTAGCCCAAGCACCCTTAACTTGCGGAGTTTTGATAGAATCCGTTACATTAGTACTGGTATGATCGCTCATGTTTCATTCTGCGCTGCAAATACATGCACTCTTTCTCCTTCCATCCTCCCTCCCGTCATTAGTTTCCTTGTGCGTGCACTCTGCATCTCTCCTTCTCGTTCAAATGTCAAGTAAAATACCCCGGCACCGTGATTCACCTTTGCGAATGAACTGGCGGTTCATAATTCCATTCGCGCGTAACGTCGAACGACCCATCCGGAAAAAAAAAGCGTGCAAAACGAGGACTTCCCAGGAGGTCACCCATCCGAGTACCACTCTCGCCCAAGCACACTTAACTGCGGAATTCTGATGGGATCCGGAGCATTAGTGCTGGTATGATGGCACCTGTTTCATTTCGCGCTGCAAATACATACACTCCTTCTCATTTTTTCCCCCTCTCTTCATTTGTTTCCTGGTGCGGTTACACTTCACCTCTCCTTGTCGTTCTAATATCAATTAAAATGCCCCTGCGTCATGACTCACATTTGTGTATAAACCAGCCGACCATAGTTTCAGTCGCGCGTAACATCGAACGACACATCTGAAAAAAAAATGGGTGCAACACGAGAACTTCCCAGGAGGTAACCCATCCTTGTACTACTTTTGCCAAAGCACACTTAACTGCGGAGTTCTTAAGGGATCCGGTGCATTTGTGCTGGTATGATCGCACCTGTTTCATTTCGTGCTGAAAATACATACACTCCTTCTCCTTCCCTCCCCCCTCCCATCATTTGTTTTCTTGTGCGTTCACACTGCACCTCTCCTTCTCGTTCTAATATCGATTAAAATGCCCCTGCTTCTTGACTCACATTTGCGTATAAACCAGCGGACAATAGTTTCAGTCGCGCGTAACGTAGAACGACCCGTCTGAAAAAAAATTGGTGCGACACGAGGACTTCCCAGGAGGTCACCCATCTGAGTACTATTCTCGCTCAAGCACACTTAACTTCGGAGTTCTGATGGGACCCTGTGCATTAATGCTGGTAAGATAGCACCTATAAAAAGTTGCGCTGCAAATACATACATCATTCTCTTTTCTTCCCCCTCCCGTCATTTGTTTCCTTGTGCGTGTGACTGCACCTCCCGTTCTCGTTCAAATATCAAGAAAAGTTCTACGGCACTGTGACTCACATTTTCGAATAAACCTGCGGACTATAATTCAAGTCGCGCGTAACGTCGAAAGAATCATCTACAAAAAAATGGGTGCAACACGAGGACTTACCAAGAAAATGGGTGAAATATAAGGACTTCGCAGAAGATCACCCATCCTAGTACTACTCTCGCCCAAGCGCCCTTAACTTGCGGAGTTCTGATGGGATCCGGTGCATTAGTGCTGGTATGATCGTACCTATTTAATTTCGTGCGGCAAATACATAAAATCCTTCCCCTTTCTTCCCCTTCCCGTCATTAGTTTCCCTGTGCGTGCGCACTGCACCTCCCATTTTCGTTCTAATATCAAGTAAAATGCCACGGCGCCGTGACTCACATTTGCGAATAAACCTGCGGACCATAATTCAAGTCGCGCGTAACGTCGAAAGAATCATCTGAAAAAAAATGGGTGCAACACGAGGACTTCCCAAGAAAATGGGTGAAATATAAAGACTTCATAGGAGCTCACCCATCCTAGTACTACTGTCACCCAAGCACCCTTAACTGCAGAGTTCTGATAGAATCCGTTGCATTAGTGCTGGTATGATCGCTCATGTTTCATTCTGCGCTGCAAATACATACACTCTTTCTCCTTCCATCCCCCCTCCCGTCATTTGTTTTCTTGTGCATGCACTCTGCATCTCTCCTTCTCGTTCTAATATCAAGTAAAAAGTCCCGGCAACGTGACTCACCTTTGCAAATGAACCAGCAGTTCATAATTCCATTCGCGCGTAACATCGAACGACCCATCGGAAAAAAAATGGGAACAATACGAGGACTTCCCAGGAGGTCACCCATCCTAGAACTACTCTCGCCCAAGCACACTTGACTACGGAGTTCTGATGGGATTCGGTGCATTAGTGCTGGTATGGTCGCACTTATTTAATTTCGCGTGACAAATACATAAAATCCTTCTCCTTTCTTCCCACTCTCGTCATTTGTTTCCTTGTGCGTGCGCACTGCACCTCCCGTTCTCGTTCTAATATCAAGTAAAATGCCACGGCGCCGTGACTCACATTTGCGAATAAACCTGCGGACCATAATTCAAGTCACGCGTAACGTCGAAAGAATCATCTGCAAAAAAATGGGTGCAACACGAGTACTTCCCAAGAAAATGGGTGAAATATAAGGACTTCGCAAGAGGTCACCCATCCTAGTACTACTCTCGCCCAACCACCCTTAACTGCAGAGTTCTGATAGAATCTGTTGCATTAGTTTTGGTATAATCCCTCATGTTTCATTCTGGTATGATCCCTCATGTTTCATACTGTACCTCTCATTCTCGTTCTAATATCGATTAAAATGCCCTTGCTTCTTGACTCACATTTGCGTACAAACCAACAGACCTAAGCTCCAGTCGCGCGTGACATCGAACAACCCGTCTGAAAAAAAAGTGGTGCGACAAGAGGACTTCCCAGGAGGTCACCCATTCGAGTACTACTCTCGCCCAAGCACACTTAACTGCGGAGTTCTGATGGGATCCGGTGCATTAGTGCTGGTATGATCACACTTGTTTCATTTTGCGCTGCAAATACAAACACTCTTTCACCTTTCTTCTCACTCCCGTCATTTGTTTCCTGGTGCGTTCACACTTCACCTCTCCTTCTCGTTCTAATATCAATTAAAATGCCCCTGCGTCTTGACTCACATTTGCGTATAAACCAGCGGACCATAGTTCCAGTCGCGCGTATCGTCGAACGACCCATCTAAAAAAAAATGGGTACAACACGAGAACTTCCCAGGAGGTAACCCATCCTTGTACTACCTTCGCAAAAAAACACTTAACTGCGGAGTTCATATTTGATCCGGTGCATTTGTGCTGGTATGATCGCACCTGTTTCATTTCATGCTGAAAATACATACACTCATTCTCCTTCCCTCCCCCCTCCCATAATTTGTTTCCTTATGCGTTCACACTGCACCTGTCCTTCTCGTTCTAATATCGATTAAAATGCTCCTGCTTCTTAACTCACATTTGCGTATAAACAAGCGGACCATAGTTCTAGTCGCGCGTAACGTCAAACGACCCGTCTGAAAAAAAATTGGTGTGACACGAGGACTTCCAAGGAGATCACCCATCCGAGTACTAGTCTCGCCCAAGCACACTTAACTGCGGAGTTCTAATGGGATCCGGTGCATTAGTGCTGGTACGATCGCACCTGTTTAATTTCAGGCAGCAAATACATACACTCTTTTCCTTTCTTCCCCCTCCCGTCATTTATTTCCTTGTGCGTGCGCACTGCACCTCCCGTTCTCCTTCAAATATCAAGTAAAATACCACGGTGCTGTGACTCACATTTGCAAATAAACCTGCGGACCATAATTCAAGTCGTGCGTAACGTCGAAAGAATCATAAAAAAAAAAGGGTGCAACATTAGGACTTCCCAAGAAAATGGGTGAAATATAAGGACTTCGCATGAGGACATCCATTCGAGTACCACTCTCGCCCAAGCACACTTTACTGCGGAGTTCAGATCCGGGGCATTAGTGCTGGTATAATCGCACCTGTTTCATTTCGCGCTGCAAATACATACACTCCTTTACCTTTCTTCTCCCGCCCGTCATTTGTTTCCTGGTGCGTTCACACTTCACTTCTTCTTCTCGTTCTAATATCAATTAAAATGCCCCTGCGTCTTGACTCACATTTGCGTATAAACCAGCGGATCATAGTTCCAGTCGCGCGTATCGTCGAACAACCCATCTAAAAAAGAAATGGGTACAACACGAGAACTTCCCAGGAGGTAACCCATCCTTTTACTACTTTCGCCAAAGCAAACTTAACTGCGGAGTTCATATTGGATTAGGTGCATTAGTGCTGGTACGATCGCACCTGTTTAATTTCGCGCAGCAAATACATACACTCTTTTTCCTTTCTTCCCCCTCCCGTCATTTATTTCCTTGTGCGTGCGCACTGCATCTCCCGTTCTCCTTCAAATATCAAGTAAAAAACCATAGCGCCGTGACTCACATTTGCAAATAAACCTACGGACCATAATTCAAGTCGTGCGTAACGTCGAAAGAATCATAAAAAAAAAGGGTGCAACATTAGGACTTCCCAAGAAAATGGGTGAAATATAAGGACTTCGCAGGAGGACACCCATTCGAGTACCACTCTCACCCAAGCACACTTAACTGCGGAGTTCAGATCCGGGGCATTAGTGCTGGTATGATCGCACCTGTTTCATTTCGCACTGCAAATACATACACTACTTTACCTTTCTTCTCCCTCCCGTCATTTGTTTCCTGGTGCGTTCACATTTCACTTCTTCTTCTCGTTCTAATATCAATTAAAATGCCCCTGCGTCTTGACTCACATTTGCGTATAAACCAGCGGATCATAGTTCCAGTCGCGCGTATCGTCGAACAACCCATCTAAAAAAAAATGGGTACAACACGAGAACTTCCCAGGAGGTAACCCATCCTTTTACTACATTCGCCAAAGCAAACTTAACTGCGGAGTTCATATTGGATCTGGTGCATTTGTGCTGGTATGATCGCACCTGTTTCATTTCCTGTTGAAAATACATACACTCCTTCTCCTTCCCTCCCTCCTCCCATAATTTGTTTCCTTGTGCGTTCACTCTGTACCTCTCCTTCTCATTCTAATATCGATTAAAATGCTCCTGCTTCTTGAGTCACATTTGTGTATAAACCAGCGGACCATAGTTCCAGTCGCGTGTAACGTCGAACGACCCGTCTGAAAAAAAATTGGTGCGACACGAGGACTTCCAAGGAGATCACCCATCCGAGTACTAGTCTCACCCAAGAACACTTAACTGCGGAGTTCTAATGGGATCCGGTGCATTAGTGCTGGTACGATCGCACCTGTTTAATTTCGCGCAGCAAATACATAAACTCCTTTTCCTTTCTTCCCCATCCCGTCATTTATTTCCTTGTGCGTGCGCACTGCACCTCCCGTTCTCCTTCAAATATCAAGTAAAATGCCACAGCGCCGTGACTCACATTTACAAATAAACCTGCGGACCATAATTCAAGTCGTGCGTAACGTCGAAAGAATCATAAAAAAAAATGGGAGCAACACTAGGACTTCCCAAGAAAATGGGTAAAATATAAGGACTTCGCAGGAGGTCACCCATCCTAGTACTACTCTTGCCCAAGCACCCTTAACTTGCGAAGTTCTAATAGAATCCGTTGCATTAGTGCTGGTATGATCGCTCATGTTTCATTCTGCGCTGCAAATACATACACTCTTTCTATTTCCATCCCCCCTCCCGTCTTTGTCTCATTGTGCGTGCACTCTGCATCTCTCCTTCTCGTTCTAATATCAAGTAAAATGCCCCGGCACCGTGACTCACCTTTGAGAATGAACCAGCGGTTTATAATTCCATTCGCGCGTAACGTCGAACGACCCATCCAAAAAAAAAAATGGGTGCAACACGAGGACTTCCCAAGAGGTAACCAATTCGAGTACTTCTCTCACCCAAGCACACTTAACTGCGGAGTTCTGATGGGATCCGGTGCATTAGTGCTGGTATGATCGCACCTGTTTAATTTCGCGCTGCAAATACATACACTCCTTCTCCTTTCTTCCCCCTCCCGTCATTTATTTCCTTGTGCGTGTACACTGCACCTCCCGTTCTCGTTCAAATATCAAGTAAAATGCCACGGCGCCGTGACTCACATTTGCGAATAAACCTGCGGACCATAATTCAAGTCGCGTGTAACGTCGAAAGAATTATCTACAAAAAAATGGGTACAACATGAGGACTTCCCAAGAAAATTGGTGAAATATAAAGACTTCGCAGGAGATCACCTATCCTAGTACTACTCTCGCCCAAGCTCCCTTAACTTGCGGAGTTCTGAGAGAATCCGTTGCATTGGTTTTGGTATGATTGCTCATGTTTCATTCTGCGCTATAAATACATACACTCTTTCTCCTTCCATCCCCCCTCCCGTCATTTGTTTCCTTGTGCGTGCACTCTGCATCTCTTCTTCTCGTTCTTATATCAAGTAAAATGCCCCGGCACCGTGAGTCACCTTTTCGAATGAACCAGCAGATCATAATTCCATTCGCGCGTAACGTCGAACGACCCATCCGAAAAAATATGGGTGCAACACGAGGACTTCCCAAGAGGTCACCCATCCAAGTACTACTCTCGCCCAAACATACTTAATTGCGGAGTTCTGATGGGATATGGTGCATTAGTGCTGATATGATCGTACCTCTTTCATTTTTTCGCTGCAAATACATACACTCCTTCTCCTTTCTTCCCCCTCCCGTCATTTGTTTCCTGGTGCGTTCACACTTCACCTCTCCTTCTCGTTCTAATATCATTTAAAATGCCCCTGCGTCTTGACTCACATTTGCGTATAAGCTAGCAGATCATAGTTCCAGTCGCGCGTAACGTCTAACGACCCATATGAAAAAAATATGGGTGCAACACGAGAACTTCTCAGGAGGTAACCCATCCTTGTACTACTTTCGCCAAAGCACACTTAACTGCGGAGTTCTGATGCGATCTGGTGCATTTGTGCTGGTATGATCGCACCTGTTTCATTTGGTACTGAATATACATACACTCATTCTCCTTCCCTCCCCCCTCCCATCATTTGTTTCCTTGTGCGGAGTTCAGATGGGATCCGGTGCATAAGTCCAGGTATGATCGCACCTGTTTAATTTCGCGCTGCAAATACATATACTCCTTCTCCTTTCTTCCCCCTCCCGTCATTTGTTTCCTTGTGCGTGCGCACTGCACCTCCCGTTCTCGTTCAAATATTAAGTAAAATGCCACGGCGCCGTGACTCACATTTGCGAATAAACCTGCAGACCATAATTCAAGTCGCGCGTAACGTCGAAAGAATCATCTGTAAAAAAATGGGTGCAACACGAGGACTTCCCAAGAAAATGGGTGAAATATAAGGACTTCGCAGGAGGTCACCCATCCTAGTACTACTCTCGCCCAAGCACCCTTAACTTGTCGAGTTCTGATAGAATCCGTTGCATTAGTTTTGGTATGATCGCTCATGTTTCATTCTGCGCTGCAAATACATATACTCTTTCTCCTTCCATCCCCCCTCCCGTCATTTGTTTCCTTTTGCGGACATCTCTCCTTCTCGTTCTAATATCAAGTAAATTGTCCCAGCACCGTGACTCACCTTTGCGAATGAACCAACAGATCATAATTCCATTCGCGAGTAACGTAGAACGACCCATCTAAAAAAAATGGGTGCAACACGAGGACTTCCAAGGAGGTCACCCATCCGAGTACTACTCTCGCCCAAGCACACTTAACTGCGGAGTTTTGATGGGATCCGGTGCATTAGTGCTGGTATGATCGCACTTGTTTCATTTCACACTGCAAATACATACACTCTTTATCCTTACTTCTCCCTCCCGTCATTTATTTCCTGGTGCGTTCACACTTCACCTCTCCTTATCGTTCTAATATCAATTAAAATGCCCATGCGTCTTGACTCACATTTGCGTATAAACCAGCGGACCATAGTTCCAGTCGCGCGTAACGTCGAACGACCCATCTGAAAAAAAAAATGGGTGCAACACGAGAACTTCCCAGGAGGTAACCCATCATTGTACTACTTTCACCAAAGAACACTTAACTGCGGAGTTCTGATGGGATTCGGTGCATTTATGCAGGTATGATCGCGCCTGTTTCATTTCGTGCTGAAAATACATACACTCCTTCTCCTTTCTTCCCCCCTCCCATCATTTGTTTCCTTGTGCGTTCACATTGCACCTCTCCTTCTCGTTCTAATATCGATTAAAATGCCCTTTCTTCTTGACTCACATTTGCGTATAAACCAGCGGACCATAGTTCCAGTCGCGTGTAACGTCGAGCGACCCGTCTGAAAAAAAATTGGTGCGACACGAGAATTTCCCAGGAGGTCACCGATCCGAGTACTACTCTCGCCCAAGCACACTTAACTGCGGAGTTTTGATGGGATCCAGTGCATTAGTGCTGATATGATCGCACCTGTTAAATTTCGCGCTGCAAATACATACACTCCTTCTCTTTTCTTCCCTTTCCCATCATTTGTTTCCTTTTGCTTGCGTACTACTCCTCCCATTCTCGTTCAAATATCAAGTATAATGCGACGGTGCCGTGACTCACACTTGCGAATAATCTTGCGGACCATAATTCAAGACACGCATAACGTCGAAAGAATCATCTGTAAAAAAAATGGGTGAAATATAAGGACTTCGCAGGAGGTCACCCATCCTAGTACTACTCTCGCCAAAGCACCCTTAACTTGCACAGTTCTGATAGAATCCGTTGCATTAGTACTGGTATGATCGCTTATGTTTCATTATGCACTTCAAATACATACACTCTTTCTCCTTCCATCCCCCCTCCCATCATTTGTTTCCTTGTGCGTGCACTCTGCATCTCTCATTCTCGTTCTAATATCAAGTAAAATGCTCCGGCACCGTGACTCACTTTTGCGAATGAACCAGCGGTTCATAACTCCATTCGCGCGTAACGTCGAACGACCCATCTGAAAAAAAATGGGTGCAACACGAGGACTTCCCAGGAGGTCACCCATCCGAGTACTACTCTCGCCCAAGAAAACTTAACTGCAGAGTTCTGATGGGATCCGGTGCATTAGTGCTGGTATGATTGAACCTAGTTCATTTCGCGCTGCAAATACATACACTCCTCCTTTCTTCCCCCTCCCGTCATTTGTTTCCTGGTGCGTTCACACTTCACCTCTCCTTCTCTTTCTAATATCAATTAAAATGCCCATGCATCTTGACTCACATTTGCGCATAAACCAGCGAACCATAGGTCCAGTCGCGCATAACATCGAACAACCCATCTGAAAAAGAAAATGGGTGCAACACGAGAACTTCCCATGAGGTAACCCATCCTTGTACTACTTTCGCCAAAGCACACTTAACTGCGGAATTCTGATGGGATACGGTGCATTTGTGCTGGTATGATTGCACCTGTTTCATTTCGTGCTGAAAATACATACACTCATTCTCCTTCCCTCCCCCTCTCATCATTTGTTTCCTTGTGCGTTCACACTGCACCTCTCCTTCTCGTTCTAATATCGATTAAAATGCCCCTGTTTCATGACTCACATTTGCGTATAAACCACCGGACCATAGTTCCAGTCGCGTGTAATGTCGAAAGACCCGTCTGAAAAAAAATTAGTGCGACACGAAGAATTCCCAGGAGGTCACCCATCCAAGTGCTACTCTCGCCCAATCACACTTAACTGCGGAGTTTTGATGATATCCGGTGCATTAGTGCTGGCATGATCGCAACTGCTTAATTTGGCGGTGCAAATACATACATTCCTTCTCCTTTCTTCCCCCTCCTGTCATTTGTTTGCTTGTGCGTGCGCACTGCACCTCCCGTTCTCGTTCAAATGTCCAGTAAAATGCCACGGCACCGTGACTCACATTTGCGAATAAACCTGCGGACCATAATTCTAGTCGCGTGTAACATCGAAAGAATTATCTGCAAAAAAATGGGTGCAACACGAGGGCTTCCCAAGAAAATGGGTGAAATATAAGGACTTCGCAGGAGGTCACCCATCCTAGTACTACTCTAACCCAAGCACCCTTAACTTGCGGAGTTCTAATAGAATCCATTGCATTAGTGCTGGTATGATCACTCATGTTTCATTCTGCGCTGTAAATACATACACTCTTTCTCCTTCCATCCCCCCTCCCGTCATTTGTTTCCTTGTGCGTGCACTCTGCATCTCTTATTCTCGTTTTAATATAAAGTAAAATGCCCCGGCACCGTGACTCACCTTTGCGAATGAACCAGCAGTTCATAATTTCATTTGCGCGTAACATCGAACGACCCATCCGAAAAAAAATTGGTGCAACACAAGGACTTCCCAGGAGGTCACCCATCCGAGTACTACTCTCGCCGAAGCACACTTAACTGCGGAGTTTTGATGGGGACCGGTGCATTAGTGCTAGTGTGATCGCACCAGATTCATTATGCGCTGCAAATACATACACTCCTTCTCCTTTCTTCCCCCTCCCGTCATTTGTTTCCTGGTGCGTTCACATTGCATCTCTCCTTCTCGTTCTAATATCAATTAAAATGCCCCTGCGTCTTGACTCACATTTGCGTATAAACCAGCAGACCATAGTTTCAGTCGCGCGTAACGTCGAACGACCCATCTGAAAAAAAAATGGGTGCAACACAAGAACTTCCCAAGAGGTAATCCATCTATGTACTACTTTTGCCAAAGCACACTTAACTGTAGAGTTCTGAAGGGATCCGGTGTATTTATGCTGGTATGATCGCACCAGTTTCTTTTCGTGCTGAAAATACATACACTCCTTCTCCTTCCCTCCCCCCTCCCATAATTTGTTTCCTTGTGCGTTCACACTGCACCTCTCCTTCTCCTTCTAATATCGATTAAAATGCTCCTGCTTCTTGACTCACATTTGCGTATAAACCAGCGGACCATAGTTCCAGTCGCGCATAACTTCGAACGACCCATCTGAAAAAAAATTGTTGCGACACGAGGACTTCCCAGGAGGTCACTCATCCGAGTACTAGTGTCGCCCAAGAACACTTAACTGCGGAGTTCTGATGGGATCTGATGCATTAGTGCTGGTATGATCGCACCTGTTTAATTTCATGCTGCAAATACATACACTCCTTCTCCTTTCTTCCCCCTCCCGTTATTTGTTTCTTTGTGCATGCACACTGCACCTACCGTTCTCGTTCAAATATCAAGTAAAATGCCACGGCGTCGTGACTCACATTTTGCAAATAAACCTGCGGACCATAAATCAAGTCGCGCGTAAAATCGAAAGACTCATCTGCAAAAAAATAGGTGCAACACGAGGACTTCCCAAAAAAATGGGTGAAATATAAGGACTTCGCAGGAGGTCACCCATCCTAGTACTACTCTCGCCCAAGCACTCTTAACTTGCGGAGTTCTGATAAAATCCGTTTCATTAGTGGTGGTATGATCGCTCATGTTTCATTCTGCACTGCAAATACATACACTCTTTCTCCTTCCATCCCCCTCCCGTCATTTGTTTCCTTGTGCATGCACTATGCATCTCTCCTTCTCGTTCTAATATCATGTAAAATGCCCCGGCACCGTGACTCATCTTTGCGAATGAACCAGCGGTTCATAATTCCATTCGCTCGTAACATCGAACGACCCATCCGAAAAAAAAATGGGTGCAACACGAGGACTTCCCAAGAGGTCACCAATCCGAGTACTACTCTCGCCCAAGCACACTTAACTGCCGAGTTCTGAAGGGATCCGTTGCATTAGCGTTGGTATGATCGCACCTGATTAATTTTGCGCTGCAAATACATTCACTCCTTCTCCTTTCTTCCCCCTCCCGTCATTTGTTTTCTTGTACGTGCGCACTGTACCTCCCGTTCTCGTTCAAATATCAAGTAAAATGCAACGGTGCCGTGACTCACATTTGCAAATAAACCTGTGGAACATAATTCAAGTCGCGCGTAATGTCGAAAGAATCATCTGCAAAAAAAAGGGTGTAACACGAGGACTTCCTAAGAAAAAGGGTGAAATATAAGAACTTCGCATGAGGTCACCCATCGTAGTACTACTCTCGCCCAAGCACCGTTAACTTGCGGAGTTCTGATAGAATCCGTTGCATTAGTGCTAGTATGATTGCTCATGTTTCATTATGTGCTGCAAATACATACACTCTTTCTTCTTCCATCCCCCCTCCCGTCATTTGTTTCCTTGTGCGTGCACACTGCATCTTTCCTTCTCGTTCTAACATCAAGTAAAATGCCCCGGCACCGTGACTCACCTTTGCTAGTGAACCAGCGGTTCATAATTCCATTCGCGCGTAACGTCGAATGACCCATCTGAAAAAAAATAGGTGCAAAACGAGGATTTCTGAGGAGGTAACCCATCCAGGTATTAGTCTCGCCCAAGCACACTTAACTGCGGAGTTCTGATGGGATCCGGTGCATTAGTGGTGGTATGATCGCACCTGTTTAATTTCGCGCTGCAAATACATACATTCCTTCTCCTTTCTTCCCCCTCCTGCTATTTGTTTCCTTGTGCGTGCGCACTGCACCTCCCATTCTCGTTCAAATATCAAGTAAAATGCCACGGCGCCGTGACTCACATTTGCAAATAAACCTGCGGACCATAATTCAAGTCGCGCGTAACGTCGAAAGAATCATCTGTAAAAAAATAGGTGCAACACGAGGACTTCCCAAGAAAATGGGTGAAATATAAGGACTTCGCAGGAGGTCACCCATCCTAGTACTACTCTCGCCCAAGCACCCTTAACTTGCGGAGTTCTGATAGAATCCGTTGCATTAGTGTTGGTATGATCGATCATGTTTCATTCTGCGCTGCAAATACATACACTTTTTCTCCTTCCATCCCCCTCCCGTCATTTGTTTCCTTGTGCGTGCACTCTGCATCTCTCCTTCTCGTTCTAATATCATGTAAAATGCCCCGGCACCGTGACTCACCTTTACGAATGAACCAGCAGTTCATAATTCCATTCGCGCATAACATCGAACGACCCATCCGAAAAAAAATGGGTGCAACACGAGGACTTCCCAGGAAGTCACCTATCCGAGTACTACTCTCGCCAAAGCACACTTAACTGCGGAGTTCTGATGGGATCCGATGCATTTGTGCTGGTATGATCGCACTAGTGTCATTTCGTGCTGCAAATACATACACTCTTTCTCCTTTCTTCCCCCTTCCGTCATTTATTTCCTGGTGTGTTCACACTCCACCACTTCTTCTCGTTCTAATATCAATTAAAATGCCCCTGCGTCTTGACTCATATTTGCGTATAAACCAGCAGACCATAGTTCCTGTCGCGTGTAATGTCGAACGACCCATCTGAAAAAAATAATGGGTGCAACACGTGAACTTTCCAGGAGGTAACACATTCTTGTACTACTTTTGCCAAAGCACACTTACCTGCGGAGTTCTGATGGGATCCGGTGCATTTGTGCTGGTATGATCGCACCTGTTTCATTTCGTGTTGAAAATACATACACTCCTTTTCCTTCCCTCCCCCGTCCCATCATTTGTTTCCTTGTGCGTTCACACTGCAACTCTCCTTCTCGTTCTAATATCGATTAAAATGCCCCTGCTTCTTGACTCATATTTGCGTATAAACCAGCGGACCATATTTCCGGTCGCGCGTAACGTCGAGCAACCCGTCTGAAAAAAAATTGGTGCGACACTAGAACTTCTCAGGAGGTCACCCATCCGAGTACTACTCTCGCCCAAGCACACTTAACTGCGGAGTTCTGATGGGATCCGATGCATTAGTGCTGGTATGATCGCTCCTGTTTTATTTCGCACTGCAAATAGATACACTCCTTCTCCTTTCTTCCCCGTCCCGTCATTTGTTTCTTTGTGCGTGCGCACTACATCTCCCATTTTCGTTTAAATATCAAGTAAAATGCCATGACGTCGTGACTCACATTTGCGAATAAACCTGCGGACCATAATTTAAGTCGGGCGTAACGTCAAAAGAATCATCTATAAAAAAATTGGTGAAATATAAGGACTACGCAGGAGGTCACCCATCCTAGTACTACTCTCGCCCAAGCACGCTTACCTGCGGAAACCTGATAAAATCCGTTGCATTAGTGCTAATATGATCTCTCATGTTTCATTCTACGCTGCAAATACATACACTCTTTCTCCTTCCATCCCCCCTCCCGTCATTTGTTTCCTTGTGCGTACACTCTACATCTCTCCATCTCATTATAATATCAAGTAAAATGCCCCGGCACCGTGACTAACCTTTGCGAATGAACAAGCGGTTCATAATTCAATTCGCGCGTAACGTCGAACGACACATCCGAAAAAAAATGGGCGCACACGAGGACTTCCCAAGAGGTCACCCATCCGAGTACTACTCTCGCCTAAGAACACTTAACTGCGAAGTTCTGATTGGATCCGGTGCATTAGTGCTAGCATGATCACACCTGTTTCATTTCGCGCTGCAAATACATACACTCCATCTTCTTTCTTCCCCCTCCCGTCATTTGTTTCCTGGTGCGATCACACTTCACCTCTCCTTCTCGTTCTAATATCAATTAAAATGCCCCTGTGTCTTGACTCGAAATTTGCGTATAAACCAGCGGACCATAGTTCCAGTCGCACGTAACGTCGAACGACCCATCTGAAAAAAAAATGGGTGCAACACGAGAACTTCCTAGGGGGTAACCCATCCTTGTACTACTTTCTCCAAAGCACAATTAACTGCGGAGTTCTGATGGGATCCGGTGCATTAATTCTGGTGTCATCGCACCTGTTTCATTTTGTGCAGAAAATACATGCACTCCTTCTCCTTTCCTCTCCCCACCCATCATTTGTTTTCTTGTGCGTTCACACTGCACCTCTCCTTCTCGTTCTAATATCGATTAAAATGCCCCTGCTTCTTGACTCACATTTGCGTATTAACCAGCGGACCATAGTTCCAGTAGCGCGTAATGTCGAACGACCTGTTTGAAAAAAAAATTAGTGCGACACGAGGACTTCCCAAGAGGTCACCCATCGGAGTATTACTCTCGCCCAAGCAAACTTAACTGCGGAGTTCTGATGGGATCCGGTGTATTAGTGCTGGTATGATCGCAACTGTTTAATTTCGTGCTGAAAATACATACACTCCTCCTTTCCTCTCCCCTCCCACCATTTGTTTCCTTGTGCGTTCACACTACACCTCTTATTTTCGTTCTAATATCGATTAAAATGCCCCTGCTTCTTAACTCACATTTGTGTATAAACCATCAGACCATAGTTCCAGTTGCGCGTAACGTCGAACGACCCGTCTGAAAAAAAATTAATGCGACACGAGGACTTCCCAAGAGGTCACCCATCCGAGTACTACTCTAACCCAAGCACACTTAACTACGGAGTTCAGATGGGATTCGGTGCATTAGTGCTGGTATGATCGCACCTATTTTACTTCACGCTGCAAATACATACACTCCTTCTCCTTTCTTCTCGCACCCGTCATTTGTTTCCTTGTGCGTGCGTACAGCACCTCCCATTCTCGTTCAAATATCAAGTAAAATTCTATGGTGCCGTGACTCACATTTGCGAATAAACCTGCGGACCATCATTTAAGTCGCGCGTAACGTCGAAAGAATCATCTGGAAAAAAATGGGTGCAACACGAGGACTTCGCAGGAGGTCACCCATCCTAGTACTACTCTCGCCCAAACACCCTTAACTTGCGGAGTTCTGATAGAATCCGTTGCATTAGTGCTGGTATGATCGCTCATGTTTTATTCTGTGCTGCAAATACATACCCACTTTCTCCATCCATCTCCCCTCTCGTCATTTGTTTCCTTGTGCATCTACTCTGCATCTCTCCTTCTTGTTTTAATATCAAATAATATGCCCCGGCACCATGACTAACCTTTGTTAGTGAACCAGCAGTTTATAATTCTATTCGCGTGTAAGGTCGAACGACCCATCCGAAAAAAAATGGGTGCAACACGAGGACATCTCATGAGGTCACCCATCCGAGTACTACTCTCACCCAAGCACACTTAACTGCGGAGTTATGATGGGATCCGGTGCATTAGTGCTGGTATTATCACACCTGTTTCATTTCGCAATGCAAATACATACACTCCTTCTCCTTTCTTCCCCCTCCCATCATTTGTTTCCTGGTGCGTTCACACTTCACATCTCCTTCTCGTTATAATGTTAATTAAAATTCCCTTGTGTCTTGACTCACATTTGCGTATAAACCTCGGACCATAGTTCCAGTCGCGCGTAACGTCGAACGACCCATCTGAAAAAAAATGGGTGCAACACGAGAACTTCACAGGAGGTAACCCATCCTTGTACTACTTTCGCCAAAGAACACTTAACTGCGGAGTTCTGATGGGATCAGGAGCATTTGTGCTGGTATGATCGTACCTGTTTCATTTTATGCTGAAAATGCATACACTCCTTCTCCTTCCCTCCCCCCTCCCGTCATTTGTTTCCTTGCGCGTTCATACTGCACCTCTCCTTCTCTTTCTAATATCGATTAAAACACCCCTGCTTCTTGACCCACATTTGCGTATAAACCAGCGGACCATAGATCCAGTCGTGCGTAATGTCGAACGAACCATCTGAAAAAAAATTGGTGCGACACGAAGACTTCCCGGAGGTCACCCATCCGAGTACGACTCTCGCCAAACACACTTAACTGCGGAGTTCTGAT